>NC_141700.1:28822178-30022178 GCF_964263255.1 Lissotriton vulgaris | reverse complement strand
GTCATTCTAGCAGACGGCTCTATGGTAGACCAACTACCCTTAAGGGACGGATGCACATTGTTACAACGCATGCTTTTACCACGCATGCCTTTACAACGCAGGTTTTTCAACGCAAGTCGTTACAACGACTTGCGTTGAGGGGGTGCTGGATAGTGAATAGTTTAATTTACTATTCCAACTCCAGTCCCCATGGATAGTAGGGAAGGTGTTGGATAGTAAATTAAACTATCACCTATCCTAGAGCGCCCCCAGCGCAAGTCGTTGTAATGACTTGCGTTGAAAAACCTACGTTGTAAAGGCACTGCGTGGTAAAAGTTGCGTCGTAAAGGATGTTTCCCTTAAGTGACCCTCCCTGAGTCCTACCATATGTAGCATTTTTGTTACCCCCCTCGCACAACTTATCAGATCCTAAAAACTAGAGCTAACATCGCATGCACACGACACACAAAGTCTGCCTCGGTTGGAGATGCTCTCAAGCAACAGAAGAGACAATGTGAAAACATGCCTATCATCTGTGCCTGTTCGTATGAGCACCCACTGGTTGGAATTATACTCAGATAGACCAGAGGTCCTCCTAGGAGTTGCTCTCGCCTCCTTTTGGTTGTCTTCAGGGTGGCCGTCTGATCTTGAGCCTACTCTTACACCAGCTCCCTCCGGACACAGTCTAGACAGCTTTTTTGACTTCCCTTAAACTGTTTACAAATCACATTTCTCAAGTCTCCTCCGTGTGCTTCAACTACATCAAGCTGCAGTGCAAATATTTCACACTCCCCCCCTTAACTTAAAAAACCTGCCATTCACACAGTTGTACTGCAACAGCTCAACAACTAGAAATTACATTAATTAAAAAAGCACCAGTTGATGCTTGCAAAGTTACCGTTTCCCTGGAAAGGATCCAAGCTGGCTGGTAGGCTTTGACAAAAAAAGGGGTATTACGAAGCCGGCGCGGGGAACATGGACAACGGAAGGAGGGTGGGTGGGAGGGAGAGACAAGAGCGCGAGGCAGGGGCTCAACTAGACCCAAACTGCGAGGGGGGCTAACAGTCACAGCCAGGACTGGCCCTAGTACTGGTCACACACAGTGCAACAGTGTTTTTTGGCAACCTTCCTCCATTTTCTTCTCCGTGATTTCCCTCACTACCACTCACCAACAATGCACCTCATCTTTCTGACAAGCATTTCATTTTTTATAGCGCTACACATAGTTCACTCACACTCAGTTCTGTGATCTGCCTGGTACACACTCTTTGTAGCAGGTACATTAACCCTCTGCACTGTGTGGGTGGCAGGAGTGCCCATGTGTGTGCACGGCGAGCGATGCAACAGTGTGAGAGTAGGGTAAGAGGAGTGACTGAATGCTGAGTGAGTTGACTATATGATTTTGGGTGCGGATGTAAGTGCAGAGTGGGGTGAATGAATGCATGGTTAGTGATGGGCTTGTTTGAGTGAGTTTGCAGAGTGAGCAGTGAGGGGGACAGGTGAGTGAAGTGCCCATGAGTGCATGGTGAGCAGTGTGCTTGTGTGACTGCAGGGTGAGGTACAGGGTGAACAGTGCAAGTGCATTGTGAGTGCAGAGTGGTCACTGTGAGTGCAGGGTAAGGGGGTGAATGGTGTGAGTGCATTGTGATCACTGTGAGTGTAGGGTGAACATGAAAGTGAAGGGCGAGAATGAGGAGTGAGTTGTCTGAATGCAGGGTGCATTCCCAGACATTTGGAGTAAGTAAGCATGTTATTGAGAGCGGTGAAGGGTTTCAGATATATGTTAAACTATTGCTGTTATGATAATAATCAGGGATCGAGGGTGGAGGAAATAAAAAATTTGCTAATCCTGCAACAAACGTCCAGTCTTATGATTAGGGCTGCCAGCTCATTCTTTTGATGTCCCAGACGGTACAAAAATAAGAAGTCACCTAAAGCCGTATTTTCAGCACTTATCTGTGCATACTTTGAACCACAAATATAAATAGAAAGCACTTTAAATTGTGTTCTAGGGCTGCCTGAATGATCCATGACTGATAATTAAAAGGAACAAAGACAGTAAAGTCACATTACAATGAATACATACTTTTTTATTTGTAACCCTTTTTAGCGTCAAGATATGGTCTTTGCAGGCTCTTTAACCCCTTCACTGCGGCGGCTATTCCGCCGGAGTGCTAAGGGGGTGGGGCGGAAAAGCGGTGGGCGCATGCTGGTGATGGAACTGCTCCGTCACCAGCGTCGGTTGCGCTGTGCTTATGACGGAGCGGTTCCGTCATCAGCACAGCGCCACCGCAGCTGATGACGGAGCGGTTCCATAATCAGCAGGGAAGAGGTTAAACATACATGGCTGGCTTTTTAGGTCTCGCCTGTCGATGCGCATGTGCATCGAGCTTGCGAGACTATGGGGGCTTAAACAGTCTTTAACCAACTTGCAAGGAATCGTGGCGATTCCTTGCAGTGCCCGTGAAAATCAAGCTCAATGCGCATGCGCATCGAGCTTAAAAGCGCGTGCACATGCCCCCAGCCGCCTGCCTTGCACTCCTCCCACACCCCCGCTCCGCCCCCTCCCCTGCCTGCCGTGTCGCATTTCTTCAGTTCCCTCAGCCGTCTGCCAGGCCCCTGCTGCTTTCACACCCTCTCCCCGCTCCGCCCCTCCCCTGCCCGCCGTGTCGCATTTCTCCTCCCCCCTCCCCTTCTCTGCCTTCCCTCCGTCTTGTTGCTTAAGCAGCTGCTCACCCACGAGCAATAACCACTAAACAAAGACGTTCCAGCCCGTGAATATGGATCCATCCTGGGTTTGCATTCTTTTGCTGCATAACTGATTTTGCATCCGAGCCACTCTTTCGATAATCGTCAACGGTTTTCTTCATTTTATTATGTAAAAATTGACCTTGTCATTTTTGGTATCTGTGAAACCTATATTTGTTAAAAGAGGTGCCTGCTTTTCATCCGTTCCCCCTCGCTCCTGTTTTGTTTTCCCCAACCCTTTGTTCACGCCTCCTCCCGTTCTCTGTGTTTTCCATCCTCCCCCTCCCGTTCTGTTGCATGTGCGCTTCTCTCCCATGCCCCCTCCATGATGCCCTTGTTTTGAGCTGCATTCATTTCCTGCCCTTTTGGACTGGTTTGACTTGCTAAATCGGTGATTAAGTGTCGCCTCATGCTGACTTGTGGATCCCGACTGTGACACAAGTCCATCTTTACCAGCCCCCCTTGGATTACTTCGAAACGAAAGTTATTGCGTATTGTTTTCTGGACATTTTTTTACACAGTCTGTAAATTATTTATACATGTGTCCTCCTTTGGGGTATTTTGGTCAGCGTTTTGGTACATTAAGACTGCACCAGTCAAATTAAACATGCACTAAGAATCTCTCGAAGCATCGTGGCACTTATTTATAGCTTTTGCCTGCTCCACACTTCGTGGTGTTTAAAAAATAAGTGTGCCAATTACGGTTTCTGATCCTGTTTCTTTTTCCCAAAAAAACTCACCATCTAAAAATGCATTTTTGCGCACTCGGCCAACTTTAATGACCCCAACATTCCTCCCTTGTGTTTCTTGCGTGTTTCTTGTTTAACTTTGGCATTTTTTACGCAATAACAACTACTTTGATTGTCACGTATTTTTCATTGTGTTTTCGCTACAGCTTTTCTCCTCCGCATTATCAGTGTTTTTTATTCCACTATAACCAATGCTTTGCTTTTGCCGTGTTTTTAATTCAGTTTTCGCAACGGCATTTCTCTGTCTGCATTATTAGTGCATGTCCAGTTAACGGAGCTTAAAAAAACACAACTGCGGCGCTAGTACTAACCTCTGGGCTTCCATTGCCAGCGGCACATATGCAACATTTATTTCGTGGCTATGTTTTTTATGTGTTTCAGGTACTCGGCTCTCCTCCCTCTGTTGTGCTCCTTCCACAAACATATTTATTTATTGAGCGCTTCATAATGCGCTTCTGTCATTTCTAAGCACTGTAACCATCAGATGCAACTATTGCATCATTTAATGGCACGGAGTTTACCGTCCTCCGAAGCATGAAGGTTGGGGTAGAAAGAGTCCAACATCCTGCACCACGGGGCGAGCTTATGCTAACCACGTGCATCACTCCTGCATAAGGCACGCGATTTAATATTTGGCATCAGGCTTCGTGTGAATCTGGTCCCTCCGATAGGGGCCACGTTCATCTTCGTGCATGTTCTGTCCCGTCTGACTATACTGACCCCCCTATATCCCCCCCCCCTTGTTTACATTGATGCTCTGTGTTTGGCGATATTGATTCTATACTTATACACCTCGGCAGCGGGGTTACAAAGATACTTGCTTTACTTTCCCATTTCATTCAACACAATGTTTCACTTTCAGCTACATCTCCACCGCCCTTTACATTGGTGCTTGCTTGCTAGCAGTTTGTGCGCTCTGCAAACACAGCATTTCTGTTTCTTATTAACAATTATAGAGTATATTAGCACTAAAATATTATAACCCTGCTACATTTGTGCCTTTTAACCAACAGCCTAGTATTTTGGTTTTCTATTACCAGATTTTTACTTCCAGCTATTATGTGCTTCCTCGGCACACAAGCTTTTTTTTAAAATTAAGACTACGTTATTGTCTGACCTAACGTCCGTTTTGTTGTAGCCAAAACATTTACAAGCCTCTTTTTTTCATTCTAAACTTCTCTTTCACAGTAAAAACACATAATTGGACCCTTGCTGCTTGACTTGGAGTTAAAGCCCCACCCACGTACTTCGCACGTCTTCTTCTCAGTATGTGCTTGCTTACATTCAGGAAATTGATAACACTGTGGGATTGCATGCTTTTTTTCTTTCTCTCTCCCCGCGCACCCATACCTCTTACCACCCACTCTCTCCATGTTGCTCTCACCCCACCTAGCTAGTCTGTTTATTCCTCTACCCATTCCCACCCTGCTTGGCTTTTTTTTTTTTTAAAAACCAACCCACTCTTGTTTCCCCCATCCGTATTTGCCAACCCTTGCTGCACGGCCCTTCCCATTTTTTTAATTCACACTTTTTAAAAACTTCTTTGGAGTGCTCGTCGGTTTCATTTTGCTACCATTATACTTTTTTTTCTGTATGTGCCCTTTCACATACCGTTTATCTATATTTTTTAATTACCACTCCAAGCGCATACACCATCTTGGTAACTCATTCACACCTATAGGTCACCATGCTGGGACCACCATAGTAAGTGAGCTGACTGCCCGCTCACTCCGGTGCACTTCGCTGCACCACGGAACAGCACTCTCTAGTTCCCCCCCATGCTCGGGACCAAGTTGTAATTTCGGGCTAGTCCCGCATTGCCTGTATTCTTAACTTCAACAGCTTTCATTAGTTCCAGAATGGCCTCAATGGGTATGAGCCAGCATGCCCTTGCTTAAGAAGTTTGGACACCAGGCCTCACACACCCCCTCACCCACACACACCCCTTACCCTCACTCACCCTCTCACCCACACTCACCCACCCTTTCACCCTCACACACCCTTTCACCCTCACACCCTCTCACCCTCACACACTCTCACCCTCACACCCTCACCCTCACATACCCACTCACCCTCAAAACCCTCTCACCCTCACTCACCCTCACCCACTCACACCCCCACACCCTCACACCCCCTCACCCTCACACCCCCTCACCCTCACACACCCTCACACACCTTCACCCTCACACACCCTCTAACCCTCACACACCCTCTCACCCTCACACACACTCACCCACCCTCACACACCCTCACCCTCACACACCCGCTCACTCTCACAACCCTCTCACCCTCACCCTGACACACCCACTCACCCTCACAACCCTCACTCATCCTCACCCACTCACACCCCTACAGCCTTACACACCCTCACACCTCCTCACCCTCACACACCCCTCACCCTCACACACCCCCTCACTCTCACTCACCCTCTCACCCACCCTCTCACCTTCACACACCCTTTTACCCTCACACGCCCTCTCACACCCTCACACTCACCCACCCTCGCCCTCACACCCCCTCACCCTCACACACACCCTCATCCTATCACACCCCCACACACCCTCAGACCTTCACACACCCTCTCACCCACCTCACCCTCACGCACCCTCACACACCCCCTCACCCTCACACACCCCCTCACCCTCACACACCCCCTCACTCTCACTCACCCTCTCACCCACCCTCACCCACCGTCTCACCCACCCTCTCACCTTCACACACCCTTTCACCCTCACACGTCCTCTCACACCCTCACACACACTCACCCATCCTCACCAACCCCTCACCCTCACACACCCCCTCATCTTCTCACACCCTCACACACCCTTAGACCCTCACAACCCTCTCACCCTCACCCACCTTCACCCACTCACACCCCCTCACCCTCACACCCCCTCACCCTGACACACCCCTCACCCTCACACACACCCTCACCCTCACTCACCCTCTCCCCCACCCTCACCCTCACCCACCCTCACCCTCACACACCCTCTCACAATCACACACACTCACCCACCCTCACACCCCCTCACACTTACACACCCCCTCACCCTTACACACCCTCACCCTAACACACCCCCTCACACCCCTCACCCTCTCACACCCCCACACACCCTCAGACCCCCTCACCCTCAAACCCTCACACACCCTCTCACACCCCCTCACTCTCACACCCCCTCACCCTCACACCCCCTCACACACCCTCACCCACCCTCACTCACCCTCACACCCCCTCACCCTTACACACACCCTCACCCTCACTCACCCTCTCACCCACCCTCACCCACTCTCTCACCCACCCTCTCACCCTCACATACCCTCTCACCCTCACACACACACTCACCCACCCTCACACACCCCCTCACCATCTCACACCCCTCGCCCTCTCACACCCCACACACCCTCAGACCCACCACAGCACCACTCAGCACCACCACAGCACCACTCAGCACCACCACAGAACCACCACAGAACCACCACAGCACCACCACAGCACCACCACAGCACCACTCAGCACCACTACAGCATCACTCAGCAATACCACAGCATCACTCAGCACCACCCCAGCATCACTCAGCACCACTCACCATCACCACATCATCACTCAGCATCACTCAGCACCACCACAGCACCACTCAGCATTACCACATCATCACTCAGCGCAGCATCACTCAGCACCACCACATTATCACTCAGCACCACCACACTATCACTCAGCACCACCACATTATCACTCAGTGCCACCCCCAGCATCACTCGGCGCCACCCCCAGCATCACTCGGCGCCACCCCCAGCATCACTCGGCGCAACCACAGCATCACTCAGCACCTCCCCAGCACCACTCAGCACCTCCCCAGCATCACTCAGCACCACCCCAGCATCACTCAGCACCACCCCAGCATCACTCAGCACCACCACAACATCACTCAGCACCACCACAGCATCACTCAGCACCACCACAGCATCACTCAGCGCAACCACAGCATCACTCAGCACCACCACAGCATCACTGGTTCAAATATGTTCTTTCAATGTTTCAAGCTGTTTTCAAGCTTTCAAGCTTTATTACAAATCACAAAAAGATGTTAATATTTCACTTCTGTTCTTGGATTTTCGTCACAATAAAAAACACTGAATATAATCTTCACAAAAGTTATTTACAAAAGTTTAAGCTATTGCCATTACAAATTAAATAAATTATTTAACAATTAATTAAAAAAAAAACATTGTTATTTGTAATATCAATACATCTAAGTCACGTAAATAAAAAACATGTTGCATTACAAATGCTATAGGTGTCACATTTGCAAAAGTTATAACTATTGGCATTGTAAATGACAAAGCTATTAATTTAGCTATTTTAACAAACACATAAAGAAAATAAAAATTTCATTTATAAGACCAATAGCTCAAACTTTCCTAATGCGAGACCTATTGCATTTCCAATGCTTGTTTTCTATTGACAACACTACTTTATATTCCTTTTCATAAAATGCATTCTCAACTACGGCAGTAAATGTAAAATACAAATGTAAGGAATAGGCAGAGTGGGGGCCCAGGGGGTACTGGAACCTGAAATAAACTATGCCTCAGTAACCAGTTTACAAAGGTATGTAAATATGCAAATGGTCCTTAAGGACCGCGTTGCGCGCCTGTCGTGAGGGATGCGACACCTAGATCAATGGCAGGAGGGGCAAAAAGAACAACAGAGGGATTGCGTTTGGTGGGGACAGCACAACAGAAAGAGTAGGGTCTGTGGGCGGGAGGACCACAGGGGAGGTAGAGGTACACGAGAGAGACTGAGGAAAAAGACACAGAAAAATAGTAGAGCCTGAAAAAATGAGCAGTGGTAGGACATAAGTAATGCAGCCATGCTTCAGGGGAGAAACAAACACACAAAGAGGAAGGACCACACCAAAAAGAACAAAAAGCCATTTGTACTGTGGTGAAAGACCTGCCCTCCATCATCTGGTGAGTTATATTTGAAGGCGCTTGTGGCAAAGGTGGTTCTGGAGCAAAAGGCACAGGGACAGAACCGACAAAGAACTCTGGATTAAGGGCTTGTTTGAAGGAGATGGTGGTGAGGCTATGTGAAATCAGTATCAATAGTAAAAAAAAAAATCATTTTGCATCCTAAAATAAATCTTGGGTCTGCGGTCACATACAGGGCCCACCATGGATTCAGCAAGCCTTGGAGCCAGGCAGAGGGATGATTCTTGGCACTAAATATTTCAAGAAAATAAAGCGCTGTATCGAGTTCATTTTTTTTGTGGGGGTGTTCGTTTCCTTATTTTGTTTTTTTCAGGCATGCATTTATGGTAGTTGGTGGCCTCCAATGTATGGATCTCTGTGGTAATGGTGCCAATTCCAGAATGGTGTCCAGTGCTGCGGGTCAGTGCTGCGGGGCGCTGGTGGCAGCAGGAGGAGTGATGGTGAAGGAAGGTGGGATGCCAGCTCTGGACTGGCAGGTATGTAGGTCCCAGCACTGGAACAGCTGATGGGCCAGGGATACCACCTCAGGACTGGAGAAGTTTAGTAGAGTTGTGTGTGAGACCAGAGTAGGGCGGCCAGAATTGTAAAGCCAAAAACTGGGACATTTCACAAAAATAGAAGAAGGACTACAACTTTACTTCAAGCCAGCGCACAGAATGACAGCGCTCCTCAGCAAAGAATTACAGAACAAGCAGTCAGAACATACATAAAATGCAACTTTTAAACCCACAAGCTTGCCTGTTAATTAAATTGCTTTCATGAAACAACTGCTACCTATCCCTGTTTTGTAAAACATAAAAAGCACCTCCCACAATTTCCAGTCACCCCTCTCTAAAAATCAGGACAGAAGCTACATTTCCTGAAATCTGCCGGGACAGCAGGTGAAACAAGCATTTGCAATGCAATAGGTGTTGCATTAGGAAAGTTTGAGCGATTGGTATTGTAAATGACAAAAATGTTTATTTATGTTTTGTTTTTGAAAATAGCGAAATTAATAGCTTTGTCATTTACAATGCCAATAGTTATAACTTTTGCAAATGTGACACCTATAGCATTTGTAATGCAATATGTGTTGAATTTACGTGACTTACATGTAATGATATTACAAATAACAATGGCTTTTAATTTTTTTTCAATAATTGATACTTAAATAAAAGTTAATTTTAATTTATAATGGCAATAGCTTAAAGTTTTGTAAATACCTTTTGTGAAGATTATGTTCAATGTATTTTATTGTGATGAAAATCCAAGAACAGAAGTGAAATATTAACATCTTTTTGTTACATTTGTAATAAAGCTTGAAACATTGAGAGAACATATTTGAACCAGGTGTTGTTGAATGGTTGCACAGATTGATGCTGTGGTGGTGCTGAGTGATGTGATGGCGAACGAGTGATGCTGTGGCATTCAGTGATGTTGTGGTAGCACATAGTGATGTTGTGGTGCCCCTGAGTGATGCTGTGGTGGTGCGGAGTGATGCTGTATGCTATGCTATGTTTTGTTTTGCTATCCTATGTTTTGTTTTGTTATGCTATGCTATGTTTTGCTATCCTATGCTTTGATTTGTTTTGTTTTGCTATGCTGTGTTTTGTTATGCTATGCTATGTTTTGTTATGCTATGTTTTGCTATGCTATGCTTTGTTATGCTATGCTATGTTTTGTTATGCTATGTTTTGTTATGCTATGTTTTGTTATGCTATGCTTTGTTATGCTAGGCTATGTTTTGTTATGCTATGCTATGCTATGTTTTGTTGTGTTTGGTATGCTATGTTTTGCTATGCTATATTTTGTTGTGTTTTGTTAAGCTATGCTATATTTTGTTGTGTTTTGCTATGTTTTATTATGCTATGTGTTGTGTTTTGTTATGCTATGTTTTGTTATGCTATGTTCAGGAGAAGAGAACAGGGAGTTAAAGAAGGAGGTGGGGTGGAAGAGAGGAGCAGATCAGCACAGGAGAAGAGAACAGGGAGTTGGAGAAGGAGGAAGAGTGGAAGAGAGCAGCAGATCAGCACAGCAGAAGAGAACAGGGAGTTAAAGAAGGAGGGTGGTAGAGTGGTAGAGTGAGGGCGTTAGAGTGGTAGATTTTAGGGCGGTAGAGTGGTAGAGTGAGGGCGGTCGAGTGGTAGAGTGAGGGCGGTAGAGTGGTAGAGTACGGGCGGTAGAGTGGTACAGTGAGGCCGGTAGAGTGGTAGAGTGAGGGCATGAGGGCGGTAGAGTGGTACAGTGAGGGCGGTAGAGTGGTACAGTGAGGGTGGTAGAGTGGTAGAGTGAGGGCGGTAGAGTGGTAGAGTGAGGGCGGTGGAGTGGTAGAGTGAGGGCGGTAGAATGAGGGCGTGAGGGCGGTACAGTGAGGGCGGTACAGTGAGGGCGTGAGGGTGGTAGAGTGGTAGATTGAGGGCGGTAGAGTGAGGGTGTGAGGGCGGTAGAGTGCTAGAGTGAAGGTGGTAGAGAGAGGGCGTGAGGGCGGTAGAGTGGTAGAGTGAAGGTGGTAGAGAGAGGGCGTGAGGGTGGTAGAGTGAAGGTGGTAGAGAGAGGGCGTGAGGGCGGTAGAGTGGTAGAGTGAAGGTGGTAGAGAGAGGGCGTGAGGGTGGTAGAGTGAAGGTGGTAGAGAGAGGGCGTGAGGGCGGCAGAGTGGTAGAGTGAGGGTGGTAGAGTGAGGGCAGTAGAGTGGTAGAGTGAGGGTGTGAGAGTGATCGAGTGAGGGCGGTAGAGTGAGGGCAGTAGAGTGGTAGAGTGGTAGATTGAGGGCGGTAGAGTGAGGGTGTGAGGGCGGTAGAGTGCTAGAGTGAAGGTGGTAGAGAGAGGGCGTGAGGGCGGTAGAGTGACGGCGTGAGGGCGGTAGAGTGGTAGAGTGAGGGCGGTAGAGTGTTAGAGTGAGGGCGGTAGAGAGAGGGCGGTAGAGTGGTAGAGTGAAGGTGGTAGAGAGAGGGCGTGAGGGTGGTAGAGTGAAGGTGGTAGAGAGAGGGCGTGAGGGCGGTAGAGTGGTAGAGTGAGGGTGGTAGAGTGAGGGCAGTAGAGTGGTAGAGTGAGGGTGTGAGAGTGGTCGAGTGAGGGCGGTAGAGTGAGGGCAGTAGAGTGGTAGAGTGGGGGCGGTAGAGTGAGGGCGGTAGAGTGGTAGAGTGGGGGCGGTAGAGTGAGGGCGTGAGGGCGGTAGAGTGGTAGTGTGAGGGTAAGGATGTTGTGAAGCAGCTCCTTCCACAGCTGCAGCAGGGTTTAATGCAGGTCCATGTTATATTATTTATGGCCACTCCCAGCTTTAATCTTTGACTTCCATATCATGGCTGAGAAGCTGAAAAATCCCAGAAGATACATATGGGTCAAATTGGCGTCATAAAAGTGGGCTCAGTGAATGAGAAATTGTAAAACTGTCAGAAAATAAAATGTGAGCAGCACATGGAGTGATTCCACGAGAGTAAGATGGAAGGAAATAAAACTAGAGACTAAAAGAAGGGTGGCATGAAAGTTTTAAGGATAAGAGAAAAGATGATGAAAGGAAGCATGAAGGGATAGAAAAGATAATAGTAAAGAAGGAAGAAAATGCAAATAAAGATTGAAAGAAGAAGAAATTCAAGATAGAAGGAAAGCTGGAATAATGGAAGGATAGATAAAATTATAGAAGAAAAGATTGGAGAATGTATGGAACAGTGGAAGGATAAAAGGAAGAATGCCACAATGGAAAGAAAGATGGAAGGGACGGAAATATTGTAGCACTGAAGGAAAGATAGAAGGACCCCCACCCATATAGCCGGCCACACTCTAGACGGCATTTTTACTAACTTACAAGGCGTAAATATAACTGATACCTTACCTATGCCATGGACTGACCACTTTGCCATTCTAATAAAAATATCAGTTAAATTAAACAGAATTAAACCCCACCCCGTATGGAAACCACAAGCCATTAAGGTATGGAAAGATATCGTTCAAGCGGAACTAACAACTTTACTTGATAGAACCCGCCCCAAGCCAACCTCTGACTCTAACTTGGCTACCCGACATTTTCAGGAGTGGATAGGCATCGCTACTAACTCCCTAGCCCCAACTAAAAAACTTTCAAGAAACAGAACAACGCCATCAGCCCCGTGGTTCACTGAGGAACTACGTACTAAGAGACAATTCTACAGAAATAGGGAGAGACATTGGCGCAGATCTTATAGCGCAGAAAGCAAGGCTATCTACAAGGAAGCACTTGGACACTGTGGTAAATAAAAAAACTAATTATTTACGCCGTTTCGGAATTTCTAGATTCACCCAAGAAAAATGGTAATGCCTAAAATGAGGAGCAGAGTCCGTGGTCTTCGAGTAGAAAGGGTTTTATTCCAGAACTCGAGTTAAGGGAGAGCTCCTTCACCAAGCGGGTTCAGGAGTAGTCTGCTTTACTTGGAACATAACAGCACTTATATACAATACGAGTACAATCAAAAAGAAGGAGTTCCCTTAGACTTAATTCAATCATTCATGATGTAATCATATGGAAGACATAGCATGCTTGTTCTCGTTTAAAGAATAACCTGAAAAGCATTTACAAATAGAAAAAAATATTGCATCGGGTGATTGAGGTAACAAGTTACAGAGTTGTTAGTATCTGAGGACAGAGAATCGAGGCATTGTTACAGGGTCATTTCTGTCGGGAAGGTAAAGAGGACGAGGCATTGTGCGTTCTTTACTTCTTACACAAGGGCGGTGATGTCTCACAATGGTATGTGTGTGCAGCGGGGAAGAAGGAGAATGGGCTGTAGTAAACTATTCTTCTTCGTGGCTGTCTCGTGTGCTTGATTAGGTTTTCCCTTGGTTGTTAACCCAACCCGTGGCTGTCCTCGCAAACTAGGAGATCATTGACGAGCGAGAGCTGCTCGTTCGGTGACAGAGTTAGGGAGGGGGGGGTTTCGAGTCAACCATCTGACTGACTCCGTTCGGGTCTAAAGGAAAATATTGAACGGGGACGGAAACCCGTAGGATACATGATGGCTGGTCATTATTCTTTGCATGTGCCAGTACTATGAGAAAAAGAGCAGGCAAGAGGGGGTATAACGGGATTTGTGCTTGAAGTAGTAGAATTGGCTTGCCTGGTCGATGTTAGGGTGGATAGGGTGCATGATGGGACACCAGGCGGAAAAGGGAGCTTTTTAGTCAAATTCCACATTCCCTCCTTGTCCCATAGAAACCCTATTACAGAAATTCTTAATCAATTTCTATATTCATCAGGTCGTATACTTGTTCCTGTAACATGATCATTTCATTTTTCATGCCTCTGTTTCGTGGACGAGGAGTACAGGAAGTGGCACACAGTCCACAAAGGGCGGGGCCACACTGGACACAGAGGCAACAGGTAAAGATAGTGGCCAAAGCGAGTCCCAGGACTGTTAGTGCCTTCCACCCCCAGGTGGACAGGAGATCCCACAACCAGCCGGTCAGGGACCATGTGCCGGTGTCCATATCCATTTTATCGGATAGTACATGGAGGCGGGATATAGCAGAATAAACTGATGGGGCGTTGTCTGGAATAAATACACAACAACTGGACCCTATTACCTTACACACGCCACCACGGTCGGCTAACAGGACATCCAAAACTATACGGTGCTGCAGTGTCATGAGTCTATCTGCAGCTACTTCAGCTGTAATGTTATTTAAGGCGCCAGTCTTTTCATCTATGGTGGCCTCAACTACACAAGTTAGTTGCCGGATGTGGCGACTATTTGCCATAGGTCCCCAGAAAGGGAGGAAACCTTTAAAGAAGTCTCCAGCTTCTTGTCCTGCAGTATCTTCCGCATCTATGACCCCCCTTCGTTGTCTTCTAACTTGGGTCAGAGGGTCAATTAGGTGGTAATTGGCAGGGGCTGTGTAAGTCGGTGGTAAAAGGAATGCGATGTAGCATTTTCCAGACCAGCCTTGAGGCAACCAAGTGCGCGCATGGGGTCCACAAATGAAATAGGTGTTTGGGGCAGTTACTATGGTCGGAAAATCAGGAGCGGGCAGTGTGTATGTCCTATCACACTCGCTGTTCCCCATTACTTCCCCTTTTCCTTTCCCCCTTATGCAAAACCGGCCGTTTTGCGGTACTACCCAACCTCCTTGATCTGTCCGTCTTTGATCGACGGAAAACATTTCCCTGAAGGAAGCAATGCCATGGAACTGAGTAACTAATGTTTTCGTGGTCTTCAGCCCTCCCCCAGGTCACAGTGAGATCCACCATTTTGGAAACAGCCCTTACTATTTTAGTCTTCACTTCGTTCCAATTACTCTCGTTTTTCAATTTGGTCGGGGGAATGTTTCTGACTGAGGCAGAGAATATCATGGCTAAGGCATAGGCGGACCCTGAATAACCAAACGGGAGGGAGAAAAAGGGCATTCCCTTATGTACGGAATGTGGCATCAAGCCACAAACCCAACAGTTTGTCTTGTTGACTATGAGTTGGTGTTTATGGAGGGTGGAAATGAATGTATTATTTATAAATTCCTTTCTTCTGTCCTTGAGGTGTGGGGGAAGATCAACATGGGAATGCACAGTGGTATTCTTTACAAGTGTGGAAGAATGCGGAGGGAAAACTGTACATAAGATCCATCCCAGACAGGCTGCTACACAGCAAACAAGTAACATTGTAAACAGAAAGATCGAGAACCTGCTATGCAGTAATTTTACATAATTAGTCTTTTTCCATTGACGCACCGCGTCATTTCTCCTCATAATGTCTATGGATTTAATATCAAAAATGTCTCTGGACACGAGATCAAAACGCCTCCCAGCAGCCGCTTCACCAAGAGCTTGTTCCTGGGCTTAATTAGCCACCGGTGCGTTACGATCAGGTGTAATGTCTTTAGTCTGTTTTTGGTGAGATCGCAGCCGCGATCGGTATTCCTGTTGAGGAGTGATTTCTAGAAGTGGTGGAAGTATATCCGGGGCGTTTATAGCAGTTGAACAGGGCACAGTGTCTGTAGGTGTAGGTCCAAAAAATTTCCGTCCGACAGTGGCTAGCGTGGAGCCATCCTTTGCGTCCTTCTACTTTGACGGCTGTCCTCGTGGTCAGGAGGACCAGTTTGGGAGCTGTCCACCTCTTCTCCAGGGGGCTGGTACGATCGAAGTTCCGCACTAGGATCCAGTCGCCGGGGCTGATGGTATGTTCTCCAGGCGTGGTGTGGTCTGGAAATGCTGCTGTAACCTGTGAACGACAAGATTGAAGTGCAGACATCAAGGAAGCCAGGTAATCTGTCAACATATTAGAATCAATGTCAGTCAGTTTTCTAGGAGAAGGGACACCCCAGATGTTAGGAGGTCTCCCGAATGTTATTTCGAAAGGGGACAGTCCCGTCCGGGAATGTGCCACCATCCGCATGTAAAAGAGAGCGACCGGGAGGGCAGTGACCCAGTCTATCCCTTTTTCTGAACATACTTTGGCTAGTTTTGTTTTCAAAGTCTGGTTGTGCCGCTCGACTAGGCCGGCTGCTTGAGGGTGTCGGACACAATGAAATCTCCAGGAATATCCCAATAGTAGAGAAACAGCCTCCATTAGTTTGGAGGAGAAGGGCTGTCCATTGTCCGAATAGACGACCCTCGGTAACCCATACCTGGGGAAGAATTCTCTCACTAATTGCTTAGCGGTTGTCTGGGCACCATAGTCTGGGACGGGGTATGCTTCAGTCCATCGTGTCAGTGTACACACTACCACTAGTACATATTTGTACCCTCTGCATCTGTCCATCTGGATATAATCCATTTGGAGGACTTCGAAAGGATGATCAGGAGGCTGGAATCCACCCTGTTCTACTGGTACTCCTTTACCAGGATTAAATTGGCAACATATCATGCAAGTTTTTACTTTTTGTTTGGCTGCAGCTCTTAGATGTTTGTTAAACCAGATATTCCGTAAACTATCCAGCATACCTTTCTCGCCTAGGTGAGCGGGGCTACGGACCGTGTCAATTATGATTTGCACCATGGAATCAGGGAGAAACCATAATGTTCGGTCTTTGGTCATCCAACCCTGATCAGTCTGGACCCCTCCTTGTTCAGTCCATTTCTTTATTTCATCTGCGGTGGCATGTGTCTGTATGTCTAGCACATCTTTCAAGGGGTCCCTCGCTATCATAGTGACAGTCTGTGTGGGTAACTGAGAGTCTGATGTGTTCACTGGATTCTGGGCTGTCAGTTTAGCAGTCTGGTCCGCTAAGTCATTTCCTTTGGATATGGTGTCTGTAGCTTTGGTATGTGCTTTGCACTTCAGAATAGCTATGGCTATAGGTAGGTGTATGGCATCTTGAATCAGGGGACCATGTTGTATCTTGGCCCCATGAGAGGTAAGGAAACCTCTTTCTCGCCATAACACTCCAAAATTGTGAACTACACCAAATGCGTATTGGGAATCGGTATAGATGTTCACTTTCAATTGCTTCGCCCATATGCAGGCCTGTGTCAGAGCGATGAGTTCTGCTGCTTGGGCTGACAGGATGTCTATTCTTTGGGTCTTTATAACTTTACAGTCCGTTGTTACTGCATAGGCTGCCACTAACTCTCCAGCACTTGTCCTCATGCACGACCCATCCACATAAAGTGTTACATCAGGATCTGTGAGTGTAACATCTGTTAGGTCCTGTCTTGGTTTTGTCACTACATCGATCATCTCCACACAGTCATGTTGTGTCGTGTCATCCGAGCTTGAGGGCAAAAGGGTAGCGAGATTCAATACGTTGCATCGTCTGATCTCTATGTGTGGCTGAAAGAGTGTTAGTTCGTATCCTGTCAGTCTTGCTACAGTCAGGTGTTGTGTCTGTGTTCTGTTCAGAAGGACTTCCACAGCATGTGGTACATGTACTATCAGGGGATGTCCTAACACTATTGAATCGCTTTGTCTTATGGCCAGGGCTGTAGCCGCAACAGATTTCAGGCATGCAGGCAAAGCTTGTGCTACGGGGTCCAATGTGCTAGGGAAATAAGCACAGGGTCTGTTCCTTCCTGCTTGGTCTTGTGTGAGGACGGATAGTGCTGTTCCGTCACGTTCTGTCACGAACAGGGTAAAATGCTTGCTATAGTTCGGGGTGGCCAAAACTGGTGCTTGACACAGAGCTAGTTTCAGAGCTTCAAATGCTTGGGAGTGTTCTGCTGTCCAAGGGAGAGTTGTATGAGTGGCTGCTTCCACTGTGGTTAACTGTATGAGTGGCTTGCCTATGTGGGCATACTGAGGGATCCATTGTCTGCAATATGAAGTGAGACCAATGAATGCACAAACTTCTTTCTGTGACTTTGGCTGTGAAATTGTCGAAATCAGTTGGATTCGTTCTTGTGTCAGTTGCCTACCCTCCTTGGACAGCAAATGTCCTAAGTAAGCCACTTGCTGTGCGCAGAACTGCAATTTTGAGGGAGACACCTTGTGACCTTTGTCTGTCAGGAAATGTAGGTCTGTGAGAGATGCTTTTTCACATTCTGGTGCTGTCCTTGCTGTGACGAGGATGTCATCTACATACTGTATCAATGCTGTGTTGGTAGGCATATTGATACTGTCAAGTTGTCTTTTTAGTGCTTGGCTGTAGATGCTTGGACTTTCTGTATAGCCTTGGGGAGCTCTAGTGAACCTGAAACTTCGTCCCTTTAAACTGAATCCGAAAAGATATTGGCTGTCGGGGTGTATAGGAATGCTGAAAAACGCATTCTTCAAGTCGATGACTGTGAAAAATGCTGCTTCGGGGTCTATGGCAGTCAATAGTGAAGAAATATCTGGGACCACTGGATATTGTGGGATCACACATTTGTTCAGTTCTTGGAGATCAACCACCAGTCGGTAGACCGGGGGTGCATGAGGGTCAGTCCTTTTGAGGACTGGAAGAACTGTGGAATTGCAAACATTTGAATCCGTCTCTATCACCACTCCATGTTCTATGAGTTCTTGGATTATTTTTAGTAAGGCTTGTTCAGCCTCGGGTGGAATCTTATATTGTCGTATACGAGGTAGGACTACACCATCCTTGAGCGTGACTTGATGTGGGGTGATGTCCATGTATCCGATGTCAGTCGAGCTTTTTGCCCACAAATGTTGTGGGATGTCATTTAGTCTGGGGTCGAATTCTTTGACTGTGAAATGTCCTTTGAAATCTCGTAGGAACAATTTTACTCCTTCCGGTGAACAGCATATTACTGCTCCTAGTTCTTTGAGTGTCTTGATTCCTAGTAAATTCTCTGAGCACGTTTCTGTAAGGACCAAATCAGTAGTAGGTGTCAGAGGACCCACTCCTAAAGAGACTGGTTCAGATACTTTGTTTATGATCGGTTTTCCTGAAAAGCCCAGAGATATATTATGTGAACCAGAGAGAGGAACCTCTGGGACTTCCTTATGACTTATGGTAGTCCTACTCGCCCCATGTCTATGAGGAATTTTCTGTCTTGTCCCAGTAAGTGAGCTTGTACATATGGACCTTTCTGATCCACTGGAACTGGGATAAGGGGCAAGTCACTTTCTCTCTCAAGGCTGTCTCATGCATATGGTTCAAACTCGGGGTAATCTGACTGTACGCTCTGGTACATCTGCATGGCAGCAGCAGGCGTCTGGACCTGTGGCGGCGTAATGGTTTGAGGCTGCTGAGTGTTACCTCGTCTAGGAGTGTGAGGGCGTTCTTTCGTCTTTCCTGTCGCTATGTTGTGCTTCAGAACTAGGCATTCCCTCACAAAATGGCCCTGCTGCTTGCAGTAGTTGCAAGTACCTTTATTGGCCCCCACATTACCTTTGGGGCCTGTATTTACTGGTGCCGTCTGTGCAACCAGTACCTTCATTTTTGTGTCTTTTACTCTTTTCTTTTCTTTTCCTGTTCCTGTTCTTCCCTTATTCTGTTGTGGTGGTACTGTAACATCTGTAACATTTGTGGAGGACTATTTGCTTGCCAGGTACTCTCAATTTTCAACACTCTATTTCTGATGGGGGGTAAGGCGTTGTCCACCAATTTGGACACAAAAAGATGAGGATATGCCTCGCTGCTATGTGCGAGTCCACTATTTATAGAGAAACATTTCTCTAATCTGGTGTAGTAATCACCCGTGTCCTCGTCTGGATTTTGTTTACAGGCAGAAATGGCATCCCAATCTTCCTTTTTCGTTGTCAATAATAGAGGCAAGACCTGTATGAGGAGACTGGGCAGCTCTTTTACGCATTCACCTAGACTTTCACCTGGTTTTCTGTCTGTCTCTTCTTGTTCTAGGGCAGCCCACGTAATCTTTTTACCACCCACCTCCCAGTCCTTTTCCTTCAATTTGTAAAATATGCCTGTAGGTAGAATTACTTTAAGGAGTATTATTATATCTGGATATGTAAAACTACCCATTAGGAGGATATCTTTCAACTCTCTATGGAATCCTCCGGGATCTTTTTCGTGAGAGGGCACCATCTTTTTCATTTCCAATATCTCTAACTTGGTTAGGGGAGTGTACACATGTATTTGTTGTAGTGTACCATCTGGCTGGGGTATGGGGTGGACTTCTCGTAAAGGATATTGGCCTATACTGTAAGGTTCATGGTCTGATGAAGCTAAGGTAAGTTGGAGGAAACGGAGGCGCAGGTCCAGAATGGTGTTGATTAATTCCGGTCCCCGAGACCTCCATCTCCCCGTCACTACTTCCTGTAACAATTTGCATAGCTTGTCTGATCGGTGGGAGTTATTCTCGTATAAGGTAGCCAGGTGTTGGACCATATAAATACCTGCTAGTCGTTGTTCTGCTTGGGGAAGAGCCAAAAACATTTGTGCTACTATATCTGGGCCCTATACCCGGTGCTGTGATATCCAATGGGTGGCAGACCGGGCCAATTCTTTTTCTTGTTGGGTAAGGGGAGGCTCATTGTCCATCCATTCATCTAGGGCTCTTTCCGTGGACTGAAAAAGATCTTCAGAAGAAGGATCTAATCTTTTAATTTTCCGCGGCATTCGTGGGGTTCGCCACTTGGGGCCAGGACAATGTCGCGCTACACCCAGGAAATTCATTTTATCTAGTGTCGGACCCTCATCTTCCTCTGAGTCGTCCTCCTGTGTGACTTTCTCAGAGAGAATAGTGAAAATTTTCTTAACCAGTCTTTTAGTTATTTTGTCGATCTGATGTCCCAGATCGTGTGCTCCTCTGTGTATCTGATCACTAAGATCTATTAACTCAGAGTCTACACTTCCATTACCCGGGTCTAGTTCCCGGATCAGACAATTTATGATGAACCGCAGGAGCAGTCCTCTGATGGGAACTTTTCTGTTTTTCATGACCTGGACCAGAGTATCCGGACCTTCACCTGTCCATATGAATTCGTAAACTCTATCCAAATGCTTCGTTATATCAGGCACCTTTTGGAGTCGACCCACGACTAGTTTTAATCTCTCTGATATCGTGGTCATTGGACCACTACCGGGTTCGGGGTCGTAAGGACACTCAAGAGGCGGGACATCGTCTTTATCCTCAGCCCCGTTCCCGGATACTCCTAAATCAGAGGTAGAACCACCGGCTACTAGTTCAGGAGCACGTGTAGACGGGCATGTTCTAGGCATGTTTACATAAGCGGGGGTGGTTCGGACAGATAGGCAGGGAGGAAATTGTCGGGAGCAGTGGGAATTACTTTCATTGGGGACTTGGGGTGCTCTTCTACAATTTCTTCAGACAACACGGGATAAATGCCAGTAACAAGAGCGTTTCTCTCTCTCTACCTGTTCAGCTAGGACTTTCTCACCTTCTTCCTGTAATTGCTTTTCTTTAGCCTGCTCCGACATTCTCTTACTTTTCTCGACTTTCCCTAGTTCTTTCTGGGCCCTCCTATGCGCTTCCTTACGCCATAACTCAATGGCTTCTGTCTGTGAGGGCCTCGCCTTCCTTTTCCATAACTCTTCCTCCACTCCCATAATGCATTCTATATCCCATGTACCTGTGGCAGGCCACCTATACGCCATTTCTAATTTCTCGGTATAGTCTACCCAAAGGTCTAAAAATAATACGGCACTCAATCCATGTTTGTTGTACATGAAATATCCAGGAGTATCTCTAGGTGGAACTTTAACTGGTTTCTCTAACAGATTCTTTTTGGTGCCTTATAGTACGTAATTTGGAAAACAGAGGCATTCTTAAACTCAACAAATTACGGTTTTAAAAGATTTGGAATATACAAAAACAAAACAAACACATAATACACTAGAATATAGTGCAACCGTACCGGTCTCACGAATGAGACACGTCTTTATCGTTTTCCAAAAATGGAACCCCTCTTTATACTATCCGAGTGGTACTCACCAAGAAGCAAAACTCGAAGACCTGGTCATCGGACTCTTGACGCTTGCGCGGGAATATCGGGACTCCAAAGACCTCGGACTCAGCGCTCTCACTGGTCGGGCTCTGGGTTGGGACACTCCGCTATCTTCTTCACCGCCTCGTGTGGATGATCAGTCGCAGTCTGCCTCCTCCTCGTCTCGAGGGAGTTAGCGAGAACACCCCGCTGTTGTTCACTTGAAATCCGTCGAAAGTATGGAAGGGACAAGGACCCGACTTACATCGCCGGCGCGTAGGGAAGAGGGAGCGTCCCTGTTCAGGCGCCAATTAATGTGGTAAATAAAAAAACTAATTATTTACGCCGTTTCGGAATTTCTAGATTTACCCAAGAAAAATGGTAATGCCTAAAATGAGGAGCAGAGTCCGTGGTCTTCGAGTTGAAAGGGTTTTATTCCAGAACTGGAGTTAAGGGAGAGCTCCTTCACCAAGCGGGTTCAGGAGTAGTCTGCTTTACTTGGAACATAACAGCACTTATATACAATACGAGTACAATCAAAAAGAAGGAGTTCCCTTAGACTTGATTCAATCATTCATGATGTAATCATATGGAAGACATAGCATGCTTGTTCTCCTTTAAAGAATAACCTGAATAGCATTTACACATAGACAAACATATTGCATTGGGGTGATTGAGGTAACAAGTTACAGAGTTGTTAGTATCTGAGGACAGAGAATCGAGGCATTGTTACAGGGTCATTTCTGTCGGGAAGGTAAAGAGGACGAGGCATTGTGCGTTCTTTACTTCTTACACAAGGGCGGTGATGTCTCACAATGGTATGTGTGTGCAGCGGGGAAGAAGGAGAATGGGCTGTAGTAAACTATTCTTCTTCGTGGCTGTCTTGTGTGCTTGATTAGGTTTTCCCTTGGTTGTTAACCCAACCCGTGGCTGTCCTCACAAACTAGGAGATCATTAACGAGCGAGAGCTGCTCGTTCGGTGACAGAGTTAGGGAGGGGGGGGGTTTCGAGTCAACCATCTGACTGACTCCGTTCGGGTCAAAAGGAAAATATTGAACGGGGACAGAAACCCGTAGGATACATGATGGCTGGTCATTATTCTTTGCATGTGCCAGTACTATGAGAAAAAGACCAGGCAAGAGGGGGTATAACGGGATTTGTACTTGAAGTAGGAGAATTGGCTTGCCTGGTCGATGTTAGGGTGGATAGGGTGCATGATGGGACACCAGGCGGAAAAGGGAGCTTTTTAGTCAAATTCCACAACACTACAAATCCCTTATTGTCGAGACAAAGAAAACCTACTTCACCGAACAGATTAATACTGCTAAAAACTCAAGTAAAAAACTCTTTGAGATAACTAAGGTCCTAGCAGGAAACGCACCGGACCTGAATCCACCTCAATCCCAAATCTTTTGTGACTCACTGGCCGATTTTTTCTTCACGAAGGTGAATGATATTTATCAAGCGTTCTCAACAAAAACTATAATCAATTCACCCACTTCCAACAACCAAATTAATAATATTGAACTATCCCAATTCAAAGACCTTGAAGAAACACAAATCATGGAAATAACGTCCACTATTAAATCAGGATCAGCACTAGATCCCTGCCCTTTTAAAGTCATTCGTCCGATCATGGACTATCTTGCCCCTGACATTGTCTTAATCTGCAACACAATGTTCAGAACAGGGATATACCCGGACTCCCTGAAAAACACCTTGGTCAAACCATTATTAAAGAAAGCCAATCTGGATAAGGACCAACTAAAAAACTACCGTCCCATAGCCAGTCTTCCTTTTCTAGCTAAGGTAGCGGAAAAGGCTATGAACATACAACTCTCGGAGTTCATAGAAAAACACCAACTACTGGACAATACCCAATTTGGTTTCCGCAAATACCATGGAACCGAAACGGCTTTAATAAAAGCAACAGAGGACATAAGAGTGATCCGGGACCAGGGAGGTACAGCAATACTCGTATTGCTTGATCTGTCTGCAGCATTCGACACGGTCGGCCATAAGATCTTGGTTGACTGTGCCGAAATCCTGGGCATTCGCCGCATGGCCAAAAATCTACTTTCCTCCTTTCTGGCTGGAAGATCACAGGTGGTCACACTGGGGCCCTTTCAATCACACAAGCTGTCACTACCGTGTGGGGTTCCCCAGGGCTCATCCCTCAGTCCGACACTATTCAATATCTATGTGTCGGACCTGGCCTCTGTCATCAAGGCCCATGGGATGAGCCTTACCTCATACGCAGATGATACACAGCTTGTGTTAGCCATCAACGGTAATGGAGATAAGGTAGCAGAAAACTTTCAACGAGGCATGCGGGCAATCGGTGATTGGATGGCCTCCAATTGCCTAAAGCTAAACTCTGAAAAAACGGAGGTCGTCATATTTGGACACCTCTCCCCCGGATGGTCAACTCCTTGGTGGCCCCCTTCATACGGAACTCCACCTACACCAGTCCCCACCGTCAGAAATCTAGGGGCCACTTTCGATGACAAACTTAATTTTAAGGCCCACTCAAATAAAATAGCAGCAATCGCCCACCACAAACTTAGGCTGATCAAGAAAATCATGCCGTTCCTACCACCCACGGCAGGTAAGACGCTGGTAAGCGCCCTCGTGTTGTCATCCCTTGACTATTGTAATGGTCTATTCCTTAAAGCCCAAGCAAGAGTGACCAACAAAATGCAGACCATCCAGAATGCTGCAGCCCGTCTTCTGTCTGGCACCCCAAAGTTCTCTCCAATCTCTGAGACAATAAGGAACCTGCACTGGCTCAAGATTTGGAACAGGATTAAGTTTAAAGCGCTGTGCATACTTTATAAAGCACTGCACAACTATGGTCCGCACTTCTTGAAAACCCAACTCAGGTACCAGTCCTCCACAAGATCGCTCCGATCTGACAACCTCAAACTCTTGTATATACCCCGAACAAAAACAGTTAACTGGGGCGATAGACGCTTCCTAGTGGCAGCTCCCAGAATATGGAATTCCCTGCCAGCCTCCATCAAGGACAGCCCGTCCTTGATGCATTTCCGCAGAGAAATAAAGACCTGGTTGTTCGATCAAGTATAACTACTGGCTTAGTCTTGGGAATACATGCACAGTTTCTAGCGCCGAGATGCCTACGGGCAATTGTTCGCGCTGTACAAATCGCAAAAATAAATAAATGCTACAGAAGATGGAAAGATTAGTGGAAGAGATTATGTAAGGCATACAAAGTGCTATGAAGTGCATCACGATTTGGATTGACCCATATAGTCTCCTACGTAGGTTGAGACTTCCTCACTTATTCAGGATATGGTTTGGGAGGTGGGGGTATTTTATTTCTCTGGCTATTAGCTTGTGCCAGGGTGCCTGCTACTAGAAACAAATATAATTGTGTGCAATTGGTAAATCAGCAAAATACAAGGGTGTGCACTGGAGTGTGTCCTTCTAAACGTATTTACAAAAGTGCACTAAATACAGTCTGATTAAGAAAATGTATTTCGAGAGTACTTATTTTATCTTTAAAAAAAGCAGGGTGAGATTTATCAAGCCTTGGCACCAGTGCAGTGCCACACAAGTGATGCAAACTGGTGCAAAGGTTTGATTTATGATTTATTTTTCAATGAAAATGCTAATTTGTGCTGGAAAGTAGACCTAAAGTAACAGACTGGCACTTTGTGATACGTTGTGTCAAGGAGGTGTGCCACGGCTGGTAACTGGTGATCAAATACAACTACTCATGAGTTTTGACACAAATTTGTATTTCTTAACATTGATAGAGAGGGATTTACATTAAAAAAAATTATGCCTCCTCTAGGACGGTGTAATGTTTGAGAGAAGTTTTCTTTTCACCAAATGTTTTCAAATTTACATGTGTGCTCAGCGGTACAGCACACATACAAACATGGAAAAGTGTTGAACTTTCTAATCATTTAATTTGTACTGGAAGGTTGCCACTAGATATTCTATGTATGAGACTGTTCTATGACCAGTCGAATCCTCAGGGTTGGTTCGATGCTCAAATAGTATCCATCTCTAAACCGCCCCAAATCTGCTATGTAAAGTACGCAGACTAAAGGATGATTAAGCGAGGGAAAAATGGATATAGCCAGGAAGGAAAGGATGGGAACAGCGGGGAGGGAGACCTTTGAAGACACAAGGAGAGAGAAGAACAAACAATTACTAACCACTCTAAGCGTGTTCTTTCTTAGTGACAATATATATATTTTTGAGCTATCACTAACCTGTAAAGAAAAATAAATTGGAATTCACATAGGAGTTGTGTATCAGAAGTCTTCCAACTTCGGGGAGGCTGTAACAACAATGAGGGGTATCAGACTGCGCTCTACATATATACAATATCACCTTGAAACATAGAGTAAGCAACTACCTGTCTAACATAGACGCCTCTCTTAATTCATACACAACTCCTGTAAAGAAAAGAGAAAAGCATGTAGTGCATGAACATCATATTTTGAGCCAGGCATTTTCCATAATCCAAAGTATATAACACGATTACTCCATGTAATGACTGAATGTTAATTTGAGAGTTACGTCACTCTCCACCACAGGTCCATGGAGAATATAAATCACCCAACACTCAACAAGAAGTCAGGAATAGCTGAACAATCCGGGACAATACAATTCACTCCTTGCCCCCAGCTACCAACTTGTAAATCCGGTAACAGAATCCCATAACCAAGGGAGAGATCCCCTCGTCTTCTCTGCTCAAAAACAATCTCGAACAGTACCAGGGTATCACAGTGATTCAGAGCACGAGGAGAGATCCCCTCGTCTTCTCTGCTCAAAAACAATCTCGAACAGTACCAGGGTATCACAGTGATTCAGAGCACGATCCCGTGCAAACAAAATGAAAGCGCCGTTTGTTAACCCCACAAAACGCGCTGAAACGAAGTTTAGGCAAGTACTCCGATGGTGGTGCCACAGGCACCCTTACCAGCCGCCAACAACTCTGGAAATCCAAACTCCAGCCTCCGGTGCACAAAATAATCGGCAGCGTTCTGCCCGATCTCCGTGCAGATATGCTCTGTACTCACGTGACCCGGAAGTGTTCCGATCACGTCGCGCATGGCGCTACTGCTGCTGGGCAATGTAGTCTGTGGCGGCTGTGCCCTCTAAAGCTCAATGCCCCCTAACAGGACATCCCCCTCCCGGAGGGCACAGACAGGCACATGGTTTCCTAGGATGACGACGGTGGAAGGCAGCCACCAATCTGGGAGCATGCACTCCCGATGCAGGTTCCCAAGAGTTCTCTTCTGCACCATAACCCTTCCATGCAATCAAATACCACAATTTCGCTCTACTGACCTTGGAATCCAGTACTCTAGCAACCTCATACTCTTCCCCTTGATCCACCCACACTGCAGGAGGCTGTACTCGAGCATGACAAGCTGCTGATTTCAATAACGATACATGAAACACAGGGTAAATTTTCATGTGAGATGGTAAAGCAATTTTTACAGCAACTAAGTTCACATGTCTAATCACAGGGAAAGGACCGATATAGCGTGGGTTGAATATGCTATATCGTCTGAATCGAATGTTTTTAGTGGATAGCCACACCAGATCACCCTTCTGGAACACAGGTCCCTGTTTACGGTGTCTATCTGCTTGTTTCTTATACATTCGTTTAGCTTTCACCAAATGTTTCCTGGTATTTACAATAACATTCTGAATTGCAGATATCCTATCTCTGACTTCAGGAACACGATCCCCCCTAATAGGAGAACTGAAAGGGATGAACCTAGGGTGAAAACCGTATGTACTGTAGAATGGTGTGTGTTTCGTGGAGCTGTGAAGTGCATTGTTATAGGCTATCTCCGCCAACCAAAGCCATTCCACCCATGTGTCTGTATTGCAATCCACATAACATCGCAGGTACTGTTTCAAAGTTCGATTCAACCTTTCCGTTTGTCCGTCGGTTTGCGGGTGGAAACTGGTTGACAAAGCTGAAGAGATATGCAAAGATGAACACCACGCCTTCCAGAATTTAGCAGTGAATTGAGAGCCCCGATCTGAGACTATAACCTTTGGCAGACCATGTAATCTCACAACGTTTTCCATGAGTATCTTTGCCAATTGACCAGCAGTGGGAAGGGCTTTGCACGCCACGAAGTGTCCCATCTTGGTGAGGTAATCAATGACTACAAGAATGACTGTATGACCTTTGTCAGCAGGTAGTCCCACAATGAAATCCATTGAGATGCTTTCCCAAGGCACCTCTGGTGTGGGTAATGGTTGAAGCAACCCTTGTGTTTTCCCTGTCAATGGTTTGTTTTGAGCGCATATTATGCAGTCTTTGATCCACTCAGGAACATCCTTTCTCACCGATGGCCACCAGAATTGCCTCAAAACCTTTTCGCAGGTCTTCTCCCCTCCTTGATGGCCAGCACTAGGGTCTTCATGACACCACTGAAACACCATGTGACGTAACTGCATTGTGGGTATGAGCAATTGGTTCCCTTTCATGTACACCCCTTGTTTCTGAATCCATTCAGGATGATGTTTCAACCAGTCTTTCCACTGAAAAGTGTTTAAGCCCTTACGTGTGTCTTTTAGGAACTGCTCCGTGTGAATCACTCCTATCACCTTATGCTCCTCAAAGATAGCTCGTTCTGCGGGCACCACAGAACTGACAGTAGAATCGTGTCGTGATAGGGCGTCTGCTTTCTTGTTCTGGCTCCCTGGTCTAAAGGTGACGATGAAATGGTATTCTTCAAAGAAGGTCATCCACCTTAACAGACGAGGGGTTAAGAGACGAACCGTTCTCAAATACTGTAAATTGTGATGGTCCGTGTACACAGTAATGGCATGTTTCGCTCCCATCAACCAGTGTCTCCACTCTCCAAAGGCTTCTTTGATGGCAAGAAGTTCCTTTTCTGTGATGGTGTAATTTTGCTCTGCTGCATTGAACTTCTTTGACATGAATGCTACTGGATGTAGTTGCCCTGTTTCTGGGTGTCTTTGTGAAAGGACCGCACCCATTGCCACATCTGAGGCGTCTGCTTCCACAATAAACGGAAGATTCGGATTAGCGTGGACTAATACAGGAGCAGAGGTGAATGCCTTCTTTAATTCTTCGAATGCATCTTGTGTCTTTGGAGTCCATACGAACGGGATACTTTTCTTTGTCAGATGAGTGAGTGGAGCAGCTTTATCCGAAAAATTAGAGATGAAACGTCTGTAGAAGTTTGCGAATCCCATAAACCGTTGAATGTCTTTGACGTTCTTGGGACTGGGCCACTCTGCTATTGCTTTGACTTTTCTTTCTGCCATCTCTTGACCATTGGGTGTGAGTATTACACCCAGAAATTCCACTGTAGACACATGAAACTCGCATTTGCTAAGTTTGCAAAACAATTGGTGTTTCCTTAAAGCTTGAAGAATGAGACTTACGTGTTGTACATGTTGTTCTTCATGTGTGGAATAAACCAGGATATCGTCAATATAGACGATCACGAATTTGTCCAAAAACTCTCTCAAAACATCATTTTAAAAAAATTGAAATGCGGCTGGCGCATTGCACAGCCCGAAGGGCATTACCAGGTATTCGAATAAGCCATACCTTGTCTTAAAAGCTGTTTTCCATTCGTCGCCATGACGCATACGAACTAAATGGTATGCTCCCCGCAGATCCAGTTTCGTGTAGATCACTGCTCCTTTGACTTGTTCAAGCAGAACGGTTATCAATGGTAAAGGATATTGATTCCGGATAGTGATAGAGTTGAGAGCTCTAAAGTCTATACAGGTTCTTAATTCCCCATTTGCCTTAGGAATAAAAAATAGAGGCGAGGCCGCTGGAGATGCTGAAGGACGAATGAATCCCAACTCCAAGTATTTATCCAAATATTCCCGTAAGTGGATATTTTCCGGTTCAGTGAGTGCGTATATCCGACCACACGGCACAACGGATCCAGGTTGAAGATCTATCCTACAATCGTAGGGTCGGTGTGGTGGAAGCGTTTCTGCTTTCTGATCACAAAATACATCCTGATATTGGTCATAACATGAAGGCAGTTCGGTATCTTTCTCTGCAGCAGTGGCAATGTGGAGCGTCTTCCGGATGCATGATTCTGATGATGACCAACAATGGTTAGCACAATACTCTGAAGACAGAACCAGTGTCTTCTTTTCCCAATCGATGTCTGGGTTGTGTAAAGACAACCATGGTAGACCCAAGATTACACCATACGAAGGAGCAGAAATGATGTTAAACGATAAATGCTCCTGATGGCCTGGTAAACACTCGACTACACATGATTGAGTGATTTGCCGAATGGGTCCTGCTTCCAATTGTTTGCCATCTACCGCAAGTACAACTTCGGGCTCCATCTTCTCCTCCAATTGTATGTTCAATCGTTCTGCCTCTCTGATGTCCATGAAACACCTGGTTGCTCCGGAATCTACCATGGCTCGAATGGTATTGGATTTTTTATCCACATATATGAGAAGCTCAATAAAAAAGTGTTCTTTAGACCCACAGTTATTCTTCTGTAATGAAGGGATTCCCAACTTGCTTGACGACTCCCCTTCCTCACGTCGCCAGCTCTTTAGTTTCCCGACTCTACCTTCGGGTTCTGTACAGAAGCGGCTGTAGTATTATATTTGGAACGTCCAAATTTGGGCTTCACAGGGCATTCACGAAGGTAATGTCCCTTTTTCCCACAATAAAGGCATAATCCATTCCGTCTTCTGTGTTCCCTTTCTTCTCCAGTTAATGCAGCTCTCACTGTTCCTATTTCCATAGGTTCTGAAGACGCTGTTCCTGTTTCCGACGTCTTCGGCTTAACAAAATGTATTGGGTATCTTTCCTTTCTAACATGTTCACCTTTGCGTTCTCTCATTCTATGATCCAATCTCATAGCGAGTTCAATTAATGCTGTACATGTTTGAGGTTGAGGATCTACTTGCGCTATTAAGTCTTTCAATTCCTGTCTGAGTCCTTGGTAAAAGACTGCCGATTGTTTATCTTCAGGCCATCGAGTTTCTGTGACCAACCTTCTGAATGTGTTCACATATGATAATAAATCTTTAGTTCCTTGTTTAATGACTATCAGCTCCCTATCCGCAGCATAGGTGTCTGCACGCCTATCAAAAGTCTTCTCGAATTCGGTTTTGAAAGCGTTCCAATCATGTAGCAGATTATCCTCATTTCTCACTAAAGGCACGGCCCATTGTGCTGCGTCGCCTGCCAAATATGATATGAGAAAAGACACCCTGGCTTGGTTGGTGGCAAATACCTTAGGTTTACAATTGAAATGTAATAGCACTTGTGACAAAAATACTTGTACCTTATGTGTGTCGCCCGTAAATTTCTCAGGGGGCGCTAAAGGTATTGGGGTGGGGATTTCCACTACCATGGCATTAGAGGTCGCTTGAGACGAGCTTCCTGCATCAAAAGGATTGCGTTGCATCCTATCTACTTTGGCTTGTAGTGCAGCCGTTTCATTGCGAGATGCTGCTAATTCTACCTGTACTAAAGCTAAAGCAGCCAGTACATCATCCATAGTGGCCATGGTATTCAAGATCGACCCAACCAGGAGGATAAGGTATTCGTGGGCCGATTATTCTGTTCTACGACCAGTCGAATCCTCAGGGTTGGTTCGATGCTCAAATAGTATCCATCTCTAAACCGCCCCAAATCTGCTATGTATAGTACGCAGACTAAAGGATGATTAAGCGAGGGAAAAATGGATATAGCCAGGAAGGAAAGGATGGGAACAGCGGGGAGGGAGACCTTTGAAGACACAAGGAGAGAGAAGAACAAACAATTACTAACCACTCTAAGCGTGTTCTTTCTTAGTGACAATATATATATTTTTGAGCTATCACTAACCTGTAAAGAAAAATAAATTGGAACCTTCTCTCATTCCGGCAAAAACTCAAAACACATCTCTTCCCCAAATAATAACCCCCGGCCCAAACCTCAGCAGCCCTTTCTCATTCAGCGCCTTGATATCCCCCGGGATGAATGTCGCGCTCTACAAATACCACAAATAAATAAATAAATAAATTCACATAGGAGTTGTGTATCAGAAGTCTTCCAACTTCGGGGAGGCTGTAACAACAATGAGGGGTATCAGACTGCGCTCTACATATATACAATATCACCTTGAAACATAGAGTAAGCAACTACCTGTCTAACATAGACGCCTCTCTCAATTCATACACAACTCCTGTAAAGAAAAGAGAAAAGCATGTAGTGCATGAACATCATATTTTGAGCCAGGCATTTTCCATAATCCAAAGTATATAACACGATTACTCCATGTAATGACTGAATGTTAATTTGAGAGTTACGTCACTCTCCACCACAGGTCCATGGAGAATATAAATCACCCAACACTCAACAAGAAGTCAGGAATAGCTGAACAATCCGGGACAATACAATTCACTCCTTGCCCCCAGCTACCAACTTGTAAATCCGGTAACAGAATCCCATAACCAAGGGAGAGATCCCCTCGTCTTCTCTGCCCAAAAACAATCTCGAACAGTACCAGGGTATCACAGTGATTCAGAGCACGAGGAGAGATCCCCTCGTCTTCTCTGCTCAAAAACAATCTCGAACAGTACCAGGGTATCACAGTGATTCAGAGCACGATCCCGTGCAAACAAAATGAAAGCGCTGTTTGTTAACCCCACAAAACGCGCTGAAACGAAGTTTAGGCAAGTACTCCGATGGTGGTGCCACAGGCACCCTTACCAGCCGCCAACAACTCTGGAAATCCAAACTCCAGCCTCCGGTGCACAAAATAATCGGCAGCGTCCTGCCCGATCTCCGTGCAGATATGCTCTGTACTCACGTGACCCGGAAGTGTTCCGATCACGTCGCGCATGGCGCTACTGCTGCTGGGCAATGTAGTCTGTGGCGGCTGTGCCCTCTAAAGCTCAATGCCCCCTAACAGGGACACACACCCTGACGAAAGAAATTGGGCAGATTCATGGAACGTATATGCTGTAATTACTGTAAGTACAAAACGACTGTCTCTTTATGATATTCTTTGCATTGTCTTTGATATTACGGTCATTAATAAAGTATGTTAAAAAAATTGTAATTTAAATGATACACACAACCTGGCACTATGGGTGTGTGGGTGGCACAAGGCAGCCAAAAGTGTACAAGTACAGTAGGAAGGAGAAATAGCAGGTCCTTTTGATTATGGTTGCTGTACTACATTAATTCACTTCTCTGTAAATATGCCACTAAATATTTTTGCACATTTTTTAGCAGCCTATGTGCATACAATTGTTGAGTAATGAGTTGCATTTCATTCTCAGGTGGGTCCTCATAGCACAATGAATGCATGTCACAGTGCCCAACTGCATCAATCACAACAGCTCTCCGACTGTCTAGTTACACACTTAGACATCTGGAGTGATCGCATTACCTAAAGGATCTTTCATAGCACAAGAGTGCATTTCTTATCGATTAATTTAGCTTGCACTTATGTTTTTTATTTAAGGCGTGTGCGTTACATTGTATTCAACTTTAGCACTTTAACCGCTGAGGGTACCTTTACATGTCTAATGAAAAAACAAACAAGAGTTACCTGGTCCACATGATTGCTTGTGTGTTGTATCGCGCAAAAACCGTTAAACCAACATGTCACCACTATGATAATGCTGGGTTGGAAAAAATTCCCATCAGCCCACCATTATGGTGGAGTATCGTCATGTGGGATACATATCATAAACCCAAATCTCTCCCAGCGCACCTGGTAATGATGCGGAGATGGATTTTGAAAATACTTTTCCAAACCACAGTATTTCAAAAGTAGGACTGATGGAGTGCAGTGCTCGTGAAAAAGAAAGTGAAGTGTGAATAAAATTGGCTCCTGAGACAAAAAATATGTTTATTAGGTATTATCCCAGGGTCAAAGGATAAAAACAACGCCTAATAGTCTTAAGAAATGACTATATAACGGCGCAGTGCATTAAGGTCGACATGTTTCAGCTTATGTGGACAGTGAGTCCAAGCTTTCTTCAGGACCAGATGATATTAAGCGACTGCAATTTGTGAAAACTAGGTGCATTGACAATATGGATTAATCCTACCAGAAACTTTGAGCCCAAATGTTCTCTGGTGTTTATCCAACTATTCGTTATTCTCCTAAAGGAAAAAGGACAACAAAGTGTGAGAGGCACATGGTGGTATATTGGTAATTAAAACACAACACAACAAGACAAACAGGGCAACAAGAAAGTTTTTCTTCGCCCATCAGAAGCTGTATAGTTCTCCAGATTATGATCCTTCCAATTTCAGGATTTTGAAAACATTCAGCTGTAAATTGTCACTCACCCAGCATTTTGTGGGAGATCACCTCACCTCACCCGGCACCCACTCGGGAAGAAGGAGGCCCTGCTCTGTTAGAGATGGAAAAGTGTAAAGGACCTCAAAAAAACATTTTCAAGGTACACAGTATATATAATATCAGCTAATCCAAAACATATACTAACAAACACCAGTTGATTAAAAAAGAGAGACTCAACCCCTAGAGAAAACATGGTAATGACCATGCATGGAATGGCAATGATTGTGATTGTATGCAAGGTGCAACTTGGCAAAAAAATGGCAGAAAAACATTCCATAGATCTTACTAAGGAACATATTAATCAAGAACATGGGGACTCAATAACAAGTTAGTTAAACTCATATGGGCTAGCTCATAAAGACCAGCTAAGTTCTAAGTTTACAAGTTAAGGCAACACCAGAGAGACTCAATGCACAAGTCCCATGTTGTAAGGTCCTAAGTGCTGGAGGAACCCTACCTGTCCGTCGGTACCTCTTGGGCCAGCGTCCGAGCAGGAGTGGAGGTAACTTGGACTGCGCCCGCCTTGTCATTATATACCCGATCTAATTGGATAAGCGGGAGCAGCTGGCCGTGTGCGTTAATACGGCGCTTCATTAAGGAAGGGAGTTATTGGCTTGCTTATACGCATGCGCCAGTATTATGACCTATTGCAGGCAAGGCTGAGGAATAGTGACTGAACTCTACCTTTACATGTCAACATGTTACTGTGGCCGAAGCCCCTCGTTAAATCTGAGGGTCTTTTCTACGAAGACCATTTCTTTATATTAATTGTCTTTCTTAATGAGGTGGAAGGTAGTACCTCGGGTCTCTGTGCCTGAAAAACAAAGATAGAGTGTTCGCCAGGAGAGCCCCTGAACGGGTGACACAGAGGAGAGCTGGGAAGGGGGGAGGGAGTTAGGCGAGCAACTGAGGCTGATCGGGAGGAGACATCAACGATGAGAAGCAGAGGGAGCATGCAGATGCGAAGGGAGCGGCGCAGAGGACTGGGCAAGAGTGAGCATGGGAGTTGTGAGAGAGAAAAGAGTGATCTATGGGTGGGCGGCTAAATGTGAATGAAGTGACTGAGTCCGGGCGGGAGGAGTAAGGAAAAAAACCTAACGAGAGTCGTAACTTGAAGATAGAGGGGCTTATGAGATGAACCAAAAGGAGAGAGCGGAGCGGCGGGAGAAGAGAATACCAGCAGAAGAAAAGGAGAGACGAGGTGGAGAATGATGAGAGGGACAAGGCTCCGTGGGAGGAGGAGCAAAGGGAAATTTGAGAAGAGAAATGTAAACCAAAGTAGATGGAGGGGACGATCGACTTGGAGATACGTGTGAGTGACGGAGAGATAGGAGAAAGGAACTGAAACATGAGTGAGCCTCGGGATTGTTAGAGAAACAGGAATATCAGAGGAGAGAAACAGTTATGAGCTAAGCACCAGGGAAACAAGAAATGATTTGTGCGCCATGGATCTGTGACACTAATCAGTGAGTGAGCTCTGTAAACAAAGAGAAGGAATCATGCTGAAAAAAAAGCAAACGTGTGTCTTTAGATGGGTGACACGGACAAAACAAGCTCTCGGCATTGCTGTGGCAGGGGGGTGGGCGCGGGAGCGGCAGCCTTTGAAGTGTGATGCGAGGCACAGACAAATGGTGGTGCATGATGTGCACGCGGGGGTGCGGGGGAGCGGCAGCCTTTGAAGTCTGATGTGAGGCACAGACAAATGGTGGTGTGACGTGGCTGGCGTTGGCGTGGGCGCGCATACTCACATGAACTGTACGCGATCCGCAAGTTTTTGAACTGCCTACTATAATCTCACCTATCTATCCCTGCGGGATATAATAGTCAAGACCTAAACAGGGACCTTCCGGACAAATCCGGGACACCTGATGTGGGGGGGGGGTCACACTACTGGAATAAGGGGCGCTCTAGGACCAGTGCTGAAAGTGTAAATATAGAAATACAAGTAGAAATGCATGTACTCCCTATCAAAAGGCCTGTTTGCTACCAGGAAGTGCCTGCACCCTCCCATTACATGTACTGCACCAGTGCTGGACAGCTGGTACTCTCCCATTCGAATTATTGAAGTGCTGGTACTCAGTACCCACCCATTTAAAGCACTGTCTGCGACATGATCTATTCTAACCACAATAAAAGTGCTGCCCCGTACCGACAGGTGTCCCTGCTTTGTAATGGGACCGCATCACTGAGAGCGCATCAGACATTGTTTTCCCCATTGTGTTTTTCTCTTCTCCCCCACCTCTTCCCTCCACGATTCTTTGTCTACCTCACCTATTCTAGCCTGGCTTTCCAGTTTCCTCGAATTACTTTCCCCCTTGCCGGGTTTTCTTCTTCTTCTAATGTATATGCTATGCCTGCGCTATATAAAACTTTTTCAAATAAATAAAATAATATTTTTTTGCAAGTGCGTGTATTGTGTCAACTTGAAAACTCGTTTGGGAAAGTGAACACACCTTGTCTGGGGTTGGAGCTTCCCATTCTAAAATAAAAACCTCCATCAAACAACATATATTTCTAAAACTGACATCTTCGTCCGTGCCAGCCACGCACTAATGCATGCCTAGTTTTTCATTTTACAATGTGTTACCCTGACAAGTTCAGCTCTATGCAATGCAGTTGAACCAAGACTGCAACTCCCAGAATGCATTAGACTGTCTAAAATGTTTCTTCCTCTTAAAGGAAAGAAATCCGGCCCAATTCTGGAGGTATATCAACCAGCTCAGTAACAACGGCCACACCGGAAAAAACGGAGTTCCTGAAAACGTATGGGTGGAGCACATTAATCAACTTTATAATGGCGGGGCACGGGAGAGCTCATCTACCCCTACGCCCCTAGCCCCACTCAACGGAAATACCCCTGGTTTGGCCTTACCTGAAAACGCAGTAAGTAAGATCATCAGCTGCATGAAGAACGATGGAGCACCAGGGCCAAACGGAATACCTGCAGCAGTCTTCAAAATATTCCGGCAGTTCTGGGTAGAACTCCCTTCACCCCTTTTTTCACATGCTTTTCTCACAGCCAAAATTCCACCTTCCTGGCAGGGCTCAATTCTACATCCAATCCACAAAAAAGGCAACTTCTCAAATCCGGCCAATTACAGACTAATAGCCTTGCTGGACATTGAAGCCAAAGCATACGCCCGGGTTTTACTGGCGGAAATAGAAAACTGGGCCAGCGAAAATAACATCCTGCCTCACTCCCATTCAGGCTTTAGAGTAGGCTGCTCCACAATGGACAACATAATAGCACTGTCCTATTTGTTGCGGAAAGCTACCCTGGCTGACCAGCTACCTTTATTCTGCTGCTTTGTGGACTACAGCGCAGCCTTCGACAGAGTCAACCGAGGGACGCTGTGGAATACCACCTCCTCTTCTCTCAGCCTTGATATCCTTGCACCAAAATACCTGGGTCAGGATTAAAACTAGCACACAAACATTATCCCAAAAAATTGCAACCGAAAACGGCCTAAAACAAGGCTGTGTACTTGCCCCGCTACTATTCAACCTTTACACCGCTGATTTACCAAAGGAACTGGCAGACGCAGCCCTGACTGCCCCAAAGGGCTGCGCCTACAGACAATGCAATATGCAGACATCATCATCATGGACCATACGAAAATAGGATTGCAAAGATCGCTCACTGCTCTCAACAAATATAATACAAAGAACCATCTTGTGATGAACGAAATCAAAACCAAAATTTTGATTTTTGGGAGCTACAAAAAGAAAAATCTTACCTGGAGAGCAGGGGAATCACAAATAGCGACCTGTACCAACTACAATTACCTAGGAGTTTGGTTCAACGCTAGGGCAAACCAAGCAGCACACCTTAGATACTTAAGGCCTAAGGGTATGGGGATCATTCACAGCCTGAGGCGTTTGAATCGTCACTTGCACAGCCCTTCAGCCGAACCAATCCTAAATAAGGGTGTTATGGGCCAAACAACTACCTGCAATGACCTACCGCCACTTGGCCTTTCCCGGGAAAATGGACGCATTTCTGGAAAACCTACAAATCAAAGCTTACAAGAAAATCTTCTCCGTTCTGCAGCACGCGAGGAGGTCGAGGTTGAGACTCGAGCTGGGCCTGACACGAGCAAACCTCTACTGCCTGGGAGACCTAATCAAATACTACATACACACCTTACGAGCACCAGGACAATCCCTGAAAGAGCAACTACAAGCTGCGTTTAAGGACGAACACTCCCTTTGGCATAAACAGCTACACCTCGCTATCTCCACATTAAAGATATCGAACCAACCTCTCTCACTAATCCAACTATCCCTCGGTCAACATGGAAAAAAACAATAACAAAACAAACCATTTTAGTTTCATTTCAGACTGACGTTGCCGGGCTATCTAAAAACGAACTTTTAACCGCCTTGAATGAATCCTATATCAAGGGGAAACCTCAACTATACTTTAACTACTCCCTCAACCCCCAGACTCGCAACAAAATATTACACATGAGGCTGCTAGCCCTACCAATCTTTGACTTTAACCCAAAGCGGGCTTGGTGGAATGAGCAGCCCATTTGCAGGTTTTGCAATTACATACATGAGTCCTGGCTCCACCTGCTTTGCTGCTGCCCATTCTTTGCTACGGATCGACGCCGCCTACTGATCCCTGTCTTTCGGGAACAATCACTGAGACACTGTAGGGAAGCATCGACTTTGTGTTTTAGCAACAATTCAGCCCAGGCCCTAGCAAGAGCTGGGAAGTTCGTTAATATTATTTTAACCGCACTGCATAAACATTTAGCATTAAGAATCTGATCATGATTTTATACATTTTAAAATGTTATTTTAACATGCATTGCTATGTTTGTACATTACGGTTTTTATTAACTGTATAATAAAGATTCAGATTCAGCATTAGACTGTCAAAGAAAAGTCCAGGACGAGCGAGCACGGGCTGATGAAAAAGAGGAAAGTGACAACCCTCACCCGTCCCCCACTTTCCTTTATTTTCACCCCCCACCAGGGCTACTTAACCCTGCAACCCCATCAATCAACTGTGCACGAGACACACCCCTCTCAACATGAATGATCCTGGGAGTTAAAGCCCATAGTGCTAAGGCGACCCTACTCCGACCAGCAAGAATTCCTCTTCCGGGGATGTTCCCTGCCCACCCTGAGGTACCCAGAAGCCTCCGGGAGATGAGCCCCGCTAGCACCATGATCACCCGGACACCACGTGGCCAATCACACCCCACCTGCCTCCTCGCTCCCGCCAAGATCCCAGGGAAGCCTTGGATTGGCCACGAGACTGTCGCGGGACCGCCATAGGCGTGGCTTGTAATTATCGGAGAGCCTCTGATTTGTTCAAAGGAGGTCACGTGGCCACGTGTCTCACCTGAACTATTGATTTCAAACTTCGCTGCTCTCTACTTGTTCTGGTGAGTTGGTTTGTATGGTAAGCTTTTGGACCTAGGGGTTAAATGTTTGTTTTGGATTTCAACGTGGTTTTCTGCTCCAATTATTATTTTTGAGGTTTTCCAGTTTAAGTGTTATTAGTGCTATTACTCGCCGAACGTTCCCGGGTGACTTTGGTGTCCGTCATGTATTTGTTTTGCAGTGTCGGCCTCTGATGCTCCCTTTCTATCAAAGGAGAGCGCGGGTGAAGGGCGAAGGCGGGAGCGAAGTCCATTTATTGTGCATTTCTTTATGTTCTTTTCATTAATCTGTCTAGGTAATGTTTGCCTTTGAGAGGGTTGTTATACTACAATTCGAATTCATAACTCGGGTTTTTATTTTCTCGATCTCGTTTCATTAGTATTGCAAGTAAATGCTAACTTGTTCTGAGTAAAATGTATACACTATCTCTATCTCTAATCTTCTGCCCCGCCCGTCTTGTTGCTAGATGTTTATATCTTTCAGTGCAGCTAAGGCTCCCGACGAGCAGTATGAATCTCGGGGGTCTTCTGAAGTGCGTCTGGTGGGTACTGAAAGCTTGGTTTCTTTGCGTTTGCGATGCATGTTGTTTGTACTGGAAAAAAAAAAAAAAAAAAAATAATTTGATATGTATCAATCTAGGCAACAGAACGTAATAAGTGGTCGAAATGAACTGAGCTAAAACATAGGTTGTTTGTAAAAAAGGGGTAGTTCAATTTTATTCATAAATTCTTTTAAAAAAACACATTAAAATAATAATACATATTCACAAATTGTATGCGACATAATAAATCAACAATACACAGCAACACTTTAAGAGAGAAGGACAAATAATCCAACAAATGAAGGTTATATAAAATGAACACAGTTTTTAAGAGAGAAAGGTGTGGCTAAAATAATCTCTACGCGCGTTTCGGCGAACCAGCGCCTTCTTCTGGAGCAGCCACGATAGTATCTGAAATGGGAAAATTCCATAAAACAAAAAATATTATGTACAATAATGCATCAATTTATATTATGTTACACAGAGAAAATTAAAACAAACCCATGTTAGGCTAATAGTCTCAGACTTTCCATTATATTGTGACCAAGCTTATTAATATTACAATAATACTTTGACGGATTTCTTTTCCTTGCCTTAATGATCATCAAGAAAAATAGAAAAATGGAGTGAATCCTTTTAACTCATATATTCTTATATGAGATAATGGCCAAAAAAGGGAGAAGGAGTGGATACCTTTATACTAAATAGATTATTCCCAAGTTTTGGTGGTGAGGAAGCAGGGTTCTTACATAGGATGGCAAATGCGAGGAATCAAATGATTGATATTAGTGATGGAAAATACGAAATATTCTAAATGGTGGCAATTCGCAGCGTGCTATCAACGCGGGACTTAAACAATGGTATACAATACATTCATATCATAGATAAGGTCACTTACTTAAAAAACACGGAGTATATTAATGCTATTTGATGTTCTCAATCTGGATTATCTGTATAATGACTTTCTTTTCTTTGGTTAGGTGACGAAGATATTCTAGACCCTAAAAAACATAGACATTTCATGAACATTGATTGTTGTCTTAGTGTAGTCTATGATTTTCTAACCAGCCCATATTTAATGAAAGGACCAAGCTAGTGTTTTACCTATTTTAGTTAAGGTTTGCAGATAGATATTCCATAGTCACACGATGTAATTTGTTTGTCTTGATTGTTGATTTTTGAATTTCTATATTTCCTAGAAGAAATTATGAGTTCTTTTAGTTTATTGAATCTTTTCTATTTTTGATATTTTATATTAACTAGACAGTTAGTGAGGATACATTAGTAGTTTTTTGAAAACATTTTCATTTTCGAGGATGAAGGTACCTTAAGTGAGGAGTGGGATTTCAGTTAGACCCGCCTGCCGGAGTTAAAATTTATGGCCACGATAATGAATATTTTTGTGGATCCCAAAAGATATAGTCCTCCTGATGTGGAGATAACAAATGGCGAGATTGCCTATAGAATGGATGGAAAGAATTCTGGCATCAATTTTTGGAGAACAGTCAATGCATGGCGACTTCATAGACTTACTGTCTCTTAAAGAAGAAGGACTGATAGTTACCTTTTTACTTGTGCTCAAGGAGCGATGGATTTCAAAGTGGTTTAAAATAACTCCCTGTCTGTAAAATGAACAAACAGGGGGGGGAAAGGAGAGAGAGAATTCTGTTTGTACTGGCGCAGAGGAACTTTAAAAAAAATAATAATAATTTTGGTTTTCATATTGGGGCGTTTTGTGCGGGCTGTCGTCAGCCTCCATTGAACTCCGTTTCCTGTCTATATTGTGCTGTGATGCTGTTTGTTGTTTCGTTCCCAGGTAGTTCTCGCAGCCCGTGATCCTGGCTCCAGGGTGAGGCCGCTGTGTTAGTTTCTTAAGATGCAGCTCTTGGAGGGTGGGGGGCGCTCATCCAAGGGCGCTGACTGCTTCGAGTTCAGTTACAGGACGTGTCGTTTCTGGTTGGTAAACCTTTTTAGGTCTCGCGACCTATCGATGTGCGCAAGCGCATCGAGCGGAGCGAGAATTCATGTGGCGAAAACAGCTTCAAACCAAAGGGCTTTCAGCCCCGCGGTTTTCATGCAGTGCCCGTGAACCACGTGATAACATGCACGCGCATTCAGGGCCAGCCAGCCCAGCACATCAAAGGGCTTCTCCTCCCCTAATTATTCATGGCCGGCCGGCCGTACTTTCAGTTTCAGTACTTTCAGTTTCCCCGGAACGGCTAATTAGGGGAGGAGAAGCCCTTTGATGTGCTTCACACCAATGCGCCTCAGTCATTCATCTTCTTTGTATTTGCTTCCAGACTCCGATCTGCTCATGTGCACAAGACGCTTTACACATTACACTCATCTGCCTGAAGTGGGAGTTTTAAACAAGCAAAGCTGGTCCTTCTGTACTTGCAGTTTCACTTCTAATGTGTGTTGTTATTTATCATGATTTTTAGCTGAGGTGTATCACGCTTGTTCATGAGTTTGATCTTTTCATACTGTGAAATGTTTTCTAAGTTGTTTTTGATTGTCTTACCACTGGAGGTCTCCCTGTGCTACATTTAGCCTCTGACACATGCAACGCCACTCAACCACGCAACGCCACTCAACCACGCAACGCCACTCAACCACGCAACGCCACTCAACCACGCAACGCCACTCAACCACGCAACGCCACTCAACCACGCAACGCCACGCAACTACGCAACGCTCGCCACGCAACTACGCAACGCCACGCAACTACGCAACGCCACTCAACTACGCAACGCCACTCAACTACGCAACGCCACTCAACTACGCAACGCCACTCAACTACGCAACGCCGCGCAACTACGCAATGCCGCAACGCCACGCAACTACGCAACGCCACGCAACTACGCAACGCCACGCAACTACGCAATGCCACGCAACTACGCAACGCCACGCAACTACGCAACGCCACGCAACTACGCAACGCCACGCAACTACGCAATGCCACTCAACTACGCAACGCCACTCAACTACGCAACGCCACTCAACTACGCAACGCCACTCAACTACGCAACGCCGCTCAACTACGCAACGCCACTCAACTACGCAACGCCGCGCAACTACACAACGCCGCAATGCCACGCAACAACGCAACGCCACTCAACTACGCAACGCCACGCAACTACGCAACGCCACGCAACTACGCAACGCCACGCAACTACGCAACGCCACGCAACTACGCAACGCCACGCAACTACGCAACGCCACGCAACTACACGCAACGCCGCTCAACTACGCAACGCCGCGCAACTACGCAACGCCATGCAACTACGCAACGCCACGCAACAACGCAACGCCACGCAACCCACTCAACTACGCAACGCCACTCAACTACGCAACGCCACTCAACTACGCAACGCCACTCAACTACGCAACGCCACGCAACTACGCAACGCCACTCACACATGCAACGCCACGCAACTACGCAACGCCACGCAACTACGCAACGCCACGCAACAACGCAACGCCACGCAACTACGCAACGCCACGCAACTACGCAACACCACGCAACTACGCAACGCCACTCAACTACGCAACGCCACTCAACTACCTGCAGGGAGATGGACCAACGCAAGAGTTTCGGGTTTTCCCCCCGCATCTGCATTAGCCACTGCAGGGGCCGATGATCGGTCTGTACCCGGAAATGGGTACCGAAGAGATAAGGCCGGAGCTTTTTGAGGGCCCACACCACGGCAAAGGCCTCCCTCTCGATGGTGCTCCAGCGTTGCTCTCGGGCCAGGAGCCGTCTGCTGATGAAAGCCACTGGCTGGTCAAGTCCTTCGGGGTTCAGCTGGGAAAGGACTGCCCCAATGCCATGGTCGGAGGCGTCCGTTTGGACGATAAATTCCTGACTGTAGTCGGGGGCCTGGAGCACAGGGGCGGAGCACATGGCGGCCTTCAGCTTCTTGAAGGCCGCTTGACAGTCGGGGGTCCAGTTGACTTTCGTTGGTTGGTTTTTGGATGTGAGTTCCGTGAGGGGCCCCACAATGCTACCATAGTCCCTCACGAACCGCCGGTAGTAGCCTGTGAGTCCCAAGAAGGCGCGGACCTCGGTCTGGGTGATGGGGGGCTGCCAAGCCTGGATGGCAGCGATCTTGAGTTGCAGAGGGGCCACCAGACCGCTTCCCACCTGGTGCCCGAGATAGGTCACGGACCCCTGGCCAATTTGGCATTTGCTGGCCTTGATCGTGAGGCCAGCTCGTTGGAGGGCCTGTAGCACCTCTCGGAGGTGGTGGAGGTGGTCGGACCAGTGGCGGCTGTACACAGCGATATCGTCCAGGTAGGCGGCGCTGAATTCCTCGAGTCCCGCCAGGACCTCGTTTACTAGCCGCTGAAAGGTTGCTGGGGCATTCTTCATGCCGAATGGCATGACCTTGAAGTGGTAGTGGCCATCAGGGGTGGAGAAGGCAGATCGTTCTTGGGCCCGGGGTGTGAGACCGATCTGCCAGTAGCCCGCTGTCAGGTCGAAGATGCTGAGGTAGCGGGCAGCTCCCATGCGGTCGATTAGTTAATCTGCTCGGGGAATGGGGTGTGCGTCTGTTCTGGTGACCGCATTCAAGCCCCGGTAGTCGACGCAGAACCGGAGCTCAGGCGTGGTGCCGGGGGCGGCTGCTTTGGGGCGCAGTACCACCGGGCTGGCCCAGGGGCTGTCGGAGGGCTCGATGACCCCGAGCGTGAGCATCTTGGCCACCTCCTCTTGGATGCAGGCCCGTACCCAATCTGGTACGCGGTAGGCCCGATGGCGGACAGGGGGACTCTTTCCGGTGTCCACGTCATGTAAGCACCAGGGGGTGACCCCTGGGGTGAGGGAGAACAGGGTAGCGAACTGCAGCAGGAGGTCTCGGCAGCCTTGGCGCTGTTCCAGGGTGAGGGCCTCCGAGAGTCGGACCCCGTCCACGGAGCCGTCCTTCTCCTGAGTCCGTAGGAGGTCAGGAAGTGGCTCGGAGTCCTCCTCGGCTCCGCTGTCTGTTGCCATCAGGAGGCTGAGCTCCGAGCGCACAAAGTGGGGTTTCAGTCTATTGGCGTGGAGGACCCGGAGAGGGTTCCGTGAAGATTCCATATCGATGAGATAGGTGACAGGGCTCTTGCGCTCGACTACCTTGAAGGGCCCTGTCCATTTGTCTTGCAGGGCGCATGGTTCGGTGGGAGACATTACCCACACTTGTTGGCCAGGTTCAAATTCGATGGAGGAGGCATTTTGATCGTACCACCGTTTCATGTCTTCCTGACTGGCCTCCAAGTTTGCTTTTGCCATTTCCCTGAACCGTCTGGTCTGGTTGCGGAGGGTTAGGAGGTACTTGAAAACATCTGGAGGGTTCTTTAGAGGGGGCATTTCCCAGCCTTCTTTGACTAGGCTGAGCGGCCCACGCACCGGGTGTCCATACAAGAGTTCGAACGGGCTGAAGCCGAGGGATTTCTGGGGGACTTCTCGGTAGGCAAAGAGGAGGCACGGCAGTAGCACATCCCACTGGCGACGGAGGGGCTCTTCCAACCCCCCAATCATTCCTTTGAGCGTGCGGTTGAACCGCTCAACCAGTCCGTTTCCTTGGGGGTGATAGGGGGTCGTGAATCTGTAGGTGACCCCACACTGTTGCCAGAGGGACTTCATGTATTTTGAAATAAAGTTTGTGCCCCGGTCGCTGACGACTTCTCGGGGGAAGCCCACCCGGGAGAAGATCCCCATGAAGACCCGGCCGACTACCGGGGCTGTCACAGTTCGCAGGGGGACAGCCTCGGGGTAGCGAGTGGCGTGGTCCACCAGTACCAGGATGAACCGATGTCCTTGGGCTGTACGGGGGTCCAGGGGCCCCACAATGTCTATCCCCACCCTCTCGAACGGGGTGGTGACCACCGGGAAAGGTTGCAGAGGTGCTTTAAGCTTGCGGCCGCTCTTCCCGCTGGCCTGGCACGTGGGGCAAGACCAGCAGTGCTGGAGTACGTCGTTCCTCATCTTGGGCCAGAAAAAGTGAGTCACCGGGCGACTGTAGGTTTTGTCCTGACCCAGGTGGCCAGCCAGGGGGACATCGTGGGCCAGGTTCAGCAAGAAGTCTCTAAAGCGTAGGGGCACCACTAGCACTCGACTGGCCCCTAACTCTGCGATTCTCTGTTCGCTGTACAACAGGTCATTGTCCCAATAGACCCAATGGGTTCCGGAGGTATCCCCTGCACTCTGGGCGAGGGCTTGTTGGCGGAGTCCCTCGAGGGAGGGACAGGTCTTCTGCTCGTGGCGAAACTGTTCCTGGGTGGGCCCCCCCTCCTGACGCCACTGAGCCAGGCCGGGAAGGTCCTGAGGCTGAACGAGCCCCTCGGGAGTTTGCTCTGGGGGGACGGCACGGTCGGTGTCTTCTACTGGAGCGACCGGGGGAGGAGGTGCCGGCCATTCATGTTCTTCGGGTCGGGGGGTGGTACGGGCAGCCATGGACCGGGTGGTTACGCACGCCCAGTCCGGGATGCCCAACATCCCCAGGTGCTCTCTCCTCTCTACGGCGGCCCACGGGGAACTCTCAAGATCATTTCCCAGGAGACAGTCTACGGGGGCATCATCTCGGACCGTCACCTTCAACATGCCGGAGACTCCTCCCCACTTGAAGGGGACGCAGGCCATCCGACATAGACTCTCCGAATTGTCGGCTGAACGGACAGGGCAGAGAACGTTCGGCAGGATCTGTTCTGGGGTCACCAGGTGACAGCGGACGGCCGTTACACTGGCCCCGGTGTCACGTAGGGCTTCGGCCCGGCGTCCGTTAATGTTCACCCACTGACTGTACTTCCGGGTGTTGGCGGGTAGGGGGACCCGCGGGACCATGTCTCTTCCCCCTAGGCACGCTAGAACCATGGCGGCGGGTTCCCATTCTTGGTGTTCTTGCTCACATTCCTCGTGTTCTTCGGAGATTTGTTCTTCCCCCAGGGCGGCGGCAGCCATCTGGCGGGGTCTCGGAGTCTGGCTCTGTGGACAATTCGGGTCGTTTGCGTAGTGGCCGACTCGCTGGCATCGGTGACAGGTGACATTGGCTCTGTATCCCGGCCGCGCCGGGGTGTTGCCCCGGTTGGCCGGGGGTGGGGTGCTGGTAGCGGGAGCGGCCGGGGCGTTGTCTCTTCCTCGGCCCTGGCCCCCTCCTCCTCGGGACGGTGCTGACCGTGGTTGTTCCGGTTCTGTTCATGGGACCCATTTCGGCCCACTCGGGTAATTTCCCACCGGTCAGCCTCGGCAGCGAGCTGCCGCGGATCAGTCAATTTACTGTCGAGGAGGTGCTGCCTGAGCTCGACGAAGCAGTTGTTTGATAGATGCTCCCATACCATGAGATTGAAGAGTTGCTCGTAGGTCGTTTCGTTGCTTCCCTTGATCCAACCCTCGAAGGCTCGGCTGAAATAGTTCACGTATTCCACCCAAGTTGTACCCGGGATCCGGGTGCAGTCTCGGAACCTCTGGCGGTACATTTCGGGTGTGAGCCCATAGCGGGTGAGGAGGGTAGCTTTCATGTGGTCATAGGAGGTCATCAGATGGTCGGGAAGCTGTAGCAGGGCATCGCGGCCTTCATTGACGAACCTCCCCCATAGACCGGCTCCCCAGTCGCTGCGATCGATCCGGTGGGAGGTCATAGCGATCTCATAGGCCTTGAACCACTGCTGTATGTCGTCATCTCGGAAATATTCTCGAACGACATCCTTGGGGATGTGTACCTTCTTTTCTGTTGCCCCCGGGGTGCGCGGTTGCTCGAGCACCCCTAATTCTTTGTTCTGCTTGCGTAAGTCTATCTCAGCTAGTTTGCGCTCATGTTCATACGCCAGTCTCTTCTCTTCGAGCTCTCTTTGTCTCTGTTTCTCTTCCCGTTCTTCTCGGAGCCGCAGGTGTTCCAGGTTCAGTTTTTGTTCGGCTAATTTGAGTTCGCCATCCATTTTGAGCCGGGCCATTTCTAGCTCATGTAGTCGGTTTCTTTCTCGTTCTTGGATCTCATCTTGCGAGAGACCCGTTCTTTGCTCCTCGGGGGCCGTGGTGTTTTTCTCTGCTGCTGTGGCATTTTGGTCCGGGGGTCTGACGGCCCCGGTTTCTGCCCATGACTCAATGGCGTGCTTGAAATCGTCTTTAGTACTCAGACCGGTGGTAGCGATACCTAGTTCAATGCAGAATTGTTTCAACTCACGATGGCTGTACTCTTCCAATTTCTCCATCTGGAATTTCTCGGTGGATCCGCTTTCTTTAGTTGACATTGTGGTTTTGTTGTGGGGTGAGCTACTCTCTGTACGATTACGCGTCGATTCGGATCGCGCCGCTGGCCACCAATGTTAGACGGGACCTGGAGGGTCGGCCGAGGACAAGGGGAGAGGTCTCCGGGGAGAGCCGTCTCCAGCGATCGTACAGACAAGTAACTTCCCCCCCCCCCACAGATGTACACCACACAAGGATAAGGTTCAACGTTCTTTATAAGCAAAACTTCAAGTACGGTGAAATGGTACAAGGAGGTCTGGACTCAGGGGTCCCCTCTATTCTAGTCTCTTGGTTGGGGAAAGGGAAGCGGGACAGTCTCGTTACCAAGCTGGTAGATGAAATAGCTCACAATCCTCGAGCTCGGCGTTCTAGATGGTCGGGCCGCGGCGGAGCCAGCAGGTCCCGGGATGGATGAAGGTAGCGACGGTCCGCGGCGGAGCCAGCAGGTCCCGATGAAGGAGGTGGTTACAAACGGTCCGCGGCCACGCCAGCAGGTCCCGACAACGAGGAAGGTTTCAGAAGGTTGCGGCAGCGCCAGCAGGCAGGTCGATAGTTCACAAGGCAGGGCTACGGCAGCGCCAGTAGTCCGTCAAGGATGAGTTCTTCACTGCGTCTCTCGACTCCAGGATACAACTGCCTTCCTGCTCTGGAGCTGCCCCAGTTATAGGTCTGGCGCCCTTTGATGTCCGGACCCTCGCACTTGGAGGTCGGGAGGTCCAGGATGAGGGAGTCCAGACACCCAGCAGGGGGGTGGAGCCAGCGCCCGGGGGGAGCTGGGGCCATCGGCACCTGGCGGGGGAGAGCCATCGACACCTCTTTCTCCCATTGACCTGCCAAGTAGTCCGCTCACCTCCTGGGTGGATGGTGGTGCCGGGATGTCGGGGCCTGGCCAGGCCCAGGGTTGGGGTCGATCGGAGGCCATGCGGCCTCGTGGTGCTGTGTCCAAGATGGCGCCCAGGTCGGGCGAGAGGGCCGATAGGGAATCGGGCCCAGGATGGGGAGATGTCCAGGGGCAGGGGTCCCATATGAGACGGGAAACGGGGGGTTGTTGCGTGTAACACCTGAAGAGCCAGGCTCGGGCCTGGTCGTGCGGGGAGGGAGCAAGCCTTTCACGTGGCCTGTCCAACATCTCCATTCCTCATGGGAGACTAGAAGTCTGTCTTCTGATGCAGAATAATTGGTTGACTACCACTAACCTGGGTATCTGATACCCACTGAGTACCAACAGAATTTTCATATTTTACTGCAATTATCCATTTTTTTTCCTTTCCTATCCTCTGTATTCCCACTTTCTCTACGTTCTTACTTCTTTCTTCTATTTCTATTGTGATGACTAAATTAAAAAAAAGTGGCTTTTTTTAAGCCCGACATCAGCACTACAGCCGGGGCCCCATGTGGCCATCCATATTATATAGGGCGGGGGATGACCATATGGGGAACCAGCTGTAGTGCTGATGTCTGAGAGGAGGCAGAGATTGGCTCTCGGCTGTCGCCTCTCTCGAGAGAGCCTGGATTTTGGCACCCAAGGGCCGCACAGAAAGCCTCTATTTGGGCATCTCGCAGTGAAAACTACTCCAGTCCCTGGAGGAGAACCCCTTGTGGCAGGCAAAGAGCTGCTACCTCTTGCTGGTACAATATGCACAAATCTTTAGGTTACACTCCCACCTGAAGATATTTTCTCCATTTGAGCGTTGTACCAATTTGTCCTTTCTCTATTACAGATCTCCCACTGCCTGAGAAGCAGCCTTCTGTGTCTTGGTGCTGCACCAATTCCTGAAGCACAGATGGTGGTGAAGCTGCCTTCATGTCTACTTGGACCCTATCAAGTTCAAGCTGCAATATTAAGGGTAAGTTGAGTTTATAGAATGCATTTTCATGTTCCTAAAAGGTTTTTGAGATATAGGCGAGAGGAGGAAATTGTAAACTTGCAGAAAACCAATATACCTGTTAGGATTGACCCTGAATCTACACCTGAAATGTGTTTATACCAAAGATTTTATTGATTGGCTTCCGTGAAATGGGGAATCCCTATCAACCTGTAAATTTAACCCCTTCAACGCTGATGACTAGCTCAGCTTGTCATGAAGTACACCTCTCATACGCTCATGACGAGATGAGCTCGTCATGAACCGCAGGATTTTTAAATCTTCAGCGGGAAAATGCGCCGCACCAATAGTGTTAATTCAGCAGTAGTAGCAAGCTAGGAGTAAAATATTGTGCTTTCAAATGGGGGTGAGGTTGAGCAGTGGAGTTGGGGACGTGTGGATTGGAGGCTGCAGTAAGGGCCGGAGGGAGCTTACGAATGTGCCCCTGCGAGTGCCTCTTCAGAGCCGCTTTGTTGTAGTCTCGACTTAACATGCTGCATCTGGCACAGGCACATTGCGACTCATGTTGCCTGGTGCTTCCTCCCTCCAGCTATGGTGCACAAGTGGGGATGGCTGCTGAGGTCTTGGCATTGCACTTTGGACGTGGAGGAGGTTGGTATGGTCTAACCTCATCTGGCATCCAAGAGCCCCCTAGAGTACCTTTCTTGAGACTGCACAGTAAAATTTACTCCAGGAGTGACACCCTTTGAGGGGGGCGAAAGCCGGAGCCTTCAAGATTAAATAGTCTCTGCCTCTCGCTACGTTTTTGATCACCCTCGTGATTTAGTTTATTTTCTGCCAAGTTGTGTACCAATTATTGCACTCTGAACCGAATACTTTGTACTTTGTTTCTGATCCTAATGTTTTGCTGTCTTCCGCAGCCTGAGCCGCCTTCTGCAGCTGGCCTGGTGTTGCTCATTTGTCCACTCTGCTGTAGGAATCCTGTTTGACTTTGCGACACTATTAAAGGTAAGTTATGGAGTAATTAAGTATGTAAATGTAACATGCAATAGACAGTAGTATGATAAATGTGATCAGATTTGTTACAGTAGTCTGTATCACTGCCTTCTCAGTTGTGGAATGGCATAGTAGGTTTGTTGTGAGAAAAGGGGCGGGGGGTGGATAATAGAAAGTGTAATCAAGAGGTAACCGTTTACTGTGCCATGAAAATGCACCTGAGAACTAACCGGTGTGCCGCGCCTGGTCTGTGACCGGCAGGTCCTGCTGTTTTGCTTTAGAGAGTGGTTTGGAAGGTAACATTGAAGAGGGTTTAATGTTCCAGGCTGTGAAGCTGTCAGTGTGAAGCCTCATCTTTTGAAAATGTACCGAGGAGGGAACTGAGGAATAAAGGAAGCTGGTCATGTGAAGATCAAAGGGTGCATGGAAAGCATCGTTGAGGAGGAAAAAGGAAATTTAAACAAGATCCCATGCTGAGATGTGTTGGACAACAGCGGCATAAGAATGGCGCAGCTCCTAAATGCTGTAATCTTCTTACAAAGGCTGGCTCAAACAGCTCTCAAGTCGGGGACCGGTGTATTCTCCTTTTTTCTGTTTGCCTTTAATACTCTAGTGTGCTTGGGAGGGCTTTCTCTCCACTGGATGTTGAAGCAGTGCTCCTGCTGGTTTTGTTTACAGCTAAGGGTGAAGTTAACTTTGAAAATCTGTAGTCGTTCATAATTTTGGATGCTTCAACCTCTCTGGTGGTGGTAGTTGTCCTCACTCATGTTCTTCCTCTTGTTTTCTTGTAGGTGACGCTCCTCCCACAGGACGCCTCTTGGAGGAAATCTATGGTGGCCAGACCTGCTCTCATTTCACAGCTCCACATTATTGTAAAATAACGTTTTTAAACTGAATTATTGTTTGTGCTAATTTATGAGAACTGGGAAAGGTGATCAAGGTTTCCTCTCGGGGGCTCTCCTGTGGGTTGAATGTCTGCGAATTGTATTAATGTCCATTTTTAGAAGATGGAATATAGGGTAGGGTCTAATTTTACAATTACTTCAGTTTATTCCAATGCAAGAAGACTACTAGAATGGGGTTCTTTGGGCTGGGGTGAGGCAGTTGGTGCACTTGAGCGCTGCAAGTTTGACATTTTATAACATGTACAGTGCGCTGGTGTTCCCTCAGTGTAGCTCCCTGTTCACTAGTAGCTCCCTGTTCACTAGTAGCTCTCCCTGTTTACTAGTAGCTCCCTGTTTACTAGTAGCTCCCTGTTTACTAGTAGCTCCCTGTTTACTAGTAGCTCCCTGTTTACTCGTTGCTCCCTGTTTATTCGTAGCTCCCTGTTTACTAGTAGCTCCCTGTTTACTAGTAGCTCCCCGTTTACTAGTAGCTCCCTGTTAACTAGTAGCTCCCTGTTCACTAGTAGCGCCCTGTTCACTAGTAGCTCCCTGTTCACTAGTAGCTCCCTGTTTACTCGTAGCTCCCTGTTTACTCGTAGCTCCCTGTTTACTAGTTGCTCCCTGTTTACTAGTTGCTCCCTGTTTACTAGTTGCTCCCTGTTTACTAGTTGCTCCCTGTTTACTAGTTGCTCCCTGTTTACTAGTTGCTCCCTGTTTACTAGTTGCTCCCTGTTTACTAGTTGCTCGCTGTTTACTAGTAGCTCGCTGTTTACTAGTAGCTCGCTGTTTACTAGTAGCTCCTGCCATAGCACGACTGCATCCCCAGCAGCACTTGGGAACTTTACTCCAAGGCTGCTAGAAAGTGGCTTTATTTAGGGTTTGAATGCCCGATCTCCTAGTGACAAGGGGTGGAATGAGTGCTATGGGGCTTAGTCTTCTCCTGCGTTGAACCCAGCTGTATGAACTATTCTGGCCTCAGTTCCTCTAACACCTGGGCCCGGCAGTATTTCATAAGGCACTTTAGAGGTCTGGCAAAGTTTGACCAGATGCTCCAATGCTGCTCCCACAACACCCCACGAGATCACATCCCCCAGTGCCACAAGTAGGAGCCCCCATAGAGGACGGTCTTTACAAATCATGACTTCCATTCAGTCACTCGGCACTGGCAGACTCTTAGTACGAAAGACTGGGACTTAAAATCTCCTTGGGGTAAATGTTGACAAATACTTAGGGCCAGATGTATCAAAGGGTTTTGCCCATTCTGTGTCTATGGGGAAAGGTGTTCATACCGATGGCATTAGTCTCTTGATATGGGAAGGCTGTTCTATGGTGGCTGTGTGGAAGAAGAGGGGTGCTGGACAATGGAAAAATATTTGGCATCCGGGGGAGTAGTTGTCAAGATGTTGGCGGGGTCGAGTACGAATGGCAATTCTGGTATCACAAAGTTATTCAGAGGGCGCAGGTCCTGAGCCATGCGCCAAGTGTTACTCTTAGCTTTCTTGACTGGATTAATCGGGGTGCTACAAGGAGACACTCTAGGGTAAATCACTCCTTGCTGCATCAACGCCTGTATAGCAGGGCGATGCCTTAATCTGTTTCCTTTGGGTAAAAGGGCACCTTCTGTCAGTGTAATCCACACTGCTACACAGTTCCAGATAAAGCCAATATCTTGGTGACCCTTAGTCCATGAGGTGTTTGGTGCTTGTGACGTGCATCCTTGATTGAATCAAAAGCTCTGCCTAGTCTGGGCATTCTTACTTCCAACACCGTCCTCAACAGTTGTAATTTTTCCAACTTTCCTTGGTATCGTCGAACAGTTGGTCACCCTGGTGATTCCCCCCCCAACCATCCTAACTGAAGGAAGATGATAGATGACCACAAGACAGGATTATTCCACATCTGACAGCCCTCTTTATCTACCTCTACCCAGTAATTCGGTCTCTGCTAGAAGCCATCTTCTTACCTCTGTGGTGTTGGAGGATTCGACCATTCGTGCCGTGATTCTGGAACACATCATGGTACCATTTGATTAAAAATGAATGTTCATTTAATTTTGATATCTAATCTCTTACCAACAAATTAGTTGGGGCTGCTGGAGAAAACAGTAAACAGCCATAAATGTGTCCCCCACTTCATCTGCATTGGATGGTAAAAGGGACCCCTAGAACTTCCACTGACATTCCCCGTGTCCAGTGATCTGTTGGAGATTGGAAGGCCTCCTCTATTACAGGATTTGGTTGCGCATGTATCGGAGGAATGCGTACCTTTTGTCATGGTTCCCTACCAGTACAGTGGGTTCCTCATCTGGCCTGTTACTGACTAGACTGGACACATATACCTTCTCTGTGGGCACCCTCATGTGTATCCTCCCACAGGATTTACCTGTTAGGGATTGCCTTCTATCGCCTTCTATTGCCACTTGGCCCTTCGTCAGGGGCGGTACCTGAAATGACACAAAAATAAAACTCTATTACATGAATAAATTTGCAAGAAAATTCCTATTAAATCAATTGCAACCTCTGAAATGGACTGATTATGTACTGTACACTATTTTGTTATTACCAATTTTCTACCATATGACTGAGGGTGTATGTTTTTTCCCCAGAGCGACTGATCAAGTCTTTCACGTCGGCACAGTCCAATCCGGTCTTTTCATTGCGCCATTTCTCTCTCATTCATACAAGTGAGTGTACAGTACAGAATCAGTCCATTTCAGAGGTTGCAACTGATTTAATAGGAATTCTCTAGCAAATGTATTCATGTAATTCATCATTGTGGCAATCTATGAACTTTGCGGTTGAAGAACTTTTTTCACTTAAGTGATAGAGTTGTATTTTTGTGTCATTTCAGGTACCGCCCCTGACGAAGGGCCAAGTGGCCCGAAATGCATTGGGCAGGGCAAACTTGTCGGACAAATTAATATAAGTTTGATGTGATATAAACATCATACTTATATATCTTTTCATAAACTGTGAACTCATGGTATTTATTTATACCAATTGTATATCATGCCTGATGAAATCGACATGTTAGTAAAAATACATATTTGAAATTCAAAAGGTTCATGTATTAAATGCATGTTAAATATTGGTTACTTTCAGATTTATGTATTAAGCAAATATCCAATTTTGGAATCGCAACAGTGCGTAGAGGGCAAGCGGTTTCGCTTGATCATTTTCATGTTTCAGTTCACTGGCGCAGTATGGACATTGCGTCTTCCTCCACAGCACGCGTGATTTATGAATGTTTAAAGTTGAGTTCTGAGTATTGATTTGTTTAAATAAAAGGAGTGCCTCTCCCATTACTAATTGAGGAATAAATGACAGCCAGAGGCTGGGAAAGGCGAACAAGCTGAAGGTGCTAGCCTTAGCCTCGGTGAAGCTGTTGCCAAGAAGGCGGCTATGAAACGGATAGTTGCGAGAAATCCAAGATCTCCCAGCATGCAACAGAAAGCAATAGGTGAACTCTCCTTGCAGTCAATGAAAGTCTTTCCAGGATGAGTTTGATTGTTGAGAGTCAGAGGAAGGCGGGAAAAGAATCGACCAACAGACACAGGAAAGACCCTGTACGGGCGCGCCAATACCCATCACTGCCAGGACAGCTTGGGTCCGGCATATCTTTTTAAACCACTGCTGGGTTTGGGGCCTTTGAGGGCAATGACAGCCGTGATGGTTCTGACCAAGATGCAAGAGACAGAAAAAGCAAAAGTAACTCCAAAAGCCGCTTGGATCAGGAGTCCTTTCTTTGTGGTGAGCTATCCAAAGAAACTCAAAGGAGAGAGAGCACACCGTAAGGAAACCAGCAGCAGGCAGCTAAGTTTAGAAGGACTTGCTTTGACGACAGGAGTGATCTTGTGATACATAGTCTAAGATGGGAGCAGGGATCACTGATAAAATGCCGGCCGCTGCCAAGATGCAAAAACCACAGTTGATGGACAGAATGCAGAACAATGTCATACATTCACCCCAGTACAGAGATCTGGGCCTAAATCCATTGTTTTTTTGCACTCCACACCACCCCAGTTCAGACAGGGCCATATGCAAATCAGTCTGACCCTGTGCCTCATGGGAACAGTCCAGCCCGAACTGCCAAGCCATGTCTTCCCTGGACCGGAAACAAGCTTCTGAGGACCGGTTTCTGGCATTCCAGCCGTCTTCAGCCTAGCTTGCTTGAATCCAGTGGTGTGGAGAGAATGGGACTCACGTCTGTGCATACCCAGCACACTCACGGTGAAAATTGCAAAAAACACAGTTGATGGACAGAATGCAGAACAATGTCTTGCATTCACCCCAGTACAGAGATCTGGGCCGAAATCCATCTTTTTTTGCACTCCACACCACCCCAGTTCAGACATGGCCATATGCAAATCAGTCTGACCCTGTGCCTCATGGGAACAGTCCAGCCCGAACTGCCAAGCCACGCCTTCCCTGGACCGGAAACAAGCTTTCGAGGACCGGTTTCTGGCATTCCAGCCGTCTTCAGCCCGGCTTGCTTGAATCCAGTGGTGTGGAGAGCATGGGACTCACATCTGAGCATACCCATCCCACTCGGGGTGACGAATGCAAAAACCAACGTTGATGGACAGAATGCAGAACAATGTCTTGCATTCACCCCAGTACAGAGATCTGGGCCGAAATCCATCTTTTTTTGCACTCCACACCACCCCAGTTCAGACATGGCCATATGCAAATCAGTCTGACCCTGTGCCTCATGGGAACAGTCCAGCCCGAACTGCCAAGCCACGCCTTCCCTGGACCGGAAACAAGCTTTCGAGGACCGGTTTCTGGCATTCCAGCCGTCTTCAGCCCGGCTTGCTTGAATCCAGTGGTGTGGAGAGCATGGGACTCACATCTGAGCATACCCATTCGACTCGGGGTGACGAATGCAAAAACCAACGTTGATGGACAGAATGCAGAACAATGTCATACATTCACCCCAGTACATAGATCTGGGCCTAAATCCATCGTTTTTTTGCACTCCACACCACCCCAGTTCAGACAAGGCCGCTGCCAAGATGGTGCCAAATGTTTCCATATAGGAGAGAAACTCTGTCACCTTTGGGATACGTTTGCCTGGCTTCTCATTGGGCCACTGATCCCACGGTTATTCCCAGCATTCGATGGAATCTTAAGCATTCAATAGTTACATCAGAGCTCTCTGACTGAGCAGGTCAATATCAAGGCAATACCAACACGGCCCTATATCCCCAAAGTGGTAAATTTAATTTGGACAACACAATCTTTAAACTTTTACACTTCACAATGCTGTACAAATCTGAGCTATCCTAATTGTGCCACTTAAATACGTTATACCAAAATAAGAAGCCTGTGATGTAGCGGCGTAGCGAGCCCCCCATTCCAGCATCTTGTGCGGAGGGTGTCTCTTTCCTGATGGACTAGTGAACCGGGTCCCAATAAAGTGTTGATCAGTTGTTTACAAACCTCTTCTGCCTGAAGCTTTGCGACAATTGGGGCATTCCATGACATTTGGGAGGCTGACGCGCACAGTGAAGGTAACACAGAGAAATGATGAAAATAGGAGAAAACACAGCGGGGGCACAAATAAAGTGAGCATGAAAAAAAGGAAGAAAGAAAAAGATGTATAGATAAGCATAACAGGAGTGGGAAGGAAGGAAATGGAAGAAAAGGTGAAGGGATTGAGGGGACAGTAAAAACAGGAAGGATGAAAGGAGGAGTGGACGGAAGAGTGAAAGAATCAATAAGTTAAATAATTAATAGATGAAAGGACAGATGAGTGAAATGGAGCAAGGAAGAGTGTACGAATGGATGGGAGAATGTGTAGCTAAGTAGGTATATTAATTGTTGAAAGGATGGATGGATGGTCAGTGGAAAGGCGGAAGGATGGCCAGATAGAAAGGCGGAAGGATGGCCAGCTGTGTGAAAGAATAGACCTAAAGGATGGATGGTTAGATGGAAAGGCGGAAGGATGGCCAGCTGTGTGAAAGAATAGACCTAAAGGATGGATGGTTAGATGGAAAGGCGGAAGGATGGGCAGCTGTGTGAAAGAATAGACCTAAAGGATGGATGGATGATGAAAGGAAGCACCGGTTTGCTCTCTTCACGCGCTGCGTACAGTTCGAGCTATGGTTCAAGTGGGAGGGTATGTTTGTTTTCTACCTACTCCCTTGCTTTAATGTGTAAATAGTGAGTAATTGTACAATTAAGTTGTACCTGCACTGGGTAGATGAAAGAAACAAGGGTATTTGCGAGGCACACCCTACTGTAAAATGGAATAAAGGGAAAGAAGCGTTTAAAATCACATAATAAGGAAATTTAAATTCATAGGATAATTCACTGATATCCCTGTGGAGGAGGAAACACCCTCATCCTCCGGATTTTGAATTTCTCACGGAAATAGGCATTCAGAGTCAATATGAGAAAATGCACATACAATTAACATTCAGTCCAAAGTAAGACAGCTCCATAACTGCTTATAAATTATTCTCTTAGGCTGCCTAAATCTATGAACCTAAATATTTTCTTACAAAATAAGCACATTTATGAAAGCTGGCCTACTGGGTGCCAAATTTGTACATTATAAAAAAAAGTTTCACTCTAGAGTGACGTTAAACAAATTGAAAGTGTACGTCTTAAAAAAGTACAAACAATCTCATCAGATGTTGGTATCATATGTGGACTACATTTACGAATACCTTGGAACAAAGCTCTCCAAAAATATAAATGTAAGCTATTTTCATGAGAATCTGTAATTTTTATATTGATGTTGCTTGAACAAAAAGTACATATTTCGTTTTTTGTTTAAAAATTAGATTAATTTTAGCAAACTTGTAAAACTGTTCGAAGATACTGAGTCACAGTTTAGGATGAAATTAACTCATTTAACATACTTCCTTTTCTTACATAGTAGGAACACCCCTTTCTTGTCCTAAACAGAGCACTTAATTTATTAAGAGCACAGAAAGAGCTGAAGCAATAATTGTTCAGACATCAGTCAAATGCATTCAGGTGTCTGATGTCGGTGCCATCACCTGAACAAAAGAATTAAGGAGTACCAACCTAACAGCAGCCTCCTGTCTAGTAAAGCACATTTGAGAGTAGCGCCTCGTTTTAAAAGATCTAGTCGTGGTGGTGCTTTGCTCTGCCAAAATATGGAATCTCCTTTTAGGACCGCTCAGGAGCCTAGAAAGTGAATTTGCCTTTCGCAAACCCTTGACAACGTATCTCTTTAGACAGTAAACTCCATCTATTCCTACATGTTTTTATGTGGTAGCCCCGGAGCACTCTTCTGAGTAGCTGCACAAGTTAATCCATCCATCCATCCATCCATCCATCTATCCATCCATCCATCCATCCATCCATCCATCCATCCATCCATCCCGTGTCTTTAACACAAAAGAACAACAGTGCTTCTGAGAAGCAGTATAGGGGGCACCTCTTGGAATTCACTGAGAGTCATCAGCTCAGTAGAGAGCTCTCCTCTCCTAATGAGTAAATATAGAGAGTCATGGCTTGAGAACTCCTGACTGGGTCCAGGGGGAGCCCCCATGTACTTTGCAGTGGAGCCCCCTGAAATCTCATTCCACCACTGCACCGGATATTGTGTCCAGCTTTACTGTAGCTGGGCCCCAGGTTTACCATGTGTAGTGTCCCTCTTTACCGTGTGTGTAGTGTCCCTCTTTACCGTGTGTGTAGTGTCCCTCTGTACCGTGTGTTGCATCCAGGGCTTTAAGTGGAAAAAAAACTGGGGGTGCTCTAAAAGGGGCGTGACCCATTTCTTAAAGGGGTGTGGCCTATCCGAGTAGGGGCGTGGTCTAAATCAAGATAACAAGCATTGTGTGCTTAAGAAAATAATGAAGTCGCATCCAGCAAAGGATAATAAAATAGGCATAAAAGTATATTTATTAAGTATAAGCCATAAAATACCAAACACTTTAAGAAACATGTACAAATTATTTACATTACTTAGAAATCTATTGCAGGATTTCCCAAAACCCTTGAAGATATTCACTGTCTATTTTGCTGGGGTTTCTCACAACAGTTTTCTTCAGCAGACCTTCTACCTTTTACCGGCCAACTCTTTACATACATCTTTGCGTCAAATGTTTCAAATGGAGGACCATTGAGTTCTACCCATAGCATGAAGAAGTGGTCTCTACAAGAAAGAGGCCCTTGTTGAACTAGCAATTAAGTTCATTGCGCTGAAACCTTTCTCGCAATATGCATTACTTGCTGGCAGGGTTTCCATGCAAACTACTAACTTTTTTTTAATGCTTCAGGGGTTTTCTTTCCACCGAAATCTTTGAAAAGTCTAAAAGCTTGGATAGTATCTCTTGCTGGCAGCTGAAACTCTGAACACAGTTTCTGGATATCTGTTTCACCTTAAAGAATGCATTCATCACCAGAAGGCAAGTTGCTTGCATCTATCACACTGAAGCTGGCTATAAGTTCTTTCTCAGAATCCGGGGCACATCGTTTATTGATATTTACAGACAGACTTTGGTAAAACTGATTTGGATTAAGGGCAGCAGAGTTACTTCTACCATGGAATAGAGGAACATTCTTGAATTTGCCCTCGTCAACTGCTCTCTGAGCTGCAGAAGCAAACTCCCCTAGTGAGTCCTTCATTGCTCTAAATATACGTACTTGACTAACCAAAAGTCTGTGGGCATTAACAATGGTAATGACCCTCCTCTGTAAGGAGAGTGATAAGTCGTTGAGCTCTTGAAGTGCATCACACATTACCCCCAAATCTCCGATAAAAGAATAGGATGTAAGCTTCTTCAAGAGACCTTCATACTTACTCCGGTCTCTCATGGGTCTGGCTGGGTCTTTAGACGCAGTCTCAAAATGTTTGCACAAGGCAGGGAAGCAGTTCCAAACAGCTTTCACAGATCTATAACTGGATGCTACCCATCTAGTATCAAGCATTTTTTCTATCTTCTGAAGCTGTACACATAGCTCGCTGGCGGACAGATTTAGCTCTCTGTTTTTTTGTTGACGTGCTGTATGTGGCATACAATGAGTCCATGAAAATCTGGAAGTGATTGACCTCGGCAACCTCAGCAACTGTATCTGCCACAGCAAGTTCTAGTCTGTGAGCCAAACAGTGCCAAGTCAGTACAAGATTTGGAAATACTGATTTCAGCAATGCTACTACTCCTCCTTTTTTACCAAACATTACTGCTGCTCCATCTGAACATACTGCAATCAAGATATCATGTAGCAGACTTTTTGTGAGTCCAACTTTTTCGAAGTAACTTAGGAGAGCTGTCTTTACGCCAAGGGCATTTGTTTCTGCCAGCTCCAGCGGGCCGAAATAGATGGTCACTGGTTAACTTTCATTTCCAAAAATGCTGCTGAAGGTAGATGATTATGGTAGAAGCATTGCTAATAAAAGATATGCAGGTAAACATGTCACACAGCATTCCCCATGTTATCCTATGGGCAAGAGAGCCTTTCAACAGTGAAAAACGAAATTGGTAGTATTTCACTATCAAGACATGTTACCCACACTAGTAACACCAAACAAAAATTAGGACCTCTGCTCACCCTACCATTGACCTTTGAGGCCCAAAAATAGAGCCCCCTTTAGAGGCCCCCTAAAAAAAACTGGGGGGGGCTCAGCCCCCCCCTTAAGCCCTGGTTACGTCCCTCTTCTCCTCGTGTTGCGTCCCTCTTCTCCGCGTGTTGCGTCCCTCTTCTCCGCGTGTTGCGTCCCTCTTCTCCGCGTGTTGCGTCCCTCTTCTCTGCGTGTTGCGTCCCTCTTCTCCGCGTGTTGCGGCCCTCATCTACGCGTGTAGCGTCCCTCTTCTCCGTGTGTAGCGTCCCTCTTCACCGCTTGTAGCGTCCCTCTTCACCGCGTGTAGCGTCCCTCTTTTTCTGCATGTGGTATTTAGCCTTTAGAATCAGTACTATTGTTTCTCTCCGACACTTTAATTGACCTCACCTGAAGAAAGCTTCAGCGCCACCTTTCTTCTCTCTCCAGAGGTGCAGGATTTGAACTCTAGTGTCCTGAGTGGCAGCTCGCAGCACTAACCACCGAAGTGACGACCACGTAGAGAACATGGCTTCCTGAAACCGAGGTGAAGAGCGCTGAGACGGTAAGTGTGCGGTGAAACACTCTCGCCTGTCCCTGTACCCCACAGCAAGGCGGAGCCATCGGTCATAGGTCCCTTTGATGAGGTCAGAGGTGAAATGGAGCAATGACACTCAATAGACCAGCCATTCACCAGCCTGTCCTTTTAAAATTGCAGAAGGGGAGCCAGCAGCATCAGCCAATAGGGAAGCAGCATGTGTGCCCCTGAGAGCCCCGTACACCCAGTGGGAAGGGCTTCAACAAACAATCTTCAGAAAGGGTAGAACCTTCACAAGGTTCCCACATGGGATTCATCCCTGAGATTGACAGGGATGGTGGAAATTTACATATTCATGAGGAATTCAGCATTGTTGGATTTCAGTTCAGTGTAGGGGCGCCTCACCGGCCCCTCGTGAGTCTAAGCACTTACTGAACTCATCAAAGGGAATTAATAACATTCTTCAATCCCTCGCGCAGAAAGGGATAGACGAGTGATCCAGGGTTCTTTACACCCTCGAGTATCACATGGAACATGTTTAAAAGCGGCCCGGATCAAATACAAAATAATACAAAGTGGGAAATTACAGAGCGGCATGGGTGTTAACACAAATGTTGATAACACATGTAATTAGCACTGTACTTTTTAATCTGCATTTGTAAAAGACAAGAAAATAGCATACATTGTGGGTTTTTTTTCCAAGTCCTTCATGGCAGTAATTATGTCAAAGCTTATGGATTTATAGATGATTGCTCAATATCTTTGAGACTATAAGAATGCATGTATCCCACAGGCCAATCGGATTGAGTGACTCACTCCTTGAAATGGATCATAAATGCAACACATTATTTTTCTCAATTGTTTTTTACCATGAGGGTATTATTACTACTACTATGAATTGCACTGAAATATTTCCACCTTAGGAATTGTAACAAAACCCCTTCTGAAATCAAAATATGCATTCTTTGCAGGCATCTATAATATGTTGAGGTTCCTTTTTTGTGGGAGCCCAAACAAAAGAAATTTCCATTTCTCTTCTCCAAAGATCGAAAATTCCAAATTCCCACATGAACTAGCTCTACTATATTAGATCATACAAATGTAGGTGAAATATAAATATGGTCCAGAGGAAGGCTTTTACAAATGACGTAAGGTCGAAACATGTTGACATTTAGCAAGAATATGTGAAAATAAGATATTTTGATTATGGAAAAGGTTTCAGTTTTTTAATGTTTTTGTAGCTCTTGCAGCCACTCACAGATTTGCAAAAAGTATTGTGTGCCATCATTTTGGTTTCCTATAAATCCTCATTCTGTGAGAAAAAGAGCATTATTCATCTTTTCAGCTCTGAATTTTGTGTTTTTTAATTTTAAAACACTAGCTTGTGATGAATGAAATTGTGATAATGTGGTGTGATCCTTTCCACAGTCCATTTTAGTGTTGGAAGATTCAGAAGCTACGTGTTCTTTTGGAATAGTGCAGCGCTGGTAAACCTCTTGTCAGAGATGTCCAACATATCTTTCTTCAAATATTTGGGATTGCCGCGTACTATGTAAATGAGTTGCTTTTAGTTTCATCGTATGTTAATTCAGTTTATGAGGCTATCCTGAAGATCCGATGTGGATCAAACCCTCCTGGACCGACTCTAGGGAAAGTCAATAAGCGCTTTCTTATACTGAGGCATGCATCATGATGTTCGATCCATAACATATAAGCGTAGCGGTCAAGCTTCCCAGGTCCATGCTTGATGTCCGCTCCAGTCCAGACGTGTTGCGTCCCATAATTCAAAGAAAAAACCTGGATTGGAACAGCACATCCCACATGGACTTTGGGTGGTTGGCAGGGCTGTTGAAGTCATCTTAGAAAACACTTCTCGGTGGCCCTGATTAAGGGGCCTGTAAGTACTTCTAGAAAAAACACCATCATTTGTGAAGTAAATTCAAACACCCATGAAGGAGTGCACCATTAAGTAGAGCTTTACAAATAATCAATTCTAGCTTAGAAAATAGTCAATTCTAAAACACACCTCTGTAGACCCCAGGAGGGGAAGCTTCTATTGCCGGTGCCCAGGGGACGAGTCCAACTTCACCCCTAACAAGCGCTTGTGCACACACAGACACCTACAGACACACACTCATCCTGTGTGTATACCCACTGGTAGCATTTCATTTACAGCTTTTTTCAATTTTTTGCTGTGGTTTGGTGCTTCCAGCATATTTCGGTCCCAGAATAGCTTGTGCCTTGCGCTGACTACTGATGCGAAATGCGGCAGTGACAGGCCTGCCAGGGGAGCTGGCAGCCGGGCAGCTCTTTTAATAATAAAATAGGCGGCTGCCCGGGGAGCCGCACGGATCCCAGATTTCTATCCTGGCATGGAGCAAGTACAAGCGGCGAATGAAGGAATAGCTGCCCCTCCAAACTTCAGGTGAGACCCCCATCTCCCAGCACGTGGCAGGGGTGACCAGATATTAAGAACCCGGACATTTCACAAACATAAAAGTAGGACTAAATATTCTCATCCAATGAGGGGTGCAGAATGAGTTAAAAGATAGTGCTCATGTACATAAACCAGCATTGGCAATGCCAATAGCTCTGGCTTTAAAGGAATATTGTATGGTAATGTGAAGCATTGCAAGTAAATCCCATGGGAATAGATGACTACCCTTCTCCCCTCTGTGCTGGTGCCAGAGGAAAACAACATCAATTATCTCATGTTAAGCCACTTTAATAGGATTACAATGTCATGTGTCTGCTCCAAAGATAACATGATCACAGCTGCTAGACAGCTAGCACTTTTTTGTGGAAGCACACAACTTCTGCCCAATCAAAACACGTACTCTGGGCTCCCAACCCTATGGGTTGAGCCCAAAGCCCCCCCTCTAGTGGTGATCACATAAATGTCTGGCGACAGCAGCCCTGGCAACCCAGACCATAAAATGGAAGGCAAGGGAGCACGAAATGGAATAAATTCAATGCAACTTTTACATTGAGTATCAGCTGTTAATTAAATTGATCTCTGCATTGGTACGCATAAAGATTGCCTCCCTCGATGTCCAGTCGAAACTCTCTAAAAATGTGACGTGATAAATTTATTGAAATCTGCTGCAACAGATGATGCCAAACCTGGACTGTCCAGCAAATGAGGTACAATCCTGGTCACCCGCGTCACTCCAGCCTCTCTGGTGAGCCAGTCTGTACTCCCCACCAGTGCCGAGTATCTTTACTTCGCTATAATCCTCGCCAGGACGAGCAGATAAATATGGAATTAGAAAAACTACAGTTACACACACATGCATCCACTCTCCTAATGAAAAGCAGACGCGCACTTCGATGCGGAAATAGTTCCCAAAAGTTTTTATATACTTATAGTGGTTTATAAATCGCAAGCATGACCATCATGGTATCAGAGCTCTGTACAAAGAGAGAACTGAGTGAGGGTTTGAGCTCATGGAAGCACCAGTCTCTTAAGATATATAAATATATATGTGTATGTGTATACATATACACAGACATACACTCAAATGCAAGATTTCCAGGTTGGAGTTCAGTCGGGGGCGGTGGGGGTCCCTGATAGTCGAGTAGGATATGCATGGGACCCCTTATCGATCAGCATACGCTGCTCTAAAGACAGTCTGCGCAGCTCTGCTCCGAGAGGTCTCTTGGAGTGTGTGTGGCTTGTCTCTTCCTTTGGGTGAAGATCCCGGTGCTCCAGAGTTTGAGGTGCGGTACCTTGAGGGGACCTCCACCGTGCTTCAGCCGTTCCAAGGATCATCAATGTGACAGCCCCCGAGACCCCCTTGGACTTTAGTGCATTATAAAAGAGTAGATTTAGCGTTGTATAGCATCAGGTGAGTGGGGGTCGCGCAGAGACCCCTGGCAGTTGTGCAGTGAGGCACCACCCTTTGCAGGTATCTGGGTCTTCTATCCCAGTTGGCATCGGATTCAGAGGTGATCCAAGGCCCATTGGGGGCAGAGGAGGGCTGCCAGGGCTGGGTATCATAACCGTCTTTCCACAGGCCAGGAATGAGTGCATTGCCTTCCACGCTTGTTCCGTAGAAGTCTCCACCTTAAAAATATGACTCAGACACTGGACTCAATATTTGACCCGGATGAGTTTGGGGTCATTGGTTTCAATCTTGGCCTGCGCGGCGAATGGTGGCACTTTCCAGGAAGCTGACCGCCAGCCGTTCTTCTTCTTGTAGCTGGGAAGAAATGTGGCTAACGACAGGGCTGTCCATCCCGCTCTGCACCGGGGGCCATGGATGGTACCGTTGTGAGGAGCACGTAATGTTGGCCAACAATGGTCCGGTGCTCAACAATGGTCCGGTGGCCAACAATGGTCCGGTGGCCAACAATGGTCCGGTGGCCAACAATGGTCCGGTGGTCCATGGGTGACCTCGAAAAGACTCTACGGCATGGATAGGGACCGATGGAGTTCGCCTCTTCTGGTACCTTCACTGCACAGACTAAAGAACCTTTGCTTCCTGAGATGCAGCCAGTCTCCCAGCCTCCGCCCTGCTGGATGGAGAGTCTTCTGAAGGGCTGTGAGACGGTCTGTGGACATCTCAGGCTTTCTGCGACCACCGCAGAGACGGATCCTGCACCTGTGACCCGTCGACCCCTTTCATTGACCCCAGGTTTTGGCTCTTGGAGACCCTGCCCTTTTTCACAAATTATTTTTTGTTCAAGAAGCCGTTTCCTGTATTATCAATTTTTAGCAGCAAACTGACTTTTTGTCATTGTTTACATTTTTTCAAAGTATTTTTTCCTTTTATCCTTTTTGTTTTTCATGGTCCGACTCCCCACAGCCCCGCCACATTCTGTGGGAGCTCACTACGTAAAAGAGCTATTTAAATATTGTTACTAGCAGCAGGAGGAGCAGTTACCCCTGAGCATGACTCTGGAAGCCTCATTGTCTGCACTAAGAGGTAGGAAGGAAGTGACGCAGAGCCCCGCCCATCTCCGCCCCCACCCCTCCCCCTCTCCAGTTAATCCTGGAGTGTGGCAGGTGACGTGGCTGGCTCTTTCCCACTTAGCGCTCCCTTTCTCGGACGTTGTCTTTGCTGCACGATGCGCTTTTGAAATGTCAGATCAAAGATTAATGGTCCTTTTTTATTGAACAAAAAAACCCTTTTTTAAGCTATCTAAAGATCCATAAAAAAGGAGGGAGGCAAAAATGCTCCAAGAAAAGGCTGATTATGGACGAGAGTGCCGTTCAGCTTTGCATCGTGGGGTCTGGCGAAGGACTGACTGGTGGGTTAGCTCGACGGATCAATGCGCCTGCTGCACAGTCCTGTGGGTGACCTCAAATTCATAGGTTTCACTTTTGGCAATGCAGGCTCAACCTTTCACCCTTGCAAAGGGGATAGTGTGGCTGCTGTAGAGTTGTTCAACTTTAGTAAAGCCGTTTCTTGTATCTTCAGGTTAGCAGATGACACCGTCACGGGACATCTAGTTTCCAGGTCCGGACTTTCACTAATAAATCGCTGGATTCTGGGAGTTGTAGTCTTAGCGTAATTCAAGTGACTACCATGACATATGGGCATCTGGGGTGCCGTATGTAGCAATACACGTGAAACAAATTGTATGAGAGGTAGAAAAGCTTGCTGTAGAGTGAGCATTCTTGAGCTGTTCTGTGCATGAGAGAAGCTTGCCCTACAGCTGCCCGGCTCGAACCTGTTCTGTAGACAGGAAGCTGGAACTACTGTTGTCTGAGCTGTGCCTGTTCTTTGTGTGTGGAAAAGTTTGCCATGCCGCTACTATTTTTTATTGTTCCTGTTCTGTGTGTGAGGGAAGCTTGCAATGCTGTGAGAGGCTTGCACTGCCACTGCCTTCATCGTTCCTGTCTTGTGTGAGGGAAGCTTGCACTGCCACTGCCTTCATCGTTCCTGTCTTGTGTGAGGGAAGCTTGCACTGCCACTGCCTTCATCGTTCCTGTCTTGTGTGAGGGGAGCTTGCACTGCTGCTGCCTACATCGTTACTGTCCTGTGTGCGAGGGAAGCTCGCACTGCCACTGCCTTCATGGTTCCTGTCTTGTGTGAGGGGAGCTTGCACTGGTGCTGCCTACATCGTTACTGTTGTATGTGAGGTAAGCTCGCACTGCTGCTGCCTACATCGTTACTGTTCTGTGTGTGAAGGAAGCTTGCACTGCTGCTGCCTACATCATTACTGTTCTGTGTGTGAGGGAAGCTTGCACTGCTTCTATACCTGTCCTGTGTGTGAGGGAAGCTTGCACTGCCACTGCCTTCATCGTTCCTGTCTTGTGTGAGGGAAGCTTGCACTGCTGCTGCCTACATCGTTACTGTCCTGTGTGCGAGGGAAGCTCGCACTACCACTGCCTTCATCGTTCCTGTCTTGTGTGAGGGGAGCTTGCACTGGTGCTGCCTACATCGTTACTGTTGTATGTGAGGTAAGCTCGCACTGCTGCTGCCTACATCGTTACTGTTCTGTGTGTGAAGGAAGCTTGCACTGCTGCTGCCTACATCATTACTGTTCTGTGTGTGAGGGAAGCTTGCACTGCTTCTATACCTGTCCTGTGTGTGAGGGAAGCTTGCACTGCTGCTGCCTACATCATTATTGTTCTGTGTGTGAGGGAAGCTTGCACTGCTTCTATACCTGTCCTGTGTGTGAGGGAAGCTTGCACTGCTGCTGCCTACATCGTTACTGTTCTGTGTGTGAAGGAAGCTTGCACTGCTGCTGCCTACATCATTACTGTTCTGTGTGTGAGGGAAGCTTGCACTGCTGCTGCCTACATCGTTACTGTTCTGTGTCTGAGGGAAGCTCGCACTGCTCCTGCCTACATCATTACTGTTCTGTGTGTGAGGGAAGCTTGCACTGCTTCTATACCTGTCCTGTGTGTGAGGGAAGCTTGCACTGCTGCTGCCTACATCATTATTGTTCTGTGTGTGAGGGAAGCTTGCACTGCTTCTATACCTGTCCTGTGTGTGAGGGAAGCTTGCACTGCTGCTGCCTACATCGTTACTGTTCTGTGTGTGAGGGAAGCTCGCACTTCCACTGCCTTCATCGTTCCTGTCTTGTGTGAGGGGAGCTTGCACTGGTGTTGCCTACATCGTTACTGTTCTGTGTGTGAGGGAAGTTTGCACTGCTGCTGCCTACATCGTTACTGTTCTGTGTGTGAGGGAGTTTGCACTGCATCTATACCTGTCCTGTGTGAGAGGAAAGCTTGCACTGCTGCTGACTTCATCGTTACTGTTCTGTGTGTGAGGGAAGCTTGCACTGCTTCTATACCTGTCCTGTGTGTGAGGGAAGCTTGCACTGCTGCTGCCTACATCGTTACTGTTCTGTGTGTGAAGGAAGCTTGCACTGCTGCTCCCTACATTGTTACTGTTCTGTGTGTGAGGGAAGCTTGCACTGCTTCTATACCTGTCCTGTGTGTGAGGGAAGCTTGCACTGCTGCTGCCTACATCGTTACTGTCCTGTGTGTGAGGGAAGCTTGCACTGCTGCTGCCTACATCGTTACTGTCCTGTGTGTGAGGGAAGCTTTACCTGCTGCTGCCTACATCGTTACTGTTCTGTGTGTGAGGGAAGCTTGCACTGCTGCTCCCTACATTGTTACTGTTCTGTGTGTGAGGGTAGCTTGCACTGCTTCTATACCTGTCCTGTGTGTGAGGGAAGCTTGCACTGCTGCTGCCTACATCATTACTGTTCTGTGTGTGAGGGAAGCTTGCACTGCTACTGTACCTTTCCTTTTTGTGAGGGAAGCTTGCTCTGCAGCTGTCTGCATTATTCTTGTGATGTGTGAGGGGAGCTTGTACACTGCTCCCTGGGAAATACCTTTGACCTATGCATTGGCAGTTAGCACTGCACCTTTCTGTACACTGTACAGCAATTGTGTGAGGGAAGCTTGCACAGCATCTGACCACACTGACTGCTTATTTTGTGAAAGAGTAAGTGCCGTTAGCCAAAGTCTTTCCTAGGAGCCCGTCGCTCCCGCCAAATGTAGGGGTTCCGAATGCCAAGCCTTACTACTCTTGATTCCGCCTCATACTTCTTTCATCCAATAGCATAAGGTCCTAGCGCCTTTGTGTCACTTTTACAAGATGGGAGAGGCCCTCAATTAGTGCAGCATTAAATGCATCTTTGAAAATGGACAAGTTCCTAAATGACCTCAATACTTCTTGACAATAAAACCATCACGTACGATGGATCAGGTAACGAGTTTCGTTCCTTTCCAGATCTTCTTCAAGGCAAATCTGATGTGACCAGAACTGCCAAGCACAGTTGTTCACGGAGTGTCCACCCTTTTGTGTGTATAATACAGTACACATGTAGATGGCCTTGCTCGCCGTATTATATTGCATTTGGGATCTCGTTTTGGTGTCCCATATCGAAGGTTGGCCTCTCGCCACTCATGCTCACCATACGTCACAAGAGTGATTTAGGCTTTTCATGTTTATGATTGTCCAATGAGTCTGTTGGTAGCTGACTCGGGGACAAGATCACACTGTGGCAAAACAGTAAGCCCGATTCACAAATGGACTTAGGAGTGCAGAGTCGAGGAAGTCTCAAAAAAATCTCGACACTGTAGTGCAGAGATTCCGGCCTGAGAGCGGATACTCCGCACTCCTAACTTTTCGAGTCGTAAATCCTTTTGTGAATCGGGCCCAGAATGTCACATTTTGTGCCACCCTTGTAAATTGCTTTATATCGCTTTTGAAGGATCTTTTCTTCCCTGCTTTGTCTCCTTGTCACTGTTTTCCTGCTTTTCTCTCCCTTGTACTGAATCATATTCTGCTAACACCGGCTCAAATCAAGCACTGCCCATATTTTACTTGTGTGTGAGATGAGGTTGCACTGCTGGTCTTACCTGATGAGAAATTGCGGTTGTTGACAGAAGAAAATGGTAGTGCGCTGTACCATCAAACTTTAAAAAAAAATACATTTTATAAAAAAAAATTACGTTTTACTTACCTTACCCTTTAACACGTCCTCAATGTTCTTCAGCCTCCGGCTCCAGACTCCCTCGAGCACGAGGTCCCATTGCCAACTTCCTTATCCAATCCAGACGCTGCTCTCATGCTGTTAACAATGTTAAGGAGCATGAGTGAAGCAGTTAGATTGGCTGGAGCGGGCAGGCTCAGCGCTCCTAACGGCACTGGAGATCTGTGTCTGCTCTCCACCCATCTGTCTAAGAGAGCTTGATGGAGAGGTTTGAATTGCGCATGCCGGGCTGGTCATAGCAAGATGGCCGACCAAACCAACATGCACACTATAAACCAAGGTGGCCACTCCTCACTGCTGCCAATCAGCATGGCCCCGCCCTCACACTCCGTTCAGCTGGCAGAGAGTGAAAAATAAAATAATTTTATTACCATTTTATTTTTCACGCTTTCTGCACAACAGAGTGGGGGTGACGCTTCTACGCCCCTATGGAGTAACCGCCACTGCTGGTGAGCATGCATGTAAAACGTGCCCAGCTACTGACCAGGCCGCACCTGTGCCTGTTGCCTGTGCAGTGTCTACTTGCACTGCTATTTTGTGTTCCGCACTTGTGCGAAGGAAGGGTGCACAGCTTCTGCCCATGCTGTACCTGTTGAAAGTTATTTTTGGGTGAACATGCAGGCCCTTATACTGCTTCCTGGTCATGTGTGTGAAGCTTGCAGCATACTCCTGAGGCTGTTTCTCTTCTGTGTTATTGAAGCTTGCACGCATGCTGCACAGGCGCTACCCATTGTGCGTTTGGCAGAAGCTTGCAATTTTGCACAGATAAAACGTGTTCCGTACTGTACATGCTTAGGAAATAAACACAGCACTAACTTCTCCTAAGAAGCTCCTTCGTGTGTTTCCTTAACTCATCATTTTGATATTACCGTTTCTGTTGCAACCATCCTGTGCAAAATATTGTCTATTTTTGAGGGAATAAATGTTGAAACCGCTTATAGGAAAGGGGCCGGTTCAAGTTGACTGTGCATGCTCAGGGTGAATACTTCCAGCTTCCTCCTGGGTTCAAAAATAAGAAAAAAACAGTACGAGTCTCTCCTGGTCTCTTCCCCCATCACTGCCACCTCCACCCCCAATTAGTGGGTTCCGTCTCCTGCCTCCTGCAGTAGCCACTCCAGCCCTCTCACCCATACCACATCTGACAGGCTATATGGGAAAATGTCAGAGCAAAACTAGTGATTTATTTCACCACTTTCCTTGGGCGCAGTTTTCTCATCTCGGCTCCTGTTGGTGGCGGTGGGAAAAGAAATGAGGCGGTGGCCTGTGAAATAGGCCACAAAGGGGCATTTTACATAAAATGTGCAGGTTCAGCCCTTGAAAGCCACTGCAACATTTCTGTGGAATTGTCCGCTGTGTTTGTTGCTCCGCTGTTGCAGTTCAGCCCGTGTGTCCTTCCTCAGGCTGTGGCCGATGGTGCAGACAAATCCCTTGGACTCTGTGTAGTTTAAAGGGGAAGTTCCACCCAGCATTGCTTAATTTGAGCCAGTGGTTTCCAGTGCTCAGTACCAGCACTTAGTTGTCCACACCACCACTTATGACAGCTGCCACATGGTGGCGCTGTTTGTATAATTTAGAAATGAGCAGAACAGCAACTACTTATTAATTCAGAATGCATTAAAAAAACTAATACCTGCCACCCAAGCTATTTTCGTAGCTTTGGGGGCCTGAAATAGGATGAATTGCCACACTTGTAGCAGTGTGCTGCTTAGTAATTGCGTTTTTTGTTATCGGCAACCTTGGCTGTGGCAATGGGTGTGGCAAGTGTTAGAGGCCTCCCTATTAGAGCCCTGGAACTTATTTTTTTTTCTCCAAATCAAGCACTGCAACTCTGCACGTTTATTGTGCATTGGATGACTCACAACATGTTTCCAGAGTAACTTGTGTCACTTTTTTTCTGATTCCAACAACTGAAAGTTACCACATGGTCACCACCAAATATTTCTCTCCTATCTACTACTCTCACGTTTTAAGTGGAATAGAGGCACATGATGTTTGTTACTTAGTGCAGCTGCTTTGCAATTAGTTAACTTGAGGTCATATAGTCATTTATTTCACCGCGCACATTTATGAAGCGCCCTCTCCCCCGTCACCTAATAGAACGCGGTCTGGAGCAGCCTCCATTTTGTACAGGTTAGATTAATTATAGTAGTACATTTACGTCTATTCAGACCATATGTCAAAATAAACAGTTCATTCAAATTTTAGAACAATGTTAGTCATACATTTACAAGCATTGGCAAACCCAATAGTGCTGGCGTTGACTGCCCGCTTTTTGATTTCTCAATGCTTGGATTTTTTTGTCATGATTTTTGAAAAACTTGATCGTTGGGGAAGTTTTCAGACCCTCATCAATCTAAAAAGACAAAAAATATTAAAAGCAAAGATGTTTTTTTTTGTCTCAAAAAGCCCACTTTGCCACAGAGGGCCCTGGCCCTGAGTTAAACTACATTGTTTGTGAAAGTGCAGAATAACAAAAATAGCTCCTTGTGAAAGGGAAGGTCACCATCGCAGCTCACAATTGAGTTAGCCAATGGCTGAAGTGGGTTGAGCCACGGCCACATGCTGTGGTGGGCGGAAAATATGTGAATTACACAATCGGACATAAATGGATGAAGTGGGCTGGCTGAAAGGCCCTGCAAGTATAGTATAGTATATTATATATAAAAGTTCAGTAAAATCAACAGGTTTCGGCTAACGCCAGATCTAAAAAGGTATCCTCAAGGTCTCATATGCTGACCCATCCCTTCCACATTCTGCATCTCACATTGTGCTTGACAAATCGCAGCATCGCATCTTCCATGTGTAGCGGGGAGCCCCAGGCTCCGCCCCTGCAGCTGGATGACGCTTATGGATTCGCGCCCAGTGCATTTCCACGTACTCATTTTATTTCCAAGGGTCAAGCGTCTTGGCAAGAAATGCTGCATATTATGAACTCAAGAAGCATTGTTCGGACTGAGAAGCCGGTGTCACCTGTCCAACCTGCGGAACTTTGGACAGCTGCCGCTGAACGGGGAGTGCTCGCGACAAGGGTTGAGGGGGTCACACTAATAATTATTTTGGGGAACTTCATGGGCAAAGAGATCCTTCTAGAAAATATTCATTGACAACTGCAAAAAGGAAGATGAACCCAAGTAGCATTGGGCAAAGGTGTGAGTCTCAGTGCTTTGCGACCTCTCATGTTGTTTCTTTTAAACTCCACAATCTTTCATTTCCATTTGTGTACTTTAGGAAAATTTCACAAAAATTGTGCAACATTTCAGAAAATGGATACTCTTGTCCAAAATAGACACAAGGACACACTTGATTTAAAAAAAGCACAAGTGCTGTGAACATGCTGCTCTTGTTCTGTCCACCTGTGTTGTTGTTGTGGTTTCGTTGCTCCTCACATAGCTTAACTGGAGATCCCTTGGGTAAAAGATGGTGTAATCTAGCGGAGTGTCACATACAAAAAAAGAATGCAATGCAATAGGCATGAAATTACACTGATGTAACTGACTTTTTGACCAAGAGTGTGCTCACAGTTTCTAGCAATTATTACCTTAAAGATGTGGACTGTTGGAATAGACAGCAAAAGAATTGCATTTTCTGAGTCAAACATAGGAAAGGACTTGGTCTGTTAAATCAGCTTTCCAGGAAATGATGTCACCGTGGGTCTCATACCCGCACAGACGTCATCAGACAAAGGAACGTTCTAGAACGCCTATTGTTGGCGACTGTTAGAATTGAAGGACTGGTTAAAGGGACCTGTGCTCCCTTCCATGGCTGCCCCTTTAAGGGTTCTCTGGTAGTCGATGGCTTTGTAATGTTGGGATCTGGCTGGCAGCGCACTTGCCCCCAAGGAAGGCTCGTGTTCAAGCAGGGGGCGTCTGTGAGTCTGGCTCTGAACAGATGCCGCGGCTCCTGACGAGGTGTCATGCAATGCTATATTTAACTCCGCTGGCAGCCTTGCCTTTAATGCAAAATTTAAGAAAAGGCAGCAGGTGTTTCCAAAGGGTGTGAAGAAAGACTTATTTTTAAGATCAGTCGCTCACCTACCGTCTGAAGTTCAGTGGCGGAGAGGAGGATGAAGCAGCCAAGAATCCTGAAAGGCCGTGCCCACCCACCGCAACGGTCGGCGGGTAGGACCCTTGGTAGGCAAAGGAAGCGTGATCTCAGTGCTCGACTAGGTACACGAGGAGTTACTGAGTCAGATGGAAACGCTAAGCTGAACTCTATTAGGCCCTGTGGCCAAAGTGTAGCACCTTAAAATTGATACATTGTTTGACCGGTTGCCAGTGGAAACCGCGTTGTGCTGCAGACATATGGTTGCACTCTCAAAGTCCTCAAGCAAGGCCGAGCGCCATGTTTTGCAGCCAATGCTAGTTCTCTAGCGCTGCGTCAGGGAGACCACAGAACACGCTGTTGGTTTGAAAGGGATACATTGTTTGACCAGTTGCCATTGGAGACCGCTTTGTGCCACTGGTACACTTGATTGTACTCATGAAGCCGGCGTGCAAGGCTGACTGCCATTGTAGCGTCCCTAACACTGTGGTCCGGGAGACCCCTGAATACGCTGTTGCTTTAGTCGAAATGGAATAGAATGAAGTTTCTTGGCGCTGGGAATAAAAGGGGGGATCTTTTTCAACAGGCGAAAAACTGAGAAAACAGCACCAGACTTGACAATTCTGGATATCAAAAGCTAGATCATGATTGAAAATGATGCCACGGTTTTTTCTCCAGGAACAGGAGTAGGAAAAATTTCTCAGGATTCCAGGCTGGAGCCTCCTAGACCAGGAAGACTGCTGACCACCGATAACCAGGACCTCTGTCTTATCACCGTCAGTTTACGTCGCTTGGAGGATACTCATGAATGGCGATGAGACCCTCGCTAAGAGAGGTGGTCTAAATTCCGCAGAAGCCTAAGACAGCACCTTCAAACCTAATGCCAGAAATGCTTTCTCGAAAGCTGGACATGAAGATTTGTTTATGTAGTAGGGAGCGCCGGACTGTCTATCATCTCATGAGAGACAGGGTGCTCCTGAAATGAGGGAAAGTCGTCTCGGTAGTATGACCACTGACAGAATATTTGAACCAGCTCTCTGCTTGACCAATAATCCCATCTACACCTAGATACTCAATCAGAACGTTGTGACTGACCACGTTGAAAGCCTCCGAGACATCCCAAAGCAGGGACCCTGCGTAACCATCTGATCTTCTATGGTCCTAAGATCACACAATGAGTCCTGCGGGCCCACTTCAGTCTTATGCCTGGCATAAAACCCATCAGGGAACCAACCAAGGGTTTTTGTGATGTCAAGGAAACGTACCCTTTGAGATTAAAATATAATTTCGCAATAAATGTTAATACATTTTTTTATGATTTACTTGTTTTTGAAATTCAAAATAGGTTATTATATATTTTAGAATTAAGTAATAAATAAATACGTACTATATATATATTTTTTAATTTATATTTATGAAGTTTTATATAGTGCGAACCAGACAGTTTCTGGTATGAGAGCGCTGTACAATGGGAAAATAATAGAGGATGTACACAAAATAATACAGAGATCAGCAAGGAACAAAATAGGTAATGTCATAAGGATAAACGATAAAAGACAAATAAAATGTAAAAACATGGGAGACACAGGCGTAAAAATTATCAAGGACAGCTGGATTCACAGTGGTAAAGGTAAGAGGTATCACATTTATATTTTTGACTATTGTTAATAATTTAATTTCATCTCCCATTATTTCCTAAGGGGTTTTATTTTAAGTCCCTACCTCTATTACTTTCAGTGGGCGGGTGCTGTAGTACAAGTGGTTGGCCATGTGCGGAGCTGGACCTGCTACAAAAGTGTAAATTACTACAAAAGCTTAGTTTGTGAATACTGACAAGTAGTATCCTTACTCAAAAGTGTAAACGTACTCAAAAGTGCAGTTAGGGAATCAGGCTCTTAATATTTAATTGTGCTACAACCTCAGTGTGTATAGTGATGAATGCACTATTAGGAGCACACCCATGGACGTCATTTAGGGGTCTCCAGGTGTCGAATTTACGACCCCTGTCCCTACCCTTGCGACCCCTGTCTCTACCCTTGCGACCCCTGTCTCTACCCTTGCGACCCCTGTCCCTACCCTTGCGACCCCTGTCCCTACCCTTGCGACCCCTGTCCCTACCCTTGCGACCCCTGTCCCTACCCTTGCGACCCCTGTCCCGACCCTTGCGACCCCTGTCCCGGCCCTTGCGACCCCTGCCCCAGCCCTTGTGACCACTGCCCTTACCCTTGCGACCCCTGCCCTTACCCTTGTGACCCCTGCCCTTACCCTTGCGACCCCTGCCCTTACCCTTGCGACCCCTGCCCTTACCCTTGCGACCCCTGCCCTTACCCTTGCGACCCCTGCTCTAGGAGATGCTAAAGCAGTGTCCAGAATGCTAAACTGAGCTTTCCAGGACTTTTTTTCTTTTAACTCACAGCCGACATTAACATGTTGCCTGCAAGCAAAAATAACCATTTAGCAGTGAAACCACACTGCCCTGAAACAAAATATTTCCATTGTGGTTTGAGGGACATGGGCTTAGCTGCATTTGCAGGTGCATCAGCTGCAGGAACCTAGCAGAGGGGTAAACTGAAAATAACAAAACTTTGCAACAAAAGTTATTGTTGCTGATTGAGAAAGCCTAGCAAAAGGCGCCATGTCTCTTGCTATCTCTGGACCTGTCAGGGGAGAGGGAGACTACAGCAGAGAGTAGAGAGAAAGAGAGAAAGGAGGGAGAGGGGCCAGAGGCAGAGGGACCAGAAGAGAGAGAGACGAACAGATGGACGATATGCACAAACATATGTGTGTGTGAGAGAAAGAAAAAGAAGGAAACAACTGAGAGATGGAAAATGAAGAGATCTGTGAGAGTTAAAGACAGACAGGTATGAGAGAGAGAGAGAAGAAAGACAGACAGGCGAAAAAGAGCTGGCAGAAGGAAAGACAGACAGGTGTGAGAGAGAGAAGAAAGAGGCGAAAAAGACAGTGCCAGAGGGAAAGACAGACAGATGAACAAAAGAGATGAAGAGATATATGTTGGAGAGAGAGAGAGAGACAGACAGACAGGTGGGAGAGAAAGAGAGATAAGAAAGAGTGGCGAAAAAGGGAACTGACAGAGGGAAAGACAGAAGAGAAAATACAATAGAGATGAAGAGATATTTGTTGGATAAATAGAGACAGGTGTGAGAGAGGGGGCGATGAGGCAGACATTTAAGACAAAGTGGCGAAAAGAGCTGACAGAGGGAAAAAAACAGACTGAAGTGAAATTTACAATAGAGATGAAGAGATATATGCTGGTGAGAGAGACACATAGGTGTGAGAGAAAGAGAGAAGTTTAAGACAGAGTTCCGAAAATGAGACAGCTGACAGACATGTAAATGAGAAAGGTGCAGTGGAGATATAGAGGAGAGGCAGGTGTGAGAAAAGGGCTAAAAAAGAGACAGGCCAGAAAAACACGGCAGAGAGGGCACGGGGGGGGGAAGAGAGGAATCTAAGAAATAGGTGAGTAGGAGGCGGTTTAAAGAGACAGGGGTAGGTGTAAGAAAGGTGAAATAGAAAGACGTGAGAGCTCAGAGAGAATGAGGCGGACAGGGGAGAGAGAAGCAAGAGAAAGAACCGAGTGGAAAGGAAATGGACAGGGGAGAAATAATTCATAGAGAGACCTCTGCAAGAGGGAGAGACATCTAGAGAAGTGAAAGAGAGGTAACAGGCAGATGAGAGAGAGGTGAGTAGGGGAACTGGGGCTAGGCAGATGATAGAGAGAGACAGGCGACAAAGAGACGGGTGAGGGAGCGAGAGGGAAGAGACAGGTCAAAGAAGGGGTGGAAGGGGATAAAGACTTTGTTAAGAGAGAGAGTTCGAGAGAGGTCGAGGGGAACAGATGTGATACCCTGGAGAGAGGGAGGCAGGAGAGATGTGCAGGAGAGGAGAGAGCAGAGTAAGTTGAGAGAGAGCTGAGGGGGAGATGTGAGAGCTTGGACAAAGAGTCAGATGGGTGAGAAAGAAGCAGGTGAGAGGGCGATCACAAAGACAGACCCGAACCTCTTTACCAGCCTTTCACTTACCTCATGGCTTGTAACTGCAGGGATGTCCCTCCTCACGGCGTCAGCAGAGCAACATTTCATGTGGCTTCACTTCCTACGAGGTTATTCGGTCAAAGTTCGCATGATGTCACTTCATGAGTTCAACTGGGGGCGGTCAAAGGGCACGTCTTGTCTCATCCTCTTCCCCCTGGGTCTTGGTGAATTGACGTCCATGAGCAGACCCCCTCCCCCCCCCCCCCAACGCGGGGGGGGGGGAAATCCAAGACTTACAAATAACATAGACACCGAGAGCCTTTCCCTTCACACCCAGACACTGCAGCAACCTCTTTTGCACCTAAGAATTGCCCCCTTTGTGGTTCAATTGAGGAACTTTCCCAAAACCTAGACTCATTACTCACGTCTCTCTAGCCAACTGCCCTCAGGAGTGGGGTTCACCCTTATAAATGCTGCCAGTAACATTTCAATGACATTAGCGTTTTAAAATGCATCTCTGATGAGACCACCATGAGTATGTCTCAAAGCAATGACAGATAGGGAGAGGCAGGGATCGAAAAGAGGGTTCAGGGAAAAATAAACTGGGATGCATGAAGCAGAAAATGAAGAAGATCCCTTGTTGATAGTGACCCTACCCGAAACGTTGAATCTCAGGTTGTGTTAGTAAGTTTTGGGGACCATTTACGCGTCATCTACACAAGGTGAATAGGCAACTCCATTTCATCAGAGACAACTTGTTTCAGCCCTGTGTGTGAGTGCACCCTGGGAGTTGTAGTTCTGGTCCACCTCAACTGAACCAATTTAACCAGAGTTCTAGACCAAAATGCATTCATGGAGGCGGAACTGGTTTGGCGTACGGCGTCTCTGATGTTATGAGGTGACGTGGCAACCTCGAGCTGACTACGTAGGCAGGAAGGTATTGGGTCACCACCAGGGATCAGAGAAAAGAGATAGAATTAATTATAAACTCTTTAAAAAAATATTAGGGCAAAGTGGAGAGCCCCTTTGAGGCAGGAGGGTGCCCTCTTTGCCCCTTTGAGGCAGGAGGGGGCCCTCTTTGCCCCTTTGAGGCAGGAGGGTGCCCTCTTCGCCCCTTTGAGGCAGGAGGGTGCCCTTTTCCCCCCTTTGAGGCAGGAGGCTGCCCTCTTTGCCCCTTTGAGGCAGGAGGGTGCCCTCTTCCCCCTTTGAGGCAGGAGGGTGCCCTCTTCCCCCCTTTGAGGCAGGAGGGTGTCCTCTTCGCACCAGACGATGGAGTTGGGAGAGGCAGAGTGATGGAGGAGATCAAATAGGAAACTTTCCCCCAGCAGTTCAGGTATTAAGGGTCGAGGAAAGGGGTCTAGAGAGACCAACCCTCGGTAGAAAGCACCAACCAGGGAGCACCAGGCCAGGCGAGCGCGAGAGCCAAGCGCCGGCACCAGGTATGGGGCAGCTCTGACCCTCGCTCAGCGAGGAGATGAGGCCTCATCACTAACTCGGTGAACACATCACTTGAGCAGCAGAGGTTAATCTTGGATTTACAACGACACCAGATAGTGACACATAACCAAACGTAGTAGAAAACAACTAACCTCAGACTTAAACACAGGGAGTTATGGCTGCTGTCAAGTGCCTCGCTCGCTGTCCGTTTGGCTGTCCATGTCCAGACAAGATGTTGGTGTCTAAAGTACGGTTCCCTCCACCTCTCCCTTGATCACTGTTGCTTCGCTAACACGATAGATCCTAGTATCTCATTGAGTGACAATGCGGAGTCCTTTTATTTAAAGTTAAAACCTGATGAGGATCTAATTGTAAGATTTTTCATTACCAACCAACCCTAAATTAAGCCCTGGATACAGACATTCCACCAAAAAGAAACCCCAGTGATTGACGCCTCGTCAGTGCCCTGCAAAGTTCTATCGAGTCGTTTCCTGCTGCACAATGAGGAGAGGTTCCTCAGGCTCCGGGGAAGAAAAACTCTCTTTTTGTTAATCTCTTGGCAGTAATAGCAGCCGAGCTGACAGGCCCTTTGTTAGACTTGACGACCGCTTCGAAGCATTTTTTCAGAAAGACCCGGCGATGCACTCTAAAAACCAAAAGGTACAAAGGTAGTCATCTCGGCTCATTTACGTTGTCATCTGCCACGGCTCCTTACTTTTGGGCGACGTCTATTCCGCCTCGCTTGGTTGGCGCCCCGCTACACGACGGCGGCATCTCAACCGTAATCTCCTTGTTGACACTTTTGTATGGAATTAAGTCATCAGTAAAAGAAAATGTGCAGACTTTTTTTTTTTAATAAGGATGCCTGGACAAAATTCGAATGTGAGTGAATTTCTCAAATTTTCTGTTGCACACAATTTCTCAACATTTTGAAATTAAGCGATTTAAATTTTCACCTAAGGGAGATTTTGGTTCATGCAGAAAAGGCCTCTCCACGGTACCTAAAGTTATCATGCGCAGACATTTTTCCCATTTTCCAGGGGACCCCAGTTCGTAAATTATTTTGCCCATCAGCGTTCAATTTTTGTGCGCAAAGGCTAAAAACTGCGATTGGAACATGCCAGCCGGGATTCAAAAAATCAAGAATGCTTGTATTTGGTCATTGTTAGTTCCTCTTAGGAATGTAAAACTTCCTCCCATATGGTAACATTTCCGCAGTGACATCTTTTGGGCGTGGGGTAGATATGTGTGTACCTCTCAACAGAGCGAAAGCCCACAAACTTGCAGTGTTGTTGGTATTTCTAGGTGTTTTGCAGGATGGGAGGATTGTGTTTCCAGCTTAGAAAAGGGATAGAATCCTTGCAACCAGGACCCCTGGACCTATGTGTCACTGGAAACCCGAATTATGCGGCAGATTTGGCTGAAATATGCAGCATTCTACAGCAGTATTATTTTGTTTGTTTTTAAATCATATTTTTATACTATCTGGGAAAAGGTTTCTCATTAATACCAGGGTAAAAGAGTGAAGCAATTTACAACAAGTTAGTTTCTTATGTACTTTATTTTTTTGTAGCTAGAATTAAAGTCATTTTTGTGGTAAATGGCAAATTATGCAGCAGTTGATGGATTATGTAGTAAAAGCAGTAATCCATAATTATGCACAACAGCCACAGAATGACATGATTCAGTGATCCTGCTCATAATAAGGATATGTGTACAGGGAGTGATGTTTCCAAATGGGAAATATTTTGTTCCCCAAGGAGAGACAAAGTGTTAAGTGTATGAAGTCATATTCGAACTCCATTTACAGAGGTGGGATTGTCCACCTGGTTACATTTCACGTGCAGAAAATGCAGGTTTGAGCCCCTCTAGTAAACCCAAGACTCTTGTAGAGTGGCTTGTCTGCTCGTGGGACCCTTGATGAACACAGACATTTTGACATTTGCTTCAACGCTTAACAGACTGCTTTTTGACTTTTCCCCCTTCCCCTAAATTGGGACCAAAGAATCTGCCTTCGCAAAGCATTTTGTTATCCGCTTGTCTTATTTTAATTGGCTTTTGACGTCAAACAAAGAAAGTTCCTGGTATGTCCCATCTGGGCTTCCGTCTGTTAGCTTCCAAGGCGAGTTCCTATTGGAGGACGGCGCTCTGTTATGGCTGGCGAGTTTCGTACGTGTGCATGGGCTCGTTTGGCAGATGGGCGAAGCTTGAATACCATGTTTACGTCTCTCGCTGACCTCCAAATTACCCCTGGTGTGGGTTGTGCTAAGTTATAGGTTTTTGCCACATTTGCGAAAGCCTATGGAAGACTTTGCAAACAGGTGATTTTTTTTTTTTGCCTCATCTACACTTGAAACTTCACTTTTTTGAAAATGTGTAACATAAATATTCCTATTTAACACTAACAAAATGGTTCTACATAAGATATACTTTGGTAGAAAGCAGTGAGTGAGCTCCACCACAATGCCGCTGTTCATCAATAGTCTTTTTTATTTTTTTCCAGCAAAATAGAGACCTACTAGATTTTCTACTAACAGCGGCCGTTAAATTAATACTCACCAAATGGAAAGACACCTCTGAGGCAACTTTGAAAAGCTGGATCAACTGGGTGAAGTACCTTAGAGGCATTAACAATCTTTGAAGAGGAAACGTCTACATGCTCATTCCAGACTCCCAGGGTTCAGTTAGATTAAAAAAAAAAATCTTTGCAGAGAAAACCTTTGCGTAAGACAAACCAGGAAGATTTACAAAAAGCAAACCCAAGGCGTTAAGCTTTGATGAAAAAACTGGGGAGGGGGGAGGGGTTTATCTCGAAGGTGCGTGGCCAATGAATTTAAGGGCGTGGCTTAAAAACACATAAGCTACAAATCTGTGTTTAGCATAGTATGCTGGCCGACTGACATTTTGCATTCATACAACAAGTAACACACCTGCAGCAAGTCAGGGTTATATACTTTGTCAATGGTTGTTAGTTGCATAAGATAAATAAGCAGCAACTATGGCTTCATTGTATATAATATTGAAAATACTTCAGTTCTAAAATGATGAGATTGTGAAATAACTAAAATGAGTCTATTTGAAATTACATCGAAGGCTTTGAACAGTGGTGCTGCTGCCCAGATGAGATTTTTTTTCTTCACCCTGAAAGTTGAGGGCAAAAATGGAGAGCCCGATAGAGACCCGTCTCAGCATCTGATGCTTAGAACTGCCGGTGCTGAGCACTGGCAGAACCAAGGCTGGAATGGCCGTAGTGGGCACTGGGCATTTTTCCGGTGGGCCGGAAGGATGGGGACTGGTTGTCTAGCAGTGGAGGTCGGTTTTGTTACTGGGGACTGGTTTTTGCAGCACTGCTGCAAGATCGGTCTCCTGTAACACACCCGTCAGGAGAGCTAAAGTGAAAGCAGTGCTGCTTCTTATTACCAACTCCCCCTCAACCACCGGGGGCCGGTCCAGCAGAATTGCCCAATTAATGCCCTGGGCAAACCCTTACGTCTCCTTAAGGCAGGCATAATGAGGAGAAATGTTTTAAATGTATTATTATTTTTCCAACTTTGCAAGCGTGCAAAGTGAGAAATGTCTTATAGGACAGTCATTGTACAGGAACGGTCCAGTATAAAACCTGTGAACTATGACGCAAGGGTTGGTGTATGGCTGCAAAATAATGCAAAATATTGTTCCAGTCGAGCTTCCGAATCCTAGCGCGGCAGCTCTTTGGTATTAGTAGAGGTCACATCCAGCGGCCAGCCTTTTTTGGGAGTGGGCAACTAAAGGGTCTGCTCACACTCCCTGAAAATCCCTTTATGTCCCCTAGGGGGCCCCCAACCTGCAGTTTGAAGACCACTGATAGAGGATGATGAACTGGTTGCCATTGGTTCTGGTAGCACCACCCGTCCGCGCGACTGTCTGCCAGGGAGAACGCTGTTCGTCTTCCTGAAGCAACCGCTGCTAATTGTTGATTGATGCGCACAGCTTTGTGCTGTTCGCAGTGGCGTACCACAAATGTGACGCCCCTGCTGAATGTGAAGAGGTGCTCGGGAGTCTCCCATATCTCACAGATATTCACTGGCTTTGGGCTGAATGGGGAACCCTGAAAGGTTGAGGGACCACTGAAAAGCTGGGAGCCCCCATATGCTGCAGGGGCATTAGGGGAATGTTACGCCCCGCTGGGGTGGCTCTATGCTCATGCGGCACTGGGCAGGGAGCGTAGGTAAGGGGCCTCGGAAGAGGAAGTCCGGGCGGAGCGCGGAGGTCAGTAAAGAAGGGGGGGGAGCAGGGTGTTTGGAAGTGGAACAGAGCCAGAGGCCGCCAAATCCCTGCCAGGATTATTATACTAAGGATATATATTGGCGTGGTGGCCCCTGGGGTTTGGTGGCCCTGTGCAGGTGCACGGCTTGCACATGCCTAAGGCCGGCCCTGCGCCCCGGTTGCTCGGGCAGTGCGTAGTCTCAGTGGGCACTTAATTTCCATGACGCTGATGCAGCGGTGCACGGCCTAATTGGACCTGGGTTCCGTTGGGTTGAGCCCACTTGTCTCAGAGGCCCATCACCAGCGATTGATAGATGTGTGGTCTGTTGTGGACTCTGTGTTTTTGCCTCAATTTCTTGCCTCTCCGCGGCTCTGGCGGGGAGACGTGGAGGGATGCGACTGAGTAATATACGTAAAAAATGACTGCGGCATTGTTTGCCATGGCCATGAAATCCATAATCCTAGGCCTTTTCTTATTTTTGTATTGTGCAGCCGATAAATCACAGTGTCACCATACGGAGAGAAACAAAGACGACAACAACTTTTGTAAATGTGTTGCATAACAGCGACCCACTTTAATCCCAGCATGCACCTCACTGTAAGCGGAGATATTTAGTATTAAAAGCAAGGAAACATTTTGTTGAATATGCAGAAACAGTGTGAAAGAACAGTTGAGGGAACTAGACAGACAAAGGCGACTGTAGAGTATGAAAACGATTGATCTGACAAAAAAAATCTGGTACAAAAAGGGGTGTATAAAGTCTTTTATTTTCGCATATTATGCTACATTTCCAATTTTACCTTTACCTCGACAAATTTTGCCCGCCCAGTGAGATGTTTACCACATAACAAGACCATTTTCACACTAATCGCACCCAGCCATGAGGTAAAATATGTGCAGTATTTTTGTCTGCCTAGTTTCCTTGTGCAGAGATTGTCTATGCACGTATGGCATGGCACTGTAGATACCGAGTACTTTCGCAAATTATTTTTAGATAGAACCATGCTGTTAGCGTTAAATCTCTGCAAAGTACATTCTCAAATTTTAGGTTCAAAACAAAAAGACAGGTAATGCAATCTATAGCTGCAGTTATTAGCTATGCATTTCTGTGCATGACTGGGTTGGGCACCAAGGTCCATATTATGTATAGGGTGTGCTGTCCCTATCTGCGCTCGGTGCACAGGGTGTGTCCCGCACCGAATGGGCTGTTCAAAGTGCAGGTGCATACTGTCACTTGCACTGTCAACAAGTTAACCGCTGACTGCTTTTCACTACAGGTGGCGGCCCAGTCTGCACTTCCTGGGAGTGCGGGGCAGTAGTCAACCTGGGTCACTGAACCTGCCCAACGGGTCCCTGAAACCCTACTGCCAAGGGGCTCTTTTTGTGGGCACACTAATTATATGTTGAGTTTAGTGGTTGTGCCTCCAGACAGTTTGTTGCCAATGCACCCCGGCATCTGTACCTGGGCGTAAAAGTAAAGTGTTTCCTTATTTTCATGGAGCCACAGCCCCATGCCCATGAGGGACCGCACGTCACATGATCTGTACCATAAAAATGGCCTCCCGCACACCCATCACAACGCTGACCATGTCAACCAACTTCAACTGTGACAAAGTATCAAACATCAATAAGAAACCAGAGACTAAAAAACTCAAAATGAATGTGGAGTAATGAGGCAACCGCCTCGGTATCCAAGACACACACCTGTCGGAAGGCATCTGACAGCCGAAGAGAAGACTACGACTGTTGTCCGTATTATACTGTCAGAGTGCCCAGGGGTGCGAAAGGTGGTGCAAACGCCTGTATGGTCTCTGGGAACTTTTTGTAGTACAGCCCCTAATTTGTAAAGCACGACCAACTATTTCATCACCCCTGGAAGCTTGCACAAGAGTAAGCACATTCCTGGAGTTTAGTTGGCAGGTTGCAGGGCCTCCACCCATCTCCTACCAAAGAAACAGGTGAAAGTTGCCATATTTGTGTCGGTCTGTCATGGAGTCAGTGGCTCTCCATCAAAGTGTCTGTATCCACCCTGGAAGGTGCCACTCGGGTGGAGAAGCTGGGAATGTCGTCAACGTAGTGTACAGAATATTCCTGGAGCTCGATCCAGGTGTGTGGTTATATTTTAGGGTCATTGCAGTCATAAGACACGTCTTGCCCCTGACGACGTCGGGGTCAGCAAGTGGTTACCTACTATTTGATACCGAAGCTCGGAGAAGATGGTCAGTGGAGACACCTCACTTCTTCTCGAATGATCAACCACCACTATGGTACTCCGCAGCAGTTCATCTGCCGCAAGTGGTGCCAGAACTGTCAGCCTAGAAGGGGCAGCGGGACCACCACCTTGTATGGCAAAGTCAGCTCCAGATCTTGGTGGAGCAGATGGTGAAGAACCGAAGAAGTTTACGCCAATAGCATGCCTGCAATATAGCCTACCCTAAAGTGAGCCGGTTCATCGCATGATATGCGCACCAGGAACACACAACTTTTTGGAGATTCCCTGTTACCACCTTCGACTAAATCAGGGCACCTCGTTCCGCAAAGGCAGAGACACTAAAAGTTTGATTAAAATACAAAAATAAGTTGACCAGGATATTACATTAAATTTGGTTGCACCAGAAGGTCCCGGAGCACTTAGTTTAACACCTTCGCTGCGGTGGCTATTCCGCCGCAGCGCTAAGGGGGCAGGGGGGGTCGCGCGGCGCGCCCATGCTGGTGACGGAACCGCTCCGTCACCGGCCTCGGTTGAGCTGTGCTCATGACGGAGCGGTTCCGTCATGGCCCCGCCCGCTCAATAGAACGCGCCGCGCAGGCGCAAAATCAGCGCCGCGCAGGCGCGAAATCAGCGCCGCACAGGCGCGTTGGGCGGTCTATGACGGAACCGCTCCGTCATTAGCACAGCGCTACCGCGGCTGATGACGGAGCGGTTCTGTCATCATCACGGAAGTGGTTAAGGGATGGAATCTTGCACATACTCACCAGAATAACCTCTGGTACCAGAAGATGACCTGAGTCAAGCTTTCCCTTATCACTGTGGCACAAGAGTGGTGCACATATCGCAATGTCCATGGTTAAACGTGAACCGACGCCTCTTAGGCAGATCCCTGGAAGTCCCGGCTGAGAGTTACTTCTCTCTCTCCGGCTACTGCTTTTCACAGCATGGCTAGCTAGATTTTCTTTTCTTCTTGCGGACTGATCCATTCAGTAAAACAATATGAGCAAAAATCATAACTTGCACATTTCTGCTCCTGCACAAGGGGGCACCAGTTGGTCTCCAAAGGACAAGCTGGTATGGTAGGAATGGAAGAAGTTCATGGCATTGTAAGGAATTACTCCAACTCTGATTGCTTCCTTGTCGTGATGTGCTGGAGGGACAAAAACCAACACATATCCCAGTAAAGCCGTCTAATGGGGAAAAACAAGCATTGGCAAAGCCATTAGATCTAGCATTGTCTGCGCAATGGATGTTTTAAATATATTTGTATTGCAATCATATGCAGCAAAAAGGAAAAAAATAAAGACAACCTTCTGCCACCTATATGTGAATGCCATATGTCTGCAATAAAAAACTGTAATTAAAAAAGGAATTGAACATCATTTTAAAAGAACTGTACTGAAGCTTGATATGCGACAGGTGTACTACGGATTGACTTACAAACCTTTTTAATATTAATGCACATGACAGGGAAATATGATTATTATCAGAAATAAAATGTACATTGATTTTGAATCACTGCCCTCTTAAGATATAGTTTACGGACTCATGGAAAAGAAAAAATCATTGGCAAAGTAAAGTATTGCTCCACCAGCCCTAGCACTGAAGTGCAATTTGATCAGGTTAAATAAATGCTGCCATTTACTGTGAAAAAGTGTCAGTGGCTGAAGAGGGCAGGCCAACTGCCCCAGACAGGAGGAGGCATCCCCATCATCCACAAGAACACCATTCGCATCACGACCAACTCCGACGACACCCTCTCAGCCGCTGAACATCTTCACTTCCAGATACACACCGACCCCAAGACCACACTCAGAGGCACCCTCATCTACAGACCCCCAGGACCTCGCGCACAATTCAGCGAAGACATCGCAGACTTCATTAGCCCGCACGCCCTCCCCTCCCCTGACTACATCCTCCTAGGGGACCTCAACTTCCACCTGGAGAACAACAACAACAACAACAACAACAACAACAACGACAACAACACCACCACCCTACTGGACAACCTCGCCAACCTCGGACTCAAGCAACTGGTGAACAACCCCACCCACTACGCCGGGCACACGCTGGACCCTATCTTCTCCTCCAGCAAGTACATCTCCTTCAGCCACTCCACCGGACTCCACTGGACAGACACAGCTGCGTCCACTTCAGCTTCAGAAGAACCACGACTCACCACCACCCGCAACAGGTTCCCCGCAGGAACTGGAACAAGATCACCACTGACCAGCTCACTACATCCCTGAAACAGAACCCGCCCGCCAGCTCAACGGACCCCAACCAAGCAGCCAACAACCTCGCACAGTGGATCACCAACTGTGCTGACGACCTCGCACCCCTGAAAAACCATCCCAGCAGGCCCGGCAGCAAGAAAGCCTCCTATTTCTACGACGACCTCAAGAAATTCAAGAAGAACTGCCGTACCCTCGAGAAAGACTGGCGCAAAGACCCGACTACAGACAACATGACCGCCCTCAAGCACGCCAACCGCAAACACCATCAGCTGATCCACACCACCAAGAAGACTGCATTCAAGGAACGACTGGACCACAACGCACACAACAGCAAGGAACTCTTCAGCATCATCAAAGAGCTCTCCAACCCCAGCGCAGGAAACAACGACATCACTCCCTCACAAGACCTCTGCGACTCCCTCGCCTCGTTCTTCCACAGTAAGATCGCCAACATACACAACAGCTTCGGACCACAGACCACGCACCCAACCACCGAGCCGATGCCCCCCACCGGCACCCTCCGCGCCTGGACCCCGGTCAGCACCAAAGACACCATCAACACAATGAACACCATCCACTCCGGATCACCAACCGACCCATGCCCCCACCACGTCTTCAACAAGGCCGACTCCATCATCGCACCCCAACTCTGGGATATCATCAACTGCTCCTTCAACACCGCCACCTTCCCGGAGAGCTGGAAGCATGCCGAGCTCAGCGCCCTCCTGAAGAAACCTTCAGCAGACCCCACTGACCTCAAGAACTACCGCCCCATCTCGCTCCTCCCTTTTCCAGCCAAGATCATCGAGAAGACCGTCAACAAGCAGCTTGCCGCCTTCCTCGAGACGAACGGATCCCTCGACCACTCGCAGTCCGGCTTCCGAGCCAACCACAGCACCGAGACCGCCCTCATCGCAGCCACTAACTACATCCGAGCCCTACTCGACAACGGGGAAACAGCGGCCCTCATCCTCCTGGACCTCTCCGCAGCATTCGACACCGTCTGCCACCGCACCCTAGTACAGCGCCTCAGCAACATCGGAATCCAAGAGAAGGCACTAGGGTGGATCATCTCGTTCCTCGCCGGAAGAACGCAGAGAGTCCGCCTCCCCCCGTTCAGATCCGAGGCCACCGAAGTCATCTGCGGCGTACCACAAGGATCATCACACAGCCCCACCCTCTTCAACGTCTACAAGAGCCCCCTTGCAGCCATCGCACGCCAACACAACCTCAACATCATCTCCTACGCCGACGACACCCAACTGATCCTCTCCCTCACCAACGACCCAGCCACCACCAGAACCAACCTACACGAAGAGATGAAAGACGTAGCCGAGTGGATGATGAACAGCCGCCTGAAACTGAACTCTGACAAGACAGAAGTCCTCATCCTCGGATCATCACCCTCTGCCTGGGACGACTCCTGGTGCCCCCCCGCCCTGGGCAGCGCACCCAAACCAACGGACCACGCACGCAACCTGGGTTTCATCCTGGACTCCTCCCTCTCGATGACCAGACAAGTCAACGCCGTCTCCTCTTCATGTTTCAACATCCTACTCATGCTCCGAAAGATCTTCCGATGTATCCCCACCGAAACCAGGAAGACGGTGACCCAGGCACTAGTCACCACCCGACTGGACTATGGAAACACCCTCTACACCGGAACCACAGCCAAACTACAGAAAAGACTCCAACGCATACAGAACGCCTCCGCACTTCTCATCCTGGACATCCCCCGACACAGCCACATCTCCAGACATCTGAGAGACCTGCACTGGCTCCCCGTCAACAAGAGAATCACATTCCGACTCCTCACCCACACACACAAGAACCCTCCACGACCTGGGCCCCAGGTACCTCAACAACCGCCTGACCTTCTACACCCCCACCCGCCAGCTACGATCAACCAGCCACGCCCTCGCCGCCGTTCCACGCATCCGAAGAACCACCATGGGAGGAAGATCCTTCTCCTACCTGGCAGCCAAGACTTGGAACTCCCTCCCCATCCACCTACGCCTGACCCAAGATCACCTCTCCTTCAGGAAGCAACTCAAGACCTGGCTGTTCGAGCAGTAACAGACCCCCCCTCCCCCAAGCGCCTTGAGACCCTCCGGGTGAGTAGCGCGCTATATAAATGCCTTGATTGATTGATTGATTATGCTGTGGTAGGCTCAAGCAAAATGTGAGACACCTGAAGAGACCAGTGGATGAAGAGGGTTGACCCAAAACCCCTCCAGGTTTATATGATCCTTTCTTTTTGTTAAAGATTTCTTTTTATTATTACATGTGGTTGGCAAGACAACTCCAGGCGTTTAAGCAAAAGCAATAACTAACATGTATTCTTAAGTAATTTTCTCAAAACCTAAATAGACTTCTGCCCCAAATGTCACCATTTCGTATCATAATCCATTTCACAAACTGAAATTTAATCCAAAGCTTTCATTTTGGCATATCGTGCTGTTTCAAGTGTTTTAAGGTGTGGAAATTATATAACAAATCTCTATAGGTCAGTGTGTTTGTGGAAGTTGAAATGGTCCATGCCTGATGAAGGGCTTCTCCCGAAACGTGTTGCGCGGTCCCGTGGAGCTGCGGTAGATGAACTGAGCTCTACATTTTGCAGTAGATTATTATATATGGATACTTTTATTTTATTGTAATTATTTGTGTAATTAACACTTTTTAGGGTGAATTGTAAGACTGCCTGAACACAGTATGACCATTTTTGGCTTGAACAATGTGTTAGATTTTTTACACCAACAGAAAACATTGGAATTGAAACTCGGAGTGGCTGTGACTTCCTTTATGACAGATGCCAGTAAGGGGGTGAAGCTCGGTGGTGCTTTGTTTTCAAATTAGTCTAGTGTTTGACAACCGCGCAGTGGATTCCTGTACCGAGCAGAGACTTTACTGCCAGATAGAAGATTTGAGGAATTGCTTTTTTAGCCGTCACTAAGGCAGGATATTTCTAATATTTTTCCCAGTATATGCACCATTCTCTGAATCGAAACCGAAAATAGATTTTAATAACCTACTAGGCCTATAGGATGTAGAGAAAATGTGAGTTGCAGGGATTGAAAAAAGGCTGCACCGCATAAATAAAGCTTTGTTTATTTCAGTTATGGTTCATTTTTATTGTTATTTATTACTTATATATGCTGGCCATACCACAGGGAACCTTTGGCGGTGTGATATTAAGTTTTGCCTACATCCTAAAATCCTGGAAACTCAGCGATGTGCTGTTGAGGACTGCCTGCATCCTATGTTACGGGATGCTTTCGGCGATGTGATCTTGCGATGCGCTTAGGATGCCCCAACCACTAGGTACCCCTAAGCCTGCATCCTATAATACAGGAAACCTTTGGTGATGTGATCTTGAGGTCTGATAAGAACACCCCGGCTTGCACCCTATATTACAAGAAAACTTTTGTGATGTGACCCATAGGTATGCATGTGTATGGGTCTGAACTGGGGTGGCGTGGCATGCAAAAAACAATGGATTTAACCCAGATCTGTGACTGGGGTGAATGGTTGACTGGTTCAGCATTCCGTCCATCATCGGTTCTTTTTGCATTTGTCGCCCTAAGTGGTAATGGTATGTCCACCCTTGGGTCCCTTGCTCACGATGCCACCAGATTCAAGCTAGCCGGGCTAATGAGGGGTGAAACCCAAAAACCTGTCCCATGATGCTTGTTTCCGGTCCAGGGAGGACCTGGCCTGGCAGTTCAGGGTGGACTGTTCCCATTGGGCGCAGGGTCAAGACTGATTTGTATAAGGCCGGGTCTACAGGGGATGGGTTGGCGTGCAAAAAAAACCAATGGATTTAACCCAGATCTGTGACTGGGGGTGAATGTTTTCTTGGTTCAGCATTCCGTCCATCATCTGTTTTGCATTGGTCACCTCAGCCTGCATCCCGTAATTTAGCAAACCTTCGCTGATGTGATCTTGTCTTCGGTCTCAGCTTCCCCAGCAACTCCCTGGATCAGACTTTTGTGAGGAGTACAATGAATGTCTCTGTTGCCTTAAGTTAATTACAGCGGCCATTGATTTCCGCTTCCGACACGCACCGCGTCGTCCAGCTGGGTGTAGCACACAATGGCGGTCAATAATGGCGCCCGCACGTGGGCGTGAGCGCAGTTCACGCCCTGGGAGCTGTTCTCCTTTAAGTACAAACAAGTTTAGGGCATCGACTTCCGCGGTGAGGCATTGTCGGATATGAATGCTATCCATCAGGGCCCGCCTGGGGGTTCACGTGGCCATGCCCGGCCTCCGTAGAAGGCTTTGTCTACATTCAGCCTCATTGCTGACCGTCCCCCTCCACCCACCGATCACTTTCCAGTCATCGTGTTAATTATTGATCGTTTTGTAATTTAAGCTCCTCTCTTTGTCGATCTGGAGAGGGCTCACGTGCCCTGGCGAGGGGCTCTTTGTCAGAAACAAACAAAGGGGGTCTAATCCTAGCACCTTATTTCATAGACATAGACAAAGGACCAGAGCACAGCCACTGTAGTGCACTGCAGTCATACAAATAGGTCAATGGTCTGGATGGCCTACATCTGAGGTAAACTGACACATAACAAGCATTGGCAAAGGCAATAGGACTGTGTTTAATTAGCAGAGTTGGCACATTACAGCAAGTCCCAAGGGAGAGAGCCAGCAGAAGTGCACCGAGAGGACTCTGGGGGAAACAATACCAATTGGACCAAAGACTGGTGGCCCACGTGTCTGGGACCAATACCCACCCCCAGTCAGGAGGCCAATAACTTGGGTGTCTGGATTGACAACAAACTCTCGTATGACAGTCATGTCAAAAAAACAGTTGGAAAGTGTTTTGGAGTTATGAAGACGCTCAGCCGCACCGTGGACCTACTCCCATTGAGTTCCAGGCGTACCATGACACAAGCTCTTATCACTTCCCGCATTGATTACGGGAATGTGCTTTTGTTGGGCACTTCTGAAAAAAACATTAGAAAGCTGCAGGTCCTGCAAAATTCAGCGGCACGCCTTGTGCTTAGACTCCCGCGCAGAGCTCCATCTAAACCTTCCTTGGATGCTCTGCATTGGCTGCCCATCAGAAAAAGGTTAATTTTCAAGGCACTTCTCTGGTGCCACAGGATCATTCATCAGAGAGCACCCTCCTATTTGTCTGACCTAGTCTCTCTCTATGAACCCTCCAGAATTCTACGTTCCAAGGGAACAGGTTTGCTTAAAACCACTCGCCCTAAAAAAGCCAGACTTGGAGGCAGGTCCTTTCGCACTCTTGCGGCCAAGGAGTGGAACACCCTCCCAACGAATATCAGACAGGAAAAAAGCGAAACATCTTTTAGGAAACTTCTAAAAACACATCTTTTCACTAGCTAATTTCTATGTTTGCTGCCTGTTTCTTCTTCCACCCAAGCAATACTCTCTCCTAAGCGCGGGGACACGCCGGGAGGCGTCACCAGGCGCTTTATAAACTCCTATAATAATAATAATAAAGGGGTCACTCAAGCAGATCAAGGGTAAGGCGCTAGGGGTGGGTGTAACTCGCGTAATTCGTTGTAGCTGAACCATGCGGAATTAGCAAAAAATTCTGCAATGCTAAGTGGAATTAGGCAGTAAGAGTAATCTCTGCATTTAGTGCTATTTTCTTTGCGCAAAAGTGGCCCCTCGTTCCGAAAATGTAAAATGCAGTAAATCTGTGATTATGTAGAAGAAAGTTGTCTGTTGAATTGAGCACTTCAATGGGCCTTTTGTAGAAAAAAAGGACTATTGAGGCATAATCCTCATGAAAAATAATCTGTGGTGGCGTCCAGGAAATCTAGAATCCAGGGCACATTATTTTCAATTCAATGCAGAGGTGGGAAAAGGGGATGTGTGTTAGAGCAAATCCCTCAGTCTCAAGCAGAAGAAAAGAAGGAAAAAGAGTGTCATTACCTGGAGGTGTATGCAAGCCCACTGGATTATGCGGCAGGGGACGGTCAAATTATGCAACCAACGTACATATAATAGTGTGTGCTACGCCCAGCCATTTTGACTGATGGTCTCCTCTGTACAACCAACGCGCCGCTAACTGGCGCACGCTGATTGTTCCCAAGGACAGGCTATGCACGTTAAGGATCAACCCTGTATCCCCAGGAACCTGGGCATTATATTAAATAGGATTGGCAAAAAGCATTGGTACCCCATTGTTACTCTGCCTCAACTTTTGGGGGGCCCAGCCCTCTTGGTGCTTATGAGGTCACGGGCCTTCTTGGTGCTTTTGAGGTCACGGGCCCTCTTGGTGCTTTTGAGGTCACGGGCCCTCTTGGTGCTTTTGAGGTCACGGGCCCTCTTGGTGCTTTTGAGGTCACGGGCCCTCTTGGTGCTTTTGAGGTCACGTCCAAAAGTCTGATCTAAAATCTTTCCACAATTTCTTTATCTTTGTTTCTCTTGGTTCAATGAATTACAGTTTTATCACCTGAGCCTTTAGGGGCCTTTGAAGGTAAGTCTCCTTTTTTTTTTTTTTACTATTTTATTAATTTAAAGAAATAAACAATGGGCATTTATAAAGCATTCAATACATACAGAGATTGTGGCAAAATCAAGAAATCCAATACATCGGCACATTTACGAAAGCAAGACAATTTTAGCAATCCATCAGTCCCCCACCCTCCCCGGACCCCCTCCCCCTACCCCACCCCCTCCCCTCTACTCAGAGTCGCAAGCGCTATCCAGCTGTGGCGGCTCGCATATGAACCCTCTATATTCATTCCAGGCCCCCCAAATCTTGGCCCATTTTCGCGGACATTTCCGATTCAGATATACTGCCTTTTCCGCCACCATCGCAGAGTCCAAGTCCATACACCAGTCCCTGAGTGCTGGCACCAAAGGGGATCCCCAGAATCTGGCTATATTCCTTTTAGCATACATGATACTTAGCGTGGCCCAATCCTGCATGGCCTGATGGAGATCGTTCGGCTCCCAAATGTTTAACAAGCAACAGCGCGGTTCCGGGACCAGTGAATCTTTCACCACTTGTGATATAGTCCGCATAATCTTAGCCCAATAACCGGCAACCTGAGGACAGTCCCAGATGGTATGAAAGAATGTCCCCTCCTCCCCTCCTCCCCGCATCCCCGCAGACAATACTTATGTGTGGCTTTCCCTATCTTGTGAAGAGTAACTCTAGTGTAATACACTTGGTGCAAAATTTTCAACTCTATTAATCGGAGCCTGGATGGAATAGCGACTTCCCGGGGTGAGTAGAGCGCAGTCTGCCAATCTGACTCATCAAACTCATCCACCTCCCCAACCCAGGCTGCCCGGAGCTTTATAGTGGGATCAGGCATGTTATTAATGAGCTTGCAATAAACAAAGGAGGTCGCTTTTTTGGGCATATGTTCCGTGAGGAGCCGATCTTCTAATGGGGTGGATTCAGGTAACTCATCACCGGGTTGGACCAGTGACTTCAGAGCGTGACTTGTCTGCAAATATCAGAATCGCTCCGTGTGCGCTAGGTCATATTGTTCCACAAGTTGTTCGAAGGAAAGGACGGCACCCCGCCTCCAAAGGTCTCCGACCGTGGAGATACCTATCAAGTCCCAGGCCTCAAAGCCCTTAATGTTGCATAGACGGCCCAATCGATGCGATGACCAGAGTGGCGTCATTTGCGTAAGTTTGTCTTTGCACTTAAGGCGAGCCGAGGCCAAATACCACAACCGCACCGTTTGGGCTGTAGGGCCAAGCAAGGCTGCGGCACTTTTTGTGTCATAGAGTGCGGCCAGCACACCGCCGCTGCCGAGATCATATCTGTCCGCTTTATACGCTGGCTCAGTCTGTGGAGTGTGCAGCCATTGTTTTATGATCTTTAACTGGGCCGCTCAATAATATAATTGAATATCAGGGAGTGCTATGCCTCCATCAAACCAGCCCCTGACCAGTTTTTGTCGGGAAATGCGCTCTGGTTTGTCCCCCCACAGGAGACCCGAAACCAGTGCACATATAGACGTGAAATACTTAAGAGGCACAAGGAATGGAGTATTCTCAAGGATATAAAGCAGCCATGGCAAAGTCATCATTTTGAACCACGCCGCTTTCCCCAGAAGGGTCAGCGGCAAGGTGTGCCAATGTTTTACATCACTACGAAAGTGCTCAAGGGGAGGCGCCAAATTACGCTGGAAGAAGGTCTCCTGGTTAGGTGTCACCCAGACCCCCAGATATTTAAAGGGTCCGTCAGTGATCACCAATTGACAGTCGGTTGGAAGCCGCGGTGGGGGTCCCTTAAGGACGCATAAAACAGACTTGGACCAGTTGATAGTATATCCTGAGGCCCGCACAAAGATTTCACAGATATTAAGGAGGACTATAATCGAGCGTCTGGGCAGGGTCAAGTAGAGAAGGATATCATCAGCATATAATGATATGCGGTCCTCCCATGTCTCGGTTCAGCTGAGACCTCTAATCATGGGGTCCCACCGTATCCATGCTGCCAGAAGCACAAGGATCAGGGCAAACAGCAGGGGCGATAGAGGGCACCCCTGACGCGTGCCTCGACCAAGTTGGAAATCCCTGGAGATATGGCCATTAGCCACTACGTGCGCCAGGGGTTTGGTATAAAGTAGCTTCACCCATGCACAGAATTTAGGGCCGAAGCCGAGATGACGAAGAACCGCAAAAAGATAAGGCCATTCAACCATATCAAAAGCCATTCGGGCATCCAATGAAAGGATCACTGCAGGTTCTGATAAAGTAGGTATCTGTGCCATCACTGCGTGGACGCGTCGCAAATTGAGAGCGGTATTTCTGTGCGGCATCGACCCGGATTGGTCTGGGTGGATCAACGTCTCTAAATGTGGGGTCAGCCGACTAGTGATTATTTTAGCCAATATCTTTGCTTCTGCATTCAGTAAGGAGATTGGACGATAAGATGTGCACATGTCCGGATGCTTGTCAGGCTTCGGAATAGCAATGATCGTAGCTATCCGCTGGTCCCGCTGTAATTCCCCCTTTCTTAAGCTATCTAAAAACATCTTCAGAAGGTGCGGAGCCGTTAGGTCAGATACTCGCTTATAAAATTCTATTGTGGTCCCATTGGGGCCCATGGCTTTACCCGACTGTGGAGAATGAACCGCTGCAAGGACCTCGTCCTTTGTGAAGTCGGAATCCAGGAGCGAGGCCTCATCCTCCGACAAGGAAGGCATTTTTATATCCTTGATATAAGTTTGCGCTTCTTCTGTGGACATGTGGGAGGTGGGGGTATAGACTTTTTTGTAATAGTCAGCTAGGGTATCTACGATATCCTCCGGAGTGGTGACCACCACACCCTCCCGGGTGCGGAGTTGCGCTATCGTCCTCTGGGCCCTTTCCTTCCTATCCAACCAGGCCAAGAGCTTTCCCGCCTTATCCCCAACTTCATAAATGGTGTGCTGCGTGCGTTGGAGCCGGTGTCTAACCCGTTCCTGCTAATATTCAGTGAACTCAGCCTGCTTGAGGCGCAGTCTACTGAGTGGGGTCGTCCTTGTGTTGCGACTGCAGCTCGGTCAGGTCAGTTTCGATCGCCTGTAGGTCGGCATTCGCTGCTTGTCTGTGACCTGTTATCGAAGCAATCGCTTGTCCCCTTAGCACTGTTTTATACGCCTCCCACAGAACCTGCGGTGAGAGAACCGAGTTCGTATTCTCGTGAAAGTAGTGCGTTGTAACCGTAATCAACTCTTTTCTAATCTGCGGGTTCTGTAAATAGCCAGGGGAAATTGGAAAAATACGTCTCAGAGCTTTAAGGTAGAAGGTATAGGTCATAGAAACTGGGGAATGGTCAGAAATACCTCTCGGGCCTATCAGCGCCTCTGTCAAATGGGGTAGACTGTCGGCAGAAAGGAAAAAGTAATCAATGCGGAAAAGACTATTGTGAACCCCTGAGTGAAAAGTGTACCCGCGGCTCCCAGGATGTTTAAACCTCCACCCATCCGTGAGGCCTAGTGCATCTAGGAAACCAGCAAGCCAGGACTTACCCGCCCCCGGCGTCCTGCAGGGGTGCCGGTCCAGCTCATCACTTAAAACTGCGTTGAAATCGCCCCCTATTATGAGCTCTCCCTCAGGCAGTGTCAGTAAGAAAGCACCAAGGGCGGGAAGCGCAACAGCGTGAAGGGCCGGTGGAACATATACTGATACCACATTAAATTTCCTCCCCTCCCACAAACAGGAGACGGCAGCAAATTGACCCTGCTTATCCTTCCAGACCTGTTGAACAATTAGAGGAAAGCGTTTGCGCACCTGTATGCCAGTAGCGGTGGGTGACATTTGAAAGTGGTGGGGCGCAAAGTAATTAGCATCCAGCACCGTAGCGAGCGAGCGCAGCGAGCGAGCCCGAACCCCAAAAGGGGTTCGTGCATTTTCAAGCATATTTGAGAAAGCAGGAAGGTTAATAAAGCCATTGTGAATGTGCAGTTATTACATTAATAGATGGCATAACATAGGTAGCTGCTTATTCAGTATAACCACAGAGCTTCATACATTCCGTCCTATTACGCTCAGGTGCTGAATTCAGACTATAAGACTTTCATGAAAATCTCAGCTCTAAGAGTAGAAGAAGTTGCACAGCAGTTGGGAAACAGCCTTCACAAGCATTGGGAAAATGAGAGGCAATTACTTGAAAGCAAACTGAAAGCAATGCATCAAGTAGTAACTTAAAGCAATGCATCCAGCAAAACTGTGCATGCAGTCAACCATACAAAAGTAAACTAAAGCAAGTGTGAACCTGTGAACCTTCACTTTGAAAGCAGGGTGCTAGTCAACAGGCCAGTCACATACATTTAAACTGAAGAAGAGTACACCTCAGCATGCAGGCACCAACATAAAAGCACCAAGCAAGTCAAACAGTTTAATGAAAGAAAAATGAAAGCAATACATCCAGCAAACTAGACAGTGACTCAAAAAGTAAACTGAAGCAAGTGCACACTGAAAGGAATGCGCAGTCATTAGTCAGACATTCACATAAAAGCAACTTACCAAGACACCCAATCAATTACATGGGAAAAAACTTGAGCCAATGCATCCAGAAAACCAGACCAGCACACCAAAGCATCCCACCACTGATAGGATGGCAACTGTGCTCTTAGGGTCACCCCTCAGTTTTTTGGCAGGGTTGAGCACCCCCCACTTTTATGCCCTGTGTGTCTGAAGGGGAGACAGGCAAAAGGGGTAATAATGGGACATCTGGCACAGCCACTTTGTAATCGAGGTCACCCACCCAGCTCAAGACTGAGTTACAGGCTGATCCTAAATCTTTAAACAACCACAAGTGTCTCCATCTGGTTGGTTCTTGAGCCAAGAGTCCTCAGCTCACTGGGAGTCTTTACATCGCGCCTGAGATGACATGACAATGTCCCTTAATCCGGAGCAACTGTGGGGACTGGTCTGGGTCTGGATCTGACTTGGTACGAGCAGGATACAAAAAGTAATGGGTAGGTGGTAACCCACTTCAAGTGAAGGAGCTGTAAGGAACCTAAGCGTACTGGTGTTCATACCACTTACAGCAGAGTTCTTCAATCTGTGGGGCGCGCCCCCCTGGGGGGGCGCGCCACCGTCTCAGGGGGGGCTCGTAATCCGCCGTAAATCTCACCTTTGTCCTCTTCTGATTAAAGTAACAGACGGCAGAGTGAAGCTGCAGGGGCCCGAAGAAGGGGTGAAAACTATTAAAGCCTCATTAACAATGCGAGATTTCCCTTTCAGCCATGTAATCGCCGTAAAGGGACTAAGCACAGGTGTAAATGAAACGTAATTATTGTGGGAGGGTGCAGCACTGATAAAGGGTTGAAACTGCCCTTCTGAAGACAAAGGTGAACCATATGGTTGGAGAGGGGATAGAGCCGCGTATAGATCTGAAAACAAATGTGCACAGGGGCCTCTGTTCATCTCTGCAGCGTGCGGGCTCTGTTTCACATCAAAATGCAAGTAATCTCATAACGTGTTGCAGGGGCCTCCTAGGGACTCGTTGAGCAGATCTTTCCTGAGAAGTTTGCATGGAGTGCAGGTTTCAGCTTTAGGCCGAATTTCACTGCGCATCTTTATTTTTCTTGCTTTATGTAATTTGCGAAGGCCTGCTTGGCAACACCCCTGACAGTTATTTTTTTTTCTTGTGCCTCAGTCATGATCATCTTCAGAGCTGCCGCCTGTCTGCCCTGTAACAGCTTAGAACTGTACATTAGGTACATAGCAGTCTGTCTTCTCACTTACAGTAAGCTGTGCTAGTAGTTGCTTCCACTACCCTGTTTTGGGTCAGATGTCTGTGAGCGCCACTGTGGTGCTTGCCAACGTAACTTTTCAGCGCGCAAAGCAACACAGAGTCAGAAGAGCATGCCGGGTAGCTCTGTGTGACAGGCTGCAACTGGTGTGATGGGGCCACCAGCGGGGCTTGGCAGGCAGTGGGCAGTATTCAGGACCGGGGTGCACCGCTCAGTAATACAGCTTGTGGTTTATGATGAGACTCGTCTTAGAGTTCCTTGTTTTCCTTGTTGCTCACATGGGTGTCATTTCTGATATGTATGTTTCCCTCATCTTCACTGCTTGAGTTTGCCTGCGAGAAATTGTCACTCATAGTCCTTGAAATGTCACTCATAATTACACTGAAATTAAGAAAATGTCACACATAGCAATCTGAAACCTTGGCAGCTATGTTTGGGGGGGGGGGGGGGGGGTATCCTGGTTAATTCCTACAGCTGAAATGCTTTAGCTGCAGTGGGAGGCAAGGAGCCCCCTTTTCTAAAACTGAAAGCAACTATTTTGCAACTATTTACTGCAAGTGTCTGGGAATGCACCCTGCATTCAGACAACTTGCTCCTCATTCTCGCCCTTCACTTTCATGCTCACCCTGCACTCACAGCGATCACAATTCCCTCACACTAACCCCCATGCACTCACACCATTCACCCTGCACTCAGTGATCACTCTGCTCTCACAATGCACTTGCGCGGTTTTCCCTGAACCTCAACCTGCAGCCACACACGCACACTACCCACCCTGCACTCATGTGACACTTCACTCACCTGTCCCCCTCACTGCTCAATCTGCAATCTCACTTAAACAAACCCATCACTAACCGTGCATTCATTAGTCCCACTCTGCACTAACATGCACACCCAAATTCATATGGTCACCTCACCCTGCAGTCACTCCACTTACCCTACTCTCACACTGTTGCATACCTCACTGTGCACTCACATGAGCACTCCTGCCACCCTCACAGCACAGAGGGCTAATGTGCCTGCTACACAGAAGGTGTATCATGCAGATCAAAGAACTGAGGGGCATATGTTCAAGGAAGTTGCGGAGTGAGGCGTTTAGTAGTCATGGGTTAAAGCCTCTCTTCGCCACTTCAGAAACGGAAGGCTGCACCAGATTTACAACAATATGAAGCAGCCTTGCATTTCCCCTGCGCTGGCGCTACACTTAGCAGTGTAGTGCCAACGCAGACACCATTGCGCCATAGTTCAAGGGTGTCTGGGTGCAGGGAAAATATTGTTTATGTTCAGGAGGGGGACCTTCCTGTACACAAACAATCTTTAAATGCCATTTGTCTCACTTCCATGTGTGCTGCTTAATGCAGCACACACAGAAATCACAAAATTGATTTTTTTTTAAAAGAGTACAAATACAAGGCATTTTGCTTTTTCCATGTGTGCTGCACAAGGCAGCACACATGGATGAATGAAAAATGAGGAGAAATAATGCATTTCTCCTACTTTCACCAGCTTAAGACCAGGTTTTCCCTGTTCTTAATTTTAACGCTGCTTCACTTTTACGCTGCCCTTGTAAATAGGGCGCAACATCAAAATCAGTGCCTGTTGCAGTGGAACACCCACTGCAACACCCACTGCCCACCATTTCACGCTAAGCATAGTATGAAAGAGGGTCGTATTTACAAGGCAGCGTTAAGCCAAGTTAAGTGGCTTAACTCTGCCGTGTAAATACGGCAATGCCCCTATCACCACCACAACGTTGTAAAAAGTGATGGTGTGGTGTCTATAGGTGCTTGTACATATGCCCCTGAGTATGATGAAACTATGAGTAGCACTATAAAAAAAATTATATGTTTGCCAGAAAGGTGCTATAGAGAGATGAGGTGCATTGTTGGTGAGTGGTAGTGAGGGAAGTCATGAAGAAGGAGGAAACACTCATTGCTTTGAACATTATTTGCCGGATATGGCCCGGGATATGCGGGTGGCGGTCAATTATGTAGTGTACCAGATTCCAGAAATTTCTGTCAGGTGGTGGGGGGGCCCGACATTTACAAAAATTCAGCTGGGGGGGCTCAACCTTCAAAAGTTTGAAGACCTCTGACTTACAGGGAAGCTCTGGCTTTTCTCAGGGTGGGTGTCAGCTGTGTGATGAAACCAGCATGTGAAGCAGTTACCTCAAACAAACTAAAACCAATGCACTCATCAAGACAAGGAGTTACATGAAATCAAATAGAAAACCACCATCAAGCCAGGTAGTCACCTAAAGGCAAATTGAAGTGACTGCACACTATGGGAAGTGCACTTCACCAGCCAGCCTATTACACTAAAGGAAAATAAAAGCAATGCTCCCAGTAAACAAGACAACATAAATTGAAAATGTTTCCCCGCAGGACCAACAGTCACAAAAAGTAAAGAAACAGAACGAAGTCAGAGGCACTCCAGGAATCCAGGTAGTCACACAAAATCATAACTGATTGAGCAAACTGTGTACTGAAAACTATTGCAAATAAGACAATTATATCAGAACAAACTAGTCACAGGGAAATAAACGCATGCACCCATCAAGCCGTGCATCACAAGTCAGCAAACGGAATCGAATTAAACCAGCAATACTTGGTGTCACTCAAAAGCAAGTATAAAGTGCACTTCAGCAAGCAGGTCAGCCACATTAACAGGAGACTTTCGAGGATACACCCCTAAAAGTCATAGAATCAGTTGCAAAAAAAACAAATGCACTCCAGCAACATAGGAAGTCGAATGAACACCACTGTACATAACAGCACTGTACATAACGCACACATTACACAGAGACTAGCAATCATAGGTGTGTCAAACAGTGTATGGGACATGTTATATAAGACAAACGTGGCTGACTGCTTCGTCTGCGTTCTCCCACATTGCCCTGTCCCTTTTCTCCACACACCCCAAAAAGCCCAGCTCCTTTTTCTTTTCTCGTTTTCCTCTTCGTACATTTATTTAGGTTTTATTATGGCGAGGTCTCGATTTTCCTTCCTATTGCTCTACTGGCTGCCTTCCTCAACTCTTTGTGAAGCCAAGCCCTCCATGTCACCCCTTACTTTCAGGGTTACCTCTGCCTTTTTCCCCTAAAGCATAATGAACGCATGCTCTCCCTATAACCATAACTGATGCCCGTCTCCCTTTGCCATTGACACAAGGTCTCCTTTCCATGGACCACTCTATCCATCTCATCACTAAAACCACTGCCCTCTCCGTTAAGGCCCATGTCTCCATCTCACCACGAATGCTCCTCAGAGGCGTGATAAAAACGGTGCCCACTCCCCTCCCGGAACACGATGAGGAGCCGCCGAGTCTCCCATGTCTCCAAATATCTTCAGTGGCCTTGGGCAGGAAGCCCCGCACTCCATGAAGCGTAGCAGGGGCCTGCCTGACGCCCCAGTCTTCCTTTCTCTATTAATGCCCGTCTCCCTCTTACAGTGCCCACCGTCGCCTTCTCTCTCCGCTGACGTCCTGTCTTCCTTCTACCATTAACTCTCCCGTCTCCCTCCTACTGTTAACACCTTTCCCACTCACTAGTCACGCCCTGCCTGCTTCTCGCTCCCCATAACTGCCCTGATGCCTCTCTCTCACCACCACTAATGGCCCTGCTGCTTCTCTCTCACCATTAATCGCCCTGCTACTTCTCTCTCACCATTAATCGCCCTGCTGCTTCTCTCTCACCATTAATCGCCCTGATGCTTCTCTCTCCCCATTAACTCCATGGCTGCTAAGGGTTTTCCCCCCCGGTGCTGGGATCCCACATTTACCATTGTTCATGACGAGCTCAGCTCGTCATGAGTGTATGGAGGTGTACATCATGACGAGCTGAGCTCGTCATGAGCGTCCAAGGAGTTAACGCCCCTGTTGCCTGAAAGCGTCATTATTACCTGGAAGAACCTGCAGCGTGAGTGGACTCCAGAGATTCTGAGTTCAGCAAGAGGCTTCGGCTCTTAAGAGTCATAGCCCTTTCCCACCCTCTGAATAGTAGTAAATGCCATACGACACTCTGCACATTTGTATATACTATAGCAATATGCACATATAGTCTTTTCAATCCATTCCAAATTAATATCATAAAGTTATAGGCTGACCTGACAATTCGCATCCCAGTAGCTCCATCCTTAAAGTGCAATGTCTTCTGCACACCCGTGGAAACAGCCGTACGTACTGCGCTTCTACTGGAGGTGTGAACGAATTTACGTAGGGAGTGTTGTTGTCCACATTTCCACGGAACACATATAATGAGAGCACAGACAATCACTTTATGTTGCCCTAAATTTTCATTTAAAGAGTTGCAGCATGTCTCAATCTTCACTGATGGCTAAATATCCTGCCTCTGTGTATTTTACTCCCTGCCCTGGCTGCACCCCTCTGACCCACACCTGCCCCCTGCTTACACCCCCTGCCCTGGCTGTACACCTCTGACTGCAGCACAGCTCTCCCCTCTACCCCGCCCCCTGCTTGCACCCCTGTCCTGCTGCACCCCTTATTAAACTCTTCAACTGGGATAATATTTCAGATTAAGCACACCTGCTCATCTTCTTTCTACATATTTGTTTTGTCATCAGTCCGTGGTGGCAAAGTTTGCTAGATGGTTATTATACCTTTCACCATAAATTAAATGTAGAAATCCAAATTAAAAAAAGGCTATATGACCTAGAATAAACTATGTTGTAGATATTAGTAGATACAAATTGAGACAACACATCTTAAGAGGCTAGTTACAAACTAAGTACTATTGAGGCTAACTTCATGCAGACATAAGGTGATGGAAACCAAACGTTAACAAAAAATGACTGCTTCTGATTTTAAAAACGATTTTTACTATGCCATATAAACGAAGTATGATGTGCATGGGAAGGCTGCCAATAATTAGTTTCCAAGTAAATTTACAAGTAAAAGGAAGATAAGCAGATGAGGATGGGTTTCCAGGAATTCGACCAATAGAATGCTATGAATGCATTCAAGAAATTACTACAACATTTTTAGGTAGAGTAAAGGGGGGAGATCAGAGGCCTACATTGGTGGTGGATGAGGATAGTATTAATGTTGGTCTACTACAATGTATTCTTGTTACAATCCAGTTCAGCCCTGTGCCACATTTTAGTATTTCAATGATATACATGTTGTATATTTGACAGGTCTATCATTACCACAAAATACCTTTCTGGTTTTAGAGAGGTTAAAATTAACAAATAGGTGGCAAATAGTTTCAACTCTTTAGAAACATTGTTTACAGAAAAAATCCATGTGACCTCCAGGTAGTGTCTGTGTATTAATACTATTATATACCAAAACTCGAGCATCTGGACAGCAATGTTATGGTTTGGAGAACTACACTCAACAGATTACAGCTGTAACAGTATTCAAAGTAAAGATGAAAAATGCTAAATTCAAGTCAGTGAAAGAGGGATCACTAACAACATGGTAAGAAGGAGTAACTAATAATGTGCATGCAGCCAGATGTGCTTATGACAATGCCGGTGTAAATCACACTGTAGGACAGTGTGCCTCATACAAGATTTTGTTCGTATTGGAATAAACACTGATCACGAATGCATTAACAGACACAGCAGAATCTAATCTGCATGCATCTAGCTGTACTGTCTCTTGTTGAAGAACTACAGCACACAACCTGAAAATGTAATTTGTAATTACAGTAAAAACAGGCTTAATCCACTTCCATTCTTCTAAGCAGAAACAGCTCTTGATTTTGGGCATGGTTTCGCTACTGTACAGCAGAAATGGATTTTTGCTCTCTCAACAACATTTAACCTCTGGATTAAATTTCCACAGAAACAGCAAATTGCCTAAAACAGAAGTAATAAGATTAACCTAGAATGAAATACGCATCAAGAATTGGAATAAGGCGGGGTTAGTCCAGTCGCTGTTGCCTACCCAGCATCCTTTATTACAAATAAATATCAGGAAGAGGTATATTATTGCGCTGAAAATTTCGAATTAAATTGTAACGTTACATCACTATGTGAGGAAAACCTTAATGACTCTGGTATAAAAACTGTGTTATATATAAAATTGTCCAGTGGGACTATGTTGGAAACCTTTCAAACATTTTAAGGAGACCACCATTCAATGTGGTAACATTTCATTATACCAAAACTTTCGTATTTGGAGAAAACAGAAGACAGTGGACTCAACGAGGTTACTGCCAATAGTTTATATTCAAAATTCATCTGCAATGATTTGTGAATAACTGACCAAATGCAGACGACACAGTGATCAAAAAGGTGGACAAAACATTAACAACCTATATGCAATAAGACACTGCACGTACCCCTGGTTCTATACATTATTCACAACTATGTTTTCCAGGACACTGCAGGAGAATCTACAGTTCCTGCTATTATTATATCGGAGAAACGACCGGGTGGAATTGTCAATGTTTCAATCCCATGTCATTAAAGTGGTCTCCTCAGGACCATGTCATCTAACTTAACGGCTCATATGTGAGTATAGATTAGTGTTCCATAGTCTGCCATCACACACCAAGAAATCAATACTTGGCCTGTCCAGAAAACCTGCCTCCTGCAATATAATTATTTATTCCACAAGAACTTCACAAAAGCGGTGGGACCATCCGTAGCCCAAGGGCCGCCATGCCGAATCAGGGTGCAATCAAACAGAAAAACGGTGCATTCTAAAAATATCCCCTATACAAAAAGTGCAATATTTATTATAGTATTGCAACTATTGGAGATAAACAAGTTTGAAATACTGCTTTGCATCTGTCACTAAATATATTGTATTGCTTTGTCTGTTTGGTGGGAACAACATTAAATTCGGCATTCCAACCAAGACCAGAATGCTTTAGAACACTGATTCTAACTTAGGTTGTTTACCTGCTCAGTGAGAGGGCGAGGGAGGGACACAGAGCAGGTGGACAAATGTTGTGCACCTGCATTAGGTAAGATTAGGGAGTGGGTGCTATTAGTTTTTGCTGTCATATTTTAAAAGCTATCACTTTCCCTACACGTTCGTTACACCCTCTCGCGTTCACCTTGTAGGCAATAAACAGAGGTTAACAAGCTCTTTACAAGCTGTTAAACTATGTTAAGTTAACACTGTGATCGCAGGGCAATGAGGGTTAATTATAGTATCGCACCCTGTACCGAGGGCAGTACTGGCCATTAAACGTCCTCTCCCAAAATTAAAGGCAGAGCAGTAAGATAGATTTTCAACATGCCCCTGGAACTCGGATGATGAGAATGTAAACGCTCAGAAAAATAAAGTCCCCCTCCGGTCGGAAATAATGAGTTTTCATATTCTCCTCAGCGTTCCACTCTCAAGCAATTAACCGGACCCTGGTGGCTAATTCCGTTCTGCAAAGGGGAATGCAACATACATAGATTAGATAGACATACATTACAACACTTGCCGAAGTTTTCTTACCGCCGTCCGCCGACATCCTGTTCCTCCTCGCAGCGTGTGCGTCAACAGTGTGTGCACCACCCCCCGCGCGGCATCCAATGATGGCTGCTGCGTGCAGGTGGCCAGCCAATCCTGGCGCTGGGGGGGGCACATTTGCTGCTTGCCCTGTCGCCCTTTGAAAACCCGGGCTGTGGCACTGGCAGCAGGCAAACAAGTACCCCCCTGGGTCCCGCTGGGGAACTTAGTGCGCATGCTTGAGACAGTAACCAACATTCCCAAGCATGCGCACAGTGCACTACGGTCTGCCTGAGTGTCACTCAAGCTGCAGGCCAAACCCCCCCCCCCCTCCCCCTGCACAATTCCCGGCGGTGGGCTGAGGGCGGAGGCTGGTTGTTGCAATGTAAAAAAAAAAAATGTATAGATAGGATTGCGGCCGGCGGCTACGCCCCTACGCCCCAATGGACGCACCGCTGCTGCTGTATGCCCACCCCCCTGGAGCCAGTTGAAAACTCTCCCCCGGCGATCCATAGCTTTACAGGTCGACCGTACCAGGTGCGTCTCCTGAAGCAATACAAGAGCCGGGGCCGCGCGGCGCACATATTGCAATACAAATCCCCGTTTGATTTTATCCCCCAGCCCGTGCACGTTCCAAGTAAGTAAGGTCATAGGAGACACCGGGTCATCAGTGGGGTGCTAACATCTGTTTCAGTGCCCATCAATTCCGCATCTTCCATCACAATCAAGGCCTCCCTGCGCACCCATCTCCACGGCATGTATCGTAACAAATAGTACTTTGAAATGCAGCCCAAACCTCAAACTAAGAACAAAACTCAATAATTCCTCCCCCGCTTGCACCTCTACGGCCACAGGGTAAGCAGCGTCATAGCAAACAATACTACCACCCCTTCTTTCCAATGGAACATCCCCCGTACTCCCCTCCGCCCCCCTCCCTGCTCCCCTGCCTGTGGACCCCGAACTGCCCACCCCCCAACGTGGCAGAGTGCCTGTGCTCCCCCCAAACCATGCTAGACGCGCAGAGGTTAAGCGAGCCCCTCACCCAGGTAAGTCTCCTTTTTTATACTCTGATAACATCCATTTTGAGACTGACCTCTGATGATCCTTTCCCTCCTTTTGAACTACCACAAGGTGCTGCCTATGAGTTGTGACCTTGCCCTGATGAAGACCCAGTTTAAAGTCCATCATTAGTGATCAAAACATTTATCGATAACATTAGATAAGTTTGAACTACTTGCAACAGATGTATGCGTAACAAACAGACCGGTTTGGACTTCTGTCTGACCCACTGCATTATATAGAAAGCTTTTTGTGTTCCTGCACTTTCACACTGTAGTGTTTGCACTTAATGACACACAAGCATAGCATCGCCACTTCCATACCTCGCAGCATCCCCACCGCCTGTTCCAATAATGTGGTCTCATGTAGGCTACGTGTACCCGCATGTAGATGTTATACAAGACACCTGTTGTCATTTTATGTTGTTGGGCTGTATTTGTTCATGCTTCAAGTAGTTACCTATCTTGACTTAGGTTGTCTATTAGAAACTCAGAAGTTGAATCTACTCAACATAAATTCGTTTTTAATGGCCCCAAAGGAACATTTTGTTCAATTTTGTACTAGGAAAGGCGAAAAATATTTTTATTACGTAACTGCTAAGGATCAAACTCTTCAATTGTTGGTACTCGGTCTACGCAAACACGTAGCTTTTCGGAAATCTATAAAGTCTTGCCTGTTCAGCGCATTAGTCCTAGTATAAGTTAATCCTTCCCTTTTCTGTGCCTGAAACCTTCGGCCGTTGCTGCCTGCTCTACAAGTAGGTTTCATTCATTTATTCACTCAGTCCGTTACAGGTGTGGCAGAGCGCGCTAACAATACCGTTTAGGTTTTCTGGTGAGTCAAAAGTCTGTTATGGCTTTATTATCACATGACTTATTTGTAATAAGCCCACCAGGAAGAAATAGAGAGAAAGGCCCACCTGACTGGGTTTACGGCTCCCACTAGCGGAGGAAGGGCAGATAAATCAAACTTCCACCATCATCAGAGTTCAACAGGCAGTTTTGGCCAACTTCTGAGGATTCAAAGACTGGGAGAGGCACGGAGAAGCCTCCTCTTGAGGTAGATGGGCACAGACGAGCCGGTCAGGAGCCATACACACCAAAGCAGGACCTGGGGGGTGTCTCGCTTGGTTCTCCCCCAAATCAACCTCTGTGCCTTGAGTGACCATTCTAGGCGCCAGCATGAGATTTGGTTTCAGATGGGTATGTGCTCTAGGGATGCTTTCCTGTAAGACTGTTAAGTGGTTTCTGTAGCTGGTTTCTTCTGCCTTTTCTCTGCTCCAGGTGGTATGGACCTGGAGTGCCTGACAAAGCCTCACTCTCCCCTGTGATCGGATGACCTCTGCATGACCTTGAACCTCCTGGGTCTCATGCTTCATGACTGACATGTGTCCAGTAGAAAGTGTCAGGAGGGAACCTGCTTGTCACCAGCTGAAGGCAGCCAGGACTGGTGACCTAAAGGGCTTACGTTGACATTGATGTCACCAAGGCCAACTTTTGACACCTTGGTACGTGAGGAGCAGAGAAGTCCAACCAAGCTGAAAGCTGGCCAGGATGTATCCAGCAGCCGAGAGGCTGAAATAGAGCGAAACACGTACCCAGGAGAATTTAAGGAGACAAGACTGGTACCCGTCTGGAATCCTGGGACGAGGAGTCGGCTTCAATGTAGTTTAGCCCAAAAGATGATGCTTGCCCTCCTGAAGCTTGTCATTCTAGCGACAAAAATCCGTTCAGTGCTGTTAGGGCCAATTCTAGAGCAAAGCAATACCAGACACTTGTTGAATGTGCCACACGAGATGGTGAAAGGCTGGTGATATAAGCAGTTAATCTGGCACCATTGGCATGGGAATGATGGCAGACCCCTGGTCAGCAAACAGAGTCCATTAGTTTTAGTTCTCAGAATCTATTCAGGAAGAATCTGCTGGACTGTCCGGCCGCAGGTCACGAACCCTCGATTAGAACTTATTTTCTGTTAAACATTTGACTAAGACACCGTTCAGTTGTGTCTGCCAGGGCCTCTTCTCCTACAGTAAAATATTAAATATCATCTTTTTGTTGTTGGAGAAATCAGTCTAGGAGCCAGGGGCATTGTTTGGAAATTGCCTTTTTTTCTACTTGCTATTCATGTCTTTTATTGGATGTGATTAAAATGATGTTCAATTTAAATCCTAAACGTAGCCTTAAGGTTGCACCATGCCTTTAAAGCAAATCTTGGAATTAATATAAAATAACATATTTTTAAAATACAAAATAAAACAGAAAAGCAATCGCAGACTCCTCAGAGACCTCAAAGAATCCTTGCCGTCATCAATATTCCTCATAAAGCCAATGGTCTGTTCAGGATAAACGTGTAGGTTTATCGCTCTTGCTCAAATCTGCGACGTGTCGGACCTGGATGCTGGGCCTGCGTCAGGCCATCGCGGTGCTGATGCAATCTCCATCTTTGCCACTGATTCGCCTGCAATAACTTAAGAACCTTCTGCAACACCCAAAGTAGCTTCAGGGTGCCAAGATTATTACGATTTTTTTTAATGCTTTGGGCGTATTGCGAACCAGTTTAGGAACGTGCATCTTTCTTCATTGTCTAAGCATTAGCCCTGAGAACAGAAACCACACTTTAATCATTGTATTTTGAAAAGAACTCATCAGCCCCGCTTCTCAGGTGCCTCGCTTCTCAGGTGCCTTACTTCTCAGGTGCCTTTTACCTGTGCTCCACCCAACACTGCCAAGCGTGCCCCTTGGCACCCACATCCAAGCGTGCCCCTTGGCACCCACATCCAAGTGTGCCCCTTAGCACCCACATCCAAGCGGGCCCTTTGGCACCCACATCCAAGCGTGCCCCTTGGCACCCACATCCAAGCATGCCCCTTGGCACCAACATCTAAGCGTGCCCCTTGGCAGCCACATCCAAGCATGCCCCTTGGCACCCACATCCAAGCGTACCCCTTGGCACCCACATCCAAGCGTGCCCCTTGGCACCCACATCCAAGCGTGCCCCTTGGCACCCACATCCAAGCGTGCCCCTTAGCACCAACATTCAAGCGTGCCCCTTAGCACCCACATTCAAGCGTGCCCCTTGGCACCAACATTCAAGCGTGCCCCTTAGCACCCACATTCAAGCGTGCCCCTTGGCACCCACATCCAAGCGTGCCACTTGGCGCCCACCACCAAGTGGAAGGGCCTTGCTTCTGGAGGTGCCCAGCCCTCTTGGGGAGATTATGCATGTCACTTATGTACGCGACTCACCCTCAAGACATTGGCAAGTTTACTGTCAGATATAGCAAATAACCTTTAACATTTCTACCTTATCACTCATGTCAAACAATTCCATCTGCCTTGGTGGCTCTCTGGTCTTGATTCCACCGCATGCCTCTTTCTTCCCCCTACACTTCCTGTCTCTTTATCTCATGAATACTGAGGCTGCCTGGTCTTGATTCCACCTCATGCCTCTTTCTTCCACCCCTACACTTCCTGTCTCTTTATCTCATAAATATCGAGGGTGCCTGGTCTTGATTCCACCTCATGCCTCTTTCTTCCCCCCTACACTTCCTGTCTCTTTATCTCATGAATACCGAGGCTGCCTGGTCTGGATTCCACCTCACGCCTCTTTCTTCCACCCTACACTTCCTGTCTCTTTCTTCCACCCTACACTTCCTGTCTCTTTATCTCATGAATACCGAGGCTGCCTGGTCTTGATTCCACCTCATGCCTCTTTCTTTCCCCCTGCACTTCCTGTCTCTTTATCTCATGAATACCGAGGCTGCCTGGTCTTGATTCCACCTCATGCCTCTTTCTTCCCCCTACACTTCCTGTCTCTTTATCTCATGAATACTGAGGCTGCCTGGTCTTGATTCCACCTCATGCCTCTTTCTTCCCCCTACACTTCCTGTCTCTTTATCTCATGAATACCGAGGCTGCCTGGTCTGGATTCCACCTCATGCCTCTTTCTTCCACCCCTGCACTTCCTGTCTCTTTATCTCATGAATACCGAGGCTGCCTGGTCTTTATTCCACCTCACCCCTCTTTCTTCCACCCCTACACTTCCTGTCTCTTTATCTCATGAATACCTAGGCTGCCTGGTCTGGATTCCACCTCACGCCTCTTTCTTCCACCCCTACACTTCCTGTCTCTTTATCTCATGAATACCGAGGCTGCCTGGTCTTGATTCCACCTCATGCCTCTTTCTTCCCCCTACACTTCCTGTCTCTTTATCTCATGAAGACCGAGGCTGCCTGGTCTTGGTTCCACCTCACGCCTCTTTCTTCCACCCCTACACTTCCTGTCTCTTTATCTCATGAATACCGAGGCTGCCTGGTCTGGATTCCACCTCACGCCTCTTTTTTCCCCCTACACTTCCTGTCTCTTTATCTCATGAAGACCGAGGCTGCCTGGTCTTGGTTCCACCTCACGCCTCTTTCTTCCACCCCTACACTTCCTGTCTCTGTATCTCATGAAGACCGAGGCTGCCTGGTCTTGATTCCACCTCACGCCTCTTTCTTCCACCCCTACACTTCCTGTCGCTTTATCTCATGAATACCGAGGCTGCCTGGTCTTGATTCCACCTCATGCCTCTTTCTTCCCCCTACACTTCCTGTCTCTTTATCTCATGAATACCGAGGCTGCCTGGTCTGGATTCCACCTCACGCCTCTTTCTTCCACCCCTACACTTCCTGTCTCTTTATCTCATGAATACCGAGGCTGCCTGGTCTGGATTCCACCTCACGCCTCTTTCTTCCACCCCTACACTTCCTGTCTCTTTATCTCATGAATACTGAGGCTGCCTGGTCTTGATTCCACCTCATGCCTCTTTCTTCCCCCCTACACTTCCTGTCTCTTTATCTCATGAATACCAAGGCTGCCTGGTCTTGATTCCACCTCATGCCTCTTTCTTCCCCCTACACTTCCTGTCTCTTTATCTCATGAAGACCGAGGCTGCCTGGTCTTGGTTCCACCTCACGCCTCTTTCTTCCACCCCTGCACTTCCTGTCTCTTTATCTCATGAATACCGAGGCTGCCGGTCTGGATTCCACCTCACGCCTCTTTCTTCCACCCCTACACTTCCTGTCTCTTTATCTCATGAATACCGAGGCTGCCTGGTCTTGATTCCACCTCATGCCTCTTTCTTCCCCCCTACACTTCCTGTCTCTTTATCTCATGAATACTGAGGCTGCCTGGTCTTGATTCCACCTCACGCCTCTTTCTTCCCCCTACACTTCCTGTCTCTTTATCTCATGAAGACCGAGGCTGCCTGGTCTTGGTTCCACCTCAAGCCTCTTTCTTCCACCCCTACACTTCCTGTCTCTTTATCTCATGAATACCGAGGCTGCCTGGTCTGGATTCCACCTCACGCCTCTTTCTTCCACCCCTACACTTCCTGTCTCTTTATCTCATGAATACCGAGGCTGCCTGGTCTTGATTCCACCTCATGCCTCTTTCTTCCCCCCTACACTTCCTGTCTCTTTATCTCATGAATACCGAGGCTGCCTGGTCTTGATTCCACCTCATGCCTCTTTCTTCCCCCTACACTTCCTGTCTCTTTATCTCATGAATACCGAGGCTGCCTGGTTTGGATTCCACCTCACGCCTCTTTCTTCCACCCCTGCACTTCCTGTCTCTTTATCTCATGAATACCGAGGCTGCCTGGTCTTGATTCCACCTCATGCCTCTTTCTTCCCCCTACACTTCCTGTCTCTTTATCTCATGAATACTGAGGCTGCCTGGTCTTGATTCCACATCATGCCTCTTTCTTCCCCCTACACTTTCTGTCTCTTTATCTCATGAATACCGAGGCTGCCTGGTCTGGATTCCACCTCACGCCTCTTTCTTCCACCCCTGCACTTCCTGTCTCTTTATATCATGAATACCGAGGCTGCCTGGTCTTTATTCCACCTCACGCCTCTTTCTTCCACCCCTACACTTCCTGTCTCTTTATCTCATGAATACCGAGGCTGCCTGGTCTGGATTCCACCTCACGCCTCTTTCTTCCACCCCTACACTTCCTGTTTCTTTATCTCATGAATACCGAGGCTGCCTGGTCTTGATTCCACCTCATGCCTCTTTCTTCCCCCCTACACTTCCTGTCTCTTTATCTCATGAATACTGAGGCTGCCTGGTCTTGATTCCACCTCATGCCTCTTTCTTCCCCCTACACTTCCTGTCTCTTTATCTCATGAAGACCGAGACTGCCTGGTCTTGGTTCCACCTCACGCCTCTTTCTTCCACCCCTACACTTCCTGTTTCTTTATCTCATGAATACCAAGGCTGCCTGGTCTTGATTCCACCTCATGCCTCTTTCTTCCCCCCTACACTTCCTGTCTCTTTATCTCATGAATACCGAGGCTGCCTGGTCTTGATTCCACCTCATGCTTTTTTCTTCCCCCTACACTTCCTGTCTCTTTATCTCATGAAGACCGAGGCTGCCTGGTCTTGATTCCACCTCACGCCTCTTTCTTCCACCCCTACACTTCCTGTCTCTTTATCTCATGAATACCGAGGCTGCCTGGTCTGGATTCCACCTCACGCCTCTTTCTTCCACCCCTACACTTCCTGTCTCTTTATCTCATGAATACCGAGGCTGCCTGGTCTTGATTCCACCTCATGCTTCTTTCTTCCCCCCTACACTTCCTATCTCTTTATCTCATGAATACCGAGGCTGCCTGGTCTTGATTCCACCTCACGCCTCTTTCTTCCACCCCTACACTTCCTGTCTCTTTATCTCATGAATACCGAGGCTGCCTGGTCTTGATTCCACCTCACGCCTCTTTCTTCCACCCCTACACTTCCTGTCTCTTTATCTCATGAATACCGAGGCTGCCTGGTCTTGATTCCACCTCATGCCTCTTTCTTCCTCCCTACACTTCCTGCCTCTTTATCTCATGAATACCGAGGCTGCCTGGTCTTGATTCCACCTCATGCCTCTTTCTTCCTCCCTACACTTCCTGTCTCTTCATCTCATGAATACCGAGGCTGCCTGGTCTTGATTCCACCGCATGCCTCTTTCTTCCACCCCCTACACTTCCTGTCACTTTTCATGAATACCGAGGCTGCCTGCTCTTGATTCCACCTCATGCCTCTTTCTTCCACCCCCTACACTTCCTGTCTCTTTATCTCATGAATACCGAGGCTGCCTCGTCTTGATTCCACCTCACGCCTCTTTCTTCCAGCACTGACACTTCTTGTCACCTTATCTTTCTCTTATAGATTATTTTTCATAACTATGATCTTGGAACTCTGTATAAAACTTGCGTTTTTTTTGCGAATTCCTACTTTCTTCGTGGCCAGACCAACTACAGAGCACTATGAACTCAGAGTAAAGATACTAAAGGGTCGCGCATCCAACTGGGAGACTAGAGCTGGACAGACGCCATCTTGTTTGGACAACATGTTGTCTACCATTATCTTTACCTACAATAGGTCTACCGAAAGAGCACTCTGTCTCCGAATAGCCAGACCAATAGTCGAAGCTTCCACCGCTCTTCTTGTGAATTCCATGCATTTCCAATAACCGCTGGCATTCGTTCATGTCCTTAAGACCGCCCACCCCAGGGGTCGCCGGCACCACAGGCGGGATGGGGCAAATCATACCATAAAGCGGTGGTACAAGAAAAATCATCTGCGGAAAGCGATTGCGGCATCCTCCCCGGAGACCAAGCTCTGCTAATTGTTCCTTTTACTGAATATGGTAATGAGCACTTTGGAATATTTATCCCCTAAAAGGGACCATTCTGAAAGGGAAGGATTGCAGGCGGTGTAATGTATTCCTTTGGAAGGATGTGGATTAGGGCGGTAATTACCTTATTAGAATACCCACGCACCGAAGGCCACCAATCCCGGCGCAGGTTAATGGCGCTGCTCTAATTGGGCCGGGCTCCCTGTCGGTGAGTAAAAGGAAGCGCGGGGAAGGCAGCTTTATCTGGTCCTCCAGAGACAATGGCGCCATCATGTGCAAAGAGCTCTCGCCTTTGTTGAATACGAAGGATAACGGTATAAGAGGGGCGCTGAGCATCAACGCCCAACGAGGCCATACAGAGTTGAAAGCGACTCTCTGCGGTTCAGTAATGGCGGCTATGCACACCGGTCTGGAGTGGAAGTGGGCGCAATAATCTCTATTCAGCGCAAAGAAAAGGCGGAGGCGTGGGCAGGATCCGGATTTTCCCCCCCCCTGCAGAATTGCTGCACATTAGTAACTGTTGTTGGACCACACTGGGTGTGGTCAGGAGGCCTCCAAGCGTGTGGCCAAACTTCAGCCCTCTCACCTCTTGTTCGAGCACCACATTAGCATTCCTTCATCCCTGGCTTCTGTAGCTTGGAGTCAAACCTGCCATTTAACCCTTCAGATAATATCTTTTCTTTGGAAGCATGAGAATGTCTGCTCTCTGATTACACCCTTTGTAGCTAGCCATTCAAGCGGTTAATGGGGTGTATTTTTCCTCCATCTTCCTGGTTTCAAGCAGCAGGACAGTAGCAGAAGAGCGACTCCCTGTGGCTGGGAGCAGGGACCCCTCGTGCCAGCAGGAAGTGATGGTGGGAGCAGGGGTCGCACTCCTGCCCAGACATGATGCTTCCTTTAGGCTGGGTGTATCACTACCAAGCGGTTTGTGCTGGGTGCATCATCACACCTTCCTATTTCCCTGGAGTCTCTGTATTCCCTGATTGGTGTGGGTTCTATTGTCGTTGTTGAGTTCACAAAGCCCAGATGTGCAGCCAGCGGTTTCTGCTTTCTCTGTCTTCCCTGCACAGGTCACAGAGTGTGTTCGCCTTTAGCTGGAGTTGGCCATGTTGTTGTTCCCAAGTGTGTATCATTTAATGTTCCACTTTGTGTTTCTCAACACACATTCGTGGTTTGTTTTGGGTGTGTTGACATTGCCTTGTGTTGAGTTTATCCTTAGTCCTTCGCACGTGTTGAGGATTTAGTGGTAAGTAAATGTGAATACATTTCACGGTTTCAAGTCATTTTTGCCAAATATCTATGACTAAACTTTGCAATATTTGTGTTTGCCCTTTGCACGCCCCCCTCCCTCTCCGACTGAGCCACAGGCACTGGTGGCCGGGCCCTGGCAGGCAGGGTTGCATATTTCCATCTGTGTATCAAATTGTGGACGTGCACTTATTTGCTTTTGTGCAAAGGCTCGGTGTACCCGCCACGAGCTGGGGGTGACTTCATGTCACTGCGCCTGGCGCGCGCTTTGTTCTGAAGACCCTTCCTGCTGAGAGAGCCACCAGCCAGACACAGAGCCGACTCTGCTAATTAGTGGATGAAATCTGAGAGCGGGTTTTTTATGATCCATCATTGTCCAATTAATGGAGCCTCGCGCATTATTTTGCAGTTCGCGAAGGCGAAGCCTGTTAGTTGTCAATTAAAGGGCGACATCTGTTCTGAGTGTGGGCACGTGTGTCAGCACCAGCCCGAGCTGGACTGGCGGACTTCACCAGGGCAGTGCCAGGCAGGCTGGGCACGCGCCACGTGCATGACAAGTGTCTGACGCGTGGGCGTCTCAGTATCCTACCCCGGCCAGCCAGCCGGACCTCAGACCCGGGCCAGCCGGACCTCAGACCCCAGGCCAGCCGGACCTCAGACCCCAGGCCAGCCGGACCTCAGACCCCAGGCCAGCTGGACCTCAGACCCCAGGCCAGTCGGACCTCAGTCCCCGGCCAGCCGGACCTCAGTCCCCGGCCAGCCGGACCTCAGACCCCAGGCCAGTCGGACCTCAGTCCCCGGCCAGCCGGACCTCAGTCCCCGGCCAGCCGGACCTCAAACACGGGCCAGCCAGACCTCAGACCCCAGGCCAGCCGGACCTAAGACCCAGGGCAACTGGACCCCAGACTCCGGCCAACTGGACCTCAGACCCCATTCAACTGGACCTCAGACCCACGCCAGCCGGACCTCAGTCTCCAGCCAGCCGGACCTCAGTCCCCGGCCAACCGGACCTCAGTCCCCGGCCAGCCGGACCTCAGTCCCCAGCCAGTCAGACATCAGACCCAGGCCAACTGGACCTCAGACCCCGTTCAACCGGACCTCAGAGCCGTGCCGGCCGGACCTCAGACCCGTGCCGGCCGGACCTCAGACCCGGGCCAGCCGGACCTCAGACCACAGGCCAGCTGGACCTTAGACCCGGGCCAACTGGACCTCAGACCCCGGGCCAGCCGGACCTTAGACCCCAGGCCAGCCGGACCTTAAACCCCAGGCCAGCCGGACCTCAGTCCCCAGACAGCCGGACCTCAGTACCCAGCCAGCTGGACCTCAGTCCCCGGCCAGCCGGACCTCAGTCCCCGGCCAACTGGACCTCGAACTCCGGCCGGCTGGACCTCAGACCCAGGCCGGCCGGACCTCAGTCCCCGGCCAGCCGGACCTCAGTCCCCGGCCAACTGGACCTCGGACTCCGGCCGGCTGGACGTCAGACCCAGGCCGGCCGGACCTCAGACCACAGGCCAGCTGGACCTTAGACCCGGGCCAACTGGACCTCAGACCCCGGGCCAGCCGGACCTTAGACCCCAGGCCAGCCGGACCTTAAACCCCAGGCCAGCCGGACCTCAGTCCCCAGCCAGCCGGACCTCAGTACCCAGCCAGCTGGACCTCAGTCCCCGGCCAGCCGGACCTCAGTCCCCGGCCAACTGGACCTCGAACTCCGGCTGGCTGGACCTCAGACCCAGGCCGGCCGGACCTCAGTCCCCAGCCAGCCGGACCTCAGTCCCCGGCCAGCTGGACCTTAGTCCCCGGCCAGCTGGACCTCAGTCCCCGGCCAGCCGGACCTCAGTCCCCGGCCAGCCGGACCTCAGTCCCCGGCCAACTGGACCTCAGACCCCGGGCCAGCCGGACCTTAAACCCCAGGCCAGCCGGACCTCAGTCCCCAGCCAGCCGGACCTCAGTACCCAGCCAGCTGGACCTCAGTCCCCGGCCAGCTGGACGTCACCTCAGTCCCCGGCCAGCCGGACCTCAGTCCCCGGCCAACTGGACCTCGGACTCCGGCCGGCTGGACCTCAGACCCAGGCCGGCCGGACCTCAGTCCCCAGCCAGCCGGACCTCAGTCCCCGGCCAGCTGGACCTCAGTCCCCGGCCAGCCGGACCTCAGTCCCCGGCCAGCCGGACCTCAGTCCCCGGCCAGTCGGACATCAGTTCCCGGCCAGTCGGACATCAGACCCAGGCCAACTGGACCTCAGACTCAGGCCTGCTGGACCTCAGACTCAGGCCTGCTGGACCTCAGACTCCGGCCGGCTGGACCTCAGACTCCAGCCGGCTGGACCTCAGACTCCGGCCGGCTGGACCTCAGACTCCGGCCGGCTGGACCTCAGACTCCGGCCGGCTGGACCTCAGACTCCGGCCGGCTGGACCTCAGACTCTGGCCGGCTGGACCTCAGACCCCGGCCAGCTGGACCTCAGACCCCGGCCGGCTGGACCTCAGACCCCAGGCCAGCCGGACCACAGACCCCAGGCCAGCCGGACCTCAGCCCACAGGCTAGATGGACCTTAGACCCAGGCCAACTGGACCTCAGACCCCGTTCATCCGGACCTCAGACCCAGGCCAACTGGACCTCAGTCCCCAGCCAGCCGGACCTCAGTCCCCGGCCAGTCGGACATCAGACCCAGGCCAACTGGACCTCAGACTCCGGCCGGCTGGACCTCAGACCCCGTTCAACCGGACCTCAGACCCAGGCCAGCCGTACCTCAGTCCCCAGCCAGCCGGACCTCAGTCCCCGGCCAGCAGGACCTCAGTCCCCGGCCAGCCGGACCTCAGTCCCCGGCCAGTCGGACCTCAGTCCCCGGCCAGTCGGACCTCAGTCCCCGGCCAGTCGGACATCAGTCCCCGGCCAGTCGGACATCAGTCCCCGGCCAGTCGGACATCAGACCCAGGCCAGCCGGACCTCAGCCCACAGGCCAGATGGACCTTAGACCCAGGCCAACTGGACCTCAGACCCCGTTCATCCGGACCTCAGACCCAGGCCAACTGGACCTCAGTCCCCAGCCAGCCGGACCTCAGTCCCCGGCCAGTCGGACATCAGACCCAGGCCAACTGGACCTCAGACTCCGGCCGGCTGAACCTCAGACTCCGGCCGGCTGGACCTCAGACTCCGGCCGGCTGGACCTCAGACTCCGGCCGGCTGGACCTCAGACCCCGGCCAGCTGGACCTCAGACCCCGGCCAGCTGGACCTCAGACCCCGGCCAGCTGGACCTCAGACCCCGGCCAGCTGGACCTCAGACCCCGGCCAGCTGGACCTCAGACCCAGGCCAACTGGACCTTAGACTCCGGCCGGCTGGACCTCAGACCCCGTTCAACCGGACCTCAGACCCAGGCCAGCCGGACCTCAGTCCCCAGCCAGCCGGACCTCAGTCCCCAGCCAGCCGGACCTCAGTACCCAGGCCAACTGGACCTCGGACTCCGGCTGGCTGGACCTCAGACCCAGGCCAGCCGGACCTCAGTCCCCAGCCAGCCGGACCTCAGTCCCCGGCCAGCTGGACCTCAGTCCCCGGCCACCCGGACCTCAGTCCCCGGCCACCCGGACCTCAGTCCCCGGCCAGCCAGACCTCAGTCCCCGGCCAGTCGGACATCAGTCCCCTGCCAGTCGGACATCAGACCCAGGCCAACTGGACCTCAGACTCCGGCCGGCTGGACCTCAAACCCCGACCAGCTGGCCCTCAAACTCCGGCCAGCTGGCCCTCAGACCCCGGCCAGCTGAACCTCAGACCCCGGCCAGCTGGACCTCAGACCCTGGCCGGCTGGACCTCAGACCCAGGCCAGCCGGACCTCAGACCCAGGCCAGCCGGACCTCAGCCCACAGGCCAGCCGGACCTCAGCCCACAGGCCAGCCGGACCTCAGCCCACAGGCCAGCCGGACCTCAGTCCACAGGCCAGCCGGACCTCAGCCCACAGGCCAGCCGGACCTCAGCCCACAGGCCAGCTGGACCTTAGACCCAGGCCAACTGGACCTTAGACCCAGGCCAACTGGACCTCAGACCCCGTTCAACCGGACCTCAGACCCAGGCCAACTGGACCTAAGTCCCCAGCCAGCCGGACCTCAGTCCCCGGCCAGCCGGACCTCAGTCCCCGGCCAGCCGGACCTCAGTCCCCGGCCAGTCGGACATCAGACCCAGGCCAACTGGACCTCAGACTCCGGCCGGCTGGACCTCAGACTCCGGCCGGCTGGACCTCAGACTCCGGCCGGCTGGACCTCAGACTCCGGCCGGTTGGACCTCAGACCCCGGTCAACTGGACCTCAGACCCCGACCATCTGGACCTCAGACTCTGTCTGGCTGGACCTCAGACCCCGGCTGACCGGGCCTCAGACCCTGGCCAGCTGGACCTCAGGCCCCAGCCAGCCTGACCTCAGGCCTCGGCCAGCTGGACCTCAGACTCCGTCCGGCTGGACCTCAGACCTCGGCCGACCGGGCCTCAGACCCCAGGCCAGGTGGACCTTAGACCCCAGGCCAGCCGGACCTCAGACCCTGCAACAAAATCGCCCCCCAGGGGCTCAAAACCGGCCCCCACCCTTGCGGCGCACCAGGGGATTGCCTGGTGCCCGCTATGCCCAGTCCGGGCCTGATTATCCCTCAATCCAAGCCTCTCTGGCTGTAGGGCCTGGCTTTCTCGACTTTAATTATTGTCAGTTGTTTCAGCGGGGGAATACACTCGGTGTTTGAATGAGGCTTCTCTCTTCTGGGACTGACCCCTTTGTGTGATAATCTACGGTGGCCCAATCCATGTCTATGCACCGGGAGGGGCAGCCGGTGTGAGAGAGGATGGGTTTCAGCTGGGGAGCCCTACCTCGGTCCAGGGGGGCTGCTCCATGCCAGATGTTCAGGTGAACCGCTGGCTCCATAGACATGCTCAGTGCACATTCACTGGGGGGCCATTTCACAAAGCCATCTGTGCGAGCTCAACGTCCGTGCACAAAGGGCTCGTTTTACTAGTTCCAGCAATTCACAAAGGGGGCCTAGCATATGGAGCCCATTCACACATGTGCAATATCACTGCAGGAGTAAATCCTTCTAGGGGGGAGGGAGGTGGGCATTTTATTGCATGGATACTGATGCAGCGATACTCCGGAAATGTTTTATAAAACTAACCACCTTTCCCTGAAGTACAAAATCATACATCTACTCATCAGTGGGGCCCATAACACTGTGAGTTACTCACAAAACACTTCCACCCTGCTTCACGGATCGGTGAAATTCAAAGGAGAGCTGCTGGACCATAGAGGAGCGGATGTATGTCGTTACAACGCATACTTTTACAACGCATACCTTTACAATGCATTTTTTACACCGCAACATCCATTACAACACATTCCATTACAACGCATGCCATTACAACTAATTCTTTGAAACTACCTTTACAACACATTCCACTACAACGCAAACTACATTTACAACGCATACCATTACAACGCATACCATTACATTGCATGTATGGTAAGTATTGGATAGTGTTGGGGTAAAATTTACTATTCTAACTCCAGGAGGGTGCAACAATAGGGAAAGTGTTGGATAGTGTAGGTATGCGTTGTAATGGTATGCGTTGTAATGACTGCGTTGTAATGACATGCGTTGTAGTGACATGCATTGTAATGGCTGCATTGTAATGGTATGCGTTGTAATGGATGTTGCGTTGTAAAAGTTTTGTTGTAAAGGTAGTGCGTTGTAAGTGTTGTTTCCCTAGAGGAGCGTCTAAATCAAAACTAAATATTTATACTATTTACACCTGCAGTTTAAATGAGTTTTAACATGGTTCATTAACAAGACATTTTATTCAGACACACCACCATCATGGTCAATGAATCTGCTGGTAAAAATTAGGCGTGGGAAAATACAAGACCAGCTTAACTCTCCATTTATCTAATTTTTATTAAAAGGAAAGTTTAGCATGTCTAACAGTTAATTCGCTTTATTCAAAAGTAACTTTTAAAGAGGAAAATTTTATCTCAAACAGTTATATTAATTTTAATTCAAAGATTCAGTAAATAGACATCATTATTTAGATTTCAGAACATAGGTATTAGCAAAAGAAAGATAGTTCCCAAAATTCATTTTCTCCTGACTTCCCTAACTAATAACCCCAACTAAAGATTCAATCCTCATTCAAAATAATAGGAAAATTATTAAAGCATCTTACATCATAGGAAAATCAGCATTCCGACAGCATCTCAGGAGGAAATCGAAAAGGAGTTTTTCCTAAGTAAAATCGGGGGGTTTTATACACCATTTCACTAATTTTATCTATCTAAAAAGTAACTGTCAGTATAAACTCAGATCCTGATTGGACAAATTCGAGGGTGGATGAGCATCACCTCATTATTCTAATATCCAACGTATGCAGCTTCAGCAGAAATTAAAGAGTCTATTGTCTTTATTAGCAACGGCACAGTGATGTCTGCAATTTGCAAGTTCAGACTTTATTCTCACGTTATACAATAGAGACATCCATCTCTTTTTGGCAGTCATCTGTATTTTCAGGGCATGTTGTCCTTGAACCTCTTTTGTTCAGGCACAGGTGGCTCACATTCGATCTCGGCCTTGGACTGCGCATGCTTAGTTCATCTTCCATTCGCAGTTAATAAAGCAGCCATCTTTTTACTAGGCCTCACGAGCCAGAACGGGAACTATCATAGGAACAAACACAAATAAATGTTAATTGTTGAAATATACCCCTTCTGTTTACCTCCCCCCATACTAAGGTTTCCCTTTTAGTTATTACCTAGCAAATAAGCAACACATATGCAAATTATACTCACTTATCCTTCGGTTTCTGCCACAAACACATGCAGAAAAAGCACATTTCTGCCGCTTTTGATTAATTTGAAGCTTTTGCATTATTACATATCACAACAACAACATTAATTAGTCAGTTATATTTTTGCCATACAAGCAGATTAGTATTTCCACGTGTATTTGTGTGGTGCATACTATACCTTGTTGGTTAATTTTCCAAACTCTCACAATTAATAAAGGTTACAGTTATGAGGAAATTACTTCACGAGAGGTATACAAAATGTTGTTTCTCCAGCTCGCCCCATCAATACCCTGGACGGGTTAAACCTCCCCCCCCCCCTCCCCGGGCAAATATTTATCCGGGGTGAAAAGAATTAAAAGTGAACAAGGAGGGTGGCATTTCTCCATGAGGGTTTCCCACTCGGTACATCTGGACAAGCCGAAAAGCCCCTACGTCAGCAAAGTTGCAGATTCACATTTTGCGGCAGAACAGCTGGAAACCAGCGACTGATGAAGGGTTCGAGTAAAATGTGTGAATTCCCAAAATGCGTAAAACTACACACAGGAAAGACGTTTGCCGGTTTGTGACAGCTGAGGTGTCCACCATAGCCCCTGGAGGGCGGCTTCGATGGCTGATTTTAAAGCAAACCACTGGTTATGGAAATACTCTCCTTTTACGGCTTGTGCCATAGGCCACAAAGGCGCACACCTGTAATCTGCCTACACTTGTTCTGCCTTTTTACACTTGGTGCATGTGTGAGCAGGGGTCAGTATTCAACCTCCTTGGTTTGCCTACATGTCCCAGAATCCCCAAGGGGTCTTCCCTTTTGGGTCCAGATGTTTATAGGGTTTAGTGTAGCTTTTTAACTCTGAGTCCAGGCCCAGTTTACTTCTCAGATCCGGTATCCATCAAGCAGGTGAAAGCAGATGAGTTCCACGTAGCTCTTTGTGTGTTCAGATATCACTGTAGTTACACTACACATCATTTCACGTCCCAAACTTATGGGTGAAAGGACGTAGTTTGCTAATAGCACAGCCATTTGTGAATCCCAAGGTGCCGTTGATGCGGTTTAGGGAGTTGCATGCTTTGCAACTATAAAATCATTTAGAAAGTAAGACTCGCTGTGTGATCTTGGTTACCTCCCTCCTTTTGCCTCAACAACAATATTCAAGTGTGCACCTTTGAAATCAAAATGTTTCTCATCAGCCATTAACTGGTCACCAAGGGGCGACCCTTTCTGTCTCCTGTCGAATGAAGGTTGCGCCACCATGATGGCCATTGTCAACGGGATGAGGTGCCCTCAGCTGACCAGCAATCAGTTTAAATGAGTTAACCCCTGTGCCAAACACTTATTTGTAGGTTGGAGCTCATTGTAAGTAGTAGGGGTGCGCAAATACTTTTTTTTCACTTGTAAATTTGTACAGAGTTTCTGATTGTCGCATTCACAAAGTTACTTGGGTTGGCTTCCTCTGTGCAAATTTGTTCTGCATATTGCAAAATAATTTTCACTGTCGCGCAAGATAATTTTACATTCTGACCTAACACAGCCACGTAGGACAATATATACAGAGTTTTCTCGGCAGGTTTACCTTTTGCAAAGTTTTTGTTTTGTGCCAGAATGATAAATATATGCATGCTTTTTTTCTGCCAGTTTACCCTTTGCAACACACATTGTTGAAAGGTCGGATTTTCAAACAAATGTAGCAAGGCTTAAAACATCTGCAGTGTCACTCTGAGCAGCCCTTACACACAACTCCAAGGTGGAGGCCGGTGGTCTGGCTGGAAGCATTCACCCGAGTCTCTGGCCACTGTTGGGACTCACTGTCTCTCCTGTGTCTTTGAGGACTGGGGATCAGATTATTGTTTTAGAGAGAAGCCAAACAAACCTTCAGTAACAATAAATCTCCACCCAAAGCTTGTAAATTTACATACCAAGAGCTCTGTACAATTGCAAAAAGGGAGGGCATTGGTTCCTGGTTCGAGTCCTGCCTCAAACACCAGCAGAGGCTACTCTCAGGCTACTCCCTAGGAGTGACCATCACCTCACCAGCCACTCACATGATCCAGGGATGAACATGGAGCAAGATTCCTGGGCGTGGAGCCCCCAAGAATGTGGAATACCCACAAACCCAACCCCTCGCTTTTCAGTAAACGCAACTGTTCAGACGCTCATTCTAATGCAACTGCCCTACGACTATAGTGGTTTCATCGTTGAAAAAATTAAGTTTTCGGACTTAATGGCAACAGGGACTTTGCAATACAAGAGTGACTGTCGTAAACAGGGTTTTAAAGCTCTCAGGTCGGCGGGGGAGGGGGGTGGCAGGGGCGGGCGGGAAAGGGTGGGTTTTAATTTTAGCTTTTTTACTGTAATGATTTTGAATAATCGAATGGTTAACAATAAATCAATCAATTGTAGAAAATCATAACGTATCCGATCCAACACTTTCGACCTCGATTGCATTGTTTTTTTTTTAACCAAACTTTTGCGTACCGTCCTCCCTGAAGAGGTCCAAAATTTTGCGCAACACTCTACAAAACTGAGGGCCTTACTTAGAGCTTGGCAGATGGGATACTGCGCCAAAACATGGCGGATATCCCCCACATTTCATATGCGAGTGACTATAATGCACTTGTAATACAGCAGACGGGAGATTCACAAATTTGTGACGCAGTATCCTGTCCACCAAAGACTGAACACGGCCCTGAATGTGCAGCGTAGTGCAAAGTGGTCTATTACTGCATCGAGCCATCAGTTGACTGAGCGACACGTTTCAGCGGACCCTGCTGTCATATCTATGGACTATGAACAAGTCTAACTCCCCTCCCCCTTCGCGACAAGGGCCTCCTTTTCGTTTCCATCCGCCTACCCATGGGAGCGCAGTCTCAATTGCACTTGGAGGACCCCGGCGCTTCATTTGTCAGGCGCTATCCGGCTGAGCGGGATATAATGAGCACGCACAGACCACGCGCGGCTAATGGCTTTCAGAATGTGGCCTGGAAACAAATGGCCGCTTTGTTGCGGGGACCCAGGTGGCGGGAGGGCTTGGCACTCTGAAGAATAAATTGGGGAGAAATGACATGTTTAGATGTTGGATTATGTGGTGTTCCGTCCCTTTGGCTGGAAGAGGCTTTGTTTAACTCGCGAGTCGACCGTGGGCTCTGAAAGGAGAGTTAATTGTCAGCCGCCATCTTGTTGGCTAGTGACTTCTCCAACAATGTGATTTGCGCGAGCCGAACGCCCCTTTGCCATGATTGCAAATTTCATGGGTGGACACATGATAGCGGCAGGAGCAACTGACTTTGAAAGTGACAGATAACCAGTGCCTGCCTGCAATTTCGAGTTTTACCTGCAGAGAGAAAAACAAATTTATAAAATTCAAATTGTGGGAAACCATTTCACTTCAACTGTTTAATCGAAATTTCCAAAATAAATGACATTCACCATTTATTTTAAACTTAGTTATTGAAATACTTTTTTTAGTTGCTTTTCACAAGGAGTTTTTTCAAAGGCACACATAATTCCTTTTTTTCATCTTTTCGTTCCTCACTTCCACTGCAATATTGTTACCTGCTTTTTTTCTTCTCATCCTTGGGGGATGGGAAGACAATTGTCTATGTTTTGTTTTTAATTAGTAAAGGGGGGGGCTTTCTCGTTATCTGGATTGTTTCTCCCTCTCTAAGCCCCCCCCCTCCTCCCCTGCTTTATACTTCTTTTCCTTTTGCAATTGTCCACCTTCTGTGATCCATCTGTTTTTATTTAAGGTTGTGGTTGAAAGTGAAAATGTACCCTAAACCGTATTTTCAGATTCGGAACCCAGCATATTTTTCCATTTTTTTAATGCTAAATGAACTTTTTCATTTTTGTCAAAATTTCGAAGTTTATGTTTTTCGTTTTTATATACTTTGTGTTTTCTTACTTTTAAAAACCACATACTATCTGTAAAATTGCAGTAGCAATTCAAGCAGTTCTTGTGCGAAGTTCTAACAAAAACAGACACTGGAAAAAATATTTTGCCTCCTTCTGCCTCAAAATGCCCAGACGTGGTATTTTTCATTTTTCCGTACTGTGTGCTCATCGGTGGGCGTTACTGTCACCTCCTGGTTCCAGTCCCAGACTTTGCTTTTGTTGGCAGTGCTGTATGGGATTATATTCTAATATAAGTGGGCCCATACTACAACTCCCAGAGTGCATCTGTTTATTGAATAGAAGCACAGGTCTAGAAACACGACGTTCCAGGGGATTGGTGCTGTGAGGTCTTTCCCATATTGAGTGATGTTGTTGTCCTGTGGCCTCCATAACGTTCTGGCACATGAAATAATGCACGCGTGCATCAGCTGCACTGACAGGCCCTGCCAAGGGGCTATTACCATCCTGGAGCCTTTTAAACATCTTAATGTGCTGTGTCACCCTCACCTGTGTGTTCTGTCACCCCACCCACCCACCCACAAACACAAACACAAACAAACATACACACACACCTGTGTGTTCTAGATCTGCAGCAAAACGGGGGCCGTGTGCGTTGCTTACATAAATAGACACCATGTGAGTGCCCAGTACAGTGCCCTGATGAAGCCTCTCCCCTCAGCACCTGGAAGTGTCTCCCCTGCTGCTCATGGGTTGTACATGCCACAGACTCCAGGCTGGGGAGGGCTCTTCCTACTCTAGTTCTCTCTATCTTATCTCACACTCTCCCTCCATTTTCGTCTTCCCCAGATCACTTCTTCACTTCCAGTTTTCACTTGCCCTTCCTCACTGCTCTCCCTCTGATGATCTTAGTTTGTGCTCTCTGATCTTTGCGGTCTCATGCCTTCCTCTCTTTCCTTCTTCTACCTCTCCCCTATCTTCCTTCCTTCCTCTTCCTTCCTCTCCCCTCTTCTTCCTTCCTTCCTCTCCCTCTTCTTCCTTCCTCTCCCCTCTTCTCTTCCTTCCTCTCCCCTCTTCTTCCTTCCTAATCCCTCCCATCTTCTTCCTTCCTCTCCCCTCTTCTTCCTTCCTTCCTCTCCCCTCTTCTTCCTTCTTCTCCCCTCTTCTTCCTTCTTCTCCCCTCTTCTTCCTTCTTCTCCCCTCTTCTTCCTTCTTCTCCCCTCTTCTTCCTTCCTCTCCCCTCTTCTTCCTTCCTTCCTCTCCCCTCTTCTTCCTTCCTTCCTCTCCCCTCTTCTTCCTTCCTTCCTTCCTTCCTCTCCCCTCTTCTTCCTTCCTTCCTCTCCCCTCTTCTTCCTTCCTTCCTCTCCCCTCTTCTTCCTTCCTCTCCCCTCTTCTTCCTTCCTTCCTCTCCCCTCTTCTTCCTTCCTTCTTCTCCCCTCTTCTTCCTTCCTTCCTCTCCCCTCTTCTTCCTTCCTTCCTCTCCCCTCTTCTTCCTTCCTCTCCCCTCTTCTTCCTTCCTCTCCCCTCTTCTTCCTTCCTTCCTCTCCCCTCTTCTTCCTTCCTTCCTCTCCCCTCTTCTTCCTTCCTCTCCCCTCTTCTTCCTTCCTTCCTCTTCCCTCTTCTTCCTTCCTTCCTCTCCCCTCTTCTTCCTTCCTATCCCCTCCCCTCTTCTTCCTTCCTCTCCCCTCTTCTTCCTTCCTTCCTCTCCCCTCTTCTTCCTTCTTCTCCCCTCTTCTTCCTTCCTCTCCCCTCTTCTTCCTTCCTTCCTCTCCCCTCTTCTTCCTTCCTCTCCCCTCTTCTTCCTTCCTTCCTCTCCCCTCTTCTTCCTTCCTCTCCCCTCTTCTTCCTTCCTTCCTCTCCCCTCTTCTTCCTTCTTCTCCCCTCTCCCCTCTTCTTCCTTCCTTCCTCTCCCCTCTTCCTCCTTCCTTCCTCTCCCCTCTTCTTCCTTCTTCTCCCCTCTTCTTCCTTCCTTCCTCTCCCCTCTTCTTCCTTCCTTCCTCTCCCCTCTTCTTCCTTCCTCTCCCCTCTTCTTCCTTCCTTCCTCTCCCCTCTTCTTCCTTCCTTCCTCTCCCCTCTTCTTCCTTCCTCTCCCCTCTTCTTCCTTCCTTCCTCTCCCCTCTTCTTCCTTCCTTCCTCTCCCCTCTTCTTCCTTCCTCTCCCCTCTTCTTCCTTCCTTCCTCTCCCCTCTTCTTCCTTCCTTTCCCCTCTTCTTCCTTCCTTCCTCTCCCCTCTTCTTCCTTCCTTCCTCTCCCCTCTTCTTCCTTCCTTCCTCTCCCCTCTTCTTCCTCCTTCCTTCCTCTCCCCTCTTCTTCCTTCCTTCCTCTCCCCTCTTCTTCCTTCCTTCCTCTTCCCTCTTCTTCCTTCCTCTTCCCACTGACTTCCGGCCTCTTTCATCCAGTTCTCTCTTCTTTCATCTCCCTCCCTTTGCTCGTCCCCTCTCTCTCTTACTCGGTCTGTCTCACCCTGTCTCTCTGTTTCCCTCTCTCCCTCGCTGTCTGTCCATCTTTCTGCCTGTCTCTCTGTCTTTTGTTCATGTTGCCTGTGTTGTGTTGCTGTTTCACAGGCATGAGGGATGCCAGAGCCTTCACAAGTTTACAGATCCGCAGACGTCAGACTCGGGCTCCATCCCACAGGGAGGCGGGTGTTGGAGGGTTCAATGTCATAACAGCATTTAGTGAGACAAGATAAAGAGTATAAGAGTATAAGATCTAGCATTAGACATGGGTGAGAAGAGACACTCTGTGTTTCATGGCAGCTGAAGGAACCGGTTACAGGTGTCAGAGGAGGTTGTCCCTAAGTGGACAATAGATATTTTTACATCTTCGTTAAAGCTCTGGTCAGCTCAGGAGTAAAATGTTTCAGAGAAGGGTGTCACATCCCCTGAACCCGGGGAGCACAGCTGGGCCCAGGGAGGGCCTCAGACTGAAGGGTTCCTTCAGCAGAACTCGGAAGAGGGGGAGAAGGTTCTTGCCTGATTTCTAGGGGTACTCTGTTCCAGGTCATAGGGACAGAGCCAGATGTGAGTGTGGTAAGAGGAGACCTTTTCTGCAGCTTTGGGGTCCAGGCTGGTGGTTGCCTGTCCCAGAGCCTGCTGTGTCTGCCTGAAATCCATCCCTCAAGCAGGCAGGCTGTCAAACCTCAGGGCTCCGACCAGGGTGCAGATCTGGAAATGTAGCAGGCGTGCCTGGGTGACGTCTCCGATCAGCAGACACAGGGCTCAGGTTGTACCTTTATATACAGCGAGTGAATATTAGAACCCTTTGCGTCCTGTCTCCCATAGTTGTAGAGGAGTGAACTCATCAGGGCGAGTGACAGCTCCCCTGCTGACCTGCGCTTCATTATTCTGACCCCCACTTCATTCTTCTGACCCCCGCTTCCCTCTGCTGACCCCTGCTTCCCTCTGCTGATCCCCGCTTCACTCTGCTGACCCCGCTTCATTCTTCTGACCCCCGCTTCACTCTGCTGACCCCCGCTTCATTCTTCTGACCCCCACTTCACTCTGCTGACCCCCGCTTCGCCCTGCTGACCCCCACTTCACCCTGCTGACCCCCGCTTCATTATTCTGACCCCGCTTCATTCTTCTGACCCCCGCTTCACTCTGCTGACCCCCGCTTCGCCCTGCTGACCCCCACTTCACTCTGCTGACCCCCGCTTCACTTTGCTGATCCCCGCTTCACCCTGCTGACCCCCGCTTCACCCTGCTGATCCCCGCTTCACCCTGCTGACCCCCGCTTCACTCTGCTGACCCCCGCTTCACTCTGCTGACCCCCGCTTCGCCCTGCTGACCCCCACTTCACTCTGCTGACCCCCGCTTCACTTTGCTGATCCCCGCTTCACCCTGCTGATCCCCGCTTCACCCTGCTGACCCCCGCTTCACTCTGCTGACCCCCGCTTCACTCTGCTGACCCCCGCTTCGCCCTGCTGACCCCCACTTCACTCTGCTGACCCCCGCTTCACTTTGCTGATTCCCGCTTCACCCTGCTGACCCCCGCTTCACTCTGCTGACCCCCGTTTCACTCTGCTGACCCCCTCTTCGCCCTGCTGACCCGCGCTTTGCTCTGCTGACCTCCGCTTCACCCTGCTGATCCCCGCTTCACCCTGCTGACCCCCGCTTCACTCTGCTGACCCCCGCTTCACTCTGCTGACCCCCGCTTCGCCCTGCTGACCCCCACTTCACTCTGCTGACCCCCGCTTCACTTTGCTGATTCCCGCTTCACCCTGCTGACCCCCGCTTCACTCTGCTGACCCCCGTTTCACTCTGCTGACCCCCTCTTCGCCCTGCTGACCCGCGCTTCGCTCTGCTGACCTCCGCTTCACCCTGCTGACCTCCGCTTCACCCTGCTGACCCCCGCTTCACCCTGCTGACCCCCGCCGCTTCACTCTGCTGACCCCCGCTTCACCCTGCTGACCCCCGCTTCACTCTGCTGACCCCCGCTTCACTCTGCCGACCCCTGCTTCACTCTGCTGACCCCCGCTTCACTCTGCTGACCACGCTTCACTCTGCGGCCCCCGCTTCCCTCTGCTGCATCAGCTCTTCCAGGGCACCTCTGCTTGTCCTCCCTGGGACTGGCCTCATGGTCTGGGGTTGCTGGTCTCACAAGGATTCATCGGTCGTGCAGGGCGTACATGTTGCTAATGGCGACAGCAGAAGAAACATACAGGGGCGGATTCACGAAAGCATTTATGAGTATGGGGTGAATACTGCAGGAGTGCTCTTGTATGTACTCTTAGATGTCTTTATGAATACTCCCACTGTGCCCCTCCACCTCCATTATATTCACACTGTAGATATTTAATGGCCAGCTCAATAATGCGTGTAGGAGTATGAAAGGGTCCTACTGGAGTATGCATGAGTACCTCAAAGTACTAATGAAGTGCCACTTAACCCTCCAAAATGCCTGTGTGAATCAGCCGTGTAGAGTTTAATTATGGCACCTACAGGGGGCCTCGGAAGCTGCTGCCTCGTGCGAGGCTGAAGGCTTCTACACTACATTAGGCTCGGGCGCAGCCGGCATTAATCGCGGGTGGGGGTGGTGCGGGGAGGGGAGTTAATACATTTAAAAAACTTACCTGTCTGCTGGCCGGGTCTTGCGTTTTCCTGCTGTCTTGCCTCTGGCAGGAGCAGGAACCAGGAGCTTCCCTTCCCTAAGCCAATCACAATGCTACAATGGCAGCGTTGTGATTGGATGGGACGCCGACCAGCCAGGCCTCTATGGAGAGGCAGAGTGCGCATGACTGGTCTGGTCAGCCCCAGAGGGCCGCCAAACAGTCAGCGCCCTCAGCAGTGGGCGAGCCACTCCTCCCCTGCCCTACAGCAGGACCGCCCACCCGACCGCCCGCCCCCCAAACAAACACTTCTGCTTTCTCGCAGTGCGAGAAGCAGAAGCATACAATGGTAATTTTACCATTTTATGTTTCGGCTTCTCGCACTGCGAGAAAGCAGTGGGGCGACGCTCCTCCGCCCTAATGGTGGAGCCGCCCCTGATTAGACTCCCACGGCTCATGCAGAAATGCATTAGCAGCTGCTCCCACGGGTGGTGTTGCAGCAGTGGTGGTAGGGCTGGGAGGTTCATGGAGCTAAACTGGCTGTGGCTTGTTGGCCATGTGATAGAACATTCCAGAAGGGAACATCTGTGCTTTGGGGCTCAGCAGCTGTGCATGGGCACCAGTGAGCAGGCTTTGTCTCGTGAATGGGTATCGCTGTGCTGAGCATGAGAAACTGGAATTATATGGCAGCGAAGGACCAAGTTATGCGTCAGAGATGACAAAATTATGTGGCGTAATGAGGCACCTTCCATGGCAGCCTTGCTTCATTATTTTGCTATTTTTACGTAGGCGAGCACCGTCTGGGCAAAGGTTTCACCTCATTAGCATCAGCTTAACATGCAGATGCAGCAATTGGCTTTCCCAGGTCAGTGGGTTGTGAATAATCCTCCATTATGACAACTGGAGTCTTTCACCCCCGGTGCCCGGTAGACTCCCACCGCCGGTGCCCGGTAGACTCCCACCGCCGGTGCCCGGTAGACTCCCACCCCCGGTGCCCGGTAGTCATTCACCCCCGGTGCCCGGTAGTCTTTCACCCCAGGTGCCTGGTAGTCTTTCACCCCCGGTGCCCGGTAGTCATTCACCCCCGGTGCCCGGTAGTCTTTCACCCCCGGTGCCCGGTAGTCTTTCACCCCCGGTGCCCGGTAGTCTTTCACCCCCGGTGCCCGGTAGTCTTTCACCCCCGGTGCCCGGTAGTCTTTCACCCCAGGTGCCTGGTAGTCTTTCACCCCCGGTGCCCGGTAGTCTTTCACCCCTGGTGCCCGGTAGCCTCCCACCCCTGGACACAGGCTGAGCACTGAGGATACACTTGTCGCATTTCACTCTGTGTCGCGAGGCAGAGCAGTCCAAGGTTTACTCAGGGAGATGGTGTGGATTTCAAACCAAGATCAGCCCAGTGAGGATGGAGGGCCGTCCAGCCCCGCGAGGCTGTAGAGCCCTCCCTCTTGATCCTTAGTGGAAGGAGAGGGTCACATGCTCCAAAGTGACCACTTGGGCTAGAGTCTGATGTGGAACAAAGTTGATTCCCAGAACCCAGGCACCAGGGCCTCAGGGTGCACTGCCAGTGAAAGTTGACAAGGGGATATCTTGAAAGGGGGATTTAAAATTGCTGACCGTGGGTCTCGTTTTTCAAGACCTGGCAACAGAAAGTCCCATGCCCAATGGGCCACTGTGCATTCAACCTTTTTCCAGGCCAGTGCGTGTCCACTGCTTTCAGGGCCATGGGCGGGTTGGAAAAAGCCTCACCTGAGTAAGGATTTCAATATCTAATAACGCCAAAACCTTATATGGTTGATTGTAGGGAAACCATTAAGGAAGCCCCTTCTCGTCAGTGCAGTGGCAGGGCACACCCCATCCAGGCAGGCCTGTAGCTTGCCTTGCACAGATCCGGTACCAAGTTCAGTCCCAACTTGGCGTTGGAGCTAGCAGCCCGAATTCAAGCCCTGGAGCGGAGCAGTCTTTCCAACCACCCTGGTTTGTAGTTCCATCTTCCGTCAATGAAAAGTTATGGCACACTGAGCAGGGCAGGTGACCACTATCTATTCATAGGGTGACCAATCGGCCCTGGTCCCACCTCTGATTCATGGGGGCTCCTGCAAGCAGACTCACTGTGGCCCCCATTATGAATGCCTGCACACAAAGAGGGTTCTTCTGGGGTGGTTTTAGGTATTTCAGCTGACTTTGGGTCAGACAGTGCAGTCACGTCTATTTCCAAACAGGTACAGACAGGGGGCGGAGCTAGGAACGATCAGAGGCCGGAAGCAGGAAGCAAACGAAAGGAAGGAACTATTTACACTCAGCTCAGCGGTAGTCAAGCTTCGTGAGAGCGCAAGAAATACTCTTTTGGGAGCTCCCTGGTCAAACAAAGATTTGGAATAGCCTTACTCAGGAAGGCCCTCAGTTTTGCATCGTCACTAACACAAAGAAAGTCAAGATGGAGTCCATACTGGCTCCACATTCAACCAGTAACAACAATTAAACAGACACACTCTCCCTCAAAACAAAAATAGAGACTGGTGGAAAATAGCAAAGGTCAGAAGGGCAAATTCTCCATATTTCAACTTTCCGCTGGAACCATTGTTTCTGTTACACATGACGTACCCTGGTTCCTAGTGAGTAGGGTTCCCCTTGTTCTCGACTCCAGAGCCATGCAGCAGAACATTTCTGTCCCAGCAGTATCTCTCTTCCTTTCTCTTTTCTTGCCCGCCTCCCTTCCTTGGAGCCCTTTCCACTGCTATCCATTCTCCCATCCAGCCACCTCTCTCCTTCACAGCCTCTCAGACTCCCTGCTGAGCCAGCCGCCTCCGGGCCACCGTACTAATTCAAGGTTACCCAAAGGCATCAGTTCCTGCACGGCATTGGCTTTATCTAAAGTTACCTCATTACACAATGAGAGCGGAGTCAGGCAGATCAATGCCTTGTCAGAAAATAATCCCACGGCAGTGGAGCCGATAAAGGCTGTATGCTTGACTTGCCGCTGACAGGTGGCGCGGGTTGAGGCGGGCGCGTGATGAATCGCGAGCCATCGTCTTATTTCCCGCGCCCTCGTTCAATGAGAGGGGATTCTGTGTGTTGTAGGTTGTGATATCGTTTATTGGCGCACAAAGGAGGCTCAAGATAACAGGGGAAGCACAAGATATTAGCATTCAAGATTTGAAGTGCATCCTAATAGGTACAGCGGCTTCTACAACGTCACGGCGTCTTCCAATAAAGTCATCTATTATTTCTGAAACCTCCTTCGAGAAGGTCATCGAGAGAGCGATAAATAAAGTTGAGGGTAGTATAGGACGTTTGATAAGATTTGCCATCAGTTCCAGGCGTTTATAGTTTTTGGGATGGACATAAAAAATAAATGAATTACCCCCTAGAGCAATTTAAATCCCTCGACTACTGCCGGCAATATCCTTCGTGTTCCGTCTACACACCCTCCGTAGTAAGTCCTACTTCAGATGATCACGTATGGATAAAAATCTTACTCCTAATTAGATGTATTCGTGCATACTTTTAACATATATAAGTGGTTGCTTACAAAACATAATACAATTATTTAAAAAAGCAATATTATCATTTGAGATGCCCCATGCCACTCCTCTAGGGTATTCTGCTGTAAATGAGTAACCCTACTTAAATAAACATTTCTAATTAAATGTGTTGCTCTTATGTTTACCTCCAGCCCTGCTTTCAGTTACCACACATATTAGCTGACTACCCTTAGAGCCCCTTATTACAACTAGATAGACGTCACACATTAAGAACTGTGTATAGCCTCTACAACAAGGACTCTCCACTCTGTGAAGTGGCCCAAATGATGACAAAAGGGCGGTACAGTGTGCGTAACTGATGGGAACTTATCACACTGAGACAAGTCCCGTTGTATGCCATATACATACTATGGGATACATTGAACAGGTATAGACACCATTAACAAACAGAGTTTGTGTTCTTTACAGACCCACAGTCATTCTTTGTTAGTATAGTACCTCCAGCAACCCCTTCATAAACTGCAGTTCATACAAAAAAAGCTTTTGTAGTAGAAATGCTTTGAAAGCTGCATGCCACTTATATATATTGGTGAGATATGGTTCCCATAAAATCTAGACCAGGAGTCTGAGCTGCCAGCAGCTGGTTGGCACCTTCAGAGTAGCTCACAGCCTTGAGTTCATTTTTTAAAAAAACACAGGGTCACATTTTTCTTCTTAAGTTAAGGGAAGGCTATTTAATTTTACATTATTATCTTCAGGCTGCAGATAACAGGCCCTGATAATGAGCTGTGCTGGAGTGCGATACATGACCCAGAGGTGAAGAACTGAAGCACGGAGGTATTTAATACCTAAATAAGTCCTTGTCAACTCAATATTGGAGTGTGAGAACAAAGTGATGTTTCTAAATGCTTTTAAATGGCAGAAAATTGAAATTAAAAGTGACCTTAATGATTAAGTTAACGCTTCATTTTAATTTTCTCCCATTTCAAAGTGTTGCATTTACAAACAGCAGGCCACTTGCTCCCAGTAGCCAGCTGATACCGTGCCATATTTATAACTGAAAAATACAGTCCTCTTTCTTAAATGGGAGAAATTTAAAGTGAAGAAACATATTTTTATGAAACATTAAATCTTAATTTTTCTCTCCACTTTCAATTAAGCCAATTACTTCTTAATTTTTCCGTTATAAATATGGCACCGTTCTACAGGCCGGTGAGAGCAAGATGGCGGCTGTTTGTAAATGTGATACTAGGAAATTGGATTACATTTAAATGACGAGTTTTATGGAATCCATATAAACATAAAGTTAACTCTTCCATTTAATTTTCTCCCATTTCATGTGTCACCTTTACACACAGCAGCCATCTTGCTCCCAGTGGCTGGTAGACATGGTGCCGTATTTATAATTGAAAAATACACCCATTATTTTAAGTTAGAGAAATTTAAAGTGCAGAAAAAGTTTCCATATCATATCGGTCACCCATACACATGTATTCCATTCATACACACACGTTTATACATCCCCAAACGTCTCTGGACACAGTCTCATCTATCCACTGTAGTATGTTTTTATTAGTATTTACTTCTGTAGTCAAAATTATTTTCTGTCCTGAAGAAGGCTTGATTTATTTAGTAGAGAAGCCGAAACAGCGTTTTAAGATTTTTCTCACATGAATCCCATAAGTGGTTTAATATTTATAGGGGCTTCATTTCATGCCATAGAATGCGATGAAAGAAAAAACCTTGTTGAAGCTGGATTTAATTGCAATGATGGAAGGGTGATTGTGGAACAATGTTCTTCAAAGTATTTTTTAACCATTAACTGTGTAAGATGTGGGTCTTTGGCAGGTTTTGCCACAACCTGAGGACCTTTTATGGTGGGTATGATCCTGTGGCATGAAATATGAGTGGCTATGTTATGTTTCTACAGCTATTATTTTATAGGGTTCTAACATCTAAATCCACTAATGCTCATATCTGCCTTCTTCATCTATATAGAAGAATCTAAACACCTGAGACGGATACTTGGGGTTGGCATACAGCCACGGAGCTGTACGAATCCGCGTGAAGAATTGATTCACTGTCCTCAGCGCTGTCTCAGGCCTCAGTTGCAGGGACAGGCGCTCAATTAAAAAGTGTTTTTATGCGATGGGTCCTGCCACTGTGGTTAGACAGGAGATCATTAGCGCCTCGGCTCCGGGATAGAATCACAAGCGCTTTCACACCAGGAAAAAGACAGATTGTGCCTGTCTATCTGTTTAAAGACCAAACCATATGGTGTTTCTGCCTGCTAATGAGAAGGTCAGCAGACAGGCATCTTTTAAATCTAAGAGCAAGATGCACAAAACAGATGTTAAATTACAACCACAGGGTTTACACCTACTTTAGGAGTAAGACTTCTTCAGGTGCACATGGGAACCCGCCACAGTACCTGCTTGCTGGGAGTTCTCTCAAGTGTAAGAATTTACATTCAGCACTTGCTTGTGTTGAGTCTGTTTTGCCGCATACAGCATTTGTTTTTGTTGATAGGAAAAGGATGAAGTGCAGGAATTGAGTTTTAGCTTCTTGTTTCACTAATCTGAAATGCAATGTAGGTGCTATAATTGTATTGAGCCATGTCTGCTCCCAAGGAAACAACGCAGTCCGCGAATGCTCGTGTTCTCCCCACTTTCAACCCAAGGCAGGACCCGTAGTTCCCTGAAGCAGGCCATAAGGTAAGTTTATCTGATCACAAGGGTAGGACTTCCTTTAGGCAAAAGTTACCTGACTATTTGGGCTAGGGCTCCCATTGGACCCAGGCGTACTGACTCTCAGGGCTTGTGGCTCCCATTGGTCCAGGTCACCTGACTGCTAGAGATAGGTCTCCTATTGGACCCAGAGCACAGGGCGCCCATTGGTCTAGCCCGCCTAACTGCTGGCGTTGGGGCTCACCTCAGTCCAGGTTCCTTGACTGCTAGGGATAAGTCTCCCATTGGACCAGGGAGTTCTAAAGACATGCCATGATGTCATACCACAACGTCATACCACCCGAATACAGCATCATCAACAATAATCTTATTGGCAAGATTAGAGGTGGCCCAGCAGTTAACCACAAGAAGTCTTTAAAATAAACCTCACACTGACTAGGCCACCAGGAGCGACTAGGAACATTGCTGGTCCGATGTCAACCTACTCCAACCTGCGCTTGTTCGTTCCCTTGATCCATAGACCATCTCCCAGCAGCACAAAATTTAAGGGCACCTTAATTGCAATGACAAAGGGTCTACTAAACCAACCCAACCTATACAGCCTGGGAGAGTTCACCACTTGGTTTCACAAGAAGAATCTAACCACAACCACAGACATCACAGCCAGATCCTTCAACTCATATATTCACGGTCAAGAGCTGTGAAATAGTACAAACCAGAACACCCTACCAAGGCGACCGACGCAACCCAAATTAGGGAACAGCACCCAAAATAACCTCACAATGACCTCCACATATATGGATGGGCTATAAGTATGTGTCTCCAATCAGCACCACAAGTACTCACTGCCACTCTGCACCGGAAGACTCGCAGCCTGTCTGTCCACTCATGGGACCCCGATCATAGCCCCCCTAACTTCACAGACCTAGTAAACTATGTCTATCCCACCTCGAACCACATGATAGAGGACAGTTACTCTATCCTTACGGCCGTCCACCCTGTATCAATTTGATATAATCCAGATCAGCATATCGTATCATACACCAATTCATAACCCGGTCCCTTATCGGCAACAGGACAGAGGTATAATGTATGTAAGCGGGGCCCTGAAACATTGCTGGCAACTGGATGGCACAGACCCAGGCATTACCTGCCTACTCTGTCCTCGCACTACTGACCAGACAGACCTCTCAAGAACAACGAAATCTGCCAAAAACTGCCGGTCACTGGAGACTCTAACATAGTCCACCCGCAGGCACCAAATAGTCACTTAGTCTGAGCACTGACATCCTGTAATGACAACAAGCATCAGATTAACAGGGTCCATCTTGGTAAATCTCTTCAATTGACATCTCACAAAGGCAGTCATAATCCGGGCAGATGTCTGACTTCCATCGCTCGTTAGTGACCGGGTACCACTTGAGGGTCATAAGATCCCAGAGTGGGGGACCTCTTGCCACAGCCGGCATAGGGAATCAGATCTAGGGCGTCAACTGTAAGCCCATCCCTCTACCCCCACACCACATTTTTTTCCAGGGGTCCCCTCCCCATTCCCCATTCCCCATTCCCCATTCCCCATTGCCCCTCTTACCTCCCCATAGCGTTTACTCCTGCCGTTGACAGGAGTAAATCGTGGACATTAGCTAGGATGAGAGTGTGACTTGGAAAGATTCTGAAGCATGGGCTGTCCCTCTGTCATGCACATGTGTTTTTTTCTCCCACTAGAAGCAGCCCTCTCTCGTGCATCACAAATGTTTGAACCAGGGTAGCGGAAGTGACATCACACACTTTCGGACCCAGATGACATGATGGAGTTGACCCCTAAGCCTGCCGTCTTGCAGGAACAGCAAGGAATGAAACAACATAAAGTAGGCAGGGCTCCCGGAGCCCCGCTTCCGTGTGTACCTACTCCTGTTTGCATGAGCCTTGGGACCGATGGTTGCAAGGGCAGTGCCAGGGTACCAAAGTGCCAGCCAGGGGAGGCAGATGCTGCCAATGACTAACCCTAATTAATTGGAGGAACCAGGAGCTTTTGATAAGGGCCTGCACAACGCTCCTAATAAATACGTAAATCAAAAGAATGTGCAGTTCCCGAGGGGAGAGTAAGGGGGTGCACAGGTCTCTTATGGATTGCCGTCGCCCACCCCGAAGGATGTCATGCTTCATCATCTGGCGTTGCTCCTCGTCAGGCCGGCGCTGCAATGCCCGACGGGCTCCCGCCAAGGGGCTCTTTGCCGTAGTTCTTTTACGAGACAGCCATTCCGTGAGTGAGGGTAAGTGGCCAAGGTAGTGATGTGAGTCTAAGTTAAAATAGGTTAAGAAATGCCCTATAGGAACACATTTTATTCATGGGGTGTACTGACCTAACTAAAAATGCGTGATCCCTGAATGGATTTAATGATCCTACAGGGTCGAGTGTGTATATGCAGTCAACATGTTTCTTGCTTTCTGCCCCTAACGGGTCAACCGGCAATTCTTCAAGACGAGTGTCCACAGGAGTAGGTTCTCCTAAACTCTAATACTATCACAATGCTGGTGCTGAGTATCGTATATGTCGTATGTGGAGAAGTGTGGCTCACTGGTTAGAGGAGGCAGACCAGGAAGCAGAGGTCAGCCCGGGACCAGGGTTCAATTCCCTGCTCGGTGGGGCCTTGAGTCCTAAAATGTCCATGGACTCGAAAATTCTCGCTCCGGTGCCTACTCGATTCAAGGGTTCACACTCTGCGACTCTGGGCAATAGCTTGCTTAATCTCCACAACGGCCCCTCACGGTGGGATGCCTGGCTTTCACCTTGCGGATACCCTGCCGGGGTTATCTCACAGGGGAATACCAGGACATGTTCCCTAAGCAAGCGCTTAGAAACCGCTCGGTGACTTGCGCTATATAAATTCCTGTACATTTACATTTACATATGTTACCAGTGTAGTATGCCAAGTTCCAGGATTGATGTCCTGAATAGGTGATACCCCTGGTCATGAGTTTACCAACGGACGGGATTGCCTTAGAGCACTTCGTTGCTCGACTATAGGGGGGCGCGCAACTAGCGAAGCTCAGGTGTTTGAGCAGAGGAGTGTCCCCCCACTGAAATGCCACAAGAGATGGAAAAATTTTTTAATGAAGTTAATTCATTACCATTTAGTTTTTTTGTCACCCCGTCCCAAACTGACCATCAGGACGGGGCGGGACTGCTGCTGACTGGCAGCAGCAGAGAGAGCAGGGCCCTTCAAACTGAAAGTGCGCATGTCTTTTTTGTCTGTCTGTCTTGTGGGGGCCAGTCACACATGCACACTTTAAACCTCTCTAATCCAGAAAGGACAAGCCTCCAGTGATCTCTTGAGCGCTGATAGAGGCCACTCCCACCAATCCTCGTGCTGCTCGTATGTTGGTGAGAGCAGCGCCAGGATTGGCTTGGGAGTTTGGAGTCTGGCTGCGAGCCTCGGGGAGAAAAAAAACATGGAGGAGGACATTGCGCTCACAGGTAAGTGCTTTTAATTAAAAAAATAATAATGTAATGTCCCACCCGCCTCACCACCCTTGGGACATGTCAGCTGCCACTGTGCCGGGGCCTCCACCCCCTCTCCCTTCTCCCAATGGCAGCACCTCATGTAATGAAGCCACCACCTCCCGACAGCGAGCGTGTAAATCTCGTGCCCTGCCGTACCCTGGACGGCTCGCTCTCCGTGCCCATCAGGGCTCAGGCGCTAGGTCATATCTCAGGCCTTTGCCAGCTTTATGTTGGTTTTCATTTCCTTCGCACTCTCTCTCACCCCAGCGTTCTCTGGAGGGGACAGTCCGGTGCCAGTGTCTTTATTAGTGCTCTAGATCATGTCAAACACAGTGTACGCGGCCTTGCCTCCCTCCTCGAAGTCTGGACGGTGGGCATCTTAAGGCACTTTTCATTTTATCATCTATACCATGTTACAGAGATGGATGGACAGCGCCCTGTGCAATGGCCGCCCACCCTCCACAGGCCCAAATGACTAATGGCCCTGTCCGTGCCACATTATAATTAGGGCTCCCGGTTTTATGGTCTTTATTTTTGTAACATTTCCGTCTGTATTTATCCATATTTATTTTTTGGGCATTTTATTTGTATTTTTCCATATTTACTTTAGGTTTTGCGTATAAATGTAGTTGTAAAACTGTAGATTTCCATATTTATTTAAATGATAGACGCGCACTCATACTTTGATTTCTGTCGTGTTTCAGCTATTTAAGTTGCCAAATATTACATAGCAGTACATTTACTGGCTAATATTAGCATTATACCACAAATGTAGGTTGATACATGCAGTTATTTAAAGAAATTTCATCCTGGTTTTTAATTTCCCATGCTGCCCATCTGCTCCGCTGTTGGGCTATATTTCATGAAAGACAGCACGAAGAGTCAATTTTTCTGTACTTATCCACGTTTAAAAATAAATGCAGACAGAAAACACATTGTTTTCTGTCTGTATTTACCTGTAAAAATCCATAAAAGCGGAAAACAGGGAGCCTAAATTATAATATAACATTACATAGTCAGGCCTTATAGGGGTGTGGGGATCAGGCTGAGTGTACCTGTAAGTTGTGCCTGCTTCCTTCAGGTGCCTCATCATAAGACCCAGTGGGGCTGGGTCAGAGTCTGACACGTGGAAAAGCTATGGACGTTGGGAGGTCCTTTCATCAGATGTCCACGGAGTGCGATGGAAAGGTCTGCAGAAGGTGTCTGGTGATGGCCATGCGGCCGCCTGCATGTGCACACTCCATTCGCTTCTTTGGGTATTGTGAAGGTAGAAGCTGGCTCTGTATTTACTATACCAAAGTCAGGTATAGTGTGCACGGAGTGACATGGATCCCCAGAGGCTCAAGTAAATAAAACCTTTCTCTCTTTTGTGGTAGTGGGGTAGAGGGCTGTGTTAAGCATATGTTGTAGACACTCGGGCAAGAAATTATTATATACACTCAGAGGCTGAATCCAAGACCAATTGTTTTGAATAAAAAGTTATTACTTTCTTATTTTATTTTAGAACCAAGAGGAACTCAGTTGCAGGTAAGTAACAGTTTTTAAGAAAAGCAATACTTTTCAGATACAGTAGGTATAGTGTTGTGAAGGCACAGAAATACTTTACAAGCATATCAAAATTAATTTGATCATGTCAATCAAACAGTAGCAACTTTAGCAAATATGAGCGATAGACATTGAGGTCAATAGGCAGAAAGGCAATGCAATCCTACGGAAGGAAAACAGTTATGCACATTCACAGGTAAGTACTCGATTTACACATCCAAGTCTTCGGGGTTCTAATCCAACACTGGGCAAGGGTCCGATAAAGGTAGGTACTGCACCACTAGCAGTATTGGGGCATCCGGGTGCAGAAGTCACAGGGTCCAATATTAGTCAATGGAAACTGGGGGCACCCACAAGAAGTGCTGGTTGCAGGTAAGTACCCCCGGATTTAGGGCACAGGCCCGGGGTTTAAAACAGGCATGGGGGAGGGCCACAAGGCCGCCCCAAGCATACACCACCAGTGGCACAGGGGCAGCCGGGTGCAGGATGCAAATCAGCATTGGGTGCCCAATGCAAGTGAACGGGTATCTCGGTTGCACAAAGAGGCTGCAGGCTCAGACCAGGAGTATTGACGAAGGTGACCACCAGCTGGACAGGTAAGTTGGGATGTAAGAGAAGGCCTTGGTGCCGTCAGATGGGCTACCCAAAGTCGGAGGGCTGAGGATGCAGGGGTGCCTTTTGGTGTCAGATTTTCTTTACCGGAGCCGGTTGTGCTCAGTTGGACCCTTCGTGAAAAGGCTGCAGCTGATGGAGTCAAGATCAGGATCGCTGGGGAGACTTCACTGGACAGGTGAGCCACTCAGACTCAGACTCAGACTCGGACTTGGGCCGTGGGCGTCGTGTGCAGAGTGGGCAGGAGACGTGGATCCGGCTGGACCCAGAGTCCTTGTAGTTGGGTTCTTCAGGACAGGGCCTCTGTCCTTGGGAGATCTGGTCTTTGTTGAAGCGTGGGAAGTCTTCCTCCTCTGGTTTCCCGAAGTTGCTGGCCACAGGACAGATGTCATCGTTGTAGGCTCTTTAAGCTTGAGACAGGCCGGTAGGGCTGGGGCCAAGTCAGCTGTCATCTTCAAGCTAGGCTGCACATCGTCTTCTTCATAGGTCGCAGGAATCTCAGCATCAAAGTTCAGGAGTGCCTCTAAATTAAGCATGGGCGAATTTTGCGGATCTCGCGTTCGCGAATTTGCGGATTTTTGAACTCGCAATCCGCAAAATCCGCGAATTCTTGCGAATTTGCGGATTTTTTTTTTTTTTTGTGTTCGCAAGGATTTCTGCCAGTTCGCGAGGGTTTCGTACCAGTTCGCAATTGCGAACTTACATTTCGTCGCGCAACGGTCGCGAATTATGTTGTTTCTACGTCTGGTTCATCATCACAGGTTCCCAGCACCCTCTGTTTCACCACTGCAACCCTCTGTTACATCAATGCCACCCTCTGGTTCATCATTACTGTAGATTATGGGGGGGAAAAGCAAGCACACCATCCCTGCTTCAACTCAGATGAATTAATTTGGGGTTAGTTTATTAATGTGTCACTGTTTTAAAATTCCAGTCTGGCACCTGCTTCCTTATCTGTAATTTTGCTTTCTGTTGCAGTGCATTTTTTTTCCCCAGGACCTTCTTTGTGGCCTACTTGTAGCTATTGTATGAGCCTGCTGTGAGGGTCAGAGCAGGGTCATACAATTGTTGCAACTAGCAACTGAATTCTGGAGGGGCCCCAGTCAGGAAGCACTACCGGGAATTGTTACTAATGATGAGTTTGAACTCTTGCCCCTGCCGAGTGCTTTCACTTTTGAAAAACTCGTTTTTCTGCAATTTCGCGGGGTTCGCGGGGTGCGAACACGCGCAAGATCGGATTCGGAAGCCGCAAATTCGTGCGAATATGCAATTTGTTTTTTTTGCGGCGTGTTAGTTGGCAAGGTTTTGTGCGTTTTTGCGAGCCGCTCGTAGCGCAAGACGCGAAGTTACCCTCGCGGTCGTTCAAGGGCGCAGCCATCTTGTTTGCCTGACGTATTTCCGTTTCCGGGCGCGAAGTGTAATCTCGCAAAGTCCGCGGTTTGCCAGTACAGTCTCGCGCGTGTTCGCAAGGAAAATCTCGCGCGAACTTACCCGCGCGGTCGTGAACGGGCGCGGCCATCTTGTTTCTCATTCATTGCTATGGTTCTGGGCATGGTCTTTGTATCCTCTGTCAATCTCTGCCATCCTTTGCTTGTTTGAAGTTTTTTTTTATCTATTTTACTTATTATCTATCCCTCTATTTTTCTAGCCCTATATTTTTGTGTTTACTGCTACTTTTGGTTAATTTTAAACTACTTTTGTAAACTCTTTTCTTTTCTTCTCTTCCCTATTCTATTTTCTTTATTCCTTTCCGCCCAGACCATGGTGAAGGGAGCCGGGAAGCATCCCGAGAAGGGGAAGGGTCCCGCACCCCGTGTCCGGCTCCCGTGCGGGCGTTTGAGGGGGGAGCTAGTGATGCCACGGGAGATCTTTACCCCGGAGGAGGTGGCCCAACTCATTTTTTATGTTCAGCGCCGCCTCCCCAGGACCATCATGGGAGGCGGCAAGATCAGTGCCGGGTACGGGGCCCGGGAGCGCCGGAAGCGGTGGGAGAAGGTGTGCCAGGCCATTTACCACCACTCTCGGGTCTGGCGCACCTACAACCAGGCCACCCACCGCTGGACGGATGTCCTGACCCGTGAGCGAGATCTGCTCGACCTCCTTGGCCTTGAGATCCCCGGGCTTGGTGAGTAGTAGTAGCTATGTCTTTACTACTATGTTTTCTCCTGCTGTGTTATTATATTGCAAATTTTTGTTTTTTTTACAAGAGCAATAATGCTGCTCATTACATTGTAGGTACATTTTATTTCAAAATCTTCTGTGCATTTCAGGTACACTGCTCTCCTTCTCAGTAGTGTTGCTACTATGCTTATTTGTTTTAGATTTTGTGTTCATTTCATTGGCCTGTGAAATTATGTATGAGTGTAGTTGAAAGAACTGCGCAATGCTACACACTAAGGTTCAGATTTTTAATTACCGGCGCATCCCTGCAAAGTTGCAGGGATGCGCCAGTAATTGTGCGTCACGCCACCATCACCCATGGTGCGCCGTATTACAATGCGGCGCGCCATGGGCCCAAAACGTCACCAAAGCGTTACGCATCTGTGCCGTAAAGGTGGCGCATTGCTGGAGTTGCGTCGCAACGATGGTGCAGCTCCATCAATTCTCTGGGGTGCCCTATCTCCCCAATGCTGCGTCAAGCCGTACGTCTGCTTCAAGCAGGCGCAGGGTTTGAGTCACGCATCATTGTCCTCAAAGTGACTGATTGAAATCTTGTAGATTTCCCTCAGCCACTTTTAGGATGCGTTCCTGCGCAGGAACGCCCTCCCTTGCGCCGGAACACCCCTATTGGCGCAGGGCTTTACAACGTGATGCATCTCCCAGATGCGTCACGTTGTTAATATACGCCGCACCATTGCGCCTCTTTTGTGCTGTCGCTGCGTCACAAAAGTCACGCAACAATGGAGCAAAAGAGCCGCAAGGGCCTTATAAATCAGCCCCTACAGACTCAAGTCCAGTCCTTCCTTTGTACACATGGCGATAAGAAGAAATAGTGGTGGTGGATTAATAGTTTGAGTATTTTAATGACTGGTGAATGTAGTAGGAAACTTTAGTGTTGTCGCTGATCTTCAATCACGATGGACTTTGGCTGTCACTTTGCGTGCTGCGGACTGCTGCCTGCCAATCCTAGGCAAACCTTTTTAGTACTTTGTTTAGTGAGTTACATAGGGTAGTTTCCAATTCGACGGTCCGCAAATCAAGCAATACTAAAGTAATGACGTAGTCGACCACATGAGATTGGTCAATAATATATCCCGTGGAGTCGTTCCCTATTTGCTATTTCGCAAAAATATTTTGTTACTTTGTTAGTTCTTTTTTAAATGTTTGATTTGGTTGAGAAATAAATATCATCCATGTTTTCTGTTTTTCTTTCTTTCATGTTGTACATCAGCTTCCCCCAGGGGCAAGAGGAGGACACAGGAGGAGGAGGAGGAGGGTGCTGTTGTCGATGCAGGCCAGGACCGGGCAGTCGAGGGCTCCTTTGCTGGCCCCAGTAAGTTTTAATTTTAATATAGAGTACTTATTTTTTCCTAGCGTTCCTCATTCGATTTTTTCTAAATCGTCTTTGATCTTCTTGTAGACAGGATCTAAATTCTTATCCCTATGACTCCGTGTGGTATTACTAGATTATTCTTATTAGTCTGTCTGTGTAGCTAACTAAGATTGCACATTTGGCATTTCCATTGGACTCCCATTCTAGTCAGCAATAGCTCTATGCACTGAGTGTAGTCCTCTGGGATTGTCCATATTGTCTTTTCAAGTATTCTAAATGTTTATGCTTTGACCATTGCCAACAATAAAAAGGTGAATGACCACCACCAAGAAATAATAAGATACTACTTTACTTTTGGTTTGGATAGGACAATCCATTCTACTACTGTTGCAGGGACAAATCTGCACAAACAGAACTATGGACACTAAATAATGCATCGCTTAGCTTATCAATTATAATAGGTGCTGTAACTGTTAGACTTTCCACATACCTCAGTGATAACAGACTTTGTAGTTGAACCCCGGCCCCAATCTCCTTACTGACTAGATAGTGTGGCAGAGTCATTTAGCTCCCAAAGTCACCGATGGCAGAGGCACGGACTCATGCTTGCAAAAATTCGAAAACCTTTAGCTCATCCACTCTAGTCTGGAGGACCAAAAACCACAGAGTCTATTTAAGTTTAAAAGCTTTATTAAAAGTAAACACATTTATTAAATTCAAGTTTGTCATAAAAGTGAACGTGTAACTGAAAATGGAAAAGTGCTTAGTGCTGACGATTAATTGGACACATTTCTTGTGGTCGAGCCGAGCTCTCACCTGGTTTGAACTTGATCCTGCTCGTGTTCTTAGAAGTCAAGGTTCTGTCTGTTAGGAGAAAAAGTGGTGCGTGTTAAAAAGTAAAAAGCAAACATTCATCAGTTGTGCCAAAAAGTGCAGCAAGACAACAGCCTTCCCTGGAAAAAGGGACATTTTTACTCTAGAGTACACAGTCAAAAATTATTAAATTGTACACTTTTTTTCACATTTCTTTCTTCCTCCTAGACCAAATATTATATAGTAGTGAGTGGTGTATTCTAACATTATTAAATGTACTTTGTAGGTGGAACATCTGGAGACGGGGCCAGCGCGGAGGTGGTGGCATTGGACGAGGAGGACAACTCTGGGGAGGAGGCGGTGCAAGTGCCGGAAAAGGACATGCCTGTGAGGGTTCACACGGTGGTGGCGGGCAGAGGTAAGCTATACATTCCTTAGTCATTGAGATTGAAGACTGCAGAGTGTGCTTTCTGCACGGGTGTATTATAAAAAAAGCAGGTAGTAGCCTCCTCTAAATGTACTTCGACTTAGCTGTGAAGTTTTTGGCGAGAAGAATCCCAATCAGATCTGAGGTGAACTTGATGGATGGGATGAACGAAAAGCGAAAGAAGGGTGTAAGTAAGTGTGGAAGCACGAGAAATGTAATGATGACTGGCAAAGAAGAATGATATGTGTTTGCTTGGTCCCCGAGGTGGCTGGGAAGGTAAGAAAATGGTATGGTGCATGGCTGGGTGAATGATGAAGCAAGGATGGGTGGAAGGAGAACAGCCTGGGTGGGTGAGACAGAAACTGTATGTGTGCAATATACTTTGAATGGATGGATGCCTGGATCATTCATGGTACTATCTGACTCTTAGATAGCATATGTGAATCTAGAGAGAGTAGACGGTCACTGGATGAACTAAGTGTTACTTTGAAGAGCATGTAACACCGCACCCGCACGTCCGTTCCAGTGTAGGAAAGGCAAGGAAAAGAAGTTGTAACGTTGTCCAAAGACTACCATGAATAGTAGCAGTAGTTTGTATTGCAACTGCAAGCACAGCATATATCCAGTTATTACGGTGGGCACTCCCTACCTCCCTTAATAACTTTAGTTTAGTAGTAGTACGTCATTCATGTGTGGGGGTATCACTGTTCACTCAATAATAAGCAAAGCACCTAAAGTCATCCCATATGTCATCAAATACATCCCATGTGAAGTGATAGATAATCAGATAATTTAGCTTCTTCATTTTCCTTTTCTAATACTCATTTGCACTGTAGGGTGAAAGCTAAATTAATTAAGCAGTAGCCCTTTTAACAGAGTATTCTCAGTGCCACCCGTAATAGAAAAGTAAGAGCTTCACCACCTGCATGTACTGGACCGGTACAGTAACGCAAGTCTGTCTCACTCACCATGGTGTGCGTCTGTTTTTCTCGGGTGCAAGTTCACTGCGCTGGCATTATGCCGGCTTGCATAAGATAACGTACCAATTTTCCTAAACAAGAGAGAAGAAGAAGAATAAGAGTGGTGTACTGTCATAGTCGACTGTAATAGAAGTCCATAGTGCTCGTAGAATTTGTTCCTTAAACTCCCACTAATGTTAGAGCAAGGATGAAGAAGTCGGAGGTTACATAGATACTGTCCTCAATAGTTATGCACTGTGCTTTCAATTTGCTACTTGTACTGTGACAACTTTCTGCTCAATCATTTTGTGTTAATCTTAAGGAGCATTGGTTACAGACTATGTCTTTCTTTTTTCATGTAGTTGCTCCTTCCAAATCCAAGACACCATCAAGGAGGAAGGAGCAGGCTCGAATGGCCCGGCAACGGAGGCTGGATGCCACTGTTGCTGAATATCGGCGGCTGGTGGCCCTGGAGGAGGAGGAGACGCAGTCTGGAACAACAACAACGTCCACTGGGACAGCTGCCTCCTCCTCCGTGCGGGCTGCCAGCCAGCGCAGTGCTCCAGCGGTACGGAGCCGGGCTACCAAAGCCAAACGCCACCGCCCAGCAGCAAAGAAAGCAGCTGCCCCTCACAGGATTTGCAAGGCACACCGGCGCCGCTTATCCCTCAGACTGTCCTACCTGGAGCAGGAGGTCCATAATTATAAGAACGTGGTGGAGGGCCTCCGCTTCGAACTTGCCACCCTCCGCAAGGAGCATGATGCCCTGGCTGCTAATTCCAACAGCACCCTGCCATAGTGTCCCTTGCCCCTTTTTTAGAGACTTTTGGGGGGTGGGAATTGGGAGTTGTGATTTTTGGGGACTTTTGAAGGACAATCGTTGGGGTTAGGGAGGGTCTTGCGGGAGATTCTTTTGTTAGGGCTATAAAAATATACTTTTTGAAACTTTATCTGACCATACCTGTTTTTTACTGCTTTTGAGTCTGGTGGGTGGGGGTTTAACATAACAGTAAGTTTGTTTTCCTGAATAGTCCTAGGACTTTAGTAGTACTACCGTCAATCAAATCTCTCGTCTCTCCTAATACTCCATTATACTACCTCCAACCAAACGCCTATCTTACCTGTAATTTCTGTTTGCAAGTAGGGCTAGGCCCAGGGCTGGCTCCACGGGAAACAGCAAATAAGGTTGGCAATCCTGGGCGGATAAAATTTCCTCATAGCGGTGGTACTACTGGTGTGACACAGTGGCAGTTGCTTGCCTATGAAAAAAAGAAAATGAAATCTGGTTTGTCCTCCTGAGCAATACAAAGGTACAATACAGAATATAGCAGGTGACAGAAGTACACTAGAACAGTGCCACGTTGTAGCCTAACAAATGTTAAAGTATAACTAATTCGGTTGAAGTTCTTTGACATTAGCCATGGGTCTTTGTCAAGCAGAGTAAGAATATATCCTCGGATTTCTTCACCAGCCTGTTGCTATCACCTTATCCTCCCCAGCAAGTGTGTGGATTTATTGCTGTAATTTAGTCACACATCAATCAAAACCACACAGCCCGGGGGAAGAGGGTTAGGGTTTGAAAAATGGATGGGTACGGGGTTTTTTGGGAAAGGTTTTGGGAGACAAGAAAAAGTAGCACAGCATGGACGAACAATTGTGAACATAAACAAATCTTTGGGTACAAACCTATCCCTCAATCTTTGAAAGTGCATACACTACTGTAACTGCATGCATGTCAGTTAAAAGTAATTAGTACTTTCGACAACTGTGGAAGAAAGAATGCGACAGTACAGGGCGTGGGTGGAAATATTGATAACTATATTCAACATAAGGTCTCTGTAGCCAGATACCTGAGAGCCTTGCTGGTCACTATAAATCCATTCACAACAACACTCAATGGGGTTGGTCTGGAAGGTGTCAGGTTTACTCCCCGTGATCCAGTCGATGCAAATATGGTTCCACCTCCAAATGTCACCAACACCCAGAAGTGTAAACACAGGGTGTTCGAGGCATTAGGCGGGGGAGAAAAATAACAAACTAAAATAAAAAATGTGGGATGGGTAAAGGTAGGGTCAGCAGGGAAAGGATACCTGTAACAGAAGACAAGACAGGCATCAGTGAAGTGCTGTCCTAACATACAAGGGTACTCTCATATAGTCTCACTAAATAGTCTGCAAGTCTCCCGCCTACTCATGGGAAATGTAGTTTCATAGTACGGTAGGCGCTTAGGGGCTGCGTAACCTGACAGAAGGTATAGTAGATAGAAAAGGAGAAATTGCTTTTTTTCTAGGTGTCCCCTCACTCACCAGGGTTGCCCCTTGGTGACATGCTTCATCATTGGGGCCATCCCAGTCCTCTACGGCCTGGGGCGTGCTGCGACTTGCGAATTACGTAGGAGCACTTACAAATGACTATGTGTGGTGCAGATGTGATAGTGGAGTGGACTAAGTGATGTGTTAAGGGATCAATGTAGAAGCAGAGAGAGAGCCAAGAAATGCAGTCACAGTCAGAGAAAAAGGCAAGGGATACTGTATCTATGTGGTTGTAGTGGTCCTGTTGGAAGTGGTAAGTAAGTTGCCCGCAGAAAAAAAATCCTCCTATTAGCGGCACTCCTCCATTGCAGCCGACGCTTCGTCCATCGATGTTGGTCACCAGAAGACACCCTGTCCACTGCCTGCCTGATGCTGAATTGTGGCTCGCTACTGTGAAGCCTGACTCCATCCTTTTTTCCCCATTGCAGAGACTGAAACCCGGCCTGTAATTATTCAACGAAAAACAGGAAGTGATATAATATTACAACACCACTAATAAATAAATATAAGGCATGTAGGCTGTGGAGTGCAAAAAGTCACAATTTGTTTTTCCTAGTAGACAGTACAATGTTTTTGAAAGTGCGTACTCTGAGTCACCTTTTGAAGGATGTATGGGCAAATTAATGTATCGGATCTTGCCCCTCAAGCTAGGTGTACTGTAAACTGTGTTTTAGAACAAAATTAGATCTTCCTAGCAGTGCTCCCACCCAGACCCTTACTAAAGCCAGTCGCAAAAATGTAGAAGACCCCCAATCAAATCTCAAAAAACGAGGCCTAGCAGAAAACTGGTGACAAAACTTACTTTGAAAGTAAAAGTAGGCCGAAGTACCCTAATTACCCATTACCCACCGTGGATTGCATTCAAACCACTTGCAAGCAACCAAGCAAAAGTAGCCATAGCCAGCATCGCTCCAAGACTCGAAATCCCCCCCACTCAAACACATGCAATAGAAATACTGCTAACCCTAACGAACCCTAAGTTAAGAATAGTGGCAAAGGCTTTCTTTAACTATGCCAAATCCCCCCTTTCCCACCATGGATTTTCTTCAAATGACTTGCAACCAAAATTACACATTCTCACGAGTGCTCTAAGACCCCAGAACTCAGTTTGAAAAATCTAGAACACCCCGAAACACATGCAATCCTGCTGCTAGGGCTAACCCTAACGAACCCTAAGTTACAAAAAGTGCCAAAACTAAAGGCTTTTCCGCGCGGATTTTGTCCCAACCACTTCTACCCGGTATTAGACCTTCCCAGGAATGCCCCAAGACCCGGCAACCCACCCGCCAAGAAGCGTAACACCCCCAAACAGGCCAAAAGCAAAATCTCATACTTGCAATATTTCTGGGCCTTCGGTCCAAACGCGCTGCGTAGCTAGGCCATAAGTCGGGGTTGGCACGACGGATTTCCTGAAAAGCAAATGCAATCAAGATTAGAGTGTCCCAGCAGTGCTCCCAGACCACGAAACTCACCCGCAAACAGACGGAACCCCCCCTAAGAGCACCTCAAAGGCAAGCAAGTCATCAAAAACACAAAAATAATTCCGCCTGGGATTTGGTCCAAAACACTTTTATCCGGTATTAGAGCTTCCCAGCAATGGCCCCAGAGCCGTCAACCCAGGAGAAAACGAGTAGAAGACCCCCAAACAGCCAAAGAGCAAAAGTACAAAAATGGGGACTTAGTCACTTTTTCACAAATTTCCCAAATCACTCCGCGCGCGCTCTGCAGCTAGGCCCTAAGTCCCCTCAGCCACCATGGATTTGCTTCAAACCTCTTGCAAAGTAAAGTATATATAGCCAGCAGTGCTCCCACACCACGAAACTCACCCGCAAACACCAGGAAGCCCCCCAAACAGGCCCCCGAAAACGCTACATAGAGCAAAATGTCAGAAATAGCCCAAAAAAAAATCGGCCTGGATTTTGTCCCAACCACTTCTACCCGGTATTAGACCTTCCCAGGAATGCCCCAAGACCCGGCAACCCACCCGCCAAGAAGCATAACACCCCCAAACAGGCCAAAAGCAAAATCTCATACTTGCAATATTTCTGGGCCTTCGGTCCAAACGCGCTGCGTAGCTAGGCCATAAGTCGGGGTTGGCACGACGGATTTCCTGAAAAGCAAATGCAATCAAGATTAGAGTGTCCCAGCAGTGCTCCCAGACCACGAAACTCACCCGCAAACACCAGGAAGCCCCCCAAACAGGCCCCCGAAAACGCTACATAGAGCAAAATGTCTGAAATAGCCCAAAAAAAATCGGCCTGGATTTTGTCCCAACCACTTCTACCCGGTATTAGACCTTCCCAGGAATGCCCCAAGACCCGGCAACCCACCCGCCAAGAAGCATAACACCCCCAAACAGGCCAAAAGCAAAATCTCATACTTGCAATATTTCTGGGCCTTCGGTCCAAACGCGCTGCGTAGCTAGGCCATAAGTCGGGGTTGGCACGACGGATTTCCTGAAAAGCAAATGCAATCAAGATTAGAGTGTCCCAGCAGTGCTCCCAGACCACGAAACTCACCCACAAACACCAGGAAGCCCCCCAAACAGGCCCCCGAAAACGCTACATAGAGCAAAATGTCAGAAATAGCCCAAAAAAAAATCGGCCTGGATTTTGTCCCAACCACTTCTACCCGGTATTAGACCTTCCCAGGAATGCCCCAAGACCCGGCAACCCACCCGCCAAGAAGCATAACACCCCCAAACAGGCCAAAAGCAAAATCTCATACTTGGAATATTTCTGGGCCTTCGGTCCAAACGCCCTGCGTAGCTAGGCCATAAGTCGGGGTTGGCACGACGGATTTCCTGAAAAGCAAATGCAATCAAGATTAGAGTGTCCCAGCAGTGCTCCCAGACCACGAAACTCACCCGCAAACACCAGGAAGCCCCCCAAACAGGCCCCCGAAAACGCTACATAGAGCAAAATGTCTGAAATAGCCCAAAAAAAAATCGGCCTGGATTTTGTCCCAACCACTTCTACCCGGTATTAGACCTTCCCAGGAATGCCCCAAGACCCGGCAACCCACCCGCCAAGAAGCATAACACCCCCAAACAGGACAAAAGCAAAATCTCATACTTGCAATATTTCTGGGCCTTCGGTCCAAACGCGCTGCGTAGCTAGGCCATAAGTCGGGGTTGGCACGACGGATTTCCTGAAAAGCAAATGCAATCAAGATTAGAGTGTCCCAGCAGTGCTCCCAGACCACGAAACTCACCCACAAACACCAGGAAGCCCCCCAAACAGGCCCCCGAAAACGCTACATAGAGCAAAATGTCAGAAATAGCCCAAAAAAAAATCGGCCTGGATTTTGTCCCAACCACTTCTACCCGGTATTAGACCTTCCCAGGAATGCCCCAAGACCCGGCAACCCACCCGCCAAGAAGCATAACACCCCCAAACAGGACAAAAGCAAAATCTCATACTTGCAATATTTCTGGGCCTTCGGTCCAAACGCGCTGCGTAGCTAGGCCATAAGTCGGGGTTGGCACGACGGATTTCCTGAAAAGCAAATGCAATCAAGATTAGAGTGTCCCAGCAATGCTCTCAGACCACGAAACTCACCCACAAACAGACGGAACCCCCCCTAAGAGCACCTCAAAGGCAAGCAAGTCATCAAAAACACAAAAAATTTTCCGCCTCGGATTTGGCACAAACCACTTTTAGTGCTTCCCAGCAATGGCCCCAGACCCGTCAACTCACCTGCAAAGAGGTAGAACAACACCCCCACAAGTGCTGAGTCTTTCTTCATTGGGCGTAAACCAGCCCTCTGCTTTGATGGAAATAGGAGTCTGGAGGAGGAGGATAGAGGAGCATGTTCTTCTGAACTTGTGAACCTGAGGAATGCAGACTGCGGCACCTTCAAATAAATTAGCAAACAAGTGAAGACAGTTCTGCTGATGGGCTTGTCTTTGTGATTATCTGATTAAAGTTTGAATTATATTAACTGTGCACAACAAAGAAAGACAGACACACAGGAATAAAAGTGAATAAGGATGAAAAAGAAAGTTATTGATTCGTTGTCTCATTTTCAGGGCTCGAAGTCGGTATCACGGTCCAGGAATAAGAATAAGGCTTCGTCATCATACTCTGCGAATTCAGCCCGGGTGAGGTCAGTGCCACCTGACAGAGTAGAAATTCCCTCATCTATGGTGCTGGCCACCTCCTCTTCATCCGGCACGCTCTCTCGTACTCTTATATCTGGTGGTATGAGGTGCTGATTCATCTTGATCATTGTTAACCTCTCCACATTTTTGGGCGAGAGGCGGCTCCGTTTGGGAGTTACAATCCCACCAGCCGCACTGAAAACCCGTTCAGAAGACACACTTGCGAGTGGGCAAGACAAGTAGTTTAAAGCCAGGTTGGTGAGCTGTGGCCACAATTCTTTTTTCCCATGCCAATACGCCAATGGGTCAGAATTAACATAGACCTCTGTGGAGTCATTCAGATAGTCCTTCACCATCGACTCAAGGTCCTCCTCCAAGGTTCCTCCACTTTGCGTAGCTCTTGCTGTGCCTCTGACCTTTTGAGAACCAAACCCACGCAGAGCTAGCCAATCCTCTTCAGCCTCCAATGTTTCTGTTGTCTTTCGTGCAGATGATGCGGTTGCCGGTGTCTTTAACGGCTGAGAGGTCACTTGTGCCACAGCCACAGGTGCAGAAGTGGATTGTTTTGACTGGGGATGGCCTGCTGATGTACTGCCATTTCCTTCAATTTCCAGCCGTTCTGTTTCAAACTTCTTGGCTGACAAGGCTAGCCAACGTTTGTACTTTGTAACATCTTCATCAGCAAAAGGAAAGAATGCTCTGCCTGCCAGCGCCTTTTTGTAGCGTGGATCCAGAATAGTAGCACAAATGTAATGCTGTTCTGAGTGGATCTTTTGAAGACGTTCATCACCTTGTAGGAGCTCTAATAATTTCTCAGCCAGAAGCAAAGAGTCTTTCTTTTTGTCATCTTTTCGAAACACAGAACACACCTCCTTCAGTTGGTCCTCCAGCATGTACAACAATGGGATAGCTTTTCCCAAATTAGAGTCCTCCTTGCTGACTGCACGTGTGAAGACCTCAAAAGGACGAAGCATGCGTGTTAGGCTTTCAACTATGTTCCATTGCGGCCCACCCATCCTCAGCTCCTCTATACCCTCTTTCAAGAAATATTGATCGAGTTGCGTATACTGCTCATACAGACGCTCAAGCATGTAGAAGGTTGAGTTCCAACGTGTTACCACCTCCTGGATGAGTGCTTTCACTGGCATTTGACTTTGATATAGCATGCTCCTCAGCTGCTTGCGGGCCTTAAAAGAATGCCTGAAATGCTTGCAAATTTTTCGGCAGTTCTCCAATACACTGTACGCTGCACTGCGTTTATTACCCAAGAATTTTTGGACAACCAGGTTTATACAGTGCGCCAAACACGGCACTCTGAAATAGTAACCGTCCCTCATGGCCTTAACTATATTGGAGCCATTGTCTGTGGAAACATAACCAACCTTGCGTTTTAGTGGGGACAGACAGTTAAGGACCTTTGTGTTAAAGACATCCAAAATGTTTTCTGCTGTGTGACGTTTCTCCAAACCAAACATGGCTAGTGTTGCATGTTTCCGAGCACCTTTAAAAACAATGTTAGTGTCAACACCTGAGTTTAGCTTTGCTTTAGCCCCTGAAAAAGAGACCCAGTGTGCAGTGATGCACATGTAATCAGCGCCTGCGCCACTGGTCCACATGTCTGTTGTCAGATGTATAGTGTGAACAGCACTCTTCTGCAAAGCTGCCCCAATCACCTTCAGAACATCTTCATGTAGTGCTGGAACCGCAACTCGGGCAAAATAGAACCGGCTAGGAACCTTCCATTTAGGGCAGAGCGCTGTCACTAATTCTAGAAAACCAACCCCTTCTACAAAAGAAAAAGGGAGAAGGTCCAGAGCTAGCATTTTAGCCAGCTTAGTGTTATACAGACGGGTCATTGGGTGGTTGCGTTCATATTGCGCTTCTGTAAACAACATCTTTTTAATGTTGCCCTGGACCAATGATTTACGGGATGATGATGATCTCTTCGACCCAGTTACGCTCGCTGATGAACTTTTCCGCATTGATGTCTCACTCTCTCCCACACTCTTAGTGTGGCTCCCATGGGGTGTGCTGCTGACATGGGAACTGGGTGTAAGTGAAGTGTTTGAATCGTCTTCTACCTCGTCATCAGCAGATGACAAATCAACGTTTTCATTACGTGCAATTCCGGCTTTCTTGACCGCCTCTAGGTGCGGAAACCATTCGACAGGGTGCCTTCTCTCAAGATGACCTCTCTGGCCTCCGGTACCATAGTTAGAACCAAGCTTACCACGACTAAATCGAAGCTTACAAAGGCTACAAATGGCTACGTTTTCCTTTTTTGGGCAAACACTAAAGAAGTCCCAAACTGGAGACTTGAAATGTCTTCGGGGGCCGGAGGAGGCGGCGATACTGGTGGTGGTGGTCCTGCTGCTAATGACAGATGAAGTGGAGGATGTGGATTGCCGAACTTCAGTACGTTTTGCACTTTCACCACCACGAATTGAGGTCGAGGACGAGGTGGGTACCTTCTTGCGAAGAAATATGGAAGCGGTAGGTTTTGGTGTACTACTTAACTCCAAATCTAATGATTCCATTTCCATTGCCTCCTCGCCGACATCGTCATCACGCTCAGCAGCTTCTCGGGATAGGGTCAAAATGTCTCTTTGCTGCATGCCCGGTGGGGCTGCAGTGACCTTTGTGATGACTGGCTCGTCGTCATCGTGAGAGGCTTCATCACCAGCAGTATCTGTCACTTCTTGTTGAGCCTCATCACACTCCATAGGTTTGAGTTTTTGGACGACCTTCCTTTTACGCTTAGGTAACGGTGTCAGATCATGGTGTGCCTCTGCCTCACTGTCAGACCGCAGTTGTGGTTCCCAAGACAGATCACTTGCACCAGAACGAGGTGGGCTTGAAGAAGATGTAGACACCCCCCTTGATCTTTTCCTTGCTAGGGATGTGGAAGACAATGAATGATCATCAGGAGGAGTGGCTTCCAATGATACCTCAGCTTCATTGTCGATTTCCAAATGTGCCCCTACTTCGGGAGGAACAACTATTGTGGGCACTTGTGAACGTCCATGCACCTTTGCTTGCGCATCTCCTTTTGCTGCCTCTCCTTCCACATGTACTTGGGCGTGTACTTGCACATGGTGTTGTTGTTGCGGCTGTGGTTGTTCAACACTTGTCAGATGAGTTACAACAACCTGTGTTGATTCAGGGACATTGCTGCTACTTTCTTGCGATGAGCCAACATCACTGGTCGATGGTGATTGGAGAAGTACACTGACTGCCTCTGAAGCACTCAAGGGCTTTGACTTAAGTTGGCGTGGTGGTGGAGGCACTGAACCCAATGGAGCAGGGGTGCTGCTCTCAGGTTGGTCCCCAGCAGATCCTGCTGCTGCAGGCGTACTTTTTTTTTTGCTCCCAAAAAAAGTGGCGGGTGGCACACCAGCCTCCTTGGTAACTTGCTTCTTCTGCTCCTTACTAGCAACTTTCTTGCTAGAGGAGCTACGGAGAACTTTCTTTGGGGCCATCTTCTTCAGAGCAGGTCAGACAGCAGGCCGCAGTTGCACGAATTGTAGAGTTGTCTGAGGCCAGACGTGACGTCGCGTGACGTTATGCTGCACACACACACCGCTGCAGGACTTCTTCCTGGCACTGGTGGTTCTCTTGAGTCTTGTGCACCTAAAAAAAATGGAAGACAGAGGAACATCAGTTCAGTTATAGAGCACAAAAAAATCGAAAAACACTGCAAAATCAGCACAATCCCAATCCATCCATGCCCTCCATAATGTTTAAATTCAAGACAACCCACAGAAAGACTAGGCCCATGCAAGACTCACTACCCCTGGGCATAAATAAAGGTTGAAAAGTAGGCAAAATGGTTGGAGGCCTAACAACAAAGCCTGCATTCAAAATGGCCACTTGCCTGCCAGCACATGGCCAGTGCCTGTAGCTGCACTCAAAATGGCCACCAGCCACATGGCATGTCCCTCCCCATGAACACCCCCAAAAATCGAAAAACACTGCAAAATCAGCACAATCCCATTCAATCCATGGCCTCCATGATGTTTAAATTCAAGACAACCCACAGAAAGACTAGGCCCATGCTAGACTCAAATACCCCTGGTGAAAAGGCCACAAGTACAGGCCCAAAAATCGAAAAACACTGCAAAATCAGCACAATCCTATTCCATCCATGGCCTCCATGATGTTTAAATTCAAGACAGCCCACAGAAAGACTAGGCCCATGCTAGACTCAAATACCCCTGGTGAAAAGGCCACAAGTACAGGCCCAAAAATCGAAAAACACTGCAAAATCAGCACAATCCTATTCCATCCATGGCCTCCATGATGTTTAAATTCAAGACAGCCCACAGAAAGACTAGGCCCATGCTAGACTGAAATACCCCTGGTGAAAAGGCCACAAGTACAGGCCCAAAAATCGAAAAACACTGCAAAATCAGCACAATCCCATTCAATCCATGGCCTCCATGATGTTTAAATTCAAGACAACCCACAGAAATACTAGGCCCATGCAAGACTCACTACCCCTGGGCATAAATAAAGGTTGAAAAGTAGGCAAAATGGTTGGAGGCCTAACAACAAAGCCTGCATTCAAAATGGCCACTTGCCTGCCAGCACATGGCCAGTGCCTGTAGCTGCACTCAAAATGGCCACCAGCCACATGGCATGTCCCTCCCCATGAACACCCCCAAAAATCGAAAAACACTGCAAAATCAGCACAATCCCATTCAATCCATGGCCTCCATGATGTTTAAATTCAAGACAACCCACAGAAAGACTAGGCCCATGCTAGACTCAAATACCCCTGGTGAAAAGGCCACAAGTACAGGCCCAAAAATCGAAAAACACTGCAAAATCAGCACAATCCTATTCCATCCATGGCCTCCATGATGTTTAAATTCAAGACAGCCCACAGAAAGACTAGGCCCATGCTAGACTCAAATACCCCTGGTGAAAAGGCCACAAGTACAGGCCCAAAAATCGAAAAACACTGCAAAATCAGCACAATCCTATTCCATCCATGGCCTCCATGATGTTTAAATTCAAGACAGCCCACAGAAAGACTAGGCCCATGCTAGACTGAAATACCCCTGGTGAAAAGGCCACAAGTACAGGCCCAAAAATCGAAAAACACTGCAAAATCAGCACAATCCCATTCAATCCATGGCCTCCATGATGTTTAAATTCAAGACAACCCACAGAAATACTAGGCCCATGCAAGACTCACTACCCCTGGGCATAAATAAAGGTTGAAAAGTAGGCAAAATGGTTGGAGGCCTAACAACAAAGCCTGCATTCAAAATGGCCACTTGCCTGCCAGCACATGGCCAGTGCCTGTAGCTGCACTCAAAATGGCCACCAGCCACATGGCATGTCCCTCCCCATGAACACCCCCAAAAATCGAAAAACACTGCAAAATCAGCACAATCCTATTCCATCCATGGCCTCCATGATGTTTAAATTCAAGACAGCCCACAGAAAGACTAGGCCCATGCTAGACTCAAATACCCCTGGTGAAAAGGCCACAAGTACAGGCCCAAAAATCGAAAAACACTGCAAAATCAGCACAATCCTATTCCATCCATGGCCTCCATGATGTTTAAATTCAAGACAGCCCACAGAAAGACTAGGCCCATGCTAGACTCAAATACCCCTGGTGAAAAGGCCACAAGTACAGGCCCAAAAATCGAAAAACACTGCAAAATCAGCACAATCCTATTCCATCCATGGCCTCCATGATGTTTAAATTCAAGACAGCCCACAGAAAGACTAGGCCCATGCTAGACTGAAATACCCCTGGTGAAAAGGCCACAAGTACAGGCCCAAAAATCGAAAAACACTGCAAAATCAGCACAATCCCATTCAATCCATGGCCTCCATGATGTTTAAATTCAAGACAACCCACAGAAATACTAGGCCCATGCAAGACTCACTACCCCTGGGCATAAATAAAGGTTGAAAAGTAGGCAAAATGGTTGGAGGCCTAACAACAAAGCCTGCATTCAAAATGGCCACTTGCCTGCCAGCACATGGCCAGTGCCTGTAGCTGCACTCAAAATGGCCACCAGCCACATGGCATGTCCCTCCCCATGAACACCCCCAAAAATCGAAAAACACTGCAAAATCAGCACAATCCCATTCCATCCATGGCCTCCATGATGTTTAAATTCAAGACATCCCACAGAAAGACTAGGCCCATGCTAGACTCAAATACCCCTGGTGAAAAGGCCACAAGTACAGGCCCAAAAATCGAAAAACACTGCAAAATCCGCACAATCCTATTCCATCCATGGCCTCCATGATGTTTAAATTCAAGACAGCCCACAGAAAGACTAGGCCCATGCTAGACTCAAATACCCCTGGTGAAAAGGCCACAAGTACAGGCCCAAAAATCGAAAAACACTGCAAAATCAGCACAATCCCATTCCATCCATGGCCTCCATGATGTTTAAATTCAAGACAGCCCACAGAAAGACTAGGCCCATGCACCACTCACTACCCCTGGTCAAGGCCCCAACAACAGGTCAAAAATCGAAAAACACAAAATTTTACAAAAAAAAAAAATCGAAAAACACAGAAAAATCAGCACAATCCCAATTCATCTATGGCCTCCATGATGTTTAAGTTCAAGACAACCACAGTCCACCCACCACTGAGTACCCCTGGGGAAAAGGCCCCAAAACAGCCCAAAAATCGAAAATCCCAAAATTTTAGTTGCAGCAACTGTAATGCCCCAAACAAACTTACTTGTAAAATTTCTAATCCAACAGTGATCCAAAGAAAGTCAAAAAGGCCTCAAATCCAAAGATCCAGCAGCATCCACAAAAAGTAATCCTTCCAGGTCCACATCCGAATGAAAAGTGACCAGGAGATGGACAAAGCACTGGGAGGAGCCTGCTGAACAGGAACAGGAAGTTGAAGACTATGGGGCACTTCCTTCCTCCCACCCCCCTGCCCCCCTCCCCAAAATGGACTCCTCGCTAAAAAAGTGCAGGAAAATGTCAAACTAAGGAGTTATTCACATAAAAATCATCATTTCTAGAAGGTTTATGCTGCTTGCTGGTGGATTTCTTGTGCAGAATTGCAAATTTATATTTTCGCTCGCCGCATCTCAAATCTCGCAATTGCGAAGTACCGCGAGACGTGATCTCGCCGTACTCGCGTTGACAAACTATCGCTGGCAAGCCGTGATGACGTAATCGCGCTCGCCAATTCCCGCGGGATCACACAGCAAGATCCAAAATGGCGCAGCACTCGCAAACTATCGAAAAAAACAACTCGGCAAACGATGATAAACGCCGCGCGCCGCAAAAATTGTATCACCAACGCCGCGCGCCGCCAAAAAAATCCGCTGCGTGCGAATTTGCGGATTTTGCGGGAAATCCGCAAATCTCGCGGATTGCGGATTTCCCGAAAATCCGCAAAATCCGCGAGCGGAACGGATTTTCCGCCCACGCTTACTCTAAATACTGAATTTAGGGGTGTTATAGGTACTGGCAGGGAGTAGCCAATGGGCTACTTACTTTTTAGGGTGACTACACCCTTTGTGTGTCCCCTCCCTTTGGATGAGGGGGCTTCCCCTAACCTGATTGGCTAAAATCCTTCCAACCAACATGGAGGATTTTCTAAGAAGGGGGTCACTTCAGCTCTGGATACCATAGTGGTGGTCCTTGCTGAGTGGTAACACACCTCTAGTGGCTAGTAATGTTCGCGCTGACCTTGCTGTGAGAGGTGGGGCTTGGTCAGGGGGGCAGGCATCTCCACTAGCTGGAGAGGCCCTGGCTAGCATTTCAAAGGGCAGGAAGCCTTTGGGGCGTGCCACCCTGATGGCTGTTCCTGCTTGGGGGTAGGTGAGAAGCACCGCCACTCCAAGCAGGCTTTGTTCCTGACCCCTGAGAGCACCAGGCTTCCACTTCAGGGGATGAGAAACCTGTCTGTGTGTGGCAGGCAGACAGGTTGGTCGTTTTGCAGCAGACATCGCTAAGATTCTCTCTGAGTGCATTTTACAGTTAATCCAACACTGGGATCAGTGTGGGTTTATTGTGCTGAGAAGTTTGATACCAAACTTCTTGGCATTAAGTAAAGCCATCATGGAGCTGTGGAGTTTGTGATGACAAACTCCCACCCCATGTTCTCAGAATGGCTCCAATGCACTTACAATATCTGTGAATGGCACAGACACTGTAGGGGCATATTGCTCATGCAGCTGTGCCCTCGCCTGTGGTATAGTGCACCCTCCCTTAGAGCTGTGAGGCCTGCTAGAGGGGTGACTTACCTAACCAACAAGCAGTGGTTGTGGGCATGCCACACAGGGATGTGTGCCATGTCGACTCTTAGGTTTTGTCGGCACCAAAACACACATTTTGTAATGGCAGGGTGGAGGTGTTAAGGTGATGGGTCTCTGAGGGTGGCACAATACATGCTGCAGCCCTTAGGGACCCTCTCTGGTCACAAGGCCACTGGTACCTTTTACAAGGGTCTTATATATGGGCTAGGGGTGTGTCAATTCTGGAAACAAGGGTATAGTTTTGGTGAAGAACACAGTCACTGGGAACCTGATTGGCAGGGACCCAGTGCACACTCAGTCAAAGTGCATCCGATTGGCAAAAAGGAGGAGGGGGGGGGGGTAACCATGTAAAAAGGGGAAATTTCCTACAGACCCAAACTCCTAAGAAGTTGTCTGGTGATGGCAATGTTGCAGTCTGCATGTGCACACGTTCCTTTTTCTTTTTTGGGTCTTGTGCAGGTACAAGGACATAAAGTCCTAAAAAGGTGTCTGGCAATGGCCATGTGGCTGCCTGTGTATATACACGTTCTATTTATTTCTTTGAGTATTGTGCAGAGAGGAGGACCCAGACTCCTAAGGTGTCTGGTGATGGCCATGAGGCTGTCTGCATTGCTCACTTTCCATTCACTTCTTAGGGAATTGTGAAGGTGGGAAGACCCAAAGTCCTGAAAGGTGTCTGATTATGGGCATGTGCCAAGTCTGTATGTGCTCTCTTTCCATTCACACCTCCGGTAAACCATTCTAGGAGGAACACCTGCCTCATCCTTTGTTATGTATGTAACAGACCTTCCAGTGTGTGCCTGAAGCCACAGAGAAACATTCATACCTTGTTTCAGGAAGGCCCTGGGGCTGTGCCAGGAAGCCTGCTCAACACTCCTGGATGGGCAAGTGATGAACATGTCTCAAAAGATAGCATGGTGGGCCTTAGAATGGGACAGCAAGTTGGATTGTGGAAGGCCTACTTTTCCGCCTCGCACTGGTGCCTGAGTTACAGTATACCGGCTAGCTCCATCCTCTGTTTTCACCATAGCTAGTAATGGTTTATTCAGTTTACCATGTTTCTGTGTGGTGCTACCGCTCCTGGAAACATCGACACCGCAGGGTATAGAATTTCCTCACCTATTGTGAGTTAATTTGTTTGTAATGAGGCCTTTCCTGTGGAACCCAGAGAGTCCGCCTCCCCCCGTTCAGATCCGAGGCCACCGAAGTCATCTGCGGCGTACCACAAGGGTCATCACTCAGCCCCACCCTCTTCAAAGTCTACATGAGCCCTCTCGCAGCCATCGCACGCAAACACAACCTCAACATCATCTCCTACGCCGACGACACCCAGCTAATCCTCTCCCTCACCAACGACCCCGCCACCGCCAGAACCAGCCTACACGAAGGGATGAAAGACGTTGCCGAATGGATGAAGAACAGCCGCCTGAAACTGAACTCAGATAAGACGGAAGTCCTCATCCTGGGATCAGCGCCCTCCACCTGGGATGACTCCTGGTGGCCCCCTGCCCTGGGCACCACCCTCAAACCAACGGACCATGCACGCAACCTGGGCTTCATCCTGGACTTCTCCCTCTCGATGACCAGACAAGACAACGCCGTCTCGTCATCATGCTTCAACACCCTGCGCATGCTCCGTAAGATCTTCTGATGGATCCCCACCGAAACCAGGAAGACGGCCATCCAGGCACTCGTCACCAGCCGACTGGACTACGGAAACACCCTCTACACCGGAACCACAGCCAAACTTCAGAAAAGACTCCAGCGCATCCAGAACGCCTCCGCACGACTCGTCCTGGACATCCCCCGACACAGCCACATCTCCGGCCACCTGAGAGACCTGCACTGGCTCCCCGTCAGCAAGAGGATCACGTTCAGGCTCCTCACCCACGCACACAAGGCTCTCCATGACCTGGGCCCCAAGTACCTCAACAACCGCCTGACCTTCTACGCACCCACCCGCCAGCTACGATCGACCAGCCTCGCCCTCGCCGCCGTTTCACGCATCCGCAAAGCCACCGCCGGGGTAAGATCCTTCTCCTACCTGGCAGCCAAGACATGGAACTCCCTCCCGATCCACCTCCGGCTGACACAGGATCATCTCTCCTTCAGGAAGCTCCTCAAGACCTGGCTCTTCGAGCAGTAACGAACCCCTCCCCCCCAGCGCCTTGAGACCCTTCCGGGTGAGTAGCGCGCTATACAAATGCTGATGAAGATGTAGAAGAAGAAGAACCCGAGTAATATGTACCCATTTCAGGATATTTTGGCCTTTCCAAGTAGTTTTCTTTAATAGCAATTCGCCTCTGTTTGCTAGTCTAAATGTGAAGGCCGAAAAAAACCCTCTGCTTCGCTTGTATCCAAAAAAAAGCATAGACAAATTCCGGCTTCAGGGCAAACTCCATTTCATAGAGCAGAATCATGGCTGTTAGAAGGGCCATCCAGAGTAGAGGAAAACCGGTTCCCTTTATCCAGACCAGACTTGCTAGCAATCATCACCACTGAGCATTCCAGAATGCTTTCCCCACATGCGGGAATCCAGGAGCACTGTTCCGTAGACCATCTTCTTAAGTGTGGACATTCACCTATCTACAGGAAGACCTGTAGAGACACTTAAGAAAGAATATATCATGCAGCCTATAAACACAGGCTACAGTGGAGAAATTCTTCAGATTGTAGAGAGTGCTGTGCATGGGGAGAGAGAAAGATCGTGTCCTCCCAGTGATGGTCAATTGGTCCCACTGGTTCTAGAGGTACCCCTGATGAGGACGCATGTGGAGGCGTGCATTCGGAATGATACATAAGGCCATAGAGCCGAGGAGAGACTTCACCGTGGGAAGAGAGGCTTTCATGAGAGTGACTCTTCCGATGGATCGATAAGTCTCCCTTCTAATGGAGAAACTCTTGCGTGTCGATGGAAGCCTCTAAATACTTTAGAGTCTGAACTGGATTGGAGGTTAAGTTGCTGTAGTTGATGTGAAGACCAAAACGTTGAAGGACATGGCATGTCCAGTTGTAATGCGACTGGGCTTCCTAAGGACCGGACTCCTTGATTAACCAATCGTCTAGGTAAGGGTAGACGAAGATTCAATGTTTCGGGAGGCAGGCAGCTGCTACTGCCATGCACTTCGAAACTGGCTCTCGAGTAGGACAGCTTGATCGGATCTAGTGTTCGGATTCACCACTAATAACGAACGTTTCTATAAAAGTTACTTTTGTTGATGACTTCTGTTTGGGTTTTGAGATGGACTGTGACATCATTCACCAGATGCCCCTCTTAAAACCTTTCAAGATTAGCCCAAGACACTGACAGGTGACCAGCGGTCTTGTACAGGTGTTGGCACTAGGTCCCGTGCAGGTGTTGGCACACGGTCCCGTGCAGGTGTTGGCACACGGTCCCATACAGGTGTTAGCACATGGTCCGGTACAGGTGTTGGCACACGTTCCCGTACAGGTGTTGGCACATGGTCATGTACAGGTGTTGGCACACAATCCCTTTCTGGTGTTGGCACACGGTCCCTTACAGATGTTGGCACACGGTCCCGTACAGGTATTGGCACAAGGTCCCTTACAGGTGTTGACACACGGTCCCGTACATTTCTTGGCACACGGTCCCATATAGGTGTTGGCGCATGGTCCCATACAGGTGTTGGCGCATGGTCCCATACAGGGGTTGGCGCATGGTCCCATACAGGTGTTGGCATATGGTCCCATATAGGTGTTGGCACACGGTCCCTTACAGGTGTTGGCACACGGTCCCTTACAGGTGTTGGCACACGGTCCCTTACAGGTGTTGACACACGGTCCCGTACATTTCTTGGCACACGTTACCGTACAGGTGTTGGCACACGGTCCCATACAGGTATTGGCACACAGTCCCTTACAGCTGTTGGCACACAGTCCGGTACAGGAGTTGGCACACTGTCCCATGGCACACGATCCCATACAGATTCTCACACACAGTCCTGTACAGGTGTTGGAACATGGTCCCATACCGGTGTTCCCTCAGTGAGTCGTACATGTGTGAGCATGGAATGAAAGGATATTGAATCTGACCGCAGACTTTACACGCGCCTTCCAGACAGACCACCTGTATCCAGTCCAGCCCATCTCCTCTCTCCCAGAGGCCTGTACCCGGTCCTTCCCAAGTGTCCGTCTTCCATTTCTCTGTAGCCGCCTCACTCCCTGCCTTTCGGCTGGTGTACAGTTTTCTCTTTGATTAAATCTCGCTTTCCCGCCAGATTCTATTTCGTGTCATGGATCCCTCGGAGTCCGCGCCGGAAGTCGGGTTTGACAGCTCTGTCGCACCCAATTATCACAGCACGGCTGAGCCGAAGCCAGAGTTTTACAGCTCCAGCGTAAATGTCATCTCCCGGGCTATCCCCCCTCCCTTCCACACACCTCGACCCCCAGCGGACCTAAGAGACATCATCGTCTCCCAGAGTCTAAACTGGCCCGAGGCGCAGTCGGCCATGTTCACGGAAATGGCTGCATTTATTCGATGCCAGGGCCGGCGCAAGGCATGTCAGCGTGGGCAGTTGCCCAGGGCCCCGCGCTTGCTTGCAGCCGTGGGGCCTCCCACCTTTAAAGACTCCAGACTATTGAGGCCCAGGGGGCCCCCTAAGAGTTTATATTTTTTCTTTGTTTGAACAATCTCCCGTACAGAGTGAATTAAAATGGACATTCAAAAGGGGCCCTATAATCATGTCCTTAACTTTGCCTGCAAAAACATTGATCCAGTGTCTGCACAATGAATGAAAGTTCTGAAAAGCATGTGATGGGAGGGGCCTGCTCTCCATTTATGCCCTCACCCTCAGAGTGAAAAAACAAATCTTAACTCTGCAGCGGTGCCCCCCTTCTTTACCTTCAATGAAACTTCAAAGAGACTCCTTCTAGTTCTTTCGCAGTCTCCTCATGTCAGAACTGGACATTTTTCAATGTTATATACAAGAAAGCCGTAGATGTTGCTTATTCATCTTATGCAACTAATAGCCACTGACAAAGCCAATAGTACTGGCTTGTTCTAGGTGTAATTTTACTTGTTGCAATATTTTTCTGGAGGCAATGACAGAGGCAGCAAAATACCAGTCAGGCGGCAGAGTATGCTAAGCACAGATTAATATAGCTTACATGTTTTTAAGCCACACCCTTAATTACATCAGGAATTCCCCTTTGAAAGATACCTCCAGTTTTTTTCATCCCACTTAAAGCCCTGCTGTCAGGTCAGCTTGTAGGCCTTTTTTTGGCTAGTTGTTGGCCTGCTTTATGGTGAGGTGAGCCGGTTTTTACTATTTAGTTTTATGATATCAAAGCAAACATTGCCTGCATTAAACTCAAATCAGTGCAGTCTTCCATACCTTACAAATACACTTACACAGCATATCTTTACAAGTTTAAAACTGCCCCAGTTTGCAAACATGGGCCACTTTTCTAGCTAATTAACTCACTAATGGGGGCCCCTTTTATTTTGGTTCTGGGGGTATTTTCTTTCCCAATCTGATGCTGCATGTTTGGCAGGGCCAGTGGCATTATGCGATCGTGCAGCAGCGGCGATTTCTGCAGATTTATGCATTTGACGCATTTGCTACATAATCAATCATCTTCTGCATAATCTACAGATTTAACAACAAAATTGCTTTCTATCTCAAACGGTTCAAAAGTTACTGAAAAGGCAGGGACACGTCTTGCTACATGTGGGAAGGTCCTTTGAAAAGCTGGAATAGTCAACTTTCAGTTCCCACTGCTAAATTTGGGCATTAAATTGGTACTAATGGGGTGCAACCAGTGCCCAAACAGTGTTACCAAGTTTAAAGATGGCAAAAAATGAAGTAATACTATTTCAAAATGTGCCAGATTATGCCGCATAATTTGTCTTTTCTTGCCACATAATTTACTCACCCTGCCACATAATTTAGCCCTCTCCTGCCGCATAATTGCAGTGTCCTGATGTTAGGGTTATCAATGGGAGTGATTTGGTTCTTGTTTATATTTTATCTGTATTTCATCTCACAGCATATTACTCTTGGATGATGCACGCTTTGTCGCCTCAAGGTGTTTATCACAGGCTACAGTTGAGCACCTTGGAGTTGAGGCTGCAGGCAGTAGAACGTTCACACTGTGCCTGTCTGTGGATTAAAAAAGTGTTCAGATTACATGATCATTCAAAATATGGCCTCTCGGCAGAGCACAAAGTGCAATGGTCCTGCATTCTAGTTGTGATTCTATGCAAATGTGTGTGAAGGAGCTACTTATTGGTCAAAACAACAAGGGGAAAGGAAAATAATGTATTATTGTTACTCATTTAGCTTAAACAGCTAACACCCATTGACAAAACCCAGTCACGGCCGGCATGAGTCGCGGGTGTGGGGGTCGGTTTAATTTTTTTATTAAGAAAAGAAAAAAAAACTTTCCTTAGCCGGCCCGATCCGATCCCACGTCGTCTCTGCTTAGGGGCCTCACATGTTCCTATTTTGCCCGGGGGCCCACATGTCCTAGGACTGACCCATGTCCAAGCGATGGAGCCCGCAATGCTCTAATCACGAGCTGCGCTGCGGCGTTGCCGGGTGATGTCATCATTTTACATTCATTAACATTCACTGGTGAGACTTTTCCAACTGATTACACCCGAGGTGAAATGTTTTCACGAGATCTGGATTTCTTTAAAATAAAATGTGAGCAAACTGTTAATTTGCTGGGGAGAATTCCTGAAGGTGTCTCTGTAAGACGACAAATACGTGATGCGTTGAAACACTTGAATTTGTATTTTGACTGCTAAATTTAAGCCATCAGCCTACTTTTATGTTTACCTCCTCTTTAACGAGGCTGAAGACGTCGATATTTTAGTAGGATCTTGATAACTCAATATATAATTAAATACAAGCTGTTAGCATAATACTGATTTATAACAAGGGCCTTCAAAGGGGGCTGTGGAAGTTGCTTTAAACAAGCATGGAAAGTTTTTGGGGGGGCCACCACCTAGACAGCACAAGAAATAAAGACCATTTAAGTACCCCAACTTAAAAACCATGTGGGGTACTGCTCTAACACACCACCACAAGTCTCTTAAGTTCTAACGCTGTATTGTAATTTTGTTCTGCCCGCGTTGTGGGCGGTTTGCCCCCTTTGCTCGTCAGTTGGGAGGGTGCCTCAGTTGAGCTTGTCGGCGATGGTCTTGTGGTCAATGGTATGAGATGCAGGTCAGAGGTCATATGTTCCTCTTGGGTACCCTCTGCTCATCTACCAGCCGCCTTCCAGAAGTCCAGGAAGGTGCTCTCCGAATCGCGTCTGGGTCGCCACCATATCATGATGACTGTTGTTCCATTCGCAAAAAGTGTCTGCAAATGAGGCAACTACCTCTTGGAATGGAATCATATTATCATACAGTGCTCCTGATTGCATTCCAGAACAGATTAAAAAATAATAATAAAACAGCCAGTGTCCTTAAAGGAAACAGTAAGTGTTATTTTCTCAAAAAGGATCACTTTTTGGAAAGCTTGAGGGGCAGCGGGACTCTGGACCAGGGGGTGGACATAACTTGTGTAATGCTCTGTAGTGCAATCCCGTGGAATTACCCACAAATTCAGCGTGATTACATTGAATTACGCTGGAGGAGTGTTTCTGCATTTAGCGCTAGTTTCTTAGTGCAAAAATGCCCCTTTTGTATCCAAAATGAACTCAAGGATTCATTTTGTGGTAAGAAATAGTGGTAAATGCAAGAGAAGTCGAAAAGAGAGCACGAGCAGCTACTCATGCGCGCTAAATGTTCTCTCGCTGTAGGATTTTTTCCTCCCAAATTATTCTTAATTACACGTTATTATTGGTCATTCTACATAAAAGAGTAACACAGAACTAATTAAATTACTCCGATATAATTGTAATTCCACCCAAGCCTACTCAGGAACACAGCTTACCACCCCCCACACACTGCGGTCGTAAACCATAATACGTTGCCTTCCGAAACAGAAATAGGAGTGGGATGCCTCTTTTACGCCCCCTTCTAGTTGTGATTGAAAAACAATCGCTAACGTCGTTTTACGAGTTTGAAAGAATTTTGTGAGTACTAAGAGGGATATACAAAATTATTCAAGACTTTAATTTCACCCTCCCCTGCGTAGAGAGCAAGGCTTCCAATATTCAAATAGCTGCTTGCGGAGAGCAGGGCGGGGTTTTAAATGGTCTAAAAGGGCCTTAACTACCTCTACAGAATGGCAAAAAATCTTGGAGTATTGGTCGATAGGTTTATATCGTTTAACCTGCAGTTAAACAGGACAATTTATCCAGTATTAGGGGTGTCTTTCATAGATTCACATGCCTGAATCATTTCCCGTCGTCGAGACGGGAGTCTCCGGTATATAGAAAAGTAATGTCCCATAGACCTACATAAAGAAAAGTATGCCTAAGGGTCCCACCTTAGTAGCCTATCTATGTCCTTTTGTAAAAAGGACCAAACTCTAGAAGAGAGCCAGTCAGATAACACCTCCCTCTAGAACCTTCCTGACAGGAGCCTCAGTCTCTCAGATTTTCTACCGCACGTTGTGCTAGGGAGTCTCCACCTGAGTTCTCCTCAGGTTTGCTTGTTTAAGCTTCTTTCTTCACTATTTTGAACTACTTTCAGCAAAATCTGACTATGGCTGACCCACAGAAGAGGGGTCTCTTCAGAGCTTGTGCCTCTTGTAATAAGAAGAGATTACATATTGAGGACCAGCACAAGACATGTCTTTACTGTCTATATCCGGACCATTCGCCAAAGGAATGCAAGATTTGTAGAACATTCTCTACAAAAACACTTAAGGACATAGAGGGACGACTTTTGATCTGGCTGAACAAACTTAAGACCAGGGACAACTTGGAGTCTTCGGAGGACGGTGAGATTGCTTCTGTCTCCTCTAAATTATCCTTGAAGAGGCCAAGGGTTACTTCCCCTAGCCCTTCAGACGCTCCTCCTAAAAAGACTGCTAAAAAGTCTTCAGAGGCAAAATCTTCAGCGTCTGACAAGGAAATTCCTGCCTCCAGGAAGCCAGCGCAGTTGTCGACAACGACATCGCCGATGCTATCGTCAGCGCATAAGAAGACTGTGTCTCCTGTCCATGTTTCCACTTCAACGACGACAGTATCGACGACGACGGCGTCGTCTGCGTTTTCATCGTCGACGAAGACTACTCCATCATCGTCGGCGGGTAAGACTGTGTCGTCGATTATCCTCATAAAAAACCAGTCGTCGACGCTTAAGATCTTGTCGACGACGTCTTCGTCGACGTCAGTGTTGATGACGAAGCCAAGGACGTCGACGCCTTTGCCGTCGACGAAGATCCTCCCGTCGACGGGTGTACCGTCGACATCGACGACGAAGAGGACACCATCGACGACGGCGCCGTCGACGAAAGTGACATCGGTGCAGTCATCGTCGACGAAGGCACCGACGACGACATCGTCGACGATATAGTGGAAGCAGTCGAAGATGATACCTCCGTCGATGGGGAGCGTGGTTTCTATGCCGTCAACGGCCTTACAGTCGTCGGTTCCGATTTGATGGATGAGGATGGTCTACAGCAATCCTCTCAAAGAGTAAAGAATGTCAAGAAGGCGCTTACACCGGACTTAATGTCTCCGAGTAGGGTGCAAAAATTGCCACCGTCTTGTCTTCTACAGGATGAAGACTCAGATGAGGAACAGGACATGCAGGCTATGAGTCCATCTCACCTGTGGTAAAGTGCCAAAGCTGAGGATGAGGTCGACGAGGTGGAATTTACACATGAACATTCTGTTCAATCACAGGTCCAGACACAAATCACACCAATTGGCTGGTTTCTCTATTTTCATTGGTCTCTCCTGGACAGGAGGCCCAACCATTCACTAATTAAAAAACTAAGACGGAAAGAACATTGTGTTTGATCTCATCCTTGAACGCTTTACTATAATCAACTATACCCTTACAACTGTTGTGTGTGCTTGACTGGCTGTTGTACTTTACATAAGGGTAGTTCTACACCCTTTGGTTGCAGAGTTTTAGGGTTCTCTCTGTACAAGCAGCACCAACCAAAACTACTTTCTTGTGACCACTCAACCACTATATGTTGTGCGCCATTCTATTCTGAATACGAATAACCCCTCGCTGAACTGTGCACACCAATGGTATGTCTACCAGCGTCCATAGTATCAGACTTAAGGTTTTTGATCCAGGACTACAAACAAAGGTTTCCAGAATCTTCCATCCCACAGGCAGCGGGTCCGGTGCCATCAACGACTAGGGTGACGGCGTCTCCACGTGCTAGACCACCCCCTTGGTGTCCCATCAGGAAAGGGAACCAGTACAAGATCTTCCGTCATCGGATGATGAGGAGGTGGAACAAGAAGAGGGGGAAGTCAAATCTGATCATGGGGTCATGTGGACTATATAGCTTCTTCCCCAGCCTCGCCTGAACTTTCAAGCTCAGACTCACCTCCTGCAGACATAGGAGGGTTCCACAATCTGGTTAAAAGAGAGGCTAAAAGGTTCCATATGGAGATGGAATCTCATGAAACTGACTGTTTTCTTTATGATTTTAAGGACCCGATTAAGAAGACAACCAGGTCCATTCCCATTATCGACCACATGTGGGAGCAGGATCTACAAATAATGCAAACACCGTCCTCAGTATCGGTGGTGGTGCCGAGACTAGATAAGAAGTACAAGGCCCCTTCAACGGCACCAGCTTGCCTTACAGGTCAACCCAAGCCGGATTCGGTGGTCACTCAGGCGGCACAGAAAAATGCTAGGAACCCGTCCTCGCAGGTGACAGCTCCACCAGATAAGGAGGGTAGGAAGCTGGACAGCATTGGGAAACGGTTCTCTACCACCTCAGCCATGACAGTGAAGGTGGCAAACTCAATTGCGCTGTTAGGAAGATATAACAGGCAGTTGTGGGCTGACATTGCTCCGTATCTCTCCGAGCTGCCAGACGACACGAAAGAGGAGGTTCAATCCCTACTCAAAGAGGGCCAAACATCGGCTTCTGAACTGATTGACTGTGCTATGGATATAGCAATGACTGGTTTTAGACAGTTGGCTGGGGCAGCAGCATTGCGGAGGCAGGGGTGGCTCAAAGCTACCTCATTTAGGCAGGAGGTTCAAGCTAAAGTCCTCAACATGCCTTACGACGGACAACACCTGTTTGGGGAAAAAATTGATGAGGCCCTGCAATCGATAAAAAAGGATACGGATACGGCAAGGGCACTGGGCACACTTCAATTCAGAAATCAGTCCTTTCGAGGGAGCAGGGGCAGAGGTCAGTCCTCTTACAGAGGAAACTATCAAAACAGGTCCTCCTATTCCTATAATTAAGGCCGGTCACAATTCCAGTCAAGACAGCAGCAGCAAGGTCGGCAGACCTCTTATGGAAAATCCAACTATAGAGGGAAGAACCAAAAGAAAACCACTGGCGGACGCCAATGACTTTTTCCAGCAGCCAGTCCCTCCACCATCTCATTCTTTCAAAATTGGAGGAAATCTAACCAACTACCTCCACAATTGGAAAGCAATTACAACCAACAGATAGGTGCTGCAATTGATACAATTTGGACACTCCATAGAATTCAAAACAATTCCCCCGACAACTCCTCCTCGTATAATGCACCACAACAACATGCGATTGCTCCTTCAAGAAATCTCCACTATGTTAAAAAAAGGAGCAATAGAGCGAGTACCATCAGCTCACAGAGGAAAGGGATTTTACTCCCGCTTCTTCCTGATCCAAAAGAAGGAGAAGAATTGGAGGCCCATATTGGATCTCAGGGCACCCAATGCATTCTTGAAGAGTCAATCGTTTCGCATGGTAACGATACAGGAGATCTTGGGACTCTTGGAGGAGGGGGATTTCATGACGTCGTTAGATCTACAAGACGCGTACTTTCACATCCCTATCCACAAATGGCACAGGAAATTGCTCAGATTTGCAGTGGCAGGTCAACACTACCAATTCTGTGTCCTACCGTTTGGCCTCAAGTCTGCGCCCAGGATTTTCACCAAATGCCTCTCCCCGGTTGCAGCTTTCCTCAGGCAGCATGGACACCAAGTCTTCCCGTATTTGGACGACTGGCTGGTAAAGGCACCATCTCTAGCACACGCAACTGCATCCTCCAACGCCTGTCTGAATCTCTTCAGGCATCTGGGTTTGACACTCAATCACGAGAAATCCACTTTGCAACCATCCCGGGTCATTACCTTCTCGGGGCGACGTTGGATACGGTAAATGCGAAGGCATTCCCATCTCAGGAGAGTAAACACAAGCTCATCTCTCTGGCTGCATCAGTGGCCTCAAAGAAGACTTTACCAGTCCGTACATTCAAATCACTCTTAGGGATGATGTCCTCGTGCATCCTGCTTATACCGCACTGTCGCCTCAGGATGTATCTGCTGCAAGAGGCTCTGTCCAGACAATGGACTCAATGCTCGGGATCCTTCGAGGACCGCATTGCGATCACACAGCAAATAACCAAGGCACTGCAGTGGTGGAGGTCGCCCAAGAACCTTTCACAAGGGTTGCTGTTTCTGCTCCCTGCAGCTCCACACGTAGTAACAACGGATGCTTCCCTGGAGGGTTGGGGAGCAGTCCTTCAGGAATTACAGATCAGTGGCAAGTGGACAAACCAGGAAAAACAGCTTCATATCAACCTCCTGGAGCTGAGAGCAGTTTTCCTAGCCCTGCAGGCTTTCATACCACGGATCGAGAACTCCCCAGTGCTCGTCAGCACCGACAACACCACGACGATGCACTACTTGAACAAACAGGGAGGGACGCATTCGCTCAGGCTATATCGCGAATCGCAGAAGATCTGGAATTGGCTTGTTCTCCACAACATCTCATTAAAAGCGGAGTACGTCCCAGGCAAGGACAATGTCTTAGCAGATGCACTGAGCAGGCAGAGGTCTCTATCCCACGAATGGGAACTTGACATGGACATGGTTGCTTACAGCTTTTCGGTGTGGGGAACACCGCAGATCGACCTATTTGCGACCAGGGAGAACGCCAAATGCCAAAACTACGCAAGTTGGCATCCCCAGTCAAGGTCCCTCGGAAATGCATTTTACATCGCTTGGCGCAACGTATTTGCGTACGCATTTCCGCCATTCCCAATGATCCCCAGGGTACTCAGAAAGATGAAGGCGGAGCCTTGCACTCTGATTCTGATTGCCCCATTCTGGCCGAGACAGCACTGGTTCACGGACCTTCATCGCCTCTCACTGCAACTGCCAATCCGCCTGCTTCAACATCCATCTCTGCTCACGATGAGCCACAAGCAGGTTCAACATCCCGATCTGAAATCTCTCAGGTTATCGGCTTGGCTCCTGAGTACCGAGAGTTCAGTAAACTGAGCATTCCGCAGGAGTGTAAAGACGTCCTAGCCAAGGCAAGAGCGGACAGTACTAACAAGACCTATTCCCTGAAGTGGAAACGTTTTTGTGTATGGTGTGCGGACAACGGTCTACGCCCCTTCCGCACCTCTCCGGAACAAATATTACCCTACCTGCTACATCTGGCGCAGTCGGGCTTGGCCCATGCATCCATTAGAGTACTTCTGGCTGCAATTTCGAGATTTAAAAGAACATTGAAAGGACCCTCCCTCTGATCCAATAGACTGATAAAACAGTTCCTCAAGGGACTTTACAGATCCTTTCATCGGCCACAACTAATTCCTCCAACATGGCATCTCAATGTGGTTCTTAACCAATTGATGAAACACCCTTTTGAACCCATCCATCGGGCGGATATCAAATATCTTTCATGGAAGACAGCCCTTCTACTTGCACTTACATCAGCAAGGAGGGTCAGTGAATTGCAGGCTCTTTCCATACAAGACCCTTTCATGCAGTTTAAGGGTGACCGAGTGGTTCTCCGAACTAATCCTCGGTTCATTCCTAAAGTCCCGTCGGACTTCCATTTAAATGAGCCAGTAATACTCAAGTCTTTTTTCCCAAATCCCAGCACTGCAGCCGAAAGATCTCTGCACTCCTTGGACCTTAGGAGGTGTCTGAAGTTCTATATTGACAAAACTAACAATTTCAGGAAGTCCACTCTGCTATTCATAGCCTTCAGTAGACCACGGAAGGGTATGCCACTTTCAAAACAAAGTATTTCAAGATGGATATCTTCGGCAATTGCCTTTTGTCATGACAGAGCTGGGCGGCCACTGCCAGCAAAAGTCAGAGCTCACTCTACAAGAGCCGTATCCACTTCTGCGGCACTGTTTGCAGGGGTGCCAGTTCTGGATATCTGCAGAGCGGCAACTTGGAAGTCGCCGCATACCTTCACCAGGCACTACTACTGCCTGGATACAGAGCTGATGAAGGATGCAGCTGTGGGACAAGCAGTGTTACGCCATCTGTTTCAGTAAGGTGAGCCTTCCACCATCCCTCCATCCTTTGCTGGTATGCACATTTTATTTTACTGTTTCTGGTTCATGGGTATCGATTATCCATAATTGCATGATATGTATTATTGGGTGACTTGTATATGTTATTCCACCAGAAATGTGCACAATGTATTGCTTGTTACTCTGATTCAGGCATGTGAATCTATGAAAGACACCCAAATACTGGATAAGAAATGCGTTCCTTACCTGTAACTGCAGTTATCCAGTATTGGTGTCTTTCATAGATTCACATGCAACCCTCCCGCCTCCCCTGGAAGGACTCACCTTTCTCTCTATAAGTGCTACGCCTACCTAGCTTGGTGCGTCCGAAAATCTGAGAGACTGAGGCTCCTGTCAGGAAGGTTCTAGAGGGAGGTTTTATCTGATTGGCTCTCTTCTAGAGTTTGGTCATTTTTACAAAAGGATATAGATAGGCTACTAAGGTGGGACCCTTAGGCCTACTTCTCTTTATGTATGTCTATGGGACATTACTTTTCTATATACCGGAGACTCCCGTCTCGACGACGGGGAATGATTCAGGCATGTGAATCTATGAAAGACACCAATACTGGATAACTGCAGTTACGGGTAAGTAGCACATTTCTTCTACCTGCTTTTGGCTCATCAAATCCCTGGGGAAAGTGTTTCTTTTCATTCCTCTCAGTGCACGAAAACAATTGTCATGTCCAGGTTGGATTACTGTAATGCTCTCTACCTGGATATTAATAAGACTGATCTTGCTAAACTGCAGCTTGTTCAGAATGCTGCGGCCGGATTCATTCTTGATATCCCTAAATTTCAACCAGTCTTTGAGGGGAATTGGAAACTTCACTGGCTACCTGTGAACAAACAAATTACTTTTAAAGCTTTTTGTATGGTTCACAAATCCCTGGACAATATAGGTCCGGGAGAACTTAGAAATTTGTTTCAACGCTACATTCCTTCTAGAACGCTACGTTCTTCAGGCAAAAATCTTCTAGTTGTTCCTAAGTACAGAAAATTGAGATGGGGAGGTAGAGCATTTTCAGTGGCTGCATCCAAGCTGGGGAACTCGCATCTTCATTCGATTGCCAGTCTTTAATCTCACGCTTCATTTCGTAAGGCCTTGAAGACCTGGCGTTTTACCCTCTAATGGTCAGTCAGCGAGGTCTTTCCTTGCCTTCTCCTCCCTTCCTAAGACTAACTGCAATTACCGCCTTGACGCCATTTGTTGTGCTTTAAAAGTCTTTTTCATTCTTTCAAAAGATGAAACGATAGGACATCCAGAGATTTCCCCAGAGAAAATGAGAGACGTCAGAGAGGTAGGATAGAGTGACAGCTAGCCAGAGGCACCAGGAAGATTGTAGAGGGGGTACTGAGAAAGACGAGTTCTGCAATAGCGACAAAGACATATTGAAACCTGTCTTAAAATGCCATGTCACACAGAAATAGAGGGATCTACAGTGAGACACTTGGAAAATAAAAAAGAAGAGAGAGATGCAAACAAAAGACAGAAGGGAAGGAAAGAATGAGAGGCGGCGAAGATGAGACAGCAACTGAATCATGAAGAGCGATGGAGGGGGAAAGGAGTGACAAAAAAAGACACAGAGAGAAGGATAATACAGCAAAAGAGATTAAAAAAAGGAAAGAAGCGGATAGTAAAAGAGGGAGAGAGAGGAGGGTGGTGGAGTGAGAGAGAAAAGGGAGAGGTGGAAAGACAGAAAGACAGACCTAAAATTAAAAAATAGGGAAGGATTCTTTGCAGGATACATGGAGATACAGAAAGAGACGTGGGGGAGCACAAGGAAAAAAAGGCGAAGGGAGAGAGTGTAAGATACAAAGAAAAGATAGCATTGATGAAGCCAACGGGTCTGGCCTTGGCAAGCTGGTGTGATGGTTATTATTTATTTGTAATTTTTTTAATTACAAGCATATGCCACAAAAATAAAAAATATGCAGCCACCTAAACATGGGCACCATATGCTTGCAATTACAAATGTAAATTAAAAAAACATTCACTGACGCAGCAGTTTTCATAGCAATGTTTTTAAATAACAAGCCGTTCAGTTGCTGCATGCATCTTATTCCTATTATTAGTAGGAAAGAAGGCAGGAAGGAATGGCTACTTAGCATGCAAGCACTAATTTACTGATAGCTGCAATGTTATTACTTTATTAAAATAATGTAAAAAAAAATTAAGAATAACAGGGTACCGGACGTGCAGACAAAATAAATGGCTGCCATTTAAAGTTAATATGAAAAATAAGTGAAGTAGGTTGCTAGGTGGGTCAATTAATTAAAACAGTTACGCCAAACCCTTTTTTTGGTTTTCTAAATGAGACAACACTAGTGCGATGGGTGCACGCACGCAGACATGGGTGGTCCCATACCCACTGTACCCCAAGACTTGGGTCCCATACCCACTGTACCCCAAGACTTGGGTCCCATACCCACTGAACCCCAAGACTTGAGTCCCATACCCACTGTACCCCAAGACTTGAGTCCCATACCCACTGTACCCCAAGACTTGGGTCGCATATCCACTGTACCCCAAGACTTGAGTCCCATACCCACTGTACCCCAAGACTTGAGTCCCATCCCACTGTACCCCAAGACTTGAGATGCACCTCACTGGTGAGGTCCACGTAGGGGGAAATCAGCCTGTGGTTCCTTCTATTCCAAACTAGAAGTGAGGGGGCGATGCCCGACAATTGGGTCCTTTTGGAGCAGGACGAAGCTTGACTGAGAACCAATCCCCTGCATCTCCTCGACCCAGTCTCTGATGACATAGGACAGGCTGCCTCTGCGGCTACCAAAAAAAGTACCAAACCTACAATGAGCCTGAGGTCTGGGGATCCTCCTTCATCTCCTATGAAGCCGCCCAGGCCTCGCTCTGTCCAGAATAGAATATCTTCTGACAAGTGTGGAACAGGGCCCTAGTGCTGAAAACATTCATTCCAGTTACTGTAGGTAGTGAAGGGTTTGACCATCTTTCGCTCTGAGTTCCGGTCTTTTATAATTGTTATCACTACTTAATTTGTGATAAAAGAAGTTAGAGGGCTCTCGTCAGGAGGCTACTTCAGCTTACAACACCCCCCCTGCCCGAGCACTTACACAATTATTAACCATCACACTCCTTCAAGTGTAACAATTCAGCCTATTCCAGGCCCCCAAAGCTATAAGAATAGCTTGGGTGGCAAGAATTAGTAATTATTAATTTTTATTGAATTAATAAACAACTGATGTTGTGCTCATCTCTAAAGTAAACAAATAGCGCCACCATGTGGCAGATGGTTATAAGTGCCAGTGTTGACAATTGAGTGCCGGTGCTAAGTACTGGAAAACACTGGCTCAAATTAAGTATAATCAATCAATCAATCAGCGTACTTGTAAAGCGCTCAACTTACCCGTAAGGGTCCCAAGGCGCTGAGGGGAGTACTGATTGTTGTGTGGTTAAAAAGTGCTATGTATTTCTAAATGCTAGCCCGCACTGGACGTCTCTATGTAGGGGGCTGTAATAATTGTGTTATACTCTACCTACACCTGCTCATCAGTTCTAATGACCTCGGTCTTGACTGCTTGTTGTAGCGACTCCAAAGAGTCAAGGTGGCTTTAGAGAACCAGCTTTGTACCTCGGACCAGTATCTGCATCCAGACCAGTGAGGACCACGTCCGGTCTCCACATGACACAGTTCTGTGGCAATTCAGAGCACCTGACACCCGTAAAGGTGCTCTTCAACTGAAAGAAATACCAAGACACAAACACAGGTGCATTTAAATAGCTTTCCTGTTGTTATTAAAAGAAAGCTTGCACCCTAACATCTGAAAATAATAGCTTAACACATCGCCAATCGCACACCGCCGCAACCAAAACCCCGAAGTCAATACCCTACAATCACCCCTAACACCACAACCAAACCTTTGACACCACCAAAAACCTATCCACCACCAAAACCCAAAGCATCACCACCAGCTCCACATAACCAGTACCTGTACCATGCAATGACTACAAAACCCCAGTCACCACACCACACCTCTACCACCAAACCTGTCACTACCTACAAATCCCTTCGACCACAAAACCATACCACTACGACTAAACCCCTGCTTTCACCACCAATCCAAGCTACCACCACCAACCCAAGTCACCTCCAGCAAACTCTGCTACCACCAGTAAACCCCTGCCACCACCAGCAAACCTCTGCCACCACCAGCAAACCTCTGCCATCACCATCAAACCCCTGCCATCACCAGCAAACCCCTGCCATCACCAGCAAATCCCTGCCATCACCAGCAAACCACTGCCACCACCAGCAAATCACTGCCACCACCAGCAAACCCTGCCACCACCACCAAACCCTGACACCACCAAACCCCTGCCACTACCACCAAACCCCTGCCACCACCAGCAAATCACTGCCACCACCACCAAACCCCTGCCACCACCAACCAATGTGATGTCAACAGCTCCACCCAGCCTGCCGCTTTACCTGCCTGTCCCAGCTGTGAGTCTCTCTGAACTGTTTCCGGTGCTTTGGGAGTCAGACACCCAGCAATCACCGCCGCCTGACAAATGGACCCGGAGGCTCTTTCATATTGAAACTCAACAGCACAATTCAAAATCCCCGGGGTAAAAGGCAGGTCACAGTTTGCATTTAACCTAACGTGATAGAACGATTCCCCTCGATCCCAGAGGACCCCAGTGTTAGGGGCCCTGGGGGGGAGGCTGTTCAGCAAGGTGGACAGCAGTTGTTATTAATGCCAACAAACCGCAGCTGTAATTGCATGGGGGTGAAAATTGCATTTGAAAAGGATTTTTCTTCTTTCAAGGGGAAGCGAGGCCTGTGCTAATCACAATAACTCTCAGAGAAGACACAAAGCGAGGTGGCATTTCAGGGGGGCCGTGCCACCCCCTTTAAAGTATTCTCTAGCGTTAGAACGTCTGTCTTACGAAGAGAAAAATGACTAAAACTGTTCAGCAAGAAATTATATGGTGACGCAACTTGTGTGAACCGCCCAGTGAAAGTGTCACACAGAAAATGTCACTTCACCCTGGGTGTGTGTGGTGGATGGAATGCCCTCGGGGGTCACATTTAAAGCCCCAGCCACCCAGGGTGTGTGTGGTGGATGGAATGCCCTCGGGGGTCACATTTAAAGCCCCAGCCACCCAGGGTGTGTGAGGTGGATGGAATGCCCTCGGGGACACACTTAAAGCCTCCAGCCACCCTGGGTGTGTGGTGGATGGAATGCACTCGGGGACACACTTAAAGCCTCCAGCCACCCTGGGTGTGTGGTGGATGAATGCCCTCGGGGACACACTTAAAGCCTCCAGCCACCCTGGGTGTGTGGTGGATGGAATGCACTCGGGGACACACTTAAAGCCTCCAGCCACCCTGGGTGTGTGAGGTGGATGGAATGCCCTCGGGGACACACTTAAAGCCTCCAGCCACCCTGGGGGTGTGGTGGATGGAATGCACTCGGGGACACACTTAAAGCCTCCAGCCACCCTGGGTGTGTGAGGTGGATGGAATGCCCTCGGGGACACACTTAAAGCCTCCAGCCACCCTGGGTGTGTGGTGGATGGAATGCACTCGGGGACACACTTAAAGCCTCCAGCCACCCTGGGTGTGTGGTGGATGAATGCCCTCGGGGACACACTTAAAGCCTCCAGCCACCCTGGGTGTGTGGTGGATGGAATGCACTCGGGGACACACTTAAAGCCTCCAGCCACCCTGGGTGTGTGGTGGATGGAATGCACTCGGGGACACACTTAAAGCCTCCAGCCACCCTGGGTGTGTGAGGTGGATGGAATGCCCTCGGGGACACACTTAAAGCCTCCAGCCACCCTGGGTGTGTGGTGGATGGAATGCACTCGGGGACACACTTAAAGCCTCCAGCCACCCTGGGTGTGTGAGGTGGATGGAATGCACTCGGGGACACACTTAAAGCCTCCAGCCACCCTGGGTGTGTGGTGGATGGAATGCACTCGGGGACACACTTAAAGCCTCCAGCCACCCTGGGTGTGTGGTGGATGAATGCCCTCGGGGACACACTTAAAGCCTCCAGCCACCCTGGGTGTGTGAGGTGGATGGAATGCCCTCGGGGACACACTTAAAGCCTCCAGCCACCCTGGGTGTGTGGTGGATGGAATGCACTCGGGGACACACTTAAAGCCTCCAGCCACCCTGGGTGTGTGGTGGATGGAATGCACTCTGGGACACACTTAAAGCCTCCAGCCACCCTGGGTGTGTGAGGTGGATGGAATGCACTCGGGGACACACTTAAAGCCTCCAGCCACCCTGGGTGTGTGAGGTGGATGGAATGCACTCGGGGACACACTTAAAGCCTCCAGCCACCCTGGGTGTGTGGTGGATGGAATGCACTCGGGGACACACTTAAAGCCTCCAGCCACCCTGGGTGTGTGGTGGATGGAATGCACTCTGGTGTCATAATTAAAGCCCCCAATGACCCTGGGTGTCAGGTGAATGGATTGCACTCTTGGGTCACGAGTTATGTTATTATAAACAATTACATTTTTAACTTTGAATTAGAAATGGCAAATCTTTTCTGCAGTTCTGTGATTTTAAATAAAAAGAAAGTGACTGAAAGGAGAAAAAAAAAGACCTCCTGTCTTACGTCATCGCGTTTCGGCCTTTCTGGACCACCCCGGCGTAGACTCGCGTAAGGTTCTGTTTTCTGATTGGCCCAGAGGAATCCCTTCTTCCGGGTTGGTGCTGCTACGAACAGCGAAGTTCTAGGCCTTGAGGTACTAGCATGGAAAGGTGTTTTAACTTTCAAACATGAACTATTGATTTGGAGATTTTCTTTGTCTATGACTCGTTTGTAACTATCATCACTTGAAGAATGGTTCTTCTGTCAAATGTTATCTCGCGTTCACTCAGAAGTTTAGGTTCAAAGTGAAATAAATTGGGGTTGAGTATCATTTCCATTTCAAGCACTGAATGAAAGTGCTTTATTTGTTGATTAATTAAAATCATTACAAAAACAAAAATGCATAACAAGCACAAAGTCTGATTGAACAAATATGAATACAATGCCAAAATATAACATGCCCGACATCGGATTAACCGTTTTCCAGTTTTGGAGGTAACGTGCATAAGTACATGTGATAGCAGCTTATAATTTCCAGTTAAAGTGCAATGAGCTCACATTATACAAATTAAAATTAAAATGCTAAATACAAGCAACCAATATGACTAGATTTCTAAAATGACTAAAACTATTAGCAACAGCGATACAATAGTATCCCAGCATCTATACTATCATCTATACAGGCAGGAAATCCATGATCTTATAACGGATTTTAGATTAGATGTTCTGTTTATTACCGAAACTTGGACTGATGACACCTCACAGCCTGACCTAGTCATCGCAGTCCCAGAGGGATATAAAGCTCACTGTCAGGATAGGCCCAAACAAAGAGGAGGCGGGCTGGCCATAATTGCTAGAGACCGGTATCCTGTCAGAACGACCTCCATTCCATCAACCTCCTGTGAGGCTATGCAATTTGCCATCAACGTTTCCCCTTTGTTTAATTTTAAGGGAATATTAATATATCGCCCTCCAGGATCCAAGACGGCCTTCCTATCCAGCATTAACACCATAATGGAATCCGTTGCCACGGAAAGCACTTTTACGGTTCTGGGCGACCTAAACTTTCACTTAGATCAAGGACACCTTACGAATTCCGCTGCCCTCATCTCCGATTTGGAAACCCTAGGGCTAAGACAATTTGTTACGTCCTCCACACATCAAGCGGGCCACATCCTGGACCCCATCTTTTCCAACCTAGAAGGCCTGCAAATTACCAACATCTTGCCTATGCCCTGGACTGACCACTTTGTCATTTTTGTAAACATATCCATTAATAACCACGGCAGTACTAATCCATGTCCCATGCCCAAACAGTCCTTTAAAGACTGGAAAAATATAAATCACGATGAGCTGCAACTTATACTGGAACAAACCCGTCCCACGTTTGCCTCAGATTCCAACTTAGCTCTCCAGCAATTCTACGATTGGCTGGGCCAGGCTACAAACCAATCAGCCCCGTCCAAAGAACACTCTAAAAACAGATCCAAACCTACTGCCCCCTGGTACAATGAAAAACTAAGGGCACAAAAACAGATTAACCGTAGCAAGGAAAGAACCTGGAGAAAAGACTATGACACAGCCAGTAAACTAGTCTACAAGGAAGCCCTGGCACTTTACAAAGCAATGATAGCGAAAGCTAAAAAAGAATACTATACTGATCAAATTGAAAAAGCTAAGAATTCTAGCAAACAACTTTTTCAAATCACTAAAGTACTATCAGGTAATTCCCCCGACCTCACTCCCCCCCCATCGCAGCTCATGTGTGACTCTCTCGCCTCCTTTTTTTTCACAAAAGTAGATGATATCTACCAGGCTTTTTCCATCAAATCACCTTCAAGTACAACCACATCCACCACCTCTTCCCCAGCCAATATGTTCCTCAGTTTTCAACCGGTCACCCCTGACCAAATAAAAAATACACTATCCACTATTAAATCAGGATCACCTCTGGACCCCTGCCCTCTCTCCGTACTCAGACCGGTAATGGACTCTATCATACCGGCACTCACGCAGGTTTGCAATTCGATTCTTTTGTCAGGCAATTACCCGGATCCCCTCAAAAACACCTTATTAAAACCCTTGTTAAAAAAAACCTCCCTGGACAAAAGTGAGCTAAAAAACTATCGCCCCATCGCTAGCCTCCCCTTCATGGCGAAGGTAGTCGAGAAGATCATGAACATCCAGATTTCCGAATTTATAAAAAAACATCAGCTCCTGGACAGCACGCAGTTTGGGTTCAGGAAACACCATGGCACAGAGACAGCCCTGATCAAAGCCGCCGATGACATCAGGGTAATCAGGGACCAGGGTGGCACTGCCATCCTGGTTCTGCTAGATCTATCGGCGGCCTTCGACACGGTCGACCACAACACCTTGGTCGACCGTGTCCAGGGATGTGGCATTGGCCACACTGCCAAAGACCTAATTGCGTCTTTTCTTGCCAAAAGAACGCAGGCTGTCATTCTAGGTCCCTTCCAATCGGCCCAACTCTCTGCTCCCTGTGGAGTTCCTCAAGGCTCATCCCTGAGTCTGACACTTTTTAACATTTATGTGTCGGACCTTGCTAAGACCATCAAAGCGCATGGGATGAGCCTAACCTCCTACGCCGACGACACCCAACTAGTGTTGGCAATCAAAGGGAATGGAGAGCAAGTAGCCGAAAAATTTAAGAAAGGGCTCCTGGATATAGGAAAATGGATGGCTACCAACTGCCTAAAACTAAACTCGGAAAAAACCGAGGTACTCATCTTCGGACCTCTCTCACCAGCATGGCCTACTATTTGGTGGCCAGAGACCTTCGGTACCCCTCCCACTCCTACCACCAAGGTTAGGAACCTCGGAGTCATCTTCGATGACGGTTTAATCTTCATGGACCACGCCAACAAAACAGTGTCTACGGCACACCTGAAATTAAAAATGATCAGGAAAATAAGTCCTTTTCTCCCTGACTCTGCCATCAAGACTCTTGTTACTGCCCTTGTCCTCTCATCCTTGGACTATTGCAATGGGCTATTTCTTAATGCTCAAACTAGAGTAATCACTAAACTCCAAACGATACAAAACGCGGCGGCACGTCTGCTCTCTGGCAAGACAAAGTTTGAATCCATCTCCAAAAACATAAAGGATTTTCACTGGCTCACTGTACATAAAAGAATTCACTTTAAGTCCCTCTGCATTGTGTACAAAGCAGTTAACAATCAAGGACCACACTTCCTAAAAGACCAACTTCAACTTTACAAACCCACCAGAGCTTTGCGATCGGCCACTCTCCACCAACTGGTCGTCCCCCGCACCAAAACAGTCACCTGGGGAGACCGTCGCTTTTTGGTGGCGGCCCCCAGACTCTGGAACACCCTGCCTCTCAACATCAGGCAAAGTACCACCCTCCTTCAGTTCCGTAAACTCCTGAAAACCTGGCTGTTCACTCAATAATTATATCACCCTTTACAGTCCGCCTCAAGTTATCTGCTTTTCTACTTCAGTTATCTGGTTCTCAACTACACATCTCGTACTCAAACAAATGATTTATCAGCGCCAAGACGCCCATGGGTATAAGCAGCGCTCTATAAATATTAAAAATAAATAAATAAATAAATATACTAAGGTTGCCTGTGCTTTCAGCAGCAGCTAAAAAATACAAAACATTTTCCACTGACAAAACTAAAGTGCCACGAGCTGACAATAACATAGTTACTAATACATTTTAAAACTGATCTGTACATTATAGCACCATACTCAAATCTTTAAAATCATTGGATCGATCATAGCTACAAAAGTTACCAAACATTAAAATATCGCAAGGTTTTAGAATGATTTAAAAGTACCTTAAAATTGCCCACGTACTCCCTAAAAACAATAAAATCATTACTTTGCACCCAGCAAATTTATCAATTACTTTAGGAATCAGCCTTACATAATTTCTTTTCAGCTATAAAGATAAATTGTACAAATTGCTGTGTATTATAGACATTGACGCCACTTAAGCAGGAGATTAATGCAGATTTACAAGTTCTAACTCCTAATTCTTTAAAGATAGGTTTTAAAATTATGGTACATATAAAGGGGTCCCAGTTGGAACAATGTGAAGGACACAAAATCACAGTTCATACAAACAATATATACAATAAAGAACTTCCTGAAGGAGTTACTCTGAGAAATGTTATTTAATACACATCCTCATTTGCAGATTAGTTGCCAATACTTTTAACAAACAAGGAATTAAACTTATTCTTATTGCCCAAGAAAGGAGGGGCGTGGGAAAGAAGGACAGGTGAGGGGAGGGAGTGTGATCAGGGTAGTGCAGAAATCAGATCAGTTTCAAAATAAAATACAAGTGGTCTCATATACATTTAGAGTTAAGTACCAAACTGACATATATACATTGCCATTCAAGTATTTTATACAATTGAAATATTCCTATCCCATTACAAGCTAACACAGCCAAACATGATCTGTTGTTGATGGGTAGGAACGGACAAAGGCGTGTCGACGTTTCGACCCCAGAAGTGTAGGCTGGTTCATGCCCTACTGCGGGGTCTTCATCAGGACAGGTGGGGGTAGGATGTCAGGGTAATGAAGAAGGGCACCTATAGGTAGAAACAGGCTATTCAGTATGGGGAATATTACATGCTATTATTCAAAACGGCTGTAACAATCGCACCATATTACCTAAAAAGGCACGCCGAGTCGCGTGACACCGTCTAGGGTAGGTGGTGGGCCAGAGGCTCCAACTATCAAAGAGAGCGTGAACCTAAAAATAAATTAGGCTTGAATCAGAGTTGTGGGCAGTCATAAAATAAGTCCCACATCACCAAAATTCACTTTTGTCAAAGTGTGCTTGAATTAAAAAGCATCGAAAATTACCCAGCCGGGTTAAAAACAAGGACGTCATCACACAATAGAGGATGAACCAACCAAACACACATCGGAATAAACCCAAATCGTAATGCCATTTTTAATATACACTACTGAAAAAACTCTCTCATTTCTCCTCAATAATGGGAAAGAGGGTTGGGTATCAGCATAATGCCCAGAGTAAAGTCTGTCTCATGACTTACTTCGACAGAAATGTCAGCAAATACATAAATTCATAATTACCCAAAGTTCACAGGCTAAGGTTGAACTTCATATGGCGACATTCGCAATCAATCTTTTCCATGATGTGTTTCAATTGTTATTTAATGGCCTAAAAAAGGAAGAATGGCGGGTTTGTTTTAATTAAATGGCCCCGTGACTAGATTGCTGTCTGAGTTATAACACACTACTAATATATACATGACTCACCACAAGCCTGACGGTGATATTCCTTGCCGGTTCCGAGCTTTAATCAGGGAGGACGCGGCTGTGTGCTCTCGCGGGCATCTCAACACGAGTAACAGCCAGTGCAACACACCTTGGTTATTTAACGGTGAAAGGTAGCGTGTGCGTGTCAATGCAGCAGCTAAATGCCTGCTATTCTCTTAGCCAATGGCAACCCAGTTGAGATTAGAAGACAGACATAGTTTGCAGGGATGGAGGTTCAGGAGTAGCCAGAAAAGAGCACACCCCATGATCTTTTATACTTTTTGATTTTTTGAAAGAGTGCATGGGTAACTGTGGTTGTCCAATATCCTCGGATATTAACCCCTTAAGTGCTGCCTCGGTGCGTTGGCCGACGGCAGCACTACCTCCCCAGTGCTGCGCACGACCATTGGACGTCCATTCAGCACTAGTTCCAATGGACAGCGCAGCACTGGGGAGGGATGTTTATTAGCAGCTATGAGGTTAATGGCCAATATTTGTTTACGATTTTTCGTATGTTATTGCTTTGTGTGCAGTATGTAGTAGCACAGATCATCCTCTCCTTACTGTCATCTTTTATTGACTGTGGGGTAAGACGTTCATCTCGCGGGCTATACCATGCCCGTTTCTGGGCTCTCTTAACAAGTCTCCACGGATATCCCCTTTCTATCAGTATGGAACTGAGATCTTCAGATTCAGAAAAACAATCATCTTTCTTGGTACAATTGCGCCTTATTCGAAGGAATTGTCCCACCGGTAAGTTGTCTCTCAGACCTCTTGGGTGGTGGCTATTGTACAGTAATAATGAATTGCGCTCTGCAGATTTCCGATATAATGTGGTTGCCAACTTGTTATCTTCATGGAAGATCGTGATGTCCAGGAAATCCACTCTTTCATGATTCGACTGCATGGTGAATTGAATATCCCAAATTTGTTGATTCAGCCATAGATGGAACAGGTTAAGGGCTTCTTCTGTACCTGTCCATAGCATCAAGACGTCATCGATGTAGCGACGCCACATCGTGGCGTTATCTTGGTAAGGATTATTTGGACTTAGTACATGTTTCCGCTCATAGTCAGCCATATAAATAATGGCTAGGTCCGGCGCAAAGGCTGCCCCCATTGCGACACAGGTTTTAAAATTAGCTCCCTTTCGTGACACATTTTTGAGCATAGTGTAACAATGTGCAGCAACGTTTCCTCAAACAACCCGCACTGCCTACAGACGTTTGATGACCATTTATACTCCCACTTATGGGTTCCATCTTTGGTTGGATAAATGCCGAACCTTAAGAGCATAAATTTCTTTTTAAACAAGGGTTTTAAATGAAAAAGTAAATATGGTTGAGCATACAATTTCTCAAAAGAATTTGCTATAGTCCAGAAGTGGGTTGAGTAGAGTTTGACGTTACACCGAAAATTGCAGAATATGCATGTGTTATTGTATTTATATAGCGCTTACGAGGCGTCTAAGCGCGTTTCGGCTAGTAGCACGCCCACTTGCACAGTCTAAACAAGGGTTACAAGACTCCTCTGTGTGACAGAATGCCCTGCACCCACCAAACTTTATGGGGATTATTTCAACTTTAAAAACAAAGACTGAAAAATATAGGTTGACAGCTCCTTTGTTTTAACCCCATGCTCCTTTGTTTTAACCCCATGCTCCTTTGTTTTAACCCCTTGCGCCTTTGTTTTAACCCCTTGCGCCTTTGTTTTAACCCCTTGCGCCTTTGTTTTAACCCCTTGCGCCTTTGTTGTAACCCTGTGCTCCTTTGTTTTAACCCCTTGCGCCTTTGTTTTTACCCTGTGCTCCTTTGTTTTAACCCCTTGCGCCTTTGTTTTTACCCTGTGCTCCTTTGTTTTAACCCCGTGCTCCTTTGTTTTAACCCCTTGCACCTTTGTTTTAACCCTGTGCTCCTTTGTTTTAACCCCTTGCGCCTTTGTTTTAACCCCTTGCACCTTTATTTTAACCCCTTGCGCCTTTGTTTTAACCCTGTGCTCCTTTGTTTTAACCCCTTGCGCCTTTGTTTTTACCCTGTGCTCCTTTGTTTTAACCCCGTGCTCCTTTGTTTTAACCCCTTGCGCCTTTGTTTTAACCCCTTGCGCCTTTGTTTTAACCCCTTGCGCCTTTGTTTTAACCCCGTGCTCCTTTGTTGTAACCCTGTGCTCCTTTGTTTTAACCCCTTGCGCCTTTGTTTTTACCCTGTGCTCCTTTGTTTTAACCCCGTGCTCCTTTGTTTTAACCCCTTGCACCTTTGTTTTAACCCTGTGCTCCTTTGTTTTAACCCCTTGCGCCTTTGTTTTAACCCCTTGCACCTTTATTTTAACCCCTTGCGCCTTTGTTTTAACCCTGTGCTCCTTTGTTTTAACCCCTTGCTCCTTTGTTTTAACCCCTTGCTCCTTTGTTTTAACCCTTTGCTCCTTTGTTTTAACCCTGTGCTCCTTTGTTTTAACCCTGTGCTCCTTTGTTTTAACCCTGTGCTCCTTTGTTTTAACCCTGTGCTCCTTTGTTTAAACCCTTTGCTCCTTTGTTTTAACCCTGTGCTCCTTTGTTTTAACCCCTTGCTCCTTTGTTTTAACCCCTTGCTCCTTTGTTTTAACCCTTTGCTCCTTTGTTTTAACCCTGTGCTCCTTTGTTTTAACCCTGTGCTCCTTTGTTTTAACCCTGTGCTCCTTTGTTTTAACCCTGTGCTCCTTTGTTTAAACCCTTTGCTCCTTTGTTTTAACCCTGTGCTCCTTTGTTTTAACCCTGTGCTCCTTTGTTTAAACCCTTTGCTCCTTTGTTTTAACCCTGTGCTCCTTTGTTTTAACCCCTTGCTCCTTTGTTTTAACCCCTTGCTCCTTTGTTTTAACCCTTTGCTCCTTTGTTTTAACCCTGTGCTCCTTTGTTTTAACCCTGTGCTCCTTTGTTTTAACCCTGTGCTCCTTTGTTTTAACCCCTTGCTCCTTTGTTTTAACCCTTTGCTCCTTTGTTTTAACCCTGTGCTCCTTTGTTTTAACCCCTTGCTCCTTTGTTTAAACCCTTTGCTCCTTTGTTTTAACCCTGTGCTCCTTCTTTTTAACCCTGTGCTCCTTTGTTTAAACCCTTTGCTCCTTTGTTTTAACCCCTTGCTCCTTTGTTTTAACCCCTTGCTCCTTTGTTTTAACCCCTTGCTCCTTTGTTTTAACCCCTTGCTCCTTCTTTTTAACCCTGTGCTCCTTCTTTTTAACCCTGTGCTCCTTCTTTTTAACCCTGTGCTCTGCTCCTTCTTTTTAACCCTGTGCTCCTTCTTTTTAACCCTGTGCTCCTTCTTTTTAACCCCGTGCTCCTTCTTTTTAACCCTGTGCTCCTTCTTTTTAACCCTGTGCTCCTTCTTTTTAACCCTGTGCTCCTTCTTTTTAACCCTGTGCTCCTTCTTTTTAACCCTTTGCTCCTTTGTTTTAACCCTGTGCTCCTTTGTTTAAACCCTTTGCTCCTTTGTTTTAACCCTGTGCTCCTTTGTTTTAACCCCTTGCTTCTTTGTTTTAACCCCTTGCTCCTTTGTTTTAACCCCGTGCTCCTTCTTTTTAACCCCGTGCTCCTTCTTTTTAACCCTGTGCTCCTTCTTTTTAACCCTGTGCTCCTTCTTTTTAACCCTGTGCTCCTTCTTTTTAACCCTGTGCTCCTTCTTTTTAACCCTGTGCTCCTTCTTTTTAACCCTTTGCTCCTTTGTTTTAACCCTGTGCTCCTTTGTTTAAACCCTTTGCTCCTTTGTTTTAACCCTGTGCTCCTTTGTTTTAACCCCTTGCTTCTTTGTTTTAACCCCTTGCTCCTTTGTTTTAACCCCTTGCTCCTTTGTTTTAACCCCTTGCTCCTTCTTTTTAACCCCGTGCTCCTTCTTTTTAACCCTGTGCTCCTTCTTTTTAACCCTGTGCTCCTTCTTTTTAACCTTGTGCTCTTTCTTTGTTTTAACTCTTTCCTTTAACCCCGTGCTCCTTTCCTTTAACCCCATCACTGTGCGTGCCCACTGCCAGCAGGTATATATATATATATATTCACTGAAAAAACCATAGGTTATAGACCATATATAGTTAGGAATTTGCATTTACAAAACCTTATTTTACTCACACAAAACCATTGAAATTCCATATATAGTTAGTTGCACTAACTATATATCGCGCACCCGCAATCCACTGCTGATGATGTCACATATTACATCATTCATGACATGGTCAGTGACATCACTGATGACATCACTGATGACATCTCAAATGACATCACTGATGACATCACTGATGACATCTCAAATGATATCACTGATAACATCATTGATGACATCTCATTTGATATTACTGATCACATCACTGATGACATCATTCATGTGATAATACGATGAACCTCTTCAGACTCTAATATAACCTTAGATACAATCAGTGTAAACAGACACTCACAGACTGTCACTCATCCATGGAGTTACTCACACACCTAGTCAGTCAATCAAAGAATCAATCACACCTCCATTTCCTCAACTATACAGTTATACAAACTTTACTTATTCAAACATATACTAACACATATTAACTCTCTTATACAATCCCTGATACAAGTTCACAATGATCCATACAGCCACTCACACATTCACTGGCTCTTATGCACAGTTATTTATATATGTCAACTCTCACATGTACTGTGTTTTACATATGTACTTACTTTGACATGTAGCACTGAGATATCCATTCACTCACCAATACACTCATGCACACAGTCAACCGCCCATACAGCTGTTTCCACATGCACTTTTGAAACCATACATCTAGTGAATCAACTGCTCACACATCTATGCACAGAGTCATACACCTCCCAGCCACCCACACACACACTCAGTCTCCCATACAAATACTTGGGCAACCAATCAATAACCCATATAGTTACTCATATAGCTACTTATCAACACATGCAACAGTTTACAGAACAACAGACATAATGATGCACAAATTAAGACAGTTTAGTCACTAACCCATGCACTCAGTGAGACACATTTAATCACTCACTCATACAGTCAGTCATGCACCTACTAAATCCTTCATCCAGACACTTATACATCCACTCATTCTTCAATATGTAAGACATATTTTAACTTTACAGAAACATACATTCACTGGATGTTGTCATCAGTGATGTCATCAGTGATGTCATTTGAGATGTCATCAGTGATGTCATCAGTGATGTCACTGACCATGTCATGAATGATGTAATATGTGACATCATCAGCAGTGGATTGCGGGTGCGCGATATATAGTTAGTGCAACTAACTATATATGGAATTTCAATGGTTTTGTGTGAGTAAAATAAGGTTTTGTAAATGCAAATTCCTAACTATATATGGTCTATAACCTATGGTTTTTTCAGTGAATTTTCAAGGTTTTGTAAATGCTAATTCCTAACTATATATGGTCTATAGCCTATGGTTTTTTCAGTGAATATATATATATACATACATATATAAACATATATCATCTGTATATCTATATAAATACAAACATAAATGCATGCATACATATACTTATATGCCTTTTAGGGTTGTTAGGGCGTTTTCGTGTGTATTATGTTGCTTTTTTAGGGCTTTTGGGTCAATTAAGTAGGGTTCCCGGAGCCTAGGGCTGAGGGGCCGGTTCAGTTTCGTGCGTATTGGTGTTGGCAAGGTTTTGAGGGATTTTGGCGGTTTTTGGTCGAGATTTGGCCGTTTTATGGCTTTTTTTTGTGTTTGCGGGGGGCGCGTATTCGGGTTGAAATTCGTCCCTGTTCCAGTGGATGGATTGGGCTGATTTTTAGTGAGATGTTAGGGAATCGCTGGAACTAGTGTCCAGCCAAGTTTGAAGCGGATCGGAGCAGTGGAAGTGCTTTAAAGAGCAATTTTTGTGCGGAGTAGCGAATTGTCATGTTATTCAATGGGAGTTTTTGGTGCGCATGGAGAAGGTGAATTTGGGGTGTTCCAGTTGCGCTAGAGGGACGGGGCTTGGGTGAGCTGTAGGGAGAGTGGATCGGCAGGTGTGCCGAATTTTTGGGATTTGTTGGCCGAAGGGAAGGGTGTGCTTGGGCAAAGTCGATTTGGTGAAAACGGTGCGTTATTTACATGAAAGTTGAAAAAACACTAATAAAAGCAAAGCTAAAAAGCCACCTCATTACAAACAGAATGGCTTTAACTTAAACGAGGGCGAGATCTATTGCATTTTCAATGCTTGTTTACTTTGGTTCCATCAAGAAGGCATTCAGATGTGTCACACATTTGCCATAAATTCTGAATGTTAGCACTCTAGTTGCACATTAGATCACTGTAGTAAAGCTACTGCTCACCAGGGACGTCTGCTGCTGGTATTCAAAGTGCATGTTTCAGTCTGCATGTCAGAATTTTTTTAATGAAATAGAAGAGGATTTGAGAAGTCACTCAAAATGATCCCTAATTTTTCTTTCTGAAGCACTAATCATACTTTCTATGGCAAAATCAACCCCCTCATGTTGTTCCTTTTTAAATTGAGTGTTTTCAGACTTACCACTTCATTCCAATCAAGATGGCTTCTGGTGTGCCATACTTTTGTCATAAGTAAGACTGTTAGCGCTCTAGTTGTTCTTTGGGCTATACTTGGGGTACATCTGGGTGATATTTGGGCTACATTTAGGCTCTTTTGTCTCTGGTGGCCATTTTGGGAGACTGCATGTCAGAATTTTTTAATGAAATAGAAGAGGATTTGAAAAGTCACTCAAAATGTGCCCTAATTTTTCTTTCTGCAGCACTAATAATACTTTCTATGGCAAAATATACCCCCTCATGTTGTTTCTTTTTAAATTAAATGTTTTAAGAGTTACCACTTTATTCCAATCAAGATGGCTTCAGGTGTGCCATACCTTTGTAATAAGTAGGACTGTTAGCGCTCTAGTTGTTGTTTAGAACACTCTGGGACATTCTGTCATTGGGCTATACTTGGGCTACATCTGGGTGATATTTGGGCTACATTTGGGCTCTTTTGTCTCTGGTGGCCATTTTGGGAGACTGCATGTCAGAATGTTTTAATGAAATAGAAAAGGATTTGAGAAGTCACTCAAAATGTGCCCTAATTTTTCATTCTGCAGCACTAATCATACTTTCTATGGCAAAATATACCCCCTCATGTTGTTTCTTTTTAAATTAAATGTTTTAAGAGTTACCACTTTATTCCAATCAAGATGGCTTCAGGTGTGCCATACCTTTGTAATAAGTAGGACTGTTAGTGCTCTAGTTGTTCTTTAGAACACTCTAGGAGGCTGCAGTAGAACACAAAGGAATCAACTGACAGTCTCTGTCCTTGTTGGATGTACATGTTTTACTGAGAATGTCAGACTTCATTTTCACATGACTGAGAAAGATAATGTGAATTTACAGAAAATATGCTTTCAGTTTAGCTTATAGATCCCCTTCCAAACCACTGTGGGAAAATCATGAGATATTAGTTTTCTTTCAAACAATATTCATGATATCACAGCAGAAGGTTTTTTCACATGGTAAAATCACCTTAGAACCCACCACAATTCCTAAAACGAGTATGGTACCATCAACAAATGATTTATAATGTAACTAAAGTCCTAAAACCCTCTATTAACTACAATGCTTTTTAATGAGGTGCTATCATGTATATTGGTCCCAAGATGGCTGCCAACACTTCTTGGATGAAGTGCTGACAGCCAATCAGATCAGATGTGTGGTTAGGCTCCGCCCAGATATATATATTTTTTTGAACCTAAATTACTCAAAATCCACTGGAGCACATATATTGAGACCTAGCAAAGGCACATCAGGCTAACAGTCCCTACAATTTTGCCAAGTTTCGTGCAAATCCATTCAGCCGTTCGAGCTAAAAGTGAGGCCAACCGCCCTATGGAAATTAACATGGGAAAAATGCGTTTTGGGACCCCCCTTTTTTCTCGGCCCCCCCTTGATGAAACCCCCCCAAATTGTCAGGGGCTGCTCAGAAACAAAATGTTCCATTTTCCTGAAAATTTCAGCCAATTCAGTCCACAAATGCCAAAGTTATTAGACATAGAATTTTCAAAAATCCCATAGAGAAAAAATCCTAACTATATATACCTACTGGCGACCGCCAGTAGGTAATATGTCTGGTATGTGGGCATCTTCTGGTGGGCGCCCTAGTAGCTGGTTAGTTCCATAGTCGAGCAATGTCGGAAGTGAGATGAGAGTTCCATTCTTTTACGTCCTGTCCCCGGAGAGATGTAAAGTGTGGGTTTGTGCTGTACCCCCCTGATAACTGTCATCAGACGGAGCGGGGCGTAAAGTGACCCATTCTGCTAAAGGTGACAAGGACAAGATTTAGACAGTTGCCTTTTTCACCCAGCCAGAAAGTGGAGTGATGGGGAGAGCTGGCAAAGGGTCTGCCCTTTGCCTGATGCCAGCCAGACGCTATAACATAGACCTTTGTCAACTGCATCAGTAACTGGTACCGCTCTGCCCTGGTACCAGTCACTGCATGTGTCTGCCTGTGCCCTCTGTCCTTGTGCCAGGAGTAAACCACAGCCCTGCCTGCGCCCCTCTGGCCTGGTCGCCCCTCACAGCTCTGTCTGTGTCAGGGCACCTCTGTCCCTTCCAGAAACATCTGCCGGTGTTCCTCTACTGGCCTTGCTCCCAGCTCTGCCAGTGTACCTCAGTCTGAGTGGCAGCCTCTGCTGTTGTGGCAGTCCTGGGACTCGTGTCAGTGTTTACTTTGTGCCACTGGTTGCTTAAGGTTGGGTACCACAATCATTGTTTAGGACTGGGACTTATTTTTCGCCATCAGACCCAGAGCAGGAGAAAAAGGAGGCAGAGAAATAAAGAAAACAATGAAAAAGGGGGGAAAAGAAAAATAGGAAAACAGTGATAAAGGAAGAAAAGCAGACATTAGCGATGAAAAGAGAACCCGTGTATGAAGCTGGCGTTTTATGTAGTGCACCAGAATGAGTTATAGCATGTGGAAAGTTCAGACGACCCTTATTGGTTTACAGGGTTTAAATTAATAATCCCAAGTGCTCTCGTTTGTGGTAGTGTGTGCGAGCAGTTTAGGTTTATCAGAGGAGAGTGTTAGGCATGTGTTATACACACAGAGTCAATACATGAGACACGCTCAAGACCAACGTAGAAAAATAACACAGAATATTATATAACTTTCGACACCAAGATCATCGGAACCAGGTAAGTACTTTAGACAGTCTGGATTTTTACAGGTAAAAAAGTAGAAAATCACAGCTGTCATATTTGAGTCATGAGCCTTGAACGCTGTAATGTTATCTTATGGGGAAAGCATTCACTGCATTGGTACACTGACAAACAATTCTCATCGTTACTGTTCTGGACTTAAGGTGCTTGGGGTCCAAGGTCCATAGAACCACCACCAGCAGCTCGGATTTACCTGTCCTGGTGTGTCCAGGTGCAGAGCTGCTAGTGGCGATGGTAGCCTCAAACACTACCGATTAAAGTCAGTGGAGAAACCTGTAACAGAAAATGGCTGCAAGTGGAGACTAGGGGACAATTCAAGCAGAACCTAAATGGGGGCTTGGCTCTTGAGGGTCTCTGGCCCAAGGGGACACCATCGGTTGGCTTGAACTCAGGCTGTGGGGCTCGGGTGCAGAGGTTTTTTTGTCCGGCAGGTTGCTTACGTTGGAAGCTGTCACTTCTTGGTGACGGGGACAAACAGGACAGCGTGGCCACTCTCAGTGCTGCTCCTGTGATGCTGATGTCCTTTGTCAGTAGGTCGGGATTGGCAGACTGGACACTTAACAAGCCTTGGCTGCTGCAAGGGCTCCAGTGTCCAGGGTATTAATGCTGCAGAGCTCCTGGAGGATCTAGCGGCTGAAGACTCACTGGGGAGATGGGGCTGACCTCTAGGAGCCACAGAGTCCTTCTCCTGGGGTGCTGCTTTCTCAGTGGACCCGGGGCTCAGCAGAACGTTGAACCGGGACGATGCATTCGGTCCCTGCAGACTGCAGGGAAGTGGCCCCTCCACTTTAAGGGAGATGCTGAATGGTCAGCAGAGTGCTGGCAGCCCTCCAAGGCTTTAGGAGGATGCACAGCTGCAGGCCCAGTCCGGTCTTTGCAATTGTCGGGATAGCAGCAGGCAGGTTTTGGCGCTTGTTCTGAAGCTGGTCCACAGTGCTTGCGTTTTTGGCTCCTCATGGTCCTTCTGTTCCCAGTAGACAAATCTGAGTTCCTTTTCCAGGGCCGGCTCTAGAGCGGTGCAACCAGTGCCATTGCACGGGTGCTGACTTCTGGGGGTGCTGTGCTTGCAAGTATGATATTGTTTTAAAAGCAGGTGCCGGGGGTAGCCTGGCTCGAGCGTGTAGGCACCCGTAAGCTTTGGTGATAAGTGACTACACAGCACACACATCCACTGAAACCATAAATGCACGCAAAGACTGAGACCACACAAGTGAGGTTGATTAAACAATGTACTTTTATCCAGAATAAGATCACGGTTGATAGTTCATTCAGGGTGAACAAGTCATCAAAGTAACATTAACTTAATTCGCATTTCCTTAAAAAGCATACTTTTCATTACTCAGCCATAAATATATAAATACATAAATATTAAATATTAAATAACTGTAGGCCTGGGTTCAGCCTTGCTCCTAGTCAGCACCTGCAAGAAATTCATTAGTGAAAACCACCATCAATATTGCATTTAGCAGGGGCAGGACTGGTGCATGAGGTCGCAGTCAGCTTCTCAATAAATAAGCGATATGAACGTCACATCAGGCCAGGATAGACATTTCCTTACGTAAAGCAACCATTACACTATATAACTGTGGGTATTCAGCAAACCTCTCATGAAGCCAGAAAGAACATCTCATTGTCTGCAGTAGCAAGTACAGCTCTTTTAGTAACCCCTGGTAACATCTCCGGAGGTAACTCCACTAACCCACAGTTATGGGGGCCTACTGCAAACATAAAGTTTCCTCAGCAGGTCACTTCAGGTGGTCCCTCCTGGGCTCCCATCCCGCCGGGCCAGATCAGTGGGCTAGTTCAGTGTTCCTTACTCAGCTTGGTGGGCAGTGCCTAAACCCTGTCACCCCCAGTGGTATAGGTTTCTGACTAGGCCCTACCGCCTAAGTCTCCTGCGTAGGGTCCCCAGGTCAGTGTTGCCCCAACTGACTGGAAAGTTTCCCTCCCTTTTCTTTTATAGTCCCAGGTCAGGTGACCACTCTCTGAGATGGCAGTTGGTGACCACTCCCCTCTTCCGGAAGGTTCCAGGAGCTTCCTCACTCTAGCTATGGGCAGGCAAGGCAGGCTGGTGTCGCAACAATGTTTAGGGGTTCCAGCCAGCTCCTGGCTACTAGCGTGCGTCTAAAAAGACCACGCTGCAGTAGCAGGGGTCAGTGCCAGCCATATTGGGGGAAGAGAGCACCTGCACCTTAGCATTGATTAGCAATGAGACCTAAGGCCAACGAAAAGAAGGTGGTAAAAATGAGGCAAGGGCACAAAAATAGGGAAAGACCACCCTAGAGCTGACAGGTCTAACAAATTCTTATTATTAAATGTAACCCCCAACTATGGTGTTATGTTTTAAATTCTGAGTCTGTGCTTCTTCACATCAAGCACTCAAATTATACTGTCTACCAGTATGGATGACGTGACACCTACACCTTGTATTCCTCTGTCTTATGTCACATTTGGATACACTGATTTGCACCCATGTAATTGATTGTCTCTGTGTAATGTGTGTGTAATTTTAAGTGCTGAGACACCCTAAACTGATATGAGTGGCGCTATAAACCTAATTAAATGCATCTCAGCGAGTGAGTGGTTATTGAGAGGTGAGGGGCACTGTTAAAGGGTGGCAGTGAGGGAATCTGTGGCGAAGATGGTTGCTGGGGGGGCGCCAATAAACATTTTCACACAGGGTGCCACCAGAGCTAAAGCCGACCCTGTCCTGGTGTCAGGGGGTCACCTAAATACTGATGTTAGGGGTGTTAACGAGATTGTAAGGTAGTAGCCAATGGGCTTACTAACCCCGGGGTGTCTACATTCCCTATATGACCACTTCCTGTGGAGAGTGGGCATAAACCTGACCCAGAGTTCCTAATTCCACTAAAACAAAATGGTGGAACAATCTTTTGTGGTCCACCAAACGTAGCCCACCTTAAGGGTGTGACTAGCCTGACAGTGAACACTCCTGACTAGCTAATCTTTCCACCTGCCCATGTGCCAAATGGGCTTCAGGGCATGGGTTGGCATTAACGGTGGGCGTAGTTCGCGAAGTAGCGCTAAGCGAAGCTATGCAAAGTGCACTTCGCACTACACGAGCTACGCGTAGCACTTCGCGAGACTTCGCGAGCTGCGTAGTACCCTGTTCGCCCTGTGCAAGATGCCGTTTTCAATGATTGCACAGTGCGGCAAGCATCCGGCACTGTGCAATCATTGAAAACGGCATCTTGCACAGTGCGAGGTGGAGTTTTCTGCCACTCGAGTAGATTTTTACTCGAGCTGCAGCTTTCTCAACGTGGACTCACGCGAGCGGTCACCAGCATACGCGACCACTCGCAATGAGAAACCTGACCTCCCCGCGTTGAGAAGCTTGCCGGGAGGTTTAATTTCCAAGCTCGCGATCAGCAACTTGATGTTGCTGATCGCGAACGAGGAAAAAGTCTTGCCGGGATGTCATTTTGCTTGATTGCGGTCGCCAACTTGACGTTGAGGACCGCAAGCAAGCAAAAAATTACCACTGCACCACGCTACGCGTGTTTGCACTGTGCTATGTGCAATTCGCGAAGTAGCACAAACTTTGCAAACTATGCGAGCGTAGCGTAGTGCTTTGCCATGGGTTAGTTGGCATCTCCCAGGTCAGTGGAAGCCAGGGTTGAATATTAAAGGCGGAAGAGGCTTTGAAGCCTCTGGCCTTGATATGCTAAATTCCTAGCCATCCTGCCTGAGGTGGTGTGAACACTTTCCTCCGGAGCAGGCATTGTTTCTGACCTGTGAGAGCACGGACTTGCACCTCTAGGGGTCAGAAACTTGTCTGTGGAGGCAGGCTGGTCTACACCAGTCAGTCAGCACACTAAGAGGCTAGTAGGATTCAGGGGTACCTCTACGGTGCCCTGTGTGTGAGTGTCGGGACAAATCTGAAACTGGCATCAGTATGGAGTCGTCAAGACGAGGAGTTTGATAACAAACACAATTATTTTCAGTGAAGCCATTATGTAGCTGCGAACTCGTAATGACCAGTGCCCAGTACATGTGCTTAAGATGGCTTCCTGAACACTTGCAATGTCGTGGCAGTGGAACCAGGCATCACAGGGGCATTTCTGCTCATGCAGATATGTCCTCACTTATAATATAATGCACTCTAGGGCCTGCTGTAGAGGTGACTTACATACATTGTATATGCAGTGTGTATGGGCATGGAACACTGGGAGTGTTCCTTGTTGTGTTTTCAAAATGGTTCGCACCATTTCACGCATCCTGCAATGGCAGTCTGCATGCAATTTGTGTGTGGATCCCAGAGGGTGGCATTAGACATGCTGCAGCCCTTATGGACCCCCTTTAGTACCCTTGCCCTGGGTACCAGCGGTACCATTTACCAGGGACTTGGACGCTCAAGTCTAGCCAGTTGGTTTAACACTTGGACATGTATCTTGTTTTAGGGAAAGAGCACTGGCACCAGGGCCTGGTTAGCAGGGACCCAGCGCACTTTCAGTTGAAAAGCGTCCGTACTAGGGCAAAAAGAGGGGGGTGACCATGGCAAAAGAAGGCACTTTCCTATAACCTGTAAGAGAAAGATAAAGAGGCAGGACGTGCATGAAGGAAAAGAAAGAAATGGGATGGAATCAAGACCAGTGTTCATGAGATAAAGAGACATGAAATTTGAGGGTTGAATCTGGAAGAGGCATGAGGAGGAATCAAGACTATGCAGCCTTGGTGTTCAACAACCCTGTCATTTGGCAGTGCCGACGATGGCTCCTATGAAAACTTTTTTGATTCGGGATCCAAGGCCCCCTTTGATTCGGGATCCGAGGCTCCTTTTGATTCGGGTTCCGAGCCCCCTTTGATTTGGGATCCGAGCCCCCTTTGTTTCGGGTTCCGAGCCCCCTTTGTTTCGGGTTCCGAGCCCCCTTTAATTCGGGCTCCGAGGCCCCCTTTGATTCGGGATCCGAGGCCCCTTTGATTCGGGATCCCAGCCCCCTTTGATTCGGGATCCGAGGACCTTTTGATTTGGGTTGCGAGACCCCTTTTAATCAGGATCCCAGCCCCCTTTGATTCAAGGATCCGGGCCCCCCTTTGATTCAGGTTCCGGGCCCCCTTTGATTCAGGATCCGAGCTCCCTTTGATTCAGGTTCCGGGCCCCCTTTGATTCAGGTTCCGGGACCCCTTTGATTCGGGATCCGAGGCCCCTTTGATTTGGGATCTGGGCCCCCTTTGATTTGGGATCTGGGCCCTTGCCCACTTTGATTCAGGTTCCGGGCCCCTGCCCCTTTGATTTGGGTTCCTGGTCCGCCCCCTTTGATTCAGGATCCGAGCCCCCTTTGATTCGGGATCAGAGCCCCCTTTGATTCGGGATCCGAGGCCCCTTTGATTCAGGATCCGGGCCTTCTTTGATTCGGGATCCAAGCCCCCTTTAATTCGGGATCCCAACCCCTTTCGATTCAGGATCCAAGGTCCCGGTAATTCGGGTTGCGAGCCCCCTTTGATTCAGGATCCCAGCCCCCTTTGGTTCGGGTTCCGGGCCCCCTTTGATTCGGGATCTGGGCCCCCTTTGATTTGGGATCTGGGCCCCCTTTGATTTGGGATCTGGGCCCTTGCCCACTTTGATTCTGGTTCTGGGCCCCTGCCCCTTTGATTTGGGTTCCGGGCCCCTGCCCCTTTTATGCGGGTTCCGAGCCCCTGCCCCTTTGATTTGGGTTCGGGGCCCCTGCCCATTTGATTTGGGTTCAGGGACCCAGCCACTTTAGTTCGGGTTCCCGGGACTCCGCCCCCTTTAATTTGGGTCTCTGCCCCCTTTAATTCGGTTTCTGGGCCTCTGCCCCCTTTGATTCGGTTTCCAATTAAGCACTGTATCCCACCCAACTCTGTCAGTACGCTTATTTACAGGCATCATTCACTCCTTTAAGTTGGTTTTCGGTGACCCTTTTTTGATTTGGAATCGGGGCCCCTGCCCCCTTTGATTTGGAATCCGAGCACGCCCCTTTTAATTCAGGATCCGGGCCCGCGTCCTTTGATTCGGGATCCGAGGCCCCTTTGATTCGGGATCCGAGGCCCCTTTGATTCAGGATCCGAGGCCCCTTTGATTTGGGATCCGAGGCCCCTTTGATTTGGGATCCGAGGCCCCTTTGATTCGGGATCCGAGGCCCCTTTGATTCGGGATCGGAGGCCCCTTTGATTCGGGATCCGAGGCCCCTTTGATTTGGGATCCGAGGCCCCTTTGATTTGGGATCCGAGGCCCCTTTGATTCGGGATCCGAGGCCCCTTTGATTCGGGATCCGAGGCCCCTTTGATTCGGGATCCGAGGCACCTTTGATTCGGGATCCGAGGCCCCTTTGATTCGGGATCCGAGGCCCCTTTGATTCGGGATCCGAGGCCCCTTTGATTCGGGATCCGAGGCCCCTTTGATTTGGGATCCGAGGCCCCTTTGATTTGGGATCCGAGGCCCCTTTGATTTGGGATCCAAGGCCCCTTTGATTCGGGATCCGAGGCCCCTTTTATTCAGTATCCGAAGCCCCTTTGATTTGGTTTCCGGGCCTCTGCCCGCTTTGATTTGGTTTCCGGGCCTCTGCCCCCTTTGATTTGGTTTCCGGGCCTCTGCCACCTTTGATTCGGTTTCCGGGCCTCTGCCCCCTTTGATTTGGTTTCCGGGCCTCTGCCCCCTTTGATTTGGTTTCCGGGCCTCTGCCCCCTTTGATTTGGTTTCCGGGCCTCTGCCCCCTTTGATTTGGTTTCCGGTCCTCTGCCCCTTTGATTTGGTTTCCGGGCCTCTGCCCCCTTTGATTCGGTTTCCGGGCCTCTGCCCCCTTTGATTTGGGTTCCGGGCCTCTGCTCCCTTTGATTCGGTTTCCGGACCTCTGCCACCTTTGATTTGGTTTCTGGGCCTCCGCCCCCTTTGATTTGGTTTCCGGGCCTCTGCCCCTTTGATTTGGTTTCCGGGCCTCTGCCCCCTTTGATTTGGTTTCCGGGCCTCTGCCCCCTTTGATTCGGTTTCCGGGCCTCTGCCCCCTTTGATTCGGTTTCTGGGCCTCTGCCCCCTTTGATTCGGTTTCCGGGCCTCTGCCCCCTTTGATTCGGTTTCCGGGCCTCTGCCCGCTTTGATTTGGGTTCCGTGCCTCTGCCCCCTTTGATTTGGTTTCCGGGCCTCTGCCCCCTTTGATTTGGGTCCCGGGCCTCTACTCCCTTTAATTTGGTTTCCGGGCCTCTGCCCCCTTTGGTTTGGTTTCCGGGCCTCTGCCCCCTTTGATTCGGTTTCCGGGCCTCTGCCCGCTTTGATTTGGGTTCCGGGCCTCTGCCCCCTTTCCCCTTTGATTTGGTTTCTGGGTCTCTGCCCCCTTTGATTTGGGTTCCGGGCCTCTGCTCCCTTTGATTTGGTTTCCGGGCCTCTGCCCCCTTTGATTTGGTTTCCGGTCCTCTGCCCCCTTTGATTCGGTTTCCGGGCCTCTGCTCGCTTTTATTTGGTTTCCGGGCCTCTGCCCCCTTTGATTCGGTTTCCGGGCCTCTGCCCCCTTTGATTTGGGTTCCGGGCCTCTGCCCCCTTTGATTTGGGTTCCGGGCCTCTGCCCCCTTTGATTTGGGTTCCAGGCCTCTGCTCCCTTTGATTTGCTCTCCGGGCCTCTGCCCCCTTTGATTTGGTTTCCGGTCCTCTGCCCCCTTTGATTCGGTTTCCGGTCCTCTGCCCCCTTTGATTCGGTTTCCGGGCCTCTGCCCCCTTTGATTCGGTTTCCGGGCCTCTGCCCCCTTTGATTCGGTTTCCGGGCCTCTGCCCCCTTTGATTCGGTTTCCGGGCCTCTGCCCCCTTTGATTTGGGTTCCAGGCCTCTGCTCCCTTTGATTTGGTTTCCGGGCCTCTGCCCCCTTTGATTTGGGTACCGGGCCTCTGCCCCCTTTGATTTGGTTTCCGGGCCTCTGCCCCCTTTGATTCGGTTTCCGGGCCTCTGCCCCCTTTGATTTGGGTTCCGGGCCTCTGCCCCCTTTGATTTGGGTTCCGGGCCTCTGCCCCCTTTGATTTGGGTTCCAGGCCTCTGCTCCCTTTGATTTGCTCTCCGGGCCTCTGCCCCCTTTGATTTGGTTTCCGGTCCTCTGCCCCCTTTGATTCGGTTTCCGGGCCTCTGCCCCCTTTGATTCGGTTTCCGGGCCTCTGCCCCCTTTGATTCGGTTTCCGGGCCTCTGCCCCCTTTGATTCGGTTTCCGGGCCTCTGCCCCCTTTGATTTGGGTTCCGGGCCTCTGCTCCCTTTGATTTGGTTTCCGGGCCTCTGCCCCCTTTGATTTGGGTACCGGGCCTCTGCCCCCTTTGATTCGGTTTCCGGGCCTCTGCCCCCTTTGATTCGGTTTCCGGGCCTCTGCCCCCTTTGATTCGGTTTCCTGGCCTCTGCCCCCTTTGATTTGGTTTCCGGGCCTCTGCCCCCTTTGATTTGGGTTCCGGGCCTCTGCTCCCATTGATTTGGTTTCCGGGCCTCTGCCCCCTTTGATTTGGTTTCCGGGCCTCTGCCCACTTTAATTCGGTTTCCGGGCCTCTGCCCCCTTTGATTTGGGTTCCGGGCCTCTGCCCCCTTTGATTTGGTTTCCGGGCCTCCTCCTCCCTTTGATTCGGTTTCCGGGCCTCTGCCCCCTTTAATTCGGTTTCCGGGCCTCTGCCCCCTTTGATTTGGTTTCCGGGCCTCTACCCCCTTTGATTCGGTTTCCGGGCCTCCTCCCCCCTTTGATTCGGTTTTTGGGCCTCTGCCCCCTTTGATTTGGTTTCCGGGCCTCCTCCTCCCTTTGATTCGGTTTCCGGGCCTCTGCCCCCTTTGATTTGGTTTCCGGGTCTCTACCCCCTTTGATTCGGTTTCCGGGCCTCCTCCCCACTTTGATTCGGTTTTTGGGCCTCCTCCGCTGCCTTTGATGCTGGATTCCAGGCCTTCTCTCCTTTTGATTCAAATTACCAGGCTCCCACCCTTTGAGTCCGTTGCAGGTCTCCTCCCCTTTAATTTGGGTTCATGGACTTTTACCCTTTTGATTCAGTGTCATGCACCCCCCCCCCCCCTCCACCCCCCCTTCTTTGATTCGAGGTCAGGCCCCCTCCACTTTGATCGGGTTCAAGGCCGCCTCAATTTTAATTCGTGTTTGGTTCCAGGCCTCCTCCTCTGGCATTGTTTCTGGCCTGCCACCCTCTATTTCTCAATTCAGGGCCATTCCCCATTGATAGGGCTCTGTCCTGCTCCCCATAAATTCAGTTTCCGGGCCTCCTTCCCTTTAATTCGGTTTCGGAGACTCCTTCCGGCTCTGATGCAGTTGGTAGCTAGTGTGTCATGAATCCCAGTGCAAGGAAGGAAATAGACCTCCTAGGTGCTGTTTGAGAAGCCCCTCGGGCGCCGGTACCACTGCACCTGCCGCACCATGGGAAGTACCGCCCCTGCTCTCACGCAGCAGGCGCGCCTCAACGCTTCCTGGTGGGGGACCGCGGTGGTAAACAGCCCCGGAACCGGCTCTGAGATGATGAGAGCTGACGTCTCATACCCAGCTGCGCCTGCAGTGTATTACACGGGGTGTGCAGTGAATTACAGCCACACAGACGCTCATTTCGTGTTACACTTCATTTGCTGTCGGTCGGGATTGCGTTCCTCCTCCGCGGGGCCTTCATTCGAAGACACCCCAACAGCAGAATCCTAATAAAAGCTGCAAATTACATTTAGGGTAATTTTATTTTCTGCCTGGCGAGAAGGGCAGATTCGTCAAACATAGATGGAGAGATATTAGAGGCTCGGGCCGCCGGGCACTTCCGGGGTGTATTCTAGATGAATGTTTGGATGCGCGCGCCTAGAAGCGGGCGGGTGTCGGGGTCAGATGGTCTGTAGGGGGGTGTGGAGGGGTGAGAAGTGGGGGGCGGTGGTCCCCAAAGACTGTTAGTTCAGCGAATATTGGCAAGAAGGGGGGTTCGCAGGTGCGGACGGGTCTTGATCGAACTATTGATTAATTATTGATCAGTCCTGGCAGATGCAGATGTGTCCCGGGGCAGTCATCACCTGCCCCCCCCCCCCCCAGCCCCCCTCCCCAGAGGGATCTGGAGGGAGGGCCCCCCAATGAATCGGTAAAGCCAGGGACAAATAAAGATTTCGGCGGGGCCTGGGCCAAACGTATTTTGGGGGGCCCTGTTTGCATTAACTTTTGATTTATGGTCAATTTCATCTCTCTCTTGGCCTCTTTGGCCAGGTCGCTGCAGAGGCACACTCGTCCACATTCTAGATGTATTTACATGTAATATTGTGGGATAGTGGGTGTGTTTTTAGTGTTGCAACACAGCAGCAGCTCACTGATATTAATGCAAACAATCTCCGTGACGCCTCCCATTTCTCATATGTGAGTCCTGATTTGAGCAACAACAAAAAAACTTTTCATAGATGTTGCCTGAAAACAGCATTTGATTAAAACAATATATTTAACAATTATAGAAGGTAATAAGGACAAGACTCTCAGCAGAACAGATTGGGCTCTATTACGGGGCCCCAAGACAGGCTGGGGCCCTGGGCCAGAGCCCACTTTGCCCATGCCTTAAACCGTCTCTGGGTAAAACGCCTTGACACCAGGCTTCTCAGATGCTCGCCACAGGTAGCCTTAGGTCACTTCCGCACGGAGGTCTCAGGGCAGAAACGTTATTCCATCATGATGAGTGTTTTGTTCGCACCTTATTTTCTTTTGCAAGGCATCTTTCGGGGGGAGGCCATCTTGGTAGGTGAACCCTCCGGGCAGTGGTGAGGTGGCCCCCTGGTTGGCAGGGAGATTCTGGGTCACTTTCCCATCTTGCATCAAAGATTATTTTCTATAGTTGGCTGGTCTCAGTCTGGGCCTCACAGGGGAAGTGTAAGAAGCCTTAACTATTTACAAGGGGCTGGTATGTGTGCTCCGATTGGCTGGGCGCCGCTTTCCTTTAGCCACTCGTGGAGGGCAGGGATGCGGTCCGCGCCAGGTACCGATTGTTGGCGCGGCTGCCCGGAGCATCTCTGTATCCGGTACCAGGGGGTCCTCCGGGGAACGCCTCTGGAATGGCCTTTCATATTTCTATTGGTCCGGCTCTCTTACCACCTTTGTAAGGGGGGCAGAGGAGGCAACATTTTGGTGAACATTCATTGTATAGAGGGGGGCTCTGATTGGTCTCTAAGGATACAGGGAAGAGTCGGACCATGAGTTCACAGGTGAGGGGAGAGGTGTGGCGCCGCGGCCAGGGCGACTGATGCTGGAATCAGGGGATCACGGTTCGATTCCTGGCGCCGGTGGCAGATTAGCCCAGCACCATGTGACTCTGAGCAATAGCTTGCTTAATCTTCCCGAGGGCCCCCAGCGCCTACGGGTGATTGTTTGCGCTTTACAAATGTGGATTATTATTATTATTCTGTCTGGCCTACTCTGTACGGGGAGCAATATTCATGCTAAGGATTTGTAAGATGCCTTATTTAACATCAATCCTCTTCCGACTGAAGTTTATTTCTCCCTTTACAAGAATGTTCTAAATAAATAAGGCTTGAGATGTTTGTCTCCAACCCAAAAATCTATTTTTACTCATGTCAGTTTTTTGTCATTTTAGACTTATCAAATACGTACACACATTCAAAACATGCATGCTCTCCATTGAGACCCGAGTATAGCGCCCTGAGGCCGAGGGAGCACCCAAAATGATCCTCTCTTTGGGGGAGTGACTACTGCGCCCTCTGACTGGGCTTTGCGGCACTTGGAGGGTCGATGTCTCCTTCTTCCCTACTACCAGGCAGTTTATGGAAAATAGAAGAACATCTTTATAGCAGCACCGGAGACTCCAGCAGTCCTGGAGATCACCCAGTGCATGTGTCCCTGGGAACGGACCACACATCTTTGAGTCTGCCGTGATGCGTGATGTAGGTATCCAAGCCATAAGCTCCCTGCCTAGTGTCTTCAGCAGGTCCTGTACGTATGGGCACTCCCAGGAAAGATGGTGGGTCGTCTCGTCTGCGGTGCACCCCCTTGGGCAGGACTTGAATGATTTGGGTCCTCTTGCAGGCATAAATGTTCCCAATGCAGTCCAACTCCGATAGCCATCCAGGCGTTGTCTTTGTGCTGGTTGGTCAGGCGTTTGGAGGCGACGTTCTCCCAGTCGTGGTCCGCTGTGGCAGAGGGGAGTGCGCCGATGTGTTTCCTGATGTCCCTTGCACGTATCTGGCATTGAATGATCTGTGTTTCCTGATGTCCCTTGCACGTATCTGGCATTGAATGATCTTCGGAGTCTGCGTGGCTAGGGCAGCAGCCTCCAGTTGGAACTCCTTGATGAACTTCTTTATTTCTTTGTAGAACCACGGGGTGTCTCAGTTGTAGTGAACGGCGCTCACCCATTCTGCCCATTCGAGGCGCCTCAGCAACAGGAAGAAGCGTGCCATCAGAAAGCCGGCATTGCTCTTATCGTGACAGCTCAGTTCTTCCTGTGATGGGATTCCAGCTGTCTTGACGACCTTGTTCAGGAACAAGTCTCGGTCTGGCTTGGGTCCCTTTGTTTTTCAACTCCCATCGCGTAACTTGGGCATGTCTATGGGGGAGGTTGTGCCCATTGAAGGGTTTGGGGGTGGACCCATGCCTGGTCCCCTTGCTCTCTGGTTTGCCAGCTGTGGGGTTTTCAGGGGTCCCAACTTAGGCCCAACTTAGGCCCTGGGGCCTTCTAGGAGCCAGCCTTCCCGGCACTGGTGCTTGCTTCTGGGGTGAATACCTTACTTGCCTCCTTGCTGCCCTCCCCAGGGGGCTGGGGCATCCGTGGGGGGTGGATGTCTTCAGCACTGGTGCTTGCAACACCAGTGTCCATGTCTTCAACCATCATGGTTGTCATGGGTCCTTCCGTTTGGGCTGCCGGTGTCTCTCTGGGTTACCTGCAGGTGGCCCCTGTCCTAGTCCGACTAGTATGCAGAAATTGCCTACTGTGTACGGAACACAATTAAACACTCCCAAGAGCTAGGGTCGGGTTTATGGGTGTTTCCACCTAAGTGTAAATCCCCTTGCCAATTCTTTGATAGGGTCGCCCATGGGGGAGGGACAAGTGGTCTCTCATGGAACTCCAGGGGCAGTTACAGCCGGATGGCTGGAAGAGTGCGGGGGAGGGGAGCTACGCTTTCCAGTAGGCTGGTTGGCCACCGCGCACAAGGGCGCAAGTAAGTGCGCATAACTGCAAGGGCCCCCTATGAAGATAATCTGCGGGGCGTAGGGGGTGCTCGGGCGGGAGGGGGAGTACCCTCCTGTTGAACGGGCCCCCCTTGCGTATGCGCGCTCCGGTTGGAGTGCGGGCATAGATTGATCAGGATCTGGGGGCAGTCGTTGACCTTGCCGTGGGCTCAAACAGGGATACGCAGAAAGATAATGTGGTTTTGATTACTGACTGTTTAGATTCGGATAGGAATGCTTATGTATTAGAGATATGTTAAGGTTAGCAAACAAGACATATGTACCTATCAATGTAATCAATGTATTGCATCGGACTTTCTGCGTATTGTGTATATAATGTATACAAATTTCTTTTGAATATTAATTTGTAATAAATACGGCTGGGGGTTAACGACCCCCTAATCCAAAAAATTCCCTAGTGATGATTGACTTGTCTCCTTAACGGTAGAAGGGAGGCGGGCGACTTTGGCATTGAGAAAGAGGCCACCATTGGGGGTTTTGTAGGTCAAAGGAAGAGGTGGTCTAGGCCGTACCGGGCCATATAAGGAGAGCAGGGTTACCGGGCTCCAGGAGCTGGCCACAGGTCCTTGGGGGAGGGGGGGGGGGGTGCACCATTTGCGCTCCTAGTGAGTAAATCGGGCCCCAGCCCGCTGGTATCCTTCTTCGTTAGAAGTCAGGTGGGCCTTGTCTGAAAATTAGCATACTTTTGCATGTACAATGCAAATTTTCTTCGCTCAAGTCAAGGTTGTATCAAAATTAAAAAAGAACAGATACTACACTTGATCTTAGCCAACAATCCGTCCACGTGAGTGACTCTTGCACGGAGGCCGCGCCCCCTGCACGGAGGCCGCGCCCCCTGCACGGAGGCCACGCCCCCTGCACATTTCCCCATGAGCCTCTCATGCAGTCACATTTCTTTGTTGCAGGAAGCCTTGGATTGTCAGTTCTGACATAAACTCTTCCGCACGCACTCAGCGCTCGGTGAAAAGGCCTCTTCACGCGCACTGCGCGCCGCACGTCCTCGCGCACTGCAGTAACTCAGCAAAACAATGCAGAGTAAAGTTCAAGGCAGAATGGCGGCCTGCGCGAGGCAATGGACGCCGGGAATAGGCTGAGAAAGGGGGGGAGTGATGAAGCATTGACAGCACAGAGTACAAAACTGGGGGGCGCTGCTGGAGTGGGCGTCATGGGCAGAATTCACAGTACAAACCAAAGGTTTGAGGAGAGCTCTGGCGAGTACAGGGAGGGCAGTGTTGAGGCTGGGCAAGTGGTGGAGGCGAGGGAGGGAGGATGAGGGGGGTGGACGCCTTCATGGAGGAGAGAGAGGGGCTGCGAGGGTACGGTGGAGGGGGCAGGTGTGTGGTGGAGGAGAGAGAGGGGTGGAGAAGGTAAGGTGGATGGGGCAGGTGTGTGGTGAAGGAGAGCAGGTGTGTGGTGGAGGAGAGAGAGGGGTGGAGAAGGTAAGGTGGAGGGGAGCAGGTGTGTGGTGAAGGAGAGCAGGTGTGTGGTGGAGGAGAGAGAGGGGTGGAGAAGGTAAGGTGGATGGGGCAGGTGTGTGGTGAAGGAGAGCAGGTGTGTGGTGGAGGAGAGAGAGGGGTGGAGAAGGTAAGGTGGAGGGGAGCAGGTGTGTGGTGGAGGAGAGCAGGTGTGTGGTGGAGGAGAGAGAGGGGCTGAGAAGGTACGGTAAGGTGGAGGGGAGCATTTGTGTAGTGGGGAAGGGAGAGGGGTGGCGAAGGTAAGGTGGAGGGGAGCAGGTGTGTGGTGGGGGAGAGAGAGGGGTGGAGAAGGTAAGGTGGAGGGGGTCGGGACCAGGGTTCAATTCCCGACACGGCAGGGTCGTGGACCAGGGTCAAACCGGACTCGATAATTCGCGCCTCGGTGCCTACTCTAACCAGGGAACATACTCGGCAACTCTGGGCATTAAGCTTGCTTCATCTCAACAACGGCCCCCCACAGACGCCGAGGATGCCTGGTTTCACCTTGGAGATACCCAGAAAGGGACCATCTCACAGGGAAAACCAGGACGGGTTCCCCAGCGGTCTACAGCGCCAGGATACTCCATGGAGTCGCAGTGCGCTTTACAAGTACACCCACATTTACATTTACATTTAGGTGCGTGGTGAAGGAGAGAGGGGGGCTGAGAAGGTAAGGTAAGGTGGAGGGGAGCATTTGTGTGGTGGGGAAGGGAGAGGGGTGGCGAAGGTAAGGTGGAGGGAAGCAGGTGTGTGGTGGAGGAGAGAGAGGGGCTGAGAAGGTAAGGTAAGGTGGAGGGGAGCATTTGTATTGTGGGGAAGGGAGAGGGGTGGAGAAGGTAAGGTGGAGGGACGTAGGTGCATGGTGGAGAAGAGAGCGGCGTTGAAGGTAAGGTGGAGGGGTAGGTGCATGGTGAAGGAGAGAGAGGGGTGGAGAAGGTAAGGTGGAGGGGAGCATTTGTGTGGTGGGGAAGGGAGAAGGGTGGAGAAGGTAAGGTGGAGGGAAGCAGGTGCACGGTTGGGAAGGGACAGGTGTTGAGATCGGAATGTAGGGGCTGCGGGTGGTGAAGAGGATTCAGGGGAAGCAGAAGGGAATGGTGTAGTGCTCTCAGGCCCAACATGCGTCAGTCGGGCCCCCACAACTTGCCAAGGACACAGGGAAAATAAAGGATTACCGAAACATGGAGCTTAAGCTGCTATTTAAAGATGGTGAGTGTGGGTGGAGGTTTGGTGTCAAGGGCTACGCGAAGGCCTCAGAGTAGGGCTGAACCGCGAAGGAGGCGTCAGTAGGAAGGCGGGAGGTGCAGAGACCAGAGGTAGACTCTCAGACTCCAGTCACCCTGTGATGGGAGGGCCAGGAAGGCGCGAGCGGAGGGCACCTTTTCATAGGTGGGGGACATTTCCAAGACCTATTCAAATCTCCCCACCCAAGGCTTCCCATGTGCCCCCCCTCCATGCGAGGTTGGAACCTTCCTTCTAGAATGACAAAGACGACATTCTTGCTTCATGGTTGACCCCTAACTCCCCCCCCCCGCCCCCCCACCTCCCCACCTCCGGCAGCTGTGGCATCAACTATTCCAAATGTCTCTGGGGGCATTAGTTCCCTCACCAACAAATTACACATCACAAGGCAAACTCACCCGCCCCTTCAAGCTAGTGGGAGCGTGGACCAGCATGAAATCTGGACCCCCAAAACACAACCATGCCAGAGCCAACCCAAAGAAGGGATCCCCCTTGGCACCCAATGGGAGATGGGCCTGAGCAACTGAGCCATACCTTCACCCCAAGGCGCAGTCACCGCCCCGACATTCCCAGGGCCATGTAATGGAGTCCTGTGAGAGGCTACGGACAATCGCTGTAGCAGCCGTCCCGATTCCTCTTCTATATACCACAGCACCCCAGCCCCGGTGGGAGCGAAAGGCTTCAGATTCCATCTTGAATTCACCTACACTTCTATTCCTGATGCCAAGGTTGTCCACAACAAGAGTGAAATCCTTGTTGGGTCCCGAGGAAGGAAGATCCAAGGTGCAGGCAGATGAGTGGCCATCAGGGGCAGCCAGGTGAAACCCAGGTAGCGCTGAGAAGGGCTGTCCCCCCTCCCTTTTTAACCCACCCAGCTGCCACTGCCACCTGCCCAGACGAACCAATCACAAACTTTAACCATGCACAAGGAATGTCGCAACCAGTGACCCAGGTACTTACAAATCCTGGGGCCTTACTCCGGGCCGTTAAGTACCTTTAATCCACCAAGATTCACCTTACTGTCCAAAGGGACTTCTTACGCCAAAACATGGGGCCAGAGCTCTCCGCATCCAAGCGGACACACTTTGGTACTTAGGTTGTAGGACGTGAACCAGAACTGAACCACCATCAGTTCAGAGAAGTCCTGCAGACACAACTTGTTGTACTGTCCTAACATTAAGAATTGATTACAGTGGCGGCCGCCACTAACAAAGGGTGGTGGGCGGGTTGGGGGAGTGCGGCCAAACACACATGCGTACGTAGGGAGTGCACAAGCACTCCTCCACCTGCCCATGCCGTTCCCCTCCATGCACAAGCAGTCAAACAAAAAATAAAACGATGTTGGCTCTGCGCCAGGCAGTGGGGCAACACTCCTCCGCCATTGGTTGACTACGACGAGGATAACGACAGAGTAATCTGTGTGGGGGTATCGCGCCTCCTCTTCGGATGGAATCCACCCATCCTTACAGCCTCTGAATTTGTGTCTTCCACCCTTGGTCTCTGAGCGACCATCAGGCTGAATGTTGGCCTCATATAGAACTTCATGAATAGATAAAGAAATGCTTAAAGTGAATAACTTTAAAAACCTCTCCATGTGCCAGTGTAGACTTCTCTTGCTCTACTGACAGAAGCAAACAGCACCATCTACCCATCTCAAGTGCCGCAAGGCCTAACCTGCACCGCTTGATGGTTCTGCGAGGAGAGCGGGGCACGCACACTTCTTCAGCCTCGCTTATCCGTGCACACAGAGGTAATGCCGCATCCCGTTGCCTCCTCTACCTCTGCTTTGCAGCCCCTCTGTCTCCAGGCGCCTGGAGCAACAGTAAACAAAAAATAATGATAAATGGCATTTCATGGTATTTTGTCAGCTTTTATTAAATACCACAGAGAGGCGCAGCATCGGCGACCAGACAAAAATCAATCCCAGCTGGACGGCCCAACCTCCATCAATTTTCTGTTCCTAGGGAACCGCTACGGGATAATGTCAAAAGTAATACAGATCTGTGGCCTGACATGCCAAGCGCCCGTGCTTCCAGAGGCGGGCGCGGAGGGTGGTGTGGCATCAGTAGAAGCCGTGACTGCAGGTTCACCTGCACCGGGTGAGCATTTAGAGGCTCGGGAAAGAGGATATCCCTTGGAAACCGGATCCACCGGCCAAGGGATAGGAAAGGAATACACCAGCAGAGAATGGATCCACGTAACCTTACTTCACGCAGCCTCAACTTTACACAGTGGGTCCACTGAGGTGTGAGCTGGAAAGGAAGCTTCGGTTAGCGCGGCTGTTCTGTGTGGTGAGACGGTAGCCCAGTTTACCAGACACATCCGGAAGTCGCTCCAGTGGAGTATGAGTGAGGGTGGAAGGCAGACGAGCATCTTTAACTGAGCAAAGAGAATTGAAGACACAACTCCAATATAGGGGTAGGGTTTTAAATCTGGATTCTACTACTGGGGCAAAGATTTGCATTACTTCTCTACTGCTGTTAAGAGAGAGCAAAATTAAAACATCCACGCCAGAGTTGTGGGGAGTTGCAAATTTTTCAACTTTGTGCAGTCAAATTAGCACAAATTCACCTAAGAGGATTTTTTTCAAGAAAACCTAAAAAAGTTTTTGTGGAAGATTGTTAATAGGGTGTGCTAAAATTATAATTCTGTAGCAAAGTTTTGTGACAGTGACAATCTTTACAAAGTTTTTCACCTTCGCACCACTTCGAGATGATATTTTTGGCAAAATATATTTGCAGGACATTTTTCTAGCATAACCTTCACTTACATTTGAATTTTCTGCCATAAAAATAGGTTTTGAATATTTTACTGGATTTTCACAATTTTTTTATGCTTCAAATGAGAACTTTGTGAAGCCGATGGGGAGTTTAAAAGTTCACTGAGTTGGCAAATGCCACATTCCTAGTTTTGGAATAGAAAAGTCAAATATTTTACTCTGTCCTGAAAAACCCATTTTTGGGACAGGTTGTTATGGTTAAAAGGGGTCTTTAAGTTAGTGATGTCAGAAGAGGCCTCAAAACCCAAGCTGACGTCATCAAACAAATTAACGTTCTAGAATGATTTTGCCACAAATGGTTGATGATGCCGGATTTTCTTTCTTTTCATTGGAGGGCCCCTTAAAAGAGTTGTGATCTTGCCATCCTGTGAATCATTTGTGACTCCAGAAAGTATTCATGTTTTTCACAATGGCAAAGCATAGAACTGCTCAAGAATGGAAAGAGTACAGGCTGATGAAATGCTTGAAGGTTTTACCACCAGAGAGTGGTTTTGCTGGGCGACGGAGGGCATTGCTGGCGGATTAATGCCTCTTACGTTGATGTCATGTACATGGTCTAAAATGGGGGTCTGTAGCGTATTTTATGCATCGCGTATACATTCCACCTGTTTTTTACAATTGGCCTTGTGGTTTGTAGCTTACCTTTCCTTGCTTTCTGTTTGCTGGCTTTATTCGTTTTAGGCGGGTCAGCTTGAGTTGGTCCCCTCCATTCCCAAAACTCTAATTACGGCATCCTTCCACCGGTACTGGCTGTTTGTAAACAGGCCTTAAAATCCTGTTCTCATCTCGTCATATTTGCTGTTCATTCAAAGTCAGAGGTCAAATGTCAGGCTTTGTCTTCTGAGGGAGCTTGGTGTTTACTTTTCTTTCTCTGACTTCAGAGTGAGAGGATTTATGTGACTATCTTGCTGGCTGCTGGGGGGGTGCTTGAGGAAGGCTGTACAATGCTACTTTTTCTATCACACAACAACATTTAAATGCCTGTAAATTAACTGCAGATTTTGCAGAATATATCGGGATTAGAACAGCAAAAAAGAAGCACATTCTTTGGTAATTCTAAAATGTGCACCGCTCCACTCCACTCTATGCCTCTCTACTCTACACCACTTTGCTGTATGCCAACGCACCTTGTCCCATACTACTCTACTATGCGCCACTGCACTCTTGCCACTCCACTCTTCACTACTCCACTGTTTGCCACTCGATTCTTCAACACTGCACTCTATTTCTCTCCACTTTATGTCAATGCACTCTATGCCACTCTAATCTACTCTTTACTCTGCACCACTGTATTCTATCGGGCCACACTCCTCTCTACTCTGAAACAATCTACTCTATGCCACTCAGCACCTCTCCACTCAGTGCCACACCACTCTACTATGCGCCACTGCACTCTATGCCAATCTACTATGCACCACTGAACTCTATGCTACTATACTCTTCAACACTTTATGCCACTGCACTCTACACCACTCAATTCTACTCTGCAGCACTGTGCTCTACACCACTGCTCTCTGCGCAACTCTACATCCAGTGCACACCATGCCAATGCACTCTACGCCACTGTACTATACACCACTGCACTCTACGGAAGGCTACTCTCTAATACTGCACTCTCTGCCACTCCATTCTGCGTCACTCTAGTCCACTCTGCACCACTGCACTTTGTCACTGCACTCTACGCCACGCTGCGCTATTCCTCTCTGGAGCGCACCTCTCCACAACACACCATGATACTCCACTCTGATGCCCAACTCCATTAAACTCTACTCCACTCTGAGGACCTGCTCCACTCTATACCACTCTACAGCACTGCTCCACTCTACAACGCTATACGCAACTCCCCCTACGCCACTCCCCCTGCGCCACTCCCCCTACGCCACTCCCCCTATGCCACTCCATTCCACTTTACTCCACTCTGTTCCACAATAGACTACTCCACTCTCTATGTTATCCCGCTCTCACACTCTGATATTGCACTCTAGTCTATGCCACTTGACCCTACAGCACTCTACTTCACTGTATGCCAATCCACTCTCCAACCATACTCCACTTTATGCCCCTCCACTCAATGACAATGTACTCCACCCTGCGCCATGCTGTACACTTCTCCAGTCTACGCAGCGCCCTCTATGCCACTGCACCCTGCTCTACCCCACTCCATGACACTTTATGCCACTCCACTCTGCAACACTCTCTCACTCTGACACTCTAATCCACGACACTCTACTCTCCTACACTCTGTCACTCCATGATACTAAACTCTGCTCCACTTTACGACACTCCAATCCACGCCGCTCTCCTTTACACGACTAACTTTTAGCCATGCTAAGCAGCAGCCACGCTGGCGTGCAACTTGTCTAAAACATATTAAGAAAGCCAGTAGCTCTTGCACAGGCGGGAGCTGTTGGCTTTGCCAATGCTTGAATACATCATGTCACCCTTAGCTTTCAGTTTCACTAGTGCCATTTGTATTGGGTGAATAAGAGCGAAACATGTGTCAGAAATAGCTTTTGTTTATTTCAGATTGCCCTGGATGGTGCTTTAGTAATGCAGAAGCTGGCACCCTTCACCAGGGACGAGGGGCGTTCATGGCATGCTCTGGTTCGGCGTGGATTCGGCTTCACTGATTTCTGGGTGCGAGGGCTGTCCAAGAGCACTCGTCTTGGGGTAGGTGAAATAGGGATTCACTTATGCATTAGACTTTCACTTAGAACATTTCCATCCTAGAATGGCTGTGTTCCAGCAATCGCAGGGCCTCATTTTCAGGTTGTAGATTGAAGTTTTCATCACCATGGACTGTTATGGAAAGCAAGACTGACAGACACGGGTCACATAAACTTGTGTAAGGCAAATATTTATTCAAATAGCTGGGTGACTTCACCACCTGTAGCAAAAACAACAAAACAACAAGAGGATGGATGGAGCGCTGAAACTTAACAAACATTCATCCCCAGTCACAGATCCGAGTTTAATCCATTCTTCTTTTGCTGCCTATGCCATCCCAGTTTGAACCCAGCCATATGCAAATCATTCTTGACCCTGTGCCCCATGGGAACAGTCCAGAATCAAGCATCCTAGGTGTGGAGAGCACGTCTGAGCATACCCATCCCACTTGGGGTGACAAATGCAAAAACAACAGTTGATGGACAGAATGCAATACAATGTCATACATTCACCCCAGTACACAGATCTGGGCTTAAATCCATCGTTTATTTGCACTCCACACCACCCCAGTTCAGACATGGCCATATGCAAATCAGTCTGACCCTGTGCCTCATGGGAACAGTCCAGCCCGAACTGCCAAGCCATGCCTTCCCTGGACCGGAAACAAGCTTCCGAAGACCGGTTTCTGGCATTCCAGCCGTCTTCAGCCCGGCTTGCTTGAATCCAGTGGTGTGGAGAGCATGGGACTCACGTCTGAGCATATCCATCCCACTCGGGATGACAAATGCCAAAACAACAGTTGATGGACAGAATGCAGAACAATGTCATACATTCACCCCAGCACAGAGATCGGGCTTAAATCCATCGTTGTTTTGTTCACCATGCCATTCCAGTTTGGAGCCAGCCATATGCAAATCAGTCTGACCCTGTGCCTCATGGGAACAGTCCAGCCCGAACTGCCAAGCCAGGTCCTCCTTGGACCAGAAACAAGCATCCTAAGTAGCAAGAGAGGCTGTCTCTTACTCGTGTAGTAATGCCCTGTGGTTAATGACTGAAGTGGGTGTCTCCTCCAGTCTTGTCTTCTCCAGCCTGTGCGCTAGTAGTGGCTCATCTTTAATCTGAAAGAACAATTGATGGACAGAATACATAACAATGTCCTACATTCGCCCCAGTACAAAGATCTGGGTCTAAATTCTTCTACCTGGCTTGGCAGTTCGGGCTGGACTGTTCCCAGGAGGCACAGGGTCAGACTGATTTGCATATGGCCTTGTCTGAACTGGGGTGGCAGAGTGGGCTAAAGAAGGATGATGGATTAAACCCAGATCAGTTGACTGGGGGTGAATGTTTGATTTGCTCAAACGCTCCGTCCATCATCCCCTTTTGTATTGCTTTGTTCGCCCTAAGTTGGCTGGGTATGCCCAGACGTGGGTCCCTTACTCACTTTGCCACTGGATTCAAGATAGCCTGGCTGATGCGGGTTATGAACCCGAAACCGGTCCCAGGATGCTTGGTTCCAGTCCAGGGAGGACCTGGCTTGGCAGTTCGGGTTGGACCGTTCCCATGAGGCACAGGGTCAAGACTGTTTTGCATATGGCTGAGTCTAAACTGGGGTGGCAGAGTGAGCTAAAGAACGGATTCAACCCAGAGCTGTGGCTGGGGTCCCAGGCCCTGCTCCAGTGCCCCCCTCCCCTCCCCCTACTCACATCCGGTTCTTCCCCACGGGCGGATGGTGAGGGTGTCTGAGACCTATGCCCGGTACACGTGGGTCATGGGGACAGTGACCTTTGACATCCTGGTCATGGATGCTCTACCCATGTGTTCTTGCATGACGTCAGAACCCAGCGCTGCCACTCCAGACCCCCCTCGGACAGGCTGAAGGGCCCCTGGAGAGCTGGGGCCCCTCGTGCGCCGCAGGGGCCTGCGTCATGGAGCACGTTTGAACCATTGGGCGCCGCCTGGAGGCTGCAACAGACGGCCGTTAAAAGCCCGCCGAGCCCTGCTCAGCCTGTCTGTCTACACTACAGAATAATCTTTTACAAACTGTGGATAATTTGAGGGGGGGTGGGGGAGGGCTGCGCGCGCCTTGGCTCTCGCTCACTGCCGAGAACTGAATGAAAGTAACGCTGAGTGCCCCCCCCCCCCCCCCCCTTTCAGGGTCACTTTGGTGCCGATGCTGTGTAAGAGCCGACATTATCCTGGACAACAAGGCCGGATAATGTGGTGAAAATGTGCAATTCCTAATAAATGGAACATCTCGCCTTTAATCTCCGTGCAAAGCCATGAGCTGCTACTTGGCGACATTTCCAGCAGTCGATGCGGCTTTCAGACCCCTTTGTTCGCAGCCTCGCACTAGCAGACTTCCAGACCGCCTTTTATCATGACACAGAGCGCATTTTATCACAGCCTAGCACCAGCAGCCTTCCAGACCGCCTTTTATCATGGCACAGAACGCATTTTATCACAGCCCAGCACCAGCAGACTTCCAGACCGCCTTTTATCATGGCACAGAACGCATTTTATCATACCACCGCCTATTCCTCACAAATGCGAATACCGTCGCCTTTTCCTCACAAATGCGAATACCGCCGCCTACTCCTCACAAATGCGAATACCGCCGCCTACTCCTCACAAATGTGAATACCACCTTCTATGCCTTACAAAAGCGAATACCGCCGCCTATTCCTCACAAATGCGAATACCGCTTTCTATTCCTCACAAATGCGAATATCGCCTTCTATTCCTCACAAATGTGAATACCGCCTTCTGTTCCTCACAAATGCACATACCACCTTCTATTCCTCACAAATGCGAATATCGCCGTCTATTCCTCACAAATGCGAATACCGCAGTCTGTTCCTCACAAATGTGAATACCGCCTTCTGTTCCTCACAAATGCACATACCACCTTCTATTCCTCACATATGCGAATACCACCTTCCATTGCTCACAAATGCAAATACCTCCTTCTATTCCTCAGAAATGCAAATACCGCCGCCTACTCCTCACAAATGCGAATACCGCCGCCTACTCCTCACAAATGTGAATACCACCTTCTATTCCTTATAAAAGCGAATACCGCCGCCTCTTCCTCACAAATGCGAATACCGCTTTCTTTTCCTCACAAATGAGAATATCGCCTTCTATTTCTCACAAATACAAATACCGCCTTCGATTCCTCACAAATGCGAATACCGCCTTCTATTCGTCATGAATGTGAATACCGCCTTCTATTCCTCACAAATGCGACCACCGCCTATTCCTCACAAATGCGAATACCGTCGCCTATTCCTCACAAATGCGAATACCGCCAACTATTCCTCACAAATGCGAATACCGCCTTCTACTCCTTACAAATGCGAATACCACCGCCTATTCCTCACAAATGCGAATACCGCTTTCTATTCCTCACAAATGCGAATATCGCCTTCTATTCCTCACAAGCGAATACCGCCTACTATTCCTCACAAATGCGAATACCGTCTTCTTTTCGCACCAATGCGAATACCGTCTTCTATTCCTCACAAATGCAAATACTGCCTTCCATTCTTCATAAGTGCGAATACCACCTTCTATGCCTCGCAAATGTGAATACTGCCTTCTATTCCTCACAAATGCAAATACCGCCTTCTATTCCTCACAAATGCGAATACCGCCTTCTATTCTTCATACTTGCGAATACCGCCTTCTATTTCTCACAAATGCGAATACCGCTTTCTATTCCTCACAAATGCGAATACCGCCTTCTTTTCGCACCAAAGCGAATACCGTCTTCTGTTTCTGACAAATGCGCATGTCACCTTCTATTCCTCATAAATGCGAATACTGCAGCCTATTCCTCACAAATGCTAATACAGCCTTCCATTCCTCATAATTATGGATACCACCTTCTATGCCTCGCAAATGCGAATACTGCCTTCTATTCTGCAGGAATGCGAATACCACCTTCTATTCATCACAAATGTGAATACCACCTCCTAATACTCACAAATGTGAATACCGGCTCCTATTCCTCACAAATGCGAATACTGCCTTCCATTCCTCATACTAATGGATACCCCCTTCTATTCCTCAGAAATGCCAATACCACCTTCTATTCCGCACAAATGCGAAGACTTCCTTCTATTCCTCACAAATGCTAATACCGTCTTCTATTCCTCACAAATGCAAATACTGCCTTCCATTCTTCATAAGTGCGAATACCGCCGCCTATTCCTCACAAATGCGAATACAGCCTTCCATTCCTCATAATTATGGATACCACCTTCTATGCCTCGCAAATGTGAATACTGCCTTCTATTCCTCACAAATGCAAATACCGCCTTCTATTCCTCACAAATGTGAATACAGCCTTCCATTCCTCATAATTATGGATACCACCTTCTATGCCTCGCAAATGTGAATACTGCCTTCTATTCCTCACAAATGCAAATACCGCCTTCTATTCCTCACAAATGCGAATACCGCCTTCTATTCTTCATAGATGCGAATACCGCCTTCTATTTCTCACAAATGCGAATACCGCTTTCTATTCCTCACAAATGCGAATATCGCCTTCTATTCCTGACAAAGCGAATACCGCCTACTATTCCTCACAAATGCGAATACCGTTTTCTTTTCGCACCAAAGTGAATACCATATTCTGTTCCTCACAAATGCGAATGTCACCTTCTATTCCTCATAAATGCGAATACTGCCGCCCATTCCTCACAAATGCTAATACAGCCTTCCATTCCTCATAATTATGGATACCACCTTCTATGCCTCGCAAATGCGAATACTGCCTTCTATTCTGCAGGAATGCGAATACCACCTTCTATTCATCACAAATGTGAATACCACCTCCTAATACTCACAAATGTGAATACCGGCTCCTATTCCTCACAAATGCGAATACTGCCTTCCATTCCTCATACTTATGGATACCCCCTTCTATTCCTCAAAAATGCCAATACCACCTTCTATTCCGCACAAATGCGAAGACTTCCTTCTATTCATCACAAATGCTAATACCGCCTTCTATTCCTCACAAATGTGGGTACCGGCTTCCATTACTCACAAGTGTGGCTACCACCTTCCATTCCTCACAAGTGTGCATACTACTTTCGATTTCTCAAAAATGCAGTTGCTTCGTTATAGTTCGGCATGTGGATACCACCTTCCAATCTTTACGAGTGTGGACACCGCCTAAGCCTATTCATAAATGTGCGTACAAGCTTCTGCAATACTCATAAGCGGATATCACCCGCTGTTATTCACAAATAAGGAAGCCGTCTTCTATACCTCACAAATGCAGATAAAGCCTTTCATTCTTCTCAAATGTAGATTCTTCAGAAGTGTGGGTACTGCATTCTGTACTTCTCAATTGGATACCGCTTCTATGTATCACATATTTCCTTAATGACTTCTGTTCTTCACAAGTGTGGATACCGGTTAAGGTTTCACTAGCCCGGCAATTCAGAGCCAACAGGAGCGATGGTAGTATACACGCTTCCCGGACCTGACAGGTGGCTGTTGGATGGCAGCAGGTGGGGGAAAGGAAATGGACAAGAGGGAAAGAAACAGAGACACTGGATGACTTAACCTCATCTGCTCTTCCTGCCGGTTTCAACTAGGGGTGGGCGAAATGTGCATAGTCGCGCTACCCAAAGCTCTGCGAAACGGTAAAAAATCTCTGCGAGCACGCAAAAGTTCTGCAAACACACGGAATTGCTTGTTCCGCCCGTTCGCGATGCTTTTTTCCTGTTTGCAAATGCTGTTTGCATGCTCGGGGAGCAATATTATTATTATAGATTATTATAGAGACTTTTGTAGCGCGCTCTGTTACTAAGAAAATAGTATCCTGGCGCGAACATATCTTGCAAACACGCATTTTGAAAGAGCAAACAAGCAGAAAATTCTGCGAAGCTGCGGATCGCGGAATTTTTGGCAATTCTGCATTCTCCGCGGAACGCAAAATTACCCAAATTCCTTGAGCGGAACGGAATTTACTACCCAGGCCTAGTTTCAACCCACACGGAAGAGGAGGTGTTGATATCTACAACTTAAAACAAATCTTTTAGCTCTTGTCAAAAACATTGTGTTTCACTATTTCTACTTATTAAAACCACAATATCGATGGGACGCAATATCATGGACAGAATATTGAAAATAAAATATTGACAGGTAATTAAGTCTGGATTTTCTTTACCTAACCACATATATGTACCTTCAAGGTTTGCAGATGTGGAGTTAAGAATAGTAAATCGATGATTTTTGGGCTGCAGCGTCTACATATCATGATTGCCTAGCAAGGAACACTCTGAAGCACAGCAGACTTATACCTGTAGGATCTAAGATGGCTGCCATCACTGCAAGTTTCGATAGAATTCTATGGCACTCTGGGAAATGTAGTTTGTCCTAATTTCACTCGGTAGTTTCATGCAGTGCATTAGTCACAGCCGTGAAGTCTCACACCAAGCAGCCACGATGCTCTGGCGGTACCACTGACCGTCTTTGCAGACGGACGTTTAGAGTTTGGAGTAGCGTGTCTCTGTGCCTGCCCAGCATAGATGGGTGCGCGCGGGCCATCACAATACCACCTTGTGTTTTTTACAGATGCAAACACCTCTTTCTAGTGTTTGCATCTTGAAATTGCCTTCTATTCTTCACAAATGTGGATACCCTGTTCTATTCCTCACAAATGCGGACACCGCCTTCTATTCCTCACAAATGCGACACCGCCTTCTATTCTTCACAAATGTGAATACCGTGCTCTATTCCTCACAAAGGTGGATACCGCCTTCTATTCCTCACAAATGTGGATACCGCCTTCTATTCCTCACAAATGTGAATACCGTGCTCTATTCCTCACAAAGGTGGATACCGCCTTCTCTTCCTCACAAATGTGAATACCACCTTGTATTCCTCACAAATGTGAGTACTGCCTTGTATTCTTAACAAATGTGAATACCACCTTGTCTTCTTCACAAATGTGAATACCACCTTGTATTTCTCACAAATGTGAGTACTGCCTTGTATTCTTAACAAATGTGAATACCACCTTGTCTTCTTCACAAATGTGAATACCACCTTGTATTCCTCACAAATGTGAATACCACCTTGTCTTCTTCACAAATGTGAATACCACCTTGTATTTCTCACAAATGTGAGTACTGCCTTGTATTCTTAACAAATGTGAATACCACCTTGTATTCCTCACAAATGTGAATACCACCTTGTCTTCTTCACAAATGTGAATACCACCTTGTCTTCTTCACAAATGTGAGTACTGCCTTGTATCCTTCACAAATGTGAATACCACCTTGTATTCCTCACAAATGTGAATACCACCTTGTATTCCTCACAAATGTGAATACCACCTTGTCTTCTTCACAAATGTGAATACCACCTTGTCTTCTTCACAAATGTGAGTACTGCCTTGTATCCTTCACAAATGTGAATACCACCTTGTCTTCCTCACAAATGTGAATACCACCTTGTCTTCTTCACAAATGTGAATACCACCTTGTCTTCTTCACAAATGTGAGTACTGCCTTGTATCCTTCACAAATGTGAATACCACCTTGTCTTCCTCACAAATGTGAATACCACCTTGTCTTCTTCACAAATGTGAATACCACCTTGTCTTCTTCACAAATGTGAATACCACCTTGTCTTCTTCACAAATGTGAATACCACCTTGTCTTCTTCACAAATGTGAGTACTGCCTTGTATCCTTCACAAATGTGAATACCACCTTGTATTCCTCACAAATGTGAATACCACCTTGTATTCCTCACAAATGTGAATACCACCTTGTGTTCCTCACAAATGTGAATATTACCTTGTATTCTTCACACATGTGAGTACCGCCTTCTAATCTTAAAGCATCTGGATACAGCCTCTATTCTCCACAAATGTGGGTACTGTCTTCCTTTCTGCTGAACCACCGCCGGCAGCGCCCAGAAGCCACCAGGTTTGCAGTTTGCTCTTCTGTGGAAGGTGAAGGGGGGAGGGGGGCGGGGGCTTAGGGGCAGCTAGGCCGGGCCTTTCGTGCCCACGGTGCCCCAGGCACACAGGGCGTGGGTGGAACAGCGGGGCAGGTGTGTGGAGGCGGAGATCAGGCCGTATCGATCGCTTCCTGTCGCTTCCGAGATGGTTTCCACGAAAGTCCATCTGCTGCTGCTCAGCGCCGCGTGCCAGGGGGGCCGGGCCGCCGGCCCAAGCGCTGTGGAAATGCCCTCCCCCCTCCCCCCCCAGCACCACACTGTTAGCAGACAATCTATAAAGGAGATGTCACCCACCCCTCCAATAAAGAGCGGCCGCTCCCTGGCTCGTGGCCGCTCCCTGGCTCGGGGCCTCTCTCTGGCTCGTGGCCGCTCCCTGGCTCGGGGCCGCTCCCTGGCCCGGGGCCTCTCTCTGCTCTGTGGTCTCTCTCTGCTCTGTGGTGTCTTTCGGTGTCAGTCTCACAGCTTGTGAGAGTGAAGTCACGCATGGTAAGCGACACCCCCCACACCCCCAGCGGCGCAACATTCATCCAACTCGCATAGCGCGCTGATCATGCGCCACCAACTAAGCACTCCATGACGCACACAAAATGCGAAGTGGGTCACTTTCTTGACGAGCCTTGGCAATGTTCTTAGGGCTGGCTTGTCAATGAAGGTGTTACAGCGAACAAATGATGGGTGGATGCTGACAATGCAAACATTCTCCCCCAGTCAAAAGATCTGGGTTCAATCCATCCTTCTTTTGCCCACTACGCCACCCCAGTTTGGACCCAGCCATATGCAAATCCGCCTTGACCCTGTGCCCCATGGGAACAGTCCAGACTGGCCAGGCCAGGAAACAAGCATCCTGGGACCGGTTTCAGGGTATGTCACCCTTCTTCAGCCAGGATAGCTTGAATCCAGTGGTCCCAGGATGCTTTGCTTGTTTCTGGCCCAGGGAGGACCTGGCCTGGCAGTTAGGGCTGGATTGTTCCCATGAGGCACAGGGTCAAGGCTGATTTGCATATGGCTGGGCAGATTACAAGTTGAAAACCGCGTACAATCGAAGTAGCCGGTTCAGGGAAGGCAAGGCCTTCATTCAAAATGTTGAATCCGAGAATCCTGGGGTGGACCACAAGATAATTCTCAATTTCGGTGCAAACGGGACAAATGAGTGAAAATGGAAGGAGCGCAGTGGGGTTTGCATATACCGAGAAGAAATAATGAAACGGGAGTATACAAAGAAACTGCAGACATAAGTTAGGGCGGGTAAGTCATCCCATTTAGAAACAAGACACAAAAATGGAAAACTAAACTGAAGGCAGAGGGGGAGGCGACGGAGAAGGAATGAAGAGATCTGAACAAGATGTGAGAGGAGAACAGAGACGCAATGCTTCCGGTTCATTGGGACTGGAGCAGTGGTCTATTTAAAGAGGACAACAGAACTTAAGTCGGGACAAGAGTTGGAAGTAGTTTCATAGAAGAGAAAAAGAAAGGGGTTTGTGATTTTCAATGCTGTACAGAAGGAAGAGACAGGATTTGGAAAGAGATACAAACTTGTGGAGGAAGTTAAGCCTTGTATTAAATACCAAACCAAGTTTACAAGCAGGACCAGAGAACAGTAGCTCAGGAGGAAATAAATAGTTTATGAAATTGGGAAGAAAATAATTTATTGTATTTTTAAATTACATTTAAGAAAACAAGTGAACATCAACACCCCCACTGGAGAGAGGCGAACAGAGAATTTAGTTTGAAGTCTGGGAGAAAAAGTGGGAACCATTTGGGAATTATCAGCAGAAAATGTGATTCAAATCCGTAAGAGAAATTTTTAGAATAAAGTGTAAAATAAAGGCTCCAGAGTAGACCCCTAAGGAGTGCTAAAGTGAGCAGAAAGGGCCCAGATACTTACAGGATACACCAGTGCCGGAAAGAAGCTGCCTGAGGCCTGTTGTCACATCCCTCACTCCATCTTGATTGGGTTTATTACAGTGAACATTTTCTTGCTTTGCTCAGAAGACTTCGTGTGGACAAAGGTGACATGAAACTGGGACTCTTTGCAAAACTTTGATGGCATAAAAAAAGAAAACCTTTGGCAGCCAAAGAACCCAATTACAAAAAAGGTCCCCAATTTTAAAAGTCATCTTATCCCTGCAATGTGGACAGCTTTATTTGTCTCTGTGCCCCCTCTCCCAAGGGCCCACCCTGGCACATTCATGTGTGGTGGTCTGCCTGGTCATGTTCGTCTTCATTGGCCACTGATCGCTTCTCATGAAGTTGAGCACACTGCTTGTTGTGCCTCCTGTCCCACATACGAGTGGCGCTGGCATTGCACCGTGCCCATTTGTGGCATCACATGCAAGTTGAGCAGATACACAACTGCGCTGCCATCTGTCATGATGCAGGAGTCAAGCTGGCATGCTGCTGTGTTCCCTTCTGTTGAACAAGTCACGTAGGCATACTGCATCATCTGCCACCCCACACAATTCGCGTGGGCATGCAGCTGTGCCACCCCACCAGTCACTGCACTCATCGATCAGACATTTTGTCTTGTTCCAGTCTGTCACTGGGCAGCCCTTTGGTTACCATGTAAAGATGGAGCGGCCATTCCTCTGTCTCTGTGCGCATGTTGAGTCATTATACCGTGACACATTTGTGTCACCACACACAAGTCATGCAGACATTCCGTATCCCCCCTCATCACTAGGCCAAGCGGACATTCCATATCCCCCTCATCACTAGGCCAAGCGGACATTCTGTATCCCTCCTCATCACTAGGCCAAGCGGACATTCCGTATCCCCCACCTCATCACTAGGCCAAGCGGACATTCTGCATCCCCCCTCCATCTAGGCCAAGCGGACATTCCGTATCCCCCGCATCACAAAGCTATGGGGACATTCTGTATCCCCCTCATCACTAGACCAAGCGGACATTCTGTATCCCCCCTCATCACTAGGCCAAGCGGACCTTTCGTATCTCCCCCTCATCACTAGGCCAAGCGGACATTGCGTATCCCCCCTAATCCCTATGCCAAGTGGACATTCCATATCCCCCCTCATCACTAGGCCAAGCGGACATTCTGTATCCCCCCTCATCACTAGGCTAAGCGGACATTCTGCATCCCCCGTCCCTCTAGGCCAAGCGGACATTCCATATCCCCCTCATCACTAGGCCAAGCGGACATTCTGTATCCTCCCTCATCACTAGGCCAAGCGGACATTTCATATCCCCCTCATCACTAGGCCAAGCGGACATTCTGTATCCCCCCTCATCACTAGGCCAAGCGGACATTCCGTATCCCCCACCTCATCACTAGGCCAAGCGGACATTCTGCAACCCCCCTCCATCTAGGCCAAGCAGACATTCCGTATCCCCCCGCATCACAAGGCTATGGGGACATTCTGTATCCCCCTCATCACTAGACCAAGCGGACATTCTGTATCCCCCCTCATCACTAGGCCAAGCGGACCTTTCGTATCTCCCCCTCATCACTAGGCCAAGCGGACATTGCGTATCCCCCCTAATCCCTATGCCAAGTGGACATTCCGTATCCCCCCACATCACTAGGCCAAGCGGACATTCTGTATCCCCCTCATCGCTAGGTTAAGCGGACATTCTGCATCCACCCTCCCTCTAGGCCAAGCGGACATTCCATATCCCCCTCATCACTAGGCCAAGCGGACATTCTGTATCCCCCCTCATCACTAGGCCAAGCGGACATTCTGTATCCCCCCTCATCACTAGGCCAAGCGGACATTCTGCAACCCCCCTCCATATAGGCCAAGCGGACATTCCGTATCCCCCGCATCACAAGGCTATGGGGACATTCTGTATTCCCCTCATCACTAGACCAAGCGGACATAATGTATCCCCCCTCATCACTAGGCCAAGCGGACCTTTCGTATCTCCCCCTCATCACTAGGCCAAGCGGACATTGCGTATCCCCCCTAATCCCTATGCCAAGTGGACATTCCGTATCCCCCCTCATCACTAGGCCAAGCGGACATTCTGTATCCCCCCTCATCACTAGGCTAAGCGGACATTCTGCATCCCCCCTCCCTCTAGGCCAAGCGGACATTCCATATCCCCCATATCACTAGGCCAAGCGGACATTCTGTATCCCCCCTCATCACTAGGCCAAGCGGACATTCTGTATCCCCCCTCATCACTAGGCCAAGCGGACATTCTGCAACCCCCCTCCATCTAGGCCAAGCGGACATTCCGTATCCCCCCGCATCACAAGGCTATGGGGACATTCTGTATCCCCCTCATCACTAGACCAAGCGGACATTCTGTATCCCCCCTCATCACTAGGCCAAGCGGACCTTTCGTATCTCCCCCTCATCACTAGGCCAAGCGGACATTGCGCATCCCCCCTAATCCCTATGCCAAGCGGACATTCCGTATCCCCCTCATCACTAGGCCAAGCGGACATTCTGTATCCCCCTCATCACTAGGCTAAGCGGACATTCTGCATCCCCCTCCCTCTAGGCCAAGCGGACATTCCATATCCCCCTCATCACTAGGCCAAGCGGACATTCTGTATCCCCCCTCATCACTAGGCCAAGCGGACATTCTGTATCCCCCCTCATCACTAGGCGAAGCGGACATTCTGTATCCCCCCCTCATCACTAGGCCAAATGGACATTCTGCATCCCCCCTCCCTCTAGGCCAAGCGGATCTGTCGTATCCCCCCTCATCACTAGGCCAAGCGGACATTGCGTATCCCCCCTAATCCCTATGCCAAGCGGACATTCTGTATCCCCCCTCATCACTAGGCCAAGCGGACATTCTGTATCCCCCCTCATCACTAGGCCAAGCGGACCTTTCGTATCCCCCCTCATCACTAGGCCAAGCGGACATTGCGTACCCCTCCTAATCCCTATGCCAAGCGGACATTCAGTTTCCCCCTTCATCACTAGGCTAAGTGGACATTCAGTTTCCCCCTTCATCACTAGGCCAAGCGAACATTCCTTATCCCCCCTCTCGTCACTAGGCAAGTGGACATTCCGTATCCCCCTCTCGTCACTAGGCAAGTGGACATTCCGTATCCCCCTCTCGTCACTAGGCAAGCGGACATTTTGCAGCACCCTCTCTGCACCCAACATATGTTGAGATTGCGCTTTCCATCCCATCTTGTTAAGGGGGTGGGGGCGGTATTCAGCACCCCTTCTCGGAGGAGCCGCATCCGCTGTGAAAGGATGAGGTGCGCGTGCTCATCTGGCAGGCAGCGCTCACCTCATCTGTTTCATTAAGGGAATGAGATGTGGGAACACAGTCCGCGCCCCTCGGGACAACGCAGCTGGCGCAGCCTCCGAGAGGCCAGGCGATGAGCGACAGCGCCAGTGTGGGGAATATCTCTCCTCCGAGTACCATACGACAAGAGAATGTAGATTTTATTAAAGACACGGAGGCTAACATTATCCATTAACTCTTTAATGCCACTGCAATGGCAACAGAGAGTTTAACCACGCCTCTTTACACAAAGTATAAACCCACCCTCAAAAACGCCGCAGCATTCCAGACCTGAACTGTTCTGAACAGCTTTTCATCATGAAACATTTTTCAGACATTAACTGGCTTCATCTTTTAACTTTTCGGATGTATAATGTTTTTGAGAAACCAGCATAGATTGAGCCGGTATAGTTGTGAAATCTTCTTGTGCGATAACACACAATTTTCAGCTCTTAACCCCTTCGCAGTGGGGGGGGGGGCCACACACAGCACCTCGATGCTCATGACGAGTCCAGCTCGTCATGCTGCCCAGTGGAGCTGGGCTCATGACGAGCTGGACTCGTCATGACTCAATCCACTACAATAGAACGCCCGCACGGGGGTGGAATTCGCCACGAGGGGCCGTTATGACGAGCCCAGCTCGTCATCAGCACAGCTCCACTGTGCATAAGCATCCATGGGGTTAAAAATTCAAAAGGCTTAGGAGAAAATGTTTAAAAACATGTTAAAATCCATTAAAGAATTGTTTAATCTTAAATGCAAATAAATATCCAACATTAAAAATTCCCGACCTTTCTAATTTTGCAAAGTTTCCCAAAGGCCATGTTTACACTTTCTACTTTAACAACTACATTATCAGGGAGGTGTTCGGTAGGATAACCCTAACTCCAGAAATTCTAGGCTCTCCTGTCATGCGCTACAGAGAGAATTGTTTTTTTCTTAACACCCGACAGAACATATTGTGCATATTCACTGCTGTGGACCACCTGTGCAGGCATCTGCACAACAAGTCTTAAATAAAATGTAAAAAAAAATGTCCAGCATTGGACCAACCCTCTTCCTTCAAACTGTTTTAAACCCACGCACCCAAAAACAAGCTCTTGAGGTCCCAACCCTTCTAAGCAAGTGGGTTTTAAAAGCTGAATTCTCACTGCTCACTCCCCCTAAGAGGCACAATAACTCTTCCCAAAGTGAAATGTTGGTCAGAGCTTTTGACCACCGAAAATAATTTAACAAATGTGTCTTCTCAGGTTGTGTAGTTTAAGAAGCTGTTTGACACAAAGTGCTGCACAAAGCCATGACACTGTCCAGGGATACATGACTGACCTGCAGCCTGTTTTGTCCTTTACAGAAACTCGCGCAGGCCTGTAACTTTCAGAAGATGACTCCATGGCTGACTTTAGAGACTCGCCCAAAAGACATTAAACATAATACAACCGTTAAATACATTGTAAATTCCTTCAAGGATAAAGCCTTGTTCTCTGGCCAGAGGAAAGGAAGAGGGAATACCATAAATCACTGTCATTGGAAGTCCCGCCCACCAAGGGCGGGGTTACCAGATGCATCCAATCAGCCTCTTTGTTACTTGGTGGGAGGAGTTTTCCCGCTGCCACTCAGGGCTGCCGTTAGCCTAGAGGAGCAGGGGAAAAACGCATCCATGGCCTCTCCATCCATGGAATGGGCAGTGCGTGGCGGCTGAGTTTCCACTGGCCTTTCACGGCCCAGAGAATGTAGGAACTTTACAACACTATTGAACAGGATATTTTACATTCTCCCTTTTTAGGTCGCAGCGTACCGGACAGCACAGCTGTCTAGTATGCAACATCTTCTCGACTTTCAGAAAGTTGACCTGGGAATGTATTCCTCCTGTGGCTTGCCATTGGCTTTGTGGTTTGTAACTCACATTTTCTGGCTTTCGATTTGCTGGCTTTATTTGCTTTAGGCTGTGCAGCTGGAGTTCGTACCTTCCAATGCTAAAGTCGTTTTTACCGTATTCTTCCACAAACTAATTTTTTGTATTCGAAGTCCGAGGTCAAATGTCAAGCTATGTTTTCATGGGAGCCTGGTTATTTTGCTTTCGGCCGACTTCAAAGTGAGAGCAATTATAGCAAAGAGAAGTGCAGTGTATTTTCTCCATGGAGACTGCTCGTGCCCTATTATTTTTGTTTTATTTTAGACATAGACATCTCGTTCTTCATCTGCAGAAAACATTTGCACTTTTTTTGCAAAATTCCTCTTCTTTGGTGAGTCCATTTAATTTGTGAAACTGTCTTTTTTGGTACAAAGCATAAAGCTGTATTTCAGTCTCAGCATCAGCCTATCATATGGTGATCTTGGGCAGTTTACACTGTTTATAGCTCATCCACTGTCAAGCACAGGCCCGCTTTTCACTGGAACGAGCCAGCCACAGTGTTACACAATTTTACATTGCTGGTTTTCACTTTGATGTGTAAAACGTATGCTTTATTTATGACAAATGTGGCAATTCGTTTTGGAGAGTGGGATAAGTTTAAAAGCACTTTTTATGAACACTTTTGTGGTTACATTTACTTAAACAATAATTATATATGCCATCTACAACTCTCCCTTTTTCAGAACGCATACATTACTGAATATAAATGATGCCCTCGTTTGTCCCTGCAGGCATCAGGGTCATGATTTGAATGGTGCAGCAGGTACAGTGGCACAGAAGCCAAAGGCTCTAGGAAACTCACTGAAGGCCGATTATTGCTATATTTTAATACTAAACAAGCAGTCACAAATGCAGCTACCTTGCAGGCACTAGGGCCATGATTTGAATGTTGCAGCAGGTGCAGTGGCACAGGGACCAAAAGGTCCATGAAACCCATGGCCACTGATTATTGCAATATGTTACTACTAAACAAGCAGTCAGGAGTGCTTTTTTTGGTTCTTTTGTAACCATTGCACCCAAAGTAACACATAGCCTAAAGCATCACTGTAAAATAGCTGTAACTTATTGGACACACTGTTTATCTACAACTTATGTTACATTCAGCACATTGTCACAGTTTTTGTATGGTCCTAAAATGCTTCTGAATTTGGACACACTAACACCTTGGCAAGGGCATTCCTCATTCTATAACATTAGCGCTTCCGCCGTTGTAAACACTATATAAATACTTATAACTTACCATTTGGCACTCCATACCAAGCATTGATAAAGCCAATAGGTCACGCCTATGCGAGATCTCCTGGCTTTGTCAGTGTTTTTTTAGCTATATTATTAGAGATCGGTCCCCGGCATCCTTATTATTCCATCCAACGTTCTCTGTCTCTCTTATTCATCCACGATGTGCGGCCTACGAACCAAAGTATTGTTTTACTTTTTTCCTTTATATTTTGTTATTCCTTTTCTGTCTGTACAACTTATTTGAAATCAATTACACTCCTATTTGTCAAAACATTCGTTTGAACAATGTTTATAGGACTCTGAACACATATCACTCCATTTTTTATCCTTACGACACTTGATATAGGTAAAAAATGTGAGAACTATCACTTCTTTATTTTCTGTAAAACATCTCATACCCCATTCATTCATCCACATCCTTGTCATACAAACTACATTTACCCCACCAGCCAAACACACACCTCAAATAACACTTCTTAAAAAACACTGCTCAATGACCAATCTAAAAACAGGTCTTGAACAGTCACATCAAATTCTATAATTTCTGTCTATTCCATATTTTTTCTTCTGGTGTATCCACTCTAAAGGAATACCAATATTCCACTGTCTTCTTAGATATCCCTTATACATCCATTTTTTCCAATCCCTTAATATATTTTCTTCTCTGTTGTGGCTTTTATATCAAATTTACGCACGTTTCGGCGATCAAACTCCGCCTTCTGCAGGACTGCCACAAAACAAGACTGTGTCTCACTTCTGACCCCTGTGTATGGGTTTGCCTTCCCCTGTATCTCAGATGCTGCCTGCCCCTGTCTCTGGGATGCTGCCTGCCCATGTCTCTGGGATGCTGCCTGCCCCTGTCTCTGGGATGCTGCCTGCCCCTGTCTCTGGGATGCTGCCTGCCCCTGTCTCTGGGATGCTGCCTGCCCATGTCTCTGGGATGCTGCCTGCCCCTGTCTCTGGGATGCTGCCTGCCCCTGTCTCTGGGTTGTTGCATGCCCCTATCTCTGGGATGCTGTCTGCCCATGTCTCTGGGTTGTTGCATGCTGTTAGACGGAGACCCGGAGGGTCGGCCGAGTACAGGGGGAGAGGCCTCCGGTGAGGACCGTCTCCGGTGATCGTACAGACAAGTAACTTTCCCCCCACAGATGGACACCACACAAGGATGAGTTCAACACACTTTATATACGAATCTTGAGGCAAGGTGATACGATACAGTGGAACCAGGATGTGAGGATCCTGCCAAGTCTAGTCTCTGTAGGGAAAAGGGGTAGCGGGATAGTCTTAGTACCGGGCCGGTACGGGAACAGCAAGAGATGGAGCTCACAATCCTCGAGCTGAAGGGTTCGCCAAAGATGGGCCGCGGCAGCGCCAGCAAGCTACGGAAGATGGTTCACGATGAAGAGGGCCGCGGCAGCGCCAGCAGGCCGGGACGATGGTTCACGATGACGAGGGCCGCGGCAGCGCCAGCAGGCCGGGACAATGGTTCACGATGACGAGGGCCGCGGCAGCGCCAGCAGGCCGGGTCGATGGTTCACGATGACGAGGGCCGCGGCAGCAGGCCTGGACGATGGTTCACGATGACGAGGGCCGCGGCAGCGCCAGCAGGCCTGGACGATGGTTCACGATGACGAGGGCCGCGGCAGCGCCAGCAGGCCGGGACGATGGTTCACGATGACGAGGGCCGCGGCAGCGCCAGCAGGCCTGGACGATGGTTCACGATGACGAGGGCCGCGGCAGCGCCAGCAGACTTCGGAGATGGTTCACAAGAAAGGGCCGCAGCAGCGCCAGCAGGCCTCCAAGGATGAGTTTGTCTCGGTGTCTCTCGACTCCAGGATACGACTGCCTTCCTGCTCTGGAGCTGCCCCAGTTATAGGTCTGGCCTCCTTTGATGTCCGGACCCTCGCACTTGGAGGTCGGGAGGTCCGGGATGAGGGAGTCCAGACACCCAGCAGGGGGGTGGAGCCAGCGCCCGGGGAGGCCGGGGGCGATCGACACCTGGCGGAGGGGAGCCATCGACACTCCTTCTCCCATTGACCTGCCAAGTGGTCTCTTCACCTCCTGGGTAGATGGTGGTGCCTCGATGTCGGGGCCTGGCCAGGCCCAGGGTTGGGGTTGATCCGAGGCCACGCGGCCTTGTCGGGCAGTGTCTCAAAATCGCGGCTGGGCCGGGGCAGTGGTACTGACGGGGGCCCGGGCCAGCCGATAGCGGGGTGTTCAGGAGTTGAGGGTCCCGTTGGGGACGGGCCGGGGGTTGCTCCGGTGGGTTGCCGGGATGGTTCTTGTCTTGGATACAGGGGAGCAGGGGTCCGGGCCCCGCCATGCGGGGAGGGAGCGGGCCTTCTACGAGGCCTGTCCAACACATGCCCATGTCTCTGGGATGCTGCTTGCCTCTGTCTCTGGGATGCTGCCTGCCCCTGTATCTGAGATGCTGCCTGATTCTGTCTCTGGGATGCTGCCTGCCCCTGTATCTGAGATGCTGCCTGCCCCTGTATCTGAGATGCTGCCTGCCCCTGTCTCTGAGATGCTGCCTGCCCCTGTCTCTGAGATGCATCCTGCCTATGTCTCTGGGATGCTGCCTGCCCTTGTCTCTGAGTTGCTGCCTGCCCCTGTCTCTGAGGTGCTGCCTGCCCCTGTCTCTGAGGTGCTGCCTGCCCCTGTGTGTGGGATGCTGCCTGCCCCTGTCTCTGAGGTGCTGCCTGCCCCTGTCTAGGACATGCTGCCTGCCCCTATCTCTGACATGCTGCATGCCCCTGTCTCTGAGATGCTGCCTGCCCCTGTCTCTGGGATGCTGCCTGCCCCTGTCTCTGGGATGCTGCCTGCCCCTGTCTCTGACATGCTGCCTGCCCCTGTCTCTGACATGCTGCCTGCCCCTGCATTCAAGGATCGACTCGACAAAAACGCCCACAACAGCAAAGAACTATTCAACATCGTCAAAGAATTTACCAACCCCACCGCCGGCACCAACGACATCACTCCCTCCCAAGACCTCTGCGACTCTTTATCTGCTTTTTTCCACAACAAAATCGCCGACATACATAACAGCTTTGAAAACCAGCCAGAGGAACAGCACACTCCACTCACCTCCGAACCTAAACAGCACTCTCACAACCTTTGCTCCTGGAACCCTGTCCAACATGCGTCCCCCCCAGCTGAAGGCAGGGAGAGTCACCCATCCTCTTGGGTACTCTCCTCGCCGAGGCGGAAGAAGCGTGACAGGCCGTCTGCGTTGGCGTGGTCTTGGCCTGGACGATGCTCCACAGTGAAGTCCATCCCCTGCAGGGAGATGGACCAGCGCAACAGTTTTGGGTTTTCCCCCCGCATCTGCATTAGCCATTGCAGGGGTCGGTGATCTGTCTGCACCCGGAAGTGGGTACCGAAGAGATAGGGCCGGAGCTTCTTGAGGGCCCACACTACGGCGAAGGCCTCCCGCTCGATGGTGCTCCAGCGCTGTTCTCGAGCCAGCAGGCGTCGGCTGATGAAGGCCACTGGCTGATCGACTCCCTCGGAGTTGAGCTGGGAGAGGACGGCCCCAACGCCATGATCTGAGGCGTCCGTCTGTACTATGAACTCCCGACTGTAGTCGGGGGCCTGGAGCACGGGGGTGGTGCACATGGCGGACTTCAGTTTCTCGAAGGCCGCCTGGCATTCCGGAGTCCAGTTGACTGTTTTGGGGTTTTTCTTGGATGTGAGTTCTGTGAGGGGCCCCACAATGCTGCCATAGTCTTTTACAAACCGCCGGTAGTACCCGGTGTGCCCCAAGAAGGCTCGGACCTCTGTTTGGGTGACCGGAGGTTCCCAGGCCTGGATGGCAGCGATCTTGAGCTGGAGGGGGGCCACCAGACCGCTCCCCACTTGGTGTCCCAGGTAGGTCACGGACCCTTGGCCGATCTGACATTTGCTGGCTTTGATGGTGAGCCCAGCCAGCCGGAGGGCGTTCAGGACCTCCCGGAGGTGTTGGAGGTGTTCCGCCCAGTGGCGACTGTACACAGCGATATCGTCCAGATAGGCGGCGCTGAATTCTTCGAGGCCCGCCAGTACCTGGTTCACGAGTCTCTGGAAGGTAGCTGGGGCGTTTTTCATGCCGAATGGCATCACCTTGAAGTGGTAGTGGCCATCCGGGGTAGAGAAGGCGGATCGCTCTTGGGCCCCGGGGGTGAGGCCGATCTGCCAGTAGCCCGCTGTTAGATCGAAGATGCTCAGGTAGCGGGCGGCCCCCATGCGGTCAACCAGCTCATCTGCCCGGGGGATGGGGTGAGCTTCGGTTCTGGTAACGGCGTTCAGACCCCGGTAGTCCACACAGAACCTGAGCTCGGGGGCGACGCCCGGGGCGGCGGCCTTGGGGACCAGCACGACTGGGCTGGCCCAGGGGCTGTCAGAGGGCTCAATCACTCCCAGAGCCAGCATTTTGGAGACTTCTGTCTGAATGCAGGCGCGTACTCGATCCGGCACTCGGTACGCCCTGTGTCGAATAGGGGGGGATATCCCCGGTATCCACGTCGTGAAGGCACCAGGGGGTAACCCCGGGGATGAGGGAGAACAGGTCAGCGAATTGGAGTAGGAGGTTGCGACAGTCTTGGCGTTGCTCTGAGGATAAGGCATCGGAGAGTCTGACCCCTTCCACGGAGCCGTCCTTTTTGAGCGTTCTCAGCAGGTCGGGAAGGGGCTCGGCGTCTTCTTCTGTCCCACTATCGGTAGCCATCAGGAGGCTGAGCTCCGAGCGCACGAAGTGGGGTTTGAGTCTGTTGGCGTGGAGGACCCGAAGGGGGTTCCGGGGTGACTCCATGTCGATCAGGTAGGTGACTGGACCCTTGCGCTCTACCACCTTGAAGGGCCCCGTCCATTTGTCTTGTAGTGCGCAGGGTTCAACCGGGGACATCACCCAGACCTGTTGTCCCGGCTCGAACTCGATGGAGGAGGCATGCTGATCATACCATCGCTTCATGTCTTCCTGACTGGCCTCAAGGTTGGCTTTGGCGATTTCCCTGAATCGCCGGGTCTGGTTACGGAGGGTCAGGAGATACTTGTATACATCCGGAGGAGTCTTCTGTGGGGCCACCTCCCATCCCTCTTTGACCAGGCTGAGGGGACCCCGGACGGGGTGTCCATACAGTAGCTCGAATGGGCTGAAGCCCAGGGATTTCTGGGGGACTTCTCGGTAGGCGAACAGGAGGCACGGGAGCAGCACATCCCATTGGCGATGCAGGGGTGCTTTCAAGCCCATGATCATCCCCTTGAGGGTGCGGTTAAACCGCTCGACCAGTCCATTTCCTTGCGGGTGATAGGGGGTCGTGAATTTGTAGGTGACCCCGCACTGTTGCCAGAGGGACTTCATGTATTTAGAGATAAAGTTCGTGCCCCTGTCGCTGACGACTTCCCGAGGGAAGCCCACTCGGGAGAAGATCCCCATCAGGGCTCGGCCCACCACGGGCGCCGTCACAGTTCGAAGAGGAATGGCCTCGGGATAGCGGGTGGCGTGGTCCACCAGGACCAGGATGAACCGGTGTCCTTGTGCTGTTCTGGGCTCCAGGGGCCCCACAATGTCTATTCCCACCCATTCAAACGGGGTGGTGACGATGGGGAAAGGCTGCAAGGGTGCTTTGAGTTTTTGGCCACTCTTCCCGCTGGCCTGGCAGGTAGGGCAGGCCCGGCAGTGGTTTGTTACATCATTTCGCATCTTGGGCCAGTAGAAGTGGGTCACCAGGCGGCTGTAAGTTTTGTCTTGCCCCAGGCGCCCAGCAAGAGGCACATCGTGTGCTAGGTTCAGGAGGAAGTCTCTGAAGCGGAGTGGGACCACCAACACCCGGCTGGCCCCCAGCTTGGCATTCTTTTGCTCACTGTAGAGCAGTTCATTGTCCCAATAAATCCAGTGGGCCCCCGAGGTGTCTCCTGCACTCTGGGCGAGGGCTTGCTGTCGGAGTCCCTCGAGGGAGGGACATGTTCTCTGTTCCTGTCGAAATTGTTCCTGAGTGGGGCCACCCTCTTGTCGCCACTGGGCCAGTTCAGGAAGGTCCCGGAGCCGATCAAGTTCTTCTTCGCGGGACTCCGGGGAACTGGTTTCCAGGGTTGCTCTTTCTTGGACGATCGGTGGAGGGGGCTCCGGCCATTCGGGTTCTTCGGGACTGGGGATGGCGCGGGCGGCCATGGACCGGGTCGTCACGCAGACCCATTCCGGGAGGCCCAGCATCCCCAGGTGTTCTCTTCGCTCAACGGCTGCCCAGGGAGAACTTTCAAGGTCGTTTCCCAGGAGGCAGTCCACGGGGGCATCGTCGCGGACAGTCACTTTTAGCATGCCGGATACCCCTCCCCACTCGAAGGGGACGCAGGCCATCCGACACAGGCTCTCGGAGTTATCGGCCGACCGTACTGGGCAGAGGATGTTCGGGAAGATCTGGTCCGGGGTCACCAGGTGGCAGCGGACTGCGGTCACACTGGCCCCGGTGTCGCGGAGAGCTTCAGCCCGGTGCCCATTAATGTTGACCCACTGGCTGTACTTCTGCGTGTTGGCGGGAAGGGGTGCCCGCGGGATCAAGTCTCTTTCCCCTAGGCAGACCAGGGACATGGCGGCTGGTTCCCACTCGGGCTGGTCTGGCTCGTACTCTTCGGTGTCTTCGGGGGTTTGTTCTTCTCCCAGGGCGGCGGCAGCGACCTGGCGGGGCAGGGGGCTCTGGTTTTTCGGGCAGTTGGGATCATTGGCGTAGTGGCCGGGTCGTTGGCATCGGTAGCAGGTAATGTTGGCGCGGAACCCTGGTCGCGTCGGAGGGTTTCCTCTTCGGGCCGGGGGCGGGGTGTTGCTGGTGGGAGCCACCTGGACGGTGTCTCTGCCCTGACCCTGGCCTCCTCCTCCCCTTCGGGGGCGATGGGGCCCTTGGGAGGCTCGGTTCTGTTCGCTGGGCCAGTTTCGGGAAACTCGGGTGCTCTCCCATCGGTCTGCCTCGATGGCGAGCTGCCGAGGCTCCGTCAGTTTACTGTCAAGGAGGTGCTGCCTGAGCTCGACGAAGCAGTTATTAGAGAGGTGCTCCCATACGATAAGATCAAAGAGCTGCTCGTAAGTGGTCACCTTGCTGCACTTGATCCACCCCTCGAAGGCTCGGCTAAAGAAGTTCACGTACTCCACCCAAGTCGTGCCCGGGATCAGTTTGCAGTCGCGGAACCTCTGGCGGTACATCTCGGGCGTGAGTCCGTATCGAGTGAGGAGGGCGGCCTTCATGTGGTCGTAGGACATCATCTGATGGTCCGGGAGTTGCAGCAGGGCGTCTCGCCCTTTGTTGACAAACCTCCCCCATAACCCGGTTCCCCAGTCGCTCCGTGGAATCCGGTGGGAGGTCATGGCTACTTCGTAGGCTTTGAACCATTGCTGGATATCATCGTTCCGAAAATATTCTCTGACGACATCCTTGGGGATGTGGACCTTGGGGTCCGTAGTGACAGGGGGGCTCGGGAACCCGGGGACCCCGAGATCTTTGTTCTGCCTCTGAATCTCTAGTTCCTTCAAGTTGCGCTCATGCTCGTAGGCTAGTTTTTTCTCCTCGAGCTCTCTCTGCCTCTGTTTCTCTTCTCGCTCCTCTCGGAGCCGTAAGTGTTCTAAAGTTATTTTTTGTTCCGCCAATTTGAGTTCTCCAACTAAGCGAAGTCGAGCCAGTTCCAATTCGTGGAGCCGGCTCTTCTCCCGTTCTCGGGCCTCCTCCGGTGAGAGACCCGGTCTCCTTTCTTCTGTAGGAGCGGTGCTTGTTTCGGTGGTCTCGAGGCTTTGGTCTTGGGGTACGGCCGTACCCGTCTCCGCCCATGATTCCAAGGCCTGTTTGAAGTCATCTTTCGTGCTCAGTCCTGTGGTAGCAATGCCCAGTTCTATGCAGAATTGTTTTAGTTCTCTGTGGCTGTATTCTTCTAGTTTTTCCATCAGGAATTTTTCCGTTGTTCCACTCTCTTTTGTCGTCATGGTGGCTGTGTGTCGTGGGGTGAGTTACTCTCTGTACGAATATGCGTCGGCTCGGATCCCGCCGCTGCCACCAATGTTAGACGGAGACCCGGAGGGTCGGCCGAGTACAGGGGGGAGAGGCCTCCGGTGAGGACCGTCTCCGGTGATCGTACAGACAAGTAACTTTCCCCCCACAGATGGACACCACACAAGGATGAGTTCAACACACTTTATATACGAATCTTGAGGCAAGGTGATACGATACAGTGGAACCAGGATGTGAGGATCCTGCCAAGTCTAGTCTCTGTAGGGTAAAGGGGTAGCGGGACAGTCTTAGTACCGGGCCGGTACGGGAACAGCAAGAGATGGAGCTCACAATCCTCGAGCTGGAGGGTTCGCCAAAGATGGGCCACGGCAGCGCCAGCAGGCTACGGAAGATGGTTCACGATGAAGAGGGCCGCGGCAGCGCCAGCAGGCCGGGATGATGGTTCACAATGACGAGGGCCGCGGCAGCGCCAGCAGGCCGGGACGATGGTTCACGATGACGAGGGCCGCGGCAGCGCCAGCAGGCCGGGACGATGGTTCACGATGACGAGGGCCGCGGCAGCGCCAGCAGGCCTGGACGATGGTTCACGATGACGAGGGCCGCGGCAGCGCCAGCAGGCCTGGACGATGGTTCACGATGACGAGGGCCGCGGCAGCGCCAGCAGACTTCGGAGATGGTTCACAAGAAAGGGCCGCGGCAGCGCCAGCAGGCCTCCAAGGATGAGTTTGTCTCGGTGTCTCTCGACTCCAGGATACGACTGCCTTCCTGCTCTGGAGCTGCCCCAGTTATAGGTCTGGCCTCCTTTGATGTCCGGACCCTCGCACTTGGAGGTCGGGAGGTCCGGGATGAGGGAGTCCAGACACCCAGCAGGGGGGTGGAGCCAGCGCCCGGGGAGGCCGGGGGCGATCGACACCTGGCAGAGGGGAGCCATCGACACTCCTTCTCCCATTGACCTGCCAAGTTGTCTCTTCACCTCCTGGGTAGATGGTGGTGCCTCGATGTCGGGGCCTGGCCAGGCCCAGGGTTGGGGTTGATCCAAAGCCACGCGGCCTTGTCGGGCAGTGTCTCAAAATCGCGGCTGGGCCGGGGCAGTGGTACTGACGGGGGCCCGGGCCAGCCGATAGCGGGGTGTTCAGGAGTTGAGGGTCCCGTTGGGGAGGGGCCGGGGGTTGCTCCGGTGGGTTGCCGGGATGGTTCTTGTCTTGGATACAGGGGAGCAGGGGTCCTGGCCCCGCCATGCGGGGAGGGAGCGGGCCTTCTACGAGGCCTGTCCAACACATGCCCATGTCTCTGGGATGCTGCTTGCCTCTGTCTCTGGGATGCTGCCTGCCCCTGTATCTGAGATGCTGCCTGATTCTGTCTCTGGGATGCTGCCTGCCCCTGTATCTGAGATGCTGCCTGCCCCTGTCTCTGGGATGCTGCCTGCCTATGTCTCTGGGATGCTGCCTGCCCTTGTCTCTGAGTTGCTGCCTGCCCCTGTCTCTGAGGTGCTGCCTGCCCCTGTGTGTGGGATGCTGCCTGCCCCTGTCTCTGAGGTGCTGCCTGCCCCTGTCTAGGACATGCTGCCTGCCCCTATCTCTGACATGCTGCATGCCCCTGTCTCTGAGATGCTGCCTGCCCCTGTCTCTGGGATGCTGCCTGCCCCTGTCTCTGGGATGCTGCCTGCCCCTGTCTCTGACATGCTGCCTGCCCCTGTCTCTGACATGCTGCCTGCCCCTGCATTCAAGGATCGACTCGACAAAAACGCCCACAACAGCAAAGAACTATTCAACATCGTCAAAGAATTTACCAACCCCACCGCCGGCACCAACGACATCACTCCCTCCAAAGACCTCTGCGACTCTTTATCTGCTTTTTTCCACAACAAAATCGCCGACATACATAACAGCTTTGAAAACCAGCCAGAGGAACAGCACACTCCACTCACCTCCGAACCTAAACAGCACTCTCACAACCTTTGCTCCTGGAACCCAATCACTACTGAAGACACCATCCGCCTGATGAACTCCATCCACTCAGGTTCTCCAACCGACCCATGTCCCCACCACATCTTCAACAAAGCAGACTCCATCATCCCACCCCATCTCCGAGACATCATCAACTGTTCCCTCAACTCCGCTACCTTCCCAGAAAGCTGGAAACATGCCGAACTCAGCGCCCTCCTAAAGAAACCCACAGCAGACCCCTCCGAACTTAAGAACTACTGCCCCATCTCTCTCCTCCCATTCCCTGCCAAAGTCATTGAGAAAGCCGTCAATAGTCAACTCGTGCCTTCCTTGAATCCAACAAATCCCTCGACCCCTCCCAGTCCGGCTTCCGAGCCAAACACAGCACCGAAACCGCCCTCATCGCTGCTACAGACGACATCCGAACTCTACTGGACAACGGAGAAACTGTTGCCCTCATCGTACTTGACCTCTCGGCCGCCTTCGACACAGTCTGCCACAGCACCCTCATACAACGCCTCAGCAACGTCGGAATTCAAGGAAAAGCTTTGGACTGGATCATCTCGTTCCTCGCCGGAAGAACCCAGAGAGTGAGTCCGCCTCCCCCCATTCAACTCAAAGGCCACCGAAGTCATCTGCGGCGTACCACAAGGATCCTCACTCAGCCCAACCCTCTTCAAAGTTTACATGAGTCCTCTCGCTTCCATCGCGCGACAACACAACCTTAACATCATCTCCTACGCAGACGACACCCAGCTGATCCTATCATTCACCAAAGACCCTAACACCGCCAAAACCAATCTACACGAAGGAATGAAAGAAGTAGCCGAATGGATGAAGAACAGCCGTTTAAAACTCAACTCGGACAAAACGGAAGTCCTCATCTTAGGCTCATCCCCCTCTGCCTGGGACGAATCATGGTGGCCACCGGCCCTGGGTACAGCACCCATACCTACAGATCATGCACGTAACCTGGGCTTCATCCTAGACTCCTCCCTCTCGATGACCAGACAAGTCAACGCCGTCTCATCTTCATGCTTCAACATCCTACGCATGCTCAAAAAAATCTTCCGCGGATCCCCACCGAAACAAGAAAGACAGTTACCCACGCACTGGTCACTAGCCGACTGGACTATGGAAATACCCATTACGCCGGAACCACAGCCAAACTCCAGAAAAAACTCCAACGCATCCAAAACGCATCAGCCAGACTCATACTGGACATCCCCCGTCAAGCTGACATTTCCGGTCACCTGAAAGACCTCCACTGGCTCCCCGTCAACAAGAGAATAACGTTCCGTCTCCTCACCCACGCACACAAGTCCCTCTACGACCTGGGACCCGAATGCCTCAACACGCGACTGTCCTTCTACACACCCACCCGCCACCTGCGATCATCCAATCAAGCCCTCGCCGCAATTCCGCGCATCCATAGATCCACCATGGGAGGAAGATCCTTCTCCTACTTAGCGGCCAAAACCTGGAATTCTCTCCCCACCCACTTCTGCCTTACACAGAACCACCTCTCCTTCAGAAAGCAGTTAAAAACCTGGCTATTCGATCACTAATGCACCCTCCCTCCCTCAAGCGCCTTGAGACCCTCTGGTTGAGTAGTGCGCTATATAAATTCATGAACTTGAACTTGAACTCTGACATGCTGCCTGCCCCTGTCTCTGAGATGCTTCTTGCCCCTGTCTCTGATATGCGTCCTGCCCCTGTCTCTGAGTTGCTGCATGCCCCTGTCTCTGACATGCTGCCTGCCCCTGTCTGTGAGATGCTGCCTGCCCCTGTCTGTGACCTGTGTCCTGCCCCTGTCTCTGAGTTGCTGCATGCCCCTGTCTCTGAGATGCTTCCTGCCCCTGTATCTGAGATGCGTCCTGCCCCTGTCTCTGAGATGCTGCATGCCCCTGTCTCTGAGATGCTTCCTGCCCCTGTATCTGAGATGCGTCCTACCCCTGTCTCTGGGATGCTGCCTGCCCCTGAAATGCTGCCTGCCCCTGTCTCTGAGATGCTGCCTGCCCCTGTCTCTGGGATGCTGCCTGCCCCTGTCTGTGAGGTGTTGCATGCCCCTGTCTCTGACATGCTGCCTACCCCTGTCTCTGGGATGCTGCCTGCCCCTGTCTCTGGGATGCTGCCTGCCCCTGTCTCTGGGATGCTGCCTGCCCCTGTCTCTGGAATGCTGCCTGCCCCTGTCTCTGGGATGCTGCATGCCCCTGTCTCTGAGGTGCTGCGTGCCCCTGTCTCTAACATGCTGCATGCCCCTGTCTCTGACATGCTGCCTGCCCCTGTCTCTGACATGCTGCCTGCCCCTGTCTCTGACATGCTGCCTGCCCCTGTCTCTGACATGCTGCCTGCCCCTGTCTCTGAGGTGCTGCCTGCCCCTGTCTCTGACATGCTGCCTGCCCCTGTCTCTGAGGTGCTGCCTGCCCCTGTCTCTGGGATGCTTCCTGCCCCTGTCTCTGGGGTGCTGCCTGCCCAGGTCTCTGAGGTGCTGCCTGCCCCTGTCTCTGGGATGCTGCCTGCCCCTGTCTCTGGGATGCTGCCTGCCCCTGTCTCTGGAATGCTGCCTGCCCCTGTCTCTGGGATGCTGCCTGCCCATGTCTCTGGGATGCTGCCTGCCCCTGTCTCTGGGAGGCTGCCTGCTCCTGTCTCTGGGATGCTGCCTGCCCCTGTCTCTGGGATGCTGCCTGCCCCTGTCTCTGGGATGCTGCCTGCCCCTGTCTCTGGGATGCTGCCTGCCCCTGTCTCTGGGATGCTGCCTCTGGGATGCTGCCTGCCCCTGTCTGTGGGATGCTGCCTGCCCCTGTCTGTGGGATGCTGCATGCCCCTGTCTCTGGGATGCTGCCTGCCCCTGCCTCTGACATGCTGCATGCCCCTGTCTCTGACATGCTGCCTGCCCCTGTCTCTGGGATGCTGCCTGCCCCTGTCTCTGGGATGCTGCCTGCCCATGTCTCTGGGATGCTGCCTGCCCATGTCTCTGGGATGCTGCCTACCCATGTCTCTGGGATGCTGCCTGCCCTTGTCTCTGGGATGCTGCCTGCCCCTATCTCTAGGATGATGCATGCCCCTATCTCTAGGATGATGCATGCCCCTGTCTCTGAGATGCTGCCTGCCCCTGTCTCTGAGATGCTGCCTGCCCCTGTCTCTGGGATGCTGCCTGCCCCTGTCTCTAACATGCTGCCTGTCCCTGTCTCTGACATGCTGCCTGCCCTTGTCTCTGACATGCTGCCTGCCCCTGTCTCTGACATGCTGCCTGCCCCTGTCTGTGAGGTGCTGCCTGCCCCTGTCTGTGGGATGCTGCCTGCCCCTGTCTCTGACATGCTGCCTGCCCCTGTCTCTGACATGCTGCCTGCCCCTGTCTCTGACATGCTGCCTGCCCCTGTCTGTGAGGTGCTGCCTGCCCCTGTCTGTGGGATGCTGCCTGCCCCTGTCTCTGGGACGCTGCCTGCCCCTGTCTCTGAGATGCTGCCTGGCCCTGTCTCTGAGATGCTGCATGGCCCTGTCTCTGAGATGCTGCATGCCCCTGTCTGTGGGATGCTGCCTGCTCCTGAGGTGCTGCCTGCCCCTGTCTGTGAGGTGCTGTCTGCCCCTGTCTGTGAGGTGCTGCCTGCCCCTGTCTGTGAGGTGCTGCCTGCCCCTGTCTGTGAGGTTCTGCCTGCCCCTGTCTCTGAGGTGCTGCACGCCCCTGTCTCTGGGATGTTGCCTTCCCCTGTCTCTGGGATGCTGCCTGCCCCTGTCTCTGAGGTGTTGCCTGCCCCTGTCTGTGGGATGCTGCCTGCCCCTGAGGTGCTGCCTGCCCCTGTCTGTGAGGTGCTACCTTCCCCTGTCTGTGAGGTGCTACCTTCCCCTGACTGTGAGGTGCTGCTTGCCCCTGTCTGTGAGGTGCTGCCTGCCCCTGTCTCTGAGGTGCTGCACGCCCCTGTCTCTGAGGTGCTGCCTGCCCCTGTCTCTGAGGTGCTGCCTGCCCCTGTCTCTGAGGTGCTGCACGCCCCTGTCTCTGAGGTGCTGCCTGCCCCTGTCTCTGAGGTGCTGCCTGCCCCTGTCTCTGAGATGCTGCCTGCCCCTGTCTCTGGGATGCTGCCTGCCCCTGTTTGTGGGATGCTGCCTGCTCCTGTCTCTGAGGAGCTGCACGCCCCTGTCTCTGGGATGCTGCACGCCACTGTCTCTGGGATGCTGCCTTCCCCTGTCTCTGGGATGCTGCCTTCCCCTGTCTCTGGGATGCTGCCTGCCCCTGTCTCTGAGGAGCTGCACGCCCCTGTCTCTGAGGTGTTGCCTGCCCCTGTCTCTGAGGTGCTGCACGCCCCTATGTGTGAGATGCTGCCTGCCCCTGTCTCTGGGATGCTGCCTGCCCCTGTCTCTGGGATGCTGCTTGCCCCTGTCTCTGGGATGCTGCCTGCCCCTGTCTCTGGGATGCTGCCTGCCCCTGTCTCCGAGGTGCTGCCTGCCCCTGTCTGTGAGGTGCTGTACGCCCCTGTCTCTGGGATGCTGCCTGCCCCCATCTCTGGGATGCTGTCTGCCCCTGTCTCTGACATGCTGCCTGCCCCTGTCTCTGAGGTGCTACCTGCCCCTGTCTGTGAGGTGCTGTACGCCCCTGTCTCTGGGATGCTGCCTGCCCCTGTCTCTGGGATGCTGCCTGCCCCTGTCTCTGAGGTGCTGCCTGCCCCTGTGTGTGAGATGCTGCCTACCCCTGTCTCTGATATGCTGCCTGCCCTTGTCTCTGAAGTGCTGCCTGCCCCTGTCTCTGAGGAGCTGCCTGCCCCTGTCTCTGAGGAGCTGCCTGCCCCTGTCTCTGAGGAGCTGCCTGCCCCTGTCTCTGAGGTGCTGCCTGCCCCTGATGTGCTGCCTGCCCCTGTTTCTGAGATGCTGCCTGCCCCTGTCTCTGATGTGCTGCCTGCCCCTGTCTGTGAGATGCGTCCTGCCCTTGTTTCTGGCATGCGTCCTGCCCCTGTCTCTGGGATGCTGCCTGCCCCTGCCTCTGAGGAGCTGCCTGCCCCTGTCTCTGGGATGCTGTCTACCCCTGTCTCTGGGATGCTGCCTGCCCCTGTCTCTGATGTGCTGCCTGCCCCTGTCTCTGGGATGCTGCCTGCCCCTGTCTCTGGGATGCTGCCTGCCCCTGTCTCTGGGATGCAGCCTGCCCCTGTCTCTCAGATGCTGCCTGCCCCTGTCTCTGAGGAGCTGCCTGCCCCTGTCTCTGGGATGCTGCCTGCCCCTGTCTCTGTGATGCTGCCTGCCCCTGTCTCTGAGGTGCTGCCTGCCCCTGTCTCTGAGGAGCTGCCTGCCCCTGTCTCTGGGGTGCTGCCTGCCCCTGATGTGCTGCCTGCCCCTGTTTCTGAGATGCTACCTGCCCATGTCTCTGGTGTGCTGCCTGCCCCTGTCTGTGAGATGCGTCCTGCCCCTGTCTCTGGGATGCGTCCTGCCCCTGTCTCTGGGATGCTGCCTGCCCCTGTCTCTGAGGAGCTGCCTGCCCCTGTCTCTGAGGAGCTGCCTGCCCCTGTCTCTGGGATGCTGTCTGCCCCTGTCTCTGGGATGCTGCCTGCCCCTGTCTCTGATGTGCTGCCTGCCCCTGTCTCTGGGATGCTGCCTGCCCCTGTCTCTGGGATGCTGCCTGCCCCTGTCTCTGGGATGCTGCATGCCCCTGTCTCTGATGTGCTGCCTGCCCCTGTCTCTATGCTGCATGCCCCTGTCTCTGAGATGCTGCCTGCCCCTGTCTCTGATGTGCTGCCTGCTCCTGTCTCTGGGGTGCTGCCTGCCCCTGTCTCTGGGATGCTGCCTGTCCTGTCTCTGGGATGCTGCCTGCCCCTGGGATGCTGCCTGCTCCTGTCTCTGGGATGCTTCCTGCCCCTGTCTCTGTGATGCTGCCTGCCCCTGTCTCTGGGATGCTGCCTGCCCCTGTCTCTGGGATGCTGCCTGCCCCTGTCTCTGGGATGCTGCATGCCCCTGTCTCTGATGTGCTGCCTGCCCCTGTCTCTGGGATGCTGCCTGCTCCTGTCTCTGGGATGCTGCCTGCCCATGTCTCTGGGATGCTGCCTGCCCCTGTCTCTGGGATGCTGCCTGCCCCTGTCTCTGTGATGCTGCATGCCCCTGTCTCTGGGATGCTGCATGCCCCTGTCTCTGATGTGCTGCCTGCCCCTGTCTCTGGGATGCTGCCTGCCCCTGTCTCTGGGATGCTGCCTGCCCCTGTCTCTGGGATGCTGCCTGCTCCTGTCTCTGGGATGCTGCCTGCCCCTGTCTCTGGGATGCTGCCTGCTCCTGTCTCTGGGATGCTGCCTGCCCATGTCTCTGGGATGCTGCACGCCCCTGTCTCTGAGATGCTGCCTGCCCCTGTCTCTGGGATGCTGCCTGCCCCTGTCTCTGGGATGCTGCCTGCCCATGTCACTGGGATGCTGCACGCCCCTGTCTCTGATGTGCTGCCTGCCCCTGTGTGTGAGATGTTGTTTGCAGTGAATGTGCTGGTTCAGCACCCTGGACAGCTGCATCTCTCATTGGATAATCTAAGCCCAGGGCGGCTCGTGAGGGTGCTCTGTGTAAGGGGCTGTCCTTGCAGAATACCACCCCCACCCCCGAACCTGTAGTAGGAGTGTGCGAGGTTGTGTTTTTTCCTTTCAACCTGAAAAGTTCTGTAAAGTTCCTGATGTTCTACTTTAGTAAACTTCGCAATATTTTATCAGGCCCCCTCTCTTCTGTGCAAAGTTTTCTCCGCGTTGCAAGATTACTTTCACTGCAGTCTGATTTCATTTTTATCCTGATCTAATTTATACGAGAGGTAAATTTTAGCTCGTTTCGTGGGAAAGTTTACACCACTTTAACCACCCATTGAAGGCTACGAAAGTACAAAAATGCACAAGTTGGCAGACAAGACAGTGCACTGTCGCTGGGACGGGGACGCCCCGTGCAGAGCTCTGGGCAGGCTGCGCCCCGCCACGTCCAGGCCTGCTGGGAAAGGCATCTGACGTCTGTCATCTCATTGAATCACACGTGTCCCTGGGGGCTCCCAAGCAATGGACAGTGTGTGGCCCTGAGAGTCAGACAGGGTGCACCCGTCCTGCCGAGGGTCACACTGTGCTTTCACAGAGCTGGGGGCACCAGCAGTGGCGGCAGCTTTCCTTCTAGTAGAGAGGACAGGCCCTGGCTGCCCCCACCTGCAAGGAAGAGGCCTCCGCAGGCCTCTCCTGGTAGAAGGGCCGATGGCCACCTCGCCGGGTCCTTCCCTGTGTCTGTCTGAAACATGGGTGCAGAGTGTGTGTTCACTGTGTGTGCTTTACTGTACTGGTACAAGAATACATTGGGGAGCTCGTGTGTGTGTTTATGCCGAACTCAAGAATTTCCGCCCCATCTCTCTACTCCCGTTTCCAGCCAAAGTCATCGAGAAGACCGTCAACAAACAGCTGGCCACCTTCCTCGAGACGAATGGATCCCTCGACCCATCGCAGTCCGGATTCCGGGCCAACCACAGCACCGAGACCGCCCTCATTGCCGCCACTGACGACATCCGAGCCCTGATGGACAACGGGGAAACAGCAGCCCTCATCCTCCTAGACCTCTCCGCGGCTTTCGACACGGTCTGCCACCGCACCCTATTGCAGCGCCTCAGCAACGTCGGAATCCAGGAGAAGGCGCTGGAATGGATCGTCTCCTTTCTCGACGGAAGAACACAAAGAGTCCGCCTACCACCGTACAAGTCAGAGGCCACCAAAGTCATCTGCGGCGTCCCTCAAGGATCCTCACTGAGCCCGACTCTCTTCAACGTCTACATGAGCCCCCTCGCGGCCATCGCACGCCAACACAACCTCAACATAATCTCCTACGCCGACGACACCCAGCTGATCCTCTCCCTGACCAACGACCCCGCCGCCGCCAGAGCCAACCTGCACGAAGGGATGAGAGAGGTAGCCGAGTGGATGACGACGAGCCGCCTGAAGCTGAACACAGACAAGACGGAGGTCCTCATCCTAGGCTCCTCACCCTCCGCCTGGGACGACTCCTGGTGGCCCCCCGCCCTGGGCACTGCACCCAAACCAACGGACCACGCACGCAACCTGGGTTTCATCCTGGACTCCTCCCTCTCCATGACCAGGCAAGTCAACGCCGTCTCCTCGTCGTGCTTCAACATCCTGCGCATGCTTCGGAAGATCTTCTGGTGGATCCCCACAAAGACCAGGAAGACCGTCACCCAGGCCCTCGTCACCAGCCGACTGGACTACGGCAACGCACTCTACGCCGGAACCACCGCCAAGATCCAGAAGAGACTCCAGCGCATCCAGAACGCCTCAGCCAGACTCATCCTCGACATCCCACGACACAGCCACATCTCCGGACACCTAAGAGACCTGCACTGGCTCCCGGTCAACAAGAGAATCACCTTCCGCCTCCTTACCCACGCACACAAAGCTCTCCACGACCAAGGCCCGAGCTACCTCAACAACCGAATCAACTTCTACGCTCCCAAACGCCACCTCCGATCCACCAGCCACGCCCTCGCCGCCGTCCCACGCATCCGCAGAGCCACCACAGGAGGAAGATCCTTCTCCTACCTGGCCGCCAAGACCTGGAACTCCCTCCCGGCCGACCTGCGCCTGACCCAAGACCACCTCTCCTTCACGAAGAAGCTCAAGACCTGGCTGTTCGAGCAGTAGCAGCACCCCCCCCCAAGCGCCACGAGACCCTACGGGTAGGTAGTGCGCTCTATAAATGTCCTTGATTGATTGATTGATTGTATATATATGTGTGTGTGTGTGTGTGTATATATATGTGTGGTTAAACATCCTTTACAACGCAACTTTTACCTCACAGTGCCTTTACGACGCAACTTTTACAACGCAAATCATTACAACGCATTGCGCTGGGGGGGCGCTATAGGATAGGGAATAGGTTTAATTTACTATCCAACAGCTTCCCTACTATCCACGGGGACTGGAGTTGGAATAGTAAAATTAACTATTCACTATCCAGCGCCCCCCAATGCACTATGCGTTGTAAAGGCATGCGTTGTAAAAACCGCGTTGTAAAGGCATGCGTGGTAAGAGCATGCGTTGTAACGTCATACATCCATATGTGTGTGTGTGTGTGTGTATATATGTGTGTGTGTATATATATGTGTGTGTGTGTGTATATGTGTGTGTGCGTGTATATATGTGTGTGTGTGTATATAGTGTGTGTGTATATATGTGTGTATATATGCGTGTGTGTATATATATCTGTGTGTGTGTACATATATGTGTGTGTGTATATATATATATATATATGTGTGTGTGTGTGTATGAATATATATATATATATATATATATATATATATATATATATATATATATATATATATATATATATCTCTACAGAATGGAAGGTTTACGTAAGGTCACCCTATTGCCTTTGTCGTATTACAGCAGCGAAAGGGCCCGGGTGCCTCTACTTCTGTTTATAGTTTACTCTAGCATGTCCTTGCATCAGCTTTTGGCAAGAGAAAACACATTTAAACAAAGTGCCTGCGAACACCAACTGCTCGCATTCTGTTGTACTCTTGTATTTACTGTAGATTTTTACTGTGAGGTGCATAATTATACTGAAGTGGCACAAGGCCTAATTTCAGGATTTTTACGTATGAAGCGTACCGCAGAATTCTGCAAATTACGCCATTGTGGTTCCGATTTCTCCCAGGCATACAAGGAACTAGGGGCCAGATGTAGGTGGCCAAATACCGGTCGGTAACGGCCGTTATCGCCCGGTATTTGGAGTTCCAGCTGTAGGGGGCCTTAAAATGACCGAATCTGTAAATTTACCGAATCGGTAAATCTAGATGTAGGTGGCACTGAAAACAGTGCCACAGACCCTTCAGAATTCGTTATTTACCATCAAATACTATTTGATGGTAAATAACGAATTTCTGTGTACATGCACATCTGTGCATGTACACCTGTGGCATGTGGCACACATACATGCCCTAAGGGCATGTATGTGTGTCACATGGCACACAAGCCTGAATCAGGGGTGCAACAGGGTGTCAAAGTGACACCCTGTCCCCCTTGTCATTTCGGTAAATACCGATTCGGTAATTACCGAATGTTACAGATTCTTTAAATAATTCGGTAAAAATACCTACATAGCATTTACCGATTTGTAAATACCGAATCGGTAAAATTCTGTATTTACGAATCGGTAAATACTAATTACCTATATCGGGCCCTAGGTCTGACTAAAAAATGCAAGGTCCTTGTGGAAAGGGTGGTGGCTGGGGAGGGGGCATGGGGGGGGGAGGGGTGTCGGCACCCAATAGGGGGAAGAACAGAGGCCCCCTGTACAGAGACAACATTTCGTGCCTGGCTGGAACATTGTCTCTTCGTTTTGCAGAAATAATCCTCAGCTGTGAGATTTTTCTTCCTGAGAAGAAAACATGTTGAGAGGGAGCCACAACAAGGTGGCCTGTCCGGCACTAAGTTTTGCTGAAATTTCTTCCAACAAAAGGGCTGAGCTCTCTTAAGGATGCAGAGGCGGGTGAGGCCTGGTTCGGTTTTCTGTTCCTTCATGCCCTCTTGCTGGTTGTGCTTTGTTGAGCTCCGGGTTTCTTTCCTTTGGAGTTGGGTTTTAGGATCCAGAATGTCACTTTGTTGATGAGGTCTTCTGGGCTTTGTCTTCATTTCTGTCCCTTTGTTACATGAGGTCTTGTTACCTCTTCTCTTCCCTCGTGTCTCTTTGCTACCTGTGCTTTCTTGTGTTTCGGGTTTCGTTCTGCTCCTTTGATGGCGTTAGGTTGGGCTTAAGGTTGCAGAGGTCTTCTTGAGTTGCTCATCCTGCATGTTTGAGGAGGTTTTGTTAATTGTTCTCTCCTTGCGTCTTGCCTCATGTCCCTTTGTTGTGCTGGCTTGAGTTTCAGATTGTGTTAAACCCCTTTAATGATGTTTTCGGTGGTTTTAGGCAGGGTACAAGTCCTAAAAAAAAAAAAAATGGGGGGACGCCGACGTCACGACAGGAAGTGACGTCACGGAAGGTGGCTTGCACCATCCGGCTCATTGCCTCCCCTCGCCCACCCCTTAGATGCGATTGCATCAGATCAGCCATCGCGTGAGCAGCGTTCTGCATGAGTTCCGATCTCGTCCGAGAGGCCAAAGAGGGAATGTGTGGCTCCATTTACTCCAGTAATCGAGCTCCTGGTGAAATAAGTGGGGGGGCGCCGTCCACCCGCGTGGTACCGCGACTCGAGCCCTGGTTTTAAGTTTCAGCATGTCTCTTTATTGACAGTCTTCTTGTGTTTTCTCTTCCTGTCTGTCCCTCTGTTGCATGAGGTCTTTGTTGCCTGTTCTCTCCCTCGTGTCTCTTTGTTGGATGCCTTTTGATTTCGGATTCTATGGCACCCATTTGATGATGGTTGGACCGGGCTAGGGGTCCCAGGTGGACCCTTTCTTTGTCTTGTCTGTCTGTGTTTTTGAATCTATAATGTCCCTCTGTTCGTCCAGTTGGGTCTGGATTCTCGGATGCCCCTTCCTTTGATGCCAGCTGGCTCCCAGGCAGCCCATACGTGACGTCATACACTAGCAGCCCTCTTGTGACGTCATACACCCCTGGGTCCCCCCTTCTTGCCCCCCAGTCACTGAGATTGAAGCTCGGCTTGTTCAATGCAGGCTGGGCTTGGGGGCTGGGGAGTGTGTGTGTGTGGGGGGGCGGGGGGGTGAGACATATTACCCTGGCAGGCTCTGCCCTGAAGTTGAGAGCCCTTGCAGTGAGAGCGGAGTGGCGGGGAGGGTGTCCCCGCACCATGCCCCCGCGTTGTCGGGATCCCCGCCAGGTGAACTGGCGGAAAGGTGAAGCCTGGTTTTGGGGGCTGAGCCCAGGGGCTTTCGGCAGCCTGGCCTCTGGAGAGAGCTGGGGCTGCCGTTCAGCGCCCGCCCTGCAGGTGGCAGCAGCGAGCCTTGCAGGGAGATGCCTGCACAGGCAAGAGCTGAGAGAGGGGCAGGCAGCACCGGGCGATGCAGCGCACAAAAGGCGCCTAGCAGAGCAGCAGGCAGGACGGGCTGCAGCAGGCAGCAAGGGGGCTGCAGAGACGGCGGCAGGCAGCTTCAGCAGGCAGGGAGGGCAGTAGCAGCTAACACGGAGGGCAGCAGGCAGGTGCAGAAGACGGTGCAGGGCAGGCAACCCCCAGCTGCGGGCTCCGGCGAGGCTTGAGACCCTCCCCTGCTCCTGCTCGGGTCAGGATGCGCCTGCTGGTGCCTGCTCTGCACTGCCTGCTCCCGAAGTGACCGAGGAGCGCCCACCCCACGGATCTGGGGGCTGCTGGAGCCCGGGATGCGTCGCCTGTCCATTGGGAGGATGGCTGCTCGCCTCTAGGCGCCTTCCGCACTGCTCGCCTCTAGGCGCCTTCCGCACTGCTCGCCTCTAGGCGCCTTCCATCTATGGGCACTGCTCGCCTCTAGGCGCCTTCCGCACTACTCGCCTCTAGGCGCCTTTCATCTACACACGTAAAAGGAACGAGGGGGATTCGTCTGTTCTTCGCAGTGCAGAGCGTGTTAAGGGGAGGCTGGTGCTCACACGCCCCCTATCTCTGCCCCTGCCCCTCCTCCCAGGCTCCTAGCTCCTCTTCCTGGTCAGAGGGCAGCAGGCGCTTCTGCTCCAGCGCACAGAGGGACCCCGGAGCCGGGCACCGTCGGTGGGAGTGACCGCCGCCCCCCATGCATCCCCCCGGACCCTGAGGCTGCAGGAGCTCTGCAGGTAGGCGCTCCGTGCATGCACCTATGTCGAGTATATCTGTCCCTCCGTCCGTCGTTCCGTCCGCAAACCCTTCATCGCCAGTCTGTCCACGCATCCATCCATTCATCAATCAATCTACATATCTACCTTCCTACCTCTATCTATCTATTCATTCAACTGTTCACTCATGCAAACATTGGCCTATTCATCCATCCATCCATTCATCGATCCATCCACCCCCCACATTCCTTTGTTGAATCCTTTTCTTCGCCGGGACCTCGTGCCTCATTCACCCCTTCATCCATCCTTTCAGCTCCTCCTCTTCTACAGATCCCTCCCTCCCTCCACCTTCCCCCCCCCCCCCCCCCATCTTAAAATCCCATCGCAACCCTGTCTCTGACACGTGTGACTCATGTAGGACCTTTGACCTATACACATGTGTAACCTATGCCATGCCTTCCACACATATGCACCCCTCCGGGTTACATACACTAACATGACATGTGTAACACGCACCCCATGTGCGCCCCTCCGGGGTACATACACTAACATGAGATGTGTAACACGCACCCCCATGTGCGTCACTCTGGGGAACATACACTAACATGACATGTGTAACGTGCACCTTACACTCATGTGCGAACCTCCGGCATACATATATTAATATGAGATGTGTAACTTGTGCCATACCCTCATGGTGTAAAGTACAGGTTACACATCTCATGTTATTGTATGTACAGTGGAGGGTGGTACATGAGTGTAAGGTGCAGGTTACACATGTCATGTTAGTGTATGTTCCCCAGAGTGACGGAATGCATAACCTGCACCGTACACCCGTAGCACCACTCCCAGTACTTCTTTACGCCCCTCTCGTATAAATACAATCATGTGGAATGCTTAACCTTTACTTCACACCCAGGGTACTTCATGTGCACCCTTCTCTTGTATAAACAGTCATATGAAATGTTAGTTTGCACCCACAATACTTCATGTGCGCCCCCTTTGTGTATGTGAAATCATATGGAATGTTAAGCATTTACATTACACTCCTAGTATTCCACGTGCACCCCTCTTGTGTATACACAATGATATGGAATGCTTAACCTACACCTTAAATCCATAATAATTAATGTGCACCATTCTCTGGTATTTACAATCATATGGAATGTTTCACCTATACCTTAAAATGACAATACTTCATGTGACACCCTCTTGTGTATATGCAATCTTATGGAATGTTTAACCTACACCTGTCACCTTACACCAATAGTACTTCATGTGCGCCCCTAATCATTTGGAATGTTTAGCATTTATCTTAAACCCAAAATACACCATGTGACATGACCTCCTCTTGTGTATATACAATCATATGGAATGTCTAACCTACACGTTACACCCATAGTACTTCTTGTGCCCCCTGTGTGTGTATTCTCATATGAAATGTTTAAAGTTTACCTCACACCAATAGTACTTCATGTGTGCCCCTCTCGTCTATATGCAATGTTATGGAATGTTTAACCTTTAGCTCACACCCATAGTACTCTTGTATATATAATCATATTGAATGTTTAACCTACACCTTACAGAATGTTTAACCTTTACCTCACCCCCATAGTACTTCATGTGTGCCCCTCTCATGTACATATAATCTCAGGGAACTTTTAACCCCCTCCATATCCCCTTAGTACTTCATGTGTGCCCCTCTCATGTACATATAATCTCAGGGAACTTTTAACCCCCTCCATATCCCCTTAGTACTTCATGTGTGCCACTCTCTTGTATATAATCATATCATATGGAATGTTTAACCTACACCTTACATCCATAGCACTTAATGTGCAACCGTCTAGTGTATATACACAATCATGTGGAATGTTTAGCATTTATCTTACACTCCTAGTACTTCATGTACGCCCTCTCGTGTAAACACAATCATATGGAATGTTTAAGATACACCTTACACCAAGAGAACTTTGTTTTCACACGAGAAAGGGCATATAATCATATGGAATGTTTAAGGTACACCTTACCGAATGTAAACCTTTACCTCACACCCATAGTACTTCATGAGTGCCCCTCTCATGTATATGCTATCTTATGGAACTTTTAACCCACACCTTACCCCTTAGTACTTCATGTGCGCCTCTCTAATGTATATATAATCATATCATATGGAATGTTTAACTTACACCTTACACCCATAGCACTTCACGTGCAACCTTCCAGTGTATATACAGTCATGTGGAATATTTAGCATTTACCTTACACTCCTAGTACTTCATGTACGCCCTCTCGTGTATATACAATCATATGGAATGTTTAAGCTACACTTTGCACCCAGAGGACTTTATATGCCCTTTCTCGCGTGTATACAATCATATGGAATGTTTAACCTAGACGATACAGAATGTTTAACCTTTACCTCACACCTGTAGTACTTCATTTGTGCTCTTCTTATGTATATACAATCTTATGGAACTTTTAACCCGCACCTTACCCCTTAGTACTTCATGTGAGCCCCTCTAATGTATATATAATCATATCATATGGAATGTTTAACCTACACCTGACACCCATAGTACTTCACGTGCGACCCTCTCATGTACATACAATCATATGCAATGTTTAGGCTTCACCTTACACTAATTGTGCTTCGTGTACTCTTTTTGTATTGTATGCATGGGGCACACAATAAGATATGCATATGTAATCCTTACCTTACACCCATAGCACAGTATGCGTACCCCTCTGGGGCGCACACAGTAACATACATGTAAGGCACACCTGACCTCACACCCGCAGTGCTCTGCTTCTACCCCCTGCGGTACGAACGCGACTGATGATGGTACTAGAAGGCACTAAGACGCCCACCCCTTGAAGAGGGTTCGGTGTGAACCCCACGCCCCCCCCCCCCCCCCCCCACACACACACACACATGACGGGGACAGCATTATACAGCTGTTAATGTTGTGACACGCGTCGCCTTTGTCCGACGGGGGGGGGGGGGGCTCTTCCTGGGCTGAGGAGGGGGGCTCAGTGAATCCACGGTATGACGTTTGCATGTTTTGACGTCACTACATGATGGGGGGGTGTGGAAGGGTGAGTGAGGGGGGAGGTAAAGGAGGAAGTTAACGAGAGAGAGGTGTGTAGAAGGGACATGGAGAAAGGAAGCTAGAGAGGGAGGGAGAGGCGCACAGAGGGTGGGGGCGGAGTCAATCTATCTTGGAGGGTGCGGGGAGGCACAATAGCGCTCTATTGGTGCTTTTAACCAGGGGGAGGGGGTCTCGATAGCTGACAGATAGAGAGAGCGCCCCATCTTATAGCAGACGCCCCCCCCCCCATCCCCCACCCCGCCTCCATCAGTTTTACAGACCTCTGATCCCCGTCCAGGCCCAGGGAGCCCCCGGGGACCCCCCCTCTGCTGACCCGGCATGAGAGGCCTGCCCGCCGATCGGTAATCGATGACTCTCCTGCGCCGGGTGTGGGGGCGGGGCCGCAGATGTCTCCAAGACGGGGCAACTGGGGCTGAGCTCCAGCGAAAGTGATGAATTACTCATGTTTGGCCTGAAATAGCGCAGCGGCAGGCGCCTAAGCCGCTGAGCTACCTTCCCGGTATCGAGCTAATGGAGCGCCTGCGCGGGAACGCGGAGAGGACCCCCTCTGCCATGCGGGGCGACCACCGTCTGACTGAAGAAATCCCAGGGCAGGCAGGGGGTGCGCCACAGATGAATTGGGGCAAGCCGGCGCGTCGGGTGGGTGGTCACCCCCCTCCCCCCACCCAGTGCTGGCTCCAGGGGCTGGGGGAGGCCCTGCACCCACCGGTCAAGGTGGATGGACTCCATCTCATAGGTGTGCGGAAGGTAGCGTCATAGCGCCACGAGGCAAGCACTCACTTGTTTCATAGTGTCGTATAAGAGTGAAAACAAGTGCATGACCCGCACCGATCCCCCATTCTAGGGTGGAACGCGCCTGTGGCGCGCGTGCACGCTTCCGGTTTCATCTGACATTCTATAGGCTGTATTAAATACATACATGTTGCATGTATGTATTGCAGCACTCACCGAAGCACCTTTTGAGATACTCCACTCCTGGAGGTCAACTGAAGGACAAAGAAAAGATGAGGGATCCGGAATAACCCCCGCGGCGAGAAGGATGAAAGGCTGAGTCTGCCCTGCTGAGTTTAAATCTGCGACCTGCAGTTTGCACACATCAATTGCTGCAGGCGCTGAGTGATGTGTAATTGCATTTATATGGCGCTTACTACCCCTGACGAGGCGTCTAAGCGCTATGTGGGCGCAGGCATGGGGGGCGAGTCAGTAGCGCTAGCAATCCTGGGTGAAGTGTGGTTGTTGCCCTGTTGTGAGGCAGCCAGCGGCGAGGGTAGCCTTGGGTGGTTTACGGTTGAATGGTGGTTTGTGGGTTCAGACTAATGTTCCCTGTGTGTGTGGTGGACTTAGCCCTGGGTGATTTGTGTTTCCGGCCTATTGTGAATCCGTCAGCGGCAGTGGTAGCCTTGGGTGGTTTGTGGGTTCAGACTAATGTTCCCTGTGTGTGTGGTGGACTTAGCCCTGGGTGATTTGTGCTTCCAGCCTATTGTGAATCCGTCAGCGGAAGTGGTAGCCTTGGGTGGTTTGTGGGTGCAGACTAATGTTCCCCGTGTGTGTGGTAGACTTAGCCCTGGGTGATTAGTGTTTCCGGCCTATTGTGAGTCAGTCAGCAGCAGTGATAGCCTTGGGTGGTCTGTGGGTGCAGACTAATGTTCCCCGTGTGTGTGTGGTCTGATTAGCCCTGGGTGATTTGTGTTTCCTGCCTATTGTGAGTCAGTCAGCAGCGGTGGTAGCCTTGGGTGGTTGCAGACTAATGTTCCTCGTGCTTGTGGTGGACTTAGCCCCGTGTCATTTGAGGTTCGGCCTATATTGAGCTAGTCGGTGGAAGAGGTAGCCTTGGGTGATTTGTAGTTGCAGCTTAATGTTCACCGTGTGAGTGGTGGTCTCAGGCCTGAGGCCTGCTCCATCTCCAGAGATGGAGCAAGCCCTGGGTGATTTGCAGTTGCAGGCTAATGTTGACTATGTTAGTTGTGGTCAGAGGAATGGGTGATGTGTGTGTGCGGGTCTATAATGACGCTGTCAGTGGTGGTGGCAGCACTGGGTGATTTGTGGTTGCAGACTCATGTTGGCCATGTCAATGTTGGCCTCAGGTCTGGGTGATTTGTGGTTGCAGACTCATGTTGGCCATGTCAATTGTGGCATCAGGTCTGTGTGATTTGTGGTTGCAGACTCATGCTGGCAATGTCAATGGTGGCCTCAGTTCTGGGTGATTTGTGGTTGCAGACTCATGTTGACCATGTCAATGGTGGCCTCAGTTCTGGGTGATTTGTGGTTGCAGACTCATGTTGGCCATGTCAATGGTGGCCTCATGTCTGGGTGATTTGTGGTTGCAGACGCATGTTGGCCATGTCAATGTTGGCCTCAGGTCTGGGTGATTTGTGGTTGCAGACTCATGTTGGCCATGTCAATGGTGGCCTCAGGTCTGTGTGATTTGTGGTTGCAGACGCATGTTGGCCATGTCAATGTTGGCCTCAGGTCTGGGTGATTTGTGGTTGCAGACTCATGTTGGCCATGTCAATGGTGGCCTCAGTTCTGGGTGATTTGTGGTTGCAGACTCATGTTGGCCATGTCAATGGTGGCCTCATGTCTGGGTGATTTGTGGTTGCAGACGCATGTTGGCCATGTCAATGGTGGCCTCAGTTCTGGGTGATTTGTGGTTGCAGACTCATGTTGGCCATGTCAATGGTGGCCTCATGTCTGGGTGATTTGTGGTTGCAGACGCATGTTGGCCATGTCAATGTTGGCCTCAGGTCTGGGTGATTTGTGGTTGCAGACTCATGTTGGCCATGTCAATGGTGGCCTCAGGTCTGGGTGATTTGTGGTTGCAGACTCATGTTGGCCATGTCAATGGTGGCCTCAGTTCTGGGTGATTTGTGGTTGCAGACTCATGTTGGCCATGTCAATGGTGGCCTCAGTTCTGGGTGATTTGTGGTTGCAGACTCATGTTGGCCATGTCAATGGTGGCCTCATGTCTGGGTGATTTGTGGTTGCAGACGCATGTTGGCCATGTCAATGTTGGCCTCAGGTCTGGGTGATTTGTGGTTGCAGACTCATGTTGGCCATGTCAATGGTGGCCTCAGTTCTGGGTGATTTGTGGTTGCAGACTCATGTTGGCCATGTCAATGGTGGCCTCAGGTCTGTGTGATTTGTGGTTGCAGACTCATGTTGGCCATGTCAATGGTGGCCTCAGTTCTGGGTGATTTGTGGTTGCAGACTCATGTTGACTGTGTTAGTTGTGGTCATGGGAATGGGTGATTTGTAGGAGCAGGACGGAAGTGACACAATCAGTGGTGGTCAGTGGCAGCCCTAAGAGATGTGTGTGTGCGGGTCTATAATTACGCCGTCAGTGGTGGCGGCAGCACTGGGGGATTTGTGGTTGCAGGATAATGTTGCCCACGTCAGTGGCGGTCACAGGCAAAGTACATTCATGCTAAAATGCAACAAATTATGCACAGAATCAGACCTGTCAAACTGAAAATATATCTCACTGTGAGAGGAGGGGGCGGGGCTTCCTGGTAACAACTACCCAAGAGGCGCTGTGACCCTCCACCAATCTTCCCACCCCTCCAAAAACCAAAAGCAGAGGGTCACTGAGGCTGTCGCCCATGTCCTGGGGGGTTTTCACAGCCCCCAAAGAGGAGCAGGAACAGTCTGTCCAGCTCGCCTTGTCTGCACCGTGTGATATCGGCTCCTCACCGGTGACCGTGTGAAGGGAGTGACCGTGTGAAAGGAACCAATATGGCGTGACGCACGAGGGCAGCGTCTGAGCTGGAAGGCCCGCAGAATTGGTCCCTGCGGTCGGTAATTGTCATATCACGCGCCAGCCTGCTTTCTAAAGGCCTTTCCTTCCCCTACAATTGCAGGTTTGTAGCACCGCATGATTGCAGAGGTACAACGCCGGGAATTCACCGAGGTGCCTAGAACAGCGCCTGGAAGTCCCCGACTCGAACAGGTTTTCAGGAACTCTCCTTGGAAACACAAGGGCAGCTTTGTACCTCTCTCCAGTGAAAGATGTCTTCCCAGTGGGGTGTTCCATCTCCTGCCAAAGCTAGGAAAGGTGTCTACTCCTGCCCTTATCAGGAGTACATCTCTGACCTTTCCAGAGTAGATAGCGTCAGACAATGGCTTCTGAATAGGCCCAACTAGGTAAATCTGTGGGTCTGGCCAAAGCTCCCTTCCTCAAATACCACATATTCAAGGCCTCGCATAATTATCGATTTGCCGCATAATCCATCACCTGCTGTGTAATCTGCAGATTTTAATAAAAAAATTCGTTTCAAACACAAGCGGTTCAAAAGTTACAAACACAGGTACACGTGTTTCTGTGGAAGGCCCCTTGTAAAGTTTGACGGGTCACCTTTCTGTTACTTATTGGTATGTTTGGGTGTTAGACTGATGCTAATGAGGTGCAATCAATGCTCAGACAGTGTTAACAGGAGTAAAATAGAGAGACAATAATGAAGTAATACTATCACAAAATGTGTTGCATTATGTCGCAAAATTTGCCTTTTCTTGCCGCATAATTTACTCAACCCAACCGCATAATTCGACCCTCCTCTGCCTAATTACTCAGCCCTCTCCTGTCACATAATTCCAGTGGCCCTGCACATACTGCTCAAGGTAGTAGATTTTTCCACAGAGAAACCTCAATGTGTGAACAAACTTTCCTGACTTGGAAAGAGATATTTTTCTACTTTTAAAATAGCTATTTCAGTGTGGCAGCCAACACTGCACACGTAAGTAACTTTGTGAATTGGACCCAACAGTACTACCTATGACATTTATTTTGCAATCATAATCCTTATTTTTTTGTAATATATTTGGGCTATATTGTTACATGTGTGCACGCGTTTCACTCATTATGTGACCTTCTTCAGGGTTTATGTCAAAATCTGTACCAATGAAATCAAGTGCACATTTATAAATAACTTTGTCAATATTTTATCGCACAGGGTTGAAATGTGTGGACCTTTACTACTACACCTTTCATCTGATACCTCTAAATGAGGCACTAAGTGTCATTTAAACCCGTAAAGATGACATGGATGAACTAGACTCATCTGGTTACAGGCCAGGCACCCAGACCCTTTGATTTCAATCTACATTTAGGCCCTCGTTTCCCTCCTCTCGTCTCACATACAAGAATATTCCAATGATGTTCAGTGTTCCAGGCAAAATATCAATTTGCCACTGGAGCACTCCATGCGTTATGAAAGGGATAGTTTGCATGGAGATTGTTGTCCTATGGCGCCACCAGTGGTGGCACTGTGACACTGCTGCATTCCTTTGCATTATTCCTTTGAAGGGCTGGGATGAAACTTGTATCTTTTATCCTGTTTTACTAATAGGCCAATTAACCCATGAATCTTAAATCCAGGATATTTTTCCACAATGCTTCGGTTCCGTTGGCCTTCTTGCGCCGAGATGAGCCCCACGGATGCGGACATGTTCGGTGATGATTATCTATAATAGCCGTGCATGCTTCTCTTTTCGTACCTGGCCCCCTAAGCCTGGAATGGCCACCACCCCCTTGCACGTCAGAGACAGTAGCTCAGTCCTTTAATTTTGCAAGAACCAGAGAAGTGACCATTCCAGACTTTCTTTGGGGGCCAGGGTACCCTCCTGGGTGAGATGCACGTCATACAAGCGCACATAATATAAGATAGCGGAGAGGTTTTGCTTCCGGAAAGGCTCCTGTCTTCCTCTTGACAGTCGGTGTCTGTGCAGGGCCTGTGAGGCGAGGAGTTACCACCGCATGCAGGGGTCTCCAGGGAGGGTTGCTGACACGCTGATGCAGAGCGTAGATAGAGGCGTCCACCACAGATATCTGATGCAGGCGGCCCCAGCAGGGGAGGGATGCGACTGACGTCTGATGCCATCATGCCCTGCACGACTGAGGAGGCAGCTCTGCCTGCTGGAGTAGGAAGGGTTTCCCACTCGCAGGCCCCTTTCTTTCTAGATTCAGGCCTCAGCTGTCAAAGGAAATCCGTATTTAAGGTTTGCAAAAGCACTTTAAATACATGCACTTCTCCAGGACTTTTAAGGTCCCTACAAGATGGCGGGGGCTCTTCTTGTCAGGAAAACCTTTTTACCTGCTGTGGAGCAATGGAAGCGAAAAATCATATTCAACCCCTTCCATGCGGCGCAAATGTTTGCGCTGTGCGGGCGATTTGAATAGTGGGCGGGATTCAGAAGGCCCCAGGTCGTCCTCCGCACACGCCCACCGGGACGCGTGACGGCCGGGGCCGTCATGAGCATGCAAAGGGTTAAAGAACAAGTTATTATTATTGTAGAGTGGTCTGGGAGAAGGGCTTTGCAAATGCTAGGGCTTTGTGTATTTTACATTCTTAAAAGCTGGTGCAATAGAAGCAACTTGAATGAAATGCCTTAGTTCCCATGGTCCTCACACAGGATGAGGTCAGTTGAGAGGGAAGGCCATCATCTGGAACAGAAAGACAGAGTAGTTTAAATCATGTGCACATTATCATCAAGAACCCCCTCGCCCTGACAGTCAGCGACCTGAATCAGACCCAAAGTGTCGAAACATGTATGCGACTATTACTCACTGGGTTCACTGTACAGTGCTCAGACTCCCGTTGTTTGGGACTTGGTTCACACTCAACAAAAGATATATATATTGACCGATATGTTGCATAACTGGAAGTTCACCTGTGTAAAATGGCCCTGCTTTAATTTATAAACCAGCCCCAAAACTAATTTATGTCTATTGGGAGGGTGCATATTTCCCCATCATTTTTCCAGGGGTAGACTGGTTGATGCAGAAAATGTCTTGCAGGAGACATTTTCTCCTCAAACTTGCCCGTTGCCAGTACCTTACCTCGCTTTTGAGTGCAAGATATACACTATTGTTCAATTTTCGGACAAGCTGTCTTTAGATTAATTCCTCAAAATCTTGCATAATCTTCACAAAGTGTGACACTTTTTCACACCCTTGCTCCATACTCAGTGGCCTAGCTCTTTGATTACACTTTGTCAGTAGTGATGCGTCTTCACCAGTTGCACACTCCAGGCTGAGTGCAGACGGGTGCTCAGGCATGGCAGTTGAGGCTTCTGGGCCGCTTTGTCAGTAGTGATGCGTCTTCGGCAGTTGCACCCTCCAGGCTGAGTGCAGACGGGTGCCCAGGCACGGCAGTTGAGGCTTCTGGTCCGCTTTGTCAGTAGTGATGCGTCTTCACCAGTTGCATGCTCCAGGCTGAGTGCAGACGGGTGCCCAGGCACGGCAGTTGCGGCTTCTGAGCCACTTTGTCAGTAGTGATGCGTCTTCACCAGTTGCATGCTCCAGGCTGAGTGCAGATGGGTGCCCAGGCACGGCAGTTGCGGCTTCTGAGCCACTTTGTCAGTAGTGATGCGTCTTCACCAGTTGCACGCTCCAGGCTGAGTGCAGACGGGTGCCCAGGCACGGCAGTTGCGGCTTCTGAGCCACTTTGTCAGTAGTGATGCGTCTTCACCAGTTGCACGCTCCAGGCTGAGTGCAGACGGGTGCCCAGGCACGGCAGTTGAGGCTTCTGAGCCGCTTTGTCAGTAGTGATGCGTCTTCACCAGTTGCACGCTCCAGGCTGAGTGCAGACGGGTGCCCAGGCACGGCAGTTGCGGCTTCTGAGCCACTTTGTCAGTAGTGATGCGTCTTCACCAGTTGCATGCTCCAGGCTGAGTGCAGACGGGTGCCCAGGCACGGCAGTTGCGGCCTCTGTGCCGCTTTGTCAGTAGTGATGCGTCTTCACCAGTTGCATGCTCCAGGCTGAGTGCAGATGGGTGCCCAGGCACGGCAGTTGCGGCTTCTGAGCCACTTTGTCAGTAGTGATGCGTCTTCACCAGTTGCACGCTCCAGGCTGAGTGCAGACGGGTGCCCAGGCACGGCAGTTGCGGCTTCTGAGCCACTTTGTCAGTAGTGATGCGTCTTCACCAGTTGCACGCTCCAGGCTGAGTGCAGACGGGTGCCCAGGCACGGCAGTTGAGGCTTCTGAGCCGCTTTGTCAGTAGTGATGCGTCTTCACCAGTTGCATGCTCCAGGCTGAGTGCAGACGGGTGCCCAGGCACGGCAGTTGCGGCTTCTGAGCCACTTTGTCAGTAGTGATGCGTCTTCACCAGTTGCACGCTCCAGGCTGAGTGCAGACGGGTGCCCAGGCACGGCAGTTGAGGCTTCTGGTCCGCTTTGTCAGTAGTGATGCGTCTTCACCAGTTGCATGCTCCAGGCTGAGTGCAGATGGGTGCCCAGGCACGGCAGTTGCGGCTTCTGAGCCGCTTTGTCAGTAGTGATGCGTCTTCACCAGTTGCATGCCCCAGGCTGAGTGCAGACGGGTGCCCAGGCACGGCAGTTGAGGCTTCTGAGCCGCTTTGTCAGTAGTGATGCGTCTTCACCAGTTGCATGCCCCAGGCTGAGTGCAGACGGGTGCCCAGGCACGGCAGTTGCGGCTTCTGAGCCACTTTGTCAGTAGTGATGCGTCTTCACCAGTTGCACGCTTCAGGCTGAGTGCAGACGGGTGCCCAGGCACGGCAGTTGAGGCTTCTGGTCCGCTTTGTCAGTAGTGATGCGTCTTCACCAGTTGCATGCTCCAGGCTGAGTGCAGACGGGTGCCCAGGCACGGCAGTTGCGGCTTCTGAGTCGCTTTGTCAGTAGTGATGCGTCTTCACCAGTTGCATGCCCCAGGCTGAGTGCAGACGGGTGCTCAGGCACGGCAGTTGAGGCTTTTGGGCCGCTTTGTCAGTAGTGATGCGTCTTCACCAGTTGCATGCTCCAGGCTGAGTGCAGACGGGTGCCCAGGCACGGCAGTTGCGGCCTCTGTGCCGCTTTGTCAGTAGTGATGTGTCTTCGGCAGTTGCATGCCCCAGGCTGAGTGCAGACGGGTGCTCAGGCACGGCAGTTGAGGCTTTTGTGCCGCTTTGTCAGTAGTGATGCGTCTTCACCAGTTGCATGCTCCAGGCTGAGTGCAGACGGGTGCTCAGGCACGGCAGTTGAGGCTGTTGGGCCGCTTTGTCAGTAGTGATGCGTCTTCCCCAGTTGCACGCTCCAGGCTGAGCGCAGATGAGTGCCCAGGCATGGCAGTTGTGGCTTCTAGGCCGCTTTGTCGGTATTGATGAGTCTTCTGCAGTTGCACCCTCCAGGCTGAGTGGAGACGTGTGCCCAGGCACGGCAGTCGCGGCTTCTGGGCTGTTGTGTCAGTAGTGATGCGTCTTCACCAGTTGCACCCTCCAGGCTGAGTGCAGGCGGGTGCTCAGGCACAGCAGTTGCGGCCTCTGTGCCGCTTTGTCATTAACGATGCGTCTTCTGCCGTTGCAGCCTCCCTGACTGATCCAGTTCCTGCTTCTGCACCGACACAAGCTCTGCGTCTCCTGCATTGACAGTGTAGCACCAGTCCTCAGACCAACTACTGGTTTCCAAATGATACAATGGTGCTCATACTTCCAAAATCTTGCTGCAGTTCACTCAGGAACTGCTCAAAGAAATTGGCGGACTTCCTCGCGCCTCAGGTGCCTCTCAGCTTTGCTCTCACACACTATTTGAAGACTCCAAAACAAGAAATCTGTTTGAGTTTTGTTGATGAAATAATCTTTTTAAGAGAGTGCTAGTTAGAGAGAGGTCACAAGCAGGCCCGGACTGGCCGTTGAGGGCACCGGGCAATCCCCCGGTGGGCCGCATGGTTAGGGGCCGGTTTTGGGCCCCTGGGGGCCGTTTTTGTTACAGGGCCGTTATGCTGCAAAAACGGCCCTGTAACAAAAACGGCCGAAAACCGGCCCTGTCACAGAGCACGGTCGCACCTCTCCCCCCTCCCTTTGGGGGCCGGCCGAGCACTTTGCCAGGGCCGGTTCTGGTTCCCAGTCCGGCCCTGGTCACAAGTGATTAAACCTCGTACACTCCTTTTGTCTTTGTTTTGGTGATCTAAAGTGAAGGAATGTTATGTGAACTAATTATACATTGACATCCTTGTTCTAAAAAAAAGTGGGGCAAAAGAACCGTGAGTTTGGTTCTAAAAGAAGTGTATATATATGTAAATCAGAAATATATGTGTTTTGTTTGTATATAGGAATTTTGTATCATTGAGTTCAATGTGAGAGACCAATAATTAAGGTTAAATGTGGTTTAATTAAAAGAAATAGTTGAACCATACACTTGATACTCATTTCTCTCTGTTTATGGCTATCTATTGGAGATACTCTATATCTAAAATTATCTCAATTAAATTGTGTTGAGAATGATTAATCCAAGAATGGATAATTGATTGTATCCAGTCTTATAATCAGATAGATACTTTTCCGTAGGCTTTACCTTGTTATTTTCCTTGTTAGATACCCAAATGTCTACGGGTTATATGGGTTACCCCTGCAGTTTGTTCATGGAAGGACTCCCAGCAGCAGGAGGTCAGACTTGTGTCTGTGGCAGCAGCATCCATTTTGTGATGCTGAGGCTCGGGTTAACTTTAACCGGGAATAGTAGGAACAACATGTCGTGTCCCTCCAGAGGGGTGGAATGCTACCCACATCGCCAGAATTGGCGAGGGGGTAGTATTCCAAATCGTATGACACCTTACTCGACATGTTTTGATAAAGCCAAACCAGAGTTAGCATTTAACCGGGAGGTTCATAATGCACTTAAGAGTATATGGTATGGCAATATCCTTGAACAGCTATAAGGACTTGGTTCTGAAAGCTGCAGACAGGCTCAGCTCATGCTAGAGCACCATCCCACATAAAACCAAGCACTCTGCCTTCAGGATTGTTAAGGCCTGCCATAGGAGTGACTTATAGGTGTATATGTATCTAGATATACGGTTAGATATAGGTATGCTATATCTAAGCAAGGGGCGATTACATGACCTTGCCCCAGCTGAGTGATCAGCCAGTTTTGTCAATGTGAGTGGACAGCCAGGGGTGGCATAATACATGCTGCATCCCCTGGTAGGCCTTGGATGCACCTATGCCCTGGGTACCTATGGTACACTTATACAGGGGCTCTTAAGGTGCCCCAGTATCCAATTGGTAATGCACCTAAAGTACATTGTAGTGAATTTAGAGAGAGAGAAGCTAGGCTGTGGGTCTGATTAGCAGGCCCACAGCCACATTAAGTCGAAAACCAGTGAAGCAAAAAGCAAAAAGTGGGGTGACCATAGGAAAGCAGACCCTACTCTCCTACAGTCCGCACCTGACCCTGAGCATAGGAGGCTTAGGGGCCAGTAGTGACGCAATAGGCCTGGTTGAAGGGTGTTAGGGAAATGCACACGTTTGCACCCTCCCAGGAGCAAATGAAAGAAACATAGAATGCAGAAGTTTACTCAGAAACAAATTAAATGTATTTGTCTGTACATATGCATTCTTGCTGGTCAGCAAGGAAGAAGTGAGGGCATCAACTGGTGCTCTCCGCCTGCGTCTTCCCTGAGTGACTGCTCTCTGGGTCCTCTTGTGGAAGAGGTGTGGCGCAGCGGCCAGGGTGCCTGACTCCGGACTACGGGGTTCACGGTTCGATCCCTGGTGCCAGAGGCAGGTTAGCCCAGCACCATGTGACTCTGGGCAATAGCTTGCTTATTCTTCCCGAGGGCCCTCCAGTGCCGGGACACCACTTCGGAGGTACTTGTACGCTTTACAAATGCTGATATTTCATTTCATATATGTTTCGTAATGCCACCCTAGCAGAACTAACAGGGACACTGTGCCAAATATGGTCAACAGAGAAATGCCAGATCAGCACCATACCAATTGTACTACAGACATACTGTATAAGTAAAATGAACAGCCAGATAAGCAAACGGACATGGCCGTCAGGACAAGAAAAGTCACCTCTGAGGTGGTTTTGAAGCGCTGTTGAAGCCTGTCCAGGCAAGGTCGGATTTGGAAGCCTTTGCGGCTCCAGGCAGCTTGTTACAGTGTGATACATCTAAGCATGATATTTTTGTAGTGCCTACATAAAAGAAAATATATGTTTTCCCCACAAAGGGGGCTTCAAGGCGCTTGCTGAATGAAACGTTGGGTTCATTGAAGAGCAGGCCTGCATTTACTTCTCTCTTAACACAGAGCCTACAGCCACATGGATTGTGGGGGTCTAGAGTGACTACAACCTTACTGAAGAAGGCCTGCTTGTATCACCAGGACGTTGTGCCGGTGTCGTGGCCTTGACTTGGAAGCAGACAGAAAACAATGACCAGTGGCTTCTAGTCAGACTAGAGTTTAAAGCGCCACCTGGCGCGATCTACTGGGACCTCAACGTGAAAACCCTGCAGGAGATACGAGCTATTGCTAAATTGTCCAGGAGACACAATTTTTAATCACAGTACCCCCTGCTTGACCAAATTGTCTGATCCTGGGCAAATCACGTTCTCTCACTTAAACCGGTTAGGAGCACTTGGAGTGCCTAGAAACAGCTCACCTCAGCCAGACTCCACTATACAACACTATTTCACCAGGACTGGGGTTTACATGCAGGGTATCCTGTCTTGCGCTACGACGTTATCTTCTAGGCGCGACTTTCATCTGGAGGCGCAGCATTTCAGGGCCTTTGAATTGCGACTGAGGATCCCCACGAATCAAGGTATTTCTTTCCTGTATTTCAGGCCTACTTGGCCTGTATTGTCCTCTCCAGGATGTAAGCGGGGGTCGATAAAGCGACAAAGTGCTCTGGCGATAATATGAATGAATCCTGGAGAAGCGTCCATCCTCTGGCCTCGTTATTGTCCGTCGCGCCGGGCCCATCTCCTGCATTCGAGAGGGCGGCGGTAATGGCGGCGGTAATGGCCGCATTAGCATTCAGTCTTATGCAAGCACCGGGTACCCGGAACAATAACCAGAGCTCGTTATCCGGCCCTGGACGCCTCCATCTTAATGCGGTGATCAAAAATGAAAAATGGCGGAAAATAAAAAAACAGGCCTTTGCCTCTGAAGGGTCAGTAGGACAGAGACTCTTCCTGATGCGTGACTGACTCTGCCCCAGCCCTGCCAGCCTTCAAAAGGCAATGTCAGTGACATCTTAAGGATTTGGGGGCCCAGAGCTAGGCATATTCTGGGGGCAGGGGCACCCCCAGGTCGGACACAACTTTGAATTTTATTACCCGTTTTCTGTTAAATCAAGCTCGGGCATTGGCAAAGCTAGGGGGGTCATTCCGCCCCAGGGGGCACTCTTTTTGGGGGTGGCTTAGGTGTGCAAGTCATGTCCAGGCCTGGGCATAGTTCGCGAGTTTTGCTACGAAAAACTCCGCAAAGTTACAAAAAAACTCTGCGAGGTTCTGCGAGTGGCGGAGTGCAGTGCGAACTGCAGTTTGTGCTGGTATTACTGCTGCTCGGGTAGAAATTCTACTCAAGTGGCAGCTCGCGTCGCAAATGGAATTTACCATTCGTGATCGCAGAAAAAACTCTGCTGCACTCCGCGAAGCTGAGTTTTCTGCACTCTGCGAGCTCGAATGATATTTAAAACATGGACACTTTGAGCTGGGGCGAAATTCTGCACAGTTTATCTTTACTTTTTTAAACTTGTGAGATGGAATTGGCAGCATTGCTTGTTTGTTGAGGGCAGAGGATTTTCTGCAAGTTTCCTGTAGGGAAGATGTCTGCTGCTTTCAGCAAGAGTCTTTGAGTGACATATTACATTTTTTGCAGCCATTTACCAATCTGTGTTCACAAGTGGATGAAGTTGCTTTTGTAGATCATAAATCAATGAAGCATATAGGATTTCTGGCCTTAAAGAGGTTTTTAGTTGTTTAAAATACAGCAAAGGTCGTGCCTGCACACTGGGGGACAATGACGTGGTGAACTATCAGGAGGGCGGGTCCATGCCGTGTTTTCAGGACATCCACTGATGGTAAATGCACATTTAACGAATCCAATGTTAAGTCATTTACATGGTCTCCGGCTGTCCTGAAATGTGCCTTGGACCCGTCTCTTGTGCATAGACGTTCAGCCCCCCCCCCAATCCCCCCCCCCCCGTCCTCCTGTGCATAGACGTGCCCCCCCCCCCCTCCCCCCGTCTAATAAGACGTGACTTTAATAGATAGCGTGCAAGAGTGCTTGGTGGCAGCTGAGCACAGCCGAGCCCCCTGGAAATGAGTGGCTTATAAGGGGGGGGGGGGGGCTGGACCCCTTTGGGGGGGGGGTGGTTGTTGGGCGGCTCACGAGCCCACCTCTGCCTGTACAGTGGGAGCAGGGCACGTGCTTTGGAAATATCACACGTGCTACAAGCTCGTGTGAGAGAAAATTGCAGTTTTCCAAAGTGCTAATGTATTTGCCTCAAGAACCTTTACGAAATAACACCCCCCCCCCCGCACCGGAAGGAGAGGGGGGGGTGGGGGACTCCCAGAAGTGACGGGGGCTTCCAGGCGAGAGGGGAGGGAGAGCGTGAAAGTAGTGAGTACAGATAGCATTGGTGCAGTCTCTCCCTTATTCACAAAATCCTTTCTTTAGTTGCTTTTTCCTCCCTTCTTCCTTCCTTCACTCACATTCACCTTTCTTCCTTCAACCCTTCCTCTTGTTTCTTTTCTTTTCTGCTGTTTTACACTCATGTCGCGCGTGTTCTCTTCTATTTGTTCATTTTTACTTACTCCTATTGTTTTATTTATTTTTGTTTTCCTGTCACTCTTTCTTGCTGTTCTTTGGTGTTTTTATCGCCTTCTCCGTCTTTCTTTCGCCCCCTCCTTCTCCACCCCTCTTTTGCCCTCTTTCTCTTCCCCTCCTCGCCTTTCTTTCTTCTTCTGTGCTTGAGCTCTCTCCTCTCTCTCCCACACATATGCTGTTCCTCTCTGCTCTCACCGCTTCCTCTCTCTCTGCCTACCTCTTTCTCCCTCCTCTCCCCCCTCTGTCTGTCTATCTTCTCTCAAACTCGCTCTTCTCTCACACTGCTCTCTGAATCTCTTCACTCTCTTTCTCTGCTCTCTCCTTGTCTCCTAGTAAATGCTGTCTACCCTCCATCTCTCTCCCCTTCTCACTCTCTCTTGCATTTTATTTCCATGTCAATACTATCCCGTCCACAGTTCATTTTTTTCCACAGCAGCTGCTAACATGACACACACCTCAGGTGGTGCTTAATTTGTACTGGTGGTTGCGGTGCTGGCCTTCAGCACTCATTTCTGGTTTCAAGACATATTTCATCACCAGGCTTTGATTCAGAGCAAGAGAGACAAAGGCAGAAAAGAAGAAAGAGAACGATAGGAAAATTGTGACAAAGTGAGAAAGCAGAGATGAAAAGGAACCTAGACAGGCGTTTTCCTGGTGTGCCGGAAGGGTGGGGGCCGGTTTTGGACCGTTGGGGACTGTTTTTGGTACAAGGGCCCGGTTTTGCAGCAGTGCTGCAATATTGGCCCCTGTACCAAAAGCAGAAGCAGAGTTTTCCATGACCCCCGCAAATGACAATGCCTTTTATTTATGTGTTAATTATCAAAGCAGATTAGTATAAGGCATTGTCATTTACAATGCCAATAGCTTAAACACTTACAAATGCGAGACCTATTGCATTGCAAATGCTTGTTTAAATAGGATTCTATTTCTTAATTGAGAATATTAACCCCTCCTACTCGTGTGCTCATGACGAGCTGAGCTCGTCACGGCCTTTAAAACGCTCACATGCGGGGATAATTCCCCTGCTGTGCGGGCGTTGCCGTGACGAGCTCAGCTCGTCATGAGCACACGAGGTGTCGGGGAGGGGCCTGGAGAAAAGGTGAAGGAACAGGGGGCTGGGTAAGGAGACTCTGATGTATTTTGGGAACAGATACAAAGGGGGGGAGGGCACCAGGGTAGAGGTCCTGACAAACATCTCAGAGAGGGGCAGGGGTGTCAGGAAAAGGGTGAGGGGGGCAGTAAAAGCAAAGAAAGACCCAGAGGGTGCCCGGCAAACAGGTGCCCAGGAAAAAACAGGAACAGAGGACAGAGCAAAACCGGGGCGAGCGGGAGGAGTTTGGGGAACAGAGGACTAGGGACTGCATCGCCAAACCATCTGCTAATACACAAACAAACATTTGCAAAGCCTATAGGCCTGGCTTTTGCCACCAGTATTTTGTCTTTGTCAATGCTTGTTTTGTCATTGTGGTTGCAAAACTTTATTGTTGCAGAAGCAGCTAGATGCTGGTCAATTTGAGAACAAAAATTGTCTAAAACTAAAAACATTTTTGTCTCAGAAAGCACACATTGGCATATAGTTCTGGCACTGAAGAGAACTACTTTGTGGGAGGATGCGCTCCTTGTGAACAGGGTAGACTGCTGTCACTCACAGTGAAGTTAGCCAATGGCTGAAGTGGGCTGACCCATTGCTCTATGCTGCAGTGGGCTGAAGAAATGTGTGAATGGCACAGAAACAGACCAAAGAACGAGGAGGGCTGGCTGACAGCCCCCTTAAACAAATATATGATACACATCATTTTAGTAAAAATAAAATGTAAAAGTTAATTCTACCTAAAAATAATGATTGAGTTGGGTGAGTCAACGGAAGCCCGGACTACCCTCTGCCAGAAGAGAGTGGCTATGAGCCACGATGGTGGAAAGAAGCCGCTGTAGATGTTTGGGGGTGTCAGGACAGAGGGTTTGAAATACAGTGCGAGAATTTTTGGCCTGAAACCCATGTGGTAGGAGAGTCAGACGAGTTTATAGACCAGGTGATGTGCGGGGACGTAGAATAATGACAAGAGCAGGAGCTGACGTGGCAGATGGAAACCCAGAGGGATGGGGAGCAAGGTCTGGCTTGCTCTTAGCTGATTTTTTCCCTGAAAAAGATAATTTTGTGCCCTCTGGAAGCGTGAAATTAAATGAACATTGCGACTTTAACAAAGCTTGCAAAAAATGACAACATCACAATGCTTTCAGAATTAAAAGCGTGGAAACTTTGCATACCCTTACTTTCAAGTCTTCTGGTATGAAGCGGTGCATGATGGGACAGCACCTGTCTGGGACCCTTCGTGCACCAAGGGGTGCATTTTGTGCACTGATCAGGTCTAGTGGTCGGCAGTGCAGCCAGGAGACACAGTCTGAATGGCTTCCCATCTTGAGCACATTGTGTGATCCTGGGTCAAACATCCCTGGGGCTCAGGCACCTTCCCTGACTAATCAAAAAGGCTGAACACATCCTGATGACCAATATTGAGGAATTTAAAGGTTGGGTGACCTGCACTGGTTTTGTACGTATGTCTTTTATGTTTATTTGTTAATATGCTGACTCCTCGAAAGTCAGGTGTTTGGTGTACTTTTATGGAAACTCCAAAAAAGACTGGCACAAGAGACCTACTTTTATTTATTTAGCTGATTGTGATTTTGGGGACGCCTGAACAACGCCCCAGCTAGAAAGCCCAGTGTATCCATACAAGCAGACTACACAGGGTCAGTGGATTGTTTCAACAAACCTCAAACTCTGATTTACAACAACTGTAACATCCCCCTTGATGCACAAAGAATCGACAGACGCAAATACCCCTGCGCCCCGTTCAGCATTCCCTAACAGCGAACCAGAAAGATCTCACACCGACACACACATACAGCATGGGGCAGTGGGTCAGCCCACTCCAGCCATTGGCTTACTGCACTGAGTGACACATTCTCCCCTTCACAAGGAGCACATCCACACACAAAGTAGTTCCCGTCAGTGACAGAACTATAAGGCCAGGTGTGCTTTGCGAGACAATTAGCGGGGGCAGCAGCCCCTCAAAAATAAAGCTTCACAAACACCACGACTAAATATCGCAAGCACTGGCAAAGCCAAGAGGCTGACAACGACCACCAGATCTATTGGACTGGCCAATGTTTGTTTCAGTCTAGGGGCAGCCCTCCAGCAGGTAGAAAGTTACTTTGCATATAGTGGTGGAGATCTTGGCACCATTCCTGGAGTCCCACTAATGTGCACTACACAAGTGACGACAACGGCATAAAATAAGTGACAACATAGTTTAATTTTTTTTGTGTTTAAAGAGCTTTATTGAAGTAATTCGAAACATAGGTACAATATACAACAATACTCAAAAAGGTAGCAAGGAATTAGCAAGCTGAATAAATAATTTGAAGGGATACATGACCCAAGAAACCTGTCATTAATATAGAGATATTCCAAAGGAGAAAGCAGTGAGAAAGAGGTGCACCTAGAAATAAAATAGCGTTTAAAAATGTTTGTTTCTTCCAGAAAAAGGGAGAACCTAGAAAAGAATGAAAGAGAAAAGAGAAAAAGCGGAAAGAAGGAGAGAACAAACAAAGGAGGGGGAAATGAAAGAGAAAAGAAAGAGTAGATAGAGTAGTATCTTAATCTAATACCATAACATAGTTTCATTTAACAGCAAACACTATAGGTGCCACAAGGCCCAGCTCTTGCTGAGCGCTGCCAGGCCCTGAAGTCAACCCCAACACTGCCCGGGGGGAGTCCACGGGAGGGAGAAACGAACCCAACAGCAGAAGGGCCAGGAAAAAATATGCCATTTTGCTAAAACAACAACAAAAATCAGCCAGCACAAGCCTTTGGGTCGAAGTATATATTTAAAAAACGCTGACAATAACAACAGCGAAAGCAGAGAAGAACAGATGGGGAAATTCACACATGAAGCATTTTTTGCTGGAATTCTCTCGTCTCAGGAGTCCCTAGAAAACGTTGCTTTGTATTTTTGTGCCGGCGTGACCCAAAACTCTCAAATCTCGCAGGAGGACTGCGTTCAGGAAAGTGCCGGGGAGATTAATTAGGGGGTTAAAATATACATGGAGGCACTTTTGTGCTGCGAACTCCCAGGGATGTGTTTACAGCGCCTAGGTGCAGGTGTAAGCATGGGTCCGACTCCGAGGCGCTGTGGCGTCCGTGCCAAGGCGAGCTGCCGCCGTCTCATTTACAGCTAATCAGCCGCCCCAGCTTTGCATATTCATGAGCCTCCTGAATTATTCATGAGGCAGCGCTGACAGCTGTGTCGGTGTCCGCCATTACCACGAGGACTGGGTGAGGCCTCGTCTGTCGTCGGCAGCGCCTGGCCCTCCGTGCCCCTTCCTCCCGCAGCTGGCATCGGGTGCCACAGGAGGGGCAGGGAGGGCCTGGGGGTGCCATGGTCGTGCAGTGGAAGCCGAGAGCCACGGGGGCCACAAGAGCCAAGAGGTGGTCAGTCGATGGAAGGGTCATGCCACGTGCTACAGTGGCGGGGGTGGGACATACATCCAGTGGCGCCTAGAAGCAAAGCCAGGCACATCTTGGGCTAAAGTATGAGGTGTGGGACATACAGCCGGGGCGCCTAGAAGCGAAGCCAGGCACGCCTTGGGCTTCAGTGGCAGAGCTTGGGGCTTCGGTGGCTGGAGTGGAGCACACAGTCAGTGGCGCCTGGAAGCAAAGCCCATAAATCAAACATTCACCCCCAGTCACAGATCTGGGTTTAATCCATCATTCTTTAGCTCACTTCACCACACCTGTCCTGTCCTGTCCTGTCCTGTCCAGACTCAGCCATATAAAAACAGTCTTGACCCTGCTCCAATGGGAAAAGTCCAGCCCGAACTGCCAAGCCGGGTCCATGCCGTAAACAAGCCTCCTGGGACCGGTTTCTGAGTAACACCCCTCATCAGCCAGGCTAGCTTGAATCCAGTGGCAAAGTGAGCAAGGGACCCACGTCTGGGCATACTCAGCGCACTTAGAGTGACAAAAGCAAACTGAACAAATGATGGCTGAAATGCTGAACAATGCAAACAGCCCCCCCCCCCAGCCACAAAGATCTGGGTTTAATCCATTGTTCTTTAGCTCACTTCACCCCCCCCAGTTTGGACCCAACCATATGCAAATCAGTCTGACCCTGTGCCTCATGGGAACAGTCCAGCCCGAACTTCTAGAAGGAGGGGGGCAGGGGTGGTAATCCCACCATCTAAAGTCCACCTTGACCCCGACCCTACAAGGCCCTCCTATGCTTGAAGCCCCACCCACCGCCAAGCACCGGCGGTGTGGAGGTCACAGTGGTATTAGCACATCTGGGGTCAGGGTTTTCCTTTCAGCGGTGGGTGCAAGGGGGCGGGGCGCGCTATTCGTTACCACACGGTGATCATGGGGAAAGGTGATGCTGCCGAAGGGCCAGTAATGGAGACAAAGCGACTGTCAGTCAGTCTTTAATGAGCCGCCACCTGCTGTAATATGAGGCAGTCAGTGGGCATCCGTGCCTGCCTCGCTCTGCAGGCCTGCAAGCCTCACACACTTGTTTAGTATTGCACCATTTATATAGCGCTTACTGCCTCTACGTGGGTCGCCGAAGCGCTTGCTTACATTTGGAGCATGCTACAGCATGGAGGGTCTGTGGGTAGAAGTGTGCTGTCTTTGTTTTGATCCTGTGTGGGAAGTGTTTCCATGTCATGCGTGATGACCACCGAGGTGCGGTTATCGTGTTATGGGACGCAGCACATTGGATAAAGAAGTGTGAGAGACAGACATGCGCTGCAGTGTTTGTGACGTGCTCTATTGCAGGCAGTATGTTTGTTGTTGCACCCTCAGCATGCTCTGTTCCAGGCAGTGTGCTGGCAGAGTACATACCTGTCCTCCAGGCAGTGTGATCGTGATGTGCACACCAACATCTTCTGTTAAAAGCAATGTGCTTGTGGCATGCTCTGTGCTTGTGGCATGCTCTGTGCTTGTGGCGCGCTCCCCTCACAGGCTGTGTGCTTGTCAAGTCTCATGCTGCCTTGCTCGCCTGCAGGCACTGGTCTTATGCGTGCGCATCATTCCCAAGCTCTGTTGTAGGTACTGATCATGTGTGTGCTTCATTCACGTGCTCTGCTCTTGTGTGTGCACCATTCCCATGCTCTCCTGCAGGCAGTGTGCCCGTGTTGTGTCTACAACTACCTCACAAGTACTAATCGCTCTTTATCTCTCCTGTCGCACTGTGAAGCGTCGATTATTACGCTTGGCATTCAGGCTGCCGCGTCTTGCACTGGTGCCCATCACCCGCTGGGCATGAGATGTAACTGTATGTGCTCTTTATTATCTCTTCCTGATCCCTTTATTCTTAAAACCTTCAGTTTTACAATCCGCAAAGATCTGAACTGCCACCTGGATGACATTAGTACTGGTCCCATTACTCTAAGTGACTCAACGGATGACATTAGTACTGAACCCATTACTCTAAGTGACTCAACGGATGACATTAGTACTGGTCCCATTACTTTAAGTGACTCAACAGATGACATTAGTACTGGTCCCATTACTCTTAGTGACTCAACGGATGACATTAGTACTGGTCCCATTACTCTAAGTGACTCAACAGATGACATTAGTACTGGCCCCATTACTCTAAGTGACTCAACGGATGACATTAGTACTGGCCCCATTACTCTAAGTGACTCAACGGATGACATTAGTACTGAACCCATTACTCTAAGTGACTCAACGGATGATATTACTACTGGCCCCATTACTCTTAGTGACTCAATGGATGACATTAGTACTGGCCCCATTACTCTAAGTGACTCAACGGATGAAATTAGTACTGAACCCATTACTCTTAGTGACTCAACGGATGACATTAGTACTGGCCCCATTACTCTAAGTGACTCAACGGATGACATTAGTACTGGCCCCATTACTCTAAGTGACTCATTGGATGACATTAGTACTGGTCCCATTACTCTAAGTGACTCAACGGATGACATTAGTACTGGCCCCATTACTCTAAGTGACTCAACGGATGACATTACTACTGGCCCCATTACTCTTAGTGACTCAATGGATGACATTAGTACTGGCCCCATTACTCTAAGTGACTCAACGGATGACATTAGTACTGGCCCCATTACTCTAAGTGACTCAACGGATGATATTACTACTGGCCCCATTACTCTTAGTGACTCAATGGATGACATTAGTACTGGCCCCATTACTCTTAGTGACTCAACGGATGACATTACTACTGCTCCCATTACTCTAAGTGACTCAACGGATGACATTAGTACTGGTCCCATTACTTTAAGTGACTCAACAGATGACATTAGTACTGGTCCTATTACTCTTAGTGACTCAACGGATGACATTAGTACTGGTCCCATTACTCTAAGTGACTCAACAGATGACATTAGTACTGGCCCCATTACTCTAAGTGACTCTACCGATGACATTAGTACTGGCCCCATTACTCTTAGTGACTCAACGGATGATATTAGTACTGGCCCCATTACTCTAAGTGACTCAACGGATGATATTAGTACTGGTCCCATTGCTCTTAGTGACTCAACGGATGACATTAGTACTGGCCCCATTACTCTAAGTGACTCAACGGATGACATTAGTACTGGCCCCATTACTCTAAGTGACTCAATGGATGACATTAGTACTGGCCCCATTACTCTTAGTGACTCAACGGATGACATTAGTACTGGTCCCATTACTCTAAGTGACTCAACGGATGACATTAGTACTGGTCCCATTACTCTAAGTGACTCAATGGATGACAATAGTACTGGCCCCATTACTTTAAGTGACTCAACAGATGACATTAGTACTGGTCCTATTACTCTTAGTGACTCAACGGATGACATTAGTACTTGTCCCATTACTCTAAGTGACTCAACAGATGACATTAGTACTGGCCCCATTACTCTAAGTGACTCTACCGATGACATTAGTACTGGCCCCATTGCTCTTAGTGACTCAACGGATGATATTAGTACTGGTCCCATTACTCTAAGTGACTCAATGGATGACAATAGTACTGGCCCCATTACTCTAAGTGACTCTACCGATGACATTAGTACTGGCCCCATTACTCTTAGTGACTCAACGGATGATATTAGTACTGGTCCCATTACTCTAAGTGACTCAACGGATGACATTAGTACTGGTCCCATTACTCTAAGTGACTCAACGGATGACATTAGTACTGGCCCCATTACTCTAAGTGACTCAACGGATGACATTAGTACTGGTCCCATTACTCTAAGTGACTCTACCGATGACATTAGTACTGGCCCCATTACTCTTAGTGACTCAACGGATGATATTAGTACTGGTCCCATTACTCTAAGTGACTCAACGGATTACATTAGTACTGGTCCCATTACTCTAAGTGACTCAACGGATGACATTAGTACTGGCCCCATTACTCTAAGTGACTCAACGGATGACATTAGTACTGGCCCCATTACTCTTAGTGACTCAACGGATGATATTAGTACTGGTCCCATTACTCTAAGTGACTCAACGGATGACATTAGTACTGGTCCCATTACTCTAAGTGACTCAACGGATGACATTAGTACTTGCCCTATTACTCTTAGTGACTCAACGGATGATATTAGTACTGGTCCCATTACTCTAAGTGACTCAACGGATGACATTAGTACTGGCCCCATTACTCTTAGTGACTCAACGGATGATATTAGTACTGGCCCCATTACTCTAAGTGACTCTACCGATGACATTAGTACTGGCCCCATTACTCTAAGTGACTCAACGGATGACATTAGTACTGGCCCCATTACTCTTAGTGACTCAACGGATGATATTAGTACTGGCCCCATTACTCTAAGTGACTCTACCGATGACATTAGTACTGGCCCCATTACTCTAAGTGACTCAACAGATGACATTAGTACTGGCCCCATTACTCTAAGTGACTCAACGGATGATATTAGTACTGGCCCCATTACTCTTAGTGACTCAACGGATGATATTAGTACTGGTCCCATTACTCTAAGTGACTCAATGGATGACAATAGTACTGGCCCTATTACTCTAAGTGACTCTGCCGATGACATTAGTACTGGCCCCATTACTCTTAGTGACTCAACGGATGATATTAGTACTGGCCCCATTACTCTAAGTGACTCAACGGATGACATTAGTACTGGCACCGTTACTCTAAGTGACTCAACGGATGACATTAGTACTGGCACCGTTACTCTAAGTGACTCAACGGATGCCAGTAGTACTGGCTCCATTACTCTTAAGTGACTCAACAGAGGACATTAGTACTGGCCCCATTACTCTAAGTGACTCAACGGATGATATTAGTACTGGTCCCATTACTCTAAGTGACTCAATGGATGACAATAGTACTGGCCCCATTACTCTAAGTGACTCTACCGATGACATTAGTACTGGCCCCATTACTCTTAGTGACTCAACGGATGATATTAGTACTGGTCCCATTACTCTAAGTGACTCAACGGATGACATTAGTACTGGCACCGTTACTCTAAGTGACTCAACGGATGCCAGTAGTACTGGCTCCATTACTCTTAAGTGACTCAACGGATGATATTAGTACTGGTCCCATTACTCTAAGTGACTCAATGGATGACAATAGTACTGGCCCCATTACTCTAAGTGACTCTACCGATGACATTAGTACTGGCCCCATTACTCTAAGTGACTCAACGGATGACATTAGTACTGGCCCCATTACTCTAAGTGACTCAACAGATGACATTAGTACTGGCCCCATTACTCTAAGTGACTCTACCGATGACATTAGTACTGGCCCCATTGCTCTTAGTGACTCAACGGATAATATTAGTACTGGTCCCATTACTCTAAGTGACTCAATGGATGACAATAGTACTGGCCCCATTACTCTAAGTGACTCTACCGATGACATTAGTACTGGCCCCATTACTCTTAGTGACTCAACGGATGATATTAGTACTGGTCCCATTACTCTAAGTGACTCAACGGATGACATTAGTACTGGTCCCATTACTCTAAGTGACTCAACGGATGACATTAGTACTGGCCCCATTACTCTAAGTGACTCAACGGATGACATTAGTACTGGTCCCATTACTCTAAGTGACTCTACCGATGACATTAGTACTGGCCCCATTACTCTTAGTGACTCAACGGATGATATTAGTACTGGTCCCATTACTCTAAGTGACTCAACGGATGACATTAGTACTGGTCCCATTACTCTAAGTGACTCAACGGATGACATTAGTACTGGCCCCATTACTCTAAGTGACTCAACGGATGACATTAGTACTGGCCCCATTACTCTTAGTGACTCAACGGATGATATTAGTACTGGTCCCATTACTCTAAGTGACTCAACGGATGACATTAGTACTGGTCCCATTACTCTAAGTGACTCAACGGATGACATTAGTACTTGCCCTATTACTCTTAGTGACTCAACGGATGATATTAGTACTGGTCCCATTACTCTAAGTGACTCAACGGATGACATTAGTACTGGCCCCATTACTCTTAGTGACTCAACGGATGATATTAGTACTGGCCCCATTACTCTAAGTGACTCTACCGATGACATTAGTACTGGCCCCATTACTCTTAGTGACTCAACGGATGATATTAGTACTGGTCCCATTACTCTAAGTGACTCAACGGATGACATTAGTACTGGCCCCATTACTCTAAGTGACTCAACGGATGCCAGTAGTACTGGCTCCATTACTCTTAAGTGACTCAACAGAGGACATTAGTACTGGCCCCATTACTCTAAGTGACTCAACGGATGATATTAGTACTGGTCCCATTACTCTAAGTGACTCAACGGATGACATTAGTACTGGCACCGTTACTCTAAGTGACTCAACGGATGCCAGTAGTACTGGCTCCATTACTCTTAAGTGACTCAACAGAGGACATTAGTACTGGCCCCATTACTCTAAGTGACTCAACGGATGATATTAGTACTGGTCCCATTACTCTAAGTGACTCAATGGATGACAATAGTACTGGCCCCATTACTCTAAGTGACTCTACCGATGACATTAGTACTGGCCCCATTACTCTTAGTGACTCAACGGATGATATTAGTACTGGTCCCATTACTCTAAGTGACTCAACGGATGACATTAGTACTGGCACCGTTACTCTAAGTGACTCAACGGATGCCAGTAGTACTGGCTCCATTACTCTTAAGTGACTCAACGGATGATATTAGTACTGGTCCCATTACTCTAAGTGACTCAATGGATGACAATAGTACTGGCCCCATTACTCTAAGTGACTCTACCGATGACATTAGTACTGGCCCCATTACTCTAAGTGACTCAACGGATGACATTAGTACTGGCCCCATTACTCTAAGTGACTCAACGGATGACATTAGTACTGGTCCCATTACTCTAAGTGACTCAACAGATGACATTAGTACTGGCCCCATTACTCTAAGTGACTCTACCGATGACATTAGTACTGGCCCCATTGCTCTTAGTGACTCAACGGATGATATTAGTACTGGTCCCATTACTCTAAGTGACTCAATGGATGACAATAGTACTGGCCCCATTACTCTAAGTGACTCTACCGATGACATTAGTACTGGCCCCATTACTCTTAGTGACTCAACGGATGATATTAGTACTGGTCCCATTACTCTAAGTGACTCAACGGATGACATTAGTACTGGTCCCATTACTCTAAGTGACTCAACGGATGACATTAGTACTGGCCCCATTACTCTAAGTGACTCAACGGATGACATTAGTACTGGTCCCATTACTCTAAGTGACTCTACCGATGACATTAGTACTGGCCCCATTACTCTTATTGACTCAACGGATGATATTAGTACTGGTCCCATTACTCTAAGTGACTCAACGGATGACATTAGTACTGGTCCCATTACTCTAAGTGACTCAACGGATGACATTAGTACTGGCCCCATTACTCTAAGTGACTCAACGGATGACATTAGTACTGGCCCCATTACTCTTAGTGACTCAACGGATGATATTAGTACTGGTCCCATTACTCTAAGTGACTCAACGGATGACATTAGTACTGGTCCCATTACTCTAAGTGACTCAACGGATGACATTAGTACTTGCCCTATTACTCCTAGTGACTCAACGGATGATATTAGTACTGGTCCCATTACTCTAAGTGACTCAACGGATGACATTAGTACTGGCCCCATTACTCTTAGTGACTCAACGGATGATATTAGTACTGGCCCCATTACTCTAAGTGACTCTACCGATGACATTAGTACTGGCCCCATTACTCTTAGTGACTCAACGGATGATATTAGTACTGGTCCCATTACTCTAAGTGACTCAACGGATGACATTAGTACTGGCCCCATTACTCTAAGTGACTCAACAGATGACATTAGTACTGGTCCCATTACTCTAAGTGACTCAACGGATGATATTAGTACTGGTCCCATTACTCTAAGTGACTCAACGGATGACATTAGTACTGGTCCCATTACTCTAAGTGACTCAACGGATGAAATTAGTACTGGCCCCATTACTCTAAGTGACTCAACGGATGACATTAGTACTGAACCCATTACTCTTAGTGACTCAACGGATGACATTAGTACTGGTCCCATTACTCTAAGTGACTCAACAGATGACATTAGTACTGGCCCCATTACTCTAAGTGACTCAACGGATGACATTAGTACTGAACTCATTACTCTTAGTGACTCAACTGATGACATTACTACTGGCCCCATTACTCTAAGTGACTCAATGGATGACAATAGTACTGGCCCCATTACTCTAAGTGACTCTGCCGATGACATTAGTACTGGCCCCATTACTCTTAGTGACTCAACGGATGATATTAGTACTGGCCCCATTACTCTAAGTGACTCAACGGATGACATTAGTACTGGCACCGTTACTCTAAGTGACTCAACGGATGACATTAGTACTGGCACCGTTACTCTAAGTGACTCAACGGATGCCAGTAGTACTGGCTCCATTACTCTTAAGTGACTCAACAGAGGACATTAGTACTGGCCCCATTACTCTAAGTGACTCAACGGATGACATTAGTACTGGCCCCATTACTCTAAGTGACTCAACGGATGACATTAGTACTGGTCCCATTACTCTAAGTGACTCAACGGATGATATTAGTACTGGTCCCATTACTTTAAGTGACTCAACAGATGACATTAGTACTGGTCCTATTACTCTTAGTGACTCAACGGATGACATTAGTACTGGTCCCATTACTTTAAGTGACTCAACGGATGATATTAGTACTGGCCCCATTACTCTAAGTGACTCAACGGATGACATTAGTACTGGCACCGTTACTCTAAGTGACTCAACGGATGACATTAGTACTGGCCCCATTACTCTAAGTGACTCAACGGATGACATTAGTACTGGTCCCATAACTCTAAGTGACTCAACGGATGACATTACTACTGGCCCCATTACTCTAAGTGACTCAACGGATGACATTAGTACTGGCCCCATTACTCTAAGTGACTCAACGGATGACATTAGTACTGCTCCCATAACTCTAAGTGACTCAACGGATGAAATTACTACTGGCCCCATTACTCTAGGTGACTCAACGGATGACATTAGTACTGAACCCATTACTCTTAGTGACTCAACGGATGACATTAGTACTGGCCCCATTACTCTAAGTGACTCAACGGATGACATTAGTACTGGCCCCATTACTCTAAGTGGCTCAACGGATGACATTAGTACTGGCCCCATTACTCTAAGTGACTCAACGGATGACATTAGTACTGGCCCCATTACTCTAAGTGACTCAACGGATGACATTAGTACTGGCCCCATTACTCTAAGTGACTCAACGGATGACATTAGTACTGGCCCCATTACTCTAAGTGACTCAACGGATGACATTAGTACTGAACCCATTACTCTTAGTGACTCAACGGATGACATTAGTACTGGCCCCATTACTCTAAGTGACTCAACGGATGACATTAGTACTGGCCCCATTACTCTAAGTGACTCAACGGATGACATTAGTACTGAACCCATTACTCTTAGTGACTCAAAGGATGACATTAGTACTGGCCCCATTACTCTAAGTGACTCAACGGATGACATTAGTACTGGCCCCATTACTCTAAGTGACTCAACGGATGACATTAGTACTGGCCCCATTACTCTAAGTGACTCAACGGATGAAATTAGTACTGGCCCCATTACTCTAAGTGACTCAACGGATGACATTAGTACTGAACCCATTACTCTTAGTGACTCAACGGATGACATTAGTACTGGTCCCATTACTCTAAGTGACTCAACGGATGACATTAGTACTGGCCTCATTACTCTAAGTGACTCAACGGATGACATTAGTACTGGCCCCATTACTCTAAGTGACTCAACGGATGACATTAGTACTGGCCCCATTACTCTAAGTGACTCAACGGATGACATTAGTACTGAACCCATTACTCTTAGTGACTCAACGTATGACATTAGTACTGGCCCCATTACTCTAAGTGACTCAACGGATGACATTAGTACTGAACCCATTACTCTAAGTGACTCAACGGATGACATTAGTACTGGCCCCATTACTCTAAGTGACTCAACGGATGACATTAGTACTGAACCCATTACTCTAAGTGACTCAACGGATGACATTAGTACTGAACCCATTACTCTAAGTGACTCAACGGATGACATTAGTACTGGTCCCATTACTTTAAGTGACTCAACAGATGACATTAGTACTGGTCCCATTACTCTTAGTGACTCAACGGATGACATTAGTACTGGTCCCATTACTCTAAGTGACTCAACAGATGACATTAGTACTGGCCCCATTACTCTAAGTGACTCAACGGATGACATTAGTACTGGCCCCATTACTCTAAGTGACTCAACGGATGACATTAGTACTGAACCCATTACTCTAAGTGACTCAACGGATGATATTACTACTGGCCCCATTACTCTTAGTGACTCAATGGATGACATTAGTACTGGCCCCATTACTCTTAGTGACTCAACGGATGACATTACTACTGCTCCCATTACTCTAAGTGACTCAATGGATGACATTAGTACTGGCCCCATTACTCTTAGTGACTCAACGGATGACATTACTACTGCTCCCATTACTCTAAGTGACTCAACGGATGACATTAGTACTGGTCCCATTACTTTAAGTGACTCAACAGATGACATTAGTACTGGTCCTATTACTCTTAGTGACTCAACGGATGACATTAGTACTGGTCCCATTACTCTAAGTGACTCAACAGATGACATTAGTACTGGCCCCATTACTCTAAGTGACTCTACCGATGACATTAGTACTGGCCCCATTACTCTTAGTGACTCAACGGATGATATTAGTACTGGTCCCATTACTCTAAGTGACTCAATGGATGACAATAGTACTGGCCCCATTACTCTAAGTGACTCTACCGATGACATTAGTACTGGCCCCATTACTCTTAGTGACTCAACGTATGATATTAGTACTGGTCCCATTACTCTAAGTGACTCAACGGATGACATTAGTACTGGCCCCATTACTCTTAGTGACTCAACGGATGATATTAGTACTGGCCCCATTACTCTAAGTGACTCTACCGATGACATTAGTACTGGCCCCATTACTCTTAGTGACTCAACGGATGATATTAGTACTGGTCCCATTACTCTAAGTGACTCAACGGATGACATTAGTACTGGCCCCATTACTCTTAGTGACTCAACGGATGATATTAGTACTGGTCCCATTACTCTAAGTGACTCAACGGATGACATTAGTACTGGTCCCATTACTCTAAGTGACTCAACAGATGACATTAGTACTGGCCCCATTACTCTAAGTGACTCAACGGATGACATTAGTACTGGTCCCATTACTCTAAGTGACTCAACGGATGATATTAGTACTGGTCCCATTACTCTAAGTGACTCAACGGATGATATTAGTACTGGCCCCATTACTCTAAGTGACTCAACGGATGACATTAGTACTGGCACCGTTACTCTAAGTGACTCAACGGATGACATTAGTACTGGCACCGTTACTCTAAGTGACTCAACGGATGCCATTAGTACTGGCTCCATTACTCTTAAGTGACTCAACAGAGGACATTAGTACTGGCCCCATTACTCTAAGTGACTCAACGGATGACATTAGTACTGGCACCGTTACTCTAAGTGACTCAACGGATGACATTAGTACTGGCACCATTACTCTAAGTGACTCAACGGAGGACATTAGTACTGGTCCCATTACTCTAAGTGACTCAACGGATGACATTAGTACTGGCCCCATTACTCTAAGTGACTCAACGGATGACATTAGTACTGGTCCCATTACTCTAAGTGACTCAACGGATGATATTAGTACTGGTCCCATTACTCTAAGTGACTCAACGGATGACATTAGTACTGGTCCCATTACTCTAAGTGACACAACCGATGACATTAGTACTGGTCCCATTACTCTTAGTGACTCAACGGATGACATTACTACTGGCCCCATTACTCTAAGTGACTCAACGGATGACATTAGTACTGAACCAATTACTCTTAGTGACTCAACGGATGACATTAGTACTGGCCCCATTACTCTAAGTGACTCAACGGATGACATTAGTACTGGCCCCATTACTCTAAGTGACTCAACGGATGACATTAGTACTGGTCCCATAACTCTAAGTGACTCAACGGATGACATTACTACTGGCCCCATTACTCTAAGTGACTCAAGGGATGACATTAGTACTGGCCCCATTACTCTAAGTGACTCAACGGATGACATTAGTACTGGTCCCATAACTCTAAGTGACTCAACGGATGACATTACTACTGGCCCCATTACTCTAGGTGTCTCAACGGATGACATTAGTACTGAACCCATTACTCTTAGTGACTCAACGGATGACATTAGTACTGGCCCCATTACTCTAAGTGACTCAACGGATGACATTAGTACTGGCCCCATTACTCTAAGTGACTCAACGGATGACATTAGTACTGGCCCCATTACTCTAAGTGACTCAACGGATGACATTAGTACTGGCCCCATTACTCTAAGTGACTCAACGGATGACATTAGTACTGGTCCCATTACTCTAAGTGACTCAACAGATGACATTAGTACTGGCCCCATTACTCTAAGTGACTCAACGGATGACATTAGTACTGAACCCATTACTCTTAGTGACTCAACGGATGACATTAGTACTGGCCCCATTACTCTAAGTGACTCAACGGATGACATTAGTACTGGCCCCATTACTCTAAGTACTCAACGGATGACATTAGTACTGGCCCCATTACTCTAAGTGACTCAACGGATGACATTAGTACTGGCCCCATTACTCTAAGTGACTCAACGGATGACATTAGTACTGGCCCCATTACTCTAAGTGACTCAACGGATGACATTAGTACTGAACTCATTACTCTTAGTGACTCAACTGATGACATTACTACTGGCCCCATTACTCTAAGTGACTCAACGGAAGACATTAGTACTGAACCCATTACTCTTAGTGACTCAAAGGATGACATTAGTACTGGCCCCATTACTCTAAGCGACTCAACGGATGACATTAGTACTGAACCCATTACTCTAAGTGACTCAACGGATGACATTAGTACTGGCCCCATTACTCTAAGTGACTCAACGGATGACATTAGTACTGAACCCATTACTCTAAGTGACTCAACGGATGACATTAGTACTGGCCCCATTACTCTAAGTGACTCAACGGATGACATTAGTACTGGTCCCATAACTCTAAGTGACTCAACGGATGACATTAGTACTGAACCCATTACTCTAAGTGACTCAACGGATGATATTACTACTGGCCCCATTACTCTTAGTGACTCAATGGATGACATTAGTACTGGCCCCATTACTCTAAGTGACTCAACGGATGACATTACTACTGGCCCCATTACTCTTAGTGACTCAACGGATGATATTACTACTGGCCCCATTACTCTTAGTGACTCAATGGATGACATTAGTACTGGCCCCATTACTCTTAGTGACTCAACGGATGACATTAGTACTGGTCCCATTACTTTAAGTGACTCAACAGATGACATTAGTACTGGTCCTATTACTCTTAGTGACTCAACGGATGACATTAGTACTGGCCCCAGTACTTTAAGTGACTCAACAGATGACATTAGTACTGGTCCTATTACTCTTAGTGACTCAACGGATGGCATTAGTACTGGCCCCATTACTCTTAGTGACTCAACGGATAATATTAGTACTGGTCCCATTACTCTTAGTGACTCAACGGATGACATTAGTACTGGTCCCATTACTCTTAGTGACTCAACGGATGACATTAGTACTGGTCCCATTACTCTAAGTGACTCAACGGATGACATTAGTACTGGCACCATTACTCTAAGTGATTCAACGGATGATATTAGTACTGGCCCCATTACTCTTAGTGGCTCAACGGATGATATTAGTACTGGCCCCATTACTCTTAGTGACTCAACAGATGACATTAGTACTGGTCCCATTACTCTTAGTGACTCAACGGATGACATTAGTACTGGCCCCATTACTCTAAGTGACTCTACCGATGACATTAGTACTGGCCCCATTACTCTTAGTGACTCAACGGATGATATTAGTACTGGTCCCATTACTCTTAGTGACTCAACGGATGATATTACTACTGGCCCCATTACTCTTAGTGACTCAATGGATGACATTAGTACTGGCCCCATTACTCTTAGTGACTCAACGGATGACATTAGTACTGGCCCCATTACTCTAAGTGATTCAACGGATGATATTAGTACTGGTCCCATTACTCTAAGTGACTCAACGGATGACCTAAGTACTGGTCCCATTACTCTAAGTGACTCAACGGATGATATTAGTACTGGCCCCATTACTCTAAGTGACTCTACCCATGACATTAGTACTGGCCCCATTACTCTTAGTGACTCAACGGATGATATTAGTACTGGTCCCATTACTCTAAGTGACTCAACGGATGACATTAGTACTGGCCCCATTACTCTTAGTGACTCAACGGATGATATTAGTACTGGTCCCATTACTCTAAGTGACTCAATGGATGACAATAGTACTGGCCCCATTACTCTAAGTGACTCAACGGATGACATTAGTACTGGTCCCATTACTCTAAGTGACTCAACGGATGACATTAGTACTGGTCCCATTACCCTAAGTGACTCAACGGATGATATTAGTACTGGTCCCATTACTCTTAGTGACTCAACGGATGACATTAGTACTGGTCCCATTACTCTAAGTGACTCAACGGATGATATTAGTACTGGTCCCATTACTCTTAGTGACTCAACGGATGACATTAGTACTGGTCCCATTACTCTAAGTGACTCAACGGATGACCTAAGTACTGGTCCCATTACTCTTAGTGACTCAACGGATGATATTAGTACTGGTCCCATTACTCTAAGTGACTCAACGGATGACCTAAGTACTGGTCCCATTACTCTAAGTGACTCAACGGATGATATTAGTACTGGTCCCATTACTCTTAGTGACTCAACGGATGACATTAGTACTGGTCCCATTACTCTAAGTGACTCAACGGATGACATTAGTACTGGTCCCATTACTCTAAGTGACTCAACAGATGACATTAGTACTGGTCCCATTACTCTAAGTGACTCAACGGATGACATTAGTACTGGTCCCATTACTCTAAGTGACTCAACGGATGACATTAGTACTGGCCCCATTACTCTAAGTGACTAAACGGATGACATTAGTACTGGTCCCATTACTCTAAGTGACTCAACGGATGACATTAGTACTGGCCCCATTACTCTAAGTGACTCAACGGATGACATTAGTACTGGCCCCATTACTCTAAGTGACTCAACGGATGACATTAGTACTGGTCCCATTACTCTAAGTGACTCAACGGATGACATTAGTACTGGTCCCATTACTCTAAGTGACTCAACGGATGACATTAGTACTGGTCCCATTACTCTAAGTGACTCAACGGATGACATTAGTACTGGCCCCATTACTCTAAGTGACTCAACGGATGACATTAGTACTGGTCCCATTACTCTTAGTGACTCAACGGATGACATTAGTACTGGCCCCATTACTCTAAGTGACTCAACGGATGATATTAGTACTGGCACCATTACTCTAAGTGACTCAACGGAGGACATTAGTACTGGCCCCATTACTCTTAGTGACTCAACGGATGACATTAGTACCTGCCCATTACTCTTAGTGACTCAACGGTTGACATTAGTACTGGCCCCATTACTCTAAGTGACTCAACGGAGTACATTAGTACTGGTCCCATTACTCTAAGTGACTCAACGGATGACATTAGTACTGGTCCCATTACTCTAAGTGACTCAACGGATGACATTAGTACTGGCCCCATTACTCTAAGTGACTCAACGGATGACATTAGTACTGAACCCATTACTCTAAGTGACTCAATGGATGACATTAGTACTGGCCCCATTACTCTAAGTGACTCAACGGATGACATTAGTACTGGTCCCATTACTCTAAGTGACTCAACGAATGACATTAGTACTGATCCCATTACTCTAAGTGACTCAACGGATGACATTAGTACTGGCCCCATTACTCTAAGTGACTCAACGGATGACATTAGTACTGGCCCATTACTCTAAGTGACTCAACGGATGACATTAGTACTGGCCCCATTACTCTAAGTGACTCAATGGATGACATTAGTACTGGCCCCATTACTCTTAGTGACTCAACGGATGACATTAGTACTGGTCCCATTACTCTAAGTGACTCAACGGATGACATTAGTACTGGCCCCATTACTCTAAGTGACTCAACGGATGACATTAGTGCTGGCCCATTACTCTAAGTGACTCAACGGATGACATTAGTACTGGCCCCATTACTCTAAGTGACTCAATGGATGACATTAGTACTGGCCCCATTACTCTTAGTGACTCAACGGATGACATTAGTACTGGTCCCATTACTCTAAGTGACTCAACGGATGACATTAGTACTGGCCCCATTACTCTAAGTGACTCAACGGATGACATTAGTACTGGCCCCATTACTCTTAGTGACTCAACGGATGACATTAGTACTGGTCCCATTACTCTAAGTGACTCAACGGATGCCATTAGTACTGGCCCCATTACTCTAAGTGACTCAACGGATGACATTAGTACTGGCTCCATTACTCTAAGTGACTCAACGGATGACATTAGTACTGGCCCCATTACTCTTAGTAACTCAACGGATGACATTAGTACTGGTCCCATTACTCTAAGTGACTCAACGGATGACATTAGTACTGGTCCCATTACTCTGAGTGCCCCATTGAGCGCCTTGGGGTTAACTCAACTCATGAACTTCCCCACACAGAAGGCAGAGCTCACTCCCGACCCCGTCTTTGTGAATCGTGGAGTCTTGATGCTGCCTCACCATTACCTCCAATTTGGTCTGATCATATGGCAGTTTTGTTCAATTTAATGGTTTTGGATTTCTAAAACTTGTCACTCAGACCAAAATTAGGTGTGATACTTTCAGTGAAGCCCAGAGAGACGAATTTCGATGCCTTGAAACCAATATTGAGTCTTCTGTAGCTAAATTTAGCAGTCGAATAGCATCCTCTCTGGATTAAGTTGTTCCGATACACTGTGTAACACACAAAAAAAATGCCTTCTGCGCCCTGGTTCACCAATGAACAATCTTTCTTCCCCTTTGTTGGCCAAAACCATTATCGTCCCTTCTTAGACTCTGTGGGATCGGTCAGCTTTCTCTCTTCAAGTAGGAAAATTGTTCATTCATATTCCAAGTGCTCACATTATGATGTAGTTGCATTAAAGGAGATATGCACAATATTGTCCTCCGTGCCTTGCCATAAAAGTGATGACATTCATCTAGAATTTCCTCCCAGAAGACCTGTTTCTGCGGGATTGTTCTCTTGAAGCCCGTCAAGGCGCTTCACTCCAGAAGGTATATCTCCTATCTGATTCTAGAGTTTGTGAACTTCTAATGGCCACTAAATCAGGCTCTGGGTCATCTCAGAACCTGGAGCCCAAAACGAGCCGAGCTTCCACGGAAAGCCACATGGGTCAGTAGCTAAAAGTGCCGGCCATGGGAAATGGGGAACCACGTTGAACCTGTCCACAGCTCCGGACCCCGTGAATCCCAGTAAATCTCCCTTTGACATGAAAAAAAAGTGTAACATATTCTGTGTCGGTTGTGAAGCATCCATATGCCTGTGGGCAAGGTTTGCGCCACGTGAAACAGTCAAAAATAAAATGCAGCTCCACCGGTCAGCCATGCTGCAATCTCCTCTTCGAAGAATTAAGGCCAAAGTATTATCCTTTGATGCATTAACCTTTGAAAGATGTGCTTAATTTGATCTTGCATAGGTTCCTAAATTGCAGATCCATCATTTTGAGCTTCATTTTAGAGCTAAATACGTCCTTGAGTCAATATTTGTTTGAGGTGCTATAAAAACAAGGAAGCACAGCAAGAAATAAGCAATTGCATTATGTGTTCCTGTGACTTTGCAGTAAATTTTTACCATGAAGGGCATGTTTTGCAGTAAATCTTTACATTGAATGGTGCATAATTATGCAAAGTAGCAAAATGTCATAATTTTGGGGAATTTTGCGTAGCAAGCTTAACGTGAAATTCCCAAATTTATGAAAATGACGCCAGCATAATCTACATTTTGCTCAAGCTTAATACCCATCTAGTTGCTGAATTGCACAGCCTGAACCTGGGATCAATCCCTGCTTCCGCGCTTGAACAAACTGAGCCGCGGAGCCTTCTTTTTGTTCGTTATCACATATCAGAGCACCTTTAATATGTGAGTTCAGGATGTGTGCTGTACAAAAACCTCTTATGTGTTTGATTTAATAAACTGAAATGTTGCTCTCTGTATTAAAGGGTCTAGGCCGCATATAGGGTACTCATGGCAACGGATTCGCCGCTAAGATCGCTAATACCGAAGTTGTCACGGCGGGAGCAGGAATGATTTGAAAATGATCACTCTTAATAAATACTTCTAGATGCAGAGATATCATCGGATGTACCTTGGCGATGAAGAGATTTAAGCTGATGTACATGTTCTAACATGATGTTTGTTGTATGAGTTGCATGGCAAGTATTTTCACGGCTCGTACAAGGAGTCTGGTAGCCCCTAGGCCCGACTCTGACTTGGCCCTCCTTGTTCATTTGTTGGCCCCCCCACCTCTACTAAAAACAATGAATCACAGAATTCCCAACCCAAGGCCCCCATAGGAAGCTTCCTGTACCCCTGGGTATATGGTTCGCAGGAGATTATGAGGTGTCCGGTTCTCTCACACCTAGAATTTACGGGTACAATATGATCCCACCCAATAAAGATGTGCGTTGCAGTATAATTTAACAGTAGGAAATGTTTATTCTTCAACAACTTCTTTCAGGAATTATTTCAGAATGAGTGTTGACTGTGTCATTTATTGAGGTTTCAACACTCCCCAATATTGTATGATTCTTAAACTTTCATCAGAGATCTGACTTTGAGTTAATCTGTGGTTCCCTGTCTTTAATAACCGCCTAACTCCACCCGAAGGACAACATTAGACGATAGCCTGAAGCTGGCATACGTTTCTGGCTCTCAGGAACTGAACTCTTTCATAAACAGAGCTGAGCAGTGCTGTCCTGCAAGAAATATCTGGAAACTTCCGGGGTTGTGACCTTTTGGTGACAGTTTGGCCTCAAAAGGGCCTTCTGGAGATGATCAGTTCTCCTCCAGAAACGACGCCCTCTGCTGGGCTGGAGGGGAGTTTCAGCCTCTTCTGTGACACACAATGGATTATCTCTTCCCTAGTGACGTCATCAGTGTCTCTGCAAGGCATGGCCCTGCCCAGGCTCTGGACAATCTGGTAATTTCCCTGTCCACTTGCAAATCACCAAAGATACTGGTGGCAAGAACTCAGATTTTACAGTGGTGAGGCGCAACAGAAATCCCTCCTAGGCTTTAGGAAGAAATGTGATGACGCGGACAACTTAGGACAACTTCTGGCTTGAGGTTCATGCATCCTAGTGTGGAACTAAGCGGGTCATGTTGGAAATGTCTGCTTGAAGTCGGAGGGACTTTTAACGCATACTGTTGATGCGGCTCTTGTTCAAGTGACGTTTGCGGCTTGGAACTGGAACCCAGCGAGTCCTAACAATCAAGGTGTGGTAAGTCAGAACTGCCCGCGTCACGCCGAAGCAGTACACAGCAGGCAAGGACTGGCCTTCAGTGACACCACAGCTAGTTGGAAATCAGGAAGTGACATCACAAGTATCACATGCTCCATGTTCAGCCAATAGAATTTTCCTCCTCTGGTTGCTCCTAGCAGCCCTCTATGACGTCACAAGAATATCTCTTGTCCATATAGGATAGCAGACACTCCCTCTGATCTTGTGTAGCCTTTTTGTGAGAGTTATTCCATAGCCCCACACCCAAATTTGATCAACTCTCAAAGTGGCCGCAGAAAGCATGGTGTAGCCATGGTGCCTCAACGCGCTTTGAAGGATGGCCCACAGAAGGAAGCGCTCTTGAGGAGATTTCAGAAGAGCTTGCCGGCCAGGCGCCCCCGAAGCCGCAGGTGAGAGACTGCTGGGTGCAGGTAATGGGGGCTCGTGTGAAGGGAGAAGTGGTTTTTGGGAGAAGTCACCAGTGGAGGACAGAGTCAATGTGAGGTAGGGATGTAATGGAAAGAAAGAAATAGTTGAGAATTCTCATGATGTAAGTGAGTTAATACAGGTGGTAGATAACATACGACAGGGCGTTTGGGGATAGACTCTATCATAATCTCAGATTAGTCGGCGGGGGTGTGGCCAGCAGCACTAGGACATTTTGCGAATCTCTACCCCATGGCGTGGAGAGTATGTTATTACACAAAGAAAGAAAAAACCCAGATATGTGTCTGTTTCTCACCCGTGAGTTCAGAGGTCATCTCATGAGCTCTGGCTGCCTCCCCATTGGCCTGGGTCTGTGAGTACAGACTCACACCGGTTCATTTTTAGGTCTAGCTTGACAGTGCAGCAGTGGCGTAGCTAGGCACTCTGCCACCCGTGGCGGTCCCTGCCTTTGCCGCCCGCGCTGAAGAGCAGGGGGTGGTGCTGGGGATCAATTCTACATTTGCCAGCCCTGCGGCAAACGCATGTAAGAGTGGGGGGTGGAGCCGCCCCCAAAACGTGGTCCGCCTGCCCCCCCTTGCTACGCCACTATAGCGCAGCTGTCGCTGGACCTTATGTGATCAATAGAAAAAGAGCTTTGAAGAGCACCGCTGAGAAAGAGATTTCGGCTCCACCTAACTGTTGATTCACTCGAGTACACATTTTGATTGGGCAGAAGTTGTGTGCTTCCTCTGAAAAGAGTGCTTGTATTGCATTTTTTTGCCTTAGAGAAAAGCTTATGTGCAACACAGCCGGCCTTAGTTAACCCGTTCCGTGCTCGCGTCGTCCAACGGCCGTCGCAGGCACTACCTTGCTAGTGCTGCGCACGTCCTTTGGTCAACGCCTGCACTGCGGCAGAATCCGCGCCACGGTTAAGGAGTTAGTAATGGAGAAACTGAATATCCTTATTCGTTTATTGTGAAAAGTTACAAAGGCAGTAGACCTGACTTATTTATTATGAACATATATGTTAAAGCCAATAGCCCTTTAAGGGTTTATTGTCATTGCACTTTGTTAAAGTTTCTTGAGATATATTTTGTTAGGGGGAATCGCACAGATTCCCATAGCACGTAAGTGTGTTTGTCACCGCCGGTGAAAAACCTTGGGGGAAGAAGATTTACACTTTGAGAATCATTGCGATGCCGTTTTAGGAAGGGATGTGTATTGTTTTTATCAGCTGTAATTTTGTACATATTTGTAATTGTATGACTGTATGCGGATAGGTGCCTTCTGGGAAAATTTAAGTGGACTACAAGAAGCATGAGTTGGTTTTGGCGAAAACCCAGTGATAAAGTCTGTGAGCCTGATTGGTTAATTGGAAATAAAGTTATATCTGATACCAGAGTTTGGTGCCAGTTCACCCTGTGTGTGAGTGGGGGAGGGGGGGGAGGGGTTAAAAGATTTGCACTTTGATACTCCTTGTTGAAAGTCTTAGGAGGGTTGCCATCTGTGTTTTTGAGTATATTTATAGTTTTCTAAATGTATGCTTGAGGGTTTCCCTTGTATGAATGCTTATGCATAATTCAGTAGGCCTGTGTTGGTTATCATAAAAATAATGCATGTTTTATAGAGTGTGAGGAGTGTCCCAGCGCTGAAACAAGCTGAGGAGACAAACAGGAGAGGGGACCTAAAAAAATCCAAGTCTTAAGGTTATGACAAGCCAATGATGAAGCCTATCGGCCTGATTGATTTCTTTCGGAAATCCTGGGCTCTAGTATTCGATCTCGCTCTGTGACTTCTCCTCAGTCTGATGTCCTTCCACATTCTGAACTGGCTGCCCTGAGCGGGACCGTTTCCTCTGATCTGGGTTTCTCACCAAACCAGTCTTGACTCTTTCTCACTCCCAGTCTCTTACTTTCCCCCACCTCTTTCACAGAGCTGCCACCGCCATTGCTCCAGAAGAACGACACACATTCAACGCCACCTTTAATACCTGGTATATGATGTCCACTATTCTAGTGGGCACCGTGCACCAGTCTAATCGACCCTTATTGATGGTGGTTGTAAAGTCAACCTTATAGATCAGCTATCCTAGTGGTAGCATGGACCAGCAGTCTTAGGCTAAGACTTCAGAGAGCATGTAAAGCAAGCTGTTTTACCAATTATAATCCTTTGAATACCAAATGAAAGGACACCACACAAGGTATATATCAAAATATATATGTATTTATCACTAACACAACCCCTCTGAAGTCTTTATCAGGTCAGAGATCGAGATACATTACAAGTTACTCAATAAGCATACTATAAGTTGCACAAATACAATTCTGCCGTAGGGGCCTCACGAACCATATACTAAGTAACTGGTATACGAACCACTTCAGGAAAGGTGAATAGGCCTAGGGAATCGCTGGGACTACACTGAACAACCAAGGGATTGGAAGTAGGAGGCCCATGGGAGGCATGTGCAGTGTCTAAACACACACGCGAGTTACCATAGAGTTATGAAGGAAACGTAAAAGTTACAAAGTAGTAGATTTAGGACACTTCCGGATGGACTACGGTAAAACCCTTTAAAACTAGGACACTTCGAGAGTCAACACCCACGGGAGCACCGGAGTACTAGAGTTACCTTACCCAGGGAAGCCGGGTGCATAGGTGTTCTTTCGTGTCAGGTTTCGTCGCTGTTTCCTATGGAGAGCTGCTAGAAAGTGCTGCTGGCGACCAGGAGAAAAGTGTCCGGGTGGATCCAAGGGTCGATCGGAGTAGTGAAGAACCTGAAAGCAGAGAGGACAGAGTCTGGGTCACTAGCCAGTGACCAGGAAGAGGAACCAGGCAATGTCGAGATGCAATCAGGTAAAGAAGTGAAGCTTGTCTCTGCAGCCATGAGGACCAGGAGGCGTCGACGATGACCAGGAGCTGGATTCGAGCTGTCCCACAAAGGATCTTTTCGACTGCGGTGTCGGTATCCAGATTGGACCCAACAAGCCTTGGCAAACGCAATCCACGCAGGATGGGAAGATTGGCTTCAAGTCAGACCAGCAAGGTCTGGGGAGTTTCTCCTTTTCACAGGGAAGCTAGAGCAAGTCCGGAGCAACTAGGCAAGTGGTGTAGTTTCACAAAGAAGTCTTCGGAGGGCTCACTAGCCAACAGGCTAGCAACCGGGAAGATGCTTTGAGCTGAAATGCAGGCGCAGGCCCCATGTGGCACTTGTGGAGTGTGGAGGGCTGAGCTTTGGAATGCTGCTCGGGTCTGGGGCTTCTGATTCCCCAATGCACAACTTCGAGGGTACCTCAGAAGCTGCACGGTTAGCAAAGAGCAGGTAGTCCAGGGTGTCCGGTCCCACGTCTCTCGTGTCTGCCACGGGTCTCAGCTTTGCTGTGGATGTGGAACGGAGTCGGAGAAGTCTGGAAGTCAAGTTCCTGAGTCGCTAAGTCTTTGGGTTCCGGCGGGAGCGTCGACAAAGCAAACCGGCAAGTTACTGGCCTTGCCTGTTTGCAGAGGGTGGTCACTCCTTGACCATAAGGGAGATGTCTTCAGTCTTCCAGTCGATATGAAACGTCGAAGGTCCAAGAGTTTCGTTTCAGAGTTTCAGTCCAGGATAATCTAATGTCTCTAGACACAGCTCCTATCTTTATACTAAACTAAGGGGCTGGATTACCTGCTAGGTCCCTACTATGGGTGGACCTGAGAAGGGGTGGTTACACCCCTTTCCCTTTGTCCAGTTTTGCGCCAGAGCGGGGCGGAGTGCCCCAGCAACTGGTTTGAACCGGGCTATGCATGGAGCACCTTGTGTGCCCCAGGCAGTGTCTGGAAAAGCATCTTTCCATTGAACCCACCCTGCCCCAATACACTACAGGCTGTCTGGGGAGGTGGTAGCACCTCCCTCGACAGGAAACCTATTGTCCCGGCCTCCCTTGCCAGAGTTTCGTCCAGCAGCAGGAGGTCAGACTCTTGTCTGTGGCAGCAGCATCCATTTTGTGATACTGAGGCTCTGTTTAACTTCAACTGGGTAAAGCAGTAACTTACATGTCTACTCCCTCTAGAAGGGTGGAATCAGTGTTAGAAGTGGGCGGGGACGGAAGGGCACGGCGTGCCCCTACTTCTAAAAAGTATGCTAGTCCGTTCCCCTACTTCTTGTTTTTGAAAGAGCGTACCCGGACTGTACGAATAGGCATACTTTAAAATGACACCTTTTTTTTCCACTCAACGTGAATATTGACGAAGGCCTCTGCAGGGCGCCCGACCTCCTCCCCTTCCCTGCTGTGTCTAGGGGCCTGCAAACTGAGACTGAAAGGGCCATCAGTGTAGCATAGCGTGAAAGCGGCTACCTCTGATGGCCCTGCGGCTGCCGTGAGCCTGTGATTCACACCTCATTTGTGAGGACGCTGCCTGCCAGCCCCCACCGTGACCTGTGACAATGGTCACATCAGGATCCTTTGGTGTCAAGCAGACTGATGGACGCCATCTGGGGGACTTTGTGACTTGCTATAAATGAATCTGCTCTCCAGCCAGCCACTGAAAAGATGACCCAGCCCCACCAGCCTCTCCTAGAAATTACTCTCCGTGCCTGCCCAGAGGCCCCCGACCCCCCCTCCTTTACAGCTCTGCCCTTTTCTCTGAACTGGGGCCTGCGAGGAGCCTGGACTGCCTCTGAAGTTGAACTCCACAAACATCAAATAAGTGGGGGAAATAAAATACCTCTTGCATTTTGTTTAATATATGTGCTGTTTTTTTATGTTATTTTTTTTCAATGTGTCGTGCCCTGCTCAGAAGCCAGTGCAGTTGGCGGCACCACCCATGCCAGGCTCATTGCAGGCATTTAAAATTCATACATGTCAAAAGGCCCGATTTGGGCGGGAGACGCCCAACCTTTAAAGCCAAAACCAGCTTTATTTCTGCAGATTGCGGCCTCTGCTTTTGCAGAAGTCAATGGGGAAAATGCATTCTTCCGTTTATTTTAAACAAATCTCCCTCTTTACTCTTCTAAAATGTTGGCATTTTGCTCCACCGAAGGGCATCTATCCCGATCTGCCACTGCTCTCTGTGCTGCTGGTAGGGGCCCGACACTGCTGTCCCTGCCTATCTCAATCCAGACCTGCAGCTTAACCTGCAATTACAGTACCGAGGCTCTGCTGATGCCCTTCAAGTCTTTTTTATGCCCTCGCCCTATGTGCACCCTGGGCAGTTTGCAGTCTATGGATGAAATGCCAGGAAGTGAGGGTGGTGAGGGAGGGCTGGATCTGGGTATACTAGAAGCAGGGTAATGAGAAATACCAGGAAGTGAGGGCGAGCTAGGGGAGGGCAGGATGTGGGTATGCTAGAAGCAGGGTAATGAGTGATGCCAGGAAGTGAGGGGGAGCGCGGGAAGGCCAGGATGTGGGTATGCTAGAAGCAGGGTAATGAGTGATGCCAGGAAGTGAGGGGGAGCGCGGGAAGGCCAGGATGTGGGTATGCTAGAAACAGGGTAATGAGCGATGCGAGGAAGTAAGGGTGAACAAGTGGGTATGCTAGAAGCAAGGTAGTGGGTGATACCAGGAAGTTTGTGTGGCGAGGGAGGGCTGGATCCAGGTATACTAGAAGTAGGGTAGTGAGTGTTGCCAGGACGTGAGGGGGAGCGAGGGGAGGCCAGGATGTGGGTATGCTAGAAACAGGGTAATGAGTGCTGCCAGGAAGTGAGGGTGGCAAGGGAGGGCTGGGTCTGGGTATGCTAGAAGCAGGGTAATGAGAAATACCAGGAAGTGAGGGGGAGCTAGGGGAGGGCAGGATGTGGGTATGCTAGAAGCAGGGTAATGAGCGTTGCCAGGAAGTGAGGGTGGCGAGGGAGGGCTGGGTCTGGGTATGCTAGAAGCAGGGTAATGAGAAATACCAGGAAGTGAGGGGGAGCTAGGGGAGGGCAGGATGTGGGTATGCTAGAAGTAGGGTAATGAGTGATGCCAGGAAGTGAGGAGGAGCGAGGGGAGGCCAGGATGTGGGTATGCTACAAGCAGGGTATTGAGTGATGCCAGGAAGTGAGGGGAGGCCAGGATGTGGGTATGTTAGAAGCAGGGTAATGAGTGATGGCAGGAAGTGAGGGGGAGCGAGGGGAGGCCAGGATGTGGGTATGCTAGAAACAGGGTAATGAGTGTTGCCAGGAAATGAGGGTGGCGAGGGAGGGCTGGGCCCGAGTATACTAGAAGCAGGGTAATGATATGCCAGGAAGTGAGGGGGAGCGAGGGGAGTGCTTTATGTAGGTATGCTAGAAGCAGGATCATTCCAGAGAGCATGGGTGGCGAGGGAGGGTTTGATGTGGGTACGCTAGAAGCAGGGTAATAAGCGATGCGAGAAAGTAAGGGTGAACAAGTGGGTATGCTAGAAGCAAGGTAATGGGTGATACCAGGAAGTGAGGGGGGGCGAGGGAAGGCCGGGATGTGGATATGTTAGAACAAGTTTAATGAGTGTTGCCAGGAAGTGAGGGGGAGCGAGGGGAGGCCAGGATGTGGGTATGCTAGAAACAGGGTAACGAGCATTGCCAGGAAGTGAGGGTGGCGAGGGAGGGCTGGGTCTGGGTATGATAGAAGCAGGGTAATGATATGCTAGGAAGTGAGGGGTAGCGAGGGGAGTGCTGGGTGTAGGTATGCTAGAAGCAGGGTAATTCCAGAGAGCATGGGTGGTGAGGAAGGGTTTGATGTGGGGACGCTGGAAGCAGGGTAATGAGCGATGTGAGGGTAAACAATTGGGTATGCTAGAAGCAAGGTAATGGGTGATACCAGGAAGTTTGGGTGGGGAGGGTGGGCTGGAGTTGGGTACTCTAAATATGGGGTAATGAGCGATGCCGGGAGGTAAGGATGAAGGGGATTGCAGGATCTGGGTATGCTAGAAGTTGGGTAATGAGGAATGCCAGGATACAGAGGGGGGAAGAAAGGGCTGAATCTGGGTATGAAGAAGCATGGAAATGAGTGGTGCTAGGAAGTAAGGGTGGAAAGAGGAGAAATTAACCATGTAAGCTAGAAGTTGGGGGAAGTAATGATTCTAGGAAGTGGGGCTTCCGAAGGGAGGGCGAGATCCAACTATGGCTAGACCTAGGGTAATGAACGATTCCGGGCAGTAAGGGTGGCGAGAGGAGGGTGGGACCTGGGTATTCTAGAGTAGGGCAATAATAAGCGGTGCAAGGAGGTAGAGGACAAGGTAATGGCTGAACCTGTCTATGCTAGAAGCAGGGTAATGATGTCTAAAAAGTAAGGGTAGTGAGGGGATGGTTGGATCTGGGTATGCTAGAAGTAAGGTAATTTGGGATACCTTGAAGTAAGGTTAGCAAATAGGGTTTAACTCTAGTAATGCTATAAGCAAGGTAACTAGCAATGCCAGGAAGTAGCGATGGCACTGGAAGGGCTGAATCACTCCTAGAACTAAGGTAAAGAGCAATGCCAGGAAGTAAGGGTGGGCAGAGGAAGGCTGTACCTGGGTATCCTCCAAGTTTGTAGTGATTGATTTCAGAAACTAAGCAGGACGAGATGAAGGCTAGATCTAGTTTGGTAGATGCATGGCAATAAACTATAACATGAAGTAAAGGCGGTAAGGTAAGAGCTGAATCTGGGTATGCTAGAAGCAAGGTAATGAGTGCCAGGAAGTAAGGGTGGTAATGGGAGGGCTGTATTTGGTTATGTTAGATGCATGGTAATGAGCAGTGCTAGAAAGTGAGGATGGTGAGAGGAGAGCTGGCTCCTGACATCCTAAAGATAAAGTAATTAGCGTTGCCTTAAATAGGGGTGGCAACAGAATGGTTTGATCCTGGGGTGCTAGAAGTAGGGTAAAGGACAATGCCAGGAAGTAAGGTGACAGGAAGGATATACCCTGATGCAAGGAGTTGGGTAGTAAGCGAAGCCAGAACCTAAGGGTGACGAGATGAGGGTTGGATCTAAGTATGGTAGAAGCATACTAACGACTATGCCAGGGGCTAAGGGTGCAAGGGTAGGGCTGAACCTGGCTATGCCAGAAGCAGGGTTTTGTTCAATGCCAGGAAGTAAGAGTGGGCGAAAGCAAAGCTGGATCTGGGTATGTTAGAATCAGAGTAATGTGCGATGGCAGGAATTAAAATTGGGGAAGGCTAGATCTGGGTTTGCTGGACAAGTGAGGCCAAGATGTAGGTTGGCAAGAGGCGGGCTCAATCCTGCTATTCCAGAAGTACGGTAATGAGCGATGCCAGGAAGTAATGGTGGCAAAGAGAGGACAGAACATGGGTATTTATAAAACAGGGTATTGATCGATGCCAGAATGAAGGTGGGAAGGGGAGGCTCGATCTGGGGATGATACACAGGACCCCTGAGGCCAGTCCAGCTCACCCATTGGTGCCTCCATTTTGCATTGCAAACTCACCAGGGATTTGCAATGCAGGAAGTGCCAATGAAAGAAACTGCATGGCTCGGAGACAAATGGCTTATGATTCCACTTATAAGCGTATTTGGAATATTCTGTGATTGGAAACATGTCCCACATTGTAAATGAATTAAATATAAACAACTTGTATATTAAACCTCAAATGAACATGTTTATCGATTGTTTGAATTAAATAACGTTATAAGCTGTAACTGGTCAGTAAAATGCCAAATGCACAAAAAATTGGTATGTTTTGCTATTTTTAGCCACACCTCCAACTCCGCCCACTAATCCAATCCTCTGCTTATTCCCGCCCCCTGAGTCTCCGCCCACAGTTCCCCTACTTTTTTGTCCCCACTTCGACCACTGGGTGGAATGCTACCCCGCCACCAGGACTGGCAGGGTGTAGTATTCCAAAGTGTTTGACACCTTACACGACATGTTTTGATAAAGCCAAACCAAAGTTAGCATTAACCGTGAGGATTATAATGCACTTAAGAGTATATGGTATGGCTATCATCACAGCTATAAGGACATGGTTCTGAAAGCTGCAGAAGGGCTCAGCTCATGCTAGAGCACCATCACAAATAAAACCAAGTACTCTGCCTTCAGGATTGTTAAGGCCTGCCATAGGAGTGGCTTATAGGTATATATGTGTCTATATATAAGGGTAGATATAGGTATACTATATCTAAGCAAGGGTTGATTACACCACCTTGCCCAAGCTGAGTGATCAGTCTGTTGTGTCAGTTTGGATTGCCAGCCAGGGGTGGCATAATATATGCTGCAGCCCCTGGTAGGCCTTGGATGCACCTATGCCCTGGGTACCTATGGTACACTATACAGGGGCTCACAAAGGTGACCCAATCCCCAATTAGGTATGTACATGGAGTCCATTTTACAGAGAGAGCAGATAGCCTGGGACCCTGAATAGTAGGATCCCAGGCTAACTAAGTCGAAAACCAGCTAAACACTAGGCAAAAAGTTGGGGTAACCGTATAGTCAGATATCCACCTTCCTACACCGACATCTATCCCGACGACTGGAAACGCGCAGGAGTCAGAGCCCTGCTCAAGAAGTCCTCAGCAGATCCCATGGACCTCAAGAACTACTGACCCATCTCCCTCCTCCCGTTGGCGAAATCTCTGAGAAGACGTCAATGCCCAGCTGACAAGATTCATTGAAGATAACACCATCCTTAACCCTCCCAATCCGGATTCTGCAGCAGCCACAGCACCGCCAAGACCGCTCTACTCACTGCCACAGATGACATCTGCACGCTCCTCGACCAAGGACACACCGCGGCCCTGATCCTACTCAACCTCTCCGCAGCGTTCAACACCGTCTCCCACAGCACACTCACCGCCAGACTCCACGATGCCGGAATACAGGGAACCACCCTCGACTGGATCCGCTCCTTCCGCACCAGCAGCACCCAAAGAATCAGACTGCCGCCCTTCCTCTCCTAACGAACGGATATCAACTCCGCAAACTCCAGACCATACAGAACACTGCAGGCAGACTCGTCCTCGGCATCCCTCGACACGAGAACATCACCCAACACCTGCGGAACTTCGACTGGCTCCCCATAGAAAAGAGAATCACCTTCAAGATACTCAAACACGCCTACAAATGCCTTCACTACACCGGACCCAAATACCTCAACGAGAGAATCTTCTTCCACGTACCCAAGCCAAACCTCCAATCCGCCGCCCTCGCCGAAATCCCGCAAATTCGCTGAGCCAAAACAGGGGGAAGAACTTTCTCCTACATCGGGGCCAAGACCTGGAATGAGCTCCAAATCGACATTATTATTATTATTATTAAGGGGCATTTATAGAGCGCCTGGTTACGCAGAATGCGTGTCCCCGCGCTAAACTGATACACTCTGAAGGAGTAGTAGGGTGGGAGCCCACTTATTTTGAGAAGAGGTGAGTTTTTAGTTTCCTCCGAAAACTAGATTCGGAGGGGTCCAGACGGAGATTGATAGGTAAAGCATTCCAGCTTTTAGCCACCAGGTGACGGAAGGATCTTCCTCCCATACGGGCCTTTTTCACCCTAGGGACCTTAAGTAAGCCTCCTTGCGAGGAGCGCAGAGCGCGAGCTGGTACATACCTGGTGACTAGGTTCTGGAGAGGTGCTGGTGCCTTCTCAGACGCGCCCCCTCCCTGAAAATCTTCAGAAAGACACTCAAGACCTGTCTCTTCGACTAAACTGAGCTGCTTAGCCCCCCCAGGACCCCCAGCACCTTGAGACCCTCTCGAATGAGTAGTGCGCTTACAATTCCCCTGATTGATTGACCTCTCTGGTCCCTCAATGGTGGACCCATGCCGGAGGGCATCCCTGGCTATGTTGTCATCATATTGTGTCCAATATTTGCGTAGAGCGCAGGGGTCTGCAGTTCACTGCTAGTCTCACCCAGATGCTCTCAGCTACTCTTATTGTCTCATTTCCATCTGCCTTCCTCTCCTGCTGACCTGGCCAGGCTTTCTTTCCCTTTTCACCAATCTTCGCCCAGCTCTCAATCTACCGCCCAGGCTCCTGGCCTTCTCGCGTTTCCATCATCTTTCGTATCTCATTTCATTTGTTCTCTGATTCCCAGTCCCAGCGCACCCTGTGAGCCTCTCTGATCTGGTTAAATATCCATTTATGCGGCATTATTCGGAGCTGTTCATCCGAATCCGCATCTCGCTGCATTGTTTATGAACTGCGACTCCCAGAGCGCCTGCAGGCTCCCCTAAATATTCACTCAACTGCGGCTGCTGGCAAGTGTTTGCATTTAATCTGCTGTTCCATTAAGCCTGTGCTCTCTTCCAGGTTCTGTGCTTCTGCTGGGTCTTGTTCCTCTGGATTCTTGCCTTCGATTAGGGTTAGTCAAGGGTCTATGCGGGACAACCTTACGTAACCTGAAGCAGGTCCAAGGCTGTTCCAGGCCTCCTAACTTAACGATTGGTGGGATGTCCCCAAGTTCTTGAGTGGGGCCACCACCAGAAATTTCCTAAGGGTCGGTCCCTCCTCCCAAGGATGGTGCAGAGCTATCCCTCGCGTGATTGAGGTGACGGTAGACATCTCGAGTCCTCTCTCGGAGTATTACAGCGCATCTATATTCTGTTCAGCCTACACAACTTCTCTCGAAGCCGCGAGTTGCAATTCCGAACACCCACAATGATGTTATCCATGCATCAGCTTACTTTGCTCTACAAATATATTTATTCCGCTTAATTCTCTTATTTGCATATCGCTGTGAAGCTACTGTGACGTGCACCCTGTCGTTCGTGCAAGCTTCAAAGGAAGCAGCAAATCCCGCCGGCTCTCCGTCGTCACATGCCTGTCTTGGTAATCCATTCCCGCTGTGCAGTTTCCTTCAGTGAAGCGTTCAGGGAGCATAGGATGCAGACCTGCCCCAAGGATTGTGTTGCATGGCGGATACACAGCTTCCGTCTTCTGTAAACTTTGCGTTCACCATTTTGTGTGCCGCCAAGATAGTGACGGTGCCACCATGTGAAACAACAGATATGCAGGTGGGGTTGGTTTGTTGTCAGGGGTTGAAAACGACCGATAGGTTAGTTTGATGTCAGCTGATATCCCAGAATGGGAGGTAAGATGCTGGTAGTGATATGAGTGTGTTAAAGAGTTGGACTCCTCTATAGACAAATTAAGACCTATTCCAAGTTGTGGGCAGCTGCAAAAGATCAGAAATAGACCGACTTTTAGGGAGACTTGGAGAGACGCAATGTGTGGGTGACTCTGAAAGATCAGAATTAGACCTCCATCTTGGGAGGCTTGGAGCTATCCAATGGGGATGACTCTGAAAGTCTTGGGCTGCAGGCAGGCCCGCCTCTTGGGAATCTTGGAGATATCCAGGGGTGGGTGACTGTGAAATACATCTTAAAAAAATATATATATATTTATTTATTTTAGAGTTTTATATAGCGCGAACTAGACCTGAGACATCGGGTATCAGATCCCTTTACATGAGCACCAGTTTCGTTACAAACGCACACATTCATTTTTGTTAGACACAGGAAGATTAAGCGATTTGCCAAGAATCACAGGATGTTGAGCGTTGTTGCCGAGACTCGAACCCGTTCCCCAGCTTTGAGGTCGACTGCTCTAGCCGTAAGGCTACATCCTCGCAGACTTGACTGTAGGGACCCTGGGAGATACCTGGAGAGGTGGTTAGCTCTGATAGGCCAAAGGGAGTGACTGACCCAATCCAAAATTGAGATATTTCACAACACATTTTGACTGTGAAAGGTGCAAGGGTGACTGCTTCATAGGGATTTTGAGGAATTTCTACTCAAGTGGCGGCTGGCAGCAGAGACATCTTCAAATGTCCTTGTAGGTCAGCCTGTCTCTTTGAAGGGATGGGAGGGCTGGGGTAGATACTGGTGATGTGTCCGGGGATGACTCCGCCCCTGACCGGTTGGCCTTTCATGAGCACCAGCCTCATGAGAATGATGCCACTTCGGCTGGTAAGTGAGCGGTGAGCCCTGGTGCAAGCAAAGAAAATGGATCCCTGACATTTGCAGGGGCAGTAAAATGCAGCAATACTAAGGGTTCAGTAGATCCGCCGGGCCCTTGACCTCGGTGCCACTGCACCTGCTGCACCATTGATAATTACACCCCTGCGTATCACAGGGCTTCAACTACTATTGAAAGAAGGTTCATGTTATAAAATGACATCAATGAAGGTGGTCTCTTAGTTATACTCAAGGACTCACCTGAGGTGCATCCTGGGGCAGTCTTGTCACCTCAAGACTCACTGCAACAAAGGTAGTAATTCCTACAATTTGACATGAAAGAAAGTGTAGAAGACAAAAAATATCCAAGGATAAGGTACCAGCAGCCTTTACGCATGGAATCCCCAGAAGTGAAGGCGTGCAGGCCGGATTCTTATTTATTTTATTCTTTTGATTTTTAAGTGGAATGAAAAACCTGGGGGGTCTCTCAAATGGGCGTGGCTGGTGTAATTAAGGGTGTGGCTTAAAACCATGTAAGCTAAAAATCTATGCTTAGCATAGTGTGCCGCCCGACTTGTAATTTTCTGTTTCTGTCATTGCGTCCAGAGATAGGATACAACAAGTAACATCATACCTACAAGAAGTCAGGACTATTGGCTTTGTCAATGGTTGTTAGTTGCATACGATAAATAAGCAGCAACTATGGCTTGTTGTATATAATATTGAAAAAGCTTCCACTTAACCCCTTCGCCGCGGCATGAATTTCGCCACGGTGAGGCTAGGGCGTGACCGTGGCGTTGCGGTGCTTATGACGGAACCACGCCGTCGTGAGTCACGGGCAGCGTGTGCTCATGACGGCGTGGTTCTGTCATGACCCCGCCCACTCATTAATTCGCCTGCACAGGCAGGGAATTAATTCCGCATGGGCGGAGCGGCAGCCGCATGACGGAATCACGCCGTCATCAGCACACGCCACCCGTGACTCATGACGGCGTGGTTCCGTCATAAGCACGCAACGGGTTGAAGTTCTGGTGACACCACCACAATGTTGCTGCTCCTGAGTTTCAAAAAGAGACGCGAAACCCTGAGAGAAAATGACTCTCTTAAAGGATTTCCCTTCCCCTACAACGCTCACCTGGCGTGATGTCATGCTGTAACTTCTCCACTAGTGAAATGTGAGCAGCGCACATCGATTTGCTAACTGTCACTGATGTCTTGAAAAAAAAGGACCACCTGTGCCAGGGCACAAAACAGAGCCCAACAGAGCTCCCTTTAAAAACCTGCTGGCCCAGTGAGACCCGGCCCATTTAAAGCCCTGGGGGCAAGTCCAGTTATAGGCGGTGTGCTGCAGCCTAACAACACCACAGCAGTCATATGAAGTGAAAAGAGGTATCTATAAACCCAAACAAACACACCGAAACAAAAAACTTGTAGCACACAGTATTTGACAATGATCTCTCCTGATGGGAAAGCCTATTAGGGTTGGGAGAAAAGCCAAGTTTTAGGAAGCTTTCTGAAAGTCATATCATTTCCAGCTAATCCGATGAAAGGGGGGGGGCAGATTCCAGGCCTTGGCCCCCAATACGGAAACAAACTACTAGTTTGTAATTGAAATGTAGGTGTCAACGGAAGTTTGTTCTTAGAGGATCTCAAGACCCTAAATGGAGGGTATGAAACTTAAGAGATCAGGAAGAAACCTGGGAGTGGTTCAGTGACAGGCCCTGGAGACTATGGTTAAAGATTGAAACATATTATGTTTTCCTACAGGAAGCCGGTGAAGGTCTCTTAACCCTTTTGTGGTGGAACTACGCGGGATAGTTTGTGCAGAGGTCTATGTCAGCATCTTGGACGGCCTGGAGCCTCTTAAATAGGTATTTGGGCACACCGAGATCAAGGCTGTTGCAATAGCACCTTGGCGTGATTAAGGCACGAGCAACCGTTTCCTTGCCGCTGGAGGGAGACAGTCCCAAAACTTTTGCAGGGACTTGCTCAAGGGGAGACAGCTCCCCGATACAGTTAACAGTAAGTCATATGTTCCCCACCCTCATGGATCTTCGGACTCCGCAAACCACCTCCATTGGATGTAGGAACTACCAGTGCCATTCATATAGTGCCTTGTACCCGAGAGTCCCTGCTTCTTTCACCTAACATCGGTGCCCACTCCCCGCTTTCCCCGCATGAAATCGGTGTCCACCTACTACCTCTCCTTATGTTCCAAAGACTTACAGAGTGCACGCGGGCGGTTATCATGGTGCTAACCAGGTGTGAGTCTACGCACACCTAGGGCCTAGCGGGCACGGCTCGAAAAGCCGGGTCTTCATCTTCTTTCAGAATCCAAGAATTGAGGCAGCGGCTCAGATGTGTAGCTGCCGTTGATTCTACGCTTTAGCAACAATGTAGTTGACGGTTCGTCCGTCGGATCTTGTATTCTGAATGTGTGGGACGTCTGCTTGTACGTGTCTGGAAGGTTTGTGAAAGCAGATGCGATTGTTGAGGTAACCCGAGTGACGTGTATATTCATTTGTCAAGGCAACTGTACATCGCAGACATCACCACAAGGCGAGGGATCGCTGTACATATTCAAGAGGTGTGACATAGTTGCTAATTTTGTCTCAGTAATATTTTTCAGCAGCTTCAGAATGTAAGGTGGTTTCCAGTGTGTTTTCTTCAGGCTGATAGTTTAAGTCAGTCTTACCTGACTCATGACAGTCTTAAGTTAGGTCAAAGAGTCTTTCTAAACCAGTCCATTCTTTTAAGACTTTAGATAGTTCAGATACATTGAGCTCTTTGCTACTACAGACAATGGACCTTGTGAGGCGAGGACCCTATCTTGTCAGATCCTTGCACTGGAATTGGTCTCTGCATTTAGGGATTATTACTGCATCCCCAGGGCCAGACTGGTTGTGGTGGGCACCGGGCGTTTCCCCGGTAGGTCGCCAGGGTGTGGGCGGTTTTGAAGCCCTGGGGAGCAGTTTTTGTAGCTAAATTGTAGTAATTTAGAAACAAGTGACAATGTTGTTTTAATGTATTGCTTAATGTGCATTAGGAAAACCTGTGTAAAGCCGGAGAGATGCATCTAGCAGTTCCAACTTGTCCTCAGTTCCTAGAGTAAGAAGAGCCCACCAAGGAGGCGGGGCGTTCTCCGACCGAGGTCCCAAACTGTGGAACTCGAGTCCACTGTCGCTGAAAACTCTCAGCCTCTTTCTATTTTTCATAAACAGCTAAAAACCTGGCTGTTCTGAACATGCGTCTCAAAACTACTCTGAGGAGGTATCTCGAGTGGCATAGCGCTGGGAAACCCATTGCAGGTAGCTATGCGCTCTATAAAACCCTAATAATAATAATAATGGACCTGACGTATCAAAGGGCTTTACTCATTCTGTGTCTATGTAGAAATGCGTTGATACCTAAGGGCCTTTGTTGGGTGTCTAAGCGCTGCAACAAATTCAGAAACTAACAACTTAAGCCATGATGCAAACTCTCTTCCCTGTGATTGTGTGTGGTGTGAGTTTTGCACTTTTTGTGCACACAATGTCCTACAATTCCTGGGATAAACCTGGATTCTTGCTGGAAAACTATTGTAATTTACTCAAACCTACCTCGGGCAATTCTTAAAACCCCAAACAACATGAACAATTTTTTTAATTTTTTTTTATTTTGTCAGTCAAAAAAATAAAAGCAGACTTCACCCTTGCTGGACTATTTAGCGGACACATCGGCGAACGGATCCTTTTCAAACACGTAGATCCTTTATTCAGCTTTTCTTAAAAAATGCAGCATGAATTTGTCTATCCTGAGCGAGATGTCAGTGAATTAAATTCAAACTGACCAACTCTTGGACACTGAAGATTACTTATGGAGAATGACAGCCATTTAGTGAATTGTCAATCTTTGAAAATTGTATAATTTTGATCAAGTCAGAGATTGTTAGCGTAGAGGGAATGACCCTTTTCTTTGTAAGTGACCCATCTATTGGGACTATATTCGCTGTGGCGGGATGTCACCAAACATGGGTGATTGGTTGCGGATTTCCTCTAAATTGTTTTTCAATTTTCCTTGCGTGGACAGTGACAGTGATAGATGGTAGGTGCAATGACCTGTCAGTCATGTTCCTTTCATTGGTTCAGGGTCGTGGGAAGGAGGTGGCGGGGCTAGCGGGGGCTGAAGGGGTGGGGCAAATGAGCAGCTTGAGGGTTTGCAATCGACGCAAAGAATGATGGTATCAGGAGTAGGAGCTGCGGTGAAGCTCACAGGACAGGATGAAGGGCCTTTGAGATGTAAATCCCTTCACTTCCGGGGTCGAGGTGCGCTGTAAATCGTTTCTCTTCCTGGATCGTGATACGCAGCAGCGGTGCGTCCATAGGGGCGTAGGGGCGTAGCCCCACTAAGCCTGGACGCACCTGACAAGCAGCATACACAAATTGAATAATTGAATTTAATTAGCGCAGCGCTCCTTCAATCCGGGTTGCGGGACACACCCGATTGAATAGGGAGTGCGCAGGGGGTGGGGCTGGCTGGCTGGTCTGCTGAGTGACAGTCTGCAGAGCAGACGTCAGCAGGCCAGCAGCAGTACTTGCGCATGAGGAATTTAGGCTGCAACTTGCCCGAGCATGCGCGCTGGCAGGAAGTTCCCAGGTGCTCATATGGAATAAGGGGCCAGGGGAGGAGGGGTGGTCCTCTAGCCGGCCCCGTGGTAGGGAAGGTGCCAGGGCGAGGAGTCAGTGTGACCCCCTAACCAATCCTGGAGCTGCATGCAGCTCCAGGATTGGGTGGTCAACCGTGCCGAAGGCTTGGCAATCCATAATTGGATGCCGCGCGTAGGTGGCACACTAGCTCAGGCTCAGCACTGCATGGCCAATCACTGTGTGACTTCAGCACGTGAAGCCATGCAGTGATTGGCCATTCTGTGATTCTGGACGCGCGCGCCATGACGTTGTCCTGGGCTGGCTGCTGTACTCTCACACACACACAGGCAGCAGCAGCAGACGTCTGTCCGGTCCACGGTCCGAGTCCGACACTACCTGCATTGACTCGAATTTGAGTAGAGAGACAGTCAGAGACTAGAGAAAATCGTCAATCGATCGAGATAGTCAGACAGACAGAAGTAAGTCTCACAGAGTCACAGCCAAAAATCAAATATAGTAGGTGCAGCAGCCGTGGTGCAGGTCGCTTGGGCAATGGGCAGACATGAGGCATAATGAGATATGATATGGCATGAGGGGGGAGGCCGTGGAGCGGCGGAGGAGCCCTGTCTTAATCTTTCTTTCATTATGTCTGTGTCAGCGAGTGAGTCTGTGGCCTTCTCATCAGTGACTGAAAGTGTCTGACCCAGACCGTCGAAGAAGGGGAGAGGGAGCGAGTCTTAAGTAAAGTTATACCACACACTACACAGTGGGGCAGAGTCACATGGCACAGAGGGGGGTGGCCGGGTGGGTAGGAACTTCCGATAGTCCTGGCCGCCATCGTGGCCGGTACACTTCGATAGTCCTGGCCAGTACTACTAGTCTGAGTGAAGCCTGAGCCTCATTTCACAGGCAGGGGCAGAGGGAGACTTCTTCTTTCAGATAGGCTGGGGGGGCTGCTTGGACTGTGGCTAGAGATCAGATGAGGCAGAGGCAGAAGTAGGCAGGCACTGCCAAAAGGCAAAAACAATCACATTTCGCCATATTAAATAATTGAATTTTGCGGTGCGTGCATGTTACTTTTAGATTTTACGTGTTGTAATCACCTGAATATTAACGCGGGACTGCAGGCTTTTACCGGGCATAATAAAGTTTTAGAGCGTCAAATCCTACCTGTGTCAAGATTTACGCAAATGTTTCCCCTGATCAACCTTCCAGCCAGCCAGTAATGTCAGCGCAGGAAACCTTGCTGTGGGCTGTCGACTAAATGCGAGTGCGACACAAAGCAAAATAAAAATCCCACAGCGAGGCAAAACGTCTGTCCTCTCTGGGAAGGGGCTTAAAATCTCTCCTTCGCGTGTTTTAATGTGTACTGTACATCAGTAAAAATGAATTGAGCAACTGCTTTTGGAGGCCAACCGTCCTAAGGGTTGTGAAGTCAAGTTAATATAAAATGCAATCAGTGCACAAGCGACTTGTCTAGATAAGGACGTCACACTAACGCCCCCCTCGCGCGGGGATTAAATACAGAAACCGATTGAATGTGAGATTTAAAGGCAAATGTTCAAGCACAGCGATCGGTGAATGCAGCAAACTACCTGAATAAGCATCAGCTGACAGTGCGATTAACGTGAGGTATTGTTCAGCTGGTGAACGTATTGTACAGTAAGCAAATCACTGGCACTGCAGGCGAAGGCCTGTCCATCTGTTTGGAGAGTTGTCGTGCAATCTGTGCTGGGGGGACAGTAAATAATCCATAACCCTACAAACAATATGCCATGCAAAAGCAGTGATTTAGCATACGAGCGCGGAGCGCCTGCGGGGCTGGGGCAGAGAGACTAGTCACTGGTTAGAGAGAAAATGAAACTGAAGGTCGGTGGGGTCGGGGAGAGCTAGTCACTCACTCGGCAGAATCATCTGTGCATGCCTAACAAAGGAAAATACTTTTTTAGTTCCGATGCAGCCTTCCCTCCAGGCAGTAGGTACGCTGTCTAGTCACTGGTTAGAGAGAAAATGAAACTGAAGGTCGGTGGGGTCGGGGAGAGCTGGTCACTCACTCGGCAGACGGCAGAATCATCTGTGCATGCCTAACAAAGGAAAATACTTCTTTAGTTCTGATGCAGCCTTCCCTCTAGGCAGTAGGTACGCTGTCAGCTGTCTCCTTGCAGTGAAAGGCAGCGCTACTGCTACTGCCTCGCATGTTATCACGGTGGAGAACGGAGGTACACTACTTTAACAATGCAGCCTCTGCATGTATTTTCTGAAATGCGGGTTGGTCCAAACATCAGGCGAGCAACAAGGCAGATGAGGGGCAAAACTACTTTGAAACTGGAGCGTGCCACGAGCAGTCAGCTCTATGTCCTTTGTCTGCTCAGGTTTTCAGAGGCTCACATCTCTTATAGGCTAATTGCCTACAGTTCCAGAGGGGTAAACAGCACATACACCTAAAGGAACCAATGTGCTTCGAACCCAAAAACTACACATCAGTTTTATGGTAAAACCAAGCAGGTTTGCATTGCATAATTTGCATATTATGGGCGTGCAATAGATATGCGCGCCCCCCACCCTTCGTTTCGAACAGGAACTCTGTCTGAAGCACTCATTGTTTCCCATAAATGCATTAGTGCAGTCAGTGAAAAGCAAACATGACATGAACATAAAACAGGGCGAGAGGTCGCTCTTATTGTCCTTCCTTCTAAAGGTGTTTTCTCACCACTACAGCAGCAGCTCATAACACCCATGTGTTGATTAAATGAACCAGATATACCGATCCCACATGCAAGCGAAAGAGAACCCACATGTTTAAAACTTGGTGAAAAACTAGAAGGTTCGGCAATTGCAGTAAAAAGCAGCTAGGGCATGTCAGCTCCCTAAAAGCGTTCTATTATACTTAACCATTCGCTCTAATACAAAGGGCAGCCTTAGGAATTAACGCAGCTGTTTGGTGCATGGAGCTTAATGGTCCGAGCAGCCATTAGTTAAAAATAAAAACTTAGTCAGTTGCTCTGTTGATAAGAGGGTACGAAGAGCCTTGCACCGGGCATCTTGTGAGCTTCATTTTTATGGTCATTGGTTTGCTTTATGTAGACCAATGGAAGCTTGTCGTAAAAAGACAGCCACCTTTCCCAGAATGCCTCAATCTTTATGGACTTCCCTTCTGAATCAGTTTAAGTGCTAATGTATTCAATGAACATTGTAAGCTTCGGCAGTACAACTGAATTCTATGCTACTTAAGTGTGGGAACTGAAGGATTAGTTTTATATAATGAAATGAACAAGGAATATGCATTTCTGACAGCTGTGCAGTGGAGAGAGAGAAAGTGTGTGTGTGTGTGTATATACATTTTGAGGTCACTGGCTTCAAAAGTTCGCTGCACTACAACACAAGCATGCCAGGCCAGGGCAAGTTTTAACCAGCTTGACGTCCCTGTGGCTGGCGACATAGACAGATTGTATCCCTCCTTAGCAGGTAGATTATTTGAAATAAAAGTGAGAGTTTGGGGCATAGCGCCTTGCATGGCACTCTGTTTGCAACCATTTGGTGTTCCTTGCTCTCTGTACCAGGTTTAGACCACCATCATGCATGCGTAGGTGAGGGTAAGGGAACCCTGAGTAAGTCTACATTCACATACACACCTGTCTGGGGAGTGGAAGACACGCTGGCATCTTATGCTGGTCGGCATCAAGAGCAATGGGCGGCATTTGTTTTACCACTTTGTGAAAGCTGATAATCTAAATCATTGCGACTGACATGCCTTTATTTGATTCCCTCAAGCTGTGCATGGTGCGAGCGTGAGCCACACTGTTAAAACATGGTATTTCAAGCTGGTATTTATTTTCGAGGTGGACTTGGTGTGCCCATAACTTTTAGCGAGATCTTTCTGTGCACCATGTAGCCGGTTCTTGCCACGGAGATACGCATTTAAAGCAAGTGGGTGTCTTTGACATTCAGGAGTCAGACATCACTTAAGAGGAAGTTGGCAGGTTTTGGAGGTTTTTTCAGCAGCATACATAAAATATTTGCTTCCTTTCACTCTGGTGACAGACTGCTGAGCAATGTGAAATAAATGCTTGGACTTAGGGGTTCACTTTGATGTATCGAAACTGGTGCACATGTAAAGCGCTCTGATACCCGATGTCTTGGGTCTACTTTGCTAGACAAAACAGAAAATAGAAACATCAGTTGTTGGCCTATATATGTAGGTGCGTTGGCAGTCTTCCAGACTGTTTGTGGTCCCAGTAGTAAAATAGCAGCAGGCGGCAGCGCAGGAGGTTAATGTGCCTGCTGCAAAGAACATATACCTGATGCAGAACACAAAATGCATATGATGTAAATAGGTCAGTGAGTCACTGCTTTTGTCAGAGAGATCCTTTTGTTACTTGCAGTTTGTAAGTTAAAATCCTTACATACAACAGCTAGCTATTAACTCATCTAAGAAAGAGCTGGATGCAAAATGCAAGGAAAAAATTGGGGTGTTATGTTTCCCCCCCCCCCCACAGTCTTTGTTTGATGACCCTAGTGTTTCAAAAATAAATTGTCATCTTTTCATTTTCAGCACCTGACAACCTGAAACATTACCGCATTTTAGGGCCATTTCTCAGCAAAGAACAAGAGGATCCCAACCTCCTTTGCTGCTCTTTCACCCGGCTACAACACAGCAAACACCAGTGTTAAAGGTAAGGTAAGGAAACTGATGCTATATATTTTTTTACATAGGACTCCCATGTAAAAAAAATATATAGCATCAGTTTCCTTACCTTACCTTTAACACTGGTGTTTGCTGTGTTGTAGCCGGGGTAAAAGAGCAGCAAAGGAGGTTGGGATCCTCTTGTTCTTTGCTGAGAAATGGCCCTAAAATGCGGTAATGTTTCAGGTTGTCAGGTGCTGAAAATGAAAAGATGACAATTTATTTTTGAAACACTAGGGTCATCAAACAAAGACTGTGGGGGGGGAAACATAATGCTCCAATTTTTTCCTTGCATTTTGCATCCAGCTCTTTCTTAGATGACAGTTAATAGCTAGCTGTTGTATGTTAGGATGTATGTATGTGGTCACTCTCCAGGCCCTCAAGCAGTGTCTATTTCAGTGCCTCTAGCAACCACTGTGGCACAGAGAGGCAGGAGGCAGTAAGGCTGTATTTTTAGCGGTCAGTTTGTGTAACCAAAGACTGAAAGCTGTGTAGGTTGTATATACAAGTGTGTGTTCATACTCTCTCTAGTATAGATAAGAATTTAGTGTAACATTTTCCTTTACAGCCTGCCAGTGCCTATTCTTCAAGAATTCACGGAGAGGTTCCCACGCTCAAGACCTGTTTTTCTTCCCCCACCTTTCCTTGTTTTGTTTCCCGGTTTTCTCCTTGCGTGCCATTCGTTACTCTAGAGTCTAATAGAGTCGGAAGGCCGTAGGGGGAGACTGTGGACTTTTCTTCAAGTTCCTGACGCTCCTGCGGAACGTGCCTGGCAACCATTACACTGCTGTGCAACTTCTTCTACTCTTAGAGCTGAGATTTCCATGAAAGTCTTATAGTCTGAATTCAGCACCTGAGCATAATAGGACGGAATGTATGAAGCTCAGTGGTTATACTGAATAAGCAGCTACCTATGGTATGCCATCTATTAATGTAATAACTGCACTTTCACAATTGCTTTATTAACCTTCCTGCTTTCTCAAATTTGCTTGAAAATGCGCGATTTTTCTTCTTTTTTTCCAAAATTTTCTTGGGGGGGGTTATCCCCCCAAACCCCCCTTTTGGGGTTCAGGCTCGCTCGCTGCGCTCGCTCGCTACGGTGCTGTATGCAAATCACTTTGCGCCCCACCACTTTAAAATCTCACCCACCGCCCCTGGTGATACGCTAAGAGTTGACCCGTGGAATAACTTCCAGGCTTTGTGAAACGCCAGATGAAGAACATTCCAATGTTTCTCCTGCCGAAACATTCTAAAAGATTACTTGGGAGGTGCCCCTTGAGGACTTTGATTATTACATAAATTTTTTAACTTTCCGACAGTAGTAAAGAATGATGATGGATTCAACCCAGATCTGTGACTGGGGGTGAGTGTCTGAAAAGTTTCAGCGCTCTGTTGACCATCTCTTCGTGTTTACTTTGTTCGCCCTAAGTTGGCAGGGTATGCCCAGAAGTGGGTCCCTAGCTCAGTTTACCACTGGATTCATGTTAGCCTGGCTGATGAAGGGTGTTACCCAAAAAACGGTCCCAGGATGCTTGTTTCCGGTCTAGTGGCGACATAGCTTGGCAGTTTGGGCTGGACTTTTCCCATGAGGCACAGGGTCAAGACTGATTTGCATATAGCTGGGTCTGAACTGGGGTGGCGAAGTGAGCTTAAGAATGATAATGGATTCAACCCAGATCTATGAATGGGGTGAGTGTCTGAAAAGTTTCAGCGCTCCGTCCATCATCTCGTGTTTGCTGTGATTTAGATTTTGGCGGGAACAGAAAATCCTCTATTTTCCGCAGGAAAGTTCAAATATGGAGTGGAATCCATCAGCTGAATTTATTCCACCTTATAGATTGTATTATGAACTAAATGAGATCCGGGTAACACTATTTACGTCAGCTGATATTTCTGTATACGATATTATGATATACAACCGTGCAGAACGAGCTACAGCTTAATATAGGATGTTTACTAGAGAGTCACTGGTGCCCGCTCACTCCTCTGATCCACTAAATTTAACAACACATGATAAAAAGATGCAGAGCTTCAGTGAGGCCCTTTTTGGGGTTTTTAAGGTCAGAAACAGACAAAAAAAAGATATAATGTATGAGCTAGGAGCTCAAATACACCACGAGAATTCAGTGTGTGAGAAGCGTCGCTTCAGACTTCCAAGCGCTCTAAGACCGCTTTACAAGATGGAGGGAAGAGGTTGGTGAATTTTCCACAATCGGTAAATACCATATTTCGTATCACAAAAAATATAATTGAGCTGGGTGTAGATTTTCTAGCACCTCCAATGGGCAATATTTTTGTACCTGATAATTAGAACATGCTATCTTTGTCAGACAGGTGTCTGACAGTTTTATTCTGGTACCACGAGTTTCTTCACACCAATTCCTCTTGACTTTATGAAAATTCACAATATGAACTCTAGAGCAAATCTGCAGCTGTTTTTTGGTAATTTAAATGTATTTGTGAAATTTTAATTTGCTTTGCTGTTGCCTTGTTTTATATGTGCAAGTTGAGGATTATGTAGGCATACGAGAACCAGGGGTGGGTGTAACTCTCATAATTTGCTGTAGCGTGATTATGGAAAATTAGAGCAAAAATATGCAAGATTACACAGAATTATGTGAGGAATGTAAATCAGTATTTAGCACTACTTTCTTAGTTCTAAATGTTCGCTCAGGTCCAAAATAGCCTCGAGAATGTATTTAGCAAAAAAATGATATTAAATGCAAAACAGCCAGTGCACACTCATGCTCTGTTCCTGTATTCTCGCCGTTTTCATTTTTACTCCGAATTACCCTGAATTACAAGAGTAGGTGTAATCAGGGAATTTCGCTTCACAAGAGTAACGTGAATTTACTTTGGTTCCTCGGGCGTAATTAAAATTTTACCAGGTATATGTGGCGACAGGCATTTTGTTTTCTAAAATTGCACCATTGGCAGACAGTTCTATTCACTGACTAATTGGATTCGAAATATGATATTTCCAGGCATGCGATAAAATACCTGCCCGATGTTAAACCTCATATTACCTGTGGTATCTTATCGGGTGAATTTGGGTCCATTTAAGAGAAGTACGCAAGGAAAAAATCTGACAGTAATAGAGTCCTTCCACCTGGGGCAATAATGGCCAATAACGGCCCGCTCCCCCGCTATGTCCCTCGGGGAGAGAGCTTTCAAAGGCTGGTATATGCTCATTTGCAGTCTTCAATGCTCTGTTGAGATTTAATACAATTAAGTGAAGGCAGGAGAAGCTTTGTGCTGGAAGCAGATGTTTCTTTTAATTTTCTTGTTTTGCAGCTGGTCTTGTTCCAGAAAAACTCATATTTATTTCACAAAGCTTTGCACCTTCTCTGTATTTTTAAATGTTCCTCTGTGGGCTCTTTCACTGGAGTGAGCCATGTTCTGTGCCAAAAAGTCTTTTATACGCTGGAATCCATGCTTAACTGGTGGGGGCGGGAAGGACTCCATAGCATCACTGACTACACTCTTACCTCGTCTCTGTTAACACTCAACCACGGTGCTTTAAATGGGCCGGGACTGTCCGGTACGGAGTACCTGTACTTTTTAATTTTGGGAGGGAGAGTACTGGCACTTCTCAAGCGAAATGCTATACTTTTAATTAGAGAGTCCTGGCACTTCTCGGCAACAAGCAGGTACTCTGCTACAGAGTACCTGCACTTCTATTTTTCAATTTTAAGCACTGCTCAACCATATGAGGGAAACTGTGAGATGGACCTAGGAGCAACATCCTTATGTACGGAGCCGGAATCACGATGTGCCTTTACAGTGCCAGCAATAGAACGAATGCTTCGTTACCACAAATTCGTTCAGGACGCAAGTCGTTACAACGACTTGCTTTAGGCCGGGGGCGAATTGATGGAGTTGTGTTAAAGTCCAAAACCTTCCCTACTGTTGCACAGACTGGATTTGGAATAGTAAATGATACTAATCCAAAGTCCAGCACCCCCGTAAGGCAAGTCGTTGTAGTGACTGGCGTGCAAAAGGAACGCGTTGTAACGAGGCATTTGTTCTAATGTTGACGTTGAAAAGGCAGACGTGCTAAACCCATGTGTGATTTCGTCATACAACCAAACCTAGGCCTGGCCACAATATTAATTTCGCTTGTAAAATTTGCAAAGTGCCAGAATTTTGCTTTACTGGAAATTAAGAACATTTCTAGAAATTTAGCATTATGCAATTTTGTCATTTTTTTAAACAAATCCATAACTCAAACCAAGTCTCACGAGATGCTGGTGGGAGCTGGTTTGCACTGAGAAAATCTTGCTCAGAGAAATCTTCTACTCAAACCAGTCCCCTGCAGTTATCTCGTTAGGCTTGTTCTTAAATGCATTGTGCACTCATTTTAAAATTCATGCGATATATTGATGTAATTAAGCATCATTTCACGAATTTGCTGTGTAATTTCACAATAAACTTATGAAAAAATACACAATTTCACACAGTTCTAGCTGAAGCCTATAATTGAGCCTTCGAGGTTTGAAGAGCTTGTCTTGCGCTGCATGAGTGCACTCAGCAATGTCAGCTCACAGTGGTCCTCTTGGTCTCTGCATGAGTGAGATGTGCACAGAAGACCTGGGTGGTGAACTTCGCTCTGTTCGTGGAGTTTGCAGAGCTTTCTATACTTCGCAGAGTGGAGAAAACTCCTCTTCGCGATGTGCAGTGGATTTTTCTCCCCGCTCGCGAACGGTAAGTTTGCGAGCGATAGCTGCCGCTCAGGTAGAATTTCTGCAGGAATACCAGAACAAACCGCAGTTCGCACTGCACCCCGCCACTCGTCTGAAGTTTTCAGTTTTTTTGTAACTTCGCGTAGTCCCGCGTAGCAAAACTCCGCAAACTACTCCCAGGCCTACAGACCACTTGGCCCTCTGTTACTGCACAACTGAAACTGGGAGATTTGATATGATACTGAAATATTGTAAAAATGCAAAGTTGTGGTTATGAAAATTCACGTCTGTAAATACTGAATACAAGTTCACAGACTTATTGTAGCCTTGCCCTTTTGGCCATTGCTTTTGTTGTTTTGTCTTGTATGTTGTGGGTCACGGCTGTGCCCACTTGTTATTTCAGTGTTCTTATATTTTTTGTTTTATTGACTTAAACGCTTAATTAAAACTTCTTGTCCGGCTGGACAATAGACACTACGCTTATCAGGTGTTTTGATTATTTGTTTGTCATTCATTCTGTCCATATGTAGGGACCATTGCTCTGTAAAATATGTAAACTACCCAAGGTCCCTGCAGCATACCTTTAGGGTTCCCTTGTCTTTTGAAAAAAACGTGTCTAGTTCTGGAGGCCTCGTCTGGTGTGCTGTGTCTAGTTCTGGAGGCCTCGTCTGGTGCGCTGTGTCTAGTTCTGGAGGCCTCGTCTGGTGCGCTGTGTCTAGTTCTGGAGGCCTCGTCTGGTGTGCTGTGTCTAGTTCTGGATTCCTCATCTGGTGTGCTGTGTCTAGTTCTGGAGGCCTTATCCAGTGTGATGTGTCTAGTTCTGGATTCCTCATCTGGTGTGCTGTGTCTAGTTCTGGATTCCTCATCTGGTGTGCTGTGTCTAGTTCTTAATTCCTCGTCTGGTGTGCCGTGTCCAGTTCTGAAGGCCTCGTCTGGTGTACTGTGTCCAGTTCTGAAACCTCATCTGGTGTGATGTGTCCAGTTCTGTACAAAAGGGGGTGGTGATGGATGGAGCGAGCATCTGAACCAATCAAACACTCCCACCCAGTAAACAGATCTGAGTTTAATCCATCACCGTTCTTTAGCCCACTCTGCCACCCCAGTTCAGACATGGCTATATGCAAATCAGTCTGACCCTGTGCCTCATGGGAACAGTTCAGCCCGAACTGCCAAGCCATGCCTTCCCTGGACCAACACCAGACGAGTTCTGGTCGCCTCTTCTGGTGTGCTGTGTCCAGTTCTGGAGGTCTCGTTTGGTGTACTGTGTCCAGTTCTGGACGCCTCAGCGTGAACACGTTTATAGGAACAGGGGCGGCTCTAGGATCATGGCAGCCCTGGGCAGGGAGCGTGGGTAGGGGGCCCCGGAAGAGGGGGTCCGGGGGGGCGGAGCGCGGAGGCCAGTGAAGAGGGGGGGGGGGCGTCAGGGTGTTTGGAAGTGGAACAGAGCCGGAGGCCGCCAAATCCTGCAAACATGTATCCAATCTCAGAGGATTATTATATTAAGGATATATATTGGCGTGGCGGCCCCTGGGGTTTGGTGGCCCTGTGCAGGTGCACAGCTTGCACATGCCTAAGGCCGCCCCTGATAGGAAAGTCAATATCACATTTTATTGTTGATTTCATAAATATCTTATGTTTTGAAGGGGTTGGCGGTTTTTCCCTAGTTCTCGTTTTCCCCTGTCCCACACCACAACTTCGCTTCCAAGAGCCCTCTGTGCTTCGTTGCTCCAGTTCTGGAGTTCTCTTCATTGGAAGGATTCTCTAGTGCATACTAGTTTCTTACGGTACCTTGTCCTATATTTCTGGTGGCCTGGCTTCGAGTAGTCTGTCCCACCATCACATCCAGCTTCATCGCCGTACGAGAGTCGATAATTGTTGGGTGATAGAGAGGATGTGTCTCAGAGGGCGCCGTATTAGACTGGAGGGGGTTAGGACTATGTTTATTTCATCATTTTCCCAATTTGTATACCCTCATTCCAATAATGAGATCTATTAACTCATTCCAACAGTAGAGCCTGGAGGAAAGGCTTCAAGCAGTTTCCTCAGATCACAAGACTAACCCAATGACCAGCAAATGCCCAACAATAATAAACAACCAATGCGTTGGCCACTAACTTTGGGTTGCAGGATCACATGCTTCCTGCCATAAAGAGCTTCAAAGCTTCCTCAGGGGTAGTAAGCGCTATATAAATGCAATTACAATGCCATACATTACAAAGAATGGTGACCGTCTGAATACAAGCACTTCCAATAGATCTAAAAGCACTACATGAGTTCAAACGAAGCGTGCGCTTGCACAGGAGAGCATCCCTGCATTATACACAAGGGGACGGCTCAGGCCCTGATACCCAAGAGGTAGAAGGGAACAAGCCCCTGTGAGCTGTTCAGGAGCATCTGAGGACAGAGCTTCACACGAACCACCTTGCTGTGCTGTTTAGGTCTGGCATGACAGCATGCTGTCTATTGACCTGTTGTTACTATTTCTTTAAATCTACACATAGAGTGAATTTTGACCCAGTCCAGAGGAGTTTGTTTATGTTCCCTCATGCTATTGGCTATTGGGTGCATCATGCCTCTCTCTCCTCTCATGCTATTGGCCGTTGGCTACATCATGCCTCCTCCTAGAGCATTGATTATTCAGTGTTAAAAGATACTGAATACTCACACATTTGATGCTTTAACAATGGATATATTACTTACAGAAAGCAGGTTTCAGTTTCAAAGCTGAGCCTGGGCAGCGCATGCGCTGCTCTGCGAGGCATGCTGTATTCGAGTACGGTCTTGAAGCTCCGCCCACTCTCCGCCAATATTTTTCATTGGCTCGTGTCATTGCCCTTTGTAAATGCAGCTTCCGATTTGTTAATAAGCTTGTAAATCTCTCCTTAGAACTGCCTTATCTTCATTTGTAACCTCCCATGAGGACTGGCCCTTTTACTTCGGTTGTTACACGGTGAATCTTATTTAGTCTATAAGCACTATTTTCTTTAATGAGTTTCTCCTACTGCAACATTCGGTGCGCCATGCGCGCTTTCACTTTCCAAGCAGCCCTGGGCAATGGCGATCGCTTCTTGGAAGTGGACTAGGTCTGGCATTTACAAGAGGTTGACCTATTGGCATTGTAAATGGCAATGCCTTTTATTTGTTTATTATCAAAACAGATCAATAGAAGGCATGGCAATGCCAAGAGCTTTAACTCTCGCAAATGTGAGGAGCTATTGCATTGCAAAGGCTTGTTTTCACTGCAGCAGGCTTTGTTTAAAGGAGTTTAGTCAGGACTGATAATACAAGCCAGGCCCAGTTGCAAAGCCAATGCTTGTTAATTCTGATTTCCAAACGCATGCCCTCTTAAGACTGAACCAAAGCAAACAAAAATGACTGACGAGTAAAAGGAAAATTGTAAGTAAAAGAAAATGTAAATAAAATTAGGCTTCTGGAAGATAGGGAGGACTTAATCAGTATGGTATCAATACTTGAATGCAAGAGGCCATCTGTCACATGTCAAGGTTGCCAAATGATTTGGAACAGAGGGCAGGGGTGGGAGGCAGGAGTCAGGGGATACATGCATTTGATGATCTCATATGGGCTGGCTGATGGCGTTCCTTGATGCTCACGTAGGTGCTCTCTGACCTCTACTCGCCTGGGACCCACATGCTTCTGTTCCCTACCCTCCTCCATATTTAATAACACACACACAGACAGACAGCTGCTTCACCAGGCAATTCGTTTATCAACCAAGATGGCTGCTGCCTTTGAGCAGTCAGAGCTGTTCATTCACTCACGTCTGGAAGCGGCCATCTTGGAACGGGCAAATCTCAACAAGAATGGCAGCTGGAGAGCTCAGCCTTAATTTAACTCCTTACAAACAAGTGTAGGACCTGCCAAAATGGCAGGTCCCCGATTTGGGTAAGAGAGAAGGTGCTGCAACACTTATAATAATAAACAAGCTTATAAAGCACATGTCTACACTAGCTAGTGTGTCCCCGCGCTGCGAAAAGAATTCCATAATTCCATAATTCTTCCATAATTGCAAATATGTGGATGTTGTAGAATTAACTCGCTCATTTAAAATGGGGTGGTCCTGATTCACATGGGAAATACCCCTTGTAAATGAGTAGATGCGAAAGGGTTTGGCCTGGGTCAGTGGTGGCGGGAGCAATCACACTCTGTCCACCTCAAGGCCCTTTTTATTAATAGCGATAGAATGTTTAATTGTTAGTTTTTCACTATGTATTGCTGTTAGCATGGCCTTTCAACTCTATGGGGTTCATGCCCAAGTCTAAAGGACCCTGTCTCAGACCATATTCCCCATTTTTCTGTAGCTCCCTCTCTCATCTGCCTCTTGGCACTACTCACCTCAGCTTCACACGGGTCATTGTGTCCCAGAGTTTGGAGGTCAATTGGGCACACTCTCTGATTGTAAATATGTGACTAAAGTCCTCCTTAGTTTTAATTTTTTACATCATAGCTATCAATTTGTTTCATCTCATGTCTGAGAGAGGTACTGGCTTACCGCTTTGCATTCTAGTAATTGAAGTTTTGCTTTCCCACTAGGCATGCAGGACTGTGAGTTAGGGGCAGGTGGGATGAAGTGTTTAATCCGTCGGGGGATAAGAACGAACCGCCTAATATTTGCAGTTCAAGTTTGAAAAGCCCACTAAACCACTGGCTAAATTCTAATACACAGAGATCTTAATCCACAAAGCTCAACTTGCACTTTTGAGTAAGCTTACTATTTGTTTTTGCTACTCACAAACTACAAGTTAACAGTAAGTTTACGACTGCAGAGACTCCGCTGTCGGTGTGGAGAACGCCACACATAAAACGATAGGCCTATCTCACGGGGGACTTTGGAAGGAATATTTACTTTGTGGAGAAAAAAAAGACAAACATTCATGTAGTAAGGTGGATTGTCAGGCACTCCCTGATCTCAAGCGTAGAGAGGCCCCGGCTCTCATGGAGACGTGAAGTACCATGAACGCACAAAACACATCAGAAATTTTCCCTATGTCCCAGAAATGTCTGATGAGCGGATATTTGTGACTTTTTAATAAGCATTGTGAATTTGCCGCTTGGGTTTGTTGCACAGGGCCTCCGTCAGTCCTGTCTTTCATTCTCCCTGCATGTCCCACAGGAACAGGAAGTGTTTAAGCATGGAGGGTGGGACATTTGTGTGGGCTGGTGTATGAGTGACAACCATGGATGTGGGGCATTTAACCCAAAGGGAGGGACCACTCTGGTAGCTTGGCTGACTGGTAGGAAGCGATGACGAAAAGCACTTTATTGAAGCCTTTCAGGCCGGAAACAAAATTTGCAAGATCCGTGGGAAATAGAGCAAATGTAAGCAGAACAGGCTTTGACATCAATGAGGCATTTTAATTATGGCATTTGTGTTTGATATAATTATACTCGTAGGTATTTGCAATTAGGGCCATCGGAATAGGATTCTTGCCAAGGGAATATCTGTGCATGAGCTTTAGATGGGAGAATTTATTTCCACAGTCCCATCGGCTGCCTGTACACGCGGGCAATCCTAATTGGTGAATTAACTCCCTTGTGCAAACGTCTTACTTACATTTGTAAACTAATTACCTTTCTCGAAAATATAACTTATCTTCCAGCCTACGATGGCTTGTTTACGGCACAAATGCAGACATCTCTGAAATGTATTTATATTTTAATGAGACCATAATTAACGCGCACTAATAAGGGCCTTGTATTCATTTAGTCCCAGCCTCGTGGGCCTGCCAGCTTTCCAGGGATGCCAGAGTCTCTAGTTTTGAAATTGTGCACTCACAAGTACAGACCTTCTGGCTCCTAGAAGCCACTTCCATGTGGTTATAGCACATTTACATGGTCGACCAACCCACGCCTGGATAAGGGACTTTATAGATGTTACAGCTGAAGTGTAGAGATGTTGGGGCTAATTCTTATGACAAGTGTATATTTTAAAGAATTGGTAACAATAGGTCAAGCAGATACCAGCCCTGTCAAGCCAGACCTAAAAAGTGGGCCTTTACCTTACTTTGTAGTGTCAGGGGAAGCTGGAAGGGAAGGAGGGGATTCTGGCCCAGAGTTGGGACCATTCACTGCAAAGCTCTGACCACCTATGGATTCCAGCGTGTTCTGGGCAACGAATAGAAGTCAGAGTGGAGGGAGCTTATCTGCACACCAGGCACATGTTTTACATGGAAGAACTTGGTGGTAACTTAAGTGATGGTGGTAAGTTGTTTTCTCTTCGCAAAGCTGCCTTTGAGCTCAAGTAGGTAGAGCTGCCCTGCCATGATGTAGGCGATACAAGGTGCCGTAGAGGCAGATTCTAGAGGTCGTCCTATTGCTGCCCAGGTGGACCATCTATCACTGCGGGTGCACTATACTCCAGCGTAGGAGCTGGTACCGCACCATCCATCAGGGGAAAGGGGCTGGGGACAAGAGAGTGTGCACCACTTTTGCACTGCTAGTTCAGGGCTGGAACTGGAGTTGTGAAAAGATAGCAGCCCGGCTCGCCTCCTGCCCCAGGATCATTGCAGCCAAGACATATTTTGCCTCTTGATTGGACCGGAGGTAGCTTTTCCGACTCGCACAGTACATGACTGTTAGTCTGCTCCTGCCAGCCAAGCATCCTGCTGCCAAAACACATCGACCGCAACCTCATTTATTTCCTCTTCTTTTTCTAACTGCAACGCAAGGGACGTGACCTGAAACACTGCTTTTAGTTAGTAGTTTTTTGAGTCGACACAAAGTTGAGAGGGCTTTCACAGCATCTGCTGGGTTGGGTGTATGAAAGAATGGCTTGTTTACAGATACGGTGGCCATTGGGGATCGATAGTGCCCACAGGTTGAAAATGTAGCAGGAGGAAGGTGGGATAACCTACATAACTTGAAATCTTTGCTGATGACTTTTAATTGCCCAAGGGCGTTGAGCCAAAAGGAACATGTGTGTGTGTAGGGGGGGGGGGTGGTTGTCGAAAGGCTTAGGATTAAACTAGAGGATCTTGTTTGAGAGTCAGCACATAGGGTTGGTTAGCCACGAATCCATGCCAAATTGGAGGTTGACCCATGGGATTCAGATCAATGAGGATTGGTTAGTTAAAGAGGATTGGTTGGTGATGAATCCATACCAGGTAGGACATTACCTCTCGGATCTGAGCCAGGTTTTTGTACTGTTTGTTTGTTGTTCTTGGCCAGTAATAGGAATTTTGCTTTGGAGCCAATCACATAAGTGTGAGGGAGCACACTCTCTAGCACACCACCACACAGTTCACCCAGGTGCATTGTGGTAAATGAAGCGCACAATAACTCTCACTTGCGTTAAGTCTTTAGTGTTCACCGTTGTTCGTGCAGCCAGTGCTGTGTATCTCTAGACATGTGTTTCTGATTCTCATTAAATTTTCGGCCAGGTTGTACCTCGTCTAAAAAAGTCAATGAGGAATCATCAGGAGACTAGTACGAGAAGAAAATGTCTCTCGGCAAATGATTTTTTGCTCAAACCAATCTCCGGCAAGCAAAAAATGATGTAAAATTCATTCATCATGAAAATTCATAAGTTTGACACATTCCGTAAGCGTAATTAACATTTTTACCAGACATAGTTCTATCACCATTGACTGGTTCTTCACAGGCCTTACACCTCAAATGTGATTAGAATATTACATTCTGTCCGCGGTCTTCACGTGTCCAGGGGAACACATGAGGACTGCACGACCACCACAACAGACTCAACAGGCCACAGCAGATATGTTTGAAGGTCTCCCTTTTTCAGGGCATGAGCTGAGCACACATCGCCCCCTTGCATAGGAAGATTAACTTCCAACTTGGGGTTGGCACCCTTCCCTTAAAAACATTTACCAGTAAATGGACCCTTAATGGTGACCTATTGTGCCCTACTTGTAAGACACTTGAAGAAACCATTGGCCACGTGTTTTATGGTTTTAATTGGGAATGGCAACGAACTGTGTTGACGTTAACCAGCTCCTAATCAGCTTGTCCCTCTATCAGTGTTTCCCCTCTTCCCTGCTGGTAACGTACGCGTTCTGTATTTATTCTAATGCTTATTATAAAAAATACACTGTACTTAATCATGTTAATTGGTTGTGACACTTTGGCTACTATACAAGTTGCATACTTACACTTGAAGATTTTATTGTGGCTTTATGTATTTGTTTTATTCCTTTATGTGCTTTTATGACTAACTTGTCAAGTAAAGATTATTGGAGTGCTAAGCACACATATCACAGGGGGCTCTATGTCTGACTTAAGCCTCCTGCTATCGAGCGTGGTGAGTTTTTTATGTAGTGCCTAATAGCAGTGTTCCGCCTGTTTCTAAGCACTAACGCCTATGGGGAATGAGGCAGCGGAGGATTAACTGCTGTTCGTGGCCGAGGATCACACGGTGTGGGGCTGAGTCAGGGTCTCATACTTAAAACGTAAGAAGTGCTTCGCCGCGCTTCATCGCTACCTCTTGCGGAACGCGTCGAGGGGCTCTTGCCCTTTCACGAGCCAGCTCTTACGTGATCGCCTGTGCTCTCTTTAATCATGGAGCGGATGAGCAGAAATTGAGTTTTTCTTCAGAGATCCTTCACTGAAGTGGAAAATGGTCAGCGTGAACTACCGCGCTGTGAGATGCATGCTCACAGACTTCAAGGCGCTATATTTTTGCCTGCCAGCGTGTGATTTTCACGTTTTTTTGTGCACGAATTGAGTCCTCGCATTATACGCTGACTTGAGGACACATTTCCTGCTGAAATATAGCGCTAAATGACGGATGTGCATTTCACTTAACTATGCGTGAGTTCGCCTAATTTTACCAAAATGTATAGTTACACAAAGGTAAATTATGAGAATAACTCACTCCCCCAACTTGTTAACCACTCCCCAGTGAAAAAAATGAACTTACAAGGCGCTAGCAGATAGAGGCAGAGCGACAGACAAGGAATGGAAAAGACCAGGGCCGGCCAGGGAACCAAAATGGCCCAGGCAAAGTGCTCGGCCGCCTCCCCGGACGGGTTTTGGGAGGGGCGGGGGGCGGCAGAGCTGTATAGCTGGGCGGGTTTCGGCCGATTTTGTTACTGGGCCGATGTTGCAGCTATGCTGCAAAAACGTCTCTGTAACAAAACCTGCCCCCACCCTGACGGCCCACCGGGGATACGCCTGGTGCCCGCTACAGTCAGTCCGGCCCTGGAAAAGTCACGGAGAGGGAGAAATAGCAGATAGGAAGAGCGACAGAGACATGAGGGAGACGAGACATTTGACCAAATTTATGAAAGTGCACACACGTCATGGTTCAAAGTCGTCAGTGCATGTACCGTGCAGCTTTTAAGCAGCTCTTCTCTCCCTGTATACTAAAACCCTTAGCGCCTGATTCACAGAAGGCCGCTGCACTCGTGGGGGAGCCTCTGTACTCTGGGTGGAGGCCCCGCACTCGTGGGGAAGCCTCAGCACTCGTGTGGAAGCCTCAGCACTTGTGGGGAAGTCTGCAGTCGAGCTGGATTCCCCGCACTGGTGTGGAAGTCTCTGCACTCTTAGGGGAGCCACTGTACTTGGGGTGGAGGCCCTGCACTCGTGTGGAAGCCCCTGCCCTTAGGTTGGAGGCTCCGCACTTGGGGTGGAGGCTCCGCACTCGGGGTGGAGGCTCCGCACTTGTGTGGAAGCCTCTGCACTCGTGTGGAAGCCTCTGCACTCGTGTGGAAGCCTCTGCACTCGTGTGGAGGCCTCTGCACTCGTGTGGAGGCCTCTGCACTCGTGTGGAAGCCTCTGCACTCGTGTGGAGGCCTCTGCACTCGTGTGGAGGCCTCTGCACTCGTGTGGAAGCCTCTGCACTCGGCTGGGCTCCGCACTCAGGCGGAATCTCTGCAATGAGAATTCTATTCCCGCCCCACTTGTGGAGAGAGTGCGGAGACCTCCGCAACTCCGGTGCCTCCACCACGAGTATGGAGGCAGTTTGTGAATCAGGCCCTGAGTGTGTGTGTGCGTGTGTTGTATTATCATGCTTCGACTTATGTGAGCAAGGTAGAGAGAGGGAAGGTGTTCCACAATGTTAGCGATTGCTCAAACCGCCACCCACGTGAGGGCCCATCACAGGGACTGTGATATATTTCATTATTACTGCCAATGAAGGGGTATTAGTGAAATGCACTATACCTACACCCCTCTTCCGGCTTGAATGACATTGGAAAGGGGCGTCATGATGGAAGCAGAGGCACACATGGCCTCCATTGCGCCGGAGCCTACACAGGTCTGTTCCGGGGCCCAACCAATGTAGGAGACTGTGGAGAGGCATTGAAGGTACAGCCCTTTGTTAGAATCCCCAGTGGCTGCCTCACTTCAGGCCATCATCCACGCTGACGCTGGTCCACAGTTTTCAACTGCAAATCATTGTTTTCAGGTGTGTTCGTCTAATTAGTTTAATTAAAGAAAAACATGACTACAACACCCAGAATGCACCATGCTATCAGTCAGACGTCCAGGCCTGGAAGTGCCCCTAATGACCTAGAGGGATGTGCCCATCCTGTGCGAAACGGATGATCTATCTGTGTGCCTATCAAGATGCTGCCACACTGTGGAGAAGTGTGGCTCACTGGTTAGAGGAGGCAGACCTGGAAGCAGAGGTCAGCCCGGGACCAGGGTTCAATTCCCGGCTCGGCGGGGTCTTGAGTCCTAAAATGTCCATGGACTCGACAATTCTCACTCCGGTGCCTACTCGATTCACGGGTTCACACTCTGCGACTCTGGGCAATAGCTTGCTTAATCTCCACAACGGCTCCTCGCGGCGGGATGCTTGGCTTTCACCTTGCGGATACCCTGCAGGGGTTATCTCACAGGGGAATACCAGGACGGGTTCCCTAAGCAAGCGCTTAGAGACCGGTTGGTGATTTGCGCTGTATAAATTCATGTACATTTACATTTACGATTTCGTCCCGATCACACGGTCCGCGGTGAGGAGCTGAAATCACAAGATGGCAGGCAAAACCTGCTGACAACAACGGTAAATAGTGGTTTTCCAGCTCGTTTTCTGAGTCTTTGAATTGCTGATGTCCATTAAGGGGTATGAAAAAACAACAGGATGTGTGGAGGGTCAAAAGGGAATATTTACCGACCTGTCTGCTCGCTCCCCAGTAATCAGAAAAACACACAAAAAGAGTAGAACAGGTCAAAGGGTGGTGTGTGACTATATCAGTGACTATGGTACAGCAGGCTGCATATGCGGACCAGTGTTGTCGGGAGTTATTGGAAAACAAAAAGCTATTATCAATCCCATCAGACCACCCCTTCGGTGGAATATACGTCATGTGGGAATTGCTGATCAATCCGTGTCTTGGCCGGCCATATAGTGCCAGTTTGGAGTTGGATGTCAGAAAACAAGCCATGATGTTTGCCAAAACAGTGGACAAGATGGTGTGCAGTGCTGAAGTGGTGGTGATAGATAAAATTGACTACACTGGCTCTGAAACAATGTGTATACAGAAAACCGTGTGTCAAAAGATAAAAACCGCGCCAGGTAGTATGACTACCTTCTGGCGCTTGTGTATTGCGGTCAACATGTTTCTGCCAAAAGGGATTTTCCCCGGCATTCTTCAGGACCTGTTACTGTGAATAAGCTACTGCAACTGTAACTACAAATGTCACATTAGATGAAAAAAATGGCGATAAGTTTACTGGTAGACGTCCACTGATGGTAAAGAAGCATTTCTTCTTCCCAGCATTGTGTGGGTGACTACACTACCGCTTGGCTCCACGAAGGAGGTACCGACGGACAGAGCGGGGCCTCATGCTCCCGAGCGGTTGCCGGGTGAGGTGAGGTCTTCACCCACACAATGCTGGGAAGAAGAAATGCTTCTTTACCATCAGTGGACGTCTAACCACTAAGGTTCCTGGTAGATGTGTATCCTTCTACCAGTAAACTTATCGCCATTTTTTTCATCTAATGTGACATTTGTAGTTACAGTTGCAGTAGCTTATTCACAGTAACAGGTCCTGAAGAATGCCGGGGAAAATCCCTTTTGGCAGAAACATGTTGACCGCAATACACAAGCGCCAGAAGGTAGTCATACTACCTGGCGCGGTTTTTATCTTTTGACACACGGTTTTCTGTATACACATTGTTTCAGAGCCAGTGTAGTCAATTTTATCTATCACCACCACTTCAGCACTGCACACCATCTTGTCCACTGTTTTGGCAAACATCATGGCTTGTTTTCTGACATCCAACTCCAAACTGGCACTATATGGCCGGCCAAGACACGGATTGATCAGCAATTCCCACATGACGTATATTCCACCGAAGGGGTGGTCTGATGGGATTGATAATAGCTTTTTGTTTTCCAATAACTCCCGACAACACTGGTCCGCATATGCAGCCTGCTGTACCATAGTCACTGATATAGTCACACACCACCCTTTGACCTGTTCTACTCTTTTTGTGTGTGTTTGTCATTAAGGGGTATGAAAACACCACAGGACATTGACACCAGCCTCAGCAGGTGGGAGAAGGGGGGTGGGAGAAGGGGGAATGGGGGCAGGGTGGGGTTCCAAAGTGCCTCGTAGGTATTAGCGCACAATGCACCACTCTCCTCGGCCCCGCCCCTCCTCACAAGGTGAGATTTCTGTTCAAGTTGGCAGGTACAACGCCCTCTATATCCTCCTGAGATAGCAGAGAGCTATTCGGGGGGTCAGGGCCTGTGTCCGAGGTCAAGAAGCCGCCCACCAGGTGTTCCAGGCTCGAGCCCTTTCGATCATTCCTGGGCCAGGTTAGTTTGAGGTTGAGCCCCGTGGTGGGGGAAGGGGGCGATGGGGGTCAGAGTACCCCAAAGGTCACCGACTTTTGTTCTTGGGAGAGTGAAAGGGTGAGGGACGGGTAGTATATCTTTTTTTAGCTGAAAGTGTGGGACGATGCATTTTATTTTCACTGCATGTTGGGACAGGATTTGTTTTTCAATTAATATTCGGACAGGTATCTTTTTTCTCAGTGAATGTCGGGGTAGATCATCTTTTCGTGACGGGCTTTCTCATGCATCGCCCCTCCCCTCCACCACCTGGGTGTATTTTAGGTGCCCCTAAATGTTGGTTTGGCTATGGGACTTCCCTGGCCCTTTCTTAACAGAGTCTTGGACCAGTTTCTAAGTACAGGACATTTGCACCTTTGTTATGTCGCCAACATCTAAGCGTTAAAGACAATGGCCAGATGTATCAAAGGGTTTTGCCCATTCTGTGTCTATGGGGAAATGTGTTGATGCATCTGGCCCCAGATGTGAGACTTCCGACTCCTAAATATTTATTCAGGGCCAAACTTTTTTTAATCAGACTTGAAGAGTTACCCTGTACATCAATTCACCAAAATGCCAGGGTAGCGGAAGTGACCTCACATGCCCTATGACCTTCACTTTCACTCACACACGCATGCTTAAATATACACACAGTCAGGGCCGGACTAGCCAAAGCGGGCACCGGGCAATCCCCCGTGCGCCGCACGGGTGGGGGCCGGTCTTGGGCCCCTGGGGGCCGATTTGGTTACAGAGCCTTTTTTGCAGCATAGCTGTAGCGCAATAGCAGGGCCGGTTTTGGTTCCCAGTCCGGCCCTGCACACAGTCATACTTAAACACACGCTGTCACCCGCAAGCACGCACATAACATACATTTAAAAGCATTTTTTACATGCCTCATCTGCCAGAGAGGGTCATATTTCAGCCTATTGTGCTGCATTTTTACATCTCTAATGGTGAAAAATATTATACATCCACCATAAATGTAATAATATAATTGACAGAACACAAAGAGAGTACAGCCCCAACTGACGTCCATAAGGACGAGCTGTCTGTTCACTGTGTTCCTTGCACTGATTTTGCCACCTTTGAGGCAAGGGTCTCAAAGGCAGTGCCAGTAGTAGCAACGGGCAAGCCAGGGGTTGCAGCTGAGACCCCTGTCGACCCCTAAATGAAGTCCATGCATGTTACCAGGATCACACGTGGCTGTACAGTCCCAACTCTGTTACGGGGCTCACACTCGGCGTTCCAGTTTCGGTAACAGTGGCTGCGTGTTACCAGGATCACACATGGCTGTACAGTACAAGCTGTGATAACGGTGGCTGCATGTGAGGGGCGCCCAGGATCACACGAAGCGCCTGAAGCCTCAGGGTTGGATTGGGATTAAAAATCGACCCGGGCACCCTAAAAAAGGGTCGCCCACATTTGCATATTGCCTTTCCAGAAAACACTGCTTCGGTGAAGTTTTATAAAAAAAGAAGGGGGAATCTCTGACAGAGGCATGTTTTATAAGATACACATGCATGGATTAGTAAACACTGGTGAAACACACCTGAAAACAAGTGAGATCCCCCTGCCCCCGCTCACTATGCATACATTAACGGGCCGGCCCAGCGAGAGAAAGGGAGTGACACCTCTGCCTGTTGATAAAAGGGAGGTAACGGATGGCCACCTGCCTCCAGAAAGGCCACTCAGGCACTCACTGGGCCGCTGGCGGCATCAGAACCACAAAAACATAGCCCAAATCCGCCTCCAAGGCTGCCCGAAAAAAGCAGCCCACAGCTGGAATTCGGATACCGCCCCCTCGGCCATTGCCCGAGTGCCCGCGTTACCAATCCAACCCAGGCCATGCTTAGGGGATCGCTGCCTCACAGCCGAGGCCTGCCCGGCTTCATCTCTGCTGCTTATCTCTCAGTAAAGTGAAACACATTCCTGACAATTAGGCTGCCGCAAGCACAGCCGCAATCAATATTTTAATTCGATGAGTTGAATGGGCGCCATTTGTTTCTCTGTGTGCGCCTCGAAGGCCGCATAAGAGGTAGGTGACTAATGCGGCCCTTATCCATCCATTGTCTTTCTGGAGAGAGGGAATCTATTGGGTAATCCAACAAGGTAAAAGTTAAGTATGGATGGAGGAGGGGCGTTATTGTCTTGTCCTGCTCCATAACCCCTCCACGTACCTGCCGCGGACTCTAGCGGGTCCCTGTTGGGACACGCGTCTTCATCACCCCAGCGCATCGCGTCCAGGCAGTGGCGTAACACAGGCCCCCGCATCCCCTGCGGTGCGGGGGTCCCCCGAGCTTCAGGGGCCCCCCCCAGCACAGTAGTCGGGCCTGAGAGCTCCAGATTCAATCCAGAGCGGGGCTCCTCCATGTACCTTGCAGGCGTGCCCCCTCAACTTTCGTTATGCCAGTGCGTCCAGGCGCTGCCTCGAGCGCGGCCTGAAGCCTTCTCTTGCAAAGGCGCAGAGGGAGGGGCCCAGGTGCACTATGACCCCTCACGTCGCTACAGTAAACCAGCAGCGGCGGGAGCTCAGGCCCTGGGGAGGGATCACACCAGGACTGGAGGAGCCAAGCGCCCTCTGGTTAACCCCTTCCGGTGCGGTACCAGGCAGGGGCGCAGGACAGCCTGGCACAAGGCAGCGGCAGGCACCTGGGGCAAAGGATTCTGGGGGCAATCCCCTGCTGTTCTGTCGGTGGCTGCAGATGTTTGTCATTGCCTGCAACGGTTTCACTATTCCTGGTTAGTGTGAAAAGGCAGCGCCAGGGGCGTAAACCCTGCGGCATAGGAGGGCCCAAGCCTTCAGGGGGCCCCTTTCAACCCAAGTCTTTGGGGGGCCCTTTCAGCCCAAGCCTTCGGGGGGCCTTTTCAGCCCAAGCCCTCAGGGGACCCCTTTTAGCCCAAGCTTTCAGGGGGCCCTTTTCAGCCCAAACATTCAGGGGCCCCTTTCAGCCCAAGCCTTCAGGGGGGGAGGGGCTTTCAGCCCCAGCCTTCAGGGGGGCCCTTTCATCCCAACCCTTCATGGGGGGAGGGGCTTTCAGCCAAAGTCTTCAGGGGACCCTTTCAGCCCAAGACCAATGAATATGTATGAGATAGGAGAGATTCAGGGGTCTCTCTTTACAATGGTGGGAGCGGGGTCACTTACAGGGATTGGGCCATGGGGGACTCATTTCCAAGCGCAGACTAGAGTTTCATGCACTCCTGGATGTTTATATATGTCAAGGAATGTGTAGAGTGTGGGTGTTTCTGTTCATGCCCCCTTTTCTCCCTCCTCTTGTTGCGACTGTGCTGAGGTCGAATAAACATGGGCCCACGCACAGTTGTGCAGAAATAGTGCAAGGGAGGGCAAAATATGGTTTATTCCCAATGTCCTCCTGTAGGACACTTATGGGGATGTTAAATTTGGTGTGTGTGAACTATATGTAATTTTCATTTGCATAATTCTGTGTAATATCCCCCAAATTACTGTGGATTTGCACAATATGCTAAACTAGCATGTGGTGCTATGTTTTAGTGTGAAATGCATCCTTGTGTCCATTTTGGACATGGCCCATTTTAATCTAAAAAAAGTAACGCAAAAAAGACTGCACCATTGTCAACGGCCACTAGCGTCCGAGTTGTTTGTAGTGTTCCAATTGCCTGCCGCTAAATCTTTGCTGTGATCAGTGCGTAACGATATGACCAGGGTTTCAATCCGCCTGCAGAATTGGCATAATTGGGCGACTCCACGTTACTCTTGTGTCACTGAGTTCCAGCCAAATTCCACCAATCGTCACATGGCAGATTTTTTCTGCTTCTCAAGTCGATTTACTGCAGCTCGAGTAGATTTTCTACCCGAGCTCCAGCAAAATCCACTCGAATGGTTGCCTGCTCTTGCCCCCTGCAAGATGCTGTTTGCACGGATTCTTCAACACTGCTTGCACTACCAGTGCTAAATTGCAGAGCGAACAGTGTGACATGCATATTTTCTGGTTGCAACAAGGGGGGTACTGGACTGTTCCTGAGCGTGACTAGAGGGAAGATTGGTTGGCGTGACCAAAGGTGTGGATTTGACACCCAAGGGCATCCATTTTGTTGGATGGATTGGCCTCACACACCCCGAAGGATGTCATGCTTCATCATCGGCGGTTGCTCCTCGTCGGGGAGGCGGTGCAATCCCCGACGGGCTCACCTCAAAGAGGGGCTCTTTGGCGGAGATCTTTTTCCAACTGCCTTATGGTGAAGTGCGGGTGTGTGGGCAGGGTGGTGTGTGGTAGTGAAAAAGGGGATATTAAAATGTAGCTAAGGGTACCTGGAACGAATTTTATTCAGGGGGTCCCTCGCTGCAGTTAAAAACAGGGGGCTAGCTCACTAGGAATCAACGAGTAAATTCAGGTGAACCTAGATGGGGCTAGTAGTGTACAACGGTCGACATGTTTCTCGCGGTGGGCTGTAGTAACCCGCGATTCATCAGGACCTAAAAAAGGTGATTAAACCACATGCTAGTGTCATGTGTGGGTTTGTGTTTGTGTTACCTCTGTGTTGGTTGTCCTATACCTAAGTATAGAAGGGAGATAAAACAACAATGGTTAAAACAATATGCGTTATTTATACAATATGGTCACGCCAATGGGAAAGAAAAGTGAGCAAGCGTGGCATGCTATAGGTGTACTTGTGTTCTGAATCACAGTCGACACATGCCTGAGTGGTTAAGTCTGCCACCTATCTATAGTATGGCGTTCTCAACAATCACAAAGTGAGTGAAGTGGGTATTTCTGTGAAGTTTGAGGAAGAGGATTTAAAACCAGGGATTTGTAATATACAAATGAGTCACATGCAATAGCTAACCAGGCTCTATAGTGTAGCTGGGTTCATGCCCATGATGATTATAGCCTATGCAAGTGTGCTGCCCCTCCAACTTAAAGGGATTCAAAATTCAACCAACATTCCCTATGTCTACTCACCTAATAGTTAAGAACTACCTGCCACATGAGGGGTCGGCGGGGTGAGGCATCAGGGATGAGTCAAATATTCAGGACTGGGTTATGGATTAAGACAAAAACAGAACACCACATCCAGGAGAGCATTAGTTAACTAGCTAGCAGTGTACACTCCTGCGAGTGGTTCCCATTATCAGTGGAGCCTTTCGTCACCTAAGAGCACTCACCTCTAGTCTCCTGCGCCCCGGCTGCTTGACCTACCCTTCACCGCCGAGCTCGAGTAGATGTGAGAGCTCGGCGGGGAGGGTTATTTACATTGCATGCAGCGAATCACTACGGAGCGCGTGGCCCCGCCCAATTACGGGTCACGTGATACATGCCGTTCGGGGGTCGGCCATTTTAAGCTAGTCAAACAAAAGGCTTAAGGGGGACTGGAATGTGTGTCCGTGCTTCTTGTGATTGTTCGTGTTGACCAACGCGGGCCCCTTCTTACTGGTGTTTGGAGCGTGTGTGGTTTTTAACGTAAGATGGTGAAACTTAGTGGTTATTTTGGCAATATGTAGCGGAGGAATCGCGCTACTAGAGATGTTAGGGCGGCCATGATGAATGATGTCACAGCACACGATCCCCTGGATAAATCGCCTGTTTAACGTGGTTTAACGGGGCGGACATCTTAGACTGGTGGAACTAACATATTAGCTCGATTTAATGCGCAGGCATCATTAGTGAAGTGTGTCAGCCAGGTAAAAGGCTCCTAAGATGCTGTGGCATATATTTTGTTCGTATTGTGGATGGTGTAATCGGCGGTGGGAGCCTTTGTTAGAGTGCTGTAAATACAGTTGCACTGTGTCATATGTGCCCATTGGTTCTTACAGAAAACATCCCAAAGCTGGATGTAGGATTGTTTGCAACAGTGTGTCAGATTCAGGTTGCAATGGCTCATAGCGATTGCCAAGGAATATCTTCATTGAGTCCCGTTCTGTCAGAGGATAGGCGGTGGACCCATCTCTGTTCCTTCCTGAAGAGGACATTCTTTGGGCAATTAGGGCTAGACTCAATTATTACCCACTTCACGGAGTCCTCATCGTGGCCTTGGTCTACATAATGTTTACACATCTTCGTGTGTGTCTTTTTGCAGCGGAAGTTACTCCGATGTTCAATGATCCTAGTTTTGATGGGGCGGGTTGTCATTCCGACATATTGCAAACCACAAGGACACGTAAGGAGGTAAACACAGTGTGAAGTGTTGCAATTAGTATGGTGCCTCAGCTCCCATATTTTCTGCCCATTGGTGGAACTCCGCAGAATCTGGCTGAGTTTTTATGTTACTCCATGGAATTGTGCAGAGTGAAACTCTGTGTGTTCCGCTCGCGCCTATCGACATGGCATAATAGCATAATTTGGGAAATGTTTCTTAACAAGCATAATACACAGCTATGAAATTGGCAGGACAGGTTTGTAAATGCAGTATTGCCCATCTGGAAAGGTTAGCGTTGTATGTGTGCGTCGGAGACTGCTCATCTATGCACAGAAAGGGGCAAACAAAGAGATATCGCGGTGCATACCCTGGTGCGATCGTTCTCTGGGGGAGATCTGGTTCTGTTTCTAGGTCGGGCGTTATGTTCCTAGTTCTGGGCTGTCGGTGCCCCGCCTGTGCTGTGCACTGGTCTGTCTCTTGGTTGGTGCACTCTTTCATCATCTGTTGGGGCGGCCCAGTTCTGTGCTGTCTCTTGTGCTCCAGTACGCCATATCGTCTTGTGTGGTTCTCATCTTTGCTAGGACAGACTCCACAGCTCTGCACGGAAGGGGACAGTCCACCCACACATTTTCTCTTGTAGGGAGGGGTGGTGAGCTCTGGGACCACTGTACAGCTGAGGGGGTCTCTTTTATTTATTTAAACTTTTAAAGCGCACAGCTACCCGCAGTGGGTTTCCCGGCGCTCAGGGACAGACTAAAGAAGAAAAACTTGCATGCTGATTTTACTGGGGCTACAGATTACTGCTGAAAGAGCCAAGTTTTAAGTCCCTTGCGGAAACGAAAAAGATTGGTTTCTGTCTTTAGGGTCACAGGGAGAACATTCCAAAATTTAGGACCCAGCTGGGCAAAAGAGCGGCCTCCCATTTTTGCTAGCCTAAATCTGGGAACGGAGAAGTCACCATTTACTGATGATCTTAGAGTTCGACCGGGCTTATAGGCCTGGATAAGGCCCTGAAGGTATTTAGGGGCTGAGCCGTGTTTGATTTTAAAAACGTGGCATAGGGCTTTGAATTTGATTCTATTTGGGATTTTGAGCCAGTGAAGGTCAGAAAGTGCTAAGGAGGCGGATGAGTATATTTTCAGCTTTACAAGGATGAAGGTTGAATCCTTGCAAAAGATGGCCCTGTGAGTTGCGCAGAGTTCCTTGAAGGTGGAACGCATCAACGTGGCTAACCAGTTAACCCTTTGCATGCTCATGACGGCCCTCGGCCGTCTTCCATCACGGTGGGCATGTGCGAAGGACGGCCGGGGCCATCCGAATCCCGCCCACTTTTAAAAACGCCTGCACAGCGGAAAAATGTGTCGCTCATGCAAGGGGTTAAGCTGCCCTGCATCTGGTATCAATAAAGGCACACACAGCACTACTTAGTGCAAGGTCACGTGTTCAGTCTTCTGTGTGATCTTGGGCACGTTATAGAAATAAACGCCTTAGGAGAGTTTCACTGCAGCGTAATGCTTATTAGATTAGCATTAAGTAGAAGAGGTTATGTATTGTGAGAATATATTTGCTTTCTTTGTGCTGGGAAGAGATTGCCGCCGGCTCCTGGCAGATTCTATTACTTTCAAATATTCCGATTCTTGCGCTACTGGCTTTATAAGACGCTGACACATGGATTAACCTCAGATTCGCGCCTCCATTCACTATAAAATGTAACACGCATTACAAAAGCTGTCAAAATATCATTAGAGCGCAGCAGCTCTGCTATTGCACCATTTAAAACCAAACTAATCTGCAACGGAAGACTTGAGGCGCACCAATATATGAAGAGACATGTAAATCGAAAAGGACGCCTACCTGTTTTATAAGGTATATTTTTATTCGCCATTAAAACAGCCTCATGCATGTTAGCTTATGTTTTACATTAAGCTGCCCGAGTGACTGACTCCAGCTCCTCGGACACCGAAATGCGCCCTGGGCAGCAAGAGGTGGACAGCAGGTGAACACTTGCAATGCCCCGCCCACCTGAGGCCTGTGCACAGGAGGGCGGGGGATGATCGTATGGGGACATGGACTGCAAAGGACAAGTACAGGCTGTAGGAAAGTGCCCTTTTTGACATGGTCACCAACACTTTCTGCCTGGTTAATAATGCAGTTTAGGCAGAAGTGCCCTGGGTTCCTGCTAACCAGGTCCCCAGTGCCAGAGCTCTTTCCCAAAACATATACAATTGTTTCCTCAATTGGCAATACCTTTGGCACCCCTATAAGTCCCTAGTAAATGGTACCCCCGGTACCCGGGGCATGGGTACTAAAGAGACTCCCTAGGGGCTGCAGCATGTATTATGCCAGCCTGAGGGACCCTCAGCACGCTCATGCAAACTGCGATTGTGAGCCTCACGACCGAAAGTGGTACCACAGAAACATCTTGAAAGTATATGTTTGCAGAATTGTTTTTTGTTATTCCATTGGAAAGCGGTGTGCGTAAAAACTGTGCTAAAACTGTGAAAAGTCTATTACAAAAATGTACTTAGTTGATAACTAAGTTTTGGGGTTTAATTTTTATATAAAGATTCCTGTTACCTTTCCATGTTGGTGATGTTCTGCTTTTTGAGTCGTATGCGTCATGTATTGACTCCGTGTGTGCAACTGATGTGTAACACTCCTCTCTGATAAGCCTCAGGCTGCTCGACCACACTGCCTTTGAAGAGAGCACCTTGAGATTGCTAGAGCAAGCCCTGTCCACTCAAAAGGCATACCTGGACTCTATGCACAGTATACCTCTGTTTGGTTCACTATATAAAGAGCCGGCTTCCTACAGAGGGCCGCCTTTTTGGTGCGAGTCTCATGCACTGAAGCACACTCTCACTCGTACGTTTCACGACTGTAGCCCAACCGCATCCATTTGCGGAGTGTCTCACACTTTCCTGCAGTCTCACTCACTTGTTGCCAGTTTCACTATTAGCTTCATAGTCTCACTCATCTGGAGTCTGTCTCACTCTTTGCTGCACAGTCTCATTAAGTTTCATAACCTCACACATCTGTTCACCGTCTCACACTTTCCTGCAGTCTCACTCACTTGTCAGTTTCACTATTAGCTTCATAGTCTCACTCATTTCAAGTCTGTCTCACACTTTGCTGCACAGTCTCACTGAGTTTCACAACCTCAAACATCTGTTCACCGTCTCCCACTTTCCTGCAGTCTTATTCATTTGGTGTCAGTTTCACCACTGGCTACCGTCGCACCCATTTAGTGTTTGTCTCACACCTTACCGCTCAGGCTCACCCACTGTAAGTTTTGGTTTTTGGAGCTCAGCCTCACAAAACTTTTTTTAATCAAATTTACAGGACCCATGTGTCTCTTCTACGCCTACCCGTATGTTATTAGCATAATGTATATTTTGTATTTGTTCTGCTCTGTCTCAGTAACTACTTATTTTAAATGTTGAAGTGATACAATTTGGTTGTTAATTTCCTCTGCCGCATGTAAATAAATTTTTTTTTTGGAGTGCACAATACCCCCCTCCCCCCTTCAGGCGTGGTTTCTGCTCCACGAGGAACTTTCTAAAACCAATAGCTTCAGAGAGCCCTCCAGTGAAGCCTGACAAAGCATTGCTGTATTTAGGGGCAGTTGCATTTTCTGCATAATTATGGATCTACCCCATTTGCCACACAATCCATCATCTGCTGCATAATGTAGATTTTCCTCAGCCTTGATGGGCAGACAATCTGGATTTTATTAAAGACACAGAGGCTAATCTTATGCAATATTCCTTCACTGCCACCACCACAGCAGCACATTCAAAGCTTCTAGAACTGAAGAACTTAGAACTCTCAACATTTTAACCCCCAAAAAATGTGTTTATAGCTCACACAGATCAAACGTTACTAAACATGGCAACACATTGTGGCAGGCTCTTTGCAAGGGTTGACTAGTCACCTTTCTGTTGCTTATTGCTGAATTTGGATGTCAGACTAGTTCTGATGAGATGAAACCCTAGCCCAGATAGTGGTACTGTGTAAAAAAATACAAACAAATGAAGTGATACCATCACAAAATGTGCCGCGTTATGCCACATGATTTGCATTTTCTTGCTGCATCATTTAGTAAACCCTGCCGCGTCCTTTGAACCTCCCCTGCAGCCTGTCGTTGGTCCTGCCCAGAGCTGAGTTACACAAGTTGTCGGAGATCAGTCGCGTCACAGAAAAGCAGGTCAGGTTCTAAAGCCTCATCTCTTTCTCTTTCCAGGTTCAGAATGATGAATATGCGAGTTTGCGTCGCCTGGCAGCTCCTGGTCGTCCCTGCCCTCTTTTCCATCGCTGTGCTAGGTAAGTCTCTTTCTGAGCCAATTATATTTTCTGAAAATACCCCCAAAATGTCTAAAATTGCTGGTGTCGGGTGATGATGCGTGACCCACTGGAAGTAGCCTTATCCGCCTTATAAAAGTTTCATCAGGCTGATTAGGTCCTTTCGATGACCCGCGTTCAGTGAAGGCCTCTCCCGGGGTGCGCGGTACCGGAAGGGCGGTAGGCAGATGCGCCCCGGCACATACCCCGCCTCCTCTTCCGCTGCACCCCAAAGGGTATCCAGGACCGAAGTCTGTCCAATGGCCAACCACCAAACAAGAGGGGCCTGCTTTTCAGGGCATCTGGTTGGCATCATTTAGACTGGCAGCATTGGGTACCCTTAAGGGGCTTTGCAATATATCCCAGAATGCATCACACTGGTGGCAGAGTTGTTCCCTGTAGTCAAACCTCTCTCAGATTTTATCTAAAGGTAAAATGTCTTCTACGTCTTAGAGAGAAGTACATGGTCCTTCTTGGCTGTAGGAAGATTTCTCAAAACTCAATCCCTTGTATAAGGCCCTTCGGGCTGGGGAGAGTCAGTCATGTGTCTTTCAGTAAGTAGCGCGTCGTTGCTCACAGCAGTTTGTGATTTGGGGAGAAGGGCTGTGCTTCAGAAATACCCAAAGTATTGAAAGTAAATAGTTTGTAAGAGTTCAAAAGGATCTCACCCGAGAGGTCCCCGTCGCCTCCACTTCTGTTATTCAGGATCCGGGTTCAGGGTCGGACTGGTCTATAGGGCAATACTATATCCTTTTGTATACTATGGTTCTGTCAGGCAGTTCCTAATAGGCTGGTTTGACAGCTCAATGTGTGCATTTTTGACTGTTTGTGGGAATGCTTTATGTTCTGCTTGTCCTGTCGATTTCCCTGATATTAAAACAAGCATTGCCTGCTGCAAGCTCAAATCCATGCGGTCTTCAATACCATGCGAAACACTTGGACAGTGTGCCTTTACAAGTTCAAAACTGCCCTCAGTTGCAAACATGGGCCACTCTTTTAGCTATCTGATTCATTAACTGGGTAGGGGTGTTTTTATTTTGGTGCCTGGTCCCATTTTCTACACCATTTCAACCTTGTTCCTGGGTGGTGGGGTTGCCGGCTCCAGCGAGACCCTGGTTTGCCTTCTTTTTGGGCACGAGTTGTCTTTGAGCATGTTTGGAGGAAACCTTCCAGTTTCAGGAACTCTCTTGGGATTTTATCTACTGCATGAAATGCACTCTGGATTGTAGGGATAAACACCATACTCCACAATCCCATATCTAAACACCACACTCCACAATCCCATATCTAAACACCTCACTCCACAATCCCATATCTAAACACCACACTCTGCAATCCAATATCTCACCCAAATGGAACAATCAGGGTTTGCCTGTTTTCATAATTCTCCAGGGAATGCATTTTGCAGATTTCTGCAAAGCCCAGACCCCACACCGGGCTATTTTCCAAACGCCCCTGGCATCCCTTCAGTGGTGCGGCGTGAGTGGACCCAGAACGGTCCGTGCTGGTTCTGCGGCGCTGAGCCTCGGAGCAACAGAGCCCCGGCGGCGCCGAACTGTAGCAAAGGCTTTGTTCATATTTTCCAGCTGACAAAAAAATATAGATTTCGAAACTGCATGTGGGCGAGAAAATTGGAATGAAGCTTTCGAAAATAGGACAGGGAATTCTCGTTGAAAGCAGAACAACTGTTCATTTATCCAGAGCCTTTATTCCCCCTTCTTTGCTCTGGCGGAAGAGGGGGAGGTCATGCGGGCAGAGAACCCCACAAACAAAGCATTTCAGACCAATCATAACAGACCAGAATAGGGGGGAGACAACAGGAAGGAGACAACAGGAAGGCGGGAAAGAGAAGCTGAGACTCCTTCCTGCAAACCGTGGAAATAACGACTGGAAAAATGAATTTAAAGTATTTTCTAAAGCACGAACATGACTCAAGAGTATCAGATTGTGGGGTTAGAGCGACTCGTCACGACTGGCTGGTTTATTCGTGTGTCAGGACTGACTCAGACCTAGCCCTGTTATGTTATAAAAGGTTTTGTAGCACGCTCAAATACTCAGGAGTGTCCTGACGGGCTTTCACTGTCATTGTGGGGAGAGGATGTAGCTTAACGGCTAGGGTGGTCGATCTCAAATCTGGAGAACCAGGTTCGAGTCTCGGCAATGACGTTCAACATTCTGGGCATCTCACTTAATCTCCCCGTGCCTAACAAAAAAAAAAATTAATTTGTCTTTGTGTAACGCAACTGGTGCTCATGTGAAGCGCTCTGATACCTTCGGGTCAAGTTTGCGCTATATAAAACTACGAAAGAAAAAAAAAATGGCCTTTTGTGTTATAACCAGGGTCGCTGTAATTATTTGATTTTGTGGTTGCTGCATTTTCTGCATAATTATGGATTTGCTGCATTTACTACATAATTGATCACCTGCTGCATAATCTGCAAATTTTTGCAAAAAATATCGCTTCTAGCGCAGGCAGATCGAACGTTGCTGAAAGCACAGCAACATGCGTTGTTGCGAGTGGAAGGTCCTTCGCAAAGGTTGACTGGTCATCTTTTTATTTCTTATTTCTGTATTTGGCTGTCAATGTAGTAATAATGAGGTGAAACCTTTCTTTACAAAGTGTGTACATGTAAAAAAAAATCAAAATAATGAGTTAGTACTAACTGTGGTGTTGGGAACATGAATCTAGGCACTGGTGTAGTGATTCTATTTATTGGTGTTGTCGCAGCCTGTCATTCTTAAAACAGGACGTTTCCCTAGGCCTCGCGGATCATGGTGGGGCGACGCCATCTTGGATTGGGTTTGCCCCAAGACTCTGAACCCTTGAGCAGCCCTTCTAGGACCGACTCCCTCCTTGCATGAATCAATGAAGATTTTTAGAGAACAGATTTGTCACCCCTGGGGGTATCTGGGCACTGGGGTGCAACGTCTCCATCGAGCCAGGTCTTGAGGAAGTGGCGGGAAGAAATAAACTAAAAAAGGCAAAACGGGGCAGAAAAACGAGTAGAAAAGGCAAAACAGAGCAGAACAAGACAAAACAGAGGACAGAAAAATGTGCAGAAAAGGAAAAACGGAGGACTGAAAAATGAGTGGAAAAGGCAAAACAGAAAAATGAGCAGGAAAAGGAAAAATGGAGGACTGAAAAATGAGTGGAAAAGGCAAAACAGATCTGAACAAGACAAAACAGAGGACAGAAAAATGTGCAGAAAAGGAAAAACGGAGGACTGAAAAATGAGTGGAAAAGGCAAAACAGAAAAATGAGCAGGAAAAGGAAAAATGGAGGACTGAAAAATGAGTGGAAAAGGCAAAACAGATCTGAACAAGACAAAACAGAGGACAGAAAAATTTGCAAAAAAGGCCAAACGGAGGGCAGAAAAATGAGCAGGAAAAGGAAAAACGGAGGACTGAAAAACGAGCAGAAAAAGGCAAAACAGTGCAAGAAATGAGCAGAGTAGGCACAAACAGAGGGAAGCAGGCAGACAGGCAGCAGAGGGTAGCGGACTGTAGGCAAGCCGGACAGGAGAACTGCCCCGGGGGAGCAGGCACGAGGTCCTGCTTCCTGCATGTGAACACGCATCGCATATTCTTTGTAATTAACATCCGTTTCCCCCATATGAGCAGCAGTGCCCTACAGACGCTTCCTTGAGGGCCTTTAATGATACATAACACACAGCGGCCAGCGAAAGGTCAGCTCTCCACCAGCATCCTTCCGAAAGCGGCCTCTTCATTAATCACTGCAGCCAGGAAAGGCCAGCCTCTCGCTCTCTAATCATTTTCACTTTATTAACTCTTGATTAGATAATGATTTTAAAAGCCATTTGCAATTAAACTTGCCAATTTGTAGTGTTTTTTGTGGACTGTTAAAGAAATGCAGTTTTTTCAGGCTCTCTCTCGCTAAAGTAACGGTATCGTTTCTAGGATTCTCTTGTAGTTGTTCTTGGCTGTTTCCAACACTTAGGGGTGCAGAAAGGATGCAAAAATTGAGCTCTTCAAGCACGGGTGCACCAATGAACCCCATTTCATCACACTACCTTGTGTTGTCTTGTAAGACCAAGTTTTATATAGTATTAGAACATTGGAATGTGGAGCACTCCATTTAATACAATGGAATGCTCTGTGCTTCTACGGGCTGGTAAAAGTCCGCAGAGCAACCTTCCAATGTTGTTTCAACAAAGGTCTCTCTGAGCTCGAGGGGATTTCAATAATTTCGGACTCCGAGAGGCCTTTGTTTAATTTGTTAGAACATTCTGCCCTCAAGTGGCAAAATGTTATAATAGCCACTCCCTTGTTAAAGGCCCTCACTTTCGGCTCGGGCCTTTAACGTTGAAGCGGGCCTTTAATGGCTGGTATAGCCTGCTACGACAGGCTATAAGGTTATATTCACCCACTGCTCCTCTTCCACCGGTTTACAAAGATACTACGTTTCCCATTGCAAGTGATAACTGGTCATCCAGTCCTGTTTGTATGTCCATGAAGTACCTGTGATATTGACTTTCTTTTTTTAAAATAAGCATAAAAAATGCACTGCCTGAGGTACCTGAAACTGACGTGGCTCAGTTGAAAGTCCGTGTCAGCACATTCTTGCTCTAGTAAGGGTTTAAGTTTTAGCAAGGATCAGCAACGCAATGTCAGCAAGGTATCGTAGTTACCAGTCAGCAAATTGTGACAATACTCTTTTAGTGAACGTTCGCAGCTTTCTGTTAGCAGAGAATAGCAGAAAACTGTTAACTAATGCGGACAGCAGAACAGACCCATTTTGCAGCAAACAATTGGCGGACAAGCCGCGTGAAGCAGAGTATTGGAATTAAGATAGCGTGTGCGCATAAAGTGCCCCTCCACCCTACTTCACAAAGGCTGATAAGCCGGCAGTGATTTTTGCTATGCCTCACTCCTTAATTTGCAGAGAATAATCCACAAATTGGATTTCTAGGAGGATTTGCATTTTTATATTGAGAGCTCAAAGCCACTTACACCCACAAAGCACATGCTTCGCCTCTTTTTGAGGTAGAGTCCGACAGTAGGCAGTTACTAAGGCAACAGTTAGGAGGTGGATTGTTCATGGTTTGCCTTCTGTTGTGCAATTTCAAAGACACTGAAGTCGCTCAAGGCCTTTAGCACTGGGTAAATGGCAGCATTTGCTCTGTTTATCACAATCCTTTGCAGAGATGGCAAGGCAGAAACCTTGACTTCTTATCATGTGTACGAGCAGGTGTTCTGAATGGAAGCACATTCAAAGATGGACGCCATGTTCGACAGTCCACAAAATGTCTTCATCAAAAGAAGTTTTTGGTTTCAGCCCTTCAGCCCGACTGGAGTCCCGGCTTGGGTATGTGTCCTAAGTGCCGTCCCCCTTTTCGACAGTGATAGACAAGGAAACTGAGATGTTGCTGGAGGAATTTGTGAAAGCGAATCTTTGAAGGTGTAACTACAGATGGTGCGTTACCTCCAGAAAGTTACTCCTTGTCCTAGTTCAGTGACTACAACCTCAAGTGGTCCCTGCCTACATTCACAAGACCTCTTCTTCCTTCACTACAGCAGACGACCTCACAAACGTACAAGGGTTAGCTGGCCACACAGAAAGATAGGCGAGGATCCTACTCTGCTTCATCCACTAGCGTAAGGGTTTATTTCCAACACAAACCACCAGGATGATTGCACAGCGGAAGATGAGCACGGAACTCAACCAAAAGTCTTCATTGAGACACAGCAGGGTGATGGGTTAGCTTGTACCTCACGGAGGAACTGAATTTGGAGCTGGTGAGTGATGGATAGATGGAGGGTGGGTGGTAAAAGAGGCTGTGGATGCATTATACTTGTGTACACGTACATGTTTTCAAATCCCAATTCACTCGAACTTATACCTGATCAAGTAATTTCTTTACCCCTTCTACCTTGTGCACATGATACGCTAGCGTGGGTGAGGTTTGCAGAAGGTTCTGTGGCGCTCTACAGAAGCACACTTGAAAGTTGTTGTGAACTTATTTATGTGCGGTGCTTTGAGGTGGAGGGATCACCCACTCTCCAGTTGGACGACCAAAATCACCCAGTTCGTACAAAAAATTGTTTTCCCCAGCACACGCTAATGTCAACATGTATTACATAAAAAACATATATCAACAATTCTTGTCCTTTGTATTTGTTCAGCTTATTCTCATATGTTCTTGTTTAGTTCTTTTTTTAGCCAACACGTGTTTCGCTGCCCATGGCAGGTGGCAGCAAATTCCTCAGTTCTGTTTCGTCGGTATGGTTAGTGTTATCTTTTAACCGGTTGTATTTCCGTCCGGGTTTCCCCAAATAGTTTGTTGTCTTCGTTAGGTTTTCTCTCCCATCGTGTCAATATTATCCTTTATTATTTGTTGTCATCCATTTTACCGCCTTCCGAGTGTTTGCTCGTGCAGCCTTCCGTCGTCCCAGCGAGTAAGCTTTGACTTTGTAGACATGAAATTCAGCTACTGCCACACTCAGTTGCGGACTCGCTTTCACTAGGGTCCCCCGACCCTTGGAGTTAAAGATCCTTTCCGCCATCCAGGGACCGGTGCGAAGAACAGATGTCTCAGTAACTTGATGTACCACCCATGTAACGTGGGGTCACCTTATATAGTCAAAAGCAGCAAGGTTGGCACAGGGGGTGAGTGGGAAAGACTGGCTTATGCAAAAACACTTGCATTGCATAAGGCACTACTCCTGCCACCGATGGGCACAGCCTTCGCCAAGGCCTCAGACCCTCCTCCCCTACAAAGGGAGCTTGGCACATTAGGGTGGGGCCAGGACACGGGTACGGAAGGCCCGGGACTTATGTACCTATAACCTGAAGCTTGCCCTCCTCGGAGTGTGACTCTACCCATGTGTGAATAACCGACCAGTAGAGAGTGGCCGTCTCGCCCCGTTTAAAGCTCGGGATCACAACAGTGGCTGTAGGGGTCCCCAGAAAGAGCCCCATCTCTCTGCACTGACTCTCTACTGCCTGTAAGGTCCCATACTCTCTGCTCCCTGGATGTCTGACATCTGCTTGCGTCTGGGTTCCTTCATGCTCCATAGCAGCAGAGAGAGGAACAAAACAAAAGGCATATAATATGCCAGAAATTATAAATCTTCAGTCTCGATGTAGAAACTTTTTCTTCTATGTTTTTTTGAAAGGATGGGAGATATACACAGCCACAGCCAACGCGTTTCACCCGAAAAGTGCTTCCTCAAGGCTAGAACAACAAGTTGCACGATAGATCACGGACTGGTTTCCGTTCTTCTATCCTCCACTCAAAACTACAAAAGCTATTTATCCGAAGATGTGTATCCAAAAGTGGGGCAAATTGATAAGTAGACACGTGTTGAAAAACTCGGATAAGCGCACTCGTAAACACTGAGCTCAAACGGTTGTCACAGGGTAGGAGAGCACTGGACAGAAGAGTAAATGGTTCATTTCTAAGTTGAGTGCTCTGTAAGGACCAAAGTGAGACAAACATTTGCTTTTCAAACTTTGAAAATCCAGCTTCTTGGAATTAGGATGTCGCTCTCACTAGTCCACAGCTCGCTATTCCTGTCCCCACCGCTTCCCCTCTGGAGTCCTGGCCTGTTCGGATTGTCCGCCGGAAGCAGAACACACCTTAAGGCTTTCCAGTGAGTCTTGCATGTTCGACTGGACTCTGTGCTATGCGGCGGCCCCCTGGCGGCTGTGGTGACCCAGTCTGAATATTTGACTAGAACCATTTCGGATCATAACCCTTTACTGATCTCAATGCAGTGGCAGCAGGCGAGATCGGCGGTTCCATCATGGCGACTGCGGCCTGATACATTGGAAGATCTGGTGTTTAGCGACACGGTTCGACAGGGCATTGACTGTTATTTTGAAGACAATGGAGGCTCGGCCTCGACCAGATCAGTGGAGTGGGATGCAATGAAAGTGGTGGTGAGAGGGGTATGCATGGGCAGCTTTTCAAATGCGAGAAAAGCAGTGCTGAATGACCTTGCGAAAGCAGAACAGGTGTTGAGAGGGCTGGAACGACGAAGGCCTGAGCGGCCAGACTTACAGGAACAACTGATGCAGGCTAAAGAAATGGTGGCGACTGAGACGGAACAACTGCGGTGCTATGATTATAAGTCATATGTTACTAAGGTGCATGAGGAGCGTGATAAAGTGGGTACGCTCTTGGCCAAACTAGCTGATCCGGAGCCTAGGGGGTGCCTGGTCATGAGTATACGAAAGGAAGATGGAGATGTGGTTTATTCTCAATCAGCAGTCCTGGCGCGCTTTCAATCCTATTATACGGGACTGTATGAAAGCCACCTGGAGGCAGAGGTCTCGGAGATAGGTGAGTACCTGAATCCGATTCCGCTGCCGGTGTTGGATAGCGAGGAAGCAACAGAATTGGGGGGGCCCATAACATTGGCAGAGATAAGGGGGGCAATTAAACATATGGCGCGAAACAAAACCCCGGGGGTGGACGGGCTACCTATAGAATTTTATGCCAAATTTGTTGATATACTGGCGCCTAGATTGTTGGTGGTGTACTCGGAGGCGAAGCAGAGGGGGTGCTTGCCTGAATCAATGAGGGAGGCACTGGTGGTGCCACTGCTGAAGCCGGGCAGAGATGCGTTGGACGTGACATCTTACCGCCCATTGTACATGTTGACGGTGGACTATAAGATTCTGAGTCGCATCTTGGCCGCCAGGTTGATGCCGCACATGACTACATTGGTACACAGGGATCAGGCGGGATTTATCCCGACTAGGAACACTTCGATGAACATACGTCGTCTGATCCGCATTATGGATGGTGCTGGGGCATCGGATCTTGACCCTGTGGTATTGGCGGTTGATATCGAAAAGGCTTTTCATAGCCTTGAGTGGGAATACCTGGATGGAGTACTGTTGAAATTTGGGATAGGTGAAGGCTTTCGGAGGTGGACGAGGGTGCTTTACTCGTCGCGAAGGCGCGAGTACGGCTGGGGCCTATTGTATCTTCAGCATACCCAGTGTGTAGGGGGATGAGGCAGGGTTGATCGTTATCCCCTCTGCTGTTCGCTTTAGCAGTGGAGCCGTTGGCGGCACAGGCACGGTTGGGCACCATGTACAATGGGATAGCGCGAGGACCGGAGTCGCATTATATATCACTATACGCCGATGATCTGTTATTGTATCTAGCGGATCCAATGCAATCACTAGAGGGGGCAGTGGATATGCTGGGTAGGTTTGGGCAGCTATCAGGCCTCCGGGTGAATTGGACCAAGACCTGTGTGTTTCCATTGCGGAAGGGCGCGCCCAGTCCGCCGCTGACGAGAGAGGTGGTGTGGGAGCCCTTCTGTTTCACCTATTTGGGGGTGCGCATTTATCATGAGGCTGTGGACCTCTTGGAAGGGAACGTGGAGCGGTGTATTCGGGCGCTGAAGGGCAGCATGGATTTCTGGGCCTCCCTTCCGTTGTCGGTATTGGGACGAGTGGCATTGTTGAAGATGGTGGCACTCCCGCGGCTGCTTTACTATTTCCGGACGCTACCGATATGGATCCCGCAGAAGATTTTTAAAGATCTGAAGACATTGGTGACTGGCTTCCTTTGGGGCCATGGGCGGCGCAGGGTCGCTTTGAGTACTCTGACTAGACCTAAGCCTGAGGGAGGGTTGGCCGTTCCTGACTTTGAATTATACTACCTGGCGGCGCAACTCCAGGTGTTGACACAAAATGCCGCTAGAGTATTCAGGGGCCCTGAGCGTGATCGGGAGCTCGGCATCCAGAGGGGTGTTTTGTCATATATAATAATGCAACAGAAACTGGACATGAGGGAGCTCGCGATAGAAGAAAGAACACTTAAATTGTGTTGGCACAGGAGCTTGAAAAGAGCAAAAAGAGACCGGCCGTACGCGCCGGAGATACCGCTGGGAATGCTGACCGCGCTGCCTCATGGAGGCGATTGGTCTCAACTGTTGGGGTGGGAGGAGCTGGGCCTGCAGGTAGTGGGGGATCTGTATGTTGATGGGACATTAGTCCCCTATCGGACGCTGCAGGATCAATTTGGCCTACCGGATGGGACTTTCCTGCTGCACGCAGCGGTGGTGGCAGCGATGCAGCGATATTGGAGGAAAGGGTTGGAAGAACCGGAAGTGACCATGGCATGTCAGTATGTGGTGATGGCGGCGGGCACTGTTAAGGCGGTGTCTTGTCTCCATACTAGAATGCTGAGTGAGGGACTGGCGCCACTACTGGCATTGAAGTCACGGTGGGAGGTCAGCGTAGGCAAGCCCATACCGGACACGGTTTGGAGCCAAGTGTTACAACGGACGTGGAAGGGAACGAGGAATGCGCGATTTCAACTGGTGCATTTTTTCATTATCCACAGGGCATACCTGACACCGGAGAGAGTGAAACGGTATTTCCAAGTGCCCGATGCCATGTGCCCGAGATGGTATGCACCTGTTACAACGCATTTTTTACTCCGCACTACCATTACAACGCGACTTTTACAACGCATACCATTACAACGCATTGCGCTGGGGGGCGCTCTAGGATAGGGAATAAGTATAATTTACTATCCAACAACTTCCCTAGGGTCCACGGGGACTGGAGTTAGAATAGTAAATTATACTTACCACTATCCAGCACCCCAAAGCGCTATGCGTTGTAATGGTATGCGTTGTAATGGTCGCGTTGTAATGGTAGGTAGTTGTAACGGTATGCGGAGTAACGTCATACATCCGCCCGAGATGCTTGACACCCGAGGTAGATTTGGATCATATGCTATGGAATTGCCCGAAGTTAGGAGCGTACTGGCCAGCAGTGGGGGAACTCCTGAATGCAGTAACGGATAGGGAGGTAGACTTTGATATGGCAGCGTGTCTGCTCCTCTGGTTCCCTCATACCAAGAAGACAAAAATTACTAGTAAATTTATAGACCTGGGAATCATGCTGGCTCAAAGAGAGATAACTTGGCACTGGAAATCTAAGGAAGGTCCGTCAGTGAGGAGATGGTTGAGTGAATTGTTGAAGTGGTCAGGCTGCGAAAGTGTTATCAGAATGCGGCAGGCCACTAGGACTGGCCATGAGAAGTGCTTGGAGTTGGCGAGGGCGTGGGAGATGGTGGTCCAGGCATTGCGTGACTATGTGGCGGAAGATGAAGAGGAGGAGATGTGATAGTTGGGTTCCATGTGGATTGCACGATGGTGAATGGATCCTATGGGGGATGTACTCTGGTATTTGCAAGGTTTGTCAGTACCCGAATCAGCAGCAGTTGTGGGGGGGGGGACGGGGGGGGGACGTTCATGAAAGGGTAGTTAGGCACCGCGTCGTAGTTCAGAAGAACAACTGGACCTGTTAGGATGTGGACAAGAACTGAAGAACGTACCCAGGGAGTATTCTGGGTTCTGATGGTGCAAGGGGGGGAGGGCGTTAGGGGGGTAAAAGCAGACACAACATGATGTGACCGACCGAGTGCCCGAGCAGGGCATACACTGAGGCAGCTTCTGGAGAACAGTGCTCTTGGCGCGCCGCCCAGCCTCCGGGATGTGGGCTGAATGGCTGTGTAGAGTATTTGCTTCATTTTCAATTGTGATGTCATAAGTGTAATGGTTGGCCTAATTTTGATGACTTGTCTCTAATTCTGCAATAAAAACAAATTAAAAAAAAAAAAAAAGGCTTTCCAGTGAGTAAAGTGAGAAGAAAGGTTGCGGCAAGCTTGTGAAAACGTACCTGTTTAAGCTGTAGGGTGCAGGACTGCCCCCTACTTGTCGTTTGACGGGAGAGTAACTCTCGCAGGCGTTAACGGGGCCAGCTTGCCTGCTTTATTTTTACTTTTTCAGGGTTTTGTGTTTGTTACCACCAGTTCTGCCACTGTATAACCATAGAGCCCACAAGCAGTGCCTAACTTCTAACGGTGCCAGTTCAAAGATGGAGGAACCTATAGGCAAAATGGAGTTCAGGCTGATGTCAGAGGTCAAAGGGCAGCACCACTTAAAATGGTGGCGGGACCCACCAGATCATACCAAGGCAAACATCCCTCATGCGGGTGATGGAATCTTCCACCGTTTAGCGATAAACCTTTCCTGAGCCGCATCCCCTCCCACAACAGTTCTTAGCGCCTAACGCCACTTCCAGGCACCTTTTCTTAGCATCTCCTCTCTAGGCCCTTCATTCGCTTTTTACCGCGTGGGCATAATGGGAGGTGGGAGAGCCAATACTTTAATCAATACGTGAAATGAAATGGAACACACGATCGATACATGAAATGAAACGAGGCCTCCTTCGTAATGTAATGCGCTTCTTGTTTTCCTTAAACATCTGGGAATGTTAGGCCAAGCTTGGCATTAATGCACCGGTCCTCTCTGCCATTCCCCAGAGTAGTACGGGCCTGTAGGGGCTCCTGGGGGGACTTTACGGCAGGCCACTGCCTCTGGCAGGCTAGCAGGGCTGGGGGAAAGTCCTGCAAGCCTCTCTCCTTTTCTTCAGGCCCCCCAGACTTCCAGAGGCTTCTCTCTTGGAACAGATCCCTGGTAGGCCTGTCCAAGGTAAGCACAGGGTGTGGGTCCCACACCCTGGCGGCAGCTTCCTGTGGGTCTGTGGATGAAGTGTGAGCAAAGGAGGTCTTGCCCTTAACTGCACGTTCGGGGTAATCACTAATTATTTTATGTTATGTGCAGTTGTATAGCGCACATCTCAGCAGGAAGGGTATCCTGGCGCTTTGCACCAGCCTCTCCGTTCACAGACATCTAAGGAGCAACTTTAAAGGGCTAAGTTTGACGTTTTCATGTCCTTGGTCATAAGGGCGACGTCACGTGGTTCGGGTGCAGCGTTTTCCATGTATCTATCTGGAGGCTCTAGCGGTGGGCCGGTGGGTGTCCAGCCGTCCGCCCGACCCCCGGTCCAGACAGACAGACCCCTGTGTCAATATCTGAGGCTGAGCATCGAGCGCGTGCCTCAAGCCAGACCCCGGCCTGCAAGGCGCCCTGCAGGCCTGTGAGAGCTGCTAACATGTCAAACACCCAAAGGCACAAATATGACATTAAAAAATGGAAATATCTATTGCACCACCTCGGCCGGGCGGCTCCCTGCAATAACATGCTGTTAACTTAACATTTGAAAAGCTGGATTCTAAAAACATGGATGCGCAGGCGGAAGTGGGGGCCACCTGTGGTTTCTTCTAGATACGCAAGCGCGCGGGTGCGCGTGCGTGCAGACACGTACGTACTTGCGTGCGTGCGTACTCACGCGCAAACACCATTTAATTGAAGTGGTTTATCTGGCTTGAAATGCCGTTTGACACAACGGTGTCCTGAAACCGGCGCGTGAACACGTGTGCAAGCCAATGCAACATAGCAAATGGCAAAGCCACGTACAAACACGCACGTTACACGTGCTAATAGCACAAACACACATTCAGAAACAGATGCGCATTGACAAACCTGCAAAAACACCCTGCACACTCCTAGATTAAGAGACACATAGACACACACACACACACACGGATACTTTACCCCCTCACAGTGCTTCATATCAGAGAAAGTTTACATTCCCCAGGGGCGGCTCTAGGCTCATGGCGGCCCTGGGCAGGGAGTGTAGGGTAGGGGGCCCCGGAAGAGGGGGTCCGGGCGGAGCGCGGAGGCCAGTGAAGAGGGGTGTGTCTGGGTGTTTGGAAGTGGAACAGAGCTGGAGGCCGCCAACTCCCTGCCAGTGGCCGCCACGCAAATATGTATCCATCCTCAGAGGATTATTATATTAAAGGATATATATTGGCGTGGTGGCCCCTGGGGTTTGGTGGCCCTGTGCAGGTGCACAGCTTGCACATGCCTAAGGCCGCCCCTGCATTCCCTGCCACGCCAACCCACAGTCCCCCAAAACCATCATTACATATCAGACTTCTTAAAAAGTACATTTAAAAAGACATGCAATGCCTGTTTGCCACGCAGTAGCGTGCCAGCGCCCATTGTACCCCTCAAACCCCCACCCCAGACCCCGGCCAAATAACTAAAATGTTTTAAAAGCCACTTTTTAGGTTTACTTCATTATTTAAACATGAAGCACAGTAGCATACTTTATTTTCCCATTAAAAAAAAAAATGATTCGTAGTTTCTTAAAATTTCGTTGCTAGTAATAAAATGTGCTGCGTTCTTTAATGTTAGCTGTTTTCCCAATTTGAACTACACAAGTTTAGTGAAGTTTGCATTTTTTTGCACACTTTCCCTAAATTTTTAAAAGTGGAATCCACAGCAATCATTAATTTACATATTAACTTCTATGGGGAAGTGTTAATTCAACAGATAGCGACGTGGTTGATTTATAGGTTCAGTGGCGCTTAGGGTTTAGATTCGCACTATTTTAATCAATTCCCAAATATTTGCACGGTGCTCAAAGGTATGGAAAACCACAGAAAATCCATAAATCAAGAGACTAGTCTCTCACCAAGAAACTTTCTAGCTCCCAAGCACACGTAAGTACATCAAATTATTTCCACTTATTCAGAACAATACATATTTCTTAGGCAAAGAACAAGTGAGTCAATAGTTCCAATTTCCAAGTCAAATTCTTGTCTTGTTTTAATTCTGATTGCTTCCAAACAGCACAACAGCCAACGCGTTTCGTCGCTACAGATAGTGGTTCCGCGACTTTCTCAAGGCTGCATAAAATAGACATACAGATTGGTATAATATTTCATCAAATTCGTTGACCCCAAGCACAATAGTGAATGCTGTCTTACCAAGACAGTCCACCCGTTGTGGTATGCCAGCTAAGTGGCCAAACATTATTCAATTCTTTACATTTAATTGTCTAGGTTCTATTCATCTCAAAACACTGCAATTAAGACTAGTGTATATTCTAGATCAAATGGGATGGAAGGAGCGGAAACAAGTGGTTCCAAATGGTTCAAAACATCTCAACCTTACTCCCCAGAAAAGCCAATGTGACCAATTGTGAAATTAAGTAAAAAAGTGTCGGTATAGAATCGCCAGTCAGAACGTGGTCCCGATTAGTAAATCGATATTTCATGCATGACAGAAGGGGGATAGTAACAAAAGGAATTAAACAAGCGAAAACAGAATTATCTTTTGGTATCAATGTTAATTATTAGTCAAAAGGAGTATAAAAACTGTACTAATGTTTAACGAATTTGATGAAATATTATACAAATCTATATGTCTATTTTATGCAGCCTTGAGAAAGTCGTGGAACTATCTGTAGCGACGAAACGCGTGGGCTGTTGTGCTGTTTGGAAGAAATCAGAATTAAGACAAGAATTTGACTTGGAAATTGGAACTATTGACTCACTTGCTCTTTGCCTAAGATATATGTATTGTTCTGATTAAGTGGAAATAATTTGATGTACTTAAGTGTGCTTGGGAGCTAGAAAGTTTCTATGGGGAAATGTTTCATAACTCTGCGACATTAATCAGTGTCTGACATAGCTCAATTTGATTTATGCAAACCGTTTTGTTGCGTCTTGTGGGATGTGCAGGGCATTGTGACATCTGCAGACGCAAACAATGATGTGTGCAAGGCACAAATGCTGGGCATGTGTGGGAGGCTGATACACAGGGAGACGACACTTCACCGTTGTTATTACAGAACACTTCCTCACCGGTCCCACACGAGGACGTTACCACAGGCCCAAGGCACTAATGCACTCACTTATGGCACCCGCCAATGATTGATGCGGGGCTTTGTGACACGTACAAGTTATTATGACAGAGCGCTGTGTCGCGAGTTCCACAAGAGGACATTATTACATGCCCAGGACAGCAATAAAGACCATTATCACATCAGCAGTGATTGATGTGAGAAGCTACAAACTCCTTCGACAGGCCTTTCAGGTGTCAGATGCTGACACAGTTGTCGTCACTTGTTAAACATATTAGTTTGCGAAAGTGCCTCTTTTGACGTGGTTCGCCCCCACGTTTTGCCTGGTTTTGATGTGGTTTCGATTGTAGTGCACAGGTCCCCTGTGCTAGTTCTTCTTCCCTAAAAACATAACCCCAATTGGTATTTCTGTCCTCTGTAAGTCCCTAGTAGGTGGTACTCTGAGTTCCTAGGGCCTGGGAGCTGAAGAGGGTCCCGTAGGACCCCCCTCTCTAGGACCATGCCACTGCCTTTGCAGCCTGCATGCCGCTGTGAGATAGAAACCGACAAAGTCAACATGGCACCCTACCTGGGTGCCATGCCAACCAGCACTGCCTGAAGGTATAGCTATGTCGCCCCTCTAGCAGGCCTTACAGCCCTAAGAAAAAGTGCACTACACCACAGATGTGGGCATATCGGCATGAGCAGATACGCCCCTACAATAATTGGGAACATTTCCTATTATTGTAAGTGCCAAGGAAGCCATAGAGAGTACATGAGCTGGAAACTTGACAACTCGAGTTCCCCAGCATCATGATGGCTTCACAGATACCAAACAACTCCTATTGATAAACCCACACTGATGCCAGTGTGGGATTTATGAAACCATGTACCCAAAGGGGACCTCAGAGGGGACTCCTGAAAACCTGCCAACCGTGGTGTGGTCTCTGACCGGCTGTAGGCAGCCTGACACTGCCAGACATGTGTCTGGATCCCTGGGGGGGGGAGAGCCTCAGCTCTCCAGGGGCCAGAAACAATGCATATCATCAGCAGAGGTGTCACACCTCCTCCCCCTGGGCTAAAGCTCGAAGGGGAAGTTTAAAAGCCGGCTGCCTTTGAAATGCATCCCCCAGCCTGTGCTGCTAGCAGCAGATGGCAGCCCCCGGTTTGCACCCCCACTTTGAGCGGGAAAACTAATGGGAAAACTTTAGAAGAATAGGGTGTGTGCCCACCTCTGCCATCTCCACCCCTAAGGTGGGGGAGGCGAAGGGAAGCACATCTTTCAGTCCCTGGCATCTTGAAGATCGGGGAACCCTCGAATCAGGGCTAAGTCTATGCCCCCTCCCACAAGAGAGTGGTATAAAAGAGTGTGTAAACAATCCAGGTAAGGTACCCATTGGCTCTACCTGGTACTTCCCTAAAAAGAACTAAATCTAGTATTTAGGTGACTTCCTTACACCTGGAAACTAGATCTGCAATGACCAAACAAGAAAGAAGACGACCCTTCAGAGAAGACTGAAGACAACGACTGCCTTGGCCGGAGTCTTACCGGCCTGTCTCCAGCTTCTGCGACCCTGCAACCTGTCTTGCAGCCAACAACCTTTGAAAACCCTGGGAGGACTGTGTCCTTCGAAAAAGACTCCAGTCTCCCATGGACAACGGATCTGTCCAAGAAGAAACCTACTCCAAGGAAACCGGATCCAGACGGATCCACGTCTCCTGCCCACTCTGCACCCGACGCCCACGGCCCGGGTCTGAGTGGCTCACTTGTGCACTGAGGACTCCCTGGCGATCCTGACCTCATGTCCAGCGTTGGTTGACCGCTAATGACCTCCACGACGGCGCCTGCAGTGTGAATCCAGAGGCTCCCCCCGACCTGCTCCAGTAGGAAGACTCTGATGCTGAAAGGCACCCGTGCACCCGACGCCCCTGGGCCTTGGTGAGCTCTGCAGATGGTGTCCCTATATCTCTACTTACCTCTTCAGCCTCCAGTGCCACACATGCTGCGTCTTTGCCGACAAGAGTGTCCCCATTGAAAAGCATTGGGGGCCCGACATTGAAACTGCACCATGCACCCGCCCGCCCCCGTGCCGCTGGTGGTGTATGGTTGATGCTACTTTGCACCCTCGTTCTTAACCTAACCCCTAAATATTAGCCCCTGCAACCAATCTTCTTACCTGCAAGCGGTGTGACTCCAGGCACCCCCTATATTCATTGTAACGCATTGGGCCGAACTCTGATTTTGACCTCTGCACTCAGCCGCCCCTGTGCTGGTCGTGCAGTTTTAGTATTTACCTGACCCCTGGCCCTTGCTGACTTTTGGTCCCGAAGACTAGGATTGTAAGTGCAATACTTTCCTGTTTAACTGCAATATTGTTTTCCCCATAAGATAACACTGGAATGTTTTGAAAAGTTTGTGTCGATTTTTCAAAGTGTAAATTATTTTTAATTTGAACCGTAGTTAGCTTATTACAAAGATTTTTGGCTTAAAATAAAGAACAAACAAAGTATCGTTTTTTAAAATTGGTGTGAATCTCCTTACTGAGTCATGTGTCCGTTATTGATCACTGGGACTTGAGTGGGAACTTTCTTCAATCCTAGCTTCTGTACCAACCCATAGTCAATAAAATTTCCCGTGGCCCCGGAATCCACCATTGTGTTTACCGATACCTTTTTCTGTCCTGACCCCAGATACATGGGCAATATCACATGTGACACAGCTTCCATTCTGTCCACTACTCCCAAGGATGGAATCCTCCATTCCCTAGGAGAGGTAGGCCTACTCTCAGTCCCCTCTTCTGCTTCTTGTAACGCATAGGAGTTTTCTGCAACTACTGCAACCATCTTTTTGGGAGGAAAGAACAAGCCTCTTTTTTGGGGTTTTGACGGACATTCCCTCACGTAGTGCCCCTTCTTTCCGCAATACATGCATAGACCAAGGGCACGTCTGTTCTCTCTTTCTGCCTTGGTTAATGGTGGCCGTACAGCTCCTACTTCCATAGCCTCAGGACCTGAATCCCTCTTCTGATTAACGCTCTCCACCTCATACCCACTCCATGTTCGCCCGCCTCTCTTCCGCTCACCTCCCCTCTCAGACAGACGGTGATCCAAACGCAGGGTCAGATTAATCAATGCTAAACAGCTCGTGGGCTGGGGATCGATTTGGGCCAGGACGTCTTTCATGTCTTCGTTCAACCCCTGATAATACAATGCCATTCTTTTTTCTTGGGTAAATGATTCTGTCACGATTCTGGAAACCTCAGGATCAGGGTGATGCCAAAAGGGGTCCACCTCCTGATTTCCCCACACTCTGACTGCACATATAACACAGAGCGTAAAGGTAATCAAGCGAGGGATAAATCAGGGAAGGTAAGGAAAGGGTCTGGAACGGATGGGATAGCTGAAACGACAAGAAAGAGAAGGTTATTACATCAATCCTAACTACTCTCATTCAAGTCTCGCTAGTAGAATGGTACATACCAATATATCAGGAGGGGGACCTCTTTCCTCTAAAATCATAGATACTTCTCTATACCAGAGGACTCCCTGTGAAGAAACCACTTGTCAATAAAGATTCAACAGTTATCAGCATAACACAAAAGACCTAGCATTCCCCACACATACCATATATGCTTCCCTTGATTAGCGAATAGTTTTCTCCAGTAACCCAGTTGAATATAGGTAGCGAAGCGGCCATAGAACCAAAATCAAGTAGTTCAACAAGTCGTGAGTTTAGACTTCAAGAGCACCTCCAGTTCAGTTCAGGACAAAAAGAGTTCAATTTAGTATTCCTAGCTGGGCCCAACTAAATAATGGAATACTAACAAAAATAAAACCAAGCAATTCTTCCTCGTCCGAGGCTTACCAGTTCCAGGTTGTGGGGGATTGATCAAAGCACCATCCAAGGCTTACCAATCCACTCTTTAATCGTGAATGTTCACAAAACAGGTTGCACGATTCTTATCTTTCTCTCGCAACCCAAACACTACAGTGCCAGATACTGTTGCCTCGCGGAATAGCCTCGCGATATAAATCACAGCAGTGTCAGGGATAGGAAGCACCCTCCAGTCTTCCCGGATAATTGGCAACACAAATCAGCGTCCTTGCAGAACCCACAGGCGCCGGAAATCTTCCCTCGCGGCAGCCGCTCGCGAACGGGAAACCCTGCTGACAGCACACAATCCTTTTCTTAGCCGCCGTAACACCAAACCCGGCGTCTAATATTGAAACAGGGACACACGTCTCTCCCTGCGCGGCAGCCGCTCGCGACCAGGTAGAGAACCGGAGGGAAAGCCTTTTCTCCCCTCAACTTGGCAGATGCGAGTGGACCTCGCCAAACAGACCTGAAGACGATCCAAATTACAAATCCAAATCCTGGAGCAAGCTCCCAAACACAGGGAACGCGACCACACTCTCTTCAAACACGATTCCAAGGAGTAATCATTTACAGCGCCATCTAGTGTTCACCACAATATATAGCCTCTGTTACTTGTTGTCATTATGGGATTTGTAGTCCTGCAGGCGCAATTACTCGAATCCTGACATAAGTGTCTTATGCTCCTCTGTGTTAGGCCTCAGGCTGCTCGCCCACACTACCACTAATAGAGCACTTTGGGTTTTGCATTGAGCCCTGTACACTTCTGGGGAACCCTTGGACTCTTTGCACGGTATTACCACCTAGCGGCTTTTATCATATACAGAGCCAGCTTCCTACGATTAATACAGGGTGTTCTGGCATTGCAAGTATTATCAGAGGCCGTACGATAATGCTGCAGGATTTTACAGCGCCTATAAGATTGAACTGTGAGATGTCCAGCGCAGTAATATAGGATTATATGCAGTTAAGAACATTTATTTCTACATGCTGTTATCATGTGTAGATGACAGTGGCAGAAGGACTCACAACATACAAGACGGTAGCACACGACATTGTGGCATCAATGACAAAGGTTGCTAGGTGGCGTTGTGACATGAACAACATTGCTGCACGGCCTTGTGTCCTGTACAAGGTAGGAGTAAACGGCGTCGCGACATCGGTGACGAAGTTCACTAGGTGACATTGTGAAATATGTACGGCAGGAGTACAGGGCGTTAGGACATCAGTGACAATATTAACTACATGAGGTTCTGACACATACAAAGTAGGAGTACAGAACAGTACAACACCAAAGACAAAAATCCATGCAGAACAGTATGACGCCAACAGATGGTTGAATTCAGGAAGCTAGTTTCACATTTTTTATTTTTTATTTAATGCAATTTTATATAGCACAGACTTTACCCAAAGGTGTCAGAGCGCTTCACAATAGAACCAAGTATGTTACATGAGGAAATTTACATACTTACACGTTACAGATACAAACGAGATAGATGAAAAAGTAAAATAAAACAAAAGATGGCAGTCACACAAAAATCAAAAACACAATACGATTATGATCGTACAATATTAGTAAGTACCCAACCACTATGACATGCACAGTGGCGCGGGTGTGTCTCTCTCAATGGCGTGTCACTGGAAGTGCTTCCCTCACAGCGCACATTTCCACCTTCACTCAGCCACACTTTGCCTGGTGTGAAGGAGTCTCCTCAGACGCAGCGGCTCCCGAGCCGGCTGCCGCGGGGGCTGCTGGGAGGAGGTGGGTGTGGGTCGGCCCCGGTAGATTGATGGAGGGGCAGACAGCACAGAGCTATCTGCTTTAACAGGGCGCTTATCACAGCGAGATTTATGGAGCGAGCCCTTCTCGCCCCGCCTCCCCTCGCGTCCTCTCCGCCGAGCTCTCGTCTAGGAAGCGGGGCTGTAAATGTGTGTGCGCTTCACCCTGGCAGGGAGTAAAGTAAGGAGGTTTATGAAGAGAGGCCGAACACTCCCCACAAAGGCCCATCCTTTCGGCCGGCACGCGGGGTAGAACATCTCACACCCTGGAGCACAGCCTCACTCGTCTGGTGCTAGTCTCACACCTTACTGCACAGTCTCACTCTAAATTCACCCTAGGAACCTCCGCTCTAGAGTAGCATCTCGCCTCAAATTCCCAAGGTACAAGAAAAAGACCATAGGTGGCACGCCCTTCTCTGTTCCAGCAGCCAAAATATGGAACTCTTTATCCCCCCACATAAGATCCACCGGCAACCAACTTATCTTCAGAAAACGACTCAAGAATTGGATCTTCCCCACATAAGCACCAGACGCAAACAGAAATATACAGCATATCCCTCTGTATACAAGCATTTATTTGTACTATAGATATGTACCTATATATTTGTATTGCTTTGTATAAATGTTGTAGAATAATTATGCTTTTTAAAGAAAATTGAATACAGCACTTGAAAACCAGAGTTTATCTAATGCATCTTTAATCCACATATACTTACTTCCTTTATGCATCTATATACCTTCCATGTACTTGGATCTATATATGTATTACTTTTCTCCCAAAAAGCATATTCAATGCACTACCCTATTTCTCACCCTATACCTCTATCAATATATTTAATCTACATATACTTACTTCCAATATGCACCTATATACTTTTCATGTATTTATGGCTCTATATATTATTTTCTTCTAATTCAGCATATCTAATGCACTACCCTATTTCTCACCCTATACGTCGCTCAATATATCTTCTACATCAACTTTCTGACTCATCTTAAACCTCTTTCTACTACTTTTTCAAATGCACTACCCTATTTCTCACCCTATACCTCTATCAATATATCCTCTACATCCACTCTCTCATTTATCCCAAACCCCATACCACTTATGACCCCCAAAATAGCCCTTTCTAGACTCTCCCCTACTCTACCCCTCCTTGCACCATCTGACACCTCTTTTATCATACCGATCCCGTAAAAGAAACCTTTCTAAACTCTTCCCTCTGACTTTTCCCCTCCACATCCCTTTTTACTCCTTCCAACCCTCCGACTACTGCTATGACCTCAAAAATAAATAAAGACATCTAAATCCTTCACTCTTCTATCCCTCAACTGCCCTTTTCAATCAAAAAAACAGCCTAATATGTCCACTTCTCAAAATGTCATATTCCACTCTACTAATTCACCACTAATCCTTTATGGGTTCCAGAGTCGCGTGCTACTCGCCGAAAAAAAGCGCTTCAACACCTCACCAGCGGTAGCAAGCACTATGTAAATGCAAACCTTTTTCCCTCTTCTATCCCTCTGTTACCCTTCTCTATCCAAATAACTGAATAACATATCCACCACTCAAATTACTTTTCATATTTCACTATACAAATTCACCTTGAATCCTTTATGGGTTCCAGAGTAGCATGCTACTTGCCAAAAAAGTGCTTCAACGCCTCGTCAAGGGTAGTAAGTGCTATATAAATGCAATTACAAGACAATACTCAGTGTAAGATTCACTTCTTCGAGGGCAGACTCGCTCATCTAGTGTTAGTCTCACACCTTGCTGCACAGTCTCACTCATTGAATTTTCTCTCCGTGGAGTACGTACTCACTCATCTACTGTTAGTCTCACACCTTGCTGCATAGTCTCACTCCTTTCTTGTTATTTTAGGTTTAATTTCTTCGAGCACAGACTCACTGATCTAGCTTTAGTCTCAAACCTTGGCTCGCAGTCGCACTCCCTGGCTTCTGCGGCGGTGCCTGTGGCTGACAGGAAGTGACAGCAGCTCTCTTATCTCATATTAACTGTGTGAGACAGCCTCCCCGAATAACAAAAGAGTCCTTGACTGCTTCTGGACAGTAGGAGGCAAATTAACATCAAGAAATGACACGTCCAGGCGCAGTGACGTCAGGAGATGGCATCTCGAGTTTCCCTGAGTGACAGGTCATCAGAGGGCGCGTTAACGTCAAGAGACAGCCTTGCACCCTGAGTGACAGGTTAGCGGAGAGCACATTAGCATCACGAGGCGGCGTTTACAGCTCCATCGAGGGTCACGTTGGACTTATTTCTTTATTTATTAATGCGCTTTTATATATAGTGTTTGTAACAAAGGGAGAGTGAGGGAAATTTACATATGACTATGTGTGGTAGGAACTCCTGGTCCCCGCAATTAAGTTATAATAACAAAGAAGGAGTGCCTCCTTGACAGTGAGGAAAAAGGCAATTCGCTTTTCCCAAAGATATGTGTTAACAGAAGCACATTAGTGCCCCAACACCGTTCGCAGGACAGTAATAGTCCTTTAAAAAGACCCCTCACTCACCAACCTGGTTGGTGACATGCTTCATCATCGGGGTCCCACCCCATAGGCCGAATGCCTACAGGGTGTGCTGCGACACCTGATTACAGTGGAGCGGGATTTTGTTTTTTTATATGTGCTAACTATGCATGTGTGAGGGTATATTAAAAAGGGCCAGTACTACTCCGTTCAAGACTTTATTCTTGAGCGTCTGAGCCCTAATTAAAAACAAGTGTGGCACCTTTGCCCAACTAGGAGGGCTTTGGTGTCTAGAGAAGTGTTATATTAAAAACCGTTATAAAAATAATTTGCAGACCGCAAATAATGGTCTGAATGTGAAAAGGTGTATTTAATCCTGCATTCAGGAAAAAACACTCAAAGCGGTATCTCTCGCTTCATGGCTTCGGTTGAACCAAGACGGCGATTCTCCGTCATATCAGTGAAGATTGTTCCAAGACTGTAAACCTACTCGGTTCCAGTACGCGAAGCCTCCGTGTGTGTTTTTTCCTGAATGCAGGATTAAATACACCTTTTCACATTCAGACCATTATTTGCGGTCTGCAAATTACTTGAGGGTAGGCCGCACCTTAGCGTGTGCGTACCGCCCCTTGTAATATACACGGTCCTGACGAAAACCATAGAATTTTTTTATTGGTTGAAACATGTAGACCTAGTTTACTTTATTATTTCATGTCACATAGCACACTTGGCTATTTTTATAACGGTTTTTAATATAACACTTCTCTAGACACCAAAGCCCTCCTAGTTGGGCAAAGGTGCCACACTTGTTTTTAATTAGGGCTCAGACGCTCAAGAATAAAGTCTTGAACGGAGTAGTACTGGCCCTTTTTAATATACCCTCACACATGCATAGTTAGCACATATAAAAAAACAAAATCCCGCTCCACTGTAATCAGGTGTCGCAGCACACCCTGTAGGCATTCGGCCTATGGGGTGGGACCCCGATGATGAAGCATGTCACCAACCAGGTTGGTGAGTGAGGGGTCTTTTTAAAGGACTATTATTGTCCTGCGAACAGTGTTGGGGCACTAATGTGCTTCTGTTAACACATATCTTTGGGAAAAGCGAATTGCCTTTTTCCTCACTGTCAAGGAGGCACTCCTTCTTTGTTATTATAGCTTTTATATATAGCCCATACTTTACCCAGAGGTGTCAGAGCACTTTGCAATAGAGCGAAGTAAATGACTGAAAAAGAGTAACATGGTAGTAGGTATCGCTACTTTTATGTGCAAAAGTTACTCATAATGTGAGTTACAGATGAACAATTTACATAGTGACTCAAGATTACATATTAGGAAAAGGTGGAGTGATTGGGGTCACACAAATACATTAGTAACCCCTTCGCTGCGAGGGTAATTCTCCCACGGTGCAGGGGGCGGGGAGGTGAGCGCGGCGCCGCGTTGCTCATGATGAGACCAGCTCATGTCATGAGCTGTGCTCATGACGAGCTGGTCTCGTCACGAGCACCAAAGGGGTTGAAAAATTGGGGCAGAGATGAGATGGGCAGTCTTTTTAGCATGTTTAGCATGACCTGTGCTTGTTGCACTTCATCTCAGAACCTGTTTTCTTCTCGCTTGCTTTGGTTTCGTGCTCTCTTCGGCTCATGTGTCTTGAGAGCCGCTCATACACCAGCACTTCCGGGTCACCGTTTCCTATGAACCCCTCTGGTTATCCGCCAGATGCTGACGCTGGCCGGAAGCCTTAGCGATGGCTCCTGAGCTGGCTGCCGCCCAGAAACATCTCTGATACCTTAGCTCTAGTCTAGGGTTACCAGATTTTAAAAACCAAAAACTGGAACATTTCCTCAAAATAGAAGGAGGACTGTAATTTTACTTTCCTTGAGCGCCACAGAATGACAGCGCTCATCAACACATAGTGCCGATATTGGCAACCCCCCCCCCCCCCCCCCCCCCCCGCTTAGCAGTAAATAATCAAGTAGCGCAAAATAATACAGTCCACACAAGTTTTAGTTGGGAAAAGTTTGCAGCAGGTTCATTACATACAAGGAATATGCCAACTTGGTGGGTTAACTTACGGGCGAGCCAAGGGCAGGCAGCGGTGACTTACCTAAGCTGCCCTGCCCCCCTGATGAGCCAACTGCACCATGGCCAATCCAATCGGTGCTTCCATTTTGTGGGTGTTATACCCCTTGCATATCATGAACCACCTGCCCATTCCTTTTACTCATGCCCTTTTAAGGGCAGAGTGTTACCCAGGTGGGCCCCCGGTTATTCAGGCTTACAACTGCCTGAGGGACTAGCGGGGCGCGTAGTTCTCAACCAGGGTCCTGCCGTAGCCTCCTGCGATTTTTGGCATTATGCACCCTTATTGTGCTACTGAAAGGGTACCCCTCGTATCAATCAGCCTCCAGATCGCCCTGTAACTCCGCCTGCAACACAAAAGAATACATTAATACATGCAATACATTAGCCAAGCCCTCACGCTGGCACGCAGGATAAGCGGTTGTGAGGGTGACATCGTGTCCAAAGGGGGGACAAAGAGGGTGGCCAGTGGGTGGGGCAGGTATAAATACCTGTCCCCAGCCCACCGAAGAGGCGCCAGACCCGAGGGGGAGGACCCCCAGAGGAGAGGGTCCCCGAGACAAGGCACAGGGAGGTGCCTGAGCTGCACTAGGGGGCTGCTTTCTTAAGGGGCCCACTGCGTGTGTCGCGGGTAGCCGCAGACTTGCAGTATAGGTACTATGAAAATACATAAAATTCAATTTTTAGCCCCGTATCATACCTGTAAATTAAATTGCTTTCTTGTCACATAAACCACTGGATTGGCTCTGCACCACAATTTGTCAACAAAAAAGTCCAAAATAGAATATGTACATAACTATTAAAGAAATCTAATTTAATACAAAAAGTCACTGCTAATGCAAAGTCGTCTTGTCTTATGCTTCTTTTTTATTCCATTTGAACCAAAAGTCATCAGCCAACGCGTTTCGTCCTATTGAAATAGGACTTCTTCCGGGCAAAATAAGAGACCAGCCACAGACTAATCAACTTTTTTTGTCCAGTTGCAACGGATGCTGTCTCATGCGGAAGGCTATAACAACCAAGTAATTTCTGTTTGCAATATTGTACAGGTAATCCAAGAGATAGCAAAATATAGCTATGCAGATGTCCAATATCCAGATATATGCATAATAAGGTGTCCGGAAATTGATGGCATGATAACCATAATGATAGGATAATGTAAAGCCAGTGGGTTCAATTAAGAACTCACAGCAAATGGTGGATAATATCCAATGCGACCTCGATCCGAGCAGAACGCGGTCTCCTAAAACGCCACATTTGTTAATTCGCACTGCTTTCAAAAACATGCCTCCCGCTGTTTTTTAGTTGACACTCTATAAAAACTGGGACACAAGCCAAATGGGCTGAAATCTGCCAGGACAGCTGATGAAACACCAAGACTGTCCCTGCAAATCCGGGAAGGCTGGTCGCCCTACTTAGCTCCAAGTGCCAGCCCAGCAGGTGCCCGGGTGGCAGAGAGATGGTAAACAAGCCAACAGTGGATCAAACTCAAAGTGCAGCCAAGTGCCCCACAAACCCTCTAGCCTGTCCCGCCTTCATGTCTTGAATCACTTACCATCTTGTGCCATTTGGGAACTCTGGGGCAAGGAGAATGGATCCGAAGGATAATCCCTTGACGTCCCCAGAGTTCAAAGTATAATGTGAACATCCAAGGAGGACACCAGCGGGGTAAGCAAAGGTCCAAAACATACAACACATCTCTAGTCTTTGGTCGCCGGAGATAGGTCTCGACAGTCGTATAAGTGGTGTCTGTGGATATGGTTGACGTGTGAGACTTGGGTGTTCCTGGTCCTTCAAAAGTGTAGGTGAAGCGGAGCCCCTCTGGCTCCTGCAAATGCCCTGGGACTCCAAAGGAACAGGCACGAGCACACCGCGACCATGCGGCCCAAACATTCAGAATCTCCTCCGTAAGGACATCGGTCGCAAGCATCAGAAGTCTGTGTAGTGGGGAAAAGGAACAAGAATTCTGAACCAGGGAAAGGAACCAAGAATTACAAAGGTAGGGGACACAAAGCCAATGATGAAATGCAACACATGAAATGTGCCAGGCACAACTTCCCTAGTTCTTACTCTATTTACAGGATGCGGAAACAGTGTGACTGCTCATCTTTCTCTGCTGACCCGGAAGTGTATTTGTCTGCATTCTCTTGTGCCCCAGCTGCCAAGAGCCGGTTTTCTATGTTCTCCAGTCTGATTTAAGTACTCTGTTGTAGTTTGCTGAACCTGTTTCTCCTGTGTTCCCCTGAGTGAAAATCCAACAGTGGTTTTCTTAGTTCCCAATAGTACAGTCGGTGTCAGGTTTTCAATATAAAACTTAAAATGTTTAATCCTACAATTTTTGACCCTTGTTCCGAGTCACTGAAGCACAGGCCACTATTTTGTGAGGTGTGACTTCCTTTTGCGTTGAAGTCGACCATATTCAATTCACAAAGATCCCGTCGCACATACCTAACACTTCCCTTATAGGGACTCAAGCGCTTCATTAATCCACAGAAGTCAAAGAAGGACTGCTTCAAAGTGGCCCAGTGCCAGGGGGCGATGTTGTGGGCCTGGGTGGCCAGATATGTGATATGTGATTTTACAACGCGATGATTTACATTGCGGTACGTTACATCGCAGTTATTGCACTGGAGGGCACTGGACTTAGGAATAGTATGATTTACTATACCAACTAAAGCCTACGTAACAGTAGGGAAGGTGTTGGAATAGTAAATCATACTACTCCTTAGTGTATAGCGCCATCCAGCGCAAGTCGTTGTAATGAGCGCAATGTAAATGTACTGCGGTGTAATGATCGCGATGTAAAGGTCGTTTTCCGTGGCTGAGAGGTGGTAGCGGAGACTCTGCTGCAGTGAGGACGTTGGGCCAGGGCACTGATAACAGCGATGGCGTAACCATAATGGTGCGTTGCCGTGGTGATGATGAAGGTGGATTCCAGGATGGAGAGGGTGTGTATCACAATCACGTGACAGAATGTCGTCCTGCAATAATATAGTGTCCAGAACATCTACTACCACAACTGAAGGTTAGAGGTCATAGGTAAAAATAGATTTACTTTTTTTAACTCCCACACCTGCCTACATTGCCCAAGGTTCCACCCTCTTTCAGCTGCTGTTTAACTTGTGTGTGAAACTCCTTAGCAAAACAAGACCATCAGCAATAGGGTCAATTTTTCAGGTACGCAGACGATACACAGATCATGTTCACGGTCTCCTGCACCCGAAGATGTCCTTCTTTCTGCGAAACTCGAGCCAAGGTGATTTACTTCCCTGTATCACCTGATGGTGGATGTTCCCCAACTTTTTAAACTTAACCCCATAAATCAGAGGTTTTACTTACACCCTCAAAATTGGAACTGTGGACCAACATTTGTCAACCTACCAATATCATAAGAAATCCAGGATTCTTTCTGGTCCTCCGCTCTCTTGATTTTCAGGCCACTAAGTTCGCTAACAGCTGTGGGTTTTTAATCTCAGGATCCTGAAACAAATTCTTCCATGTCTGGATTCTCAGCTCCATCTGCCAGTTGTCAACTTTTATCCCGTCCATGCGGGATTACAGAAATTCAATTTATTTAGCCTCAGCTGCCAAACGGGTTCATTGCCTCCTCTTACCGCAAAATGCTGCAGCCCGTCTGGTCGCTGCTCCATGCCTCAGCATGTTCATCTGGTTTCGAAGGCACTTCGCTGGCTGCTACCTGGTAGGAAATGTATCCTTAAATCTATGACCATGGTGTCTACCAAATAACACCTCCTCCGATGACCTCGAATGTTATCTTGGACCAGAACGACCAGAAGCTTTCCTTTGGCTCACCCGTTCCTCCTACTGCTTCCTAAACCTAGACCAGCTTCCTATGGTGCTGCATTTTTTATTGCCGCACCCAGGTAAGGGTACCAGTGATGGGGGTGTGCTTGGGTGGGCATGGTAGAGTGCTTTGGTACCAGCGAAAGGGGGTTGGCATGGTGGAGTGCCTGGGTACCAGCGATGGGCGTGTGCCTGGTTGGGTATGGTGGAGTGCCCGGGCACCAGAATTCTTTGATGGTGATGTGCATGGGCCAGCATGGTGGAGTGCCTAGACTAGTGTGTTGAGTGCTTTGGCGGGTGTTCAGTGATGGGGGTGTGCCTGGGTGGGGATGGTGTAGTGCCCGGATGCTTGATGGCGGTGGGCATGGGCCGGTATGGCCGAGTGCCAGGGCGCCAGGGTGCTGCCATGGCAATGGCCTTGCTCAGGGACCTTGATTCGCTTGGCTGTGGCCACTGTCAGCTGCGTCGTCTCCTGTTTGTTTTCTGCTGTATTGAACCGCGCTGTAATTATTCAGTGCGCGAGGATGCGATGTTTACGACTCTCTCTAATGTATGCGCCCTTATCGCTGCAGGCAGGATTCATAAATTTATCCCAGCTGGATGGCGGTATTGGCACCGGAGAAAATTGTGGCTTTATCTATTCCGTGATCATATTATCAGCATGTCCTTTTTATATTTTATGCATTAGATAATTGAAAAGAGAAAATATGTTGGAGGGGGTTGGGGGGTATGGCTGTTTAGGGAACTGGAGCAGGGACGGGGCCTCTGCCCCAGGGCGGCACGTGCTCGGGTGATTGACAGGGGATTGAATGCCTCACCCCTGGAGATGCACGAATGGCGACTGCAGGCATCCAAGGCCATCATAATTAAGGGCCAGTACATAGGGGATTTTCAGAAACTGCAAAGTCTTTCAGTAATATAGCCAGGCGTGGGCGACTGGCACAGTGCGGAATATCTATGTCAAGAGACCAGCGGTGATTCATTGGCACAGCTCGAGAACAAAGGTGACTTGTCAAGGAATTGACTTATCAAGGATATATAGTATTTGCTATAAACGGAAAAAAAAGGTCGCAGTACCACTTACAGTTACTAGATGGGGCCACTGTGGTGTATAGATAAGCGAGGCCGTAGTGCCACTGACTGTTACTAGATGGCGCTACTGTTGTTTACAGAGAAGCGAGGCCGAAGTACCGCTGACTGTTACTAGAGGGCGCTACTGTGTTTTACAGAAAAGCAAGGCCGAAGTACCGCTGACTGTTACTAGATGGCGCTACTGTAGTTTACAGAGAAGCAAGGTTGCAGTACCGCTGACCAATGCAGATGGCGCCACTATAGTTTACAGAGAAGCAAGTACGCAGTACCACTGACCGTTACTGTATGGAGCAAGTGTGGTTCATAGAGAAGCGAGGCTGCAGTCCCGCTGACCGTTATTAGATGGCGCTATTGTGGTTTAGAGAAGCAAATACGCAGTACTGCTGACCCTTACTAGATGGCACCCATGTGATTCATAGAGAAGCAAGGCTGCAGTCCCGCTGTTACCAGATGGTGCCAGTGTGGTTTATAAAGAAGCAAGGCTGCAGTACCACTGACCGTTACTAGATGGTGCCAGTGTAATTTACAGAGAAGCAAGTCCGCAGTACCGCTGACCATTACTAAATGACACCACTGTGGTTTACAGAGAAGCAAGACTGCAGTATCGCTGACCGTTTCTAGATGGTACCAGAGTAGTTTACAGAGAAACAAGTACGCAGTACCGCTGACCATTACTAGATGGCGCCAATGTGGTTCATAGAGAAGAGAGGCTACAGTACCCCTGACCGTTACTAGATGGTGCCAGTGTAGTTTATAGAGAAGTAATTCCGCAGTACCACTGACCGACACTAGATGGTGTCAGTGTGCTTTACAGTGAAGCAAGGCCACAGTACCGCTGTCCGTTACCAGATATTGCTACTGTGGTTCATAGAGAAGCAAGGCTGCAGTACCACTGACCGTTACTGTTTTTTAGGTCTCGCCTAGGCAGCATTTGCGCAGTCTCTTCTAGACATACTGTAGTCAGGATATAGGCATAAAGCTCCTCCCACTTTCCGCCCATCTTTTTAATTGGCTCCTTTCCCTGTCCTTTGTAAATGGTGGCTTTTTATTGGTCAATAGGCTTAGTAGAACATTCTTAGTACTGCCTTGTCTCTTATTGTAACCTCCCATGAGGCCCACCCTGGTACAAGTGTTGTTACTCCCTAGGTTTTAATGAAAGCCTCAAGCAAGGCACTATTTTCTTAAAATGCTTCAGGCAGGACATACACATGGTCCTTAGCTAGGCTGGCAGTGGGTACTTCACTCACTAGAACATCTCACATTTATATGAGACCGTCTCTAAATTTCCCTTCATCAGCCCCACACAGAGTTCAACCTAATCCAGAATTATTGGGATAATTCTTTTGTCATATTTCAAAGCTACTAATTGTATATATGGACATAGCTAGTTGAATGTACTCGTAGTACTGTCTTGCATGCAATGCATTATGGGTAGGGTGGATTTACAATATCTTTTGCAGGGCGCAGGACCATATTTGATCGAAAGAGGTCCCCTTTTGGCCACATATGGTACTGCACCCTGCAACATGGCGCAGTAAAAAACATGTGTGCCCCGTGACTCCACGCTACACTTGAGCGGTTGGATTGGCAAGTGTACACTTCGGCTATTAGACCAGGACAGATGCGGCAAATTATTTAACCAATGAGGGTTCCAATGGTGAACAAACTGAACAGAAGGACCACTGGTTCAGTATAACACACCGTCGATACTGCACATTCCCTTTTACATGTGCATGTACCTCACTTTGTTGCAGTAGCTGTATGCTCGATCCTGATGAAGGCCTTGACATTTTGACAGGTTCCTAGGCCAAAACATGTTGGTCATACACTAATACAGAAGCCTCTAATGATGGCAGCTGTATTATCAGCTATTTGTTTAGGTCTCGCCTGTCGATGCGCATGCGCATCGAGCAAGCGAGACTATGGGGGCTTATCCACTCTTTATCCAACTTGCAAGGAATCGTGGCGATTCCTTGCAGTGCCCGTGACTTTTAAGCTCAATGTGCATGCGCATTGAGCTTAAAAGCGCGTGCACATGCCCCCAGCCGCCTGCCTTGCCTACTCTCCCGCCCCCTCACTTCTTGATTGCACGGCCGCTAGGCCGTGCCTCCCCTACTCTCCTCCTCCTACTCTCCTCCCCTCGTCGTCTGTTCCCGCACTCCTCCCACACCCCCGCTCCGCCCCCTCCCCTGCCTGCCATGTCGCGTCGCATTTCTCCTCCCCCCTCCCCCAGCACGCGACGCCTTCCTCTTCTCCGCGGTGATTGCACAGCCCCTTGTGTTCAGGGGTTGCTTTGCTTGTTTCTGACTCCCTCTCGCCCTCTCTCATTCTCATTTCTCTCTAAACGTCTTCCCGTCTCTCTACTTCTCTCTCTTCTTTCTCCCTTTTCTGTTTCTATACTTTCGCTCTCATCCGTATATGCATTTCTTTCTCCTCTGCCCGTTACGTCTTTCCTTATCTCTTCTCCTATTTCATTTCTCGCTGCACCCTCCCCTGCTCCCCCTCCCTCTCCCGGCCCCCTCTCCCGGCCCCTTTCTCTTGCAGAAGAGGACGTGACTTCCTTCCAGGTGAGTGGCTGACCGATACCCCGAGTGTGCCTGACCCCTGACGCGCCGTTGCTGGATGGAAGCTTCCGGTCCACGCCCGTATATGTTCTACTGTCCACGGTTCTGCTCTGATTTTGCATGTCATAAGAGTTTCCCGGTTCACGAGCTTCTGTGGCTGCTAAGGAAGATGATGCTATCAGCTGGCACACACTACTCTCCCGTCCCGTCTCTGGCTCTCAGGGGCAGGTGCACTCCCCACTTCCGCACTAAAAGCTTCACTGTGACCTTACAAACATTGTCTCCCATTCACCAAACTGCTAGTGGTGGCAGCGGTGATGATAATACGCTCTCCTTGACCTTTTCTGAATTCAGTGGGATCCACCCTCTTCCACCCCCTTTCGCTTTACAACAGGTTATTTGCTGCAAATGACTTTGAGGGCAGGAAAAAGGGAAAAAACGACAGAAAGTTTTGTCTTCTTTGCCTGCTTCTTATTTGTGGCAAGCTTGTCAATCTTGTGTTTATCCCTCCCATGGAGAACAGCCTTTTCACCTACGTCTTCACTGCTTGCTTTTCAAGAACTATTTTTTTCTTTTGAGTTAAGCACTCCATTGAGAGTGCATGTGTTTCCCAGCTGTCTCTCTCGTGCACTTCTTTCCCTTGCGCTCTGTTTTGCTCTCTGTTGCTGATATTCTTCTCCCTGTCTCTCCATGTTGCGCTCGTCTTGTGTACTCCAACCCGTTGCTTTCTCGCTCATGTGCTTCTTCCCCATGTTGCTCTCTTTCACTCGTTTGCTCCTCCCAGTACTCCTCATTGATCTGTCTCTATGTTGTCAGCCGCCTCCACCCTACCCTCTATGTTGCTTCCTCTCACTCACCTGTGGCACCATGTTCCTTTTGTCAAACAAGCTGTGCTCCCCCGTGTTGCTTCCACTCCCTGTGTTGCTTCTTGCCTCCCCATTCCCTGATGTTACTTCTGCACCCCTTGCTCCCCCCACCCGCTTCAAAAAATACCTTGCACGTATTTTTCTGTTTAGGTACAGTTGTAACCTGAATCTGGGATTATATACCGCAGGCTAAAGCATTGGCAAAGCTAATAGGTTACCAACGCTTGACATGTTACCTTTGCCAATGTTTCTTTACTGAGATCAGGTGCAGAATAGACTGCGCCGTGTGCAGAAGAGGAAAAGTCTCGGGTATCAGCCGTTACCATTGTTCATTCTTAATCTACGTCCATTTGTCCAAGGCTCCCTCAGCTCACCTGTGCTTCCCTATTAGCAATCACCTTTCCCTTGGCCCTGAGACCACATCAGGAATGCATGGCCTGCCCCTGTCATCATCAATGGAGTTTCACAGGAGCAGCACTTGCCCTTCGTCCTTTACTTCAGTGCTTTCATGAACTCTGACCCATAGCCTCCCATAGGCGCCCAGGTGCTCAGACAGTATTAGTTTCATAGTGTAACAGTAGGCAATGCCATTAGAAGGATTTTTGTTTAGATAGGTATTGCAAAGGGTCACTATAGGTATAAAGAATACAACTTTCAAAGACATATTGTCCAGAGCTGCCAGGTTTCCCAGGTCCAGGTCCTCACCCTCACTCACCCTCAACTCCTCACCCTCACTCACCCTCACCCTCACCCTCACTCACCCTCACCCACACTCACCCTCCCTCAACCCCTCACCCTCACTCACCCTCAACCCCTCACCCTCACCCTCAAACCTTCACCCTCAACCCCTCACTCACCCTCACTCTCACTCACCCTCACTCAGCCTCAACTACTCTCACTCACCCTCAACCCCTCACCCTAACTCACCCTCACCCTCAACACCTCACTCACCTCAACCCCTCACCCTCACACAGTGCAATAGGTCTCAGACCATTTCAGTTAGAGCTTTAAGAAATGTTTATGGCTTTTTTTATTTGTAATTCTTTAGCATTGGCTACAGGAAACAAAAATGCTAAACATTTACAAAAAAAGCCCATAAACAATTCTAAAAGCACTAACTCTAATGGTGCGAGACCTATTGCATTTCCAATGCTTGTTTTAATCCTGTCACAATGTAGCTAATTAAAGTGACCACATTGCTAACCTTGTAGCCAGTTTTAATAATGTTAACCTTAGCACTGCACTTCAAATCAAGCACACCACGCTCACATAGGGTTTTAGTCTATCCCTCCTCGCCTACATTAAAAACATCCCTGTGCTCCTCCCTCGCGGCAAGGCGGTTGCAGCCCGCGTAGAGACCAGGTCTTTCACGCTAGGAGGCACCCATATGATGAAGCATGACAACTTTGGTGTGTGAGGGGAACCGTCCTTAAAGGGATCCCCCTCTAGTACATGGTTGATTAAATCCTGTTGCTCCTCATACCGCTTTCTTGGACCCGTGGCCTCTTTTTTGTGTTTGTTATTACGAGTGGGAAGGTGGCCCATGCAGGTCCTAAAATCTCCTCCAGCCCCCTAGTGTGTATTCATAGGTAAAAAAACATCGCCATTTATAATGCCATTAATTCCAATTTTGTAGACATTCAGTGCTGGTGCCTTGCTCACTAGGGACCTCTAGGAGCAGCTTGTGGTACTGCCCCTAGACATGCAATGCTGGTGCCTTGCTCACTAGGGACCTCTAGGAGCAGCTTGCAGTGCTGCACTGATGCATACGATGCTGGTTTCTGGCTCACTGCTCAAGCATTGAAAGTATGAGCTGTTGGTTTGCATTATTATTTGCAAGGCCAATACTTCAATCTATCAGTAATGCAAGACCTATTGCTTTGCAAATGCTTGTTTTCCTGGTTCGTGGACCAACAATGCTGGTTTACATAGTTAATCAGTAGTGTGTCACAGGAATACAGGACCGGCCTCCTGTACTGATGGGGGCACCATGGTTACTCACTGTGATACAGAACATGTCTCCTCTGGTGATGGAGGGCGCAACAGTTTAGCAGAGGAATACAGAAGCAGCCTCCTATGATGATGGGTGGCACAAGAGATTGGCACCGGCAGACTGACCCTGTCCCTGAAGGGGCTTAATGCGCTATAGATTGGCACAGGTATACCGAGCCAGTGTCCTATACTGGGCGCTGAACCAGGGTTAAGCGCTTGGACAGAGAGCCTGTCTCTGGTGATGGAAGACACAATAGATTATTACAGGGGGACGGAGCAGGCATCGTTTGGTGGTGAAGGCGCACTGGATTGGCACAGGCATACAATCCCACTCTCCTAAGGTTATGAAGGCACATTAGCTTGGCGCAGGGTCACAGAACCCATCTCCTGTTGTGAAGGAGACACTACGGATTGGCACAGGGATACCGACCTGCCCCCTCGGCAAGGGGTGGCACAATAGCTTGGAACTGTAGTACATAACCTGTCCCTGTGGTGATGAGTGGCACAATAGCTTGGCACTGGGGTACATAACCTGTCTCCCGTGGTAATGGCTGGCACAATAGGGTACATAACCTGTCCCTGTGGTGATGAGTGGCACAATGGCTTGGCACTGGGGTACATAACATGTCCCTGTGGTGATGAGTGGCACAATGGCTTGGCACTAGGGTACATAACGTGTCCCTGTGGTGATGAGTGGCACAAAGGCTTGGCACTGGGGTACATAACATGTCCCTGTGGTGATGAGTGGCACAATGGCTTGGCACTGGGGTACATAACCTGTCCCTGTGGTGATGAGTGGCACAATGGCTTGGCACTGGGGTACATAACCTGTCCCTGTGGTGATGAGTGGCACAAAGGCTTGGCACTGGGGTACATAACGTGTCCCTGTGGTGATGAGTGGCACAAAGGCTTGGCACTGGGGTACATAACATGTCCCTGTGGTGATGAGTGGCACAATGGCTTGGCACTGGGGTACATAACCTGTCCCTGTGGTGATGAGTGGCACAATGGCTTGGCACTGGGGTACATAACCTGTCCCTGTGGTGATGAGTGGCACAAAGGCTTGGCACTGGGGTACATAACGTGTCCCTGTGGTGATGAGTGGCACAAAGGCTTGGCACTGGGGTACATAACATGTCCCTGTGGTGATGAGTGGCACAATGGCTTGGCACTGGGGTACATAACCTGTCCCTGTGGTGATGAGTGGCACAATGGCTTGGCACTTGGGTACATAACCTGCCCCTGTTCTGATGAGTGGCACAATGGCTTGGCACTGGGGTACATAACCTGTCCCTGTGGTGATGAGTGGCACAATGGCTTGGCACTGGGGTACATAACCTGTCCCTGTGGTGATGAGTGGCACAATGGCTTGGCACTGGGGTACATAACCTGTCCCTGTGGTGATGAGTGGCACAATGGCTTGGCACTGGGGTACATAACCTGTCCCTGTGGTGATGAGTGGCACAAAGGCTTGGCACTGGGGTACATAACGTGTCCCTGTGGTGATGAGTGGCACAATGGCTTGGCACTGGGGTACATAACCTGTCCCTGTGGTGATGAGTGGCACAATGGCTTGGCACTGGGGTACATAACCTGTCCCTGTGGTGATGAGTGGCACAAAGGCTTGGCACTGGGGTACATAACGTGTCCCTGTGGTGATGAGTGGCACAATGGCTTGGCACTGGGGTACATAACATGTCCCTGTGGTGATGAGTGGCACAATGGCTTGGCACTGGGGTACATAACCTGTCCCTGTGGTGATGAGTGGCACAATGGCTTGGCACTTGGGTACATAACATGTCCCTGTGGTGATGAGTGGCACAATGGCTTGGCACTGGGGTACATAACCTGTCCCTGTGGTGATGAGTGGCACAATGGCTTGGCACTGGGGTACATAACCTGTCCCTGTGGTGATGAGTGGCACAAAGGCTTGGCACTGGGGTACATAACGTGTCCCTGTGGTGATGAGTGGCACAATGGCTTGGCACTGGGGTACATAACCTGTCCCTGTGGTGATGAGTGGCACAATGGCTTGGCACTGGGGTACATAACCTGTCCCTGTGGTGATGAGTGGCACAAAGGCTTGGCACTGGGGTACATAACGTGTCCCTGTGGTGATGAGTGGCACAATGGCTTGGCACTGGGGTACATAACCTGTCCCTGTGGTGATGAGTGGCACAATGGCTTGGCACTGGGGTACATAACGTGTCCCTGTGGTGATGAGTGGCACAATGGCTTGGCACTTGGGTACATAACGTGTCCCTGTGGTGATGAGTGGCACAATGGCTTGGCACTAGGGTACATAACGTGTCCCTGTGGTGATGAGTGGCACAAAGGCTTGGCACTGGGGTACATAACCTGTCCCTGTGGTGATGAGTGGCACAATGGCTTGGCACTGGGGTACATAACGTGTCCCTGTGGTGATGAGTGGCACAAAGGCTTGGCACTGGGGTACATAACGTGTCCCTGTGGTGATGAGTGGCACAAAGGCTTGGCACTGGGGTACATAACCTGTCCCTGTGGTGATGAGTGGCACAATGGCTTGGCACTGGGGTACATAACGTGTCCCTGTGGTGATGAGTGGCACAAAGGCTTGGCCCTGGGGTACATAACCTGCCCCTGTTCTGATGAGTGGCACAATGGCTTGGCACTGGGGTACATAACGTATCCCTGTGGTGAGGGGTGGCACAATAGCTTGGCACTGACTGCATAACCTGTCTCCCATGGTAATGGGTCATACAATGGCTTGGCACTGGGGTACATAACCTGTCTCCCCTGGTAATGGCTGGCACAATGGCTTGGCACTGGGGTTCAAAACCTGTCTCCTGTGGTGATGGCTGGCACAATAGCTTGGCACTGGGGTACATAACCTGTCTCCTGTGGTAATGGCTGGCACAATAGCTTGGCACTGGGGTACATAACCTGTCTCCCCTGGTAATGGCTGGCACAATGGCTTGGCACTGGGGTTCAAAACCTGTCTCCTGTGGTGATGGCTGGCACAATAGCTTGGCACTGGGGTACATAACCTGTCTCCTGTGGTGATGGCTGGCACAATAGCTTAGCACTGGGGTACATAACCTGTCTCCCCTGGTAATGGCTGGCACAATGGCTTGGCACTGGGGTTCAAAACCTGTCTCCTGTGGTGATGGCTGGCACAATAGCTTGGCACTGGGGTACATAACCTGTCTCCTGTGGTGATAGTGGCACAATAGCTTGGCACTGGGGTTCAAAACCTGTCTCCTGTGGTGATGGCTGGCACAATAGCTTGGCACTGGGGTACATAGCCCGTCTCCCTTGGTAATGGGTCGCACAATAGCTTGGCACTGGGGTACATAACCTGTCTCCTGTGGAGATGGCTGGCACAATAGCTTGGCACTGGGTACAGCTGCCTTGCGGAATAGGAGGAAGCGCCTAGTGGGACGGGTCAGTGGAGAGCCAGACATGTTTCTGGGTTTAATGCATGTTCAGATCAGTGTAATGTATGACGACAGGACTTAAGGTGATAACCTGCTCCTTTCTGATTGTGAAGATAATGACCCTGGGTCGTGTTTGCTTCAGCTGCAGTGCTCAAGCATTAATTATTTACTCCCAGGATGCTTCAGCAGCCAGTGATGGAGGCTGGTAGCGCCTTTCTCTGCCCCGGGGGATGCTGGGACATTTGTCGCTGCCATTCGCTGATATCTACCATCCCCAGGGAGGCCCAGCCTGAAGGGAAGACTGTCTCCATGAATTAATAAGCCTCTTGTATAATGCAACACTGTAAATTGAGCCGCCTCCAGGCGCTTCGGACTCGGAGGAGGTATTTCAATTGCCAATTCAAACAAGCATTGACAAAGTCAATAGGTTTTGCCCATGTGATATCTATTGGCTATGTCAATGTCTTTAAGCCATGTTGCAACACGAAAAAAAACATTGACAAAGCCAACACATTTAGCATAGGTGAAACCTATTGGCTTTGCCAGTGCTTGTTGTGCTGGGTTGGAAGAGGAGATAAAAGAAGAGGGGGAGATAAACCAGAAAACATTGGGGGAGGGAATGTGATGGAGATATGAGGGAGGAAGGACATAGAAGCAAGGACGGTGGAGGGGTGGGTAGAGAGGAAAGCAAAGACGTGGCTGGAGCGAGGGAAGAGAAAAGGTATAACAAAGTTTTGTTCGAAAGGTGAAGCTGGACTGCATCTGTGTGGTGCTGCCTGCATCTGTGCGGTGCTACCTGTATCGATGCGGTGCTGCCTGCATCTGTGCGGTGCTGCCTGCATCTGTGAGGTGCGGCCTGTATCTGTGCGGTGCTGCTTGCATCTGTGAGGTGCTACCTGCATCGGTGCGGTGCTACCTGCATCGGTGCGGTGCTACCTGCATCGGTGCGGTGCTACCTGCATCAGTGCGGTGCTACTTGCATCTGTGCGGTGAGGTGCGGTGCTACCTGCATTGGTGCGTGCTACCTGCATCTGTGCGGTGCTACCTGCATTGATGCGGTGCTGCCTGCATCTGTGCGGTGCTACCTGCATCTGTGAGGTGCGGCCTGCATCTGTGCGGTGCTGCCTGCATCTGTGCGGTGCTACCTGCATCTGTGAGGTGCGGCCTGTATCTGTGCGGTGCTGCCTGCATCTGTGAGGTGCTACCTGCATCGGTGCGGTGCTACCTGCATCGGTGCGGTGCTACTTGCATCTGTGCGGTGCGGTGCTACCTGCATTGGTGCGTGCTACCTGCATCTGTGCGGTGCGGTGCTACCTGCATCTGTGCGGTGCGGCCTGCATCTGTGCGGTGCTGCCTGCATCTGTGCGGTGCTGCCTGCATCGGTGCGGTGCTACCTGCATCGGTGCGGTGCTACTTGCATCTGTGCAGTGCGGTGCTACCTGCATCGGTGTGATGCGGTGCTACCTGCATCGGTGTGGTGCGGTGCTACCTGCATCGGTGCGGTGCAACTTGCATCGTGCAGTGCGGTGCTACCTGCATTGGTGCAGTGCTACCTGCATAGGTGCGGTGCAACCTGCATCGGTGCGATGCGGTGCTACCTGCATTGGTGCGGTTCGGTGCTACCTGCATCGGTGCAGTGCTGCCTGCATCTGTGCGATGCTACCTGCATCTGTGCGGTGCTACCTGCATCTGTGAGGTGCGGCCTGCATCTGTGCGGTGCTGCCTGCATCTGTGAGGTGCTACCTGCATCGGTGCGGTGCGGTGCTACCTGCATCAGTGCGGTGCTACTTGCATCTGTGCTGTGCGGTGCGGTGCTACCTGCATTGGTGCGTGCTACCTGCATCTGTGCAGTGCTACCTGCATCGATGCGGTGCTGCCTGCATCTGTGCGGTGCTACCTGCATCTGTTAGGTGCGGCCTGCATCTGTGCGGTGCTACCTGCATCTGTGAGGTGCAACCTGCATCGGTGCGGTGCAACCTGCATCGGTGCGGTGCTACTTGCATCTGTGCGGTGCGGTGCTACCTGCATTGGTGCGTGCTACCTGCATCTGTGCGGTGCGGTGCTACCTGCATCTGTGCTGTGCGGCCTGCATCTGTGCGGTGCTGCCTGCATCTGTGCGGTGCAGCCTGCATCGGTGCGGTGCTACCTGCATCGGTGCGGTGCTACTTGCATCTGTGCGGTGCGGTGCTACCTGCATCGGTGTGATGCGGTGCTACCTGCATCGGTGTGGTGCGGTGCTACCTGCATCGGTGCGGTGCAACTTGCATCGTGCAGTGGGGTGCTACCTGCATTGGTGCAGTGCTACCTGCATAGGTGCGGTGCAACCTGCATCGGTGCGATGTGGTGCTACCTGCATCGGTGCGGTTTGGTGCTACCTGCATCGGTGCAGTGCTGCCTGCATCTGTGCGGTGCTACCTGCATCTGTGAGGTGCGGCCTGCATCTGTGCGGTGCTGCCTGCATCTGTGAGGTGCTACCTGCATCGGTGCGGTGCGGTGCTACCTGCATCAGTGTTGTGCTACTTGCATCTGTGCGGTGCGGTGCTACCTGCATTGGTGCGTGCTACCTGCATCTGTGCGGTGCTACCTGCATCGATGCGGTGCTGCCTGCATCTGTGCGGTTCTACCTGCATCTGTGAGGTGCGGCCTGCATCTGTGCGGTGCTACCTGCATCTGTGAGGTGCTACCTGCATCGGTGCGGTGCTACTTGCATCTGTGCGGTGCGGTGCTACCTGCATTGGTGCGTGCTACCTGCATCTGTGCGGTGCGGTGCTACCTGCATCTGTGCGGTGCGGCCTGCATCTGTGCGGTGCTGCCTGCATCTGTGCAGTGCTGCCTGCATCTGTGCGGTGCTGCCTGCATCTGTGCGGTGCTGCCTGCATCTGTGCGGTGCTACCTGCATCGGTGCGGTGCTACTTGCATCTGTGCGGTGCGGTGCTACCTGCATCAGTGTGATGCGGTGCTACCTGCATCGGTGTGGTGCGGTGCTACCTGCATCGGTGCGGTGCAACTTGCATCTGTGCGGTGCGGTGCTACCTGCATTGGTGCAGTGCTACCTGCATAGGTGCGGTGCAACCTGCATCGGTGCGATGCGGTGCTACCTGCATCAGTGCGGTTCGGTGCTACCTGCATCGGTGCAGTGCTACTTGCATCTGTGCGGTGCGGTGCTACCTGCATTGGTGCGGTGCTACCTGCATCGGTGCGGTGCTACTTGCATCTGTGCGGTGCGGAGCTACCTGCATTGGTGCAGTGCTACCTGCATCGGTGCGGTGCAACCTGCATCGGTGCGATGCGGTGCTACCTGCATCTGTGCGGTTCGGTGCCACCTGCATCGGTGCAGTGCTTCTTGCATTTGTGCGGTGCGGTGCTACCTGCATTGGTGCAGTGCTACCTGCATAGGTGCGGTGCAACCTGCATCGGTGCGATGCGGTGCTACCTGCATCGGTGCGGTACGGGGCTACCTGCATCGGTGTGATGCGGTGCTACCTGCATCGGTGCGGTGCGGTGCTACCTGCATCGGTGCGGTGCAACTTGCATCTGTGCGGTGCTACCTGCATTGGTGCAGTGCTACCTGCATCGGTGCGGTGCAACCTGCATCGGTGCGGTGCAACCTGCATCGGTGCGGTGCAACCTGCATCGGTGCGATGCGGTGCTACCTGCATCGGTGCGGTGCTACCTGCATCGGTGTGGTGCTACTTGCATCTGCGCGGTGCTACCTGCATCGGTGTGGTGCGGTGCTACCTACATCGGTGTGGTGCGGTGCTACCTGCATCGGTGCGGTGCAACTTGCATCTGTGCGGTGCGGTGCTACCTGCATTGGTGCAGTGCTACCTGCATAGGTGCGGTGCAACCTGCATCGGTGCGATGCGGTGCTACCTGCATCGGTGCGGTTCGGTGCTACCTGCATCGGTGCAGTGCTACTTGCATCGGTGCGGTGCTACCTGCATTGGTGCGGTGCTACCTGCATCGGTGCGGTGCTACTTGCATCTGTGCGGTGCGGGGCTACATGCATTGGTGCAGTGCTACCTGCATCGGTGCGGTGCAACCTGCATCGGTGCTATGCGGTGCTACCTGCATCGGTGCGGTTCGGTGCCACCTGCATCGGTGCAGTGCTACTTGCATCTGTGCGGTGCGGTGCTACCTGCATTGGTGCAGTGCTACCTGCATAGGTGCGGTGCAACCTGCATTGGTGCGATGCGGTGCTACCTGCATCGGTGCGGTGCTACCTGCATCGGTGCGGTGCAACTTGCATCTGTGCGGTGCTACTTGCATTGGTGCAGTGCTACCTGCATTGGTGCAGTGCTACCTGCATCGGTGCGGTGCGGGGCTACCTGCATCGGTGTGATGCGGTGCTACCTGCATCGGTGCGGTGCTACCTGCATCGGTGCGGTGCAACTTGCATCTGTGCGGTGCTACCTGCATTGGTGCAGTGCTACCTGCATCGGTGCGGTGCAACCTGCATCGGTGCGGTGCAACCTGCATCGGTGCAATGCGGTGCTACCTGCATCGGTGCGGTGCAACTTGCATCTGTGCGGTGCTACCTGCATTGGTGCAGTGCTATCTGCATTGGTGCAGTGCTACCTGCATCGGTGCGGTGCGGGGCTACCTGCATCGGTGTGATGCGGTGCTACCTGCATCGGTGCGGTGCAACCTGCATCGGTGCGGTTCAACCTGCATCGGTGCAATGCGGTGCTACCTGCATCGGTGCGGTGCGGTGCTACCTGCATCGGTGCAGTGCTACTTGCATCTGTGCGATGCTACCTTTATTGGTGCGGTGCTACCTGCATCGGTGCGGTGCTACCTGCATCGGTGCGGTGCTACCTGCATCGGTGCGGTGCTACCTGCATCGGTGCGATGCAGTGCTACCTGCATCGGTGCGGTGCTACCTGCATTGGTGCGGTGCTACTTGCATCTGTGCGGTGCTTCCTGCTTCGGTGCGGTGCTACCTGTATGCGTTGTCTTGTCTCCACAAACTCTAATCATGACACCTGCACTCAGCACCATGAAATAGAACAGGAAGTACAATGCACGAGGAAAGACCTCCCAGTGACCTAAAGTTGTCTGACGTCACTGGGACTTGTAATACGTGGAGCAAGTATCGGCTTCTACTGCCAGCCGTATGCGGCTCTCGCCCTCAAATGCGAAATGTGCTAACATTACTGCTATACATCCACGGGTGATCAATAAATCAATAGCCGGAGAAAACCTTATGAGTTTTTGAGGCTCCCAGAGCCAGCGCTATGTCTCTGCCAAGGGGAACGGTGCCAGGCTATCCCTGGCGAGGAGGGGAAATGTGCCTGGTGCAGAGGTTACCAGGGGATGGCGCACATTCCTCGTGCACGGATGGTAAAAGCCCGACAGGACGCGCCTCGAAGCAACTTACTAAACACTCAATCCCTTACTAACATGGCGTGATGCGCAGGCGAATGGATTATACAACAACTATTTACGTTACAGGATTTTATTAAGCGCACATATCACCCAAGGGTCTCACAGCGCTGGCAAAAACCTTGGAAAGGAGGTAAAAAACAACAGCGGGAGAGAAAAGGTGTTCAGAATAGCCAGGTTTTTAGCATTTTTTTCAAAACTGGCGATAGTCAGAGACCCTGCGTAGATACAAGGGGGAGCGTTCCACAGAGTTGGTACAAGATGTGAAAAGGATTTCCCACCATACCTGGAAGTACGTCTCCTGAGTGGAGTTAAGAGATACTTGGTTCCTGATCTCAGAGTTCTACTGGGCTGGTACCATGTAAGTTTTTTTGATAAGTAACTAGGCCCTTTCCCAGAAATGATTCTATGAACCAGGGTGATGATCTTAAAACAAATTTGTTTCCTAATGGGAAGCTAGTGGAGGGCTCCCAGACTTGGGTCAGACGGAGATCGCAATGGTAGATTTAGAACAAGTCTGGCGGCAGTGTTTTGTAGAACCTGAAGTTTCGTGAGAATCTCCTAATTAATGGAGACCATGGCAGCATTCCCATAATCGAGTCGAGTGATTATTAGACCCGGCACAATCGGTTTTCTTGATTCAGATGGGATCCATTGGAAAACCTTGCGTAGGCTCCGCATTAATCCATAGCAGATGCCTGCTACCTGAGTAACATGCTCTCTCGTGGACAATTTGTTGTCAATTATCAATCCCAGGTTGCGAACTTCATATTTGGGGGAAGGACAGGGGCCAAGATTCTGAGGCCACCAGTGGTTAGACCAGTGCTTAGTGGCCTTCCTGAAATGAATGATCTCCGTTTTGCTTGCGTTTAACTGAAGGTGATTGGTTTGCATCCAGCTCCTGGTGTGGACCATGCAGTGTATGAATCTGAGCTTGGTGTCGGATGGGTCAGTGTCCATGGTGATCAATACTTGCGTGTCGTCTGCATACAACACCGTTTCGAACCCATAGGATCTGATCACCTTTGCAAGGAGTGCCACATAAAGATTAAAAAGAGTGGGACTAACGATAGATCCCTGGGGGTCTCCTTTATCTACCATCCAACGTTGAGAAACAAAGGTACCCGTTTAGACCTGCGAGCTTCGATCTTGAAGTAGCTCCTGAACCAGTTTAGGGCCTTCCATCTGATCCCTTTCTCCCACGGTCGGTGTATCAGCGTACTGTGGGAGATGGTATCAAACGCTGCTGACAGATCAAGTAAGACCAGCGTGGCTGACTGCCCGATATTTTGGGCTAGTCTTATACTGTCAACTACCTCTGTCAGCGATGTTTCAGTGCCGTGGGCAGCCCGGAACCCCGATCGAGAAGAGTCCAGTAATTTGTTTTCCTATAGAAAGGTTGTAATTTGTTTATTGACCAAGGACTCTAAAACTTTTCCAAAATAAGGGAGACGAGAGATTGGTCGATAGTTGGTAAGTTCTTTCCGGTCAATAGAAGGCTTTTTCGGGATAGGTTTGACCCTTGGTGCCTTCCAGAGGTTGGAAAAGTGGCATTTTTTAAAGATTAAGAAGAGCAGTTAGACTTTTGAGGAGGACTGGGGTGATGTTGGACATAATATGAGGTGTAACAGGGCCAGTTGGGGAGTTTATTGGGGCTATGGGAGACATTTAAAATGTTTCATACATTTGACCCCTGTTGTTACTGGCTCCTGTGTAAGCCTCAGTCCACTGCAGTCTGTTCACCAGGCTAGAGGCGCTTCGTGGACACCGCTTTTGACAAACAGGAGGTGAGAAGTCGATATTGTGCGGCCATTTATAACGTGGGACCTGCAGTAAATATACATTGAAACAATAACATGGCAAGCATTGGCAAAGCCACCAATAGCAGATGCACTCGTTTGGGGTGCTCGATAGCAAAGGGAAGAAAAAGTACCTTCAGAGCAAGTAGCCAGCGGAAGGACTCTGGCCTGTGACCGGAAGCAGTCACGCCATGACATGGACGGGCAAAGCAGAGCAGGAAGACCTGCAAAGTGAAAGCAGACGACGTGCTGACCAATCAGAGCATGTAAATTAGAGCGAAGTTGGAATCAACGAATGGGAAGCAAAGGTAGGCATTGGGAGAGTTCCAAGCTCCTGTTTTTCATACATGAGATTTCACAATCACTGTGCAGGAGAAACCTGAAAAGGTCTTTCGCGTTTTTCTGAAAGACGGCTGGTTGGTCTCTGTTTTGAGTCCAAAGTATTTTTTTTCTGGGTGTCATATACTCGCAGAAGATTAATTTCAAGAGGATACGTTTCAGAGGCCACTCTTAATGGTTATTTCATTTTTTGGGATATTTAATTTTTGGAAAATATGCTGTTAGTCTCCGATTTTTTTATTCTTTAAGAGGCTGAGGATGAGAGGATGTAGCCTTAAGGCTAGAGCAGTCGACCTTGAAGCTGGGGAACCGGGTTTGCGTCTCGGCAACGCCGCTCAACATCCTGTAGTTCTGGGCAAATGCCTGACAAAAATGAATGTGTCCATCTGTAACAAAACTGGTGCTATGTAAAGCGCTCTGATACCCGATGTCTCGGGTCTAGTTTGTGCTACAAAAACTAAAAAAAAATAATTAGGGGAACCCTCACCAGTCCCCTGCTTCCCCCTCTTCCCCCTCACCAATCCCCCGCGTCCCCCTCTTCCCCCTCACCAGTCCCCTGCTTCCCCCTCTTCCCCCTCACCAATCCCCCGCGTCCCCCTCCTGCCCCTCACCAATCCCCCGCTTCCCCCTTTTCCCCCTCAACAATTCCCCGCTTCCCCCTTTTCCCCCTCAACAATCCCCCGCTTCCCCCTCACCAATCCCCCGCTTCCCCCTTTTTCATTCTATCTATAATCATGAACGCTCCCTTTTAAGTTGTGCGTTACCTAACTTAAACCTAACACTGTCCTGAACTCTAAACTTTGCTACAACTCTTACTGCAAAGTCTTTCTCTACCCCTTTGTTAACCCTATACCCTTCCCTTACATAACCCTAAAACTGCTTTAAGGCTCCCATTGTTACTCACCTGTGTGTCTCAGAGGTGAGTTGGTTTTGTAATCCTTTTTTACATGAGATGTTTGAAGTCCAGTGTATTTCTGCCACGGTGCATAGGCCTTGATGAGTGTCATAAACAAAGGCCCAAGAAAAATCCACTTGAATTAGCTGGCGAGGAAGATGGACAACCTGGGGAGGGAGGAAGCAGAGAAGTTTACAAACTTAAAGAGATGACACAGCAGGGGCGCTTTACCTAGTCTTCTGGGAGCAGTATCAGGCAGAGTCCTGGATTCAGGGTCTTCTTCGGCAGTGCGCCAAAGGACGGAAGCCAGGCTGGTGTGTGCCAAGAAGTCTCTTTAGTCAACTATGAGCTTTGTTTGGACAGACAACAGCCACAGACTTTGGATTCAGGGAGTAGGTTGCTGATAGACCTGCTGAGACTGGTAACAGTCCCTTTCTGGTTGGGTGTAGTAAACAGGCCCCAAGAACGCCTCCTTTTGGGGAGCTCCTTCACCAGCAATTGTGTTTGCTCAGAGGGCTCCCCTAGAGCTCGTGAGCTGTTTTCATGGATGTACAAAGGGTATTTCGATACACCAGAAATTCCTAAGTGCCTGGATAGCCTCTTGGGGAATTAGTGCGCTATACCAATCAATACAGCATAACATTATTGAGAATAAACCGGTCAATTTAGGCGAGGAGAATCCTGATGAATGCCCTGTGACATCTACTGCGCAATAGTTAGGGCTGAAACATGTTGACAGTACGTTAGTGATGAGGGAGTTGTCCTAAAACAACCAATTACCCCACCCGGCTTGTTTCAGTGGGGTAGAGGAGCGTATGAAACATAAAGTATTTTCAAACATTTAATACAATTTTAAATATTTGAGACCCTTCATATATCTATAAAAACAGCTTGTGTGTGCCGGGAAAGCCCACCAAGGTACAACAGTCGCTGGCGACCAAGCACCCTGAGGCGGAGGGATCAAGTCAAAAAAAGTTTTTACACTGATGTCATGAACGGGTGAATCTGTGGCCCGGCCAGGGAGCTACCTCCTGCATTGTATTGTATTTTAATTGCATTTATATAGCGCTTACTACCCCTGACGAGGCATTGAAGTACCTTATCCCGGGCCCAATTGTTATACTCGGCCTGCTTAGCCGCTACACACCGCTACTCCTGGAAACGTCTCTGGCTCCGGCGCTATTGCCGCTTCACGGACACATGAGGGCCTTTTCATTTGGCCTCTCAGTGGGGAGATGATGCATTCTCGAGATTAAGAGCGGCTGCCGGCTGAGTAATTGGCTTCTCGCCGCAGATCTATATTTATTAAAGGCTTGCAGGAGTAAAGCGGGGCTTGGAAGCGAAGGTGGGGATGATGTCGAAGCCGGCGATGATGAATCTCTTACAGCCTCTGCCCTGCCTCCCCTCCGTCCCTGCTGATGGATAAAATGGCCGACCGCAGCCGGAGGCATCTGGTCGGACGGACCTTGTTGAAGTCCGTGACACGGCACCGCAGGCACCTCATTACCTCCACTCCAGCTACAGATGAGTCAGCCTGACCTGGGGGTGCAGGAGAGGTGCCTGCAGTTTTTTTGTGGTGTGCTGGTAAAAAAGAATATTCTATTAGCAGAGGTTCTCGGTGTGTGAAAGGAAGAGGTGGGAAAAGTTAGGACATGGACAGCGGTGGGGCAGATTCTCTCTTGCAAGCCTCACTGGTGTGCAGTGGCGGCCCGTCCTCTATGGCGCAGGAGCGTCGCCCCACTGCTTTCTCACAGTGCGAGAAGCAAAAACATAAAATGGTAATAACTTTTAGTTATTACCATTTTATGTTTCTTTTGCGGGCAGGTGGGTGGGTGGGGCAGCTCTGCCAACTGAGCAGGGCAGGGGAGGAGTGGTGTGCCCACTCCTGAGTGTGCTTTGACTCTCTGGTCGGCACTCTCGGCCACCCAAACCAGTCATGCACACTTTCCCCTTCTCTATGCAGGCTGGAAAACATGCCCACACCTCCAGCCCCTGGCTGAGTGCCGTCTCACGGCGCTCAGACTAATTACTACAGTGCATTGCAGCGTTGTGATTGGCTTAGGGGAGAGAGCCTGGCTGCCTGCTTTCTGTTCCTGTTAGAGGCAGGAGAGCAGGAGCGGAGAAGACGCAGGACCTGGCCTAAAGGTACTTTTTTGTGTGTTTATTATGACCAACCATCCACCCCCGCGAGCCATGCCGGCCACAGCTGCTGGTTTGACCCAGCTGAGCTACACATACCCTGCTATAGATAGAGTGTGGTCCGCCTCCTCCATTGTTCTTACCACTACCCTGATTTTAGGGTCAGGTTTATGAGAGCCCAGCTGTCAAACAGACCTATTGCCACCAATGTAAATAGAGTAGCTTTTGTACTCGTCCCTGTCAGCCATTGGCTTCCATCAACCGCCCATTACACCCATAGGCTGCAGCCTTTGTCAATCACAAATGAGCCCAGCATAGCTGTGTGACCATCGAAACCAAATGTTAATGGCTGTTTGGCGGTATCCTTCCGCCTCCATAGGAGCACTCACACTAAGCTGCATGAGGGACTACTTTATAATGGCAAGCATCCTTCTCTGTCCTCTTCTGTATTCTGGTGTTCATCAGGGGCGTCTGTTCATCCGGGGGGGGGGGGGGGGGGAGGGGGTTGTTGTGCCAAAGTGGCAGCTAGACTTGTATTGACATGTTTTATTGTTAATGATGCAGTTCTTGCAATGAGGGCCCTTTTCCTCTGCACCTTCCTCCTTCCCTGCCACTTCTGTATGTTTTAGGATCTCGTTATTTCTTTTGAAATGTCTGAAGGGGTCATATAGCTCTGACAGGAGCAGAGAGTGACAGAACTCCCACACCCTGCTCTGCTTTGTAACTTTCCCATTCATTGCTCTCTTACTCTCAGTTCACAAGCAAACAGGAGGTTGTAGGGCGCCTGAGGGTGCGTTTCAACGGGGGCTCGCTCCCCTTTTTATGGTATTTATTATTTTGCCATATCTACCTGTATTTGGCCATATTTATTTATCAACAATTCTATCTGTGCTTATCCATATCTGTTCCGAGTTTTGTGATTTTTTTTTTTTTAGCTGTAACTAGTATATTTCCACATTTATCGATCAATCAACGGGTTGGTAAAGCGCAACAACTCACCCGTGAGGGCTTCAAGGCGCTGTGGGGAGGTGGGGCGCAGATCCGTCTAAGTGCTGGGGTCATTCAAAGAGCCAGGTTTTGAGGTCCTTCCTGAACTGAACATTTCTTAAACCTATAACTGTTCATTCATGCTTGTTTGCCTGAGAGGTTTCAATGATCTGAATATTGATAGATGATAAATAAATACACAAAAATGGCATGTAGGGGTGTGTAAATGTATGTGAAATTACATATAATTATGCGAAATGCAAGTCCATCATTTAGCACTATATTTTTGTGCAAACTGAATCCTCTCAACAATTTTTTACACATGAATGCATTTTGCACTCAATAAAAGTGCAAAAAAAGGATCACGAACAACAGCTGCTCGCATTCTGTTGCTCCTGTAATACAAAGAATGAGATGGATTTTACCTATTTAAAAACTGTTGGGATGGAGACAATGTAGGCTAGCGCTTTCATCACTACAATTTTTTTTAAATGAATGGTTCGCAAAGTCAATTGCTTCTTTTTTTGAAAAATATCGCAAAGTACAGGAAAGGAATCTTTATATGAAATTCGCTGGAGTTGACAAAAAAGAATTTGTAAATCATCGTTGGAATTAAACGCTGTATTACTGAGTAATTTGTATTTAAAAGTATCCTGTGCACTTTTTTTTATCATGTAATATTGATGTTTTAAACTGTATGCTTTTATGATTTTTTTGCACAAAAATCGAATACAGCTGGCATTGAATTGAACTGTTGCTCCTGTGTGTTCATGGTACATTTTTACCACAAATGTTGCAAACTGTATAAATATATTTGCAAATGGTGTGGAACTATGCAAAGGGGCGAAATGACATTGTCAGGAATTTCGTATGAACAGGATGATGTGAAATTTCCAATATCATGTGAATTACACCTGTGTAATTTAAATTTCACCCAAACTTAAAGTACTCGTGCACATTTTTTGTATCAATCTTGTGCACATTTGCAGCCATTCCATCGAGCCTGCTGCCGAGGCCCAGTTGTTAAAGGCCCTGAACCTGAGTTATAGGCCCGAGCCCCAGGCGAGGGCCTATAACGAGGGAGAGGGCCTTTAACAACCGGTATAGCCCAAGGCAGGAGGGCTATAAGGCTATTAAAACAATACACCCTCTGAGAGTGGAATGTTCTAAATTAAGAAGGGAGAAACATGAAGACAAACATTGGAATGTTGGAGGACCGGGGCCTCTATAGGGCCCGGAGCTACGGAACTGTCTTCGGTGGAGCTCTCAGCATTTCAATGTTCTAATCCTTATTAAGAAACTTCACCTATTTCTTAACTCCAGGTGCCTGTCTTCAAGCCAAGCCTTTAGCGTGGCAGTTATGACTGGCAGCATTTAGAATCATCCATGAAGCAACCTCATTTGGGTTTTTATCCATATTTTCAAATAAATACAGACAGCTTTCTGTCTGTGAAAATCAGTAAAAGTGGAAAACTGGGAGTTTGTTACAAGTCCACTCCTGATGCCTGTGGGATCGGCCCTGTCAAAACATTTCAAAACAGCTGCATCCTGCAGGAGGCCAGGATGAGAGTGGGGGTCCTGGAGCCTTGCATGTTGCGATTGTAGAGTGTCACGCGCTTGGAGCGGTCATAGTCTAGCTTGAGGTTTTAGTTGTGGCCAGGCCTTCCTTCCACAGTCTAGATAAATGAGACCCACACTAACCACAAGTAGTAAACTTGTTTTCTTGACATCTCCGCATGGTTTTAAATTGAGTCCTTTTGTCCCCGCAGGGTCTCAAGACAATGCCAGGCGGATCCACTTCAACAAGGTCCAACACGACCCCGTGGAGGTTGGACTGGCCGAGGAGGTGACGCTACCCTGCATTTTCCTGCTGGACACGTCTCAGTCCCTTGGCCCGAACGATGCCCCCGACCCCCCACGCATCAAGTGGACCAAGGTGCAATGGGATGCCCAGGCTCGGCCCAAGGAGGTGCCCATCCTGGTGGCCAAGGACAATGTGGTGAAGGTGGCTCGAGGGTTCGAGGGTCGGGTGGCCCTGCCTGGCTATCCGCGGGACAGGTACAATGCCACTCTGGTGATCTCCGCCGCACGCTTCAGCGACTCGGGCACCTACCGCTGCGAGGTGGTCATCGGTATCGATGACGAACAGGACACAGTGCCGCTGGAAGTCACAGGTAAGTCTCTTTAATTCTTTAAATAGTATGTGTAGGTTTATAATGTAGAGAACAGGAACATAAAATACCTGCAACCAGTGTAGTGAATGGCCATCGGCACCCCTGAACAGAGAGATTGCACCCCAAACTTACGACCTTAACAGGAAGTGGCGATTTGTACATTTTCAGTAGCAAAAGGATAGACTATTAAAATGATGTGTCTCAAAGAGGGCGAAATGTGTCTGTGATTGCTAAACAGGAATGAGAGATGTCTTTCTTTAGTTGATAAAGTCAAATTTATAGGGAAATTGAATTTAGATCATGACATCATTCTGAGCTTTTCTATGAAAAAGGTTTCTGTAGGCGTTTGAGTCGGGAGTTTCATGAGCTGAACTGGTATGGTGTAAGGGAGCCTTGGTTGGTCAGGCAGAGCTTAATTTGTGCCATCGGATGCAGGTGGTGGGCACCGGCACTCTTAATGCTGGACTGGACTTATTGCAAGAGAGAAAATGATACAAAGAAAGGAGAAGAGACAGATAGGAAATCAGAAACCTAGGGATAGAGGAATGAAAAAGAATGTGCTAGAGTGAGGCAGACAGAAAGTGTAGGTGGGGGAAGAAAGAGACATGAGGTGGAACCAAGACCAGGCAGCCTCAGTATTCATGAGATAAAGAGACAGGAAGTGTAGGGGGAGGAAGAAAGAGGCGTGAGGTGGAATCATGACCAGGCAGCCTCGATATTCATGAGATAAACAGAAAGGAAGTGTAGGGGGAGGAAGAAAGAGGCATGAGGTGGAATCAAGACCAGGCAGCCTCGGCGTTCATGAGATAAAGCGACAGGTAGTGTAGGGGGGGAGAAAGAGGCATGAGGTGGAATCAAGACCAGGCAGCCTCGGTATTCATGAAATAAAGAGACAGGAAGTGTAGGGGGGGAGAAAGAGGCATGAGGTTGAACTGAGACCAGGCAGCCTCGGTATTCATGAGATAAAGCGACAGGTAGTGTAGGGGAGGAAGAAAGAGGCATGAGGTGGAACCAAGACCAGGCAGCCTCAGTATTCATGAGATAAAGCAACAGGTAGTGTAGTTGGGGAGAAAGAGGCATGAGGTTGAACTGAGACCAGGCAGCCTCGGTATTCATGAGATAAAGCGACAGGAAGCATAGGATGGTGGAAGAAAGAGGCATGAGGTGGAATCAAGACCAGGCAGCCTCGGTATTCATGAGATAAAGAGACAGGAAGTGTAGGGGGGTGGAAGAAAGAGGCATGAGGTGGAATCAAGACCAGGCAGCCTCGGTATTCATGAGATAAAGAGACAGGAAGTGTAGGGGGTGGAAGAAAGAGGCATGAGGTGGAACCAAGACCAGGCAGCCTCAGTATTCATGAGATAAAGCAACAGGAAGTGTAGGGGGTGGAAGAAAGAGGCATGAGGTGGAACCAAGACCAGGCAGCCTCAGTATTCATGAGATAAAGCAACAGGAAGCATAGGATGGTGGAAGAAAGAGGCATGAGGTGGAATCAAGACCAGGCAGCCTCGGTATTCATGAGATAAAGCGACAGGAAGCATAGGATGGTGGAAGAAAGAGGCATGAGGTGGAATCAAGACCAGGCAGCCTCGGTATTCATGAGATAAAGAGACAGGAAGTGTAGGGGGGTGGAAGAAAGAGGCATGAGGTGGAATCAAGACCAGGCAGCCTCGGTATTCATGAGATAAAGAGACAGGAAGTGTAGGGGGTGGAAGAAAGAGGCATGAGGTGGAATCAAGACCAGGCAGCCTCGGTATTCATGAGATAAAGAGACAGGAAGTGTAGGGGGTGGAAGAAAGAGGCATGAGGTGGAACCAAGACCAGGCAGCCTCAGTATTCATGAGATAAAGCAACAGGTAGTGTAGTTGGGGAGAAAGAGGCATGAGGTTGAACTGAGACCAGGCAGCCTCGGTATTCATGAGATAAAGCGACAGGAAGCATAGGATGGTGGAAGAAAGAGGCATGAGGTGGAATCAAGACCAGGCAGCCTCAGTATTCATGAGATAAAGCAACAGGAAGTGTAGGGGGTGGAAGAAAGAGGCATGAGGTGGAACCAAGACCAGGCAGCCTCAGTATTCATGAGATAAAGCAACAGGAAGCATAGGATGGTGGAAGAAAGAGGCATGAGGTGGAATAAAGACCAGGCAGCCTCGGTATTCATGAGATAAAGCGACAGGAAGCATAGGATGGTGGAAGAAAGAGGCATGAGGTGGAATCAAGACCAGGCAGCCTCGGTATTCATGAGATAAAGAGACAGGAAGTGTAGGGGGGTAGAAGAAAGAGGCATGAGGTGGAATCAAGACCAGGCAGCCTCGGTATTCATGAGATAAAGAGACAGGAAGTGTAGGGGGTGGAAGAAAGAGGCATGAGGTGGAATCAAGACCAGGCAGCCTCGGTATTCATGAGATAAAGAGACAGGAAGTGTAGGGGGTGGAAGAAAGAGGCATGAGGTGGAACCAAGACCAGGCAGCCTCAGTATTCATGAGATAAAGCAACAGGTAGTGTAGTTGGGGAGAAAGAGGCATGAGGTTGAACTGAGACCAGGCAGCCTCGGTATTCATGAGATAAAGCGACAGGAAGCATAGGATGGTGGAAGAAAGAGGCATGAGGTGGAATCAAGACCAGGCAGCCTCGGTATTCATGAGATAAAGAGACAGGAAGTTAAGGGTGGAAGAAAGAAGGAGGACGGGGTGGAATCCAGTGGTGGCCAGTACTTTTAGGAGGGAGGGGGGAGGATGTGACACACATGCACACATTCACACTCACAGCCATGCATTCACATGCACACATACAAACACATCCCTTCACAACACTCATTACCAACCATTCATACATACACGCAGGCACCAAACATTATTTAAAAATAACACACACACTTACCTGCAGCTTTGCCTTTGAGGTCCCTGGAAGTTTGGGACTGCTGCCTTCTCTCGCTGGCTGGCCTCATCTCAGCCAATGAGGGAAGGCAGAAGTCCCAACGTCATCACAGAGTGGGATGGGGTCGGTGAGACTGCTGACCCCACCCCACTCTGTGATGCAGTGTCACTGATTGATATTCAATCCTAGGCACTTCAGGGCACCGAGGTGTGAGGCAATCAGTGACGCTGCCCCTAGTCACTGAAGGGGGCCTCGGGGACCTTTGCTGAGACGAGGACGTCACGCCAACAGGAGCTGTGACTTTCTCAGCCCAGCAAGCCAGAAGCCTGCACATTTAGTACATATCTGGCTCATTCCTGCCAGATCTGAAAATAAACAGTGTCTGTCAAGTGGACCTTTGCTCAGCCTGACAGACACTGTCTGTGAGGGGCAAAAGGTGAGGGGGCGCGGCCCTTCAGCTCCAATGGACTCCCGTGGCTGGTGGAATCAAGACCCGGCAGCCTAGTGTTCATGAGACAAGAGACAGGAAGTGTAGGGTGGGGGAAGAAAGAGGCATGAGGTGGAATCAAGACCAGGCAGACTCGGTATTCATGAGATAAAGGAACAGGGAATGTAGGGTGGAATAGGAAAGAGGCATGCGATGGAATCAAGACTAGACAGCCTCCGTATTTATGAGATAAAGAAAGAGGTAGTGTAGAGTGATGGAAGAACGAGGCCTGAGGTGGAATCAAGACCAGGAAGCCTCTGTATTCATGAGATAAAGAGACAGGAAGTGTAGTGGGTGGAAGAAAGAGGCATGGGGTGGAATCAAGACCAGGCAGCCTCGGTATTCATGAGATAAAGAGACAGGAAGTGTAGGAGGTGGAAGAAAGAGGCGTGAGGTGGAATCAAGACCAGGAAGCCTCAGTATTCATGAGATAAAGAGACAGGAAGTGTAGGAGGTGGAAGAAAGAGGCGTGAGGTGGAATCAAGACCAGGAAGCCTCTGTATTCATGAGATAAAGAGACAGGAAGTGTAGTGGGTGGAAGAAAGAGGCCTGAGGTGGAATCAAGACCAGGAAGCCTCTGTATTCATGAGATAAAGAGACAGGAAGTGTAGGGGGTGGAAGAAAGAGGCTTGAGGTGGAATCAAGACCAGGAAGCCTCTGTATTCATGAGATAAAGAGACAGGAAGTGTAGTGGGTGGAAGAAAGAGGCATGGGGTGGAATCAAGACCAGGCAGCCTCGGTATTCATGAGATAAAGAGACAGGAAGTGTAGGGGGTGGAAGAAAGAGGCATGGGGTGGAATCAAGACCAGGCAGCCTCGGTATTCATGAGATAAAGAGACAGGAAGTGTAGGGGGTGGAAGAAAGAGGCATGAGGTGGAATCAAGATCAGGCAGCCTCGGTATTCATGAGATAAAGATACAGGAAGTATAGGGTGGAAGAAAGAGGCATGTGGTGGAATCAAGACCAGGCAGCCTCGGTATTCATGAGATAAAGAGACAGGAAGTGTAGGGGTGGAAGAAAGAGGCGTGAGGTGGAATCAAGACCAGGCAGCCTCAGTATTCATGAGATAAAGAGACAGGAAGTGTAGGGGGGGAGAAAGAGGCATGAGGTGGAACCAAGACCAGGCAGCCTCGGTATTCATGAGATAAAGCGACAGGAGTGTAGGGGGGGAGAAAGAGGCATGAGGTGGAACCGAGACCAGGCAGCCTCGGTATTCATGAGATAAAGAGACAGGAAGTGTAGGTAGGGGAAGAAAGAGGCATGAGGTGGAATCAAGACCAGGCAGCCTTGGTATTCATGAGATTAAGAGACAGGAAGTGTAGGGGTGGAAGAAAGAGGCGTGAGGTGGAATCAAGACCAGGCAGCCTCGGTATTCAGGAGTTAAAGAGACAGGAAGTGTAGGGGGTGGAAGAAAGAGGCATGGGGTGGAATCAAGACCAGGCAGCCTCAGTATTCATGAGATAAAGAGACAGGAAGTGTAGGGGGTGGAAGAAAGAGGCATGAGGTGGAATCAAGACCAGGCAGCCTCAGTATTCATGAGATAAAGAGACAGGAAGTGTAGGGGGGGAGAAAGAGGCATGAGGTGGAACCAAGACCAGGCAGCCTCAGTATTTATGAGATTAAGAGACCAGAGGGTGGTGGAAGAAAGAGGTGTGAGGTGAAATAATGGTAAGAGGTTATGCTTTCTGAGAAGTTCTTCTTGCGTAGAAACATTTTATTAATGTTAAAAGAGGATATGGATGTTAAGTATTTTTTTGCAAAAGTCACAATTTCAACACAAAAGTGGGTAAGTGAAACACTTTGCAACCTCGAAGTTGATAACTTTTCTATAGAATTGTGCAAAGTTTGCATCTTTGCTCTCCCTTTTTGCCATCAGATTTCATCTGTTTGTTCAAAACTGTGAAAATAGGGCAAACATGCAAGTCAAAGGTGCGCACTCTCAGTTTGTGCAGACAATAGGTAGCTGAATAACAGGTGTTATTAGTCCCTAATTAAATAGGATCCATGTAATCCAGTTTTTAAGAGCTGACTCCGCACTGTTGTGGTTAAAACTAGAGCCCATCAGATCTCGGTGCAAACTCAGCCCAGTGAGCTGTTTTGGTCACCCCCTCCCTATTGGGGGCAGTCAAAGGTCAAGGTTCAGCAGGTAGTAAAGCACCTCTTAAACATATGCTGTTACATGCATTGGCAATGCCAATAGGTCTGGCTTTAAAAGAATGTTGCATAGTAATGTAATCATTACAGGTAAATAGTATATGTATTTATGTGGAAGCAAAGAACCGTAGAATAATATTGGTGGAGGTGAAAAGGTCAGGTGACAGCTGCACTGTCAAGCCAGACCTAAAAATCCATGTAGGTTAATGGAAAACCCTTTGATTTCAGCAGAAGATACTTAATCTACGGGAGACTCCACCGGTGGAATTTCTACCATCATATTACAGTGGAATACTAGCCTTTCAGCCTGCATTACGAGTGGCGGAAGTAATAATTGTGAGGCTTGAGAACATTCTAAACCCAAGTGTTCAGAATGTATTACGTGTGATAATTATCACCTATTCTGAGAGCTTCGCATAAAATGGTTCATTATATATACACATTTTGGTGATGGCTGACCGAAATCCACCTGTCGTGACATTTACTGGCCTGCTTTCCCCTTTACATTTTGCAGGTTTGACCTGCCAAACCTTACTTGGGTAAATTCGTGGGGTGCATTGTGTGCCGTAGAACTCTGAATTTAGGTTTATGTGATGACGCGTTCACACTCATACAGGAATTTACCTAGCCACGTGACATGAGGGTCTGTGTCTCTTTTACATTTATTACATATTTCAGAATTCCAGATATAAAGATCTCATAAATGAAATGAAAGGCATAGACTGCGAAACATTGCCTGTCTGCATGGGGAGAAAAGGGATTTCGCCGGGCCCTGTCCTCCAGTGCGCTAGCCTGGGGCATGGCTTGCATTGGTGCAGCCAGTGCAGTGGCACCGGGGTCCATAATAGGCCTCAGAAGGCCGCTCATCGCTGTTTATTGCTGTGGTTTGCAATTAGCCGGGGGATGGGGGTGGGCATTTCCTTCCTTGCACTAGGACCCATGACACACTGGCAGAGCAACTGGCTCCAGGGGAGAGGCCAGGGAAGGAAGGTGCACCCCTTCCTCCACCCCCCATCCCACTCGTAATGGGGCGGAGGCCATTGAAGCGCACGTCTCAGAGGCCTCAAGAGCGAAGGGGACACAAACACCAGCTGGAAAAGGTCAGGCAATCAGATCTCTGCATTTCTGTCAGGTGGGAGCCGAGATTTCCTGCCTGCAATCAGCGCTTTCCAGGGGACGTCACCGGAGCAGCTGAGGGGACTTGTGTCTGCGCACGGGGGGGGAGAGGGGGGGGGGGGGATCTGTTGATTTCTAGACAGCCAGACATGCCGGAACGAAAAAGCTTTTACAATAATAGCTCTCGGTTCCTTTTGCTTGTGGCAGAAGACGCCGCCGCTGCACCGTGGAGTACAGATGTGTCCAGGTGTGCAGGGCGTCGCTTCCCCCGAGGGAGAGCTTTAAATGACAGGCAGGGCCCAGCCCCGGCGTCAGGGGGCGCTTTTGTACAATTGTAACAAGGGAAAGACGCCTATAGGCCGGTAAAAGTCGTAAGGATTGTGAAAAATCCATGCATCACACAACGCCAGCTCCACCGGAAGCATTTCCATGAGCACCAGTTGCATTGCACAAGATCACATGTATTGTGTACAGGCGCGGGGAGACTAAGGGGCATATTATCAAGGGGGTTTTTTGGCTTTAAAAGCCAAGAAAGGAGAGATAAAATGATCTCCCTATTACCTAGCTGTCGCTAACACCAGTTAGCGACAGCTAGTAGGAGATAGCGACCATCTTGGGCCCCACTTTGCATGTCAGAGAAATTTATCACTAATGACATGCAAAGTGGGCGTGCCAAGATGTTAGCGACTGGAAACAGTCGCTACATCGCTATCTCCTATTACCAACTTTTGGAGATATTCACGCTAAGCGCGAATATCTCCAAAAGCTAACACCTGCCCTGAGCAGTTCTTAGCCATGTTATCCAATGGGAGGTGGATAACATGGCTAAATGTAAATGTATGTAAATGTATAGGCATTTATATAGCGCACTACTTACCCAGAGGGTCCCAAGGCGCTTCGACCGCTGCGAAACCCTTCCTGGCTTCCCTGAGAGATGGTCCCTTAATGGGTATCTCCAGGGTGAGACCAGGCATCCCCGGCGGTCTGGTGGGGCCGTTAGTGAAGATGAGGCAAGCTAATGCCCAGAGTTGCCGAGTGTGATCGCTGATCAGAGTGGGCACCGAGGCGAGAGAATTATCGAGTCCGCTGACCCTGGTCCAGAAACCTGCCGCGCCGGGAATCAAACCCTGGTCCCGGGCCGTCCTCTGCTCTCGGGTCTGCCGCCTCTAACCAGTGAGCCACACTACTTCACTAAGAGCATTAGCTCGGTAATGCCTGAATATCGCAGACTTTTCAGCGATATTCATGCATTGCGGCCGATTTTTATCGCATTTGCGATAAACCTTGGTAATACCAAGGTTTATCTGCGATAAAAATCGCAGCAGGTCGGCGATACTTTTTTGTCTCTAACCGAGCAATAGCGATAATTATCGCTATTGCTTGGTAATATGCCCCTAAGTGGTTTGCCCTGCATCAAAGGATGTTGAGCCGACACCAAGACTGAAACCAGGATCCCAGGGCTTAATTTGCACCTGTGGTTTCCGGTGCTCGGCACCAGCACTTAATTGTCAATATCAATGCTTGTAACAGTCTGCCACAAAGTGGCGCATGCAGTCCTATTTAGAGATGACCACTACAACAGTTAATTATTAACTCCATATACATTTAAAAAAACTGCCACCCAAGCCCTACTTATAGCTCTGGGGGCCTGGAATAGTCTGAATTGTCATACTTGTAGGGTGTGATGGGTTGTAGTTGTGTTGTTACTATCATTGGCAGCATGGCAGAGGCAATATGTGAGGCTCGATGCAGTGGCCTCCTGTTGTGAGCCAGGGCACTTATTTTTCACAAATTAAACACTGCTGGGTCCCCACTTCCATAATCTACAGCTCTGGTCGTAATGCCAGATAGTAGGTAGAAGGAATGGATCCCTCAACCCCTAACAGTCTGGCTTCCGAGCCAACCACAGCACCGAGACCGCCCTCATCGCTGCCACCGATGACATCTGAGCCCTGATGGACAACGGAGAAACAGCGGCCCTCATCCTCCTAGACCTCTCCGCAGCATTCAACACTGTCTGCCACCGCACCCGAGTGCAGCGCCTCAGCAACGTCGGAATCCAGGAGAAGGCACTGGAATGGATCATCTCCTTCCTCGACAGAAGAACACAGAGAGTCCGTCTACCACCGTACAAGTCAGAGGCCACCGAAGTCATCTGCGGCGTCCCTCAAGGATCCTCACTGAGGCCCACCCTCTTCAACGTCTACATGAGCCCCCTCGCGGCCATCGCACGCCAACACAACCTCAACATCATCTCCTACGCTGACGACACCCAGCTGATCCTCTCCCTGACCAACGACCCCGCCGCCGCCAGAGCCAACCTTCACGAAGGGATGAAAGACGTAGCCGAGTGGATGACGACCAGCCGCCTGAAACTGAACTCAGACAAGACGGAAGTCCTCATCCTGGGTTCCTCGCCCTCCGCCTGGGACGACTCCTGGTGGCCCCCCGCCCTGGGCAGCGCACCCAAACCGACAGACCACGCACGCAACCTGGGCTTCATCTTGGACTCCTCCCTCACCATGACCAGACAAGTCAACGCCGTCTCCTCGTCATGCTTCAACATCCTGCGCATGCTACGGAAGATCTTCCGGTGGATCCCCACCGAGACCAGGAAGACGGTCACCCAGGCCCTCGTCACCAGCCGACTGGACTACGGCAACGCCCTCTACGCCGGAACCACCGCCAAGCTCCAGAAGAGACTCCAGCGGATCCAGAACGCCTCAGCCAGACTCATCCTCGACATCCCACGACACAGCCACATCTCCGGACATCTGAGAGACCTGCATTGGCTCCCCGTCAACAAAAGAATCACCTTCCGCCTCCTCACCCACGCACACAAAGCCCTACACGATCAAGGCCCGAGCTACCTCAACAACCGCATCAACTTCTACGCTCCCAAACGACATCTCCGATCAGCCAGCCACGCCCTCGCCGCCGTCCCCCGCATCCGAAGAGCCACTACAGGAGGAAGGTCCTTCTCCTACCTGGCCGCCAAGACCTGGAACTCCCTCCCGGCCGACCTGCGCCTGACCCAAGACCACCTCTCCTTCAGGAAGAAGCTCAAGACCTGGCTATTTGAGCAGTAGCAGCACCCCCCTCCCCCTAGCGCCTTGAGACCCTCCGGGTAAGTAGTGCGCTCTATAAATGTCTGTGATTGATTGATTGAAGGAGGGAGGGAGGCGCATGAAAGCTCGGCTTGTTATCGGCTTAAGGTTCCAAGAGGACTTTGAGTTGAGTCAGAGCAAGGCTTCGGGCTCGAACCTGCCTCGAGCTTTCAGTGGCTCGGCCACTTCTATATTTAGGGTAGTGTCACTGAAATTATGTCCTCTGGGACGAATTTAATTTAAGCTGCTAGAAGCCACCAGCGCTCATTTTTGGGGACTAGCGATTATTTTTCTGCATCAGAGATTACAGAGAGGTAAAAAAACAACCAAAACAGAAATACAGGGAAAAAATGGAAAAACCATCACAAAGGGAGAAAGCAGGAACCTACAAGAGTGAGACAAAGGGGCAGGGAGTGTCTGGTGGTGGATTAAAGAGGCATGAGGTGGATTCAAGACTACACAGCCAACATTTAACTGCAGCGGCCGCTAGCTTTAACCACCGGCACTCATTAACTACTAGCTCTAGACCAGTGAAAAGTGCCTCACAGGGCAATGGGAGAAGTCCCTGGGCAACAGACGTCAAGTTCACTCATCACATTTCATAATTCGGACTGAAATTTCAGGGCTACAAGTTAACAAGCATTTACAATGCAACGGTTTCGCCTTCGGAAAAGTTTGAGCCATTGGCATTCTAAATGGCAAACTTTTTATTTATGTGTTGGTTTTGAAAACAGATAAATAAATGGCATTCTCATTTACAATGCCAATACACACACCCACACAAGAGCCCCCCACACACACACACACACAAGAGCCCCCCACACACACCACACAAGAGCCCCCCCCACACACCACACAAGAGCCCCCCACACACACCACACAAGAGCCCCCCACACACACCACACAAGAGCCCCCCACACACACCACACAAGAGCCCCCCACACACACCACACAAGAGCCCCCCACACACACCACGCAAGAGCCCCCCACACACACACGCAAGAGCCCCCCACACACACACGCAAGAGCCCCTCACACACATACGCAAGAGCCCCCACACACACGCAAGAGCCCCCCCCACACACACACGCAAAGAGCCCCACACACGCGCAAAGAGCCCCAAACACACGCAAAGAGCCCCACACACACACGCAAAGAGGCCCACACACATGCAAAGAGCCCCACAATTAAGAGTGGAACTACGGATAGATAGATTTTTTTTTTTTTTTAAACGAGATAGAAAATTACTTTCATATGTAAACCTAAGGAGGCATGCAAGACTACTCCCCGGTGACCTACGGTTATACTAACGCCCTGTATATAGAGTCTAAGAAAGGCTAACAAATCAAAGAAGCTGTCTGAAGGAGAACATTTTTTAAAGAAGCAATAAAGCTAAGGATAGAAACATGGTAAATGTTGACTCCATGGCAGGCATGTGGTATTGAAAATAGGTAGGGCAAAGTGTAAAATAATTTGACATGGCAAACATTATCTGCCCAGGTGATAGATTGTGCTATATAAATCTGCTGCAAGACGAAAAAGCAGTAAGAGGCAAAACACTATGAAAAAATAGTTCCACTAAAGAGGAAGGTAACCGTATTTCGGCTACAGGAAATTGATAAGAGAAGTAAACAAGTAAAAAGCATTGGTACATGCAGTACAATATGCTACAGCCAATAGAAATGGAGGAAACGTAAGCAGCAACACAGGAACCAATAAAATGCCAGGAAAGCGAGGGGGCAGGAAGTAAGCTCCTTTTAAGATTTATATTAAAAATAATAGATTTCACAAGCCCATCCCAAGCGCTGTGCAGACGAAACCTAAACATTATCACTGTTTGGACTCCGATCTGCTTGCTCAAAGTCATCCTTGATCTAGGAAACTCCCCCTAAGCATTTTAAAAATATAAGTATATTAAACAATACAAAATTCGTTTGGGTGCAACAGGAGGAGTATTTTACAAAGTATAGCAGCAAATGAACAGTTGCTTTCACACACCCGACAGGCACATTTTGTAATAGACTAAGAAATGGTACTTCTGGGACAATACAGATTGCAAGACCACCAAGAAAAAAAAGACAACTGAATGTACTGCACGCTTACTGGCTACAAAAACTTCACATACCAAGAAAAATAAACCATGTGCAGTTGTCGGATTTTTGGAATGTCTACTTCCCGATGAATACAGCGAGCCATGCCGACGTGCACGGCCTTGAACTAGTGTAAACAGGGTCTTAAGTTTCAGCACTATTAGTATGGAATGCTCAAATAGACGGAATGGAATGTCAGTAATGGACGTGGAAACCAAGTATCACTAACAAAGCGCACAAAACTTCCAGAACACCAAGAGACGCGGCTCGCGCTCATATGCGACCCTGAAACAGCTGAGGCACGTGCAAGCGAAAGAGGGCATTGTCATGCCGATTTATCAAGCCATCTAGTAGTCGGTGAGGAATTGAAACAAAAAAAGGCCGCGTATGAAGTTGGCAAACAACCTTTTATCGGACAAAGGGAACGCAGAGAAACTGCTGATATCTCCATGCATCGAAGCTCCAACGAACGCTCTCTGCATGGGGGAGGGTGAATTCGACGCACCATCTTGTGCTAAGCACTGCTCGAAACCAGAAAGAGCATTGTTCGTCCAGTTTCAAATATCAGGGTGAGAGTGGCGAAATCCGAGCCAGTGTCTGGCAGCCCCAAGCTGTATAAAAGGAAATGTGAAATCTCACTTCCATTCTGAGGTTGCTCTCTGAGCTTGTACATACTGGATTAATAAAATATAGGCATGGAAAGAGGAAGCTTAAATCGGCAAAAATGTGTTACATAATATGTGCAGTTTTGAAAAAGCGCATGTCCCCTAAAGAGTAGAACAACAACAAGATAGCAAGAAGCATGCGCAGAACGGACTGTCCCACAAGGCCACGATTTAAAGGGGGGCTTAACTTTTGATTCGGGCCTCTGAAGCGGCAAGGTGACCCTGAGAACGTGAATAGGCAGGGTCTGTCATACTAACCAGCAGATGAATCCTTAAACCAACTCAGGGGTGGAGGCATGGTGTGCGGGAAGTCACTGGAAATTAGAATGTAACAAAATATGTACTGCAAGATGTTGTATTCAGATTAAGTCTCAATAGTGCACCCAGTCCATCATGCCAGCCTACCCTCGAATGACTAGTTAATCTTTAACCATCATTTTACTGCTTCCATTCCGGTAATGTAGCAACAGTCTTTGAGAACAGAGAACCTCTACGAGAGCAACAATCAATATTATGGAAAGCGAAGTCCAACTATGTTTAAGGGACCAAAGGGCAATTCGTTTAATACACACATTAAACAAACTTGGCAAAAACAGCGATTTACAAAAAGGCGTAACATCATAAAAGGGCAGTAGGAAGAATGGCTTGCGCCATTGCTACAGAACAACACGTTTTCAGTGTGTTGAATGGGTATCAGCATATTTGTATCTGCCCCAGAGACTTAAAGATTGTGATCAATTCACTAGGCTGTATTAATCTCACAGTCACACAAGCATCAATGATTGCATGTCTCTTAGAAGCCCTTCTAAGCGCTGTAGTGAGATAGATTAACGCTGGATGTAGTTCCCTCGAGAGGATGGAACGCAGACTTGACCCGCAAGGATCTCAACCTGTGACCCTCGGGTCGGCTATTTCCTCTGTGTCCTCTTGTCCCAGACTCACACACACGCACACCTGCAGCAGACGCACTGACCCACCGAGATAACTCACCGTGATCAGCCACCGCCGGCAGCACTGCAGTCTGCAGCTCGGTCGGCGGCGCTCCCACAGCTCGCGTGGGGGTTGGGGAGCGGGGCAGGGAGCCGGGCGCAGGAGTTGCCCTCCCTCGCTGACATTCGGGGTTATTTTTAGTCGGGCTGTATCAATGCAGCTGTCCCGGCAGCCTCACTGGGGGAAGTGACACTCGGGCTGGCCTCACTCCGCTCCTACGAGGCCGCCTCCGGTGCTGCCGCTCTCCTCTCGGCCCTCTGGTAAGGTGGACGGCTGGTGAGTACCCCCCGCCGGAGCTCCGCTGCCCCCGGGCACCCGGAGGCACCGTAGCGCTGCGAAGAAGAGGTGTGTGTCCGGTGCGAAGGCCTGAGAGCGTCCCCGAGCTGCCGGCCGGGAGCAGCGCAGACTTCCAGCGCTCGCCGTGGCTCCTCTTCTCGCGCTGGGCGGCGGGGGGGGGCGGGCACTTCCGGCCGGCCGCGCTGGGATTGGCCGGCCGGCTGAAGAAACCCCCGGGCGGGACACCAATATTTGCGAGGACACGGGGGGGGCGGGAGAGGACGAGGGGGGCGGGAGAGGACGAGGGGGGCGGGAAAGGACACGGACGTCGGGAGGGAGGAGGGAAACGTGGGGACGGCGGGAGGAGGGAGGACAGCAGCAAGCACGGCCGGCCGGACCAGACACGGGGGCGTTCCCGGCGTCGCGTGACGTCGGCAAAAGCCAAAGAATCTCGGGAACGCCCCCGTGTCTGGTCCGGCATTGACGGACAGGCCCCTCGTCCAGTGGCAAGGCTCCGTTTACGGAGCCAGCCAATCAAGGACGAGGGCCGAACAAAAGCCACACTACAGTTCTCAACAGGATTTCGCCTGCGCGGAAAAGCTGCGCAGAGCGCAGCTTCCGCTAGGCGAAACCTAAAAAACTGGCTTTCGAACCGCACTTTGTTAATACAAGCAAAGGTCGGAGATTGTCCGAGAGAGAGGGCTGGGCCTCCCTCCTTAGTTGCCGTCATTGAGTGTCAATGAGGTATCTGAAGTCAGTTCTGGTTCAGGGAGAGCAGGGCCCACCATGTCCACTGTCCTGGAAGAGCTGTGTTTCCAGTGGCGTTGGAAACACAGAGTTGGGTTGCTGCCATCAGTGTTATGTCACAGGAGTCATAAGGATTGTAACAAATCCAAGCTTCGCACAAAGAACAAGTGTGGCAAGTGAGCAACGGCCATTCAGCAGAAGAGTGGTAAGGGTGTGGTATGTAGCCGGTGGTGCATTTAGGGGCACACTGTCACCAATATATTACTAAAACATGGTGTGGTCGCCACTGTCATATACAGAAAGCACATTTTCTATTGAAATGGCCACTTAATTTGCACAGACATACAGTTTTACTGACAAAGCTATGCAGCACACAAACGGTAATGTGTAGGAATCGCTTTTCAGCAAATATTTATCAAGAGTGGATGGAATGTTTAATTCCACCTGCGTAATAGGTGGAATTTGGCGACTCTGAGTTCTGGCCACATTCTGCCGATCACGACATGGCAAAAAAAAAATCCTGTGAGGCTCCAGAAATGCGAGTTAGTGGGTGCGAGCGAGATTTAGGGTCCCTGAGTGCGATTTTCTAGCGCGGGCGGTCGCGGTCAGAGGGTTGCTTCTCGAGTAGATTTGCTGTCGCTCCAATAGATTTTTTACTCAAGCGGCAGCAAAACAAAATTAAATGGTTGTGCGCTCTTGTGCACTGCATGGTGCAGTTTGTGCTGTTTTTTTTCAGCGCTGCTCAACCTACTGGCACTAAATTGCAGTGCGAGCAGCGCAAGGTGCATATTTTCTGCCCCTTGGTGGAATTCTGCGGAATCCTGCAGAGTTTCTATGTAACTCCACGGAGTTCCGCCCACCCCTAATATTTATCATTATCACATCAACATTATGTGTCTTGTTTTAATCCTATTCAAATGTTACTTACCGTCCCATTTCAGGATTACAAAAGAACGTGCTGCGTTTGCGATTTCTTAACAGCTGATATAAGTTAAATTATTCGTGCAGTTCAAGTTTTTTTGTGCGCTAGAAAAGAATGAACATCCTGCATCCTTTCCCTTCACATAGGATGTTCACATCACAAAATACTCTCACTTCACAGCCAGAGAAAAAAAGAAAAGTCAACGCCAATCTCCATATTAAAAAAATAAGCAGCAATTTGTCCAAAGACAGCCTAACATTTGACCTTTGTGACAAGAGAGCAACACCATTTAAAGGCATCTTTATTGCTCATTCATTATCTGAACTCCTGCATAGTTATATTTTTTTTTTGGGGGGGGGGGGTCCTGCAGCACCCCCACTTCCAGAGCCTTTGTGTGTCTCCCATGTTTACTGTCCTGGAAGAGCTGTATCTATCATGTTTACTGTCCTGGAAGAGCAGTATCTATCATGTTTACTGTCCTGGAAGAGCTGTATCTATCATGTTTACTGTCCTGGAAGAGCAGTATCTATCATGTTTACTGTCCTGGAAGAGCAGTATCTATCATGTTTACTGTCCTGGAAGAGCTGTATCTATCATGTTTACTGTCCTGGAAGAGCAGTATCTATCATGTTTACTGTCCTGGAAGAGCTGTATCTATCATGTTTTCCTGGAAGAGCTGTATCTATCATGTTTACTGTCCTGGAAGAGCTGTATCTATCATGTTTACTGTCCTGGAAGAGCAGTATCTATCATGTTTACTGTCCTGGAAGAGCAGTATCTATCATGTTTACTGTCCTGGAAGAGCTGTATCTATCATGTTTACTGTCCTGGAAGAGCAGTATCTATCATGTTTACTGTCCTGGAAGAGCTGTATCTATCATGTTTTCCTGGAAGAGCTGTATCTATCATGTTTACTGTCCTGGAAGAGCTGTATCTATCATGTTTTCCTGGAAGAGCTGTATCTATCATGTTTACTGTCCTGGAAGAGCAGTATCTATCATGTTTAATGTCCTGGAAGAGCAGTATCTATCATGTTTACTGTCCTGGAAGAGCAGTATCTATCATGTTTACTGTCCTGGAAGAGCTGTATCTATCATGTTTTCCTGGAAGAGCTGTATCTATCATGTTTACTGTCCTGGAAGAGCTGTATCTATCATGTTTTCCTGGAAGAGCTGTATCTATCATGTTTACTGTCCTAGAAGAGCTGTATCTATCATGTTTTCCTGGAAGAGCTGTAACTATCATGTTTAATGTCCTGGAAGAGCTGTATCTATCATGTTTTCCTGGAAGAGCTGTATCTATCATGTTTACTGTCCTGGAAGAGCTGTATCTATCATGTTTTCCTGGAAGAGCTGTAACTATCATGTTTAATGTCCTGGAAGAGCTGTATCTATCATGTTTTCCTGGAAGAGCTGTAACTATCATGTTTACTGTCCTGGAAGAGCTGTATCTATCATGTTTTCCTGGAAGAGCTGTAACTATCATGTTTACTGTCCTGGAAGAGCTGTATCTATCATGTTTTCCTGGAAGAGCTGTAACTATCATGTTTAATGTCCTGGAAGAGCTGTATCTATCATGTTTTCCTGGAAGAGCTGTATCTATCATGTTTACTGTCCTAGAAGAGCTGTATCTATCATGTTTTCCTGGAAGAGCTGTAACTATCATGTTTACTGTCCTGGAAGAGCTGTATCTATCATGTTTTCCTGGAAGAGCTGTAACTATCATGTTTAATGTCCTGGAAGAGCTGTATCTATCATGTTTTCCTGGAAGAGCTGTAACTATCATGTTTACTGTCCTGGAAGAGCTGTATCTATCATGTTTTCCTGGAAGAGCTGTAACTATCATGTTTAATGTCCTGGAAGAGATGTATCTATCATGTTTTCCTGGAAGAGCTGTATCTATCATGTTTTCCTGGAAGAGCTGTAACTATCATGTTTAATGTCCTGGAAGAGCTGTATCCATCATGTTTTCCTGGAAGAGCTGTATCTATCATGTTTACTGTCCTAGAAGAGCTGTATCTATCATGTTTTCCTGGAAGAACTGTATCTATCATGTTTACTGTCCTGGAAGAGCTGTATCTATCATGTTTTCCTGGAAGAGCTGTAACTATCATGTTTAATGTCCTGGAAGAGCTGTATCTATCATGTTTTCCTGGAAGAGCTGTATCTATCATGTTTACTGTCCTAGAAGAGCTGTATCTATCATGTTTTCCTGGAAGAACTGTATCTATCATGTTTACTGTCCTGGAAGAGCTGTATCTATCATGTTTTCCTGGAAGAGCTGTAACTATCATGTTTAATGTCCTGGAAGAGCTGTATCTATCATGTTTTCCTGGAAGAGCTGTAACTATCATGTTTACTGTCCTGGAAGAGCTGTATCTATCATGTTTTCCTGGAAGAGCTGTATCTATCATGTTTAATGTCCTGGAAGAGCTGTATCTATCATGTTTTCCTGGAAGAGCTGTAACTATCATGTTTACTGTCCTGGAAGAGCTGTATCTATCATGTTTTCCTGGAAGAGCTGTAACTATCATGTTTACTGTCCTGGAAGAGCTGTATCTATCATGTTTTCCTGGAAGAGCTGTAACTATCATGTTTACTGTCCTGGAAGAGCTGTATCTATCATGTTTTCCTGGAAGAGCTGTAACTATCATGTTTAATGTCCTGGAAGAGCTGTATCTATCATGTTTTCCTGGAAGAGCTGTATCTATCATGTTTTCCTGGAAGAGCTGTAACTATCATGTTTAATGTCCTGGAAGAGCTGTGCCTCCCATGTCCACTGTCCTCAGAGACCTGTGTCTCCAATGTCAGCTTTCTGTGGAGAGCAGTGTCTCTCGTGTCCCAAAGGACAAGTTATTAACAACTACTGAAGTGTGTGAAGTCAGTGCTGGTCCAGGGAGAGCAGTGTCTCTCCTGTCTAGTGTCAGGTTTTCTGAGGGGAGGATGCGTACACACCGTAGGAGCTGTATTTATACGTAGGGGTGTCTTAAATAGCATCAGCGTGGAGCCTTTTAGCTCTTTCAGCAAAGCAGTCGTGAACTCAAAACACGGACAGGGTGCTCCTTACCGGCGCATAGGCGAGTGTACTCCAAGCACAGACAGACTGCCTGTTGGAATGTGGTTTATTAGTAGGTGTAAGTAACTACTTAGCACTAGTAAGTAGCCCACAATCCCATATAAGGCATAGTCAAGTTATTGGCCGCAGACAGGCTTAACTTCGGAGACAGGTGTGTAAAGCATTTGAAAACACCAGTACATTGAATAAGTAAGACACACACAATAAAATCCAACACCAATTTATGAAAATAGAAATTCTTTTTATTATTAAAATGTCACCAAAATGACAAAAATTCAATGTAGAGACCCAGAGATATGATTTTTTAAAAATATTATTATGTTCTAGTGCCTAAAAACAAAATGGGCCAACTTGGGACAGCTGGTCGCGCCTGACCAGGACAAAGTTGAAGATTGAGGCTAACCACGATGGAGATACAAGGAACAGTGGGGCCCAGTCAAGTTTTTACCTTTGTACTTATTCGTTTTCCTGGAGCTTTTTCCCTCGTCATCAAGTGAGGCACCTCGTTAGTCCAGGTTTCGAGTCGATGACGGCGGCTTGATTCAGCGCGAGGCCATGATGAAACCCTGTAAGTCTTGAACTCCGGGGCTTTCAGGGGGACAAACCTGAAATCCAGGCCGGGTCACAGTTTGATATTGGCTGCTTGACTCTCGACAACGAATCGGTCAGCTTATAGAGATTTTTGGTCACAATTCTACAAATGGTCTCAAACGTCTACCGATGCTTCCTGAAGGTCCTTTTGGGTTCAAAAGTGTCCACAACACAAATACAAGGTTCCAGAAGCTCTCAGTTGTTCCTTGGGATGTTGGGACTTCCTCTCCCACAAAGGCACCTGGACAAATTCTTTAAAGTACAGCTGAAGGTGGTCAGCTGGTGTCCTTTTGATGGAGATGATGCAGGTGGCACTCTTTTAACTGGTTACTTTCAGGGGGTCCGTGCCTTCACTTTACAAAGCAAAGCAAAGTCCTTATGGGCCAAAGGCAAAAGTGTGCAACAGGTGCAGTCTTTAAGAATGCAGAACTATTGGTGCATGCTAGGGATTCAGCAGAGCAGTCCTCCATCTTCTTGTAGTTTCAGGCAGGGATCTGAGTTGCTGGGCAGCTCTCCCATATTTATCCAGTGTTCTTAGGTAACAAGCAGGGAACACCCCTGACCAATGGGGTACAGGGTGCCACCCAGAAGTATGTCAGCTTCAGGGCCGGACTGAGCACAGAAATTTGCCAGCCAAACTGCTCGGACGGCAACCCGGGGGGTCAGGGGTGCGGCTGAGCTGTTGGCTAGGACTGTCTATGTTACAAGGGGCCGATATTACCTGCCCACAGTAACAAACAAGCATTTACAATGCAATGGTTTCGCCTTTGGAAAGTTAGAGCTATTGGCATTGTAAATGACAAAATTTGTATTTATGTGTTGGTTTTGAAAACAGATAAATAAATGGCATTGTCATTTACATTGCCATTAGCTTTTGTACTGACTAACAGACTCACATGTCCACCCCTTGAATTAACAACTTATATTTCCCTATACTAATATACCACTAACCCTTTTTTGGGCTCCAGAGTAGCATGCTACTTGCTGAAAAAGCGCTGCAACACCGGGTCAGGAGTAGTAAGCGCTACATGAATGCAATTAAAATTATATTTACCATACATGGCCAATTTATGCTGTTGCTAAGTACACCTGTCCTGAATGATGGCTTGTCTATTCAGCATCACTGCTTACTTATCCTTCGGGGTGGACAGTGGAGCAGTTTTAATGATATCAGTGCTGTCTGGAGAGTTCTGAGAATCCTTGATTTCCAAAGGTTCCTAATATGAGCAGTAAAATACACATATATCTTCTCTATCTAGAAGTTGCAACTACGATACTAGCGACCTAGCTTGTAAAGCAGGTGTAACCAAGGTTATAACTGTGGACCTAGAATTGAGACTGAAAGATATCACACCTGAGGGATAGCTTTTGGTGTTTAAGGCCTGAACTTTTAAAAATGCTGTCACACAAAGAGACATGCATGATAGCTCCTTCGTGTCTATGAACTATGTTAAACACTTGTGTAAATGGTCTAAACATATTACCTGTTTACACCTTGATGAAAGACTATGCTTTCTGAAGTCTGCTTGTGTAATTCTTTTTGTAATCAGGATAGCTTTGCCCTGATGGTTGGACCCCAACCTAACTGAGCCTCTCGGGCTCTCCAGGAACTGCAGCCAACGTTGGAGCCTCTCAGGGCTCGAGAACAAGGTGGGGGGCAAGCGGAGTCCCTCTTGGGGGACTCAGCGTCACTGGAGGTAGGCGGAGCCCCTCTCGGGGGACTCTGAATCACTTGAGGCCTCACGGGCCTCTCAGCACAACGATACTCGCTCTGGAGGGGAGGGGCGGGCACCGGCAATGTGCCCCGACGCCCCTCCTCTCCCTCAACACACTCACCGGTTCTGGCGGTGCTCCGCGGCGGTTCTGCCTCTCGGGCGGCGGTAGCGCTTTGCAGGGCTCTCTCACCACATGAGAGCCCCGCCTTCCCCATGCGCCCGGCCGCTCTTCACCCGGTCCCCCATCTCGGGACCGGGACTCAATCAGGAGCCTTCGTGGCTCCTCGGGCAGTAGTTTCTCTCTCTCGCCGCGATGGAGCGGGACTTCCGGTTGGGGCCGCGCTGGGATTGGCCGGCTGCCCAACCGCTTCCGGGTCATCGCAGGCAGCGCGGCGGCCCGGCGGGGACTTGAACAAACTCCTGGGCTGCGGCGGTGAATTAGAGGCACACGAGGGGTGGGCTCCCTCCCTAATTTAAATATGCCGCGAGGAAGGCACTCGCTCGGATGCGATCTGGCGGCAAATACCGGGTGGAACAAAACAGCGCTCCCAGGCGCTAGGTCAGCAATACGGCACTCCCAGCGCTAGGGCATATGGAAAGCGCTATAAGTGAAAATGGAGCGCTCCCAGCGCTTACAACAAACACCTAAAAAAAAAAAACGAAACTCCGCCCACCGCCCGATGTCGAGGCAAAAAGGGTGGAGAGGGAAAAAATCTCGGGAACGCCCACGAATCTGGTCCGGCCTTGACGGACAGATCCGGCTTCCAATGGCTAGCCTCCATTTATGGAGCAAGCCAATGGAAGAAGGGGCGGATTCAAGTCCCCCATACTGAAAACTAAAGATTTCTCCTGGGGGCGGAGCTAAAGCTCGGTGCCCCAGGCGAAACCTAAAACGGCCACCCAGAGGCCCAAAACCGGCCCCCACCCTGGCGGCCCACCGGGGAGACGCCCAGTGCCCGCTATGGCCAGTCCGGCCGTGGTCAGCTTCCTCCAAAATGTGGCATATTCTTGTCCCAGAAAGCACTATTTGACAAAATTCAAAATTAGAGCAACTCTCTTTTCTAGCCCCTGTGCTAATTCAGTTACTGGGGCTCCTGTCTGGCTGAGGGTGCAGGAAGTGTGGGTGAGCCTGTGTCCTGTCATTCCCTCTCTGAAGGCCAGTTTGGCTACTCCACCCCCATCCTGGCTTGTGCTCTGCAGCTCCAGATCTCCTCCCACCAGGGTCCTTTGTCTCCATGCGGGCCAGGTCACACCTCATCAGAGCAGTCTGCCTCAGCCTGTAAGTTGCCGGCCCATCGGGAGAGGCTGCTGGAAGCCTGGATTTTGGAACATCAGGAAAGCAAGTTCTTTAACTTATTTTCCGTAATAGCTATAATAAATTTTACATTTGCAAGCTATTGGATTTATCATAAACTATTCTTTTAAGTCTTTCAATTAATATTTTAGCTCACTTCTGTCAGTAGTTATACTTTATTAATGTATTCCAATGTCAGCTTAAGGAGCTAATGTACTACCATGGGGAAAATGGAGTTTGGCAGTTTTTCCCTCACCAGGGCATATAAAGCATGATTTAAAATGTCCCTGCTTATTTTTACAATACACCCTACCATTGGGGGACCTAGGGTAGAGCTTAGGGGTGACTTGTATGTAAAAAATAAGGTAGGTTAAGACTTCAGAGGTACTTTTAATTTCAAAGTTGAATTTGGACATAGCTTTATTTTAAAAGTAGCTTGCAAAACAAGGCTGGCTTTAAAAGTGACGGCAGGCGACACAGCAGTGCACGCTTAACCTCTTCGATGCTGATGACGAGCTCAGCTCGTCAACAGCTACGGCGCTCGTATGCTGATGACGAGCAGAGAGGTGGACAGGGTTTTTATTCGAGGTGCAGTAACCGCTGTCACTTACAACTTTGCATGATTCCCTGCTCACCAAGAACAGATATACATCTGCCTGCATTTCTCTGACCAATCCAAAATGGCCGCCTTTGGGAATGTTGTACCTTTAGGGCCTACCTCTGTGGTCGCACTGGTGTACGCTGGCTCTGAACCCTGCCACAGGGGGTTAGTCTGTCCCTGCTCCACCTTCATCGCCTGCACCACATCTCAGAGCCTCCACTGGCAGCGACAGGGAAGCTCTATTTGATTATCCAAGAGTTGCCTGGCGCCAGGCCCTGGCCACCAGATGAAGCCGGGGGCGCCTTCCAAGAATAATGCAAGACATGCCAGCTTCATCCACGCAGAGCGCCCACCTTGCAATGCCTAGAAGGGGCTGGAGAAAGGCTGGCTAGGTTTCCTGCTGGCACCCGGATGAGTATTTACACTTGGGCGCACAATACAGGTACATTTACATCGGCCCGGCCGCGGAAAATGAATTCACGAGTTCCTCGAGCAGGGAGAGCAATCTTATAGCCCCTGCTAGCAAAACAATCACCTTCACTGTACATGGCCTCAACGCGGCAAACCCAGCTGCCGACATCACACAGAGCGTCAAAGGGGAGCCGGGACTTGATTAAAAATCTGTTGCCTTTTCTACTTCAGGCGCTGCACTCCCCAGCTCCTCGCGCTGCTGGAATCGGTTCCATTGAAGTTATTTTGCGGTGACATGATAACACAGAATTTTATAGCTGAAATCTCTAGTGCTCTAGGCTGAAATATGCAAGGCCAGGTGCCAAGTTATCGGAATGTGCAAACCTGCAAGACTCACTGCTCCCAAGGCTTTTTTTCATAACTCTGTGAGCTTCAGAAAGTGCAAAATCGCAGAAGCATTTAAACCTTTTACATCCTTGATCGTAGTATATGCCGGTTGCATCACCTACACCAAGGGAGCAAGCATGCCTCGGCTGCATCACCTACACCAAGGCAGCAAGCATGCCTCGGCTGCATCACCTACACCAAGGAAGCAGGCATGCCTCGGCTGCATCACCTACACCAAGGAAGCAGGCATGCCTCGGCTGCATCACCTACACCAAGGCAGCAAGCATGCCTCGGCTGCATCACCTACACCAAGGAAGCAGGCATGCCTCGGCTGCATCCCCTACACCAAGGGAGCAAGCATGCCTCGGCTGCATCACCTACACCAAGGCAGCAAGCATGCCTCGGCTGCATCACCTACACCAAGGAAGCAGGCATGCCTCGGCTGCATCCCCTACACCAAGGGAGCAAGCATGCCTCGGCTGCATCACCTACACCAAGGCAGCAAGCATGCCTCGGCTGCATCACCTACACCAAGGAAGCAGGCATGCCTCGGCTGCATCCCCTGCACCAAGGAAGCAGGCATGCCTCGGCTGCATCACCTACACCAAGGCAGCAAGCATGCCTCGGCTGCATCACCTACACCAAGGCAGCAAGCATGCCTATCAAGTGTTGGGCTAGATCCCTACTCGGCAGGATGAGGGATGTGGAAATGATTGCCCCCTTAGCAGCTGACTATTGGACAGGAGGATGGAGGGGACACAGGTTGGCAATGCTAAGACTGGGTAGGAAGTTTCGCATCACCACCCAGAAGGGTGCCATGTGGCAAGAACCAGTAAATAGGTTAACCCATGGGTGACCTTGGCCTTGCGGTTTAGATCTTTTCAAAGGGATGAGATGAGTTAGGTGCCTAATGCTTACAACATAGCACATTAAGGCAGGAGGCCTTGTATGGTGATCCAGCACATGGGTCACATATACCGTCTATGTAGCGACAGAGGGCCCCGGGGGCACGCGTGCTTCAATAAAACACAGAGCTGCAACCGGAAAAGTGCCAAGTGGCAACAACCAGTAAATAGGTAAGAGGTAGCTCTGCGGCCTTCCTCAAGTTTGAGGTACACCCAGGTAGGACTGGGGGCTTTTCAAGGTCCTCATGACCACTGTGGCTGACCGTGGCACGCCAAGCGGACTGTCCAAGGTCAACCGGTGCTGCCGTCCCAAGAAATGGGGAAACAAGGTATCAAGCACGAAAGACTATGTAATAGAGCATGTGGCACGCTCAGTGGGCTACAAGAATTTAAATTCAGGAGGGCAGGGTGTAATCCACCCCGGGGCTGCTCCGGGTGTACAGGTGAAGCCCCCCGTCCCCCTATTCGGGAATATGCTAGGGAGGGGGTAAGCAGGACTTAGTCAGTCCTTAAAGGTAGGCACCATATGGCCGGCAGTGGGCCCGGCATAATTCAGACATCCTGTGGGTCGGTAGGCCCCGGGGGATCACCACAGAAGGAGCTGAATTGGCGATCACCTGCTCTTTGTCACATACTTACGTTATGGACAACCAGGTGCGGCATTATTTAGAAAGCAGAATTACTGTGCAAATGCTAAAGTATATTCCTTTTCACCCCCACTGCCTAATTGGGCAGGCGGGGGTGGGAGCGGTCAGCTAATTAGTGGGCTGCTGCCCCCTTAGAGGTGGGGCACGGGACCAGCAAATTCAGGGGCCATGTGAACCATAGGGCCCGAATCAGCCCCGCCCGAGTGGCACGGGGCAGAGTCATGTAAGACAACGGAACTCTCCCATGGGAGAATTAGTTCTTGGCACAAGTTCACTTGCCAGAAAGGCCTCCGTCAGGAGAATCTGGCGGTCTAACGTCAAGGGTCACTGGGATATAGATTGGGTCTCCTGCCCAATTTTGGCAGGGGGCCTGTATATGAGAACTTGCAGGTGAGAACAGAGCTATTTTGGTGGGGGGCACTGTCGGCGACGGTGGCCGCCGCCAGAGCTGTGGCGGAGTTACAGGGCGATCTGGAAGCAATTGGGTACAGAAGGGTACCTCTGCGCGGCACATAGGGGTGCCAGAGCCCAGGAGCCTCATGGAAGGTTCCTGGAAACCATGTCGGTGCCCCGTTTGTCCTTCGGGCGGTTGTGGGCCTGAACAACCGGGGGCTTGCCTTGCTACGCTCTGCCCTGAAAGGGGCGTGAGTAAAGTAATAAGTGTCACATGATCCGGGACGAGGATCACCAGAAGGGGCAGCCCATTCGGGGTTCACCCCAGTGCTGCTTGGCTCATCAGGCGGGCAGGTGGCGAGAATGCTGCCTGCCCTTGGATCGCCCGTAAGATAACCCACCATATTACTTAAGGTTGTATGTAATAAACCTGCAGCAGTTTTTCTCAATAACAAATTTGTGGGGTGTGTATTTATTTGCATGCATGCTATGTGCTTGGGGGTGGGGAGTGTCGCCATGATGGTACTATGCAAAATCGCAGAAGCATTTAAACCTTTTACATGGTGACCACAGAGGGGTCCAGCACCAGGGGCGACCCCTCCGCAAAGGTGGACGAGCATCACTCCACTGGCTCAGCAGCTGAAAATAAAACAATATTTTAATTTATTTTTTATTTTAAACTGCTGGCTGAACCAGCGTGTGAAGGGAGGAGCAGGGCAGCCCATGGGAGGGAGAAGTGGAGCGTACTTGTAAGTGCACATGTCTGTTTGGCCGGTCAAACTGACATGCACACTTAGATTTCTCCAACCCAGATGTATTGCACAGCTTGAGAGCAGTGCAAGGATTGGATGGGCAGTCTGTGATGCCGGCCCAGGGAATGCTGAGAGCAGGATGTGGACGCTGAAGAGCGCGAGACGGCCGGCAACACTAGGCACGTTTTTTTAAAAATTATTAACCTTGCGCAACTCCCACTTTCGCTGCTCCCCCATGCACCCTTTCCTGCCGCCCTACCACTCTAAATCAGTGTTGGCCGCCACTGCCCGGCGATCTCCACCCATGAGGCATTCTGCAATAAGAAATCATCCGTGGGGTCTATTCTCTGACTTTTTATTTACGACGCTTTGTTGGGAATCGGCTGAAGTTGGTGACTTCAATAGATTTAACCCCTCCCCTGCTGGTGACGGAACCACTCCGTCATCAGCCGCGGTCGCGCTGTGCTGATGACGGAGCGGTTCCGTCACGGCCCGCTCGGCATGCCTACGCGGATTCCGCGCCTGCGCTGAGCGTTCTATTGAGCGGGCGGGGCCGTGACGGAACCGCTCCGTCATGAGCACAGCGCGACCGCGGCTGATGACGGAACGGTTCCGTCACCAGCATGGGCGCGCCACGCGGCCCCCCGCCCCCTTAGCACTGCGGCGGAATAGCCGCCGCAGTGAAGGGGTTAACAAAGACTGGCCTTTCCAGATTTTTCCCGACTAGAACGGTGCAATGAAACAGTTCTGGACTATGAGGAAGCTAACCAGGCGCTATGGGGTCAGAGGTCGGGTATTAAACTCAGGGGTGGCGGTGCAAAGCACTAGGGAAAGTGCGGTTGTGCGCTTTTTATTCGAACTAACTTAATTCCTGGAGTTCTCCATTGCGAGCCTAGCGACCTTGGCCGTGGGGCTGGTATACGGATTAAAATGCACGTGTGCATATAATGCAATGACGTGTAATGTTACATAGGAGTTGCTCTCAACGGCTTGGCTTTCGCTTTGCATTGTGGCACTTGCAGAACTGACACATTGTTGTTTTCAGACGTATTTGACCACTTTGTTCAATGGATGAACATCAAAACTATAGTTCCCAGAATGCAACTCTTTTTTTTTTTTTTAATGAACGCTGGAGTGGAAACGCTGCGCCTCACAGACCAGGAGCTCGAGATCCCTGATGATGCGAATAAAGTTTGGGGGGGGGGGGGGGTTGGGGGGCAGGCAGGTGCTTATACATACATATGTCAAAGCACTGAAGCGTGTTGGTAATACGACACGAAAAGCAGTTCATAGCAGATCAATGTAAACTCGCGCTGTGGGTTATGAGGGGGGTTCATCCCATACTGAGACCCCCGGGATTAGGGCTGGCGGCTCATTGCGATTCCAGGGCGTCGAGAATCCAGTCCAGGATTTGTCTACCACAAGCATAGATAGATACAAGGACGCGTTAGTTCAATGAAAACGGACTACAGCTCCCAGAATGCTTTAGGTTGTCAAATAAAAGTCCATGGAGGAAACATAGGGGCAGATTTACAACCCCCTTGCGCCACTTTTGCGTCACTTTTAACATAGGAAAAGTGACGCAAAAGTGGCGCAAGGGGCTTGTAAATCCGCCCCATAGTGCACAGATGTTCTCCAGGACTCACTCGATCTCCCGGGGCAGGGCCTGAGTGAGGTGTGTTTTAGTGTGGCTCTCACGCTGTGGTCAGTCTACTGTCATTCACTGCTGCCCCCACCAGATGGCGACCACACATCACACCCTGGTCTGGACTAAACCTTTCCTGGAGATGAGCTCTCAGCCAGGTTGATTCAGCCGCTCTCCCCTGTGGCTCACATCGGGGTCAAGAGAGGCGGCTGTGGCTGTTCAGTATCACTCTCCAGCCACAGGTGGCCACCATATTCAGCCACAGATACCACTACCGCTGGTGGCTACCATTTCAGCCACGGAAAGCCACCATCTCACTCTCCAGCCACAGGTAGCCACCATATCACTCTCCAGCCACAGGTAGCCACCATATCACTCTTCAGCCACAGGTGGCTACCGTATCATCCTTCAGCCACGGATGGCCACCATATCACTCTTCAAGCCCTAATGACACCCATATCACTCTTTGGCAGCCACCAATTTTACTCTTCAGCCTCGGGTGGACACCGTTTCACTCTTCAGTGGCCACCATTTTAGTCTTTAGCCACAGGTGGCCACTAAATCACTCTTGAGCCACAGGTGACCACTTCATTATTCAGCTGGCGACCATATCACTCTTCACCCAAAATGTGACCACCATATCACTCTTCACCCAAAATGTGACCACCATATCACTTTTCAGTCACAGGTGGCCACCACATCACTCTTCACCCAAAATGTGACCACCATATCACTCTTCACCCAAAATGTGACCACCATATCACTTTTCAGTCACAGGTGGCCACCATATCACTCTTCACCCTTCGGTGGCCACCATTCCCGTCTTTGGCCACAGTGAGTGCCATCCTTGTCTTTGGCTAGGGGGCCCTTCTTCTCTTCAGGCTAAACCCTCCATCTTCAGCCGGGTGATGATGGCACGCCAATCCTGTCTTAGGAAGCCGCCCTGGGCCCTGGTGGGCAAGTGCATCAAATGCTGTGCACTTTCGGTGGTCGTCAGGCCATCCAAAAACTATCCTGGCTTTTCAAAATCAGAACAATTAGAAGATACAGCCCTTACATATCAAGGCATTCCCCATAGGCACAGATTGATACATCAGTCCTGTACGCCTACTCTGATTTTGGACAGAACCAATGCAAGGCTCACCACAGACCTCTAGGTCCAATAACCACACGTACATGTATGTGCCTTCCATCCTGACCATACATCTGTGAAACACCCATATGCCCTAAAAGCCATTGACAGCTCCCGAGACTTGGTGGTGGCCATTCCAACGTACCCCTTCCACCTCTACACCAGGACACTCCCCAGAGACATACAGAATGTCCCTTCTCAGAGAAATGTGCTCTGTGACTTTTTTCCTTCAGTTCTCGGCAGCAAGAAGTAGAACCCACACTAGTACTTAATTTGAGCCTGTGTTTTCCAGTGCTCAGCACTGGTAATTAATTGATAACACCGGCACATATATCTGTTTGCCACACGGTGGTGCTGTTTGTTGTATTTAGAGATGAGCATAACAACAGTTGTTTTTTAATTTAGTGAATGCTAAAAATAACATGCCTACCATCCAAGCCATTCTAATAGCTTTAGGGGCCTGAAATAGTCTAAAATATCACACTGGTAGGAGTGCAATGGTTAGTTGGTGTGTTTGTATTGTCGTTGGCAGCGCTGGCAGGGGCGATGGGTGGTGCAAGCTGCAGTGGCCTCCTGACGAGGGCCCTGGCTCTTCGTTTTTTTAAATCCAAATTAAGAACCGACCCACACAACACATTGTTTTAAAAAATAAAACAAACCTGACCAACACCCAGCACAGCCCAAGGTACAATTGGGTCCTGACCATTTGTGTGTGAACCCTGGTAACACCCATTACTCGAAAGCCCACAGCCCAAGGTAGCCCTGCAAAGCAGAGGCTGGCTTTTAATAAGAAAAGGTTTCTACGACCAGCTTAGGAGCGCAAAGCTCTGGTGTCACTGGTGGTAATATTTTGGAAGTCACCAAGCTGCTGGTGTTTCAGACCATCTTCCCAGGGTCGGGTTGGCCTTTCTACCACCCTGGCATTTTTCCAGTGGCTGCAGGCTCTGCTTCCAGATCCACTTGGGCTTCAGAGACCCCACCCATGGCCCCCTTCTAGCCGATGCCTCCTGCACTGTATATAGCTGGTTTGAACATTTATTCCAGGGCTCATTTTGGATTCCAGTCCAACCTGCTATTTCAGCCCAAATTCAGGAGACATTGGGACAAAATGGTGTCTTTTAGAAAGCCTGGTGAAGGATAGATCTGATGGGCTGTGGCCGCCACGTCTCTCCTCCTCTGAAAGAGAACAGTGGTCCTTGCGTGAATAGAACAAGCCACATTATGTAACCATGTGGTCGGTGGTAAGCAGGGAAGGAGACAGGTGACCGGATGAATGAAAGAAACCCTTGCTGCTCCCAACCAGCATCCGCTGAAGAGGCACAACTTAGTGATGGGCAATTATCTCACAATAATGATAACATATAGAATGTTAATTAAAGCTATAATAAACTTACAACTTCTCAATTTAAAAATGCATTATACTGACAATCCTCCATAGGCTAAAAAAACAAAAATACGTTTTGCACTTGCCTCACAATTTTTATATTTTTTTTTTAAGAAAAAAAGCATGCTTTGTAAATAAAATAAAAATTGGGCAGATTTCTGATTGGTCAAGGATTCCTAAAGATCCCTTGAAGTTTGCATGCACATCAGTGCAACCCATATGTTTCCAAACATGTCGATGCATACTGCCGTGGACTGCCAGCATTTTGTTTTCATTTCACACTAGGAGAACCTATAACTCCGCTCCCCTATATAATATCGGGACGCTGGGACATTTGTACCTACAGGTTGAGGGATTGAGTGCTGTATTATATACACTCTTTGAACTAGCCTCTCAGGTATAAATATCCAGGTTGAAAACCAGTAAAAGATTTGCAAATGTACAAGTTTAGGGGTTTTCGCTGCATATTGCATAGCGACTCTCACCGCTAATGTCGCTTTCGCTACTCCTGTCCCTGAACTTCTACCTGCGGACAGTCCACGGTACTCGCGGATTGTCCACAGAAGTGCCCACAGATGCTTGTGTGGCGGTGCTGTGTGACACAGCACCGCCACCTGTGGAGCACTTTGTTACATGTGCCTCCCCCTGTGCGCCACTATTGTGAATACCAGATTATACATCTGGTTCTTCAGTGTCATGATGTATATAAAGTGGTAAACAGAAGTTTTACCCCAAAGTTGCTCCTTCTTGAAGGGATTTCAGGCTGCTTGCACAGGGCTGTGTGGATGTATGGGTTAAAAAATAAAATAAAAAAAAGGGTATATGTGGAAAAAAGATGGCAATATGAAACTGATGACTAAAATCAGCATAATTAAAGCATGAAATGAAAGGAAATATGAAATAAATATCATTCCTTATGAGAAAAGACTGGAACTGATTACTAAAGAGTACAAATTGAAAAGACTTGAATGTTATGTGAAATGTGCACACACCTACAAGGGCAGAACCTTCCTACCCTACCCAGCAATTTTTGAAACAGAGTGTTTTAGACAAAACACTAGGAAGTAGTCGCACAACAATTACCGAGAAAAGGATTCACCTAAAAGAATACATAGAGTGCACCGACGGACCTAAAAATCAAAAATGATGTATGGGTTCCCCTATTGCCCCTGCGCCCCGATTTAGCTTTTCAAAACAAGGGAAGGTGATTCTGTGGCCATAACAACATCACAGGTAACTCCAGCTTCACTCTCAGGGTCTATTTGACGTCCCTCAGAACCCCTCGGTGAAAAACATCCCATTTATTCACTGTTACCCATCTATAATTCTATATCTTGTGCACCTGAGTTCCACTCATGCGTGCAGCAAAGATTTTGAATCAAGACCTTAACATTCATGAGTATATATCAGAATAAGAAGGCCCTCAGACGAGGGCGACGAGAAAGAATTAATGCGTTAGTCATAGTTCAGAGTGGAGCTTTTCCATAAATAATGTGATTTCACTGATGAATTAACAAGCAGAGAAACAAGAACCTGAAAAACAATTATCGCCAAGAATTCAATCAAAATATTTATTAATATCTTCCTCATCTGGTGCTCTGCCTGTGCTGTGGTTGTGCACTCCCTGTGTGCTGTGGTTTTGCACTCCCTGTGTGCTGTGGTGTGGCCATGCACTCCTTGTGTGCTGTGGTTGTGCACTCCCTGTGTGCTGTGGTTGTGCACTCCCTGTGTGCTGTGGTTGTGCACTCCCTGTGTGCTGTGGTGTGGCCATGTACTCCTTGTGTGCTGTGGTGTTGTCTCACATTCTGACTATGCAATGGTGTAGTCTCCCACTTCACACCACATGTGCTGTTGTGTATTGTATTGTAATTGTATTTATTTATCGCCTACTACCCCTGACGAGGCGTGGAATTGCTTTTTCGGTGAGTAGCACGCTACTCCGGGACCCACAGAGGATTAGGGTTGAATTAGTATAGTGACACATGCAAGTACATTTTAAGTGTAGTATCACACGCCACATTTGCTGTTGTTGTGTAGTATAAATAACAAAAAAGAACCTGAGAGGTCTGTTAGCCGAAACAATTGGCCAGGGCTGACATGTATTACACTATATCAGTGGGTGCTGCAGTCACCATGAAACAAATTTCTAAGGAAAGAAGGAGAGCATGAGCCACGTGTGTAAGAGATGCAAACTCAAATATCTAGCGCTAACTCAAAAACTGGTCAACAAAATCCAGAACAGCTTCTTGTGGAAAACCATCAAACAAACCAAGTGATCAGTCATATCATTTGGCCGTCCACACTGTGACCAGGCTGGTCCTTAGATCATCTAGACCCCATGCCACACAGTAAGTTGTTCATACTGGGCCAGGTCCACAGTACGCTATGAACCACCAATTGTTGGCCAGTTTATGATGGTTGAAGAACAGGTGGTGAAAACACAGTGCAACATAACAGAAAAGTGGTGGATATAAAATAGGGTGATATGTCTAAACAACTCTTTAACCACATGCGTGCGGGGGTTATTTTTGCGCTGCGCGGCTTTTGGAAAACATGACAAACTCAGCTCGTCATCTGCACACGACCACCGTGGCTGATGACGAGCTGAAGGGGTTAATGGGAACAAGGCACACCCCCTAGTTAAAAGAACATGAACAGTGCAAACGACAGTATGGAACAAATAACTGTCGTAATAAGGGCCAACATGTTTCTGCCTATCGGGCAAAACGTCCCTTGGCTTTCATCAGGGCCACTGCTCTTAAACGGTTGCTACTGTAGCAGGTGTGTGAAACAAATACTACACCAACCTAATCAGTGAAAAACGAAGAAGGAAAATGGTAAATGCAGGAACGATACAACCTGTACCTACACTTATGTACTCATGCTCCTTGTCAAATGGATACTCAACGTGATCCAGAATGACAGGGGACTGGACCTCACCTCCCCTGGACTGTGTTCAGGTATACGAGGCCCCGCACTGTCTGTCGGTGCCACCAAACTTTCCTGAGGCTTGGGGGAGGCCTCGCCCAAGCCTCAGGAAAGTTTGGTGGCACCGACGTGAGGTGAGGTCCAGTCCCCTGTCATTCTGGATCACGTTGAGTATCCATTTGACAAGGCGGATGAGTACATAAGTGTAGGTACAGGTTGTATCGTTCCTGCATTTACCATGTTCCTTCTTCTTTTTTCACTGATTAGGTTGGTGTAGTATTTGTTTCACACAATTCCTCACGGCTGCCTCGGTGTCCCTGGTCATTTCGGGCGCGCCGGCACCGGGCGGACCTCTATTCCCCCCCAAGGCTACTGCTGCAAACATCTGGTTACGAGGCCCTTAAAAGGGCAATCTTGGGACCAGAGAACATGCAGTTCAGTGGCAGATGGAAAATGGAGGCGAGACTATAAAATCTACAACTGCGGATAATTGCGAGACATCCTTGGATAGAAACATTTGCAAGATTTCATTTTGAGACTGACACAAACAAGGAACGTTTTTCACATCTAAAGGTTATATTTGAGCACTTTAATTTCCTTCCTTCCTGTCATAACTTATGTTATTGTGAAGACATTGATTGGTGCATATCAACTTTCAGAATTTCAGTGGATATTATCTTGCTGGTAGGACGTGATAACATTTGCCACACTTCCACGCAGTCCATCACCCCTGCATTATTTGCAGCTTTTAACTCAAACATGTTTATTTCGAGTTCAAGTGGATCACAAGTTACCAAAAATGGCGCTGCACGTGTTGCTGCTCAAAGAAAGACCTTTGCAAACTTCACTGGTCCTCTTTCAGTTGCTGGCTGTCTGGTGTAGGTGTTAAACTGATACCAATGAGGTGTAACTTTGCCCAGATACTGTAACAAGTTTAATAAGAAGAAACTAATTAGAAATGCTGCCACAAATGGTGCCACATTACTGCCCAAAATGTGCCTTTTCTTGCCACATAATTTGGACCTTCTTTGCTGCATGATTCTAGAGGCCCTGATTATAATGGTAGCTCGACCGGGGGGGCCTGAAAAAGCACGAGGCCTGCGGAATAATGCTCGCCGACCCTTCTGAAGGTCCTGCCTGTAGGTACAAACTTTGAGCACCCCTACAATCGATGACCGTGCGAAGGCCGGCCTGCCCGGAGGATCCTGGACCAGCTCATCCCTGAAGCGTTGACCTGCTACCCATAGGGCTCTCTTCCCAGGGCGCCCTCGCTCCTGTCTGGTCTTCGGCTGTAGCTCCGTCCCCCCCAGGCTCCTAATCCCAGATAGCGTTACATTTTGGGGGCGCCAGGAGATTAGTAACCGGATGAGTTGTGATAGCGAGAAGGGCCCCCAGCGCGGTTGGATGGGTGAATGAGCGGTGATGGACATGATCCGCCGGGCGGCCAATGGCCCAGTCCTGTCACTCAATGATGTGATGAGATGTGATACCCTCCGTGCCCAGGGTGACACAGACACTCGGGGTCACAGCTGGGAGTTCACCGCAGGTATTGTCTACCCTCTGACAGCAACCCAATGCAATGTTCAGAAGCCCCTAAAATGTTCCTCTTTTAAAATTTCTTTCTTTAAATTTTTTTTTATCTTTGACCGGATTACACGCTTCAAAATAAAGAGTACTTTGATCCACCTGGCTTTTGAGTACGTAATATAGATAGTGAAACAAAACATATTTAAAAAAAGACAAGTTCTAAGAGCGACCATCTGACAATGACTGTCTTGGTAATTGAAGAGTTTGGAGGGATTCGTTGAGTATGTCGTACTCTAACAAAGATTAGCAAATTCTACTCTTTGGATGTTGTTTAGACTATATCTGAAAAGGGTCACGTACCTTAAAGAAGAAAGGACTCTTTGCCCGGCCGGCATCACTCACAGTCACCGACAGTAGGCGTTCTAGAATATTCCTTTAGATTGGAAACATGAACCAAGAGACAGGCCAGTCTTTAAAATGGGACGTGTGTGCCCTTCGAGTGGACCGTAGTCACTAAACCATATTCACACAGCTGTGCCCGTCGAAAGTGACCGTTGTCGTGTAGTTCCTAGGAATCCCCAGCACCTGCGCGTTTTGGATGACCTAAACGAGGGCTTGGTGTCCAAACAGACTCCGGACACCCCACAGGATACGTCAGCCGTTAGACCAGCTAGCTCTACAGTGCCACTACCTCCCCCCCCGTAGCCTACAGTGGTGTAGGTAGTTTCTGGCAACCACTGAACATGACAACCCTGATTGCTCTGGGATCGTGGAAAACAGTACAATACTTTTTGCTCAGTCACTCGTGCTTACTTATTCTCAGAAGATACACAGGATGGCGATTAGGACGTTTTCAATAAGTATTTATTGGTCCTGTGTCAGTCTTGTGTAAAACACGACAATCAGGAGACAGAAGCATACAAAAGAAATTGCCAGTACCAATGTGGTAAACAGATATATTTCTACCATAGTGCTAAGAAGATGAACATATACAGTTTGGATAAGACAGTAGCACTTGCATACTCCTATAATGCAGGCCCTACGTAATTTGCCTAAATGCACCTAGCCTAGGTATGTAGGTGTAGTATGTATTTGTGCAGATATGTATGTAGCTAAGAATCCGTTAGGGAAGAACCAACCCCCTCACCTGATGGTTGAGAATGAAGGACCCTGTCTCTGCTTCGAGGTTGACACCCCGTAAGGGATGTTAGATTGCTGCGTGTCGAAGATTCAGCATGCAGGACCACATGTCAGCTTGGAAGGAATTGTCCTCTAATTTGCAAGGGGGAATAAGGGTCTTACATACTAGTGGGGTCACTCCAGGGTTTCTTCTAGTACCGATATGTTTTGAAAACAATCATAAATGCTTTGCAAACAATCGTAAATGTTTTCCAAAACGATGCGATCATGCATAACAGGCCTGCTGGCCAAGGATGATAAAAGTGGTGACCCTTATACCGAATAATTATGCAGTGCCTGAGGACATGTTTATGTACGTCAGGTACAGGGATTATGATAATATAGCAAGAGCCTATTCATGAAGAGACTGAGCAAACTACTAGGTAAAAGGTCACCATTCAGAACTGTTATTGTCATGTGGATAGGACAATGTATGTAAAAGGGGTCATACATGACAGGACTAGCCTAAAGGAGATGAGACCCTGAGCGCTGCAGATAGATGGCAGCAGCGCCTAGTGGTTGGCCGTGCTGTTCTGTGGTGCTGTGGCTTGGCCCGGGTGGCTTCTGTAGATAATACCACGCCTCATCACCCAGGCTGACACAGGTCTTGATCGTGCCCATCCCGCATGTTCCTGGGTGTGACACCTGTATCTGGTGCCTGGTGTCCGCTTGGTCAATCCTTACGAGCCTTCTTAATTATAAGGACCGCAACACAATGCTCCGGATGACCAGGTAGCGGCGTGATGCCCAGAATTCAGGATCACCCATTCGCTATTCCCTGACTTTATAGTTGCCGGCCAGGAGGTAAAAAGATTCTTCCATAGTATGAAGAACATTTTTAGTCCATGAATGTGGAATACAGGATGTCTTACCCAGCTCGTCTCTGGTTCACATGGAAGGGCAAGTGACAGTAGCCCGCGAGGGCCTTGAAATAGCATTCTGGTCATTCTTGTACTGAGAGCAGAGCAGAGCAGAGCAGAGCAGAGCAGAGTGGTGAGGGAAGGTCAAGCCAGGCTGAAAAGGATAGAATCTTCTTCAAGGGCCACCTCCTTTCCAGCTCAGGTGCATTGTTGCACTGTCAATGACATTAGGGACACATTTAAGACCTGTGGCTCATGTTTTAAGTGCTGTAGGTTGAGGTCACAAAAGTTCACTCCGGGTGGGACGGCATATGACATCCTCAGTTCGTTAGTCATATATATAGAATTCACACTTGTGTGGTTTGTCCAGCCTGGACAATCGACATTCACAGCCACCACTGCAGCCTGCGAGCAGGCAGTGAGCACGGCAGGCACTGCTCCAGGTGGGCTCAGCTTACTTCTCTTGTTAATGTGGGGACGTTTTTGTGTTGTTGTGGAGAGGGATTAGCGGCCACATGCATCATTGTAAGTTTTTGCCATTCCTTATTTGCGATTTTTAGGGAATCGCAAATAAGGAATCGCAAAATGGGATGCATGATTTTAATCGCATATTATTTGCGATTCGGTAAAAATCGCAATTTTTACCGAATCGCAAATATTATGCGAATTCTAATTTGCGATTTCGCAATTCCCATTGATTCCTATGGGCCAAAAGGCCCATAGGAATCAATGGGAAGGCATTGACATTTTGCGAATTTCAAATAGCGATTCGCAAAATGTTAATGCATTCCATGGGTGCAGGGGGGGTCCAAAGGACCCCCCCTGCACCTCTGAAATGTATTTTAAAGTGCATGTTTCACACACACATGTCCTAAGGACATATATGTCTGTAACATGACAGTGTTTAAAATGCAATTTTGAGCATTTTAATACTTTTCGCAAATTACCACGAGGTTCACCCTCGTGGTAATTTGCACCCCCTAATTGCGAATTCGCAATTTGAAAAACAATCATGCATTGCTTTCAAGGAATCGCAAATTTGCGATTCCTTAAAAGCAATCGCATTTTTGGAAATCGCTAAAAATAGCGAATTTCACAAAAATGCATGATGCATCCCAAAACGTATTTAGGAATCGCAAACGGTCGCATTTACCGATTCGCACCGTTTGCACTTCCTAAATAGGTTGATGCATGTGGCCCATAGTCACTGCAATTTGGGGTACGCAGTGAGGGCGTGGGAAGTTGAGGAGGACGCGATAAATGCTGCCACTATGACGACAGCACCACCAATAGACATTTGTGAGCCTATGTGTGCTTGGAATTGGTTGGTGACCATTCTTTCTAGAACTTTTAACTTCCAAGGGAGGTCTTTGGTGGGCTTCTAGTTGTTTGCTTCGTAGGGGTCTAGGGTGTTTTTTTATTAGCAGGGTGTGATGTCGGGGGTTCCAGGGACCACTGCTGATAAGTGTGGTCACGTGTGTACCCAGTACATCTGTGTGCTGCTGCTATAGTGTGGGGACAGGCTACAACCACCTTTCCAGGTTCAAGACCTATTAGGAGCGGGTGTCCTTTGGGCATGTAGTTCATATTGACGGCGCGTCTGTTTTTTTGTATTTTCTTAATGAAGGAAAAAGCCGGGGAGATAAAAAGTTCTTGTGTTTGAGGGATGGATGGAGGTGTACACTTAAGATTGATGGATTGTTTCACAACTTTGAAAAGTTCTGTCAGATAGTTCATTATACCTCATATTTTATTAGAAAATAGTTCTATTGTGTGTTGAAAATTATCCAATGGTATTCTGTGCAAGTTTGTGGTGGAGTTAGAAGGAAGTTTGTAGTTTTTTTTATTTCCAACAGGTTGTTTCTAGTTTGTGGCAATTTATATTGATTTTTTTTAGTTGGTCTGTTTCCCACCTTTGGTACAACTTTGCACCTCAAGTCTAATATTTTGAATATAATGGATGGTCGATGTTATCGTAATGCTGACATTATCTCCCCAGGTCTGGTGTTCCACTATCGAGCCAGCAGCAACCGCTATGCCCTGTCATTCCAAGAGGCCGAACAGGCGTGTCTTGAGAATTCTGCCGTCATCGCTTCCCCTGAGCAGCTACAAGCGGCCTTCGAAGATGGCTTTGACAACTGTGACGCGGGATGGTTATCGGACCAAACTGTGCGGTGAGTCCTGAGAATGCATGCGTGGTGAGGAAAAGGGGTAGTGGCTAAGAGAGACGCTGCAACAATATATACTCTGACAATCCAAAATGGCCGCCAATGATGTACATGCACCACAGATGTACCTTGCTACGGTGTAATTTTTATGATTCAGGTTCCCTTTAGCTGGCAATGTCTTCACTGCCAAGGAGCCTCATACCATGTGTGCCTCCTCCAAAAAGTCCCGCCTTTTTAGGGAAAAAATGCTTTGCATGCTGGAGCTTGTGAGTCCATACTTATATTGAGCAAAGTAAAACTGCTAAACATCCCAGGGCACAAATGTCTCTCAGCTATAAAGCCAGGACATGTTGACAGATGTCATGGTGTCCTCTGTTGGTGAGTGTGTCGTTCCTCCGGCTCAATGACCACCATTTTAGAAGTACAGACTCCGATCTGCTGATCCAGCCATTTATAGGGAAGGATCGACTTGAATTCATTTGTCCGCTTATCTACTGACGGCTTACGTACTGCACCAGGACCAACCCAAGCTGACACCCCGAATATGTGCAATAACAAGTATTTATCAAAACAGGTAGGTCAAACTTTAAAGTAAAGGTAATATCTTCCTCTTTCAGTTACAGGTGTGCGGTAGGTTAGGAAAGAAGCTGCATTTCTAAGACTTTAGGGAAGCGGGAGAAGAAGGCGGGTCATAGATTCAGGAGGAGTGGAAGGGTCATAGTCTGGCCAGAACAATGAGAACCGGTCCAGGTGATGGGGAAGTGCAACGTCTGCAAGGCGATGGGCGATATCAGTGGGGGTGTGATGAGAAACGTAGGTTGTCCTGAGCCGAACACAGGGCGGAGCCAGAGAAAAGAGGGGTGGGTCAAGGGGATACGTTGCTCCAGCAGCCATAGAGTTTTCACACATATCGACTTACACCATGCTAGTGGGAGTCGCTGTGGGTTATTGTTAAAGATATAAATGTGGGCGCACTTCTTCCTCCACAGGATGCGTAGTCGAAGCAGGAATAATGTCCTAACAATGAAAAATCCAGAAATTGTTCTGATGACTCCTAGCATGAGCTTTCCTGGTCTCACCCTCCAGGCATATCATGTCATGTTATGTAGATTTTTAGAGCACACTTACACTCAGGAGGGTGTTTCTGGTGCTGAGCTGGTGTAAGTCAAACCCATTCCCTTTTTGAACATTGTTCTGAGGTCAGCGGAGACCTGGTTCACATTTAACAAAACCACAAAATTAAATTCCTACTGCTGGCACTGAATTCTATTGCAGGCTCTGTTCCCTTGCAAAGAAACCTGCTTCGTGAACACAATTTAATTTAGAAACCTGACAGCTGCATGCCTCTAGTAGCAGTCATAAAACGCAAACAGCCGTGGGCGGCCTCGGCAGAGCTTCAGTTTAAGGGTTTTACAAATTAGAAGTTCTTATTCCACGCCAGCGCGCTCTGTGCATGCTGCGCGCCTGTCTCCAGCGGCCTGTTAAGCAGGACCAGCCGCTGATCTCTTTGTTAGTCGTATTGGATTGGTTCTTTCAGTAGACCCATTGTTCTTGTGTGATACCTTATACTACTAGTTCTATCACTGCTACTATGGCTAGTAAATAATAAATGCATTCTATACGGACCATGCTGTCTAAAATAAATGTGTGTCAAAAAAAATGTTATAAAAAACAATTATGTTAATTACCTACATTTATTACCAGAGGGCAAAGCTCAAATGTCACTTGATTACCATGCTACGTGTTAACCATCTTGAGAAATCTGTTAATGATTACCAATATAGAAAGTGGGTATCACAACCCCTCATGAGCCATGGCCCCTTTCCAATCCTTTCAGGATGGAGGAGCATGATTGTGTTGGGGGTTTTTAGGTTTTGCATGATAAATACAACACCCTTTCCAATAACTTATTTTAGAAGACGTTCAGTGTTTTTATCTACACCCTTTTTTTTTATTTCTCTCTAAAATAAAGAATCATGGCTTCCTTTGACAAACTGTGTGCGCGTGCCTGTGTGTATGTCATAATAAAAACCAAAGAGTATGTAGGTCTTGACCCAAGCACGTGGCACCCAGCTCATTAGAAGTTATTTTACCACCCATTGAAAATTGAATAAAGGCCAGGACGCCCTTCTGGTTTTCAGGTCTGAGCCTTATATGTCTCTGGGTATCACCAGGCCCACTGTACCAACTTGCAGGGTTTTCTTGACCTAATCATCTAATTTAATTTCATCCATAAGGCGCAGTCCCCAGCTAAAGTTCATCTTCGCATGAACCTGGTCACAAGAGCAAGGACAAGAATCTGCCTGGTGAGAAGGAAAGGATAAAACGGATTGTCTGATTAAGGGCAGGACCTCAGTGTTGCAACAACTGAATTCAGTGATCCACTGGTCTTTTGTAAGTCAGAACAGAAAACCTTTATTTAGCTATTACCCGCGAGGGCTGCCACCTGTGGTGATAAGTGAGGTTGGGGGAAACAATTCATCAAAAACCAAATCAAGTGAATCAGCTGTTTCTTTTAGTTCACCTGCGAAGCCAAATCGGGTGAAAAATCCACTCCACGGTCACACTAGAGAAACAGATGGATTTCTAGCCCAACCTAACTGACCCACAAGAACCATAAACTGAAAAACATTTTTTATTGATGCTGTTTGTGAGATTACCACATGAGGTTCACTTTTCTGTCTGTTTAAGGTAGATAAGGATCTGGCAAAAAGGTGGAATTACTCTGTGATTCACATCCATAAATTGCAGGGAGCGGGTAGATGATCCGGACTGCTCTGAGCGGGAGCAGCGACTCTACGTTGAGTGTCCATATACTCCGCTGCGGTCTGATGAAGCAGCACTTGAATCCTTAAGAGGTTGGTTGCATTTCTCCGGGGCAACGTCCTACCGAGAGAAGAAGTGGTATGTAGAACCACACCAGATACTGTAGATACTTTTCATTCAGTCACGAGGAATCGCCGACTGATCTATTAGAGACATTTTATAGGCGAGAAACATGTTGACCACTAAGGGGTAGAGCGTCATTTTTGTCAGATTAAAACAAACTAGTCGCCCTCCTTCTTCTTTTTACTTTTTAATCCGGTTGTGACCTCTCCAGAATAAAAAGAATTATACAGTATTCCCTTACCTGTTTTAACCCACACACCAAATCTACATCTTACCAGGCCCCTCACACCCACGGCACCTATACGGCAAGAAACAAAAGACCTCCGATAAAGAGCCCCTTTATGGGTTCCCGTCGAGCATTGCAGCACCGGCTCGACAAGGAGCAGACCCATATGATGAAGCATGACACCTATCTTGCTGGGTGTGTGAGGGTCCTAGTTCAGAAAGGAGGCATTCCGCACTTCCCCACTACTCTGAGTACTCACCAGGGAGCCAACTTGCCACCCAGGAGCACCGTACCTCTTTTGTCTTCTAGGGAAAAAAATGTCCCTTTTGATTGTTCGGGGAATAAAACCAGCAATAAGAGTTTCTCTGCGCTTGGAAGGTGTCATTCTGTCATTGCCACACAAATACAAGCCACAAGTACTTGATAACTTTAGGTCAGTATTAGGGTCTGAGGAGCTTCATAAACAAATTATTTGATATTCAGATTAGGGACTGCAGACGATCCTGGTCTGATTCATATAGAAATGCCTTTTCAAAATCTAGCCAAGTGAGTTAGCCCACACTTTGAACATTCCTAAGTAGGAGGGATAGCTCGATTGCCTTATCGAGGATTTGTGCTGAAACAACACTAGTGATAGAACATAGTCCATCTGACATGTCACTGGCTCTGCCCCATACCTAGCACCATTTCAAAGGCAACGACCTGCCAGGTTTTCCCTATTGCCTCAGTTTGCCTCTGGTCCCCTCTCTATCCAAGTGTACAAGTCCATCCACTTTCATACAATGATGGCGACCCAGTAACATCGGAGGAACTTCATCGCTTTAACGAAGCTGTGAGATTAAATCCTCTTGCCAAAGGTTTGGTTCAATCGCATTCACAAGGCCAAGAGATTCAAGAGATGTTGCGTGAAGGCCAATGTGTGAAGGTTTATTTAATCGACTAAAAAATATTGAGGAGAATACCGGTGTCTGTAGGTGTAGCTCCAACCAAGAGGTAGAGAGATGTTGAGATACAGGCCAGTGTCTACTGCTGTAGCTCAATCCAAGAGCTCAAGAGATATTGAGAAGGCCAATGTCTGCACGTGTAACTCTATCCAAGACGTTGAGAGATAATGAGATAAAGACCCGTGTCTAAGGGTGTAGCTCCATCATCGTGGCGCAGGGCTATTTTAATGAAGACCAGCGTACACAGGTTTAGTTTTATCGACAAGGGTTAGGGATATTGTACATCAATATATGAAGTTTTAGCTCTTTCCCATCAGAAGGCAGAGAGATATTGAGGTGAAGACAAAATGTGTATAGATTTAGCTCCATCAGGCTGAGAGACATTGAGAGGGTGTTCGATATATGGAGGTTTAGCTCAAAGGACGAGCGATTGTGAAATAAAGACCAATTTGTATCGGTTTCACTCTATTAAGGATTTCGATATTGAAATAGAGACCAGTATGTGAAGGTTGAGCTCTGGCACATTAGATGAAGCTGAGATATATTCAGATGAACATCTGTGTGCATGGGCTTAGGTCAGGCAACAAAGTGTACCAAAAGGGATAGATGACGTTCTTGAATTAATCTCATCTCTGGTAATTACTTGGGCCGCATTCAAAACCATCATTATTTTGCACACCATGCCACCTCAGGCTGGTCTCAGCCATATACAAAGCAGCCTTGACCCTGCTCCAATGGGAACAGCCCAAACTGCAAGGCCAGGTTCTCCCAGAACAGGAACACAAGCATGCCAGGATTGGTTTTGCTCTTGTTATGGGCTCATCAACTGGGTATAGCTCCGGGACGGCTCCTCCATTTGAGGAGAGGAGCGTTGCCACGCAAGCCCCAGAGCTGAAAAGTAAAATTATGATAAAGTTTATTTATTTTCCTGCAACCTGTCCCTAACTAAGAGACAGGACGGGCGGGGCCATTGCTGCCGAGTGGGGCGACAAAAAGGTTTGGGTCCTATCTCTGACTGGCTTGGACCACTCCAATATGCTTAACAGAACAAATAGCCCGACAGGTTTACTTTTTTAACATTTAATCACACCCACCCAACCAGTTCTGGGAGATCAACTATTTTATTTTAGTTTTTTTGTCTTCTTTTGTAAGAACACTTTTTCATTGAATTTTTATATATTTCATCAAAAGAACAATTATCAAACAATAAAGAATACATTCAGAAAAAATGTGCAATATATACAAGTGTTCAATATGTACAAAATCAATACTGTGAATTTAAGAAACACCAAAAATACATTAATACAATGCCTAAAAATGATTTTTAACTAGGCACCAGTCCTTCATATTCTATACAAGAAGCCAGGCGGACAACACAGTTCATAGGTACTGCCTGCCTGTCTTACTGAGCCAGAGATTAGATATTTTGGGGTTGCACTCCTAGGGATGAAAAGTGTGGTATTATTTTATGGCCCTAGTTGCACCCTTCTTCTTTATCCCGGGCTCGGGGTCAACGCGTTTCGAACCACAATGAAGTTATGGGTTCTCCACAGGACATGGACTATTACTGTATGTAGCACTCTAGACCACTTCAATGGGAAAAGTTGCCTCGCAAGTACGGAGTTTCTTAACCTTGTGCGGAGTGGAGTGTGGAATGGAGATGCGCCTGCCGTTCATCGGTCCGGTGACTCTTTACGACGCGTTTCTGGTTCAATTCAGTTGTTTACTCGTTCGCTCAGAGAACAGCTCCGCTTGTTCGCATATGGCGTCTGGCGTTTCACAGTAGGGCCATAAAATAATACCACACTTTTCATCAGGAGGAGCCTGCCCTTGTAGGATGGAGCTGTTCTAGGAGGGTGGAGTCATGGACATGGGAGGAAGGCTTGCAAGGGAGTTTTGTAGATGGCTTGTTGTGTGGTGGGCAAGTCTTGGTCCTTGAGAGGGTTAAATTCCTGGCTCTTGAGAGAGTGTTTATTCAGTGGAAGGTCCCACAACCTCATAAAAGGCCAAATATGAGTATTTGACGGCCTACAAAGCATAACTAACTCGCTTCTCTTCTATACAAGCCCCCTGCTTACTTCTGGTTGCCGGAGTAGTGTCGTCACTCAACCGATGGCCAAGGTTCGAACAGACCGCGCGTTCCCTATACTCCATGGATTTATCAGCGCGTACCCTCTGGGAGTCGAGGAGAGCGGGCGGCGGGGGGCTGGCGTAAAAACGATGACAGACAGCATGCAAATTAAGAGGAATAAAAAGTATTCCGCCTCCAGCAAAGTCTCAGTGGAGCTAATGGGATTTAAATGTCTTTGATATGATTGCCAATTTGTTTCCCATCGTATTAAGAAAAATGGCGAAGGCTGCTAATGCGAAGGTGATAGCCCTGCACTTAAGAGCATTCCAGTGACTCTTTAATAAAAGAAAACCGTGGAAGGATACAGTGCTAGATAGCCCCCAGCGATACCTAATGTGTCAACCTCAGAGCTCTCGAACAGGCGGTCGCGACAAGATGGTGTCTGCGGCACTTGCAGAGTGCTGAGTCAATCTTCCACGTGCAGAAGTAACCGCAGTAGCAATGACTTGAGCCATTTGTTCACCAGGTATTGCAAAGCAATGAATTGTGATTTTTTTGTGAGCTATCAACTGTGCTTTCTAGAGCACCAATCAGATGCCTTAAAATAAACTTAGGACCCTCAGGACATAAGAATGTGGCTGGACAGGGATCCATTGAACGGAATGTTTTCCACCGAGGAGTTCGAAGTGACCCCATAGTCAAGAAGACTAGAGCAGGTCAACATGGCAGTGATGGAGAAACAGACCAAGCTGTGTGGCCCTCTGCAAGGGTTTTCTCAGTCGGTTCCTTAGAAGTTTGTGGGCAGCTACAGAGTGCTATGTTTCTAGTTCTGAGCTCTGTCTGCTTCTAAATCTTGTAATCCGGTGCGTTAGTCCATCTGGTGCTAGTGAACCAAGACAACAGACTTTTGCATTCAATGCCTGAAACAGGAAGTGACATCAGAGGAAAACAAGGAGTGCAGTCTGTGCATCCATTAATACTGCAGCAAGATGCACAGTAAAAGAGGTGACATTTTTTGTTGGTGGAAAGGAAAAAGAGCTTTTTGATTGACACCTTTTCTGTTCTGGAATATCTACAGATGGCACTTACTTCCCCCTTACGTCATTTCCTGTTTAAGGCAGTTGACACGGTAGTGGGCATAAACTGAAAGAGGCTTGTATTGGGAAATGTGGCAGAGGCAAAAACCTTAGCAGTAAGAATCTTAATATATTTCTTTTAAGCTTCTGAATGCGAGTTCTAACAGTAAAGAAGCTTATTGTAAACTTTATTGAGTTTGCCTTTAAGACAACACCTGCTTCGGCCTCACACTAAGGTGACTCCATGTTCGAACGGACGCAGGACTTCTGTCTTGGGGGTTTCGTTTAACAACCTTTTGCACTCTGGAAGTTGTAGTCTAAATTCAAATCAAGGGATCCAGTTGAGCTAAGGAACCTGAAAAGCCTCCCCTGCCTCCTCTTAGCACTGCCGACTCATCCACATGCGCACGCTGTGGGTTTAGAAAGTTGTAGACTTGGATGTACACAAGGCAGAAAGTAGGCAGAAAACAGGGGGTGAAAAACAGGAAAAAATTGGATTGCGAAACATAACCTTGCAGTGAAATTTTCCACAGACACAGGACACAAAAATGTTTGTTTGAGGTAAATTGTTTGGCAGTGGATTTTGCGAGTGTAACTAACGTTGCAACTTAGTAAACAATTGCTGTTTGTCACCTGCGCAAAATGTTGCTGACAAACGAATTGTGCACCCCTGCTGAGAAGTCAGTATTCACCCATTAAAAGCACATCGCCCCTGCTGAGACGTACAGTAGTCTCCCACTAAAAATATTACACCCTGCTGAGAGTGCGAGATCTCGCTGTTTCAAATTAAAGAAGTGCTGGTTGCCTGTACCTGCCCATTTAAGTAACTGCTATCGCAAAATGTATGTAAGGCGTGTTCAGGGCAGGTTGGCTTCTCACCCAAACTCCCTTTGGTCTGAGTGTATTGATGCATCATTCACTTCATACTTCTCTCTCTTCTCTTAGGTATCCAATCAGATCACCACGACCCGGCTGCTATGGAGACAGGAACAACCTTCCCGGGGTCAGGACTTATGGCGAACGGGACCTGGAAGAACTCTATGATGTCTACTGTTACGTGAAAGAGCTGAAAGGCAAGAGAGCGCATGGCTTTTACCCCCTTGGGTATTTTCGGATAGCATCTGTGTAATTTTGGTGGCAAAAAATTGAGAGAACCAGACTCCGGCCCCCTCCCTTCAAATGGGGTCGTTTTTAGGATACACCTGAGCCTTAGACTGCCACCCACTTTAACTGCTAGACTCAGCACACCCATCACCAAATGTACCACGGACTCAGACTACTCACCCCCAGATTCAGACCAAGCATCCCTTTTACCCCCAGGCTTTGCGAACTCCCACATGAAGAATTTTTGACCACAGAGTGGTATATTAGTGCTGCCTCCATGGGGTATGTACTCTGTATCATATATTGTGACAATTTCTAACCAGTTAAAATTAACCATGAGCATAAAATATATTTTTCTCTTGATATTTCAGGTCATCCTCACTTTTTGGTCTTACACCCTTTACTCTAAATAGGACACTCCTTATTAGATTCAGTGAAGGAAAAGTTATTGAAGAGATCCATAAGTCCTGAAGAAGGCCTCAGAACTTTTTTGGACTCCTCAATTAGGCCGAAACATGTTGACTATGGGATGCTAGGACTAATTATAATCCCTTGACATCCCAAATCAATCTTCTTATTACTTTGGCACTAGCAAGCCCAATAAAGCAATGGGGATTGAACGCGGGTAATTTTTTTTCGTCCATTGATGAAAAGAACTCTGCATCGTACCCCTTGCATTGAAGCCCGACCAGAAGAGCTATCCTCTACTGAACAAGGAGCAGACCCGAAAATGAAGCATCCCGCCATGTAGGACGAGGGCTGTGTGTCCTTTGAATAGGCATTCTATACAAGGTTCTTTAGTGGCTGCCAATCCAGGTAACACTAGGTTCGAGGGACCTTTGGCTTTTATTCGACTTCCTATGCTTTAAGACTCAGACTTTCCATCCCCTTTATACGCCGGACTCAACCTGCACATCTTCTCATACCCCCTACGACACGTACATTTCTCACGCGGTTCTAGGATGGTGGACTCGTACACACCGGTGTTTGACGTCGATCTTCAAGAGATCCTTGGTGTTTATATTTTGTTAGAAATTGATTGTGTGTTCCCTTGTGACATTAATTGCTGTGTGTTCCCTCTTGCATCAGGTTGTTACATTTTCTGTCCTGATGAAGACCCTGCTAAATAACCCTTTGGGGTGCAAACATCAACTTGTACATCTTAAACCCAATTGCATCAAGTGCCTGGACCATGTGAGACTCTTTCAGTCTCTTATGTCTTGATAGGGTTGTTGACCTTTCCAATTTATGTCCAGTTGGTTGAGATATTTTTCTTCTTAATCTATGTACACTGACTGTTTTTTCACACATTTTTTCACCTGGTCACTTTCGCTGCGCCGTCACTTGTCGCACCTTCTCACACTCTTGAATTGTCTCCTTATTCATGCAAAGCTATGAATATTCAAATCAAAAATGTTATATCATTTGTTGTCACAGGTTTTGATGTAGTTAATCCCTGTGAATGTATTGAAATGATTCCCATTGTAACATTGTGCTCGTTTTTGGCCCTCCTCTTACACCCCTAGACTCAGACTGCCCAACCCTAAATACCCCAGTCTGCAACTTAATAATTCCATATCAGACTGGGAGGGCAGGTACACGCCCTGGAATCCTTGCATTAATTATCTCAAACAAACTGTTCTAATTTCTCACACTTCCATCTCCCTTAATTACTTTATTTATAATTACATTGCAGAAACTCCAAGTAAACTAATCAATTTCATGCCCGCGTTTGACTTACAGTAAAATACCAGCGGTGACTCAATTAATACAAAATTGATTTCTGCTAGAAATTTTCAAAGCTGAATTACCCAAGATTGATTTATTTTTTTATGTAAATAATATTTCCCCATTTTTGAAGTATACAAATTTCCATGTTTGTATCTGTATGCTGGATCGCATGAGGAACAATTCTACTAGTCATATTTATGTCTGTGATTTTTCCAAGGTGCGACAAAACATCCTTGGGCTTTGCTGATTAAAAGTCAGTTGATTGCGAATAACTTAGGAAGTAAGGTAGCAGGAAAATATTATTAAGTCCATAGTCATTTGGTAAAGAGTTTCCTAAATTTGAGTATTTCCCCTTCTGATAGTCAGATGTAGTACATTTAGAGGGTCTTTGTCGCTACTGAAAACGCTCTACCACCCCGACACAACTGTTTTAACCAAGATGCTTCTTTTTTTTTTTTATTTCAAAGGATTTTATTTCAAGATTTTGTAGGTACAGTACAGATATGGTGAAGGCAATATTGTTGTCGGTGTACGCCAGTGGGGTTACAATTGGCGTCACACGTTCCAGCTTGCTCACGTAGTCGACTGGTAGAGAATGTCATAGGCTAGGCATACTGCGACTTGGCCTTGTTTGTATATTGCCCTCCTAGGAAGGAAAAGAAAAAGTGGGAAAGGAGAGATAGAGTCGCAGACAATGCTATTGGCGTTTCTTGCTAAGTGCCATCATGCTGGAGTACACCTATGTGTGTGTGGGGAGTGTGTTGGGGTGGTGATCTCTGTAAATTGCCTACGGAGGCTTGTGTGATGCCAGGTAGTTGTCCAGGGTGTGCCACATCTCTCCCTTCGCGGTAGAGTTTGGTGTGTGTTTTGATGTTATGTTATTAGCTCCTCTGAGGAAGGTGATCCAGTTAAACCAACTCTTGAAGGATGCTTTCCCCGTGTCTTTCCAGTTTGCTAGGATTGTCTTGACGGCTGCTGTGAGTAGGATATCTATTAGCTCGCTGTCGTTCTTAGATTGAGTTTCTTGAGTCATGAAGGCTGCGACTACACCTGCGAAGTCTCTTTGCAGTGGGAATCCCATTATGCTATTTGTGAAGTCTCTTATTTTGTTCCAGAATGTTTTGACTTTGGGGCAGTGAAAGAGAAGATGAGCTAGGTCACCTTTATGTTTGTGGCAGTTCCAGCATAGGTCGTTGTCTCGGATCCCTACGGCCGCTAGTTTGGCCGGGGTCCAGTATGCTTTGTGTAGGAGCCAGTATTTTGTCTGTGCTAGGATTGGGGTGACTTTGTTTGTGCTTGCTGAGTTCCACAGGCGAGTTTTTTCCCTATCGTTGAAACACCTATTTTGCTGGCCTTCCCAGTACTGTGGTGTCTTGGCGTTTAGCTTGTTGAAGTTGGGCTTAGTAGTTTGTAAAGGTGCGATATTTGGTGGCCAACTTTGTTTAGGTTAGCCGCGTATTGCAGGATTGTTGGGGCTTCTTTGTTCAGATCTGCCTTGGTGAGAGCCGCCCTTATTTTTAGGAAACTGTAGAAATCTATGTCTGGTAGGTTGTGGAGGTGTTTAAGGGTGTCGAATGTGAGTGGGGTGCTTAATTTTTCCAGTTGGCTGGGGGTGGAGTTGCCTCGTTGGTACCAGCAGCTCATGTTTAGTATCTTGTCCTTGTATTTTATTTTTGTGTTGAACCAAATAGATTCCCACCTTGTGTTGTGAATGCGATTCTCCATTTTCTTGTCTACTTCAAGAAGAGTGTTCTTAGTGTTTTTGAAAATGGTGCTGTTGGCTTCAGGGTGTCTGTTGGCTGAGAGTAGGGCTAGGGGTTCGAGACCATTTAGGATTGCTCTTTCGAGCGTTAGCCAAGCCGGTGTGTAGTCTTGTCCTGGCAAAAGCCAGTGTAACCCTTGTTTGGCTAGGCATGCCGTTTGGAATGTTTTGAAGTTGGTGAGGTTGAGGCCTCCTGGGTTTTTGCTCAGTCTTAGTTTCTGAAGACTTATTCTGGGTTTCTTGTCCTTCCATAGGAATTTGTTTATCATGGTGTCTAGTTTTTTGTGGAAGTCTTCTGTGGTAATTAGCTGGAGCATGCTGAGCATGTAATTGATCATTGGTGCTATCATCATTTTTATCGTTTCAACTCTGCCCCACCAACTGACGAACTTTGGTGTCCACATTCCAAGTTTCTCTTTCACTTTATTTAGAAAGGTCTTTTCATTGTGGTCCAGTGTTGATTTGAGATCTCTCTCAAAGTGTAGGCCAAGATATTTCAGCGTTCCTTTCTGCCAAGCTAAGCCTGAGTTCCCTAGTACTGCCTTGGTTGAGTGCACGTTTAGAGGTTTGCATTCTGACTTGTCCCTATTGAGTTTATAGCCCGAGACTTGTGCATATTCCTCAATGGTAGCCATTAGGGCTGCTATTGAGTGTTCAGGGTTCCCTGTAGTCATGAGTATGTCACCTGCGTAAGCAGCTAATTTGTCTGTGTTCCCATTGATTTGGATTCCTTCTATTTTTGGGTTGGTTCTAATCATGCACAGCAGTGGTTCTATGGAGAGTAGGAAGAGTGCTGGGGATAGTGGGCATCCCTGTCTCATGCCTCTTTCTAGGAGTAGTAGCGTCTCTGAGGTGCACCCATTGACTATTACTCGGGCTTTTGGTTCGTTATATAGTGCCATTCTTCTGTAGTTTTCTCCTAGGCCAAACCTGCGCATGCATTGGTCAAGGAAGGGCCACGACACTCTGTCAAATGCTTTCTCGGCATCCAGTGCTATCATCACTGCTTGTTCGCTTTTAGAGGAGGCATGGTTTATTAAGTGACATAAAAGTCTAGTGTTGTCTTGGGACAGCCTGTTTTTGAGATAGCCCACCTGAGAATTATGGATTAGGGTTGGAAGTAACGCGTTTAGCCTTGTCGCCAAGACCTTAGTGTAGCGCTCTAGTGTTTTGGTAGCTCCGGCCGTGGCCAGAACTACGTGTGCAAATGTATCACCTTCTGGCCAGGCGTGGCCAGAAGGGTATAAATAAATGGTCGGAGGTCGCTCGGGACTTCCGGTCCGACCAACCATCCGAAGTGTGTGCTTGTATTTCATTTATCTACATGTTGCCGCATGTATGTTAACTCACCCCCTTTACACTTAGCGTAGATCTTACAGTCAACATTAATTAGAGAAATTAGGCTGTAGTTTTGTGGATGTTGTGGGTCCTTGCCGTCTTTGGGTATGACTATTATATTGGCCTCTGTCATTGGGGTAGTCATTTTCCCACTGTGGAAGCAGTGGGTGAACACCTCCTCCATTGTGGGTTTAAGTTGATGGAGGAATTGCTTGTAGAATCCCGCTGTGTAGCCATCTGGCCCGGGAGCCTTGTTGTCTTTGAGGCTTGCGACTGCTCTCTCTATTTCTGCCCCCGTAATGTCTTGTTCTAATGATACTCTCTGCGCCTCCGTTAAACTGGGTAGGTTTAGACTGTCAAGGATGCTCGCCCCTTTGTCCACTTTGAGGTTTTTGACTTCTTTGTACAGGCATTCGTAGAAGCCTTTGAAGACCTTGAGGATCTCTTTGTTTGACGTTTGCGATACCTTCTCGCTGTCAGTTATTGCTGCAATGGTGTGTTGTCTCTGTTTGCTCTTGAGGTATGAGGCTAATGCTTTACCTGCTCTGTTCGCTTTATAAAGATTTATGGCTTTATATTTATTTATCCACATACCAGCTCTTTCGCTTAGGATCTTGTTGAGCTCATATTTTTAATTGGTTAATTCAGTCAGGGTGTTTTTGTCCTCTTTTCTAGGTCTTTAATTGTATTTTCGAGTTCTGTTACTTTTTTGTTCCTTTCTCTGTTCATTCTTGATTTGATGCTAAGAATTTTCCCCCTGACTGTGGTTTTAAGGGCGTCCCAAAGGATGCCTCTGTCAGTGCTTGGGCTGTCGTTGAAACTTATGTATTCCTTTATGGTGTCCTCTATTTCGGCCACGTTATTCGGGTTTTTAAAGATGTCGCTATTGAATCTCCACCTCCGGCTAGCCGGTTCGTTGTGTCTCCCACTGAGTGTCAGACTGATGAGTGAATGGACTGATATTGTTCTGGGAGCAATTTCAGTGTGGTCTATGAGGTGAGTGTGGGGTGCGGGGATGAGGATGTAGTCGATTCTACTATATGAGTTGTGAGGGTGAGAGTAGAATGAGTAGTCTCTTTCGTCTCGGTGTTGTAGTCGCCATGGGTCTTTTAGGTGGAGCTTCGTGCACAGATTCCCTAGTATGTTTTGTCCTGGTGAGCCGTGGCAGGCTCTTTGTGGGTGTCTGTCTATTGTGCTGTCTAGTGTTTGGTTCAGGTCGCTGGCCACTATTAGGAGGTCATCTTGTGGAAGCTTACTCAGTCTGTTCTCAACGTTATTCCAGAACTCGTTGTCTTCTGAGTTGGGACCATATATGTTGGCAATGCGTATTGTGTCCTCCCCCCTCTTGACACTGCTGATTAGGATTCTACAATCTTCGTCAGCGTAGTTGTCCTGTACTATTATCTGGATTTTTTTGTTTATAAGTGTGATGACTCCTCTCTTTTTGTGAACCGCTGGTGTGCATAGTGATTGCCTTATCAGTTAGCCTTTAGTCTTTGTGCATCTTCTACTGACAGTTTAGATTCTTGGAGCACACAGACATCGCTCTTAGTTTGGCCAAGATATTCTATGGCTTTCCTCCTCTTAACCGGGTGATTGAGCCCTTTAACATTGAAGGAGACTACCTTAATGGTTGTTGCTGTGTGGTTATTTGCATTTGGTGTCGTTCCTTAGAAATAGTGTCGCTAACTGTTGTGATGCTCTGGTATATTCTTGGGCGCCCTGCATGGTAACCCTGAAATCCTTTGGTTGTAACCCCCTTGTGGTGTGCTTTTTGTCTTGTATGATGGCTTAGTGAATGCTTGTGTCTGGCTGTGACTAGGCTGGAGATGATAGAAAAAGAGAAGGAAGGAAGGAAGAAAAGAAAAACATGGAAAACCCAGATATATGTACTTGGAGGACCCCTCGACCCCCCCCTACCCTCACCCCCCACTAATTGCATTACAAGTGTGCCACAGCAAAGTTCCTCCCCTCCTTTCCCCTGAGGCTTATATTGAGCTAAGTCCAACTTCCTATGGGTTGATGACATTGCTATCTAAGGATAGTTTAAAGGATATGTGGGAGTTCTTGTTGTGCTACTTCTCCCTGTGGTTGCGGCATTCCGCCTTGGTACTGTCATCGAGGTAGGTTGCTGTGACTTGAGGTTGTTCAGTTGTCCATAGTCTAGTCTTTTGCTTGTGTGGCGGTTCCTTCAGTATGTCAGAGCTGTGGACTGGTATGACCGAGGTTGTGTTACCTTACTTCTCCTTAGCACCTTCGGTTTCACTGTTGCTTGTTGATGCTCTCCTTTTTCCAGCACCATTGTTTTGTGCTTCCATGTCCTCTGCCGGTGGGCCTTGGAGGTATCTTCTCAGTTCGCTGGGGTCCTCGAAGATCTGTGTTCGCCATTTGTCCGTTTATCTTTAGTTTAGCTGGGCCTGCAAAGCTAAAGGTGACATTGTCTCTCCACATTCTATCTCTTAGCGCTAAGAATCTCTTTCTGGTTTCAACTGTTTGTCTTGAGAAGTCTTACGTAATTATTATTTTGTGACCGTTCCATCTTAGGTTAGGGTTTTTCCTTGCTACCGCAAAGATCACCTCCGTTTGGTTCGATCTTAGGGGTTTGCAGATGATCGGTCGAGGACCGCGGCCATGCAGCAGTTTGGTTGCCGGCACCCTGTATGCTTTGTCAACTTCAAATTGTCTATCAAATTTAATGCCTGTTAGTAGTGGTATCAGTTCTTCTATTAGGTTTGTACAGGATCCGGGCTTGTCCTCCTCTCCTTCGGGGATCCCTAGCAGTCTTATGTTCCCACTTCTGTTGCGGTCTTCTTGGTCTGCCAGCTGCTTCTGTAGGGCGGATGAGGCCTTTGCAATGGAGTGTAGACATTTGTTCGATTGTGCGTTGTCGTCTTCTATGTTGCTGATGCGTTTCTCCGTAGCGTCAATCCTACAGTTAGTTTTGTGTTGATCCGCCCTTATGGCTGCTAGCTCCAGTTGCATATTGTCTGCTTCGTTGATTTGCCCAGCTCGTTGCCTTTGTTGATTTTTTGAGGATCAAATCTAGTGTTATCTCGTTTTATTTTTTTTAGGCGAATCGGGAATGTCTTTCCTGTATTTCTTGATGTCATTGGTCAGTTTACTGTCGTGTCCTGCCATCGCTGCAAAGCCTCTCCTGACCTGATGGCACACTAGTCTTCCGATTTTCTGTTGAGTGCTGACGGTGCCTTTTTTGGGATTGGCTCTTCTTCGGCCGTGTCTTGGCAGTTCAGCCTGAACCTGCTTGGTTCTCGGATGGTCCTGGTTCTAGTCTTTGCTCCTGCCAGTTCTTCTCCTGTGGCTTCGCCATTTCTTTGCTGTTCTCCTGCTGCCCTTGTGATGGAAGGTTTAGGTTGCAGTTTCACTGTTGGGTTAGTTGGCTTCCCACCTTTGCACGTATTGTTTGCTCATTGGCTGGAGCACCAGCGCACCCTGACCGTCTATATCGGCTTTCTTGCAGTTGGTGGCACACTGTTTGTCTGTTTGAGCGTGTATGCTATCCCCCGCACTTTGTGGTTCTCTTCTTTGGTATTTGGGCGCTGTGGCCGACCCTCGTTGTGTTGTGTAGCACTTGTGATGGTTGCGTATATCGCCGCACCCCGCTGCTTCTCTGTTCTCCGGCGTGATTTCAAAATGCCGGCGCCCTTTAGTACCCTTTCGGTTTCGTTTTGTGCCTAATGTTGCAAGTACCCTTCGTTGGCTTGGTTTCCCGCTTGAGCGGCTGCGTTGTTGTGACCGCCTGACCGGCTTGACCGGGTGTTTTTTATGGAAGCCCCCACCTTCTTCGTTGCTCGCTGTTTGTGGTATGGGTCTAGGATTAAGATGACCGGCTCTAGACGCACTTTCAGTTTCCCCCGCTTTGTGTATCTCGCATTTCCAAGTAACTTATCCAGTATAACTTCACCCGCGTGGGAGCTGCTGCTGCTTCACTAAGCTCGGCTACACTGCCAATTTCTAGTGCCTCGGCTGAGTGCCTTGTTATTGGCGTTCGCACTACGCTTGTCTCTCATAACAGCAGCGCTCAGAGTGTGATGGGTTGCTCTCTAAGATGGCGGCCCCCAGGCGTACTTTCGCTTTCTCTCTGGTTTCGTTTTTGTACTGCGTGCTATATGCTATAGGTTGGTTGTGGGGCGAAACGGCCGGGGTGTCGGCGATCACCTTACGCGTCTCTTGGTTTACTCGATGTCTACACCGTGTCCGTGCGCCTTCCTGCAACTTTTTCCGGCTCCTCGGTTTTAATTAGAGCGCCATTTTGGTCGTTTCTCACCCGCCCTGTATGTTGGGAAGTGTGATGCCCAAAGCTTCTGCGGACTGCTACCGGCGACCGTTCTTGATTGTTCTTTGTGTTCCCCAGGCGTTCCGACTTCTTTAACCGGTCTTGCTTTTAGGGACCGAGCTCGTATAGCTGAATTATTCGCTATTTGTGCCTCCGGGTTAACGAGGTAACGGACCTAGGCACCCATCCTCATTGCCGTCCAAGCCACGCCCCCTAACCAGGATGTTTCTACCAGAAATTGTGTTGAGGGTTTAAGATTTAACTGTGTTTCAGTCAATGGGCCCATGGTTATGAAGAAAAGGTTTTATAAGCAACGTACGTGCCTTGAATTCGACTCTTTCATATGCTGAACCATGCAGTGATCTCAACTCAAGCAGTTTGTAGCTCCTCCCTAAAAATTGATTTGAAGGTGCTATGCAGGGAATGATGTCACAACAGATCTGTAAACCCATGCTGACGTCATCAAATTAACTTTCTTGTATGCCTTTTGTTGGTGAAGGTAAGAAATGCAAAACTGGGCTAGGAGACCTGTTTTTTTTTTCTGTTCCCTTGATGGCCCCCTTAAAGTCCTTCACAAGGATAACAGATTATTTGGTGGGTACAAAACTAGGCAGGTATTGAATTATTAGAAAAATCGTTGTAAAATACACATCTAATAGTGTCGTCATCTTTTATGTCGTTTTTGAAGATCTAAATTCCTACGGAGACAAATATAATTCCTTTTAAAATCTATGTTTGCGGCAAACGGGGAATAACTTTATTTCTGGTGTTTTAAATTTATTTTGGAAGTTTAAAAAAATATTTTCTAGTTATTCAGGTTATTTATGAGTTTGAAAAAAGTTGGACCTGTTCAATGAAAGGTCATGAAAGCTGCTCAGGAATCAATAGACCCCCTTGGTGAAAGAGATATTGGGGCATTCAAAAGCATGGTTAGCTATGGAATGTGTGTTTGTTGCATTCACAAATTCCTCTACTTCCGGCCTCTAAGGACTCAGAAATGTACTCCATCAAAGAGCTGGTGAAACTCGCCAACCTGAGTGGGAAGGAGAACGTATTACACTTTGCAATAGAGCACGGTTCCTCAAAGTCGGTTCTGGAGGCAGATTTTAAAGATAACTACATTTATCTAAATGAGGATATACAAAAAATCTAACACAGATCCGGCCCTCCAGGATCGACTTTGGAGAACCCTTCGTACAGAGGAAATGGTTCTCCACAAGGAAATATTTCCAGAGTGAGAAAACAAAGTGAAAAGCACAGATTTTTAGCTTACATGTTTTTAAACCACGCCCTTAATAACATTGGCCACGCCCCTTTGAGAGAACTGCTGTTTTTTCATCCCACTTAAAGCCCTGTAAGTAGGTATGTTTAGTACCAGTGTTTGGCAGCGCTGGTAGGGACCTGAGGCAGCAGAAGCGGCAATGGGCTTCCGAAAAAAATCTTAGGGCCAGACCCTATAATGAAGCATACTGTCATGTTGGACGAGGGCCCGGTGTCCTTGGAAAGGCATTCTATACAAGGTTCACTGGTGGCTGCCAATCCACTAGGTTCGAGGTATCTTTGGCGTTTATTCAACCTCCCATGCTCTAAGACTCAGACTTTTAATCCCTTCACACGCCGTATTCAATCTGCACATTTCCTCAGACCCCCTTCGACACGTAGATTTCCCACACAGTTCTGGGATGGTGGTGTTTGGGGCCGATATTCAAGAGACCATTGGTGTTTATATTTTGTAAGAAATTGATTGTCTGTTCCCTTGTGACATTAATTGCTGTGTGTTCCCTCTTGCGTCAGGTTGCTACATTTTCTGTCCTGATGAAGGCACTGTTAAATAACACTTTGGGGTCGAAACATCAACATGTACATCTTAAACACACTTGCATCAAGTGCCTGGGCCTTATGAGACTCTTTCATTCTCTTATGTCTTGATAGTTTGTTTTTTTAACCTTCCAGTTTATGTCCAGTTGGTTGAGATAGTTTTCTTCTTTTGCTATATGCACTGGCTGTTTTTTCACACTGTTTTAGGTCTCGCCTGTCGATGCGCATGCGCATCGAGCAAGGCGAGAGTATTGCGAGTTATCCACACTTTATCTGCACTGCAAGGAATCGTGGCGATTCCTTGCAGTGCCCGTGACTTTTAAGGTCAATGCGCATGCGCATTAAGCTTATGCGCATGCGCATTGACCTTAAAAGTCACGGGCGCGTGCATGTCCCCTCTCCGCCCCCTCCCCCGTTCCGCCCCCTCCCCTGTTCCGCCCCCTCCCCTTCCCGCCGTGTCGCATTTCTCCTCCCCCCTCCCCTCTCTTCCCTCCGGCTTGTTTGTTGATTTGACCCGCTCCGCCCCCTCCCCTTCCCGCCGTGTCGCATTTCTCCTCCCCCCTCCCCTCTCTTCCCTCCGGCTTGTTGGAGCTGTGTACACACTCATTTCCTTCTGTCCACGTTTGATTCCATTTCGAAACAGCACATACATTTACACATACAAAGCATCTTATTTAAGCAGTCCCCTGGCACACATTTCCATATCTTCTGCTTGTGAGCAACGTTCTTGTCAGGTTTTCTAGGTTGCACCTAACAGCCCGTCTTCATTATAATAATTAGCTAGTGAGCAGTACACAGTTACTTTTGGTATTTGAATCCCGTTTTTCCCAACTAAACAATTCGACATTTAATTAGTACCACAATATTCATTATTGCAGGCTACATAAGCTTTTTGCACTCCTCTTCGGAGCTTGGTACAAAAATAGAACACCTGGAGAATCAAGAATTTATTTACGCCATCTAAACCATTCCGACATGGCGCTATCGTGTAGTCCTCTTTCACTCTCGATTCAAAACGATCGCGAGCCCGCGCGGCTTTAAGCCGATCTGGTGCTTCAAGCATTCACCTTGTTTGTTGAACGTAGCAGACTAGGACTGTCACGGTTGATTATCGGTGAGTACCTACTCCGCTGGGAGGTTATGGGCTATCAGTCGTCTTCAAGCAATACAGTTTAGGCATTTATTGCGTCTCTTTGTTTCAGAGCGCGTTTTTTTAGACAGGTTCGTGTTTCTTCGGTGTTGAATGTAGCTGGTCGACAGTCTGACGGTCTTCCATCGGTGAGTGTAAACACTGCGTGGATTTAACATTTCACCAGTTTCTTTAGAATATTATTGCAGTGGGTGACTGTGGTTCTCTGTTTTCAGAGTGCAGTTAAAGACTCTCGCTCGAGTAACTTATGCGGACTGGCGTTCCAAAGGTCGGGTGTGACCTCACTGGCTAAAACAGCAGTTACCATATAGAAGTTATCGCTCAGTACTTTGGTGAGTTGAGCAACTAGCATCTCTCCATACTTACACGCTGTCTGAGTAGGAATGGTTGTCTCACGTGTGAGTTGCTCTTTGATTAGCAGACAGACAGAGTAATTCTTTTCCCAGCATGGGAACATAGCGACGATTTATTTTCATGATTATGTCAATAGCAACAGTGGATCACATATTGTGACAGTATTAGTTATTATTGTGTAGCAAGAGCTCCCTACACATTTAAACATTTACCACGACTGAACATTGTTTTGAATGCAATACACTATTAAAGGAATTCTTTCACCTAATCAGAGGTACTTATACTTCTTCAGGTTGCACCAGTTTGTGACTGTGGTTACACAGACACTACCTAGGCCATCTTATTTCCATGTGAGATTAAACTTTTCCAGAAGTAAGTAAGTACTGGAAATACAAGGTAGTACACACTTCCATTGGTAATTGGGACTTTAACTTGCACATTCACACAAATGCTTTAATCTAGAGTTTGAATTCACACACAACTGTCCTGCGATATTAATTCTTTCTTGGTGGTGGTCTCTATCAGTGGTTCATTTTACATAGGTTATTCACTGGGGCTTGGCTTGACCTACTTATAAGTCCATCATGGAATTTCACGTCGTACTCCCAGTTGTGAATTTTGTATTGTATTGAGATCTGCACCCTCACTCACCCTCAACACCTCACCCTCACCCTCACTCACCCGCACTCACCCTCACTCACCCTCACCCTCACTCACCCTCAACCACTCACCCTCACTCACCCTCACCCTCACTCACCCTCACTCACCCTCAACCCCTCACCCTCACCCTCACTCACCCTCAACCCCTCACTCACCCTCACTCTCACTCATTCTCACTCACCCTCAACCCCTCACCCTCACTCACCCTCACCCACCCTCAACCCCTCACCCTAACTCACCCTCACCCTCACCCTCAACCCCTCACCCTCACTCACCCTCACTCACCCTCACTCACCCTCAACCCCTCACCCTCACTCACCCTCACCCACCCTCACTCACCCTCACCCTCACTCAGCCTCACCCTCACTCACCCTCACTCACCCTCAACCTCACTCACCCTCACCCACCCTCAACCCCTCATCCTCACTCACCCTCACCCTCACTCACCCTCAACCCCTCACCCTCACCCTCACTCACCCTCACCCAACCTCAACCCCTCACCCTCAATACCTCACCCTCACTCACCCTCACCCAACCCCTCACCCTCAATACCTCACCCTCACTCACCCTCAACCCCTCACCCTCACTCACCCTCAACCCCTCACCCACACCATCACTCACCCTCACTCGCCCTCACACGCCCTCACTCACCCTCACTCACCCTCACTCACCCTCAACCTCACTCACCCTCACCCAGCCTCAACCCCTCATCCTCACTCACCCTCACCCTCACTCACCCTCACTCACCCTCAACCCCTCACCCTCACTCACCCTCACCCACCCTCAATCCCTCACCCTCAATCCCTCACCCTCAATCCCTCACCCTCAGTCACCCTCACCCTCACCCTCACTCACCCTCAACCCCTCACCCTCACTCACCCTCAACCCCCTCACCCTCACTCACCCTCAACCCCTCACCCACACCCTCACTCACCCTCAACCCCTCACCCACACCATCACTCGCCCTCACTCGCCCTCACTCGCCCTCACTCGCCCTCACTCGCCCTCACTCGCCCTCACTCGCCCTCACTCGCCCTCACTCGCCCTCACTCGCCCTCACTCGCCCTCACTCGCCCTCACTCGCCCTCACTCACCCTCACTCGCCCTCACTCGCCCTCACTCACCCTCACTCACCCTCACTCACCCTCACTCACCCTCACTCACCCTCAACACCTCACCCTCAACCCCTAACTCACCCTCACTCTAACTCACCCTCACTCACCCTCAACACCTCACCCTCAACACCTCACCCTCAACACCTCACCCTCAACACCTCACCCTCAACACCTCACCCTCAACACCTCACCCTCAACGCCTCACCCTCAACACCTCACCCTCACTCACTATGACTCACCCTCACCCTCACTCACCCTCACTCACCACTCACCATCACTCACAATCACTCACCCTCACTCACCCTCACTCACCCTCACTCACCCTCACTCACCCTCGACCCCTCACTCACCCTCACTCATCCTCACTCATCCTCAACACCTCACCCTCATCCACCCTCAACACCTCACCCTAACTCACAATAACACTCTCTCACCCTCACCCTCACTCACTCTCACTAACACTCACCCTCAACACCTCACTCACCCTCAACACCACCTCACCCTCACTCACCCTCAATGCCTCACCCTCACTCACCCTCAACACCTCACCCTCAACCCCTAACTCACCCTCACTCTAACTCACCCTCACTCACCCTCAACACCTCACCCTCAACAACTCACCCTCAACACCTCACCCTCAACGCCTCACCCTCAACGCCTCACCCTCACTCACTATGACTCACCCTCACCCTCACTCACCCTCACTCACAATCACTCACACTCAGTCACACTCAGTCACACTCACTCACCCTCACTCACCCTCACTCACCCTCACTCACCCTCACTCACCCTCGACCCCTCACTCACCCTCACTCATCCTCACTCATCCTCAACACCTCACCCCACCCTCATCCACCCTCAACACCTCACCCTAACTCACAATAACACTCTCTCACCCTCACTCACTCTCACTAACACTCACCCTCAACACCTCACTCACCCTCAACACCTCACTCACACTCAACTCCTCACTCACCCCCACCCTCACTCACCCTCAACACCTCACCCTCACACAGTGCAATAGGTCTCGCAGGATTTTTACTTAAAGCTTTTACATTTGCTTATTGCTTTTTTGATTTGTAAATCTTTTGCATTGCCTACAAAAAATAAAATGCAAAAGATTTACAACAAAAAAAATATAAACAATTCTAAAAGCACTAACTCTAATGCTGCGAGACCTATTGCATTTCTAATGCTTGTTTCACCTGGTCACTTTCACTGCACCGTCACTTGCAGCACCGTTTCACACTCTGGAATTGTCACCTTATTTATGAAAAGCTATAAATAATTAAATCAAAATTTGTATATCATTTGTTGTTACAGATTCTGAATTAGTTACTCCCTGCAAATGTATTGAATGTATTTAAATGATTCCCATCGGAACATTTTTCTAGTCTTAAGCCACCATCTTATACCCCCAGACTCACTGCCCTCCCCTAAATACCCCAGTCTGCAACTTAATAATTCCATATCAGACTGGAAGGGGAGGTACATGCCCTGGAATCCTTGCATTAATTATCTGAAACAAACTGTTTGAATTTCTCACACTTACATCTCACTTAATTACTTTATTTATAATTACATTGCAGAAACTCCAAGTAAACTAATCAATTTCATGCCCGCGTTTGACTTACAGTAAAATACCAGCGGTGACTCAATTAATACAAAATTGATTTCTGCTAGAAATTTTCAAAGCTGAATTACCCAAGATTGATTTTTTTTTAATGTAAATAATATTTACCCATTTTTGAAGTATACAAATTTCCATGTTTGTATCTGTATGCTGGATCGCATGAGGATCAATTCTACTAGTCATATTTCTGTCTGTGATTTTTCCAAGGTGCGATAAAACATCCTTGGGCTTTGCTAAGCTGATTAAAAGTCAGTTGATTGCGAATAACTTAGGAAGTAAGGTAGCAGGAAAAAATTATTAAGTCCATAGTCATTTGGTAAAGAGTTTCCTAGATTTGAGTATTTCCCCTTCTGATAGTCAGATGTTATACATTTAGAGGGTCTTTGTCGCTACTGAAAACGCTCTACCGCCCGACACACCTGTTTTAACACAGATGCTTCTACCAGAAATTGTGTTGAGGGTATAAGATTTAACCGTGATTCAGTCAATGGGCAAATAATTATGAATAATAGATTTAGTGGCGGCTGGTCCATGGGGGCGTTTGGGCGCCGCCCCCCCTGTTTTCTCGCCGTGCGAGAAGGCAAACAAATGTAGTTATTATCACCAATGATAATAACTACCATTTGCTTCTGCCTTGCCTTCTTGCACGGCGAGAAAGTAGAATCTGTGTGGGCGGTGTTACTCGAGGGCAGGGGGGAGCGGCTTGCCCACTGTTGGTAATACTGTCTGTTTGGGCATCCTGAGAGGCTACCCAGACAGACAGTATTAACAGAGTAGGCAAGCCGCTCCCCCCTGCCCTCGAGTAACCCCTCCCACTCTCCCCGTCTCTCTGTATGCTGCTGTGCTGCAGCATACAGAGAGAAATGACGTCAGTAGGGGGCAGCCGGCCGAACCAATCCCAGAGCTGGCTGCTGTGGAGGGGAGGGAGGCTGCCTGCCGCCTTCTAATGACGTCGGAATTCTCCAGCAACTGCGGGATTCTGAAGTCTGGATCGGATCCTCAGTCAGGATTCAAAGAAAAGCGGGAAGCCGTCAACTAAGCCTTAGGTAAGTTTCGGAGACCCGAGCCAGCATTAATATTATTACTGCAGTCACAGTGAAGTATAATGAGAAGTCGAGGGATCACTGAGAAATGTTCGGGGAAAACAGCTTGGCGACTCCTATAAATTAAAGTCTATGTCAGGGAAACCCAAACTCAGATGGGATCTCTCGGCATCAAACAGTTTCTTTTCTGTGATAAAGTTCCGACTGGAAACAGTTAATTTTAGATGAAAACTGTTTTTAAATGTTTCGCATCGTCATCGTGCATTGTTTTATTGAAATGTATTACAATTTCACTGTTATATTAAACTTAGCATGTAGTGTTAAACAGTTTTCATTCTGCATCTGCCACCGCAAATGATTTCTTTAGGAATACATATTAAATGGGACCCCCAGAAGTGTTCTGACCAGTATTGTGATCCTTTAATCAGCGTGCTTGTGCAGTCCTTTAATAGAGTAGCCCGTGGTATTGATGCCTTTGCGAGGCAATTGGGTCGTTTGAATGTCAGTTTCACAATTGGCGGTTTATAAAGTAAAATGTGTCCCAACAGTGACATTTGGTTCTGAGATATGGGGCTAAAAGTCTTGCTTCCTCAGTCAGGTTGCGGAAAAACATTTTTTAAGGAGAATCCCGAGGATACCTCTGTCAGTACCTGGCTTATTAAGCAGGTTTGCTGGTTGTCACGGCTTTTGCTGCTTTGAAGATGGTGCGGCTGGTAAGGGAGCCAGTGGAGTTCCATCAGGATGGGAGAGGTGTGTTCCTACTTGTTCAGGCCCAGGGTGAGATGCAGCGGCAGATAAGAAAGCTGGCCGTCCTGTGCGGGTGACTGATGTGGTGTGTGTTAGCAGTGCCCTCCCCTCTGTACCCTCTCCCTGCATTAACTTGCAAATTGTGTGTGTGTGTGTGTGTGTGTGTGGGAGAGACTATCAGGCTTGCTCGCCAACAGGTCCCAAACATTTGCGCCCCACCACTTTCAAATGTCACCAGCCGCCAACGTACGTGCCTTGAATCCAGCTCTTTCATTGGCTGAACCGTGCAGTGATCTCAACTCAAGCAGTTTGTAGCTCCTCCCTAAAAATTGACTTGAAGGCGCTATGCAGTGAATGATGTCACAACAGATCTGAAAACCCATTCTGACGTCATCAAATTAACTTTATAGAATGCCTTTTGTTGGTGAAGGTTAATAATGTAAAACTGGGCTAGGAGACCTGTTTTTTTCTGTTCACTTGATGGCCCCCTTAAAGTGCTTCACAAGGATAACAGATTATTTGGTGGGTACAAAACTAGGCAGGTATTGAATTATTAGAAAAATCGTTTTAAATTACACATCTAATAGTGTCGTCATCTTATATGTCGTTTTTGAAGATCTACATTCCTACGAAGACAAATATAATTCCTTTTAAAATCTATGTTTGCGGCAAATGGGGAATAACTTTATTTCTGGTGTTTTAAATTTATTTTGGAAGTTTAAAAAAATATTTTCTAGTTATTCAAGTTATTTATGAGTTTGAAAAAAGTTGGACCTGTTCAATGAAAGGTCATGAAAGCTGTTCAGGAATCAATAGACCCCCATGGTGAAAGAGATATTTGGGCATTCAAAGTCATGGTTAGCTATGGAATGTCTGTGAACGCCCAAACATGGCTGTTTGTCGCATTCACAACTTCCTCTACTTCCTCCTTCCGGCCTCTAAGGACTCAGAAATGTACTCGATCAAAGAGCTGGTGAAACTCGCCATCCTGAGTTGGAAGGGGAACGTATCGCACTTTGCTGTAGAGCACGGTTCACCAAAGTCAATTCTGGAGGCAGATTTTTAAGATAACTACATTTATCTAAATGGGGATATGCAAAAAATCTGGCACGGATCCGGCCCTCCAGGATCGACTCTGGAGAACCCTTCGTATAGAGAAAATGGTTCTCCACAAGGAAATATTTCCAGAGTGCAAAAACAAAGTGAAAAGACCAGAATACCTGCCAACTTCGTGAAGCTTTTTGTGAACTTTAGGAAGAACTAAGCCATTCATAATTTCTGGTTTTCTAAATTCTCTGCCAATTTAAGCATACAAAAGGGATCAGTAATTCCTGTGAAAATATGTAGTTCTCTTTGCCTTTAACACATGTAAGTGGCTTCTTTTGAGTTTCTGTTTTAATGTTCTTTCAACCCTGTTTGTATCCAGGTACGGTCCGCTTTGTCTCTCGACCCCGGAAGCAAACCTTTCTGGACGCCACCCTCTCCTGCCAAGCCCAGGGGGGCAGTCTGGCGACCGTGGGGCAGCTGTATCTCGCGTGGAAGGAAGGTCTGGACCAGTGCGACCCTGGCTGGTTAGCTGACGGTAGCGTGCGCTACCCCATCAAAACACCACGCAAGAACTGCGGCGGAGACCTGCCCGGCGTGAGAACCGTGTACCAGTTCCCGAACCGCACAGGATTTCCGGATCCCAGGGATAAGTTTGACGCCTACTGCTTTCAAGGTACTGGGCTCTCAGTCCGTGATGTCTTGCAAATCACCGAATTCGAGAACAGTCATTTCCGTTTGTACTAATTGTATATGAATATTCCTTGAAAATGACCATTTTAATCCCATTTTTAAGGTTTTGGACATGTAAGAGTACGTAAAAGGGTACTACAGGAATACTACCTTCTGTGCGACACAATGCCTTTGTGAATAAATGCCAATTACCCTAAGTATTGAATTCTCAGAACATACTACACCCCTGCCATGTCTCCTAGGTCCGTGTGTGATGTGCTGCTGTAGACCACAATTTTACCTTGAATTATAGGATTGTCTTTTTTTTAATTCCACGATCAAACAGGACTACAAGTCCCAGAATTCATAGGAAAAAAAACTGGACTGAAGCAGCGCATGGTGCGTGAACCTGGGAAACTTAACAGCTACAATACTAAAATAAAACAAAGTCGTAGGATGGAAACACTGTCCCGCAGACATGAAGCTACCTGGCACCTGAAAGTAACACTTTAACCCGAAGGTCTGAGCAAGAGACAACATGCGTGGCACAGGTAGCAGCTGCCTATATAATGCCAACTGTGACAGAGGTCACAAACTCCCTTTCCATTCTGGGTCTTGGAGTTTTGCTTTCATAATCAGAAGATCCAGGTTATGTTTATTTCCACGGCAGGGACATTTTCACGTTTCTCTTTAACCTGGAAGAAAGATTCAGTGATGGTAGCCTGTCCCAAACAGGGAGGAGCCAGCGCTTAATTTGTGCCTGTGTTTACTGGTGCTCGGCACCAGCACGTATTTATAGCATTCTACCATGTGGTGGCGCTGCCAGTCCTTTTTTTTTATGTAGTACCTGAGCAAAGTGTTTAATAATTTAGTAGATGATTAAAACAGAACAATAACAGTGTACTCTGGCCTTCCTTATGGGTTTTGCTTACCTAGTACAGTCCGAATTGTAATACTCGTAGGAGTGTAATGGTAAGTAGGCAGGGCTGTAAGTGGGCCTGGTCTCACTGGTGCTGAGCACTGGCAGTTTTTTAAAGCGGTCCTCGAAACGGGTCTCTATCGGGCTCTGTTTTGTGCCCTGGCACAGGCGGTCTGTTTTTTTCCGAACTGCAGTGACAGCAGGGAAATCGATGTGCGCGCGCTCACACTGCTCACTTCTCACTAGCGGAGAAGTTACGGCATGACGTCATGCCAGGTGAGCGTTGTAGGGGAAGAGAAATCCTTCAACGAAAATCATTTCCTCTCTGGATTTCCCTTCTCTGTTTGAAACTCAGGAGCTGGTGGCACCTCGTGGTGTCACCAGGGCTGTAAGTGGAAGCTTTTTCAATATTATATACAAGCCATAGTTGCTGCTTATGTGTCTTATGCAACTAACAACCATTGACAAAGCCAATAGTTCTGACTTGTTGTAGGTATGATGTTACTTGTTGTATCATATTTCTGGATGCAATGACAGAAACAGCAAAATACAAGTCGGGCGGCACACTATGCTAAGCACAGATTTTTAGCTTACATGTTTTTAAGCCACACCCTTAATTACATTGGTCACGCCCCTTTGAGAGAACTGCTGTTTTTTCATCCCACTTAAAGCCCTGTAAGTAGGTATGTTTAGTACCAGTGTTTGGCAGCGCTGGTAGGGACCTGAGGTGGCAGAAGCGGCAATGGGCTACCAAAAAGAATCTTAGGGCCAGGCATTTATTATTTTATAACTAAAGCGCCGGGAGGGGCTACCTTCAATATGACCATTGGGGAACGTCCCGCCTCCAGGTAAGTGGTGGCAAAAACGGACCCAGCGGAAGCTCTGTGCCTCTGCATCGGTGGGCCAGGAGCGGTGCTCCACCACACCAAGTTTTAAATGAGTCCCTCTGTCTGCAACATCATGAAGTCTTCGATTTTTCTCCACCAAAATATTTTGGGTGGATTTTTGCCTGCAGCATTAAAAAAGTGTGCAGACTTAATTAAATTGTACTAAATGTGCATAGTTTCTCACACAGCTCACTCCTTAATTGAAATGCCCCCGCCTGTCCTTTACCTGTGGGACCCCCTCTGAGCTCTGTCAGTGTACCTCCTTCCTGGTCTGAAATCCCCCCCGCCTGTCCTTTACTTTTCGTACCCCCCTTTGTGCTCTCTCAGTGTACCTCCTCCCTGAACTGTGGTATTTTGTCTTTCCTTGGAGGGACCTATCCCATCTCTCTGTGTGCCTCTTTTCTGAACTGCAAAATCTCATGTCTGTTCTTTATAGGGGGGCCCCTTAGACTTCTGGCAATAGACCCCCCTGGCTGAGTCTTGGTACCCCTTGCCTCCTGACCATTCTCTACTCGAAGGGACCCTTGAGGGCCTGGCAGTGCACCTCCCTCCTAGACTGAATACGGGGCCTATCCTAAGAGGGATCTTCCATATCTGTGGCATTAGACCTCCCGATGAGATGTGATGCCCTCTACTAGTGCATCTTATCTGCCGGAAGGGACCCCTCCGAGCTCTACCCGTGTATCTCTCTCCTAAACTGCCATGCCTTTTGCCAGTTCTCTATATAGAAAGACCGCTCAATGCCATGGTAGTGGATGCCTCTGTTAGCTGCGAGAAAAACCTTAACAACGCGGTCAAAACACTGCAATACATTTACATCGCTGCTTTTACAATGCAAGTCATTACAACGACTTGCACTGGATGCCGCAATAGACCAAGGAATAGTGTGATTTACTATTCCAAAACCGTACCTACTGTACGTAGGCTGGAGATGGAATAGTAAATCATACTATTCCTAAGATCAGCGCCCTACAGCGCAAGTCGCTGTAACGACTTGCGTTGTAAAAACAGCAATGTAATGTACTGCGATCTAAATGATCGCGTTGTAACAGCATACATCCGTTAGCTGCAGTGGAGACATTTCACCTCTAGAGGGCAATCTTTGGAGCGGGCTCTACGCATTGCTCAGCACCAGCCAAATATGGTTCTGTGCCATGATATATACTCAGTACTCTGTCTCCTGAACTGATCATCCACCCTGTGGCGCTGGGGGGTGGGGGGGGGGGGGGGGTCGGTCAACTAGAGGGGCCATCCTTCAGGAATAAGGCCTACAAATTAACGGGGGAAACGCAGGGCATATTGATTCATTTAAATCAATATGAATGTGCAGCGAGAACCTCCCCGATGAATATTTGATTGAGGAATTCGTCAGAATAATGAATAATCCTCCTTTGATGACCATGGTGAGGCGCCATGAATTATTCAGCAGGCGCGTCTGCGCGCTTCCGGGCCCCGCGCCAGGAGGCGGCGGCCACACATTAAAGAAGAAATGAAAAGAAAGACTTCTCCCAGGGCCAAATGGCCGCCTTGGGACTGAACCCGTTAAAGGGATAGATTTACCACACTTGCTAGGCCGCGCCTTCCAGAGGTCTCTATTGCGCGCCGCAGAAATGCGGCAGACATATTTTATTAAGACTGAGAGAATCAGGGCCTCAGGAAACCTCAGCGGTCTCTTACTGAAGATGCAATATTTCATAAATCACCCCCCCAATCCCACCACCCTCTGCTCCAGGGTCGCCATTGGAAGGTAATGATGCACCGGTGGCTACCTCTGCGGAGAGCGGGAATTAAATGGCTGTGAACCCAGGCAGCTTGCCCGAGCTCTTTTCCTAGATTAATGGAGTATGCCGTGTGACGTGGTGTCTAAGCCGCGAGGTCTGTGAAATAGCTTGGTGAATTGACACCCGTGGCAGAGATGTAAGCGGAAGTCAAAAATATGGATTCCAAAGGGCCGTCTCAACCATCTTGTCCTAGTAGTGAGTGTTGTGGTGTTTACTAATACCCAGTGGCACTCTCCTGTACAGGGGTGTAGCTTCAGGGGGGGTATTTGGGGTGTTACACCCCCCTAATGTATATTCTGTTGAACAGATGTGACAGATGCTTACGGTTGGGTGTGGCGCGGTGTCTGTCAGATTTTATTGTGATTTTTATACACACTTCCTCTCTTGAAAGTCTTCAAAATGTTGGTTATTTGACAAAATATTGAGTTTCTCTCACATAGTACTTCTATCTATCTGCATTTATCTCCCTTTCCACTGCCCCTCAAGTCCTGCTTGTTCTTTATGTATTTTAACCTTATATGCCAGCCTGCTTATCGGGAAATCGGAAGCTCACACCCCACAATCAAACTGACCAAGCTACGCCCCTGATCTTGTAGGGGCCTGCCCTAACCTGCTAGGATGCAAAAACACCATGTCCTGTGGGGACCCGCTTTCTCCTCCGCCCTCTTCAAAATAGGGTTACGTTAGCCTTAAATCGCCTGCCCTCTCCCCAAGGATTCTTTAAAAAGACCTCTCCGCCAAAAGTTGAATCTTTCAGGAGACCGCAGGAAACCCTAGGTTTATCAGGTCTGTGGGTGAGGGTTTTACACTGGCACACCTTCTGATGGGCACAAACTAACACATGGATACCTCCCAGTGGTGGTACAGAGACAAAATTAAGAGTTTATGGGATAGGCAATTGCAGGCTCCTCCCCAGTGAGGAGTTTGCAACATTGTAATTTAACCCCAAAACTATTGCCATGTTGATAAATTAAAAAAGTTTGTGAACTTTGCCATTTTTTTTCCATAGAAAAGTCAAAACTAAAACGAAGTAAAATTATTCCATTTTCTTTTCTGCCTTTAGCTGACTCGTCCTCCACGGTCAATGCTCTGTCGCTGAGGGATGCGGCTTGGTGGTCTACTGAACAAAGTGAGACAAACCCGGAGAGCCCGTGGGCAGAAGAGGAACTCGAAAGCTCAATGCCACAGTACAGCACCCACTTTGGAAGCAACAATGCTCTGAATGAAGACGATGTAGGACCTTCCACCACAGGGAACAGCGTCTTCCGCCAGCAGGTTGGCGAGCTGATTGCTTCGATGGGTTCCGAGATGGTCAAGAGGAACGGCTCAGCCTCTTTCTCGAAGCCTTCCTTCGTGCAGGACGAGCAGCTACAAGAGGAGGCTGATGCGAGCTTCCAATCGACCTCTGAAGCCGCTATCCACGACGAATCGAGCAAAGATGAGCTCCTATCGATGGGTGGAGTACTTGAAAGTGATGCAGGCAGTTCAACCCCATCTTCAAACCTGTTGAACGTGGAGCAGCCAGACACGGACGTGAATTTCCAGGGATCCCAGGATACTGCTGTCTCGGAGGAAGGGGACAAAAATGAAGGAGACGACTCCATATCTTTGGTCAGCCTGAAGGAAACGTCAACACTATCCTCCACCACATCCTCGGTCATATCGCAAGCACAGGACGAGCAACCAGAAACCAGCTTCCAGGCAGAGGATGTTGGGTCGCCCAAGGGACAGGTTGTTCCTGAAATGCGTTTGGTCCCATCTCAGCAAGTCATTGTTCCGGAAGAATCGGACCAACAAGAAGAACAAGCTGGTGTCCCATTGGGAAGCTCTGAATCTAACACCAAAGCAGAATTTTCAGATGTTACTATCGCTAAAGACGGCGGGAAGGCTGCTGACGACTCCTCGAACGTGGTGGATGAGCCTCGCAGGCTCAGAGGGGACAGCTGGGAAGGCGTCCACGAACAGATGGATTTCATGGCTGATTCTTCTGAAGATTCACGCGACTCAACCGAGGCAACAGGAGCGGGTCTAAATATAGAAAGAACTGAACCTGTTTCGGATGAGGATGAGCCTGCAAGGCATTCCGGGGGGACCTCACCAGCATCGAATGACTCTTCAGGTGATCCGGGAGAGACTCTATTGGACATTTCAACTTCAAACCCATCGGCCAGCACTCTAACACCGCTTACTCATAAAAGATCGTCTAAAGTTCACTTGAAAAACCCTCAAGATCTAACCGAGTTTACAGTATCTCCTTCTAGTAAGTCATCCACAGATGTGACTTCTGTGACCTTCCCCGACGATCCCAAGGAGCCTACAACTTTGTACGAAACTGCACATCTGTTTCCAAACTCAGAGGATTCCTTCACGGCAGACAAAAGTACTGACCCAAAGCAAACACCTGGAAAGGTGAATCAGGAAGAAGAAACCCAGGCAAACCAACAGGAAGAGGACACTTTGAATCCACACTTAAGTTCTGATGTGGAAATAGCTGCGGAGGAGGTGATCAACGATGATGAAACCACAGCTTTGAAAAACCAAGAAGTCCACAAAACAGACAACCGCAGACGGCTTCAACCCCAGCCAGATCTGTCCTACAGCAGGAACACGGAAGAGCCGAGCCACGGTGAGCAAATCTGTTTATGTGCCCTTTTAATAGTGAGTGTTTGGAGTGCGTAGCCTTTTGGAAGGTACACATACTTTTTAATGAACGTTCTGAATATTTATCGGCTTAACTCCCACGCAGTATCTGGTGGCACGGTCGGCACAGTAAGGGCACGGCGAACATTGCGTGTCCGATTCACAGACTCTCTGAAGGTCATATGGCGTAGGTTTACAACCAAAAATGGCCCCCTTTACACCAGACAGGAATGTCTCTGAGGCCCTCACACAACTACACTGGCTGCCCATAGCCCAGCGTGTTCAATGTAAAGCCCTAAGCACCGCCTTCAAAGCTGGGCGTGGCCTTAGTCCACGGCAATATTCAAAAGAGTGGGAATCCAATATACCCTTGCAGGCGTGGGCAATAAAGTTTTCAAAAAGAAGGAAGAAGTTGCCTACAAGGGATTTTGTTTGTCTTTCTCTTCATGACATTGATTGTTTCAAATTGTATAGAGAAGATGTTAACATAGTGTATTGTATAGGTCAACTGACCAGCGACGGCTCGTGGAGGGAGTTACGGTGGGGCAGGAGGGTGGGGAGGGGGAGGGGCAGGGTGGAGGTTGCTAAAAACCGGCATATGGATAATTGCAGGTAAGTAAACAATTTAATTAATAAAACGAATTTCGTAGTGCGCCTTGCATCGCAAAATGCAATGCAGTGCGAGCTACGAAATTCGTTTTATTAATTAAATTGTTTACTTACCTGCAATTATCCATATGCCGGTTTTTAGCAACCTCCGCCCTGCCCCTCCCCCTCCCCGCCCTCCTGCCCCACCGTAACTCCCTCCACGAGCCGTCGCTGCAACTGACGTCACCTTACAAACTATGTTTTGTTGCTTTTTCCCTGATAAATTTTAAGTTTTATATATTAAATATATGAATACTTTTTTGAAATACATTCCATTGCCCCGTGTATGATTCACTATTCATTTTTTATTAACAGTTGTTACTATATAAAATTGTCTCATTCATTAGTTTGATTAATTCTGTTGCCCACTACTAATGAGGGTGTGACTTTTAAATTGATCAAATAACTGTAAACAATTTTAGACAAACAAAATCCCTTGTAGGCAACTTGTTCCTTCTTAGTCCATGGCAGCTGTCACAATATATCAAACCCTACATTCCGGCTGGACCACTTAGGTCTTCGGATTGTGGAAATATGATCGTTCCCAGGGTGCAGAAAGTAAAATGGGGAGGAAAAAGCTTTACCCATACCACCACTAAGCTCTGGTGGTTGAAAAAAGAAACCAATTTGTTTACATTTAGGAAAGGATTGAAAACCTGTTTTTTTAATGGTGTCTCCATAATATTCAAAATACATTCATCTGAACCAGCGCCTAGACACCCTCGGGTACATGCAGCGCTTTACAAATACTTTATTTCATTTCATTTCACTCCAAGTGATCTGCTTTGCCTGTGTAAATTGCTCTAAGACATACCAAGGAATCAATGCAGAAAGAAATACCGGGCGTTGTAAAGTTTGTGGACAAGGTACAACACCAAATCGGGTGCAAACTCCGGCCCCAATGGGTGATGGAGTCACTGCCCAAGATAACACAATGCAGCATTTATGATCTGACTGTTGGAGTTGATTGTGTGTGTGAGGAGCGCGCGCCTTTCCTTTGTGTGACTGGAATGTGGATCTTAGCAGGGACAGTGTGTGTGTGACTCCATGCTACTCTAAAACTGACATGTCTTTTGGTATTCACTCACAAGGGGGCTCTGGACACTTTTATTGCATCACACACTGTACAATAAAGTATCTCTGCTTTGCATGAAGGTCCCCAGAACTCTTCACAAGCAGACGAAAAGTACACTTTGTTTTTTTTCTGCACAATTGAAAGAATCCGCAGCATGGGGTAACCCTCTTGCTGGGAGCTGTGCCCTCGCGAGACTCGGTAATATCATGTAATCCCCTTTTTACTGCTGCATAAATCAGTATTTCTGTTGGACCCAGGGGCGCTTTCCTCGTCTTGTAATATGGTGATTTCAGACAAGAGGATTTTTAATTTTGCATAATTTTTATGCTTGGCACGTTTAGTTGTGGGGGCAGATGGGGGGGGGGGGGGCAAATGGCGCATGGAGAGCAATGCAAGGCAACGATGTGTGCTGTTAACAAGCGTTAATGCCCTGTGCTTGGGAGGACACCCGCGCCTTTATTGTGCACAACATAAATCAGACGCCATTTACACACGCGGGGGCGGTTTTAGAAATGAAGAGCTCGTGCGCAGACGAGCAGGGGTGTTCAAGGGCAGCAAGACAGGAAGTGCGTCCCCGTCACTTCCTTCTTCCCAAAGCTCTATTCCCGCCCTATCCGCTCTTGTTTCCTGCCTATGAACATACAAACAGATCCGATCACAGGGGAGACCAAAATGGCTTCTTTTAAGGTGTCTCCCTCTGATTCAATGTCAGTCAATGGGAAAAATCAATTGCCCCGATTATTTTTCAAACTCTCTCTTACTAGCTTCAAAATGTTGGCATGTGTGTATTAGCAACTCTGTTGTGATTGGTAGAAACCTGACTGCGCTGTGCAAAACAAGGCAACCACGGCCCACCCTTCAGATAACCGAGACGGAACTGTGACGCCGCTGTGTGGAAGACGCGCAACCAACCAACACCACGCTGCAAAGGTAACAGTACTGCTGACAGCCGCAGGAAAAGCAGCACAACGGCTAACTTCACAGGGAAAGCAATTCAGCCCTTAAACTCTCCCCTCCTTATGTCCAAGAAAAAAGCAAAGCAACAAAGACTCCACAGGATAAAAGGAAGGCAAACACTGAAAAGCAACTCAACCCTTCCTCCCGTCTCCAACAAAATCAAACAGATCACTGAAGCAGAAAGCCTTCACACTGCACTGCCTGGACCCAACAAGCACCTCATCAGGCAAGAGCAGAGTAACTGTGACCCCCATTGAGTGAAAACAACGCGTCCACTCAGGACCACAGGAAAGAGCAAAGCTAGGCCAGCAGTGGAGGGTAAAAGCAGCCCAGCTCCTGACCCAAATTATTGACCTTGGAGATCAGGCTCCAAAAATATCCCCCGGAGCGGCGACGAGCAGAGGCCGTTGGACGAAGGAGGCTGGTGAAGAAAGAGACATCAGTGGCGGGAGAGTCAAAGAGAACCCCCGCTCCCTTCCCATGCCAATTTTGCTTGAAGATGAGCTGGTAGCCATGGCAACCTTTTTTGGCAAGCATTAACGCCCCGCCAAATTAGAGCCCATTACATCCCTTCTTGTCATAACATTCACCGAACAGGGACTGAGTCTTCAAAGGGGAGCGCAGACGGGTAATTGCATCTGATTTCAGCTCAGGAATAATTCATGGACCGCCGCTCCGGCTCAGAAGGGGTGCTTGGTCGCCAGGCTCTTAGCGCACATGAAAGAAGGTCTGGCTTCCACAGCGCCCTCTTGTTGGCACCATCAGTTCCACTGGAGGGACCCATTGGTGTTGGGGGGCAGGGCGGATCTTTGCCCTCTAGGCACAATCCAACCTTCCGCTAGGATGGAGGCCATCTTGGATTGGGCGCTGGGCCTGAAACGTATCATTCAAGTTAAATTGACAGATGCTCGTAGCTTGGAATTCTATAAACCATTAGACGTGGGGTGCCAGGCCGCTCCACTGCAGCGGAGTTCTCAGAATCAAAGCTGGTGCAATGTCAACATGAACATTGAGCTTATTTAATTGTTTAATCTCCACAAAAAACAGCTCAGCGTTGTTACTGGCATGCAGTTGGAATACTGAGACAGAGAATTTGTTAGAGAGTTAGATATTGTACTGCAGAATTTGTATACCATTTAAATGCCCTTGACGAGGCTATGAAGCACTCCAGTTTGTAAACACAAGGAGATGATGACGGAGCGCTGAAACGTTTCCGTCACTCACCCCCAGTCACAGATCTGGGTTGAATCCATCATCATTCTTTAGCTCACTTTGCCACCTCAGTTCAGACCCAGCCATATGCAAATCAGTCTTGACCCTGTACCTCATGGGAACATAACAGCCCGAACTGCCAAGCCATGTCTTCCCTGGACCGGAATCAGGCATCCTGGGACCGGTTTTGGGGTAGCACCTCTCACCAGTCAGGCTAGCTTGATTCCAGTGGCACAGTGAGCAAGGGACCCACGTCTGGGCATACCAACTTATGGCAGACAAAGCAAACACGAGGAGATGATGGACGGAGCACTGAAACTTTTCAGACACTCACCCCCCAGTCACAGATCTGGGTTTAATCCATCATCCTTCTTCAACTCACTTCGCCACCCCAGTTCAGATCCAGCCATATGCAAATCAGTCTGACCCTGTGCCTCATGGGAACAGTCCAGCCCGAACTGCCAAGCCATGTCTTCCCTTTTGTAGTAGGTTTATGAGCACCCTTTAGCAGTGTACGTTTGGCAGGGTCTTAGATGTAATATGTCCTGTATGGGCGATAATAGTTGAGGGATGTGAGGTTCAAATACTTGTTCAAAATATAATGGGACCTATTCACAAAATATATTTAAAAGTAATGGATATAATTAATGAAAAGTAATGTAATGATAAATTAATAGAAATGTACACTATTTTTTTTTATTAAAACAGGTTATTAAATATTTTTTAACGTAATAAATGTTTTTTTGACATTAAATACATTTATACTTTTAACAATTTTAAATAATTTAATGTGACAATATTGCCTCTATTTAAAGTCCTTGCCTCCATTATTTTCTATGGGAGGGTGGTGTAGTACCAGTGGTTAACCGTTTGTGGCTCTGGACTTAGTCTATCTCTGAGTTTGAGTACAGTTGCTATTGGTTGGATCCTTTTTAATTGTAGTAATTTTAAAAGTGCAATTTGTTAATAGGAATGGTCTCGTTTAAGGACGGATGTCTGTCCCTCATTCAACCAATCCTTAAGCCTCACTTAAACCCCCACCTCATATCTCCCTAAACCCCACCATGTAGTAAGCACACCCCATATTTCAACCATTCCCCCCGGTCCCTCCCAAATTTACTGCCAAGTTGTGAACTTACATGTTTGGGATGCCCCTCAGAGAAAACATAGGAGTGGTCGAGGTGTGGATTTACACTCGTAGGTTTGTGAGTAGCCTTTTGTTAGTTCTACTAAGTGTAATACAAAATGCAGTTTGTAAACTGGCCTAACTGTGACCTATATTGTGTCGCAAAAAGCATGATGTGCCTCAGGGAGTCTGAGGCGTAGACACATTTGCTCATACATACTCCACACTTGGAGTTGACATCTGAATCTTGGTATTAAATGGATGTGGAGAGCCGGGTCTTTAGTGCTCTTGGGAATTCAAGGTGATAGTCGATGCTACGTACTCATGCGTCAATCAAATCTCTAAGTAACCCATCTGGACGAAGAAAGAACGTCTTCCACTTTCCAGTGTTTTAAAGGGCCAAAAGAGGGGCCACGCTGGAACCCAATGGTCTCATTTAGAGATAAGTGTGGAGTTTGTGTTGAAGGAAGACTGGTGAAGCTCCATCGACTGTTCGACGAGTGATGCGTATTGCTTTGAAGGTGATACATCTATCCACCCGCAGCCAGTGTGACGATATTATAATTCTGGTGATGTGAGTATCGATTGCACAGTGAAAGGGTGTCTGGCAGATGCATTCTGAATTATGTCTGGTTGTCAAGCTATTAAAATTGAAGGGTCAGCGTGGAACAGAATTTACAAAAGTGAGGTGGCCGAGTGGGTCTGTGACACAGGATGAGACGGATAGTGGAAGATTAACTGAGAATTTTATTTGTGGTTTACGTACTGGTGAGCAATGTGGAAGAGTAGTTCGTAGAATGGTGGGGGGGCTAGCGATTACGAGAGAGTGTTTGGGTATGGCCTGGGTGGAATATGTGAGCTGTAAGGACAGGAGACAATATTATAACGTAGGGAAGGACGAGATGGAAATGCGAGGGTTGATTGTTTCATATTGAATATATATTTTTAAGTTCAAGTGGTGGATGAGCGTGTGGCAGCTGAAGCTGAACTTCCAGAGCTAGTTGGTAGTTGTGGAGCAGCGAGGTCTCGGCCATTCGATCCCACTTGAACGAGTATATTTTGCTGTTTAGGTCTGGAGCACGCCGCAACTAGACATCACCGGCATTGGTGGGAGATAGTCGCTCATCAGGGGCTCAGCTAGTAGAACACCCTTGTGTTAGCAGATCTGAGTTGTGTTACTGTTGTGTGATGTTCAGTCCAACAATGCTTCCCTTAAAGGCAAGTCGCTTTAAAGAGTTGCTTGGTAAAGGAATGTGTTGCAAAGACTCGGATCGCGTTGTTAAGGCACAGCGTAGTTCGAGCCGCGATGTAAAGGCTGCTTCAGATTAAAATGGGACTTACTTGGATCCAGACTGGATTATACTAATATCCTGTATCTGGGTCTTCCAGAATACCTCTTACAGCGTATGCAGGTGGCCCAGAATGCAGCTGCACGAGCCATCTTTGGCCTGCATCGTCGAGCCAGTGCCTCGAACTTGCTGCAAACCCTACACTGGCTCCCCATACGGAAGAGGATAATATTCAAAGCTTTGACACTAGCTCACAAAGCCTGACATGCCACGGGTGCCCAATACCTACAAAAGAGGCTGGCTTTTTACCTACCGACACGATCTTTAAGATCGGAGTCACTGGCCCGTATTGGAGGACGGTCTTTCAGGCTGCTGGCCCCTCAGTTGTGGAACTCTTTACCGCTGTCTTTGCGGTCCACATCTAACTTGCTCGCTTTTAGGAAGGGTTTGAAGACCTGGCTTTTCACTGGCTAGAGCTTTTTAGTTTAATCCTCTGGTTCTGCCTCTCTCTTTTTTTTGTTATGTTTTACCTGTCTCTTTTCCTGGGTCTGGAGCACAAAGCGCCAGGACACTCCCTTGGAGTAGCCGTGCGCTATAAAAAGAAAAAAAAAAAAGAAAAAAAAACTTGAGACCTTTCTTTGGTACTTGGCCCATCTGTTCCCTCTATTTCGTTTCATTGGTGTGTGTCCTCGCCTGCATTTCAGTGTCCGTGGGTACCTTTCCTTCCTGATTCCGGTTTGTGACCAACCCCAGTTGGTGGACTTACCAGTGTTTGATGCCAATTGGTGATCTTCCTTTTTCTCTCCATCATGATTGGTGGGCTTCCTCTCCTTCTCCATGACACAGGGTGACTGACACCTGCCTCTTTGGTACTGATTGGTGGCCCTTCTATGTCTCTTGGTTCTGATTTGTTACTGCCACACTTCTGGGGTCCCCCTATTGACTCTGCCCTGCATCAGTGAGAATGCGTTGTGTTAGTTGGGGGGGAGAAATGTAACTGCTTTCTGGCTTCTGATTGGTTGCTCTTAAGACACAGCCATTTTCCAGTTTGCAAAATGCAATATTTTAATATTTCATTTAGGCGAACAACTTTACTTTTCAGGAAACTCATGATTCTATACATTTTGGGCTTTTCCTTAATCGAAGAACCACTTTTTACCTGGGGTGTCCAATTTAATGTGATTAATTTGGTTTAGAACAAAGATTTTTGTTACTATTGTGAAGTAAGTAATTGTGGAGAAGTGTGGCTCAGGGGTTAGAGGCGGCAGACCCGGAAGCTGAGATCGGCCCTGGACCAGGGTTCAATTCCCCGCCTCGGCGGGTCTTGGGCTCAAACATTCCACGGACTCGATAATTCTCGCTCCGGTGCCTTCTCGACTCACGGGTTCACACTCTGCGACTCTGGGCAATAGCTTGCTTAATCTCCACAACGGCCCCTCGCGGCGGGATGCCTGACTTTCACCTTGTGGATACCCTGCCGGGGTTATCTCACAGGGGAATACCAGGACGGGTTCCCTAAGCAAGCGCCGGGAAACCCACTGCGGGTAGCTGTGCGCTATGTAAGCTCAAATACATTTACATTTACATTGTTCATAGGTGTCCAGCTTTATACACAAGCACTGGAGCAATTTCAATTTCTTATTTTCAGGATCTCCGCATAAGATACATTTCCACACAAATGTCATTAGGATTGATGTACATAGCCAGTAGTTATTCTCAAAATCTGGGATGAACCTGACCCAGGATGGACTGAGAGTTGACATCTATGATCCATTTCTAATGGCGGCTTTAAAATGAAAGAAGGCACCGCGGCGAGCGCCCCGGGGCCACGCCGCGGATCTATGGCGAATTGCAGTTAATTAAAATAACAGGATTACAAGCCTGTTCTCAACTAATAAAAAAGCCACTACCAGAACATTTTGATGAATTGTTTCGCTGTAAATCAATAAACGGACGCACCGATCTCCAGCCTTCCGTTAATATTTTTTTTTTCTGGCCTGGATTTGACCCGCAGCATAAATAATTTATACCTGTGCAGCTGTGCTATTTCTTTTTTTTTATATTCCTTCTCTCTGATGTATAAGGACAGTGGAAAGCGGCCAGACTGAGTCTGTGTGTTCTGCTAATCCCGGCAAATGAAAACAAGAGGATGATCAAATATTGGAATTGGGGAATCCGCGTGTTCCCATTCAGCTAATTACAAGCGTGCTAAGTGCCGCTAATGTCGGTAGATTAGGGCAGCAAAAGGGCGCGAGAAAAGAAATATCGCTGAGGGCACCAAGCGCATTTGACTTCCATTTGTAGTTGGTGCTCGACAAGATCCATCGATTGCGGCGGGAAGACAGTCTTGATCAACAGCAAAACTTAAAAAACTCAAAGAACGAACTGCAAGGCTGTCTCACTTGGCCTCTAATGGGGTGTCGTCTACCGGAAAGAACGCTCTCTCATGGGGAGATTCTGAGTTCCCACAGTCTTGTGTAGAAAAAAAAAGTCTCATGTCTGGGAAATATCAATTGACTAATTTTCATAGAATTAAAAGGTGTATGTCTTAACTGAAGTGCCTTCCCATTGAAGATGTCATTGAAGTCTCACGCGTTTGCCGGCTTTAGCGTGTTATAAATGCAAATGCTAGAACGCCATAGTCGTCTATTGTGTCAAGGAGGACTACCCCCTGCATCTAAATTTAATTAATATACCCCCTGAATTTTAATTTTAATAATGGCCTCATTCCTCAGCAGTTTGAGGTTTTGTCTTGGCTTACAATGGATCCCGCCCACTAACAACTCTTTGACAATATTTTGCTCTGCAGACAGCACCTCATTCTTGTTGAGTACAAACCTTTGATGTCATCAGTGAAAATGATCTCGAAGGGCAGACTGGGAAAATGACTGAATGAGGAAGTAGATGAGAATTTTCTGGGTCACCACAGATATATCAGCAGGTTGTCATACCAGTGCTCGAGCGGAACTCGCCACAGGCCTCGCATTGGCAAGTGAAGGGAAGATGAGTCGTAAAAATATGGTCCATGAGGTGATGCGCACTCTATAGAGTGTATACAGGGAACACCTGACAAAGGAAACATTATTGATTTGAGTAAGAAGATAAGTCTGCAGTGGGTTGGGTATCAAAACCAGTGTAGTTTGTAATAGTGGTGAGGCAGGTGCCAATATGGGTTGATTGAACTCTGCCTTGGTTTTCTAGTAGTTGTATTTTATGTATGATTTTATGATCCTTTTGCTTTTTCAGAATTCTGTATTTTTTAAGTAATACTGGACTATCAAAAATATGCGGCATGATCACTTTCTATCCCCTCCTGTTGCGTGTCGAACATTGGGTCTTCTTAACGCCTCTGTGATGGGCTTGCCTCTATTTTTTTCATAAGTATGCAACATCTACGAAGAGATCACATTCACCCTTCCACGGGTAGGGGCAAGTCTGGTTCCCCAGTCAGCTCATGCCCTATTGCCTTTTGGCAATCACTGGCACCTGCCGCATCCCATCGCAGTGTCACTTTACTTGCACCTCGCTTGTGTCTGAAGTAGTTCCATATATCGGCCAAAATGGAATAGTAACAATTCTGCTGAACACGCCCAAGCTAAACCAGAGTGCCTTATAGAGCTGCAGGGCCATTACACCTCTCCTACTGTCTTTGTCAAATTCATGGAATAACAGTTGGCAAAACAGCTGGCCAGCTTGTAAGATAGGGCCTTAGATTGGTGCCAGGCACAGCTTTGAAGAGATTCTGGTGGCCACCTTTGATAAACTCCGGTCCAGTAGGAATCAGGGTGACACGTGATGAAGCAGGTCGCTGAATATGGATCTTCGACCTCCCATATATAGTCGATCATGATATTCTGATTGGGCGTGTAGATGCCGCTGGGTTAACTGGTCCAGCGTTGGGGGATTAGATCTTTCCTCGATCGCTGGGCACCGGCAGTAGTTCTCCCCCTTTCGCTCTGCTAAGCCCAGTATCTCTTGCTTCGCACCTCAGGGTTTGTTTCTCCCTTCCATTTTACTCACCCTCTATGTTCAGCCTCTGCTTATATGGACATTTTTTTTTCCAAGCACTCTCTTAGGCCGATAGCACCCAGCTGCTGCTTACATTCAGTCCTCAAACTTTCAACCATGTAGGATGGCGGAGTGTGTGTCTCATCACCATCCATGGTGAGACGGGTTCCAAGTATCTGACAACTAACACCTATAAGACTGAAGGTCTCATTGGCGGAGGACACCTGTTGGTCGGATGTTGCTGTTGCTGTCTTTGCATGTGGTTGTTACAGTTTAAAATTGCAGTTTTGACCTGCCTGTGATTGCATATTTTATCTCCTGTTTTGTGTTTTAAACTTGTGGTTTTCCCAGCCCATGATTGCTTGCATTTAACGTGTTGAATTGTGGGATTTGCAGTCCAACCTCTGTAGTTTGTCCCACTCATTCCTTGGTGACAAACCTGTTTTCCCTCCAAATTTCTCCTTTGCTCTGTGTTAAGACCTGTGTGTTAAAACAGTGCACCCCAGCCACCATTTTGTGTTCACAAGCCAGTGAAACCAAACTCAAAGTCTGGAAAACATGGCGGTTCATCTTCGGTGTGGGCTTTCACGGGTGCGACCGCGTGCCTGCTGCACGCCCAGCACTCGTTTTGCTACTAATTACTAAATCCCCAGGTCAAGACTCTGCTTTGTTTTTGGCCCTTTTACAAATGTGGTCTATTACTTCTCTCTGAGTTCATGCCTCACCTTGGCGTGAGTGCTAATTTATGGTCCTCATCATTAGTTGGAGGCACCATATTTTGGAAGGGCTCGCTGTTGGAGTAGGGCTCTCAAGATCTTTGGACCACAACTTTGGAACTCCTTGCCGGTTCACTTCCGACTGACCTCATAGAGCCTTGAAGACCCCGGTAATCTGCGGAGCCCCTTTCCTTGAGTTCCTTTGTCAATTCCTTTTCCTCCTGTTTTGAATTTCCGAGACTCTGGAAGCCTTTTCAGCAACATTTTGTGGTTTATAAATAAAATTAAAATGTCTCATCTGTGTTCCAGGTTCACAAGGGCGGCTTTGGTCACTTGCCTGTGGCCTTCCAGCTGCCGTAAAGTGTCAGTCAAAGGAGCAAGTTCTTGTTCCGTTTGCAGAACCCGAGAAGCCAAACCCGTAATTTTCTCTTAAACTGACCACACAAAGCTGTCCAGGAAGCTTTAGGGCCCGATGTAGGTCGGTCGGTAACGGCCGAAAATGGTTATTTTCGGCCGTTACCGACCGGTATACCTGAAATGGTATGTAGGGGCTCATTTTTCCAGAATCGTTATTTTTACCGATTCGGTAAAATTACCGATTCTGTAAAATACCGAATCGGTATTTTTACCGATTCGGTATTTTTCTGATGTAGGTGGGACTCTTCAGAGTCCCAGGAGCCTTAACGAATCGGTATTTTACCATCAAATCCAATTTGATGGTAAAATACCGATTCAGGTGTGCATGCACATGTGTGCATGCACACCTATGCCATGTGACAGGCAGACCTGCCCTTAGGGCAGGTCTGCCTGCCACATGGCACCCGTGCCTGTTTTGGGGGTGGCAGAGGGTGTCAAAGTGACACCCCCTGCACCCTTGTGTGAATCGGTATTTACCGATTCTGTAAATACAGAATCGGTAATGCCCATTCATTCCTATGGGCTTTGAAGCCCATAGGAATGAACGGCCATTACCGATTCTGTATTTACAGAATCGGTAAATACCGATTGTTAAAGATTCGGTATTTGAACATCTGGATATACCTACATATCCACACATTAGATTTACCGATTTTTAATTACCGAATCGGTAAAATTCGGTAATTATAAATCGGTAAATCTAATTTACCTACATCTGGCCTTTAGTCCCTCCCTTCAGTCTTTTGTGGTGCGTGATAGTGATTCTTCTTCCACGTTCTTCCTCGTCCTTGCCTCCATGTTGTACCGGGACACCGGAGGGGTCCCAAAGAAGATGCCAGCTGTGTGGATCCAAAGATCTGATCGTGGTAGGTGAGGACTCGGAGAGTGGTGCTTCTTCAGGCAGCAAGTCACCATGTCAGGAGTACTCAGTGGGCGGAGGAGTGTCGCCCCACTGCTCTGTGAACAGTTCAAAAAGGAAAAATAAAAGGATAATACCACAATGTTATATTTATTTTCTTTCAGTGCTGACGTACGTGATGGGCTGGGCTGGTCAAAGCAGTGGGGGGAGTGGTGGGAACTCTCTTAAGTGCGCATGACAGTTTGTCCGGCCGTCTTGGGCCGGCCAAACAGTCATGCGTACTTAGCAAGTTTTCCACCCGGCTGCATTGCAAAGGCTGGGTAGAGAACATGCACAGGGCTCCCAGTTCCTCTCTGAGCACTGCACCATACCATGACACTCAGACCAATCCCGTCGCTGCTGTCATGCTGGTCACTTTATACACAAAGGAGTTAGGTCCTCTTATCGGGACTGAGGGTGGGCTGGACCATTATAATAGAACAACGAAACCACAGATGCCCACACACACTTTGTTTATGATGCAATTATTCCATAGACCAAATGCAAAAATTCATTAAATCTGGTTGGGTACTTTTATTTATACCTATCACTTGTGTTTAGTAACACTTTTTTTAGAAAGTTTTACTTTCTTTGGCAAAAAAAGAGAACATGAATAACATATTTACACATATACCACCATAACATGTCAATCAAGAAAAACTTCACAAAACGATACTTTACAAGAAAATACATATAAAGCATATGTCTATTTTTCAGCGACAATTGATTAAATAATTAGCTCTTGTGGATATGCATATCCACGAGAGCTAATTATTCCATCAATTGTCGCAGAAAAATAGACATATGCTTTGTTGCTCTTGTCACTTTACATTGTTTTCTGTTATGGCTTTGGAATAAGAAATTGATTTGGAAACATTGAAAAAATGAATTGAATGTTAATGTCTATTGTTATTTGGATGTATTTTTGCTTTATATGTATTTTCTTTTAAAGTATTGTTTTGTGAAGTTTTTCTTGATTGACATGTTATGGTGGTAGTATATGTGTAAATATGTTATTCATGTTCTCTTTTTTTGCCAAAGAAAGTAAAACTTTCCAAAAAAAGTTTTACTAAACACAAGTGATGGGTATAAATAAAAGTACCTGACCAGATTTAATGAATTTTTGCATTTGGTTTATGGAATAATTGCATCATAAACGAAGAGTGTGTGGGCATCTGTGGTTTCTTTGTCATGCTGGTCACAGCAACGTTGTGATCGGCTAGGCGAGCCTGTGTGCTTGCTGCTTCAGGGAGTTGACGACAAAGAGGCGGTGACCAGCCTGCAAGGAAGGGATTCATTTATTTTTATTTTTCATTCCCCCGTCACCCCTGTTAAGTTGCAGCTGCCACTGCTCATCCCACAGAGTGAACAAAAAAGGGGAGAGATACACAGGGCAGACACAAGCTCCCAGTGTCGGCAGCGGAATGCCCTCGCGGTCTGTCCATGACAAATAGCTCTCGCCACAACCTATCATCTCGCACCACCTCGACTCCTCCAGTGTTTTTGTTTTTAGATAGGAACTCTCAGGGCTACCAGACCATATTTGTTCTTCCCACTACCCATCCCACACCCCAGAGGAGAGGACGCCCGCGTACCCCATTGACAGTCAAGGAGAGTCTTATTGTCTTTCAGTTTGTCATATTCTTTTCTTTCATGATACATAATCATACACTACAGAATCTGTTGTTTTTTTGCCTCGCAATTATCTTCCGCCATCCTCTTGTTGTGATGTGGGGGGGGTTTGAGGTGGTAAACGTCCGACTGAGGTACATCTTTGCTGCTGCTGTAGATTCATTACTTGTCATCCTTCTTTGAGGATACCAAACACAGAAGAAATTTTAAACTCGTCTACACACCGAAAGAGAACATTTAATTACCTGATCTGAGCAAAATCGATCCCAGCTCACCAAGCAAAGTGTCTGCAAAAGAGCCTTATCAGACATGAATCCTAATATAGACTGATCCTAGATTATTGGAGAATGTCAGGCTTGTAGCTTCTACCAGGAATATTTCTATACAGCAGCCAAAGGATATGCAAGCGATATTTACCATTTCAATTTAATCTAACTTTCATAAACCCCCATCGAAATCCAGTGACCGGATTCTCTACAAAGGGATATTTTTTATATCTGCGGATCACTGGTCTTCAAGCTTGAGTTTCACACCAACGTTTTAATTAGCCTTAATGAGAGTTTTAGAGAGGTTAACGACAAACACGCCCATCTTCTTGTTATCCAATCACCAATGTACATTAGTGTAATTCCACTTCAGATGCGTTGAAATTCAGATTGCGCATCCCCTCACTGGTCTTGCTCTCAAGACTTTACTCGTGAGGAACAAGGGAAGCATACGTGTGATCCTTTACCTCATCTAATGATCAGGTCTCAAGGATCAGGGAAGTCTCATGGTCTCCAGATTGCCTGAATTTTCTTTAGCAGAGACCAGGTAAGGCAGGCATTCTAAGGCTGGAAAGAAGATTGAACTAAATTCCACCTAAGAATTCTGTGTAGTTTTCCTTGAATGTAACTTCTGATTCAATACCTTTTTCCTCTATGGAGAAAAAAACGTGTTGCTGGTGGATACATTTGTTTATATTTATTTAAACGTCTCTGTGTCATCACCTGCAATTGCTTCCGAGGACTAAGAACTCTGCGGGTTTTGAGAGCTTGACAAAGGTACGTAGAGTCTACTTGGACCCCAGAACCACACCTTGGTCACCTCCACACACTTACACACCGTTCTTGGAGGGCGACGAGTCGCGAGTACCTTTCTTAAGAGGCCTGGGGGCACCTGTTGGGGAGTTATTTGGCCGTAGGAGGAAAAACACGCCCCCAAATATTGTGATATTTCATTGATAAACCAGCCTTTCGGTTTATGGTGTAACTGTTTTTTGGTAGAGCAAACTTACGGAACATCTCTCTATCCATGATGGACCCAGACTGCAGCGTCAGGTTCTTCTGTGTGTTGTAATTTATGTCATGTTATACGTGTTTGTTCAATACATATCTTCAACTACATTGGCCTTGATTCCCTTTTGCTTTTGATTCCCTGGTGATTCAGTCACAATATTGTCAAAAAAAATAAAAATTTCCTGCCATGTTTGTTTTGGTTTTACTCTTTGTAGTTTTAATGTTATATACTTGTGTAAACCTCACTAAAGACTGTTCTGTAATCCAGGATTAGAGTATTGTAAAAAAGAAGAAAATGTATATATATTTATCATCGCTCCACAGTCCACCTTGGCATTCCCCGCACTCTTCTGATGGGTGCAAATGTAGTGGAGATGGGTCCACTCTTAATTATATTAGCTCCGGTGTCCTAAAACATACTGCACTCGCCGGGTGAGTTCAAACCCCATATTAAAAGTGCACAAGTTTTGAGGACACTTTTCAGCATTCTGCCTTCTTCCAGCTCGCGTGTACTACTCACAGCGTGTGCGCATCAGTGCCTTAAATATCAGAGCTGGATGCTCATTGGGCGTGGCAGATGTCAAGGAGAGAGGGATAGGTCGATCTGTATCCAATGTATTGGACCCCTCAGCTGTCACACCTCCCTTTACCGCTGGCTTGGGCACCTCACCACGTCACGTGGATGGTCTGTAAGGCACCCCTCGTCAACCACCAGGTTTCGTCACAGTCAGCGCAGGGGACGGCATATATCCAATACTCCTCCAGTCTGTATGGCTGGCACTTCATCACAATGTTGATGCTACAACACCTAGGCGTTTCAAGATGCCATATTATCATCGCTCCACAGTCCACCTTGGCATTTGCCGCACTCTTCTGACGGGTGAAAACATAGTGAAGGTGGGTCGACTCTTAATTATATTAGTTCCGGTTTGCACTCACTCGCGGGGTGAGTTCAATCCTGTATTAAAAGTACACAAGTTTCGAGGATGCGTTTTGGCGTTCTGCCTTCTTCCAGCTCGTGATGAACCGCCAGCCATACAGACTGGGAGAGTATCGGATATATGCCGACCCCTGCGCAGACTGTGACAGAACCTAGTGGTTGATGAGTGGTGCCTTACAGACAATCCACTCGACGTGGTGAGGTGTCCAAGCCAGCGGTAAAGGGAGGTGTGACAGCTGAGGGGTCCAAGGGAGAACGCCGAAACGCGTCCTCGAGATTTGTGTGCTTTTAATAAAGGATTGAACTCACCCCGTGAGTGCAGTGTGTTTTAATACACCAGAGCGTGTGTGTGTGTGTTTATATATTTATATATATATATATATATATATCCACCACATCCTCCTTCATCAGGAAAATGAGCACGCACTCACAGGATACATCGTTTCCCCAAATTTCTTTAATGAAAGATAAGCATCCAGTTCACAAAGAAATACCGACGCGTTTCTTTGTGAACTTGGTGCTTAACTTTAGGTAAAGAAATTTCGGGAAACGCTGTGTCCTGTGAGTGCGTACTCATTTTCCTAACGACGGAAGCTGTGGTAGATAATTATCGGCGTGGCTCTGCCGAAGAGTTCTGCACCAAGAAGAGAAGCGCCAGGGGTCTGTGATTTCGAGCCTTGTTGTGCAGACAGGGATATATATATATATATATATATATATATATATATATATATATATTATATTATATCACATCACAATTTATGCCCATTACCCTAAGTTGCCATACACGGACACTGCTGTTCAAATAATACATAGTAAGGACAATAAAGCCCCCTCCATCTTAAAAAAGTAACCCTTCCCCCTTATAGCTCCCCCCTTCCCCGTGCCCATTTACCCAGGTTTTCTCCGTCTCTGTGTTTCTGGGCCTCCTGGTCCCGTTGCAACCCCACCGGTCCTTCTTCTCCTCTTACCTACCAGTGTCTCTACCAGCCTGACCGCTCCTGGACCAGGGAGGTTGGTCCCTCCTGTTTCCACTGTTCCTTCCACCAACTAAAAGATGCTGTAACATCTCTAACATTTTTGTTCTACTGCCCTTTTTTACTGCCTCGCCTACCATCTGTTTCAAATCAACTTCCCCCACCCTTCCACCTGCTCCCACAATGCACCTTTTCATCCCCCACCTGTCCTAGTGTGTGATACACATAACATTTGCATGAAAGAATTCTATGCAGGTATTGATGACTTTTTTAGGCTCCACCCTACATGAAATAAATTCTCTCAGTTTCTCCTCGATTAGGGATGTGAATTGAGCATGGCAAAGTCTGGTTTCACACTGCAAGTATGAATCAGGCCTAGATGAATGTCATTCTTAACACAGGTGGTGAAAAACAGCAGAAAAGTACTTTATCACGAAAGCTTGCAAAATATTTCAACTAGACCAATTTATTACATAACTGCATATTTGTATATATATATATATGTGTGTGTGTGTGTGTGTGTGTGTGTGTGTGTGTGTATATATATATATATATATATATATATATATATATATAATGTGTGTGTGTGTTTACTTTTTTACAGAATTTATTGCAGCCATTAAATATTATCTTATACTAATATTTGGCCTGTACTATGCGAGCTAATCTGTCTCTCTGGTTTATTACAGAATTGACCAGAGCGCCATACAAAGCGCAGATACCCAATACCTCGCTGCGAGTACCTCGTGTTACTACGCCGGAAGAGGCACTGGAGGTGCTGAACGAAGAAGTCCACAGTGGGCCGGCTGACCCCGAGCCTGGTGAGGAGACCTCGGCAGAAGAATTGTCCAAGGCAGGGGTTAGTAATACCAGCAAGGAGCAAGAAACAGCAGGGTATTCTGGAGAAACTTCTACCAAGTTCCCAGGAAATGTGGTCCAAGCTAAGTCAACACTCGACCCGACCAGTGCTTCCGTCACTTCCCAGCATATTGAAAGAAGCTGGAAGAATCTGCAGCCAGCGTCAGCCAGCTCGATATCTCCTCTGTCTGTCTCGGAAGAGGATGTTGACATTTCTGGGGATGGCAAATCAAACACCAAGTCTCTGATGTCCATCCTCTACCCCCCTAGGCTCACTAAAAGCCTTGCATCTGGGAAGCGGATCATGGAGACCGAGGTAGGTCTAACAATACCCTCGAGCTCCAGACGCACCCTTCTCGACTCTGGCGAAGTGAGAAGCCCCGTCAGCTTTCAGGAAAGCAGTGAGCCGGAATATAATTTCCAAGAAAGGCGAGGTAAGGCGACAGTTTTTAAGAAAACAACGTCTTTATTCCAAGAGACGGATGCTAATAATGTGCACAATGATGAGACTGATTTGGTGCCAGGAACAGCTTCCACACAAGAGAGCCTGGACCTCAGCATCAGGAGACATGAACCGACATGGGCCAGGACTTCCGAGTCGGAGAGGGCTTCGGAGGACCCAACAGAGGAGGCGGGTTTGGAGGTCCCAGCAGAGGAGTTAGCCACTAAGTTCCAAGTGCGTGACCTGTGGACCCATCCTGGTGGTGCCCATCACAGATCCAAAGCACAGGACGCCTGGACAAGCCGAGAGAGGATTCTAGGGGAAGCCATGTCAGACCTGATGGGCATAACGGCTCCGACATTCCCTTCGATTGAAGAAGCAATGGAGGTCACAAAAGAAGAATACACGCACAAGCACACTCAGACAGTAGAACCACTGACTATTTCTTTTCCGGAGCAAGCAACCGGGCAGAACTGGCAGAGCCCAACGCAAAATGATTGGGAGCAGCCACCTACCGGAATCCAACACGAGAAATCAGATTCACATATAGAAGACTCTTCAGCGGGGCCAAGGCCTGCCGTCCGTGCTGCATTCACGTTAGGTAAGCCTTCGAAATTGGCAACCACCGAGCAAGAGCCTACCAAAGCAATTCCCACCTATAGTCATGGGAGGATGGTCGGGACAGAAAACAAGGCCAGGGGGAGCCAGAGCCACATCTCTTTCAAGCGGGCAGTTGCCAGTAGCACAACCAGTGGACGTTCTGTTGCTGTGTCCCGTCGAGGTCCAACTGTGCCGTATGCTGGTACATCTTTTCTGAATCTTGCAATGTCAAGTGAAGAAGTAACTTCGTCGCGGTCTCCCAGAGGGTTCCCACCAACACACGAAAGCAGCAGCTCAGGGGATCCAGAGAGTCCCACTGCAACTGTGCTAAACCTGGATGACCGAACACCACTGGCTCCCACCTTTGCGTTTGCGGTTCGGAGCACCAACCCCCCCTTCCTGCCCACAATCCAAGATCCCCCTACATACCAGCCCATCCAGAGCGGCATTAAGCCCTCTGTGTTGGCTGATGAGTTTGTGAACTTTTCCAAAGAAGAAGCGGAATGGGTGACTCTGCCACTTGTACTGCCAAAACAGTACCAAAGTAGTACATCGCACATTAGAAATCAACTCACTCCTGTTACTGCTGCCGAGGTCGATGATGGAAGAGTAACAGAGGCACAACCTGGCTCCGGAGAGTTGGGGAGCAATTTGTGGACAACTGAAAATAACACCAAGATCTCTGGTGAGTGTTTCTGTTGCCCATCCTTGTCCTTTCTGATGAGTGGGAGTCATATAGTTGAATTTAGTTTTTTTGGTTAAGCTCACCAGGCCTCTCAGTGTGGTCATTACTCTGCATGCTGCATCACAGAGTTTACTATAAGTGTTTTCAGCGAGGGCCTTTGACAAGGGAGGGGGCCTTTAATGGCGGTGTAGCCTTTACGGAGGGTCATAAGGCTATTAGACCATTACACCACTAGAGGGCAGAATGTTCTAATCTTCTAAAGCAAAGGCCTCACGGAGTCCAAGGAGGTTGAAATCCCCTCGGGCGTCGTGAGGCCTTTGTTCACAGCAACAGCTGTAAACAAATACTGGAAAGCCGTTGCTCCGAGCTTCTGCCAGCCATTAGAAGCCTGGAGCACTCCGTTGTTTTCAATGTAGATCCCAACTTTCCAATGTTCTACTTAGGCATAAATAATGGCTTTGTACCAACTATGAATATTCGCTTGTGATTGTCCCACTCCTTTTTGACTTTGCGTACAGATTGTTCTGAACAAGTACTGCACCGTCAGTACTCACTTCCACTGGGAGGCTCAGAATGTGAGGATAGACTTGTAGAATTGGTTTGAGTGGATTGTGGGAGAGAGTTAAGAGGGAGAAGAGCAGATAAAGGCATTAGCTACCTCCAAGTTTAATAACCACAGAAGAGGCGTGCTCTCCCCGCTAGATGGTGAATATCGAATCAACAGAATCAATGGGACAGGATATCAAGGGCAGAATATCGAAAATAAAATATCAACAGGAAAGTAAGTCTAGATTTTCCATACCTAACTACACATATATCTTCAAAGCATGTAGATTTTTTGAGTTAGGAATAGTAAATCTAATAGTAAGTCTATGCTTCCCTGTTTGCACTTACCTTTTGATATTTTGTCGCTCGATATTAGTGTGCTATTATATTGTTGCTCATCATTACTAATCACAAGGGCTGTCCAACAACCCTGAACCAGGGATAATCGGTCTATAAACCTAACATTTGGTTCAAGAGAAAGGTCGCTTAAAATGAGCAATTCAACACAGCAAATTTAGAGTTGTAAACAGTAATAAATGAAAAGGAAAAGAAAGAAGAAAAAGAAAAAATTGAAGAAGCCCTTCAATCAAAAAGCTCAATATTTTCAATATAAAAAGTTATTATTTATTACATATACTAAAAACATTTAGAACAGTTACGCTCAAGACAAGGTGCTGGTATACAAAAAAAATATCACAAACCAGACAAGTGGCAAACAAAAACATTACATATTGCAATTAAGGAACAACATAAACAGAAATAATGTGTCCTAGTGTAATTTTGGCCACAAAAGTGTCCACGGCGTTTCGACTGCTGTGTCACTACACGGTCATCTTCAGGACTCACAGTTCACTTGAGCGTTACAAGTCTGTATAAAAACAATCAATCGGACCAATCTTCCATTGATGGTCGTCCACAAGAATTCTAAAGATGTATGCCACAAAAGTAGTTTGAACAGGTCACACTGTGTCGTAGACAATTAGTTCAGTCTGTCCACAGTGTCAGGGGATCTAATTCAAAAATCCACTGAGATTACCGTCCATTTAATCGGCGGCTTAATTCAGGTTCCCGCGAAGACCATTCGGGACGTGAACGGTCTAGAAGTTTTTACTATATGTTATAAACAATAACTTTTGATATTGAAAATATTGAGCTTTTTGATTGAAGTTCTTTTGCAATTTTTTCTTTTTCTTCTTTCTTTTCCTTTTCATTTATTACTGTTTACAACTCTAAATTTGCTGTGTTGAATTGCACATTTTAAGCGACCTTTCTCTTGAACCAATTGTTAGGTGTATAGATTATTTTGTTGCTGTCACAATTAAGTAGTAGAATCCTCTAGATCAGAGCTTTCCAAACTGTGGGTTTCGACACAGTTCTGTGTCACCTGCAAATGGTGGATCTGTCGCGGGATGACACCACCGGTATTAAGGGCACTTACTGCTAATTAAGAGGCATTCCTTTGAAAGAGTGTCTCGGAGTCTGCCGCAGCGCGGACTCTGAGACACTCTGCTCTATGGGGGCCGGCGATTCACAACAAAGCCCCATTAAGAATTCAATGTTCCTTTAAAGACCTGTCAAGTACTCGGGTATAGCTGTATGTGTGCCCTGTAAGCTGGGTTGAGGTGACAGAGGTTGCACGCAGAGGGAGGGAGACCGGCAGAAGAAGGGAGACAGGCAGGGGGGGGAAACAGGCAGAGGGAGGGAACTGGGAGTCAGGCAGAGGGAGGGAGACAGGCAGAGGGAGGGAGACAGGCAGAGGGAGGGAGATAGGCAGAGGGAGGGAGATAGGCAGAGGGAGGGAGAGAGACAGGCAGAGGGAGAGAGACAGGCAGAGGGAGAGAGATGGCCAGAGGGAGAAACATGGCCAGAGGGAGAGAGAGAGACAGACCGAGAGAGAGAGAGAGGCAGAGAGAGAGGCAGAGAGAGAGAGACAGGCAGAAGGAGAGAGACAGGAGAGAGACAGGCAGTGGGAGAGAGACAGGCAGAGGGAGAGAGACAGGCAGAAGGAGAGAGACAGGCAGAGGGAGAGAGACAGGCAGAGGGAGAGAGACGACAGGCAGAGGGAGAGAGATAGGCAGAGAGAGAGACAGGCAGAGGGAGAGACGACAGGCAGAGGGAGAGAGACGACAGGCAGAGGGAGAGAGACGACAGGCAGAGGGAGAGAGACAGGCAGAGGGAGAGAGAGGCTGAGGGAGAGAGACAGGCAGAGGGAGAGAGTGAGACAGGAAGAGGGAGGGAGACAGGCAGAGGGTGGGAGTGAGGGAGAGAGACAGGCAGAGGGCGGGAGAGAGGGAGAGAGACAGGCAGAGGGCGGGAGAGAGGGAGAGCGAGCAGAGGGAGGGAGGGAGACAGGCAGAGGGCGGGAGAGAGGGAGAGAGACAGGCAGAGGGCGGGAGAGAGGGAGAGAGACAGGCAGAGGGAGGGAGAGAGGGAGAGAGACAGGCTGAGGGAGAGAGACAGGCTGAGGGTGGGAGAGAGGGAGAGAGACAGGCAGAGGGATGGAGAGAGGGAGAGAGACAGGCAGAGGGAGGGAGAGAGGGAGAGAGACAGGCAGAGGGAGGGAGAGAGACAGGCAGAGGGAGGGAGAGAGGGAGAGAGACAGGCAGAGGGAGGGAGAGAGGGAGAGAGACCGGCAGAGGGAGGAAGAGAGGGAGAGAGACCGTCAGAGGGGGAGAGAGAGGGAGGGAGAGAGACAGGCAGAGGGAGAGAGACAGGCAGAAGGAGGGAGACAGGCAGAAGGAGAGAGACAGGCAGAAGGAGGGAGACAGGCAGAGGGAGGGAGACAGGCAGAGGGAGGGAGACAGGCAGAGGGAGGGAGACAGGGAGAGAGACAGGTGGAGGGAGGGAGAGAGAGAGAGAGACAGACAGAGGGAGAGAGGGAGAGAGAGAGACAGGCAGAGGGAGAGAGGGAGACAGGCAGAGGGAGGGAGGGAGAGAGACAGGCAGAGGGAGGGAGAGAGAGGACACAGGCAGAGGGAGAGAGACAGGCAGAGGGAGTGAGAGAGACAGGCAGTGGGAGAGAGACAGGCAGAGGGAGAGAGAGAGAGACAGGCAGATGGAGAGAGACAGGCAGAGGGAGAGAGAGAGACAGGCAGAGGGTGAGAGAGAGACAGGCAGAGGGTGAGAGAGAGACAGGCAGAGGGTGAGAGAGAGACAGGCAGAGGGAGAGAGACAGGCAGAAAGAGAGACAGGGAGGGAGAGAGGGAGAGAGACAGGCAGAGGGAGGGAGACAGGCAGAGGGAGGGAGAGCGGCGGAGGGAGACAGGCAGAGGGAGGGAGACAGGCAGAGGGAGGGAGAGAGACAGGCAGAGGGAGAGAGACAGCGAGGTAGAGAGGGAGAGAGACAGGCAAAGGGAGAGAGACAGGCAGAGGGAGGGAGACAGGCAGAGGGAGGCGGAGGGAGACAGGCAGAGGGAGGGAGGGAGACAGGCAGAGGGAGGGAGAGAGGGAGAGAGACAGGCAGAGGGAGAGAGACAGGCAGAGAGAGGGAGACAGGCAGAGGGAGGGAGAGAGAGAGAGAGAACCCTCCTGAACTCCCCTTAGGTGTTTCGGGCTCGCTACACTGCGTCCCAAAATGATGCATCTCCAAAAAGTGTCCCCCCCAACATGAAGAGTTTGGAAAGCTGTGCTCTAGATGCAAGGCGTAATAGTTCATTTGTCAGGAAGAGGCGCCATCTGTACCCGAAAGAAGAATTTGCCTTTGCGGTCTTTATGCCCAACAGCTGATCAAACAGGGGAACACTAAACTGTTGCATTCTTCTTGGGGCAGGCATCGAAAAGTCATAAAAATGTTACTAGACCTGCAGGTCTGGTATCTTGAAAAATCTACTTGACCCGACTGTAATGTACTTGACTCGTAAACTGGTCTCAATATGTCTTCCAAAACAAATATATTTTATGTCTTCCAAAATAAATATATTTTATTTTACAAAGACCCCTTTTTCTTCGTTAGCACATACAAGAGAACCGGTAAACAGTCAAAATATCGATTTTTTTATTTCGACTTACACTTATATCGAGTTGCTAATATCGATGGGACAGAATATCGATGTCCAGAATATCGATGGCCAGAATATCGACCCTAAGGTAAGTAATATCGAAATTACTTATATCGATAGCATATATATCGATGTAAGTAATTTCGATTTACTAATATGTGTTAGAAATATTAGTTAAGTATTTAAATTAATTGTTATAATATGTGTTTAATATTCAATAGTAATTGGCAATGAATTATTTTCATTGATTAATTGATTAATTAATTGATAATTTATGTATTTTTTTAAGTAAATTATATGTTTTACTACTGGAGCGGGTTGTGGGTTTATAGGGGAATAGGGTGGGAAGTAATTTATTTATGAAAAAAATATTTTTAATGATTAATTTATTTTGCTATGAAATATTAATTGGCAATGATTTATTTTAATTGATTAATAGAATAATTAATTGATAATTTATGTATATTTTTAACTAAATTATATGTTTTACTACTGGAGCGGGTTGTGGGTTTATAGGGGAATAGGGTGGGAAGTAATTTAATTGTAATATTAATTAATTTTGGGTAAAGGAGTATTTTTAGGGTTCAGGGTCAGTTTTGGGTTTTTGGGTAAAGGGGTATTTTTAGTGTTCTGGGTCAGTTTTGGTTTTTGGGGTAAAGGGGTATTTTTAGGATTCAGGGTCAGTTTTCAAGTAAAGGGGTATTTTTAGGGTTCAGGGTCAGTTTTCAGTTTTTGGGTAAAGGGGTATTTTTAGGGTTCAGGGTCAGTTTTCAGTTTTTGGGTAAAGGGGTATTTTTAGGGTTCAGGGTCAGTTTTCAGTTTTTGGGTAAAGGGGTATTTTTGGGGTTCAGGGTCAGTTTTCAGTTTTTGGGTAAAGGGGTATTTTTAGGGTTCAGGGTCAGTTTTTAGTTTTTGGGTAAAGGGGTATTTTTAGGGTTCAGGGTCAGTTTTCAGTTTTTGGGTAAAGGGGTATTTTTAGGGTTCAGGGTCAGTTTTCAGTTTTGGGGTAAAGGGGTATTTTTTGGGTTCAGGGTCAGTTTTCAGTTCTTGGGTAAAGGGGTTTTTTAGGGTTAAGGGTCAGTTTTCAGTTTTTGGGTAAAGGGGTATTTTTAGGGTTCAGGGTCAGTTTTCCCTACTGTTGCACCCACTGGAGTGGGAATAGTAATTATTGTTAAGTAATTATATATTATATATGATTTTTAATTATTATTTTTTTAATTAAATATGTATTATTATTTTTTTTAACCACTATTACATATATTTAAATATGTTTAAGTAATTAATAAGTATTATTTACAGTATTTTTTATGTTATTTTAAATTTAAATTAAAAAAAATCGATATATTTAACAACGATATTTTTAACATCGATATTATTTTTTCGATATTTTGGTACTTACCATGTTGTACATAGGGCGTCGATATTTTTGCTATCGATATAATTACGCCGATATTTGTGTAGGTCGAAATTCTGTCTGTCGAAATTCTGTCATAGATCCAAGAGAACCTTCCAATATGTGAGTTCAGAATTCCTGCTGTAGTAAAAAAAAAACTATTTGGTTAATTTGATATACTAAACGTTTGCTCCATGCAGGATAAGTATATAGCCCACTTTTATGGTACACCTGACCCCTGACTTGCCTCTTAGTCCATTAACCCCTTAAGTGCGGGGAACGTTCAGCGGTCGTCGCGTGCACTACCTCGCTAGTGCTGCGCACGACCGCTGAACGTTCCATTCCCGTTAGCGCAATCGAACGTCCGCACTGGGGCGGAATTTTCGGCGCGCTTAACGGGTTAATAGCATTGCCATCGGGTATGGGGCAGGAATGTTTCTCAGTTTATCTTTAAAAACTCACTGTGAATAAAGATGTAACTAAAGCATGATGTGGTAGCGCACCTTCATTTACAGTCACATAATTTTCCATTGAAATGGCCACAACGTTCCCACTAACCTGCAGTTTCACTTATAAAAAAAACTATATAGTGTATAAACAATAATCTGTGGATATTTGGTTCCAGTAAACATATTTATCATTTGCACGTCACTAAGTAAAGTCTACTGATTTATTTTCCATCCTATTAAAATGTTTTTTTTCATCACACAGAATTACAAAACACGGGCTTTCATAACTACTGAAATGTATTTTGAAATGTTTGCACAGTTCTCTTTTTAGCTATTTAAATGTGTGCTAGAATAAAACATGACATCCTACAGTCTTTCATTTCACACTTTGTGTTCAGCATGTTTGTCAGCAGTTCACTTGACAGCATTCTCCAACTTTGCAGGCAGAGAAAGAAAAGTAAGTGTAGCTGTAAACTGACTTTTGGCCGCTGTCTCTGAACACAGAATAAATGTGATGATCTATCATGATACCTTTAAGGCTACCAGCAACTTAAAGTAAGGAAAAAAAGAAGTGTGATAAAAGACAAATAGTAATTCATGATAAATAAAAATCTGAGGAAGAAACAGTTTATTTTCCATACTGTGTTTTAGTTTCTTAAATGACTTTGTTAGACATGGCAGTAGATGAGTGATTTTCACACAATATTATTACACAGATGGTACACCTATTTTTTATTAGGAACTCTTGTGTGTCACATTTTCTACTTATGCGTTGGTATATGTCACCGAGGTGTTGTTACTGGAAAGAATCATCGGATTATCGAGCGCACAGCCCATTTCCACCTCATGATTTATCCTGGACGGTGAATAAACACCTTTTACGGGGAGCCGGTCATCCGCAAATGGAAAAGCTCTCACCTCATTGATTGCAATTGATGTTGCGTGTTTTAGTCTATCGCCGCGATCTATTGGTTGGAGTAGTTCAGTTATTTCTACAGAGGAGTCCACTCTGGAGAAAACAGACTATGTTCAGAATACATGTCAGAGCCTCTCGAATTCATTCAATTTAGCTGGTTGAATGAAACTTTTTTTTTAATTTAAATTTGTAACCAAAGTCCTCAAGAGTTCTCAGGTCTCATATGTCATAGAAAAGCTGGTGGAGCATCTTACGTTCCACAGGAGAATGTGCAGTACTCTTTGCGCCGATTTCCGGATATCCACAACGGGCAGGCGCTATAAGTCAGCCGGCGCAATAGCGATTCCATCTGAGAAAGATATCCTTTACCAAATTTTCACATGGAGAATATACTGGTCACATGATTTTCTCTAGAGAGTCTCCAAACACCAACCATAGCTCAGGGGGGGATATATGGGAATTGAAGTAACGGCTGGAAAAATTCAAACAAAATCAATCACCCGCCTGTTGTAGGGTCTGTGCGGTATAGATAGACTTGGATGACTAAATAACATTTGTTAACGGATGATTAAATAACATCCGTTATTTAAAAAAAAGTATAAATTCCCATTATAAAAATATTACGTTGAATGAGACATTTGCAAATTAAAAACTGTAAACCTCAGAAATGTGCCACATGGGGAGAGCTTCGTAATCTTAGCTACCACGATGCACTGCTCATACCCTCACACATGATGTCATGAAAAGCATTACTAATGACATCATGAGATAAATCACTATTTAACTAACCTGATTTAAAGTGTGACTTTGCTAAATAGCTGGGGTATGTAACCGAAACCCCATTTATATATATATAAAGAAACCAAAGTTCCGGTAATTCACCAGTCACGCTTACGAGTGGGTCGGAGTACGGCTCCCGGTCACCCATCATATCCACCAAAGTACTCCATTCTCTCGAATAGACGTCTCCGACACTCAGAAGTTTGCTGTGCACGCAATTTTAATCAGCAGGAAAACAACGCGTTTCGCTTTACAGCTTGATCACGTTTACAAATTGATACCAAACAATTTTCCTTTTACACTTTCAAGTAACATGAAAAACAGACTAACGCCCATGTGTGTCAAAAATCAGTACTTAGTGTGGAGGACATTTTGGAAGAGTCACCAGTGCTATAAACAGGTCAAAAATTCATTCATATACATTTTGACATCGTAATACTTATGTCATACCAAGAGTCAACGTATAATACAAACAGGTCATGAATTGATTTAACCATATTTCGACAAACGCAGTGCTGCGTCTCAAATTTTTAAATTTTAAAGTCAGTGGCAATGCGTACGTGATCAAGCTGTAAAGCGAAACGCGTTGTTTTCCTGCTGAATAAAATTGCGTGCACAGCAAACGTCTGAGTGTCGGAGACGTCTATTCGAGAGAATGGAGTACTTTGGTGGATATATATATATATATATATATATATATATATATATATATATATATATATATATATATATATATATATATATATATATATATATATATATATATCCCACCGTTTACTCAAGAAATCCCAGCGCCGTGATATCCTATCCAGGATGAATGTTGCGCTTTAGAAGTAACTTAACATAACATATATATATATATATATATATATATATATATATATATATATATATATATATATATATGAAAACAAATCCCAGCCGCCCTCGACACGGCTTCTGTTGGGTGCGGACCTCTTTCTCCCTCCAACTCTAACTCCTTAATCCAGGAATTAGGACGCCATCACACGTAATATGGTGACCAGTGCAGTTTTAATATTCTGCCATTTAACAAGCAAGTGCTCTCCCTGAAGCGTTTCGCTCTGCACGCAGAGCTTGATCACATGACTCGTCAGGAGTAGGCACGGCAATTTAAAGTAGTAAAAGCTCATGTGACTAAAGAAGTCGATCACATGAGTACAAAACGAGTACAAAAGGTTATAAAATAGCAAATTCATAGCGTACTGCTTGTAAATACATTACACAGTTTACCACGCAAATCAAGAAATACTGTCCTTGTTTTTTTAGGAAGATTTGAGCATAGTGCTCATAAATACATTGCGATAAAGTGTACACAGGTGAGCATATGTCAAATATCAATATTGATAAAAAGTATCTTAACAATTGTCGGCTGTCAATCAGCAAAATAAAGTATCAGTGCAACATTCAACTCAATGCAGATAAATACATTTGATGATTTAGATACAATAAAGTGCAAGTGCCTGTATGACCACGACAATCAATGCTCAGCTATCTATCCTATAATATCGCCAACTACAAAACCAAAGACCAGTTAATGATTGTAGTGAGATAAAATGATTCCCTCGTTTCGTATTTGTGAAAAAAAAAAATTTTGTGAAACTAAACTAAACTAAACCGGCCGAAGTCCTATTGAAATTTACACATTTCAAACACAGCATAGAGGATTCATAATATAATAGCAGTTATATATATATATGTATATGTGTGTATATATATATATATATATATATATATATATATATATATATATATATATATATATATATATATATATATATATATTGTCACTGTTCCCTCGCAGAGGAACAAATTGGGTCGCACTCCACGGGTTGATTTTGCAATTTTTTTATTTTCTCAATACATTCCACAGACTTAGGCAGATGTTACGATCTACGTGTTTCGGTATTACAAATACCTTGCTCACGATCGTGAGCACGGTATTTGCAAAATCAACCCGTGGAGTGCGACCCAATTTGTTCCTCTGCGAGGGAACAGTGACAAATGGATTAGCAGCGTGGTTCAGCTGCAGGGCGCCGCACCCGTTCTGAGCGCTGGATGAGTGGCAAAGGGAACCGGCAATGGGAAATATATACGCTCCGTGGGGTGACCAAAAGTAAGCAGCACACTGCACACAACCGCTTCTCCCCGTAAGAACGTCTTTAATGGTATGAGCAACCCTCTTTGCAGTCCATTACAGCAGGAAATCGCAGCCTGACGCGTTTCGTATTCCCCTTCCTCAGAGGCTTCGGGGGGATTCGTCAAGCGGGGGCTGAGAAAAAAGGGGGGTCCCAAAACGTGTTTTCCCCATGTTAATTTCCATAGGGCGGTCGACCTCACTTTTAGCCCGAACGGCTGAATGGATTTCCACCAAACTTGGCAAAATTGTAGGGACTGGTAGCCCGATGTGCCTTTGCTATGTCTCAAAATATGTGCTCCAGTGGATTTTGAGTAATTTAGGTTAAAAAAAATATATATATCTATAAGCGCGCACCTGGGCGCGAACCAGCGCGCTACGCGAGTTCGCGCGCGGAAACCTCATTGGCTCTCGGGTGTCTGTCAACATTCCAAACAGTCCGGAGCGGCTGCCATCTTGTGTCTCGGTAGGATCGAGACACAAGGGGTGGCAAAAACAAAGGGGGAAATGACCAAAAGGGAGCAAAGTAGACCCCCCTGACCCCCTAGGTTTGATGTGGGGGCGATAAAAGAGCCTCGCGGGGCAATTTTTTTTTTTTTTCGATTTAAGCGGGGGGAGCTCCCGGTACGCGCACTATGGGGGAAAAAGAATGACAGAGTTTTTAAAAAATGTAGCCTTTTTTTATAAAATGGAGGTAGTTCTGAAAAGAACTGTTTTTTCTCTTCTTTTTGTTGTTTTATATTTTTTTAATGTTTTTTTGAACATTTTGTACTTTTTTTTGGCTTTTATGAATAATTAAATATTTTTTTTGTTATTTTTATGGGGAGAAACAAAAAACAGGGAATTGTAAACGGCTCAACTCGAGCAAAAAAAAATCAGGAAAAAATTATTGTTTTTTGGGGCAATTGTGGTTGATGAGCTTTATGCTTTGCTCACCATAGGTGATGGTCTTACCACAAAATATACAAGTGATCTTGTATTGCCCAAACTGGGGTTGTATGTTTGGGACCATCTCCCTTGTCTCTGGTCCCGATGGAGTGGGTTGCTTTCTTTTGGAGGTGCTGGGTGAAGATAGGGGAGGGTTTGTGGCCAGTTCTCGGACCTCTGCCGCAGCATAGTTGTTGGGATGCCTGCGCTGCATTTGGCGAATCATGGTGTTATTGCCAAATGAGTTTTTTATGTTAGGGTTCCCCCTTGAAAGTTCCATGTTACAGATTAGGCAAGTCACCTTTGGCGCATTCACCTTTTTGAGGCCACTTGGGATGGAAAAAAACTCCCATACAATGTGTGGCTTTGGCCTATATGGGATATTGTCTTCTGGCAGGAATGTCCTGAAAAAACCAAAGGTTTCACACCAGTTATAGTTAGGAATTAGCATTTAAAAACCTATGAAATTCACTGAAAAAAACATAGGTTTCACACCAGTTATATAGTTAGGAATTAGCATTTAAAAAACCTTTGAAATTCACTGAAAAAACCATAGGTTTCACACCAGTTATAGTTAGGAATTAGCATTTAAAAAACCTATTAAATTCACTGAAAAAAACATAGGTTTCCCACCAGTTATAGTTAGCTGGAAATTTTACTGACATAAAACCATTGAAATTCCCACGTTATAGTTAGTTGGACTCACTATAACTTGCGCCTGCAATGCACTGCTGATGACGTCACATATTACATCACTCATGACATGGTCAGTGACATCACTCATGACATCACTGATAACACCATCCTTGTGACAGAATGACAGACCTCCTTTCAGTGTAATGTAACCGTTGAAACACATATTCAAAAATAGAAACTAACATTTTCAAAAAAATGGAGATACCCATACCAGTTACAACAACCAATTCAGTAATTCCACCATCTATATACACATCCACTCATTCACCAACAGTTCTACATAGTCACTCATACATATCTTCACTCATCATATGTAGGGAAACACCTATACATCCTGTTACACACCGACAGTCATCCAAAAGTTACTCACACACATAATCACACATGCAAATAAACTAATGAACATCCATTTATTTGCATATACAGCTAAACACACACTAGCACATTACTTATAAGGAAACTTACACATACTTACTCTCTTAAACAATCACTTATAGAAACGCATACTTATTTAAACAGGAACTCTTTCAATCTCTCACTCTCACATATACTTACTTATATTCATCAATACTCACATATACTACGTTAAAACATATGTAGTTACTCATAAAGACACTAGTGAGGCAGGCATTCAATCACTAACACACATATATACACACTCATCCACCCATACAGTCCTGCACATATGCTGTCTTCAAAATACATACAAACAGTGAGTCAGTCATTGATGCATCTATGTGCTAAGTAATACCCCCACTAAACCATACAGAAACTCATACTGATACTAAACAAAAATCTAATAACCCATATACACACACGTAGCTACTCACCAACCCATGCAGCCACTTATACACAAAGTGAAACACTGATACATATATTTAAATATTTAAAAATTACTCGCTAATATATGTATTCACTAAGATACACTTAATAAGCCAGTTAACCAATCAATATTTTAATAAAAAAACATCCATTTACACACTTATTTAAACATTTATTCTTCCATCGACCTTTACAAATACATATATAAAACATATTTATTTTTCAGAAAGACACACATTCACTGGATGGTGTCATCAGTGATGTCATGAGTGATGTCACTGACCATGTCATGAGTGATGTAATATGTGACGTCATCAGCAGTGCATTGCAGGCGCGCAAGTTATAGTGAGTCCAACTAAAAAAAATTCCAGCTAACTATAACTGGTGTGAAACCTATGTTTTTTTCAGTGAATTTAATAGGTTTTGTAAATGCTAATTCCTAACTATAACTGGTGTGAAACCTATGTTTTTTCAGTGAATATATATATATATATATGTGTGTGTGTTTGTGTGTATATATATATATATATTCATTCCTGATCCGGATTTCATACATACACACTCACACATTCACGAGAGAACCTCCTGAGTTACGGTCCTATAGTTTCATCAGGGGATTCAGGTAAGAACCTAAACCCCGAGCTTATATGTCAACAAGTTAGTAAATGTCACCATACTCAGAGATAGCAATGCAGAATAATGTAGCTCATGCTATCCATTATATATAAGGTATTCCTTTCAGTGCAATTTGAATGCAAACTTTCTTTTTCAAACAGGGAAGTGTTTATTGAAAACAGTAAATTACCTGACCGTACTGTTTGACTATTTGTAGGAAAAAAATAAAAGAGAAAGGTGGATTTAATTAAGAATAAAAGGTTTCAGGTAAAATGGGCTTTGCTTTCTTTAAAAAGGCTTTCTGGCTGCAGGAATCCGAGATTGTTGAAGCTACTGCCAGCAAAGCAGAGCTAATAACGGGCTTTGATTGCAACTGGAATAGGAGAATGAGATCTAGTGTTTATTCCAAGAGATTTTCAGAGTTATTCATGCAAGGTTCTACTAATGATTGCCCTGCTTGCATTTAGAGCGTTTTTATTTGTCTCGGCTATCACACATGTACTGCTATTTAAACACAGGGTAGAGACTAATTTCAGAGACGTTTGAAGCTAGTCTTGTAGTGTTCAGCTAACAATGTAACCTGATTACAATGTGAATGTTCCGGCTTTGCACTGACTTTCATGTAGAGGTTACTAATAAAACAATGGGCAATGGTAAAGCTCTGCTGATACTGTCATGATGTCATTCCTGTGAAATATGGAACATATTTCATGGGTCTCTGTCAAATATGGGTTTTATGCCACTGTGGTTGTGGTGCATGGATACATGTAACATATTTAATTCATATTCCATCATATTCCATTTTAACACATGTTTTGGGAAATCAGTTCACAATGAAATCCTAACCTGTTTGATGTTTTTTCTTCCTGAAACCAATATGTTGTGTCTTCAGTGGAGCTCACCACCCAGAAAATAACCAGAAAGCTTGTCCCGCGCAGACTGGCCGTAGCGTCCACTCCAGATCCAGGTTCAGACAGACAGCTGGAGATTGATCTCTCCCACCTAACCAATGAAGAGATAGAGAGTCTAACGTTACCAATGAGACCTGCCCCCACTTTGGCTGGCCGTACGACCAAAAAGCACACACGTATATCTATGGCGACCAATCAGGCTGCAGATCCGTTTAACATGGACGATGATCGTGCAGATGCATCCTTGTTGATCGAGAGCACGAGTGCATCTGTAAAAGCCCATGAAAAAGCAGAAACATCTACAATTACAAATGTGTACCCAAAAACATCCATGATGGCCAATGAGGAGGCAGAGGACCCGGTAACAGCCAATAACCACATCGAAGCATCTGCCCTGGACAATGAGGCCAAAGATACACCCCCAATGACCAATGAGGACGTCTCCATCAAAGCCAGTGAGGGCACAGACGCATCTCTGTTCCCCGAGGACTCGTCCGTATCAATGACAGCCAGCGAGCAGTCCAACACAACTCCTATGTCCATCAAGCTCACAGACACATCTGTGAGAGCAAACTCGGACACGATGAACTTTGAGACAGGCAATGCGGAAGACGATGGCAGTGGTCATGGTAAGGAACGACTGCCTGATTTGAGAGGGTGGCAAAACTTTTCACGGGTCTCTGAAAATGACCTTCATTTTCTGGCAAATATCTCCTCCTTAAGTTCTTATTGATGACCCCTTCTATGAAGATGTCTTCCAGCCTGTCCTTCTCTTTACTCTGGTTTAGCATCAAAGGTGTCTTCTATGCGCCCAGTTGGCCCATTTTTCTTTTTAATCACTGTTTTCCTATTTGAACAAATTGAGTCTGCTTGTGAGCCAGACTCATAAACCTTTCTCCATGAGTGTGTCTTCACACTTAAGTTGGAAGCGTGTCACTCATGGGCTCAGAAAATTGTGAATTAGGACCTGTAGTTGTATAACATGTGTAACATGAGCAGACACAGACCATAACATTTTATTTTGTGTCTAACAGGAGTGACATAGATAGAAATAGTGCACTATTTCTATCTATCATCATCAAAGATAATGCCTCCTCAAGGAAAGTGTAATGTGTGAAAAAAGTTTTCTTTTCTCAAAACTTTTCCAAGTTTGCATTTGAGCTGTACTGTTCAACACACATACAAAGTTACACAATGTGTTAACTACGTCTAAGCATGAATTTATGTCCTGGAAGGGTATCCTTCTTGTACAAAACATATGCTTTGCTTGAGTCACCACTGTTGCACTACAGTGAGGAGTGCCAGGAGTAGGGGCAAGAACGACAGCGCCGTCTCTCAGTACGTGTACTCTCTTCCTTTAACGCCATATAGAACTGCCGCTTCGGTAGCTGCCATGCGTTCCATGAGTTTTTAGTAAATATACCCTGTAGACTATAAATGTGGGTCTATTTTAATAATGTGCATCGATCGGCCGATGCAAGTTAGGAATGCAAACACTGCACTGGCTGTATGTATATTGTGCTAACTGTAAGCAGTCAGGCAGACCGGAAACACTGCACTATTTGCAGCATTCATCTAGTGTACGCAGAGTCATACTGTAAACAATGCACTGATGCAGCATGCTCTTAGTATATGCAGACACACTACAAACACTGCACTGTTAGCAGAATGCATTTAGTGTACGCAGACATACTGTAAACAATGCACTGATGCAGCATGCTCTTAGTATATGCAGACACACTGCAAACAATGCACTGTTTGCAGCATGCATTTAGTGTATGCAGACATACTGTAAATAACACACTGTTTGCAGCACCCATGTAGTTTACGCAAATGCAATGTAAACAGTGCACTGTTTGCAGCAGCTACACTGAAAACAATGCACTATTTGTAGGATACACTTAGTATACACAGGCACACTGTAAACAATGCACTGTTTGCAGCATGCACTAAGTGTACGCAGATATGAAGACACAAGGTAAACAGTGCACTGTTTGCAGTATGCATTTAGTGTATGCAGACATACTGTAAATAACACACTGTTTGAAGCACCCACTAGTTTACGCAAACGCAATGAAAACAGTGTACTGTTTGCAGCAGCTACACTGAAAACAATGCACTATTTGCAGTATACACTTAGTATACACAGGCACACTGTAAACAATGCACTGTTTGCAGGATACACTTAGTATACACAGGCACACTGTAAACAATGCACTATTTGCAGGATACGCTTAGTATACACAGGCGCACTGTAAACAATGCACTGTACGCAGCATGCACTAAGTGTACGCAGATACGAAGACCCACTGTAAACAGTGCACTGTTTGCAGCATCCACCCACTGTTTCGCAAGTACGCAGACATACTGTAAACAATGCACTGTTTGCAGCGTGCACTTAGCATATGCAAACATACTGTAAACAATGCACTGTTTGCAGCATGCATTTAGTGTATGCAGACATACTGTAAATAACACACTGTTTGAAGCACCCACTTAGTTTACGCAAACGCAAAGTAAACAGTAAACTAGTGGGTGCTTCAAACAGTGTGTTATTTACAGTATGTCTGTATACACTAAATGCATGCTGCAAACAGTGCATTGTTTACAGTATGTCTGCATATACTAAGTGCACGCTGCAAACAGTGCATTGTTTACAGTATGTCTGTCAGTATGTTTCGCAAGTACGCAGACATAATGTAAACAATGCACTGTTTGCAGCATGCCCTTAGTGTACGCAGACATACTGTAAACAATGCACTGTTTGCAGCATGCATTCAGTGTATGCAGACATACTGTAAACAATGCACTGATGCAGTATGCTCTTAGTATATGCAGACACACTGCAAACAATGCACTGTTTGCAGCATGCATTTAGTGTATACAGACATACTGTAAATAACACACTGTTTGAAGCACCCACTAGTTTACGCAAACGCAATGTAAACAGTGTACTGTTTGCAGCAGCTACACTGAAAACAATGCACTATTTGCAGGATACACTTGGTATACACAGGCACACTGTAAACAATGCACTGTTTGCAGCATGCATTAAGTATACGCAGATACGAAGACACACTGTAAACAGTGCACTGTTTGCAGCATCCACCCAGTGTTTCGCAAGTACGCAGACATACTATAAACAATGCAATGTTTGCAGCGTGCACTTAGTATATGCAGGCATACTGTAAACAATGCCCTGTTTGCAGCATGCGTTTAGTGTATACAGACATACTGTAAATAACACACTGTTTGAAGCACCCACTTAGTTTACACAAACGCAATGTAAACAGTGCACTGTTTGCAGCAGCTACACTGAAAACAATGCACTATTTGCAGGATACACTTAGTATACACAGGCGCACTGTAAGCAATGCACTGTGATAAGCGTGGCTCAAATCCACCCGAGTGACTTACCACACTCACCTATAGTTACTCAGTAAGAAGTCAGCCGGACAGTGGAGAAGAATAAACAAGATAATTTTATTAGGCCACAAACTCCCATATGAGAGGGCCCTGTCCGACCTCACCCCTAAGAGTGCGCCGAGAGGACTAACTCATATCATCACAGCAATACATTATAACATGGTACAGTGAAGTTAAACACGCCCCTTCTGGAAAATTACTGAACACCAGAGAGAGGAACAATGGCATCATACAAGAGGCATCTGCACCTGCAAAGGCAACATTAGCTATCTTTGCCCAAGGCCGCGGAGCCGAGCCTCAGCGTCTCTGGTGCATGAGAACACTACTGATAAGGAACTTGTTAGTTTCGGCCACAGTTAGCTGAGAAACGAAAACTGCTGCATTAGTGATTTTCTTATTCCTACGGGAGGGGTGGATGAGCGAGTGCGACTCGCAGACACAGAAGAATACTCAAAATGGAGGCACACAAGCTAAGCTAAGGAAACCAAATATCACCACACGTATAAATGAATAATCACATGAGCAATAAAAATAACGTAAGAGCATAAGTGTATACTTCATCAGTTAGACACATGATGCTAACTTGCATATGTAAATGTCATTTGGCGGGGCATCGAGAATGAAACCTATCAACTGCTTGTAGCATGCACTAAGTGTACGCAGATACGAATACACACTGTAAACAGTGCACTGTTTGCAGCATCCACCCAGTGTTTCGCAAGTACACAGACATACTGTAAACAATGCACTGTTTGCAGCGTGCAGTTAGTATATGCAGACATACTGTAAACAATGCACTGTTTGCAGCATGCATTTAGTGTATACAGACATACTGTAAATAACACACTGTTTGAAGCACCCACTTAGTGTACGCAAACGCAATGTAAACAGTGGACTGTTTGCAGCAGCTACACTGAAAACAATGCACTATTTGCAGGATACACTTAGTATACACAGGCGCACTGTAAACAATGCACTGTTTTCAGCATGCACTAAGTGTACGCAGATACGAAGACACACTGTAAACAATGCCCTGTTTGCAGCATGCATTTAGTGTATACAGACATACTGTAAATAACACACTGTTTAAGGCACCCACTTAGTTTACGCAAACTCAATGTAAACCGTGCACTGTTTGCAGCAGCTACACTGAAAACAATGCACTATTTGCAGGATACACTTAGTATACACAGGCGCACTGTAAACAATGCACTGCATGCAGCATGCACTAAGTGTACGCAGATACGAAGACACACTGTAAACAGTGCACCTTTTGCAGCATCAACCCCCTGTTTCGCAAGTACGCAGACATACTGTAAACAATGCACTGTTTGCAGCGTGCACTTAGTATATGCAAACATACTGTAAACAATGCACTGTTTGCAGCATGCATTTAGTGTATGCAGACATACAGTAAATAACACACTGTTTGAAGCACCCACTTAGTTTACGCAAACGCAATGTAAACAGTAAACTAGTGGGTGCTTCAAACAGTGTGTTATTTACAGTATGTCTGTATACACTAAATGCATGCTGCAAACAGTGCATTGTTTACAGTATGTCTGTCAGTATGTTTCTCAAGTACGCAGACATAATGTAAACAATGCACTGTTTGCAGCATGCCCTTAGTGTACGCAGACATACTGTAAACAATGCACTGTTTGTAGCATGCATTTAGTGTATACAGACATACTGTAAACAATGCACTGATGCAGCATGCTCTTAGTATATGCAGACACACTGCAAACAATGCACTGTTTGTAGCATGCATTTAGTGTATACAGACATACTGTAAATAACACACTGTTTGAAGCACCCACTAGTTTACGCAAACCCAATGTAAACAGTGTACTGTTTGCAGCAGCTACACTTAAAACAATGCACTATTTGCAGGATACACTTGGTATACACAGGCACACTGTAAACAATGCACTGTTGGCAGCATGCATTAAGTATATGCAGATACGAAGACACACGGTAAACAGTGCACCGTTTGCAGCATCCACCCAGTGTTTCGCAAGTACGCGGACATACTTTAAACAATGCACTGTTTGCAGCGTGCACTTAGTATATGCAGGCATATTGTAAACAATGCCCTGTTTGCAGCATGCATTTAGTGTATACAGACATACTGTAAATAACACTTTGGGGCAGATTTATGATGCCCTTGCGCCTCTTTGCGCCGCAATTGCGTCACTTTATTTGACGCAACGGCGGCGCAAACAATGCGCCCTATTTACAACGTGACGCATCTAGGAGATGCGTCACGTTGTAAAGCCCTGCGCCATAAGGGGGCGTTCCTGCGCAGGAACGCCTCCTGAAAGTGGCTGAGTGAAATCTATGAGATTTCACTCAGTCACTTTCAGGCCAATGCTGCGTCAAAACCCTGCGCCTGCTTGAAGCAGGCGTAGGTCTTGACGCAGCATTGTGAAGATGGGGCACCCCCGAGCCTTGCTGGAGCTGCGTCGCGCTTGCGACGCAACTCCAGCAATGCGCCACATTTCCGGTACAGATGCGTCACGCATCTGTACCGTTTTTGCACCATGGTGCGCCGCATTGTAAATGCGGCGCACCATGGGTGGCGTAGCTGTGGCACACTGTGGCGCACATTAACTGGCGCATCCCTGGGGATGCGCCAGTTAACATAAATATGCCCCACTGTTTGAAGCACCCACTTAGTTTACGCAAACGCAATGTAAACAGTGCACTGTTTGCAGCAGCTACACTAAAAGCAATGCACTAATTGCAGGATGCACTTAGTATACACAGGCGCACTGTTAACAATGCACTGCTTGCAGCATGCACTAAGTGTACGCAGATACGAAGACACACTGTAAACAGTGCACTGTTTGCGGCATCCACCCAGTGTTTCGCAAGTATGCAGACATACTGTAAACAATGCACTGTTTGCAGCGTGCAGTTAGTATATGCAGACATACTGTAAACAATGCACTGTTTGCAGCATGCATTTAGTGTATATAGACATACTGTAAATAACACACTGTTTTGTAGCACCCACTTAGTTTACGCAAACGCAATGTAAACAGTGGACTGTTTGCAGCAGCTACACTGAAAACAATGCACTATTTGCAGGATACACTTAGTATACACAGGCTCACTGTAAACAATGCACTTTTTGCAGCATGCACTAAGTGTACGCAGATACGAAGACACACTGTAAACAGTGCACTGTTTGCAGCATCCACCCAGTGTTTCGCAAGTACGCAGACATACTGTAAACAATGCACTGTTTGCAGCGTGCACTTAGTATATGCAGACACATTGCAAGCAATGCACTTTTTGCAGCATGCCCTTAGTGTACGCAGACATACTGTAAACAATGCACTGTTTGCAGAATGCTCTTAGTATATGCAGACACACTGCAAACAATGCACTGTTTGCAGCATGCATTTAGTGTATGCAGACATACTGTAAACAATGCACTGATGCAGCATGCTCTTAATACATGCAGACACACTGCAAACAATACACTGTTTGCAGTATGCATTTAGTGTATACAGACATACTGTAAATAACACACTGTTTGCAGCACCCACTTAGTTTATGCAAACGCAATGTAAACAGTGTACTGTTTGCAGCAGCTACACTGAAAACAATGCACTATTTGCAGGATGCACTTAGTATACACAGGCACACTGTAAACAATGCACTGTTTGCAGGATACACTTAGTATACACCGGCACACTGTAAACAATGCACTGTTTGCAGGATACACTTAGTATACACAGGCGCACTGTAAACAATGCATTATTTGCAGGATACACTTAGTATACACAGGCGCACTGTAAACAATGCAAACGCGCACTGTAAACAATGCACTAAGTGTACACAGATAAGAAGATACACTGTAAACAATGCACTGTTTGCAGCATACACTTAGTATACGCGGACACACTGCAAACAGTGCACTGTTTGCAGCATGCCCTTAGTGTACACAGACATACTGTAAATAATCAATACATTGTTTGCAGCATGCACTTTGTATATGCGGACACACTGCAAACAATACACTGTTTGCAGCATGCCGCTAGTGTACGCAGGCACACTGTAAACAATGCACTGTTTATAGCATGTGCCTATTGTGGCCAGAGAGGCAGGCACCACTGCATTAGGTTACTTCCTGTTAAGATAAATGAGTCACAGTGCACTTCCTGTGAGCCCGCCTTTATCTGCGGGAGCAACCACTATTATCAATGAGACAGAGATATTAAAACATCCCCTTGATATTTACTAACTTCAGTAGTGGCCGTTGCGTGTGCATCAGTCCCACAATGCATCACAAAGCATCCGCCCCACAATGCATCACAATGCGTCAGTCCCACAATGCATCCGCCCCACAATGCATCACAAAGCGTCAGTCTCACAATGCATCACAATGCATCAACCGTACAGTCGCTACTCTCCTTGGCTCTCTGGGTTCATCACCAAGCTCCTTTGAACTCTCGTGGCTTCTTCTGTGAAGATATTTCTTTGTATATTTTCATTTAGTCCTATTTATTTAGATTATATTCACCTTTCCCTGCCTCTTTCTTCCTTTACATGCATTCGTTTTATTTCTTCAGAGTGTTCCTATTTACTTTATTTTTCTTAGGTTAAAGTCTGTAACTGTGTCACATGGTGAACCAAAACATAAAACCACTGAAAAATAACAGTATATCTCCCTGAACTATTATGAAAATGATAGATGTATCTTGGGGTGAACTGCATGTGTCCATTAGTTTCTGACACCCTTCTTTCCCAGACGTCTGCTGGGTTCTTATTAAATCATCTCTAAAGTGAAAACTCTGTATTTTAGTATTGGGCTTGTGTGGCTGGTATGACTTGTTGTTCCACTTTTTCTAATTATTTTCCTTTTTTTATGGAATAAAAGCAGACTCAACAGAAAATGCCCAGATGCTACATGGAGGAGGAAAGGCCACCATTCGCCGACTCCGTCCCACTCAAGGCCATTACGACTCCACGCCCCAGAACCCTACCCAAAACCGCCTCAAGACGTCGGTGTTCATCAAACAGCTCTTTCGTCTGAACCATGAGGATGGCAGCCGCTTGACCCTTCCTAGAACCCTCCCAACCACGGTGGCCAGCCAATCATGGTACAGCTATGGAACGGCCATCGCAGACGATGGAAGCGGGCAGGAAGAGTCGACTCAAACACCAGCCACAACTCTGTCCCAGATCATCAGTGTGGACACAGCTGCCCTCGGTGAGTGCTTCTTGGTGTCGTCCAATAGCAAACATTGCTTGTGCTGTCTCTGCCAGCGGTGTAGGGTTTGCCAGGAAGTAAAGTTGGTAGAGAGTCCCTGCTGTCATTGGCTGCAGTGTGAATAGGGTTTGTGGGTCCAGGAATCATTAGTAATGGGAAGGGGGGATTTTAGTTGGGCCTTTGTATACCTTCCATAGTACATATAGACAACAATTATAATGCACCTTGACCAAAGGTGAATGCGAATACTAGATAAGAAGAATGTGCAAAATGTGCGTAATCTGCATTTTTAGCAAATTACGCGAAATTTAAATCCATAATTTCTCGTTACTTTTTAGTGTGAAATGCATCCCTCAGCATTTTTTGTGCAAGCAACCGATATAAAAAAAAAAGCACCTTGGACAACAGTGCTCGCGTTCTGTTAATCTAGGGTGTTTGTGGTTAATGTTTGACTAGAATGGCACGTAATTACCCGGATTGGTGTATTTTGGGGAATTTCACGTAACAAGTATAATGTGAAATCCTCCACAGTATGCAAATTTCGCCAGCATAATTTACATTTCGCGAACGCCTAGATAAGAGAAAGATTGTAAGGCAGAATTTTGAATTTTATTCACCCTAATCGAGTGGGCATGCCTAGTCATAGGATGCAAGACCCTCGCTCATGATGACGGCGTGCTTCGTCATCTGGTTTGCTCCTCGTCCAGTTATGGTCATTATTGGCTGGGGGGCTCCCGATCTCTTTACGGCAATCATTTTCAGCAAAATGATGGTGTTTAAGGGATCTTAAATGGAAGGTTGCTAAAATTACCTGTAGGTTACCTAAAACATAAGCACTGATTTAATAATACAATAAACCTCGCGTTTTCAGGGGAATTCTGTCAATCAATCAATCAGTACTTGTAAAGCGCAGCTTATCACCCGTGAATGTGTCCAGACGCTGGATTGCTGGGCTTATTCAAAAAGCCAGGTCTTGAGCCAGAAACCGTATTTCAATTAGCATGCTATAACAATACTGTAGCAGACATTTCGACTACTTTAACCCCTCCCATGCTCACGACGAGCTCAGCTCGTCATGAGCCACGGTGGCCGTGTGCTCATGACGAGCTGAGCTCGTCATAACGACCGCAATGCTCGCACGCAGGGCTAATTCCCCTGCTGTGCAAGCATTCTAAAGAAAGGGTGTGGCTGTGACGAGCTCAGCTCGTCATGAGCACACGGCCACCGTGGCTCATGACGAGCTGAGTTCATCACGAGCACCGGGGCGCTGTGCGCGGCCCTCAGCACAGCGGGGTAATTACCCCGCGGCCAAGGGGTTAATGTTCGGAAGGTAAGTGTGTATGGGTACATATAGATTTATTGTTCTTAATTCCCCCTATATTAGGATGACCAGACGCCTCGGTTCCCCCAGATTGTCCTGGTTTTTGGAGCAGTGTTCTGTGTCCGACACTTTGCTCCAAATTAAACAAATGTCCCGATTTGTGTACAGGGGTTAAACAGAGAAATGTCCCTGTTTTCAAATAGTGTCTCGGTGCAAATGCTTACTTCGCACAGGTGCTGAGACGGGTCTCTATTTTGCTCTCCATTTTTGCTTTCAGGGTGAAAAATAATCTTACTGCTGCAGCAGTACCACTCTTCACTGCCTTCAAAGAGACTCGTTATAGTTTTTTCTCAGTCTCTTCATTCTAGAACTGATGCGTTTTCAATGTTATGTACAACGTAGCCAAAGTTGTTGCTTATTTAGCTTATGCATCTAAAAACAAATTGACAAAAGCAATAGTCCTGGCTTGTTGTTGGTGTAATCTTACTTGTCGTATTACATATCTGGATACAATGACAGAAGCAGCAAACTTTTTAGCTTATGTGTTTTAAGCCACGCCCTTATTATCATCACCCACTCCCCAATGAGAGACACCCCATTTTGTTCATCCCACTTAAAGCCTTGGTACTTCGGTCATGTCACCTGCTCTTTGTATAGCGCTGTATGGGACTTCAGTGCGCTGCCTTGTTTGGGATCGCTGGGAGGGAACAGGGTGAATGATGTGTTGAAGGGAGTGTGGGGGGGGAGCGTTGGGTGTCGTGCACAAGTGGTGATGTGGTCAAGTTACTGCTGCCTCCAAGCATGCACGGGTAGTAATTCTACTACCTCTGTAGGCCCTTTGTGACCTAGAAGTGGTGAGACCTGTGCGGGTGCCAGCAAACCATATGCCACCCCCTTTCACCACCCCTATCCCTCCTACGAGGGTTGGAGTCACAAGGTTCGGTTTTGAGCCAAACTTTGTTCAATCTATATTTATTTATTTATTTTTTAATAATATTTATAGAGCGCGAACAATGGCCCTTGGGCGTCTCGGCGCTGAATTATCTTCAGGTATTTACTCCAAGGAAGAGAGGGAATGAATTTACTGGTTAAACAGCCAAGTTTTTAGCTGTTTGCGAAATGACCAGAGTGAGGGGCTTATTTTTATTGAGTGGGGCAAAGTGTTCCATAGTTTCGGGGCTGATACCAGGAACCTTCGATCCCCCCAGGAAACCAATTTGGTACGGGGGACCATTAGGTCATTTAGAGTGGACGAACGTAACAATCTGGGAGGACAGTAAGGGGTCAGATTTTGTGTGAGGAAGGCAGGTCCTTGGTTGTGCAGAGCTTTGTACACAATACAGAGGGTTTTGAACTTGATCCTGTTTCTGATTGGTAACCAGTGTAGGTGTCTAATGGTTTCTGTAGCGGATTGATATTTAGGAAGTCTGCCCAGGAGCCTGGCTGCTGAATTCTGGATAACTTGCATTTTATTTATGACCCTTGCTTGAGCATTAATAAACAAAGCGTTGCAGTAGTCCAAAGTGGACAATACCAGCGAAGTTACCAAGGTTTTACCGGCCGTTTCGGGGAGGAAGGGAAGGATTTTCTTTATGAGTCTTAGTTTGTAAACTTTGGCTCCCTTGGCACTCCTGGCAGAGCATCATGGGGCTAAGTTCATATCGTACGCTGACGACCCGCAGCTGTTGTTTACCTTTGAGAAAAATGCGGTGTTGAGAGGAGATGTTGTCAACAAATGCCTGTCCAAGGTGTTTTCCTGGTTCAGGCAAAACCAATTGTTATGCAATTCTGATAAGTCGTAAATCATCTGTTTCATATATAGTCCCGGCATGGAATAGCGTAATTGGTGGCCTCAGGACATGTCCCCCCCACCTGCCCAGTAACCACCGTACAAAACCTTGGGGGTACCAATGGATGCTGACATGTCCATGAAGGCACAAGTTCAATCTGTGGCCGCCACCTGTTTCGGACTACTGAAAATGATGAGGAACTCGCCCCCTCTCCTCTCAGTCCTTCATAGGAAAACAGTGATCCAAGCTTTGATAACATCTAGGCTGGAGCACACCACCGTTCTGTATCTCGGCCTCCCCGACTACCTAATAGGTCGCTTGCAGGTCATACAGGACGCAGCAGCAAGGGCTGTCTTGTTGGTTGACCTGAGAACTCATATGACGCCTCTCTTGATGTCCCTGCACTGGCTCCCGGTGTGGAAAAGGGTGTTGTTTATGGCCCTGGTCTTCAAAGCATTTCATAATGTTGGAGCTCCCTACATTAGGAGCAGAATCCAGCCATCTGCTCCTGTTAGAACCCTGCGATCCTCAACTCAGAAGCTGTCGGTCGTGCCAAAATGTGCACGTTCTCGGTTGGGCGGACGCTCGTTCCAGGTAACAGCCACTAAGCTGTGGAATAGCCTGCCGCCTCTCCTGAGACAGGAACAAGTTCTCCTTAGCTTTAGAAGAAAGTTAAAAACTTGGTTGTTTCAATGAGAGTGGAGTCACCCGTAGCCACTCCCAACTGTTCTGTCAGTAGGGTTAAGTCAGCGCCAGGACACACTAGGAGTACGGTGAGCTTTACAAATACCCCAATAACATAACATAACACCTCAGAAGCACAGACAGGCCTTCTCTCAGCCCTCGCCTTATCTCTGAGGCACAGGCAGGCCTACCTCATCATCCCTTCCCGCATCATAGCGCCTTTTGTATCCCTTTCTCTTCTTCCTCTTCCCCTTCTCAGCTTCTGGCATGAAGCAAGCTTTTTAGCAATTTTTGCAAGCTCGTAATTTTGAGGCTGTTCTTGGCATTGTTAAAGCGAAAAACCTTAATTCACTTGCTGTTAGCTTAAAAATCCATTGCTCACTGTGTCACACATCTGATTTGTCGTCTGTAATTCTTCATCTGTGTCTATGGAGGTGGCTGTCGTAGTCCTTTTTCTATGTCTACGACAGCTAACAAACAGTCCAACTTTTATGTCGACAGTTACTGCAAACTGCAGTCCTACTTCTGTGTCTATAACCTTTACTGTTTTTTTGGATTATGTATACCTCACAGGTACAGAGCTGTGGAGTCAAGAATAGTAAATCGATACTTCTGTACGGCTACCCAATATGTTAGCTTTCATCGTTTTAGCAGATATTGTAGATTGATTTTCTGACATTGATATTCTGATATACAACCTTTCCAGGATATTGGCCGATTCACCTGCCACAGATGGAATTTCAGCCAGCTGAGTTATCCTTATAGCTCCTTGAAGTGCTTTTCATGAGCCCTCGATGGACAGTTCAATCATCTTCGCTAATTTACGGAGCCAACATTTTCACCAGCGTCCACCAGGCCTTTAATTGTGCCTCTGGCGCTACAGCGTGTTTCTAGACATACACCGGCTCTGGGGCGGAGCTCATCGTTGGCACTCAACTGTTTTTTTTGCTGTTAATGGACCGCTTGGGACAAGCGCTCAATGTGCCCGGGGCGTGCAATAACAAGGCCGCGCTGTATGTCACATGCTTAGATTTTTAATAAAAAATACCTCCCGGGTTACATTCTTTTACGGACTACAATAATTTAGAATCGTGTCTGTGTTCGTACTGGTGTTTAATCTCTTCTCCGTCTCCAAGAGCTGAACAGCGCCGAGTATCTGTGAGCGTGGCCGTCTTAACAGCATTATAGGCCCCCGGACAAAGCAGTGCACTGGGCCCTGCATCTCAACCACTCACAGAAATAAAAATGTTTAACGGAAAATTAGTGTTAAATTCTGGTCTGCATGCGGGTCCCTATGCTCCTAGGGCCCCCGGGCAACTGCCCAGCATGCCCATGCGCAGGGTTTTAAGTGGGAAGAAAAAACTGGGGAGTCTCTCAAAGGGGCGTGGCCAATGTAATTAAGGGCGTGGCTTAAAACAGATAAGCTAAAAATCTGTGCTTAGCATAGTGTGCCGCCTGACTTGTATTTTGCTGTTTCTGTCTCTGCATCCAGATATATGATACAACAAGTAACATACCTACAACAAGTCAGGACTATTGGCTTCGTCAGTGGTTTTTTGTTGCATAACATAAATAAGCAGCAACTATGGCTTTAATATAATATTGAAAAAACATCCACTGGTGACACCAGGGCAATGTTGCTGCTCCTGAGTTTCAAACAGAGAAGGGAAATCCAGAGAGAAGAGGTTTTCCCTTCCCCTACAAATCCTACCTGGCATGTCGTCATGCCGTAACTTCTCCACTAGTGAGAAGCGAGCAGTGTGAGCAGCGCACATCCATGTGCCTGCTGTCACTGCAGTCTGGGAATTAACAAAGCCCGATAGAGACCTGATTCGAGGCTCCCTGTAAAAAACTTCCGGTGCTCAGAACCAGTGAGACCCGGCCCACTTAAAGCCCTGCCCATGCGCTAAGACTTCGCTGGCTGTGAGGGGCTCCCACGGCACAATATCGAGTGAGGCTGTCCCCAAGGGTTTTCGAAGGGGCCCACACCAAGTGGAGCTGCCCCCTACAGACAGGCTACCCTTCTTGTATCCCTGAGTCCAATCTCCACCGCTCCCAAGACACAGGTGTACTGGAGTGTTCTGTAACATTTGTACAGCGCTTCGTTGCACTACTAGAGACCCAAAGCGCTGTCTAGGGAGGTCGTGTACGATGCTACCAGAAAAGCTTCATACATGATTAGTAAGCTCTGTATTTATATTGTGACCTGTAAGGAGAGTGCTGGGTGTCATGCTGGATGGTGAGGGGGAAGGGTGTTGTGGTGTTGTGCGTACTCGGCGCTGCCCTTTTGTATGTCAGGGATACAGATCCATGCTCTAGTGGCTTAGTGGACTAATGCACCTACTGCAGGGATCTGTGAAAGGAAAGAAATACTACAATTCCGGACCTAACCACCAGATGATGGAATAATGCAAAGCATGTGAATCCAGAAAATATTCACGCTGCAAAAGTGTGTTTACGTCCATGTGTACAGGAATGGTATAAGGCACAATAGCATATTCTCATTAGATGCTGCATCCATGTCACCTACAAAAAAGTCAATTATTAAGCATTTTCCCTGTAATTCAGCCCTTCTTGGCTGCCTCACTGACTCCATCTTGACTCTCACTCTGAGTGTGACCTTGGCATTGTCATCTGATTATGTGAAACCTCCGCACACAAACAGTTATTAGCTAATAAGGGCTGTTTATGCCCATCCCCTGCGGCGCCTGCAGCTATGTCTGCTGACACTTCCAAATGCCAATATGACCCCAGGTGCCACTTAGAAGCGGAAGCGAGCCAGCCTGGAAACACATAACGCTGTGCACCCTGGGAGGCCGCCGCCAGCCCAGCTCTCCGCTCCTGACATGATGGGTATTCCTGGGCAGAGGTAAGGGGGGAGGCAAGGGACAAAGATCCTCAGCATGTCTCTTTCATGGCAGGGGAATAAGCAGCTGGCAGCGGGGTGCCACTGCAGCAGGAGAAAGCCTGGCATTTGCTGCAACAACTAGCCTGGCGCAAGGTTTCCTGTTGTGTTAAGAGCCGGCTTAGTGTGGTTAGAGAGTCTCAGAGCAGGTGGGTCGCAACTCTTTCTGTGAGTAAAATTAGAGAGGGAGAGCGCAATATATATATATATATATATATATATATATATATATATATATATATATATATATATATATATATATATATATATTTATTTATTTCATGTGACAAAGACCCTGTGCGAGGCGGAAACGCGTCTTTCTTTGGCAATAAATTAACTACTTTTGCATCAGGAGTGGCTCATCTCCTTACCTTGAAAAAGTAGGATTTTTTATATATATAGGTATTTTTAAGGGGGTGGGGAGGGGAGAGCCTGGCTCAGCTTGCCCCGAGGTGCACAAGTGCTGTGTATACTTCAAGTCCGGAGAGTCTTGTAGCTGCCATACTTCATGGCACCCAGCCCTACTTAACAAAACTAAGGGTGATGATGGGCGGAGAGTTGAACATTGCAAGCACTCACCCCCAGTCAACCGATCTGGGTTTAATCCATCACCGTTCTTTAGCCCACTCTGCCACCCCAGCTCAGACATGGCCAAACGCAAATCAGTCTGACCCTGTGCCTCATGGGAACAGTCCCCTTTGGCACAGGGTCAGACTGATTTGCCTGTGGCCATGTCTGAACTGAGATCAAGGCTGAACCACATTAGTCCAATCCCCTTTACAAACATCCCCTTGGAAAGCCATATCCACCCAGTCTGTTCTTAGCAGAGGACATCTGTTTAACAACTAAATATGCATTTGAAAAAATATGTTTGAGGCATGTGGGCTGCTGAATTCATATCTTGTGCATAGATCGCCGCCTAGTGTTGGGTCCGGATAATTGCACTTGTTGTCTTGGAAGAGTCTTCGAAGTATCACGAGATGGGTGACTCCTCCCTTGGACTACAGTGCGCATGGGCATCTTCTCCATCCTCAGATTGTTTTTTTCCGCCATTGGGTTCGGATGCAAACTCCTATACTCCAACTCTGGAATCAAAAACAAAACTTTTCTAAAGGCCAAAAGGCCTTCGATTCGACGGTATTGTTCTCGCTCGGTACCTCTCTACTCGATCCAGCCTTCCATCTCCAAGCAGTCATCGACGCGGGCCGTTGGGCCTTTTCGACGCCACGTGAGCCGACCGTCGATGGAAAGAAGCCTGTTTAAAAAAGGTGCCCACAATTCCAATCCAAGTTCCCACATACTGATAAGCACTCAGTATGCAACAAGTGCCTTTCCCCAGACCATAAGGAGGAAAGCTGTCCAGCCTACGCACAGTTTCGATTGAAGAAAACTATTCGAAATCGACGTGCCGCCCGGCAAGAAATGCAGCGACAGGGACCGGACCCGGACAACATCTTCGATGATGACCAGGATCTACAAGAAGCGCCAGACTCGGACCTAGAGATCGTCACCGTCGAGGACTACTCGGACTCCGATGACGACATTCCACCAGGGCAAACTGTGAGTACCCTGCCCCCGACACCATCTACCCCGTTACCAACGGCTCCGGTCAAGGCATCGCCAAAGGGCCTTAGCCAAGATCAGAAAAAGTTTTGCTTGCCCAGCCATCCGACTCGGCTCCGAAACCGAAACCTTCCGTAACACCAGGGGCCAGTAACATCGTCCCAAAGAAGGTTCCAAAGCCGAAGAAGGTCGTCGACCCGAAGGGCGTCAATCCGAAAACGGCCATACAGCCAAAGAGCGTCGAGCCGAAAAAGTCTGTTGACCCCAAGAAGGCCGCACAGCCCAAACTTGTCGAGCCAAAAGTGGTTGTCGAACCGAACAAAGGCACACAACCGAAGGGCGCCGAACCAAAAAAGGTCGTCGACCCTAACAAGCCTTCGGCACCAAAATCCGTCAACCCGGCAAAAGGCGCCGTACCTAAACCCGCGTCGAGGCCAGAAAAACCTATCGACCCGAAGACACCGGCTCCGAAAACACCAGTTGATCCAAAGAATACAATCGACTCTGGTAAGGACACTCATCCAAAAAAGCCGAAGTCACCTGTCGATCCAAAAAGGGACATCGACTCCGGAAAAGACACTCCTCCAAAGAAGCCTACGGAGCACAAAAAACGCGTCGAACTGAAGGTCACGGTCGCTCCGAACAAAGGCCCCAAGCCGAAAAAATTGGCTACTAAGCCAAAAGTCGTCGACAAACCAAAGTCAAACACTCAACCCAGGACTGTTGAGGAAGAACTCTTCCACCCAGATCCATCTGACGACCAAGCGAAAATATACATCAATCCAGAGACTGGTAAAGTTACCATCCTGCATAGGAAAAAGAGGCCTTTGGAATTTGAATCTCAGTCCCCTATTCCATTAAAGAAAAAGGACTTTGGGACTTCTCCCTCTAGACCCTTCATTCCTTTTCAACCTATCATGCCTACTACTCCTTTTCATCCCTACTCTCCTTATTCTCCTTCTCAACACTGGGACAATGAGGGTAACACAGGGGATGAGCCACAGCCTCAATATGACTTCCCACAGGATCCAGAACCACAAGAGGAACCATGGGAAGAGCCAACTGACCCTTACAACACCCATCCCATCCCTGATATATCCTCTTATCCTCTAAGCCGTCACCTACTGATGACACCGTAGTTTTGAATCCACTCATAGACAGGGCTGCACAGTTCCACAACGTGGATATGTATAACGACCCTGTTGAGGAAGACTTCTTGTTTGACACCTTCCCTACATCAGAAAAAAAGTGTCAAAACACTTCCAATGTTAAAGGGAGTTCTACAACATGCACCTGACATACTTAAGGAAACCGCCAGGGCACGGACGCATCACTGACAGGCTGGGGAGCCCATCTCCTTCAATACACAGTACAAGGGCTCTGGACAAACAAACAGAAAAGGCTGCATACAACCAACTGGAATTGCTAGCAATATTCCTAGCCCTAAAAGCATTTCAGAAATACTTGTACAGCCAGACGGTGTTGATCCGGACGGACAACATGACCGCGATGTACTATATCCAGAAACAGGGAGGAACGCACTCTCCACAGCTGTCCCATCTGGCACAAAGCATATGGAAGTGGGCGATTCCAAAACACATTTTTCTCCTAGCAGAACACCTTCCGGGGAAGGACAATCAGAATGCCGACCTGCTCAGCAGGCACAGCCAACAACTACATGAATGGGAAATTCACCCCAGGTTCTCCAACCATTCTTCGAGGAGTAGGGTCACCCAGAAATAGACCTGTTCGCCACAAAAGAAAACTCGAAATGCCAATACTTTGCGGCCAGGTTCCCACATCCATTGTCACAGGGCAATGCGATATGGATGAGCTGGTCAGGCAGATTTGCGAACGCTTTTCCCCCGGCACCACTGATCCCGCTGGTGGCACGCAAACTGCGGCAACACTCCCTCCCTAGTTGCTCCCTCATGGGCGAGACAACCATGGTACACAACGTTCCTGGAACTCTCAGTAGTTCCCCATCAAAGACTGCACCTTGCACCTCATCTTCTAACTCAGAACCATGGAGAAATCAGACACCCAGATCCCAATCAAATGAACCTAGTGATCTGGCTCCTGAGGTCTTAGAGTTTGGATACCTTAACTTGCCCCCAGATCGCATGAACATCATTAGGGAGGCAAGATGACCAACCACACGAGCGTGCTATGCAGCTAAATGGAAGCGATTTGTTATTTACTGCAACAATAACCAAATCAACCCCTTAGACGCATCCATACAAAACATTATATGTTACCTGCTGCACCTACAAAGATGTAACTTAGCATACTCTTCAATACGGCTACACCTCGCTGCCATAGCAGCATACCTTCAAAACAGGTAACACCTTTCACTGTTTAGAATACCAGCAATCAAAGCCTTCATGGAGGGTTTGAAAAGGGTGATTCCTCCTAGGCACCCCCCTTCCCCAGTCTGGAATCTCAATATAGTACTTACCAGACTCATGGGCCCTCCTTTCGAACCTTTACATTCATGCGAACTACAATTCCTAACGTGTAAAGTTGCATTCTCGGTGGCCATCACCTCACTCAGAAGAGTGAGTGAATTACAAGCGCTAACAATTCAAGAACCTTTCATGCAGGTACATGCCAACAGGGTGGTTCTTAGAACAAACCCTAAATTCATGCCTAACGTTGTATCCAATTTCCATATCAACCAATCAGTAGAACTGCCAGTGTTCTTTCAAAATCTACAGTCAGTAGCTGAGAGAGCCCTGCACACACTAGATTTAAAGAGAGCTCTACTTTATTATGTGGACAGAACTAAATCCTTTAGGAAAACAAAACAACTGTTTGTTGCCTTTGCACCACAACACAAAGGGAATCCAATTTCAAAATCAGGAATAGCCAGATGGATAGTTAAATGCATTGAGATATGCTATCAAAAGGCAAAACGCACTTTAACCGACCCCTCAAGAGCACATTCCACTAGGAAAATGGGGGCATCCATGGCTTTCCTAGGTAATATTGCTCTTGAAGATATCTGTAAGGCAGCCACATGGACCACCATACACACTTTCACAAAACACTACTGTGTAGATGTGCAAACAAAACAGCAAGCTGCTGTAGGCCAGGCTGTCCTCAAAACTCTTTTTCAAACAGCTGCAGCTGACACAGGTAGCTACCGCTAGAGGAGATACTGCTATACAGTCTATGCACAAGATATGAATTCAGCAGCCCACATGCCACGAACGGAATATGCTACTTACCAGTATGCATCTGTTCTTGGCATGTAGGGCTACTGACATTCATATCGCCCGCCCTCCTCCCCGGTGCCTGTCGCAGCTGCAGCATTCTCCTGGCATGGCCATCTCTTACTTTACTATCTCCATCTCTGCCACAATGGCGAAAAACAATCTGGGGAAGGAGAGGATGCCCATGCGCACTGTCGTCCAGGGGAGTCACCCATCTCGTGATACTTCGAAGACTCTTCGAAGACAACAAGTGCAATCATCCGGACCCAACACTAGGCGGCGATCTATGCACAGATATGAATGTCAGCAGCCCTACATGCCAAGAACAGATGCATGCTGGTAAGTAGCATATTCCTTCTGGCATGTCTAGGCCATTCTTACAGTGCTTGGTGGCCTGGAATGGTCCAAGCTGGCACATTTGTTGGAGTGTGTTGATTAATAGGGAGCGCTTATACCGGCATGTGGCAGTGCAGACTGCAATGACCTCCTGAGCTCTATCGTTAAAGCACTGCCCTCACTGGGACACCTTGTTAGACCGACCTTTCCTTCCCCGAGGGTAGCTTGGGGTCTCTTGGCCCTCACTGTGCCCATTATGGACCCCAGAGGTGCTCTTTGTTAGAAAGGAGCTGCCACTTTTCTTCCTATAGTATCGCTTGGGGAATTTGGGCCGTCCGTGCCGGTTGTCCTGCGACCCCGGAAGAGCTTTTTGTTAGAAAGGAAGTTGACCTATCCTTCCAAAGAGGGTATCCTGGACTCTTTGTTTGCAACCCTTGTTTGCCCCCTGGTGGTGGTCTTTGTTAGAGAGAGGCTGGTCTTTTCGTCCAGCAGGGCTCCTTGGGGTCTTTTGAGTACCACCTGGAGGCGCTCTTTGTTAGAGAGGGGCTGGTCTTTTCTTCCAGGAGGGTTCCTTGGGGTCTCGCAGCTCGCGTGTGCCCCCTAGAGGCGCTCTTTGTTAGAAACGGGCTGGCATTCTGTTTCAGGGGGTTCCTTGGTGGTCTCTGGCATTGTGTGCCCCCAGGTTCGTGCTCTTTGTTAGAGCGGGACTGGCCTTTCCCTCTCGGAGGCTCTTTTAGGAGGCGGCGGAGGCTAGAGCTGGCCTGGCGCTCGCGCCAGTCAGGCGGGAAGTCCACTGCTGAGCTAGGATGCACTTCATTAATCCCACCGTGGAGTTAGGAAAGAATAAGTGGTAATTATTTCCCGCTGTAAAGATTGGCGAGCGGTGTCAGGGAAGAGCGAGCACACCTACCGCCGGGCCCTTCATTATCCGTCAGATAATTACCGGCCGTCAGAGGTGGCGGCGCGCACTACTTGGAGATTACACTCTGTAACGGCGGGGGAAGGAGGCGGGGGCTGCTGGAGGGGCGGGCCATACCGCAGCCCCATCCCTTCGTTTGAGCGCTTCACAAGGAGGCATCTGGACCAGTGAGGGGAAAATGGACACCTTATGTAGGATTTTAAATGTCAGGATCTCTGTTTTAAGTGTGGTTCATTATGAGGGGGGTACTTAGACCCTCCCGAGGGAAGGAGGACTGAGGGCTGCCGATACGTCATAGTCCCATTGGCCAGTAAACAGATAAATGTCTCCCATGAAGATTAATTTAGTGTATTTGTAAAGCGCACCGTCACTCGTGAGGGTATCCTGGCGCGGAGCAGGCGTGTGCCTAGCCCTGCCTATGGTAGGTTGGTTCATTGGAAAGCCGGGCCTTCAGCTTCTTGCAGAATTCAAGGAGAGGGGGGATGGCTCGGATGTGGGGTGGGAGGTCGCTCCGCGATTTAGGAGCGATATAGGAGAACGCCCATCCTCCTAATCTGGTTCTGTGTATGAGTGGGATGTGTGTGAATAGGAGTCCTGCCGAGCGGAGATGTCCTGAAGGAGATGCAACTGTTTAGGTAGGCAGGGCCTACGTTGAGTAGTGTCTTGAATGTGTGTGTGAGGAGTTTGAATTGAGGGAGATTGTGTATCGGAAGCCAGTGCACCTCCCCGAGGTGTGGTGTGATGTGAGTCCTGTGTGGGAGGTTGAGGATGAGTCTGGCTGCCGAGTTCTGGATGGTCTGTACTCTTCTAGTGAGTTGTTTGTGATGCCGGCGTAGAGTTTGTAACCATATTGCATCTTGCTAGTGACTAGGGCGTGAGTGACAGTTTTTTCTAGTGTTGCTTGGGAGCCATTCGAAGATATTTCCCCTCATCCTCAGGGTGTAGAAGCAGGATGCAGAGATGGTGTTGACTTGTGCTGTCGTGTCCTGTTTGCTGTTGATGATGATTCAAAGGTTTCCGGCATGAGTGCTGGGTGTGGATTCGAGTTTGGTTGCCACCAGTTGGAGTTCCATGACGAGGTGTTCTTGCTGAAGGTCAATACATCTGTCTTGTCCATGATGCGATTGACACAGTTGACTTTCATCCAGTTAGCGGCTTCGATCATGCAGGCGGTGAACTTACTTCTTGTGTTGCAGGTCTTGTCCGAGAGGGAGAGTATGGACTGTGTGTCATCGATGTAGGAGAGGATGTTAATATCTTGTGTTGAGGTGACATTGGGCCGGAGGGATCATTGTTTTGTATTTGTATTTACATATAACTTACTACCCCTGGCGAGGCATCAAAGTGCTTTTTTCAGTGAGTAGCACGCTACTCTGTATCCAAAAAGGCTTTGTGGTGAATTAGTATAGGGAAATACGAATTCATTTGATTGGTGGACATGTGAGTCTGTTAGTTGGAATACAAATGGTAGTGGAGGGATGGAAGAGTCTAGCAAGTGTTTATTGGGGGATCCAAGCAGTAGTAGGAGGTTCGAGATGCGAAAAGGAGAGATGGAGGACAGAATAATCTCGAGAAATGTATTCGGGAAATCATAGTAATAAAATGAGGTCTCAGATGAGTCTAAGGAGGGACACATGCGGGAAGAATTTTGAAAGGGTTGTTTAGGAGATCTTACTGGTAAAATGAGATTTGGGGTGATGCAAACAGGGATATAGGTGGGAAGAGTATAGAAAGGATTATTTTGGTGATCATTTTATAATGAGGTTTGAGTTGAGTCAGAGAGTGGAGTTAGTGGATATACTGGGAGAGACAGAGGGTGAAACATACATAGGGTAGAACATTAGAGTGACGCAAATGTGTTTTTATTTATATTAGGAGTACAGGCATAAATATATAGATACATAAGTACATGGAAGGTATATATGTATAAGGAAGGTAATATATCAAGTTTAAGTTGTATTTGAAAACTCGGACTTTCAAGTGTTTTTGTACTTTAAGCAAATTTATTTGTGTGTGTGTTTTTTGTATTTTCAATAATTCAATAGTGAAACAATTGTAGATAAATAGTTAATGATAGACGTGACATATTGTGATAGAGAAACGGAGAACCATACGTATCTAATCAAATAACATATATATGAAAATTATGCAGTGACCTATTTACATGTTAAGCTTAGAATAACAAAACCATAAGTAATATGTACATTTGTTAAGCAGACCTAAAGAATATCTATAGATTTATAAACATAATTGTTATACATATTCATACAAAAAATTCCCACAGATCCTCCTAAGAATAAATTAAGGTAGGGCACTTAATGCTTTAAAGGTTTTAATATACGGGTAGGCTTAAAACCACAACGATCTCTCGGGACGCATTTCAGCTTCCGCCTTCGTCAACTATACAAAGAAATGCACGTATCTAGATTCAGTCATATAATCAGATGAAATGCCGATAAACACAAATGCACAGCTCCTTCGCACTCCGTACCCCTGGGCCATGTCTCATGTAAGATATCAATAGATAAACAGAGAGATGCAGAAACTATATAATGAGAATCCACAGAATCGAGATCAATTAATCTCCAGAGGTACTTGATCTTAGGGCGGTCTCAGGCCTTTTCGTGTTTCGTCAAGGCATCCAAAACCAGAGATGCTCCAATACAGCAGCGACCAGTTGTTGAAATAAACTCACACAAAAGCAGCAATGGAAGGCACTTCTTTCCAGAAGGGCTATTTAAATGCATTGCTTTGTCTCTGAGTCTGTCAGTCTGCTCCTGAGCTGAACTGAAGCGCATCATGGCTGCCGCCGCGGAACAGGGAGGAGAGCAAACGCACTTTGAGTGGAAAGCCGACACTCATTAATCCCTTTCTTAACACTGCGCTCCCCGACTGCCATGCTTACTTTTAATCAGAAATGTCTTATTCTAGAGCACAATATTTAAGGATGCTGTGCATTTCCTGAAGAAGAAAGCAGAATTGATTCTAGACCGCTAATCGCCCGTTCTAGGGCCCATCGCCCATTCACCGCAAGATCTGGTATGTGGGTGAGAGCAGGCCCATTGACAGGGTCACCTAAGCACCCACATGGAGACTGGTGGTTAACTGGTTATGACCTGAGAGACAGAGATATTGCTACCAACTCTGGGGAGGAGGAGATAGTGGACGTACGTAACAGGGTGCCACTTATTGGCTGTGCAGGGTATGAGAGTGAACTTATGTATATGTGTGTATATATATATTTGTGTGTGTGTGTGTGTGTGCGTGTGTGTGTGTGTGTGAAAATATATATATGTATATGTGTGTGTATATATGTATATGTGTGTATAGGTATGTGTGTGTATATATATATGTAATATATAAAATACCCTTTCAGGCTTAGAATGATGAATAAATTATGCAATGCGCATATATATATCTATATACATATAATATATAAAATTCGAAAAAAGTTGCCCCTGTGAAAGAATCCTCACGCAAATCTTTTTGCTTCCTTTTTATTGGACTTCGCCTGCTGGTAAATTGCAGCGTGATTCCCACTTCATTTATAGTTCTTAAGCACAAACTCCAGACGCGTTTCAAGATCCTCTGTCCTCTTTATCAATGCTTGTGTGCTGACTGCTCGAGTTCATTCTTGTTTCTTTGCACTATATTTAACGTCCTGCCCTTTGTGGGCATGGCTCCTGGCATCTTGGGACTCGTAGTGCATAACAGTTTGAGACTCTTAGTGAGTGAATTGAACACTAGCAAATAGTTCACAATTGTTGCCCAAGTGGGTAGAGGGGGTCTCACATCTCAGCCTTTTACCTTGCTTTTCGACTAAGAGTCTCAAACTGTTAAGCACTACGAGTCCCAAGATGCCAGGAGATGTATGTGTTGAAGAGGGTGGGGCTGAGCGAAGAGCCTTGAGGCGTTGGGCAGATGAGTTTGCGGGCTTCTGAAGAGTAAGGTGCCAGGCTGAGAGCTTGTGTTCTATCCGTTAAGACGGAGCAGATCGAGCAGAGAGCGGGTCCTTGGATGCCGATCTCGTGCAGGTGCCGGATGAGGAAGGGGTGTGAAACCTTGTCACGTGCTGTAAAGACCTCCAGGAGAAAGAGGGGTGCAGTGATGAGTGCTGTTTGTGGACTGCATGGCGTCGAGGCGCTGGTGGTTTCAGAGGTGGTCGTTGAGGTATCGGTTGATTCGTTTCTCTAAGCCAATGAGACGTGTTCTTGGATTCCTCTTGGAGAATGATGGCTGCCCTGCCCCCTCTCTCGCGGATCCGGCAGATGACGTGTGTACTTACCTCCCAGTCTCTGCGTCTGAGAGGTCTGGCGAGGTAGTGTTTGTGCGCCTCGGAGGCCTGCTGAGGCCGTGCGCCTCGGGGGCCCGTAAACGCTGTTTATTGTTGTATTTTACTAGCAGTCCGGCAGTCAGAGCGCCCATTAGCCGTGTCGGCCTCGGTGCCCACGGCTCCCTTGTTCCACGCCTGGGCAGGTGGGTAGGGTACAGGATGTGCTGACAGAGGCAGGGAGCCTGTCTTGTGGGGGAGGGGGCAGAATGTGCTTACCACAGAGGCAGGGACCTTTCTTTTGAGGGCTGTGAGGGCACCTGAGGCAGGGGGGCCTTTCTTTTGAGGGCTGTGGGGGCACCAGAGGCAGGGGACCTTTCTTTTGAGGGCTGTGAGGGCACCTGAGGCAGGGGGGCCTTTCTTTTGAGGGCTGTGAGGGCACCTGAGGCAGGGGGGCCTTTCTTTTGAGGGCTGTGGGGGCACCAGAGGCAGGGGGCCTTTCTTTTGAGGGCTGTGAGGGCACCTGAGGCAGGGGGGCCTTTCTTTTGAGGGCTGTGGGGGCACCAGAGGCAGGGGGCCTTTCTTTTGAGGGCTGTGGGGGCACCAGAGGCAGGGACCTTTCTTTTGAGGGCTGTGAGGGCACCTGAGGCAGGGGGGCCTTTCTTTTGAGGGCTGTGAGGGCACCTGAGGCAGGGGGGCCTTTCTTTTGAGGGCTGTGAGGGCACCAGAGGCAGGGACCTTTCTTTTGAGGGCTGTGGGGGCACCAGAGGCAGGGACCTTTCTTTTGAGGGCTGTGAGGGCACCTGAAGCAGGGGGGGGCTTTCTTTTGAGGCCTGTGAGGGCACCTGAAGCAGGGGGCCTTTCTTTTGAGGGCTGTGGGGGCACCAGAGGCAGGGACCTTTCTTTTGAGGGCTGTGGGGGCACCAGAGGCAGGGACCTTTCTTTTGAGGGCTGTGAGGGCACCTGAAGCAGGGGGGGCTTTCTTTTGAGGCCTGTGAGGGCACCTGAAGCAGGGACCTTTCTTTTGAGGGCTGTGGGGGCACCAGAGGCAGGGACCTTTCTTTTGAGGGCTGTGAGGGCACCTGAAGCAGGGGGGGCTTTCTTTTGAGGCCTGTGAGGGCACCTGAAGCAGGGGGCTTTTCTTTTGAGGGCTGGGGGGGGGGGGCACCAGAGGCAGGGGGCATTTCTTTTGAGGGCTGTGAGGGCACCAGAGAAAGAGAGCCTTTCTTTTGAGGGCTGGGCTGGGAGGGGGGGGGCGCCAGATGCAGGGGGGGCTTTCTTTGGAGGGCCGTGGGGGCACCAGAGGGAGAGAGCCTTTCCTTCGAGGGCTGGTGGTGGGCACCGGCCCTCTTTCTGTGCACCGCTGCTCACCACAGAGGCACCGGCCCTCTCTCGCGCAGGCCCAGTGTGGCAGCCGTCTCATCTTTGCCGGCCTGTCTCTGGCAGACGCCAGGCGGGGGGGGGGGGGGTCTCTTTCCAGGCTGAACATGCTGATCATTATTCGCGTTTCGCCGGCGCCGCTGCTGACTCAGTCCCCCCCGCAGGTGCGGGTCACCTCGGCTGCACCGCAGGAGCCCGCAGCGCTGTTCGGCAGCCGCGCATCTGCTCACATCCGGGCACTGATCGCATCTGCGCGGTGTTTTAAATGCGCTGAGCGTTCATCGGGGGCCGCGGACCCGCGCGGTGCTGTGTGCTGCTTTAAAGAGATCCGCGGGCGGCGAGGCGGGGGCATCAGAGGCGGAACAGATGCCGAGCCGCGCCGGCGGCCTCCATAGCGCCTACACCGACCCCAGGCACCCTCGAGACACGGCTGGAACCGTGGAGCGCACGAAGGACTGGGCGATAGCGCTTGCACGGGCACAAGGCTGCTTCAATGTGCTATATGGAGCACAAAGGTGGTGGCAAAGCAAACGTAAAAGGATATTTAAGGGGGAGAGCTCCGGAGACGGAGCGAAATAAAAAACAAGCATTGGTCAAGCCAACAGGTCTGAAGTTCAAGTGTTGGCGCACGCAGCATTAGCACATTAGAGTGAAACCCAGCGAAGGGAGCCAGCAGGAGACCGGGAGGGATATAGTAATGAAGAAGTCCTTCATTGCCTTTCAATGCAAACACTCAGGTGGAGGCGGAAGGATACACACCAAAGAACCAATAGCACTAAGTGTGAGATACATTATCCACTGGGCCTAGCCAAGAAATGCTTGACAAAGTCTTGGGCCAATGGCTGAAAGAGGCTGGTCAAAGAAAGCCAATGGTTGAACAGGGTGGGCCCAAAGTCCACTCTGTGTGTATTGTTCTCATTGGGTCTGCGGACAGCTGCAGGGTCAAAACCCAGATGTAAAAGACATGTGACCAGCAACACAATATGGCTGCCATGGTGTACAGGAAGCGGCGGGGACAGTCTGTGCGGACCTTTCAGGTGGTGGGAAAAGATAGAGAGATGGAGAGCTGGAGGTGCTGGGGCAGGTAAAGGCTGTGACAGCCAAGGCTTTAAGTGGGCCGGTCTCACCGGGTCTGAGCACCAGCAGATTTTTAAAGGGGGCCTCAAAATGGGTCTCTATCGGGCTCTGTTTTGTGCACAGGCGGTTTGTGTTTTTTCTGGACTGCAGTGACAGCCGGCATATCGATGTGCGCGTGCTTACAATGCTCACTTCTCACTAGCGGAGAATTTACGTCATGATGTCATGGCAGGTGAGCGTTGTAGGGGGAAGAGAAACCTTTAAAGAGAGTCATTTTCTCACTGGATTTCCCTTCTCTTTTTCAAACTCAGGAGCAGCAACATTGTCCTGGTGTCACAAGGGCTTTAAGTGGAAGCTTTTTCAATATTATATACAAGCCATAGTTGCTGCTTATTTATCTCATGCAACTATCAACCATTGACAAAGCCAATAATCCTGACTTGTTGTAGGTGTGATGTTACTTGTATCATATATCTGGATGCAATGTCAGAAACAGCAAAATACAAGTCGATGGCACACTATGCTAAACACAGATTTTTAGACTACGTGTTTTTAAGCCACACCCTTAATTACATTTTGCAGGGTACATGTGTCTATTTTTCCTAGGAGTATTTATTTTTCCTAAATGCTGCATCTCTATAGTTTTCTTTTTATGCTCTGTTTGAGACTGGATAAGGCCTACTGTAAACAGGGTCACTTCTAGGTGCCTTGCTGATTTCAGGAGTCAGATGGTGTTTAGAAGTGGAAAGCTCAGGGGCTTTCATGTTGAGACTGGAGGCTGTGCGAGTTCCTGAGAGTGCCTGCCAAGGATCATAATGCTGTCACAGCATCCTGAAGGTGTTCAAAGTAGATGCCCATCCAATGCTTGGCCTCTCTGCACAGTGCACAAAGTGATTGTCAACTAGAATTACAACTCGTTGGAAAAGGTGTGAAGGATCTTCAGATTCAGACTGGTTGAAATATTGATGGCATCAAAGTGAAAGGAAATGGTGCAGGGCACATGTTTGTGCACATGCGTGTGAAGCAGAGCGAGAGAAACCGGTTGGTGAAGTGGAGGAGACGAGGGAAGTACATGCCGAAGGAAAGAGTAAAAGGACGAAATGAAGGAGAGGAAGCATCCGGTGTAGAAGGAAATTAAAGATATGTGCAGAAAAGGGATGTAAGTGACTAACAGAGGCGAGAGACTGCAGAGGAAACAGATGTGAAGGGGAGGCCCCGAGCGACTTGGACTCAATGTGTCATTCACAATCGCATATTGCCACAGCTGTTCACACCGTAATGTTTTCAGAATCCAAACACTTTCAATACTAATTCTTCATTCCATCACTGTTGCTGCATACGTATCGGGTATTGAATCAAAAGCAGCGATAACCAGTATTGTCAAAGGTAATCGTTCTGGCTTATTTTAGACCTTTTTTGTTGTTGCGTAATATATTGGTATGCAGAGGCTGGCACCCATCTACACGTCATTTGCCACATAGCGCCTAACACAGAATTCTAGTTCAAATGCTTTAGGCCACGCCTCGAAAGCCGCTGTCTGTAACAATCACAAGCTTTAGGCCAAGCCCTGAAAGCCGTTGTCTGTACAATCACAAGCTTTAGGCCACGACCTGAAAGCCGCTGTCTGTAACAATCACAAGCTTTAGGCCACACCTCGAAAGCCGCTGTCTGTAACAATCACAAGCTTTAGGCCACGCCTCGAAAGCCGCTGTCTGTAACAATCACAAGCTTTAGACCACACCCTGAATGCCGCTGTCTGTAACAATCACAAGCTTTAGACCACACCCTGAAAGCCGCTGTCTGTAACAATCACAAGCTTTAGACCACACCCTGAAAGCCGCTGTCTGTAACAATCACAAGCTTTAGGCCACGCCCTGAAAGCCGCTGTCTGTAATAATCACAAGCTTTAGACCACACCCTGAAAGCCGCTGTCTGTAACAATCACAAGCTTTAGGCCACACTCTGAAAGCCGCTGTCTGTAACAATCACAAGCTTTAGGCCACGCCCTGAAAGCCGCTGTCTGTAACATTCACAAGCTTTAGGCCACGCCCTGAAAGCCGCTGTCTGTAACAATCACAAGCTTTAGGCCACGCCTTGTAAGCCGCGGTCTGTAACAATCACAAGTTTTAGGCCACACCTTGAAAGCCGCTGTCTGTAACAATCACAAGCTTTAGGCCACGCCTCGAAGGCCGCTGTCTGTAACAATCACCAACAGGCATTCTAGAATGTTTCTTTGTTTGATGGCGTGTGCTTGGGTTTTGAGACTTATTATGACCTCATTCACAAGATGGCCCTTTTAATTATGCAGGCCACACGTCTTATTAAGGTTTGCCAATTTTGCATTTGAGGCCACGCCCCTTTCAGAGACCCCTTACTTATTTCATCTATCTTAAACCCATGATGTTGACACGGACACAGTAATGTTGTCGCCTGCAGGAGTGCGCATGCGTAGACTCACCGGTGGTATTCCAAAGGAGGTGATTTTCGATAATAATGATTAAACTGCCCTTTTTGTCATCCAATAAGCAGCCATTTATTTCAAGCCCTAGAAAGCATGTCTCATACCTTCTCCTGGCATGGCGCCCCGGTGGGAGCGCCGCCCCACCGAGACACAGACGTACTAATCTCACTTAAATGTGTGCCTGATGCCGGCGAGTGTCTCTGGTGACAAAGGATGAGGCGCGCGGCATTTTTCATCTGCCAGGCACACATTTTTCATTCTGATCTCCCAGCAGCAAATTTGATTAACTTGGCTCCCATTGCAGCGTCAACACCATAGAGAATCCCTGACAGGCGGCGAGGTCCGGAGAGGACCCGGGCTGTGTGCACCGGCCACTGACATCCTCCTCCGTGGGCAGCTGGCCCCACTGGGGTGGCAAGGGTGCCATGGGCCACAAATTAAACTATGAAAATGGACAACCATATCCCCATGTACGTGCTGAAATACAACCACAATCGGAGCACTGACGACCTCTCCTACCTCTGGGTCCCGGTGCCACTGCACCGGCTGCACTACTTATAGCTAAGCTCCAGGCTACCCCCATCCTCATTAGTCCCCCACCACCCTTCCTCATTAGAGTTCTTAGGTGTGAAGACAGTCCCCATCCAGGAAACAGGCACTTCACATGACTCGCAAACTATATTTTTTCAAACCCGCCTCTTTTACCACAGCTAACTTCCTGTCGGCCGACAACCACAGCTTGTAGGCACTAAGCAATAGAGCCAGGAGGCTAGAGCCAAGAAATTCCTGAGACGAGGAAGCCGGACTCTGAATAATTGCAACATCCTTCTCACCAGTGGATTTCATATAGCACTTACTGCCAGAGTCTTGGCACTTTGTGCCAGCCTATATTAACCAAACGTGACATTGTCCATTTTATTGATGCCGATAGCTTGAAAAACTCTCACCTCCCTAATAAGTTTCAAACCTTCGGTTTCACACACATTTGCAGCCAGCACAGAACCCACTGTGCGTCAAAGCTTTGTGTTAGATGCGACTGGTAGAATCTATGAGGTGCTGGACTGGGATTTTAAGGACTCCGGAGGTCACTGCTGCATGCAGGGGAATGTTGGTCCGTAAAGTGCCGACCCTACATCCTTGCAACTTCCTCCACAACACTTTAAATGACGGTCAACTGAAAGTCAAGTAAAGGCATCTGTCTTCCTGTGGTAGTCTGACGGTAAACAACATGCGTATTGTATGTTGCCAACTAGATCCGACGGTTAAACAACTTATTATATTGTGTCCGATGTTCCATCTAGGTTTAAATGGCTGAAGTACCTGGTCGTTCTTGTCCACCCCGCTCATGTACTACTTGTAATCAAGAATACACGTGGACTTGTGAGCTTTTGTTAACTGACCTCAATACGTGACCGGGGAAGTACACTCATCATGGATTGCAGTGAGCACGTACACGTCACGCCTATCAGATGACTTGACTGCGAGCAGTTCGGTGGGATCGCAACACAGTGCTCCGCGATTTATGCAGCTACTTACAAACAAGCTCCGGTGTGAATTCTTTGCCGCGGCATCAAACTGTACCGCATGCCACAGTGCCAGCTTTGTACAGCTCGCTGCACAGCTCGACTCCTGTATAGAAGTTGTTCTCATAATGTGCATAACCCTCATGAAGGTGCGATTCAACAAGCTATCCTACAATCTTTGCTGTGCTTCCGCGTGTGGAAGGCAAACCTACAGGGTTTAGAGCGGAGTCCTTCCTGTCTACGCTCTCGGCTGTATACGCAGCCAGTAGAGCTCTCAACGGCATGTACATTTTAGTACGATAAAAAACTCTTTGCACAGTATGTGCTGCTTGAAGAGCAGTCGCCCTTTATACAGGATGCAGGACTCCTCAGTGGCTGTACTCTTTCCCGGAGTATAAATCTCTGGAAACCTGGCAGACAAATGTTCCACAACAGGCTGAATTTTGAACAACTTGGCATGGGTTGTGCATGACCTGACAACAGTGGCGTAACAATAGATCCGCAGTGTAGGTGGCCCCCTCCGGCACTGTGCACGGGCGGCTTGCCCCTGACCTGAGAGCTTCTGATTGGGTCCGGGGGCAAAGGAGGTCCCCTCCATATACCTCGGCCCCCTCTCAAGTTTTGTTACACCACTGCCAGACAATCTAGGACCACCATCAAAAATATCTAATGACGTAAGAAACCATGGAATTAATATGGCCGCCAAGCTGTCAATGAAGACTCAAGCGGTAAAAGAAACAAAATCAAACTTTCTTGGAATTAAAAACCTGTGATGCATCTTCCCGCACAAGGTTCAAGCTTCCATCTCTGTTCTATCAAAACTGGACCACGCCAATGGTCTGAATCACGGCTCAGCTTTGTCAACTATGAGAACATCACAGAGAAATCAGAACGCTGCTGCGAGACTCCTCCGGCATGTAAAACCCACAAGCACACATCTCTCCTGGCTTGAGGGCGCTGCACCGGCTGCCAGAAGATTCTCCGTAAAGTTGCTTTGTATCACCCACAGGATTAGTCGAGAGCTGGCTCTTCCCCACATAGCAACTATACTCACAACACAACAGTGAACCATAACAGTGTTCACAGACACAACACACTTTGCTTCTCAGGGTATGGAGATGAGGTTCGTGCCATTGTACATTGATTTATGCTTCCTGTTATAAGCAGGTGCATTCATATAAGGAGAAAATGTATGTTACAACACAAAATACATGTATATGTCGGTGTCATAATTGCTGCTTCTATGTATATATAGGTGCATATATAGAAGAGATTATGCCTGCTACTGAAACTTTAAAAAACTTCCTGAAACAATATGCATACTTCACCACAAGATAAATGTGCACATCCAACCATATAAATATTACTGCTTCTGTGCACATATAGGTATTTATGTAGAGGGGTGTCTCTAGCCAATTAAACCTTACCAAGTGCCATGTGCATATGTGTACATGTTAGTTAATTTCAGTTTTTTTTCTATTAAAAAAGAAAAACAAGTCACCCTTTAAACCATTGTCCCATCCCTACTATCTCTGCGTAATCAATCACAAACCTTTCTGACTACTATGAACCCCAAACATCCTTCTCAAACTTTCCCCTCCATTTTTAGCCACATGACCAAACTAACAAGCACACACGACCACTACTTCCAAAGACAACTTACTATTTCATTTTTTAAAACCATTCCCGTCAATTTATCCCTACTCGAAAATCTACTAAACACACAAGAAATCAAGAGCACAACCCTAACACACTGAATGCAGAAAGGAAAGAAAACAAGTGCACTAATCTACTAACTATTAACCTCTAATCTTGGGTTCCAGAATAGCGTGACACTCACCGCAAAGCACTTCAATGCCTCGTCAGTGATAGTAAGCATTAAATAAATAAAATGTACAATTACAGTCTGAGTCTGATTAAAAGTGCGCTCAGCAAATCTGGTGCAACACATTTTTATTAGTGGTGAGCAAACTTGTTGATGTTGAATTTTTTTAGGTTTTTAGTAAATGTGTAGAGACTAAGAAGCCGATAAAGTTTAAAACTTGTGGAAAATGTAGACGAGCAGGAAGTCCCCCACAAAACTTTCTTTGCAGAAGGACTTAATAAGAAAATTATCTTCAAGCCATTCGTTGTTGGAAATTTCACTAACGATGATTTTTTGTACTAGTGACAAACTAAGCAACTTCAGTACCAAGTCCTGGACTAACAGTTTTTTTCATTAAAGGTGCTCAGAATAGGTCTTCAAGAGTTTGGACACATTTTCTTTAAAACTTTATGAACCCCACCTTGTCATACTGGCGAAAAACAACCTGTTCAAACTCCCTCACACCCCAAGGCAAACCCCAGTTTTTAGAGAGAGTTATCTCTGATAAATACAATGAAGCAAATGTCACCCTACTTGAAGTTTTGGGAACATAACCAACTTCACAACGTCGTGAAGTTGAGAAATTAGTCAACTGTGCTACATTTTGCATGAGTATGTATCATTTCGCGAATCACTTATGAATTCACGTGGCTGATCTAGATTTGGTTAAGATATTAGTGGCCCACAGACCCTTACTTGGTTCATTTTTCACCTGGCTCCTGCTTCTTCAGATCTCAGTTCCATCCAGGGTTTTTCCACGCCCCGTTGAGTCGTATCTCATTTTATGTTCATTTTATATTCATTTTTTTCGTGTGACAGTTTCGCGACGTCTGATGAAGCGACGCATTAAGACGCCATCTGCGCGTCCATCACTTTCATTAACAAACTGACAGGAGATAAAACAATCAATCAAAGACTGTGATCACCCTGAGGGGTGGGGCTAGCAGCTCTTGGAGTGAGGGACTGAGAGCGACGGGCTTTAAATCACCCTGAGGGAACCAACCGCGGAGGACGCCCCTTCTCGCACCTGGCAGCCAAGGTGCGCAACAACCTCCCCCTGCACCTCAGGACCGCACCTTCGCTCCAGCAATTCAGGAAAGAGCTAAAGATATGAATGTTTGAATGATAAAACCACCATGCAGCAACCAACATCTCCAGCGCCTCGAAACCCTCACCAGTGATTAACCGAATTTTAGAAATGTTTGATTGATCTGCGGCCATGTCTGTGCCCTCAGTTTTAATGACGACAGAGTTATCGTCTGCTGCCAGCTTCAGGTGCCCTCAGTTTCAACGGTGGGGTAGTTCGGGTGGGATGTCCATGTTTGATGCCTCAGTTTTAATTTCAGTGTTTCTCTAACCTGCTGCAGGAGGTTGGAGCCCTCAGTTTTGATGGCAGGGTAGTTTTGGCCTTCTGCCAGTTATAGGCATGGGTGGAAAATTCTGATCCGCTGGCGGAATTTGGGTAATTTCGCGTTCCACGGAATTGCCAAAAATTCAGCGATCCGCGGTTTCACAGAATTTTTTGCTTGTTCGTGCTTTCAAAATGCGTGTTTGCAAGATATTTCCCCCCAAGCACGCAAACAGCGTTCGCGACCAGGAAAAAAACATCGCGAACGGGCTGAACAAGCAATTCCGCGTGTTCGCAGAAGTCTGCGTGCCCGGGGAGATTTTTTTACCATTTTGCTGAGCTTTACGTAGCTCAACTACGCAAATTCCGGCCACCCCTAGCCAGTTACAAGTGTCTTCAATTTTAATTACAGTGTAAATATATCAGTAATAGTAAACAGTAGGAGTTGTTTTGTGTATCACTGGGCTCCTGAGTAGGCGGGGCATAGCTGTTGTCTTTCTCCATCTTCAGAGCTGTTGGTGTTGGCCTTGGTGTTTATATAGCGCTTATTATCCCCGATGAGGCTCTGTCGCTCTTTGGAGACCGCACTCTACTCTGTGGGATGCCGCGACAGTGATTTAGTCAAGCATAATGCTCAGAGTTGATGTTGTTTCCGTTCCATCTCACACACAGTAATTCTTCTTATGCAAATTGAGTGTCAATTCCATAGGCGGGCGTTAATTTCATGCAGACGAGTTAATGGTCTGCGTCAGAGTGTTAGTACCGTTGTCATGAGTGTGTATACCAGTTGTCATGATGCTTGTAATCCAGCTGTCGTGTCGTTTGCACATAGTTATTCATGCATTACTTGGGAGGAGAGGTTTTCTGAGATAGGAACAGTGATTATGAGGAGTCACTCACGAGTGACCGAAGGGCGGCAGAGGAGCAAGATGTTGGTGGTACTGTTCAAAAAGCAAAGGGCTTATAGGACGTCGACCAGGAGCAAGAGAGAGTAACAGAGAAACAAACCATTGACGGAGGAGCACCCTATTGGAGGTGCTGTTAAACTACCAAGGAGTATTATACGGAGTCTACTAGGAGCGACAGAGGAGCAACTCACGAGCGACAGAGAACCCACTCCATGGAGGCGCTGTTAAACCACCAAGGAGAATTATATGGAGTCTACTAGGAGCGACAGAGGAGCAGCTCACGAGGGACAGAGAAGCAACCCATGAGAGGCTCTGTTAAGCCACTGAGGAGCATTATACAGTGTCTACTAGGAGCGACAGAGGAGCAGCTCAGGACCGACAGAGAACCCACTCTGTGGAGTTGCTGTTAAACCACCAAGGAGTATTATACGGAGTCTACTAGGAGCGACAGAGGAGCAGCGCTCGAGTGACAGAGGAGCCACTCCATGAGAGGCTCTGTTAAACCATCAAGGAGTAATATATTGAGTCTACGAGGAGCGACAGAGGAGCAGCTCAGGAGTGACAGAGAAGCCACTCCATGGTGGCACTGTTAAACCATCAAGGAGTAATATACTGAGTCTACGAGGAGCGACAGAGGAGCGACTCAGGAGTGACAGAGAAGCCACTCCATGGAGGTGCTGTTAAACCACAGAGGAGTATTATATGGAGTCTACTAGGAGCGACAGAGCAGCAGCTCAGGAGCAACAGAGAAGCCACTCCATGGAGGCTCTGTTAAGCCACTGAGGGGTATTATATGGAGTCTACTAGGAGCGACAGAGGAGCAGCTCAGGAGCAACAGAGAAGCCACTCCATGGAGGCTCTGTTAAGCCACTGAGGGGTATTATACGGAGTCTACGAGGAGCGACTCAGGAGTGACAGAGAAGCCACTCCATGGAGGTGCTGTTAAACCACAGAGGAGTATCATACAGAGTCTACTAGGAGCAGCTCAGGAGCCACAGAGAAGTCACTCATTGGATGAGCCATGGAACCGCTGAAGATATTACATTGCATGCTATGCACAGCAGGATAGAATGAGGAAGGGTTTATGGAGAGACAGTAAAGAGAAAGGGAGTGGGGCCTTTGGCCAACGCCCACCTTTTCCCCAAATGGTGATGACATCACAGGAAGATGCCCACAACTTTCCAGCAGCACAAGCTCAAGCTGGCTGGAGGCCACTGTCTGAGGGGGATCAGCTGGAACCAGAGGAGGAGTGGAAGGGGTAAGGGACGGCCAGAACAGAGGGCACGGCTGGAATTACACCGGAGGGTGGATTCGAGAAGTTTGGGCACAGGACAGGTGGGATGAGAGAGAGAGGCACACAAAGGGGAGAGACAAAACCAGACAAAAGAAAAAATGATGTCAAAGCAAGGGAAATGGAAGAGACATGGAGCGGAGAGGGAAAGTTAGACAACAGTAGGAGAAAGAAGAACACGTAAAAGGAAATCGAGAAAGAGGAGGAAGACTAAAAACAGCGAATTACAAAAATATAGCTCATGATGAGTTCTTGATAAAAGGTTTCTGTGCTTTATCAACTCCTCTTGGGGGAGCACCTGTGAATTGTCTCCTGTGGGTCTTGGAAAGGGTGGCTCTAAGGTTTCTTTAAAGGAGAGGCGTGGCCTGCATTTGAAGAGCAGGGGTCTGAGCCAAAGCCCTAGATGCCCTATAAATATCCGGTATTTGTAAAGCTCGAACTACTCACCCCTACGGGTCTCAAGGCGCTGGGGGCCGTCGTGGAAATTATGTGAGTTATTGCCCAGAGTCACATGGTGCAGAGCAGAGCTGCCGCCGGAGCCGGGATCAAACCGTGAGCCCTGTGCTCCGAAGTCAGCTGCCCTGGCCGCTGCGCCACACCTCTCCCTAATGGGGCCAAATAAGGGGGTCAGCACAGGAGCCACTAGGAAACCTTTCACCACAGGGCACCTGAGCAGTGGAGGCCCTGGTAAAACAATAGGACCTTGTTTTTTTTTTTAAACATTATTTTTTATTGCAGGGTTATGATTTATACATTGCAGTTACACATTCATTACAACCATGACCTTCGCTCGGAACTGTCGTTATATGGTTTCTTACACAGCCTTAGTGCCCACAACCCTGAGGCCGGGCGGCATCATACAAGAGTATGTTGTAATCCGCGTGTCAATATATATTTGCTTCAAGTCTTGCAAGTAGTTCACATGTCTGCATTTGGTTTTACTTCCCAGTACCCTTCTAATTTTCCTAAACTATCCCCAACTACCCTTCTCCCCTAAACTCCCACCACTCTATTCAGAGCTGTATAGTGTGTAATCAATGTTGGTATTAGGAATTGATGGTTGCCTAGGTGTGTGATGCGCCTGGTGCGTCTTGTGGGTTAGTTTTATCTGAATCTTGCTGCTCTTCAGTGTCTTGTAGTGTGCTATCTCGCAGCGCCTGCACTAATGTTTCCCAAGCCGTCGCTGCGGCCATTGCTCTATCGTCCAGTTTACGGCTTGCCATTTGGTATCGTAGTGTGATCTCAGCGGCCGCCCACTTCAAGAATTCGTTCACCCATCTCTTATGTGTAGGGCCTATTCTCGCTTTCCAGAGCCTCGTAATTTCTCTTTTGGCCAAGATAAGGCCCATATCGAGAAATTTGCTAGTGATTCTATGTTTGGGAGCATGTGGGAACCAATGTAGTATACTGAAGGCTATGTCAAATTGCAGACCCCTCTCGGTCACTTCATTCAGTGTGCTGCCTATCGCTCGCCAATACTCTCCTAAGTCTGGGCAGGACCAAAACATGTGCTCCATCTCCGCCCCCTGTATTGCATCTAGGGCATACCGCCTCCGCCACTCCGAAATATTTTTAGATTTTCCCTGGTGTCAAGTAGGCCCGATGTAGGATATAGAAGTGTATTTGTTGGAAGCGTGCATTTCTCGTGCTTTTCCGTGCCCTCCTCAGTATTTGTGCCCAAGCTTTTTCTGGGATCTCTTTATTCAAGTGAGCTTCCCATTTGGCTTTCAGCGCAGCTAGGGGCGGCAAGTTCTCCCTTAACATCCTGGAGTACAGGCACGTCACCGCTTTAAATGTCCCCGCCGCCATCATAACATACCGGCATGCCATTGTCGTCGTGGGTTCCGGAAAACCCCCTCTCCAATGTGCCTGTATGGCCCTGACCACCGCTGCATGCAATAGGTAGCCTCCCCGCGGAAGGTCAAACCGCTCTTTTAATGTTTGATACAGTATTAGTGCTCCGTCCTCATAGAGATCCCCCAAGATCTGCAGACCCGCATCCTCCCAGGTCTGCAACTGCGACCAGTCTCCTCCGTGTGGGAGCGGTGTTACCATCCCCAGAGGTATTTCGGGTGCGTAGGGATGTTTAACCCCTGCCCGCCGTTGGGACCGGTTCCAGCATAGTCTAAAAGTTTGTTCCTCAAGGGTCAGGTCGCTCAAGGTCATCCTCTGTTGCAGGGCAATATAAGCAAGAACATGTCTCGGCGTACCTCCCTGCCTTTCCTGTTCCGGGCCTCGATATACTCTCGCCACTTCCTGCGTGTAGAGTTGCAGTTGGGCTGCGAGGTAATAAAGTTCGAAATCCGGCACTGCTCATACAAATATTCCCATTCTAGGCTATCGAATGCTTTCTCGATATCTACGGACAGGATCATGGGTGCCTGCTCCTCTGGGTGAGCGTCATCTAGCAGTCTTATGAGCCTTCCGATATTAGTGGTTGTGTTGCGTGTAGGTATGAAACCAGACTGGTCTTTATGGACCAGGGCAGTCATGTGTTGTAGTAACCTGGCAGCTAGTATACTACTTAATATTTTGTAGTCTGTGGTGAGCATAGACAGCGGTCGATAGGAGGCCGCATTGTGGCTCTCCCTTCCTGGCTTCAACAGTGGAATCACCAAGGCCTCGCGCATGGATTGAGGTAAGTGGCCCACCGTCCTAGCCTCGTTATATACCAGTTGAAGTCGCGGAGCCAGCAGATCCAGATATTTACTTTAGAATTCTATGGGCAAGCCGTCTGTGCCCGGGGTTTTGTTGCGGGCCATTCTTTGTACGACCCCTCTAATCTCGCTCAGCTCAATGTCCCTACCCAGGTCTTCCGCTTGTTCTTGATCTAGGTGTGGCAGTCCCGGCCCCTCGAGGAAAGCGTCTATGTCCTCCTTTTGTCCTTCTAGTGCGCTCTCGTAAAGCGTTTCGTAATAGCCCTGAAATCTATCGAGGATTTCTGCCTGGGTATAGAGCATTTGACCCATTCCATTATCTAGAGACAGGATCGGGGAGCCACGCTTGGTGGGATTAGCCAACCATGCCAGTAGGGTTCCAGCCTTATCACCCTCGGAGTGTGCCCTCGATATGTAGGCCTTATGATCAAAACTACGGAGTCTCTCCACCTCTACTGCTACTGCCTCTCTAGTCGCGCACATCGCATCTTGGAGCTCTGGGTGACCTGGGCGTTTTCTCTCTATCTCACGCAGTTTGCCCTCCGCTTTATCTAAATCTGCTAGCAGCACTCTGCACACACCTGCGTATTGGCCGATACACTGGCCCCGAACGACCACTTTGAAGGCGTTCCATTCCATTGCCCTGGATGTCGAGGTGCCGTCATTTTCATCAAAATATTGCGTAATCCCTGTTTCCAGTGCTGTTTGCAGCATTGGATCATCTAGCGTCTCTGGCCTCATACTCCATGTCGGGATACTCGAGGTCTCGGGCATCCAGTTCAACTTAGCCATCAAGGGATTATGATCTGAAGTCGTTCTGGCTAGGCATTCTGTCTTCACTACCGTCGGTATTACTGATGGCGAGCACAGTATTGCATCCAGCCGGACATGTAAGTCGTGCAGGCTAGAGTAGTATGAGTAATCTCTTTCCGCTGGGTGCTGCGTTCCCCAAGCGTCTTGCAATTTGCACCTCTCCTGCCATTCCAGTCTACCTTTTGCTATGCGGCGTACTGGAGACTCTCTAAGTGGTGGGTGAGACCTATCTAATGTGACATCAATTACTGAGTTAAAGTCCCCGCCTATTAGTACAGGGCCTGCCAAGCAATGTGCTAGCGTTCCTGATAGTTGAATTAGAAAGGACAGCTGGTCAGTATTTGGTGCGTAAACACTACACAAGGCTATATCTTTCCCGCCCAGCTTCCCCTCTATCGCTACGTATCTACCCTCTGGATCTATGAACTGCTTGGTCAACTGGAAAGGAGTGCCCGCCTTGATCCAGATCAGTGCTCCCCTAGCGAACGCTGAGTATGTTGTATTAAATAACTGTCCCCTCCATCTGCGCTGCAATGCTATCCCTTCCTGCTTTGTCAGGTGCGTTTCTTGAAGCAATGCGATTTGAATCCCCCTGTGGTTCAGATAAGCGTGGATTTTGTGTCGTCTCCCCATTGTGTGCAACCCTCGCACATTCCAGGTCATGCATTTCACTGTGCTCTTGTTATCCATAGTCCCATGTAACCTGATCCGATGTGCTGTAATTCCCTGCTCCTGCATAGGTGGTGGTGCCCCTATAACAATTCTTCAACATTTCTCGTATGTCCTCAACAGCAGAAACCAAAACAGTCGAACTCTTAAAAGAAACAATTCCAGGTTTTCCCCCCTACCCCCCAGGACAGGTCCCAATAATGATCTATTAGTTCCCATCCAAACTTAGTGAAATAGTTCAACGTCTCTTAATTCACAGTTGTCACTGTGATGGCCTTATGGGCCAGCGAGGTGTGGCTCTAGTCCGAAAGGTGGACGCGCAATCTCTGCCCCCCCCCGCCCTTGAGATCCCCCCCGACATAGTTGCCTTGACCCATTACGTTTAGTAATAATAATGCGTGCTATCTGTTCCAGCCTCCCCTATTTACCAGCCGTGGCCTCCTTCTTGTGTGTCCATGTCAGGCCTCTATTATTTCTTCCGACGTCTGAGGCGTCTCTATTGGGCCCTTACTGCTGTTGATTTCTGATAGGTCCGTTTCTGAGCCTGTGTTGTGGTCTCCTGAGTCCGTGCCATCCTGCGATGGGGCTGTAGCAGTTCCAGATAATTCTACCACTGCCTTCAGCGCCGCTCTTCTCTCCTCATCTGTTTGAGACATCGTGGGTTTCCGAGGGCCCTGCGGATTCTTTGTGATTTCCGGGTGTGCGGTGGGTTCTTTGCTTCCTCCATTCGCTGGTTAGCTCCATCCGTTCCCTCCTTGTATAGTTCCCACCATGCCCAGGCATCCGCCGACGTGGGGAAGAAGTGCGTCTTATCGTCTACCACCACCCTGAGCTTAGCCCGGAACATCAGGGAGTATTGAATGCCTTCATTCCTTAGTTCACGTTTGATGGACAGAAAGGATGCACGTAATCTCTGAGTCTCATAAGTGTAGTCAGGGAATAGCGTCACTCTGATGTTGTCCACTTGGAACGGCCCGCATCGCAGGCCCTCTGGAGCAACAGGTCCCTGTCTTTGTAGTGCAACAGTTTAATCACCACTGGACGGGGTGGCTGGCCCGGCCTAGGAGGTCCGGCGGGGACACGGTGTGCTCGTTCTAGCGTGAAAAATGGGGAAAGTCCCTCCGGTACGATTTCGGTTTTAATCCAATTGTCCAGATATCCTACCATGTGCCCCCTTCTTTTTTCTCCGGAAGGCCCACCAGGCGGACGTTGTTGCGCCTGCTTCTATTTTCGGCGTCTTCTGCCCTCCTCTCCAGTAATTGAATGCGGTCTAGGGCCTCCGCCATCTTCGCCTCCATCGCTTTTGGAGCCGGAGTCAACTCCTTCAGAGTGTCCTCTGTGTTCTTGACTCTATCTTTGAGTTTGCATGATCCGCCCACAGTAGTCCCAGTCCCGTCGCCACTTGCGCGATATCCCGTTGCAGGGTGTTTTTCGTGGTTTCAATGGCTACGAGGATTCGATCCTGCAATTGTTGGAGGTCCGAGGGTCCCGGGGTTGCCTCTTCCTGTGTTGCTGGGGTGGCGGTCCCCTCTCCCTTTCCCTTGTTTGTCACCATTGTACTCTCAATCCGGCCGAATTCGCCTCACCTCAACACTCGGAGGGGGGTTCCTGGTCACCTGTGCGCGGGGTGGTGGTCTCCCTAAGGTGGCAGTCCTCCACCTGCGGGCGCGACTATCTGCGCAGTACGAGAGGTCCAGCCAACAAGGGGGCCAGTTAGTGCCGCTGCTTTTGTGCGCCCTCCCTGCTCGAGCGCATCCGTCCTGGGTTAGGATTCACCCCACTGCGATCACACAAGGGAGTTTTGTAGTACTTCACTTCGGGCTAGCTCCTCATGCGGGTGGGTGCCTGGTGTTGTGTTCACTCCCACGGTAGGGTCTGCATGCCATCAATGGGTTCTTGCGGCACAGGCGCCCCTCAGTTGACCTCCTTCGTTGCCACCCGGAGCCCGTGTCACTCCTCGTTTGTGCCTTGCTACTGGTATTGGGGTGCAGGTCTGCTGAGCTCCTCCAATCCCCCCGTCCCGGGGCCCTGCCGAGTGGGACTGCTTTGTCTTGCCTTGCTGGCACCGTTTTCCCATGCAGGGGGCCGCTGTCTTCCGCAGGCGGCCTGCGAGGCAGTTTTAGCGTTGGGCAGCAGTCGTCCTCCTCCTGCTGGGCAGGTGTCAGATCTTGGGGGACGCTTGTGATGAGGGCTCGGAAGTTAGTTATGAGTCCATGCCCAGTAGCGATATTTCCCGCTGGGTGGGCTCCGCTGCTTCACCAGCCGCAGCACTCCACCGGGTTGTGTATCAGTTCTTACTCGGTATTCCCCATTGCCGATTTCCGGTCTCCGCCCAGGGGCTTATGTGCGCTGTCCTAGTACGGTGACCCGCCGTGTAGGTACGATCACTTGCAGTGCTTCTTGGTTGCTCTGCTATGCGTCCTGCTGCGCACCGCTCGTCCACTGCTCCCGGTCTTCCTGAGCTCCTATGGCCGCGCTCTGCCGTGGTATTCCCGTTCTCCCCAGCTCCGCCGGCTCTATTGTCAGTCACGGCGTCCGCTCCAGCGTGCCGCCAGATTGCATTGGCGGCGGTCCGGGTGCTCTACACGGAGGGAGTCGCAGCCCACACCTAGCTTCTCCCTTGTTCACCTTTTCTTATGGTGCAGTCCGCGGCCGCCATCTTTTGGAGTCCCGGCGGTGGTGGATGGTTGTGGGGTCGGGTGTCAGAGCGCTCGGCTCCGATCTCTCCCCGTCTCCGCTCCCCCTGGCAGTTGGGGCGCCCTCGACTTCTCGAGTCTCCCGCAGTGGTCTTGCTGCGTTGCTCCCAATCTCGCTGGGGGTTAGTTTCGGCGAGCTTCGGTCTTTGTCGAGTCCGCCATTTTGGGGTGTCCCCTCTGGTGATCGCAGGCACTTTTGTTGCCGAGGCGATGCGGCTCTACTTGGGAGGTGTCTTCCACCCTCCGGGTGCCGCCTGAGGTTTCCTTTGATGCCCGCTCGCGAGTTTTCGCGTTTGTATGGGTCTCTTCCACGGTTATCAGGATAAGAAAGGGGATCAGGCACGGAGCTCCAGGCTCACGCCGCCATTCCCTTCGGCGTCCAAGCCACGCCCCTACAATAGGACCTTGTATATCCCATACTCTAATGAGGCCGCTAGCCAATCACAGGTCCTTTATTCACCATACCCTCATACAAACACACTTACCTTTAAGAGATGCATTTTCTGTAGTCTCTGCCAGTCAATATTTCGATGGCTGTTTTCTTTCGAATAGATTTACAATTGGAGCACAGAACCATTACTCTGCGCAGTCAGCAGAAAGGCCAAGGATTGGATGAGCATGTATTCTGAGCCTTTTAATCCACCAGTGACGGGCACTGTGGGAGATTTTCCAGTGGTTTCAGCCTCATTCGTGCACTGTCATAAACACACACTCCTCTGGGGCAACTCGGCACATATATAAGATTAATGTTCTGCAGGAGAAAAAAACTACAGAAACACAAAATCCTGGAAAAGGTAAATACATTTAGGAAATGCAAGATTAGGTAAAAACAGTCAAGTATAACCCGTAACAGGGACTGCATCGCTGACATGAGTTACCTTAAGGGGTTTTTACAGTCATTGTTCAGAGATCGACCTTTGATTTTGCCAGTAAAGGTAACGACATGAACAGAGCCATGGGGGACATTTTTAATGTCGGTTTTTAATTACTGCTGCGCCTGAGTCCAGGAGGGACCCGTCCGCTTAAACCCCTGCTAGCTCCAATTGATTCCTGCCGCACATGGCTGGCCTTGTAGACAGTCGGTGCTCCCACAATGCACTGCTTTGGACTAAAATGGTTTCAAAACTTGACCCATCTCTTCTCTTAACCATCTCCCTATTCCCTGCACCTGTCTCCCTCCTTCATTAAATTGTTGTGACTCTTCTCTGTTTAGGTCGAAGCAAATAATTTGATACATAAAACATTAAATACATCTAAATAAAAATACTGAAAATATTAAGGAGAAGTCTAAACATGAAAAATTCATATCTACAAATATTTGTTTTCGGAGATTTATGAAATACACAAAAGGTGATGGGAGGAATGCTTGCATTAAGTTTAACCTCTAGCACTTGCTCGGGGTAGCATTCCAATCCATCGTTTTTTTGCTCACCATGCCACCCCAGTTTGGACCCTGCCATATGCAAATCAGTCTTGACCGTGTGCCTCATGGGAACAGTTCAGCCCGAACTGCCAGGCCAGGTCCTCCCAGTTTCGCCCTAGGTATGGGCTCATCAACTGTGTACAGCTTCGTTCCAGTGACGCAGTGAGCACGTGACCCACATCTGGGCATACCCATGCCACTTAGGGCTGTACAATAAATGCACAATACATGATGGGAGGCTGCTTGCAATAAGTCTAACCACTGGCAATAGCTCAGTGTAGCGGTCCAACCCATTGTTTTTTTAGTACACCATGCCACCTCAGTTTGGACCCAGCCATATGCAAATCAGTCGTGACCCTGCTCCTCATGGAAACAGTCCAGCCCGAACTGCCAGGCCAGGTCCTCCCTGAACTGCAACACAAGCCACCAAGGACCGGTTTCGCCCTCTGGATTAAAAAGCCTGGGAGTATAGCGTGGTATTCCTGAGGACATGGAGTCCTCCGGTAACCTTAAAAATAAGACAACGTCGTTTGCTCCCTTTAAAAATATACTTTTTATTGCCTTTGAGAAATGCTCGTCTCGCATCTCTGCGCCCCAGCTATAATCCATCAGGTTTATGTTGGCATTAAAGCCGGTAACAGGTGGGCCTCACACATGCTAGGAACTTAAGTTGAATTTCTAGGTGACCTTTAGAAGCATTTATTAAGCGCAGATGAGTGTAATTTGTTCTGTATAATGCCAGTCCCCTGCCGTTTAATTTTATGTGGGAAACCTATTGAAAGAAAGAATAATGCCTCGCGAAGGGTCCCCCTCGGAGGCGACGGATAGAGGTTAGGTAACCATAAAAGCGGTATCTAATATCTCTACGGCTCCTTGTGGGGTTTTACGGCAGCAACTGGCAAATCTTGACTGTTAAACTGTGAACAGTGGCGTAAAATCCGCCGTGGTGTGGGCGTTTCCGTGCATGGGCGGGGCCAACGAACATGCGCAGCACTAAGAAGGTAGTGCTTGCGACGGCCGTTGGCCGACGCACGCAGCGAACGGGTGAAGTCGAAACCGGTGGTCAGTAGAACAAATTGGGCTGGGTCTGACGTCTAAGGCCCCCTATATACACTGCTGTGCTCAAAGTGTCACGACCAGCCTATCGACAAGGCTGGCAACAGCCGTAGCGCTTAGTTGCAGAGGAGGCCGGGCAATGGCGGATATCTGCATGGGGATGTGGACCCCTATTTGGGACTGCCTGCAGATTCCTGCCAACCCCACACAGCTCTGCTTTCCCAATTGTGTATTGTATTGTAAAATGTATATAGCTCTTACTTACCCCTATAAAGCGCTTGCCCACATCAGTAACACAACACAATACAATGCTATGGTTACAAGAGTGACTCCAGTGAGTCGACAGTTCCATAAACAATGATAGCCCAAATTCAGTAGCGCGTGCAGTCAGAATATTTTATTCTTTTTTTTTTTTTTTTTTGGAAACCTTTATTGTGCAGAAATAGCGAACAAATACGGGCCTACAACCATCCGGCCGGCCTCGGTGACATTGTAAGCACATTTGCAGGTAGACGGATCCCAGCAGTTTCGCAGTACAAGTTAACAATCAGTCCGAGTTACACTGGATATAATTGGACTGCCGGGAAACAGGAGGTATGAAGTTTAATTTTTAAAACTTTTAAAATATACTATGAAGAATAGAGACTAGGAAGGATCAGGGACCAAACAACCAACTAGAACCGGAGCGGGCAACTTCCACCAGCAGTCATTAAACGAGCAGATACATAGTCAATGTAGCGGCACGAAGCAATATATAAGGATAGATCATGACTAATCATACTGCGTGCCAATCGTTACCCCCCCCCCCCCCACCTAACCACCCCACCGATCCAAAGAAAGAAATAAGAAAAGAACAGAGGTCAAAAAGGAAGAAAAAATAAGGCCCATAGAACTGAAGACAAACAAAAGCCCCTCCCCCCTCCCCCCACCCTACACGCATGCAGAGGCTACGGCCTACCCCCCCCCCTTGCAGTGTGCCTGTCGCCCAAAAGGAGTACCCGAAATACAGGCGAGGAAGAAAAAAGAAAAAGGAGTCACATATGAACCGAGAGGAGGGCCAAATCTGTGTGCTCCCGGTCTCCCCAGCCACGCATACATCCTCCACCCCATGAAGCAATAGCAAAAATAGCAAATAACAGTTACGAGTGCAAATGGGGAGAGTCATCACACATTGCGCATCCGAATCAGGTACATAAGCATTCCAACCCTACTCTCCGCCAGCCAGTAAATCACAACTACAAAAGAAACCACCTAGCCCTGGCCCGATCGTGGATGCCACCCGAAACATGCCCCCCGGGGAAAGCCAGCCGCACCCGAAACAAAGATACAAAATGGCCACGAACGGGAGAGGAGAGGCACGTAAATGCAAAATGGACGTCGCCAGTCACCATCAGTTCCGTCTTCCTCAATGAGTAGCGCCTCCAGGTTCACCCGATAGCACAAGTTACACAGTGGGGAGAACGGAGTCCGCAAAGAGATAGCAGTCGAGGGGGCAAGTAGCTGCGTAAGCGGTGCCCGAGACAATAGTGGTGGTAAAATAGACAAAGACTCATTCCTCGGAGGAGGGGGCAACATTGTAGCACAGTCAGAGCTGGCGGACGGCCGTCCGCAGGTGCCAGTACAGTCAAAAACAGTCCACTCCTCACTGTGAACACGTGGAAACACTGTAGCTCCTTCAATCACTGACAGAGGCAAATCCAGACGTTGCTGGGAGCAGGCCCGCCGCGTCCGCCCCAATGCGAACGCGATGCCATCAAACTTCTCACCCAGTACACGGGAGCCATCTTCCAGCGCAGACTGTAGATCACAAAGGGCTGCTAGGACGGCCCTATAGGACAGTACAGACTGCGGTCCCTCCATCTCAGCATCACAAGAGGTCTCATGCAGTCCGTCCCCCAGCTCCACATCAGACAGGGTACTGCAGTCCCAGGGCAGGGGTAGGCAATCTTTCCCATTATGTGAGCCATCGGGCATATCCACCCCGTCGGAAAAGCAATGGGAAAGCTGGGGCGAGTGCGGCATGGGCAATCTGCAATCTGAGCCACTGATGCCAGCAAGGCCAACTGTAATTAAACGGCCCTTGCAGAGAGCCATCTCGTCTCCGGCACAGAGCTGGGGCAAATCCAGGAGTGGTCCGCCGATGTCGGACAAGATCAGTAGTGGAGTCTGCACGGCACACCTCCAGCGCACAACAAAGAGAATCACTCACAGTGCGCCCCTTCCTCGCAAGCGTGCTGCAGTCGCGTTGTGCGATAAACAATGTCGGAGCTACGCAATCCAGTCCGTGTCCCCTTCAGGAAGCAGCGCCTCCCAACCGCCGGCACCGCCTGGGCCAATCTGGCCGCTATCGATCCATCCGAGTCCGGCGGCGCACGGCTGCCCAGGCACGGTTCCAGGGCCCCGGACGCCAGACGGCTTAGCAGATATCTCCGGTCACCAGGCAGGCAGAGACCTCGGGGGAACGCGGTCGATGTCAGCGCATCTTCACAGGCATCCCGCTGCAAAAATACACCAGGATAGTGAGCAGGATTTCGGTGCGGGGCTCAAGGGCTGGCGGAGCCGGGAGCCTACGCTGCTGCTCCGGTCGCCATCTTGGCTCCTCCCCCCACTCCAGAATATTTTATTCTTAAGTCTTTTTCAATGTTGACCCGTAAAGACAGAAACAAGAACAGCCGACACGTGTTTCGTCCTGAGATGACTTTTCCAAGGCTAAGATCCACACTTGACGTCAAAACTTGATGTATGGCGACGGTTAAGAATGTGAGTAACATGAACAACCAGCAGTTTAAAGAGATGGCAAGTGGTGGCAAGACTCGTAGGGATAAAGGTTACCTCTCAGGACCGGCTACCTGCTTTTGGGGAGCGTTAGAAGCACACCATTAACATGTGAAGTTACCTTCTGGTGTCCCCGTAAAAATTATCCAGCGTACTTGATTGCATTTTCTAACTATTACATTGTTCATCCTTTTTACGGAGGTGCATTTTTCATTGGAACAATTCATTAGTAATGTCCAGGCTGTAGACACCTCTCTTTAAACTGCTGGTCGTTCATGTTACTCACGTCTGGAAGGGCCCTGCAATTTTTAGACGTCTCTGACCCTACCGTTCTAACCTGACTACAGGCTACTTCTTCCTGATTTGACTTAAAACCCGGGCAAATATATGAACGATTCGACTGCTATTCTTAAGCGTCGCCATACATCAAGTTTTGACGTAAAGTGTTGATCTTAACCTTGAAAAAGTCGTCTCAAGACGAAATGCGTGTCGGCTGTTCTTGTTTCTGTCTCTACGGGTCAACATTGAAGAAGACTTAAGAATAAAATATTCTGACTGCACTTACTACTCAATTTGGGCTATCATTGTTTATAGAAGTGTTGACTCACTGGAGTCACTCTTGTAACTTGATTGGGTTGTGCTCTGTCAACCAAATCTTTTGTTTTGTTTGTATGTGGGCATCCTGCATGCTTAATAGCATTGTGGATGGCACAGTGTTTGACATTGAGCACGCTGAATAATATTCTTCTTGTTTCTTAACACCTTAGCAGCGTCGAACGTTCAGCGCCCAGTGCTGAACGTTCGAATAACGGGTGCGGACCCGTCGGCCAACGGTCGTGTGCAGCACTGGCAAGGTAGAGCTCGCGACGACCGTTGGCCGACGGCAGCACTTAAAGGGTTATACATTGGGACAAAAACACACACAGAGGTGCTGGCTGTAGTGTACCACTGCCATCAAACTTTCTTAGAACAATGCTATGGTTGTCTTTGTTTTCATCTTTTGTGGTAAGTGTTTCCATGTTGGTTGTGCGATGACCACTAAGCTGCAGTTATTGTGTTATGAGATGCTGTGTAGCAGGGAATACATGAAATACATGTAACCCCCAGGGTCGAAGGCGTGTCCTCCACTGCCCGCGGAGTACCAGAAAGGGACCAGTCATTGATAACCTTTTAGCAAAGCGGCCTAAAGCATAGAAATCCCGCCATTCCATTAGTGCTATTCACCCTGACCACGCCCCCCCACACCCAGTGGCGTGAAGAAACTTGAGCGAGCACCCCTGCAAAGTACATGGTGGGCGCCCCCACCTGGACCCCGTCAGCGGCTCTCTGGCCTGGTGACCGCTTCCCGTGCACAGTGCCAGAAGGAGCCCACAGTATCTGGGGGCACCACACACCGTAGGGTCTGCGGGGGCTAATGTTATGCCACGCCCTCATGGCCATATTGCAATGGACAGCCCAGGGTTAGTGGCAGGACCCTGATTGAGGACAGTTAGGTTTAGAAGAGGTTCTAAATGCTTACTATCCGCAGTTTTCTGGCGGTTGAAATGTTTATTGTACAATGTAACTCCCAATGTATGGAATGGGCGGGTCTAATGAGTAAGCTGTCAACTGTGAAACACGCAATCTGATTTATAATTATGGCTAACCTGTTTAACCAAACTGTGTGATCCTGGACAAACAACTTGCTTCATCTGGAGTAATTAATGCTTCTTGATAATAGTCTAAAAACTTTATTAAGCAGTGTAAGGAAATAAAAAATATGTTATAGAATGTGTTATTTCGAAATTAACTTGATCCGAATTAAAGAAATAATGCTTACCATGAAGTCAGTCATTGAAAACCATTTTTTGTTTCTTGTTTTTGGAAAAAGACCTTTATTACCTCAGCGATAAAAATGACCCTGTGTGGACCCAAGAACACGGCCATTTTCTTACTGTACTATATATCCGACTTGTAACAGACACCATTTATTTTTTTATGCGTTTTTATATAGCGTGGACTTTACCCGAAGGTGTCGGAGCGCTTTCCAATAGGAACAGAACTGATACAAGAGAACTGTTGGACTTGGCCCTTCTGGCAGGTTCACCCCTAAACTTTTTGCTTTCTAATTGTGACCCAGTAGTAGTGATTTCTGGTGTTTGCGCACTTTAGCACTGTGGTGCAGTGTAAGTGCGTGCGTTCTCTGAGTGCGTGTGTAAGGTTGGCCTGCCCTCCCATAGGAATGCATGGGGAATGTTTGTGTCCCTGGTAGTTCCTGATGTGTGAGGTGTGCAAGCTCGGGTTTGGTATGTGCGGACGCGTGTGATTAAATGCTGCGTAATGATGTATGTGGCATGATTGTGTCTAGTGTGGAAGTTCCACATCTAGAAGTTGGCATATTGGGGTAAAATGTGTCTGGCGTGTGATTGGCTGGAGCTGGCTGGTGAGCCTGGCTCCAGGAGTCTGGATGGGTCTACCCCGGTGGTGAGTGTGAGATTAGCATGCTGATGGCTGGGGAGGAGTGCACCTGGGTCCTGAATAGGGCTGGGCTTTCCCCACACAATGCTGGCTCCGCCAAGGTGGTTAGGGTTGCGTAGGTGGTACTTACCTGTTACCAGTGGTTACTGGTTGTGTGCTTTATGTTCTATTTTTGTGAATGAATGAATGAATGAATGAATGAATGAATGAATGAATGAATGAATGAAATTATTTGTAAAGCGCGCGATGGCCAAACGGCTTCCTGGCGCTGGGAGCTCTAAAGAACCGGACAGACAGGGCCAGGAGGTTTAGCGGGGGTAGGCCTGGGCAAACAGGAAAGTTTTTAGCGCTTTACGAAAGTGAGAAAAGATAGGGATCGAACGCATAGAAATAGGAAGGGAGTTCCAGAACCGGGGAGCAAGAACAGAAAAACGGGTTCCACCAGTGCGAGATTTGCGAAAGCGGGGAACAGTGAGGAGGGCAGAAGATGATGAACGGAGAGTGCGGGCAGGGGTGTGAAGGGAAATCAAAGAATTGATGAAAGCCGGTCCAGAGTGATCAAGGGCCCGATAAACAAGGCACCCTAATTTGAACAGGGATCTCTGCAAGATGGGCAACCAGTGAAGGGATTTAAGGACGGGAGTGATGTGATGGGTTTTGGGCAAGTGAAAGATGAGACGGGTAGCCTGATTGTGCTACAGTAATTTTATGTTCTATGATCTAAATGCTAATTCTACCCAGTGCTAAGTTCTAAAAGTGCCTATTCATGACAGTGGTCCATGTGGCCCTGTCTTGTACATATCCCCTGTAAATTCTGCCCGTGCCTGTTGGCACATTGTAAAGTGAGTGTAAAGTGTGTGTTCTTATCTAATGTGTTTGGTATAATACAAAGGCTATTGTTATATATAACCTTGTGTGGAGTTTCCTTTGTGGTGGGCCTTGGGTGATGTTGCTGGGTGTGCGCGCAAACACTTAACCTACATAGCCTCCAAGTATAGCCTTGCTGCTCGCACCACGTTACCTAGAGGGTGAGCAGGGGTTATCTTGGCGTGTAACTCACTTGCCCTGACTTAGGAGTGGTGGTCTCTGACTGACTTTGGCGCAAGCCCTGGCCAGCCAGGGATCCCATTTCTAACAAGAACATTACAAGTGAACAAAATACAAAAGCAAACGTTAAGTTACATGAGGCAAAAGTGACAATTGTGAGCAAACAAAATACAAGAGGTAGCAAACGGTGCATTACAGGAGGAAAAAGTGACATGCGTGCAGGTTACAAAAGCGTACAAAGTACAAATAGAGGTATAATACTGCAAAAAATGGAGGACACTCAAACACAAAACAAACGTTACGTAGGCAATGGTGGCACTTGTGCAAGTATCGAAAGCAAACAAAATGTAAGAGGTAGCAAACAGTGTGTTACAAAAGAAAAGTGACGTGTGCATGTTATAAAAGAGTACCAAAGACAGGTAAAAGAGTAATACTGCAATTAATGGCAGACTCTCAAACCACAAGAACACACTGGGAAGGCACTTCCATAGTCATGGAGAATAGAAATTTACTATACTAAAAGGTCTTCCTTCAGATAACAGAGAGGGCATGAATTAACTTTGGAAGTGTCTTTGAAGGAGGAGAACTTTGAGGTCAGTTTTGAAGGCCTGGAAGGAGGTGGTGGTCCGGAGCTGAGGCGGAATTGAGTTCCAGATTCTCACTGCGTTGCCTGAAAAGGCTCTGCCCACCCAAAGGATTGGGCCATCGATCTTTCCTTCTTGAAAGTGGGAGGTTCAAGCAGTAGATTTTCCGCATTTCGTGATGGTCTAAAGCCTCCAGAGAGTTTCAGTTTATTTGCCAGATAGCGAGGAGAGGAGGAGTGCAAGGCTTTGTGGGTGATGCAGGCAGTCTTGTAGATAGATCTTGCCTCGATGGGAAGCCAGCGGAGGGTGGATAACATGGGTGTGATGTGGTCGCTTCTTTTGGCCCCATAAATGAAACGAGCTGCTGAATGGAGAACAGACTTAAGGGGGGGACAGGCGGGATTTGGGGAGGCCAGTAAGAAGAGAATTGCAGTAGTCCAGTCAGAGACACATTTCGCCCTACACTTGCGATGTAAGTGGGAGGGGTGCCTAACAAAGACCCCTGACAGTAGAGAAGCATCAGGAACATTGTATTGTAATGTTTTGTACTTTTGAAAGCAGGTGTAATTCTGTTTTTCTATTTTGTGTCGGTATTTCTTTATTGAACAGTCTTTATATTTTTGCAATAATCCATTTTTTTGTGATAATGTCTCTAAAGACACTCATCTTAAAGCTTCTCAGCTTTTACACTGGGAACTAAGAAGTGAGTGTTTAGGGACAAGGGCCTAAATTCAAAAAAACATGTTAATGCCACACTAAAGAAACAAAAACAGGTGATAGTGGGAATGCTTAAATTGAGCTGCCCACTCAGGGCTGGTCACAATCAATTGTGAAATGTTATTTCCTTGAGCAACCTTTGCAGAATTCCCAATTTTTGCATTACGTATTTTTGTGTAAATTTCTTTTAGGCCTGGGCGAAATTTAAATTGCACCCAGGGCTGATTACCCTAATCTTGTTAATTTTGCGTAACAAAATGTACCTGAAATTACCGAGGTTGAGCCATTATGCCACATTGCATACATTTGGGGAGAAATTCTAAAGCCAGATGTGCTGTTCGGATCATTTGTTAGCACAAACCTACAAATCCGAACATGAGCAGCAGTGTTTTGAATGCGAACTGCAGTTCCTACATTATGAGCGGTCAACAAATATTTCAAGTTGTTTTTTTGCCCCCCATGTAGACCGTTCTGTTAATTATTGAGCATAAAACTACAACATGAGCGATCAGAAATCAACTCGAAATTACATGTTCAGGTTGAATTTTTACCCGAATGGACAGTTGGGTTAATTTTTGGAACGTGAGATGCATTTTGCATAATTGCACTACAGTAAATTATGTGATTTTCTCACACCGCTGCCTTTCTACCATGGAACGTATACATCGCATAAAAAAGGCTCTCAAGATGGCAGCCTTCAGACTGGTTTGCAAGAAAAAGTGGCGCCAGAGACATTTCTCTGCCCCTCTTGCAAATCTTTTTAATGCAAAGTATAAACATGCTTTAAAATGTGTTTGCAAAATCCTGGTAATCCACAGTGCTACGTGAAAATGTCTTTTTGTCTAACTTGAAACATTTGCATAAGATTTTATGAAAAAAAATCCTGTCATTTTAAACCCCCCCTCGTATCTCAGCGTTGTGCCTGGCTGCACTAGGAGAGTACTTGACTTACACTGTCGTCAGCTCTCCCTATTCCCCTGCATTTCCAGGAGGGGTGAATCGAAAGTCGAACTCCCCTAGAGCCACCGGTTGGTGAACGGGTGGTGAATCTGCAAACTTGCACCTTGGGTTGCCGTTGCAGTGCCTAGTAGCGTAGCAAGGACGCCATGCACCCTGGTGCAAGCAAGGGAAATGGCTGCTCTTAAGGTAGTAAAATACAGCACTGTCAGGGTTCAACGGGCTACGGTGCCACTGCACTGACTGCACCAGAGCTACCCAGGCCTCGATGCAGTGCCAATTTGCTAGTGGAACTAGGGGTGGTGGGTGGGCCCTGGTGCTACTGCACTTGCTGCACCAATGGTCGCCAGGCCCCTGGTCAGTGCCAGTATGCTAGGGATGCTAGTGGTGGCAGAGCGGGCCCTGGTGCCACTGCACGTGCTGCACCAATGGTAGCCAGGCCCCTGGTCCGTGCCAGTATGCTAGTGACGCCAGTGGTGGCAGGGCGGGCTCTGGTGCCACTGCACCTGCTGCACCAATGGTAGCCAGGCCTGTGGTCCGTGCCAGTATGCTAGTGACACCAGTGGTGGCAGGGTGTGCCCTGGTTCCACTGCACCTGCTGCACCAATGGTAGCCAGGCCCCTGGTCCGTGCCAGTATGCTAGTGACGCCAGTGGTGGCAGGGCGGGCTCTGGTGCCACTGCACCTGCTGCACCAATGGTAGCCACTCCCCTGGTCCGTGGCAGTATGCTAGTGACACGCAAGTGCAGGCGGAGTGTTACGGGCCTGGCCCGCGATAAATCCAGTGACTCACTGAGTCCCAGGCCCAGCGGGCTGGCTGCTGAATATTGAGCAGCCAGAGACGGCCATCTCGCACTGTCTGCTGGCCCGCTAATAGGCCCCAGCGAGCCCGTTGCCAGCCTCGGCCGCCTGTAATAAGGCATTTGACTTACACGAACATCGCTCTATATAACCCACTTAATTCACGCCGCGCGTCCCCAGGCCGCGACTTCGGCAACCAGTCGACGTGGGATTATGGCCCCTCTGTGATTTACAGGTCGCATCGCTACCTCCTAATCCGCATCTCAGAGCTGCGCTTTGTGCCCCTTTCACTTGTCTTCAGCTTCCAGGAGCTTTTTTTAGTTCTCCCATTTGTATTATGCGACATCTGCGCATAATGCTTAATCCTTATTTATTTATGCATATTTATATAGCGATGACATTACCCAAAGGTGCTAGAGCGCTTTACAGGAGAAATATTTTGTTATATGGAAGTTACAGATGGTTTAAGATAGACAATACAACTGCAAGTAATTATAAAGGTTAAAAATACAACAAGGTAGATCATTACATAAAACAGAGTGTACAGACCGTAACATGATGCCTGATCTGTGCGCACGTTTGACGATGAGTGACGTCATTGTACCCACAATCTCAAAGCCGCTGCGCATCTCCCTCAGTGCACCTCTCTCTGGTGTCTGTGCCGTCAGCCCTCGAGTGCCCACTTATTGCCCTTACAGCTGAATTTTCAGTGCACTATTGATAGCACCCTCCATGCACAGGGCCATTACCGGCCTCCTGACTCCCTCTGAGGTGGCGCAGACAGCCTTGACCTCCTGGTCACCCATGAGATGCAAAAACCTGGCCGGGATTTCTGACACCTTCCATTGCCAGCGCTTTCCCTGGTTTCCTGGTGCCCCTGAGATGCCAGCGCCTGCCCCGGTCACTGGTGCCCCTGGAGTGCCACTGTCTGCCCTGGTCTCCTGCTGCGCCTCAGATGCCAGCGCCTGTGGCTGGGGCCCCTGGAGTGCCACAGTCTGCCCTGGTCTCCTGCTGCGCCTCAGATGCCAGCGCCAGTGGCTGGGGCCCCTGGAGTGCCACAGTCTGCCCTGGTCTCCCTGCTGCGCCTCAGATGCCAGCGCCTGTGGCTGGGGCCCCTGGAGTGCCACAGTCTGCCCTGGTCTCCTGCTGCGCCTCAGATGCCAGCGCCAGTGGCTGGTGCCCCTGGAGTGCCACAGTCTGCCCTGGTCTCCTGCTGCGCCTCAGATGCCAGCGCCAGTGGCTGGTGCCCCTGGAGTGCCACAGTCTGCCCTGGTCTCCTGCTGCGCCTCAGATGCCAGCGCCAGTGGCTGGGGCCCCTGGAGTGCCACAGTCTGCCCTGGTCTCCTGCTGCGCCTCAGATGCCAGCGCCAGTGGCTGGTGCCCCTGGAGTGCCACAGTCTGCCCTGGTCTCCTGCTGCGCCTCAGATGCCAGCGCCTGTGGCTGGTGCCCCTGGAGTGCCACAGTCTGCCCTGGTCTCCTGCTGCGCCTCAGATGCCAGCGCCTGTGGCTGGTGCCCCTGGAGTGCCACAGTCTGCCCTGGTCTCCAGCTGCGCCTCAGATGCCAGCGCCTGTGGCTGGTGCCCCTGGAGTGCCACAGTCTGCCCTGGTCTCCAGCTGCGCCTCAGATGCCAGCGCCTGTGGCCGGGGCCCCTGGAGTGCCACAGTCTGCCCTGGTCTCCTGCTGCGCCTCAGATGCCAGCGCCTGTGGCCGGTGCACCTGGAGTGCCACTGTCTGCCCTGGTCTCCAGCTGCGCCTCAGATGCCAGCGCCAGTGGCTGGTGCCCCTGGAGTGCCACAGTCTGCCCTGGTCTCCTGCTGCGCCTCAGATGCCAGCGCCAGTGGCTGGGGCCCCTGGAGTGCCACAGTCTGCCCTGGTCTCCTGCTGCGCCTCAGATGCCAGCGCCAGTGGCTGGTGCCTCTGGAGTGCCACAGTCTGCCCTGGTCTCCTGCTGCGCCTCAGATGCCAGCGCCTGCCCCGGTCACTGCTGCCCCTGGAGTGCCACAGTCTGCCCTGGTCTCCTGCTGCGCCTCAGATGCCAGCGCCTGTGGCTGGGGCCCCTGGAGTGCCACAGTCTGCCCTGGTCTCCTGCTGCGCCTCAGATGCCAGCGCCTGTGGCTGGGGCCCCTGGAGTGCCACAGTCTGCCCTGGTCTCCTGCTGCGCCTCAGATGCCAGCGCCTGTGGCTGGTGCCCCTGGAGTGCCACAGTCTGCCCTGGTCTCCAGCTGCGCCTCAGATGCCAGCGCCTGTGGCTGGGGCCCCTGGAGTGCCACAGTCTGACCTGGTCTCCTGCTGCGCCTCAGATGCCAGCGCCTGTGGCTGGTGCCCCTGGAGTGCCACAGTCTGCCCTGGTCTCCTGCTGCGCCTCAGATGCCAGCGCCTGTGGCTGGTGCCCCTGGAGTGCCACAGTCTGCCCTGGTCTCCTGCTGCACCTCAGATGTCAGCGCCTGTGGCTGGTGCCCCTGGAGTGCCACAGTCTGCCCTGGTCTCCTGCTGCGCCTCAGATGCCAGCGCCTGTGGCTGGTTCCCCTGGAGTGCCACAGTCTGCCCTGGTCTCCTTGCTGCGCCTCAGATGTCAGCGCCTGTGGCTGGGGCCCCTGGAGTGCCACAGTCTGCCCTGGTCTCCAGCTGCGCCTCAGATGCCAGCGCCTGTGGCTGGTGCCCCTGGAGTGCCACAGTCTGCCCTGGTCTCCTGCTGCGCCTCAGATGCCAGCGCCAGTGGCTGGGGCCCCTGGAGTGCCACAGTCTGCCCTGGTCTCCTGCTGCGCCTCAGATGCCAGCGCCTGTGGCTGGGGCCCCTGGAGTGCCACAGTCTGCCCTGGTCTCCTGCTGCGCCTCAGATGCCAGCGCCTGTGGCCCCTGGAGTGCCACAGTCTGCCCTGGTCTCCTGCTGCGCCTCAGATGCCAGCGCCTGTGGCTGGTGCCCCTCGAGTGCCACAGTCTGCCCTGGTCTCCTGCTGCGCCTCAGATGCCAGCGCCAGTGGCTGGGGCCCCTCGAGTGCCACAGTCTGCCCTGGTCTCCTGCTGCGCCTCAGATGCCAGCGCCTGTGGCTGGGGCCCCTGGAGTGCCACAGTCTGCCCTGGTCTCCTGCTGCGCCTCAGATGCCAGCGCCTGTGGCTGGTGCCCCTGGAGTGCCACAGTCTGCCCTGGTCTCCTGCTGCGCCTCAGATGCCAGCGCCAGTGGCTGGTGCCCCTGGAGTGCCACAGTCTGCCCTGGTCTCCAGCTGCGCCTCAGATGCCAGCGCCTGTGGCTGGGGCCCCTGGAGTGCCACAGTCTGCCCTGGTCTCCTGCTGCGCCTCAGATGCCAGCGCCTGTGGCTGGGGCCCCTGGAGTGCCACAGTCTGCCCTGGTCTCCTGCTGCGCCTCAGATGCCAGCGCCAGTGGCTGGTGCCCCTGGAGTGCCACAGTCTGCCCTGGTCTCCTGCTGCGCCTCAGATGCCAGCGCCAGTGGCTGGTGCCCCTGGAGTGCCACAGTCTGCCCTGGTCTCCTGCTGCGCCTCAGATGCCAGCGCCAGTGGCTGGGGCCCCTGGAGTGCCACAGTCTGCCCTGGTCTCCTGCTGCGCCTCAGATGCCAGCGCCAGTGGCTGGTGCCCCTGGAGTGCCACAGTCTGCCCTGGTCTCCTGCTGCGCCTCAGATGCCAGCGCCTGTGGCTGGTGCCCCTGGAGTGCCACAGTCTGCCCTGGTCTCCTGCTGCGCCTCAGATGCCAGCGCCTGTGGCTGGTGCCCCTGGAGTGCCACAGTCTGCCCTGGTCTCCTGCTGCGCCTCAGATGTCAGCGCCTGTGGCTGGGGCCCCTGGAGTGCCACAGTCTGCCCTGGTCTCCTGCTGCGCCTCAGATGCCAGCGCCAGTGGCTGGGGCCCCTGGAGTGCCACAGTCTGCCCTGGTCTCCAGCTGCGCCTCAGATGCCAGCGCCTGTGGCTGGTGCCCCTGGAGTGCCACAGTCTGCCCTGGTCTCCTGCTGCGCCTCAGATGCCAGCGCCAGTGGCCGGTGCCCCTGGAGTGCCACAGTCTGCCCTGGTCTCCTGCTGCGCCTCAGATGCCAGCGCCTGTGGCCGGTGCCCCTGGAGTGCCACAGTCTGCCCTGGTCTCCAGTCTGCCCTGGTCTCCTGCTGCGCCTCAGATGCCAGCGCCTGTGGCCGGTGCCCCTGGAGTGCCACAGTCTGCCCTGGTCTCCAGCTGCGCCTCAGATGCCAGCGCCTGTGGCCGGGGCCCCTGGAGTGCCACAGTCTGCCCTGGTCTCCAGCTGCGCCTCAGATGCCAGCGCCTGTGGCCGGGGCCCCTGGAGAGCCACAGTCTGCCCTGGTCTCCTGCTGCGCCTCAGATGCCAGCGCCTGTGGCCGGTGCCCCTGGAGTGCCACAGTCTGCCCTGGTCTCCTGCTGCGCCTCAGATGCCAGCGCCAGTGGCCGGTGCCCCTGGAGTGCCAGAGTCTGCCCTGGTCTCCTGCTGCGCCTCAGATGCCAGCGCCAGTGGCCGGTGCCCCTGGAGTGCCACAGTCTGCCCTGGCCTCCAGCTGCGCCTCAGATGCCAGCGCCTCTGGCTGGGGCCCCTGGAGTGCCACAGTCTGCCCTGGCCTCCTGCTGCGCCTCAGATGCCAGCGCCTGTGGCTGGTGCCCCTGGAGTGCCACAGTCTGCCCTGGTCTCCTGCTGCGCCTCAGATGCCAGCGCCAGTGGCTGGTGCCCCTGGAGTGCCACAGTCTGCCCTGGTCTCCTGCTGCGCCTCAGATGCCAGCGCCTGTGGCTGGGGCCCCTGGAGTGCCACAGTCTGCCCTGGTCTCCTGCTGCGCCTCAGATGCCAGCGCCAGTGGCTGGTGCCCCTGGAGTGCCACAGTCTGCCCTGGTCTCCTGCTGCGCCTCAGATGCCAGCGCCTGTGGCTGGTGCCCCTGGAGTGCCACAGTCTGCCCTGGTCTCCTGCTGCGCCTCAGATGCCAGCGCCTGTGGCTGGTGCCCCTGGAGTGCCACTGTCTGCCCTGGTCTCCTGCTGCGCCTCAGATGCCAGCGCCTGTGGCTGGGGCCCCTGGAGTGCCACTGTCTGCCCTGGTCTCCTGCTGCGCCTCAGATGCCAGCGCCTGTGGCTGGGGCCCCTGGAGTGCCACAGTCTGCCCTGGTCTCCTGCTGCGCCTCAGATGCCAGCGCCTGTGGCTGGGGCCCCTGGAGTGCCACAGTCTGCCCTGGTCTCCTTGCTGCGCCTCAGATGCCAGCGCCTGTGGCTGGGGCCCCTGGAGTGCCACAGTCTGCCCTGGTCTCCTGCTGCGCCTCAGATGCCAGCGCCTGTGGCTGGGGCCCCTGGAGTGCCACAGTCTGCCCTGGTCTCCTGCTGCGCCTCAGATGCCAGCGCCTGTGGCTGGTGCCCCTGGAGTGCCACAGTCTGCCCTGGTCTCCAGCTGCGCCTCAGATGCCAGCGCCTGTGGCTGGTGCCCCTGGAGTGCCACAGTCTGCCCTGGTCTCCAGCTGCGCCTCAGATGCCAGCGCCTGTGGCTGGGGCCCCTGGAGTGCCACAGTCTGCCCTGGTCTCCAGCTGCGCCTCAGATGCCAGCGCCAGTGGCTGGTGCCCCTGGAGTGCCACAGTCTGCCCTGGTCTCCTGCTGCGCCTCAGATGCCAGCGCCTGTGGCTGGGGCCCCTGGAGTGCCACAGTCTGCCCTGGTCTCCTGCTGCGCCTCAGATGCCAGCGCCAGTGGCTGGTGCCCCTGGAGTGCCACAGTCTGCCCTGGTCTCCTGCTGCGCCTCAGATGCCAGCGCCTGTGGCTGGGGCCCCTGGAGTGCCACAGTCTGCCCTGGTCTCCTGCTGCGCCTCAGATGCCAGCGCCTGTGGCTGGTGCCCCTGGAGTGCCACAGTCTGCCCTGGTCTCCTGCTGCGCCTCAGATGCCAGCGCCAGTGGCTGGGGCCCCTGGAGTGCCACAGTCTGCCCTGGTCTCCAGCTGCGCCTCAGATGCCAGCGCCAGTGGCTGGTGCCCCTCGAGTGCCACAGTCTGCCCTGGTCTCCTGCTGCGCCTCAGATGCCAGCGCCAGTGGCTGGTGCCCCTGGAGTGCCACAGTCTGCCCTGGTCTCCTGCTGCGCCTCAGATGCCAGCGCCAGTGGCTGGTGCCCCTGGAGTGCCACAGTCTGCCCTGGTCTCCTGCTGCGCCTCAGATGCCAGCGCCTGTGGCTGGTGCCCCTGGAGTGCCACAGTCTGCCCTGGTCTCCTGCTGCGCCTCAGATGCCAGCGCCTGTGGCTGGTGCCCCTGGAGTGCCACAGTCTGCCCTGGTCTCCTGCTGCGCCTCAGATGCCAGCGCCTGTGGCTGGTGCCCCTGGAGTGCCACAGTCTGCCCTGGTCTCCTGCTGCGCCTCAGATGCCAGCTCCTGCCCTGGTCACTGGTGCCCCTGGAGTGCCACAGTCTGCCCTGGTCTCCTGCTGCGCCTCAGATGCCAGCGCCTGTGGCTGGGGCCCCTGGAGTGCCACAGTCTGCCCTGGTCTCCTGCTGCGCCTCAGATGCCAGCGCCAGTGGCTGGTGCCCCTGGAGTGCCACAGTCTGCCCTGGTCTCCTGCTGCGCCTCAGATGCCAGCGCCTGTGGCTGGTGCCCCTGGAGTGCCACAGTCTGCCCTGGTCTCCTGCTGCGCCTCAGATGCCAGCGCCTGTGGCTGGGGCCCCTGGAGTGCCACAGACTGCCCTGGTCTCCTGCTGCGCCTCAGATGCCAGCGCCTGTGGCTGGGGCCCCTGGAGTGCCACTGTCTGCCCTGGTCTCCTGCTGCGCCTCAGATGCCAGCGCCTGTGGCTGGGGCCCCTGGAGTGCCACAGTCTGCCCTGGTCTCCTGCTGCGCCTCAGATGTCAGCGCCTGTGGCTGGTGCCCCTGGAGTGCCACAGTCTGCCCTGGTCTCCTGCTGCGCCTCAGATGCCAGCGCCAGTGGCTGGTGCCCCTCGAGTGCCACAGTCTGCCCTGGTCTCCTGCTGCGCCTCAGATGCCAGCGCCTGTGGCTGGGGCCCCTGGAGTGCCACTGTCTGCCCTGGTCTCCTGCTGCGCCTCAGATGCCAGCGCCAGTGGCTGGGGCCCCTGGAGTGCCACAGTCTGCCCTGGTCTCCTGCTGCGCCTCAGATGCCAGCGCCAGTGGCTGGGGCCCCTGGAGTGCCACAGTCTGCCCTGGTCTCCTGCTGCGCCTCAGATGCCAGCGCCAGTGGCTGGGGCCCCTGGAGTGCCACAGTCTGCCCTGGTCTCCTGCTGCGCCTCAGATGCCAGCGCCAGTGGCTGGTGCCCCTGGAGTGCCACAGTCTGCCCTGGTCTCCTGCTGCGCCTCAGATGCCAGCGCCTGTGGCTGGTGCCCCTGGAGTGCCACTGTCTGCCCTGGTCTCCTGCTGCGCCTCAGATGCCAGCGCCTGTGGCTGGGGCCCCTGGAGTGCCACTGTCTGCCCTGGTCTCCTGCTGCGCCTCAGATGTCAGCGCCTGTGGCTGGGGCCCCTGGAGTGCCACAGTCTGCCCTGGTCTCCTTGCTGCGCCTCAGATGCCAGCGCCTGTGGCTGGTGCCCCTGGAGTGCCACAGTCTGCCCTGGTCTCCTGCTGCGCCTCAGATGCCAGCGCCTGTGGCTGGGGCCCCTGGAGTGCCACAGTCTGCCCTGGTCTCCTGCTGCGCCTCAGATGCCAGCGCCTGTGGCTGGTGCCCCTGGAGTGCCACAGTCTGCCCTGGTCTCCTGCTGCGCCTCAGATGCCAGCGCCTGTGGCTGGTGCCCCTGGAGTGCCACAGTCTGCCCTGGTCTCCTGCTGCGCCTCAGATGCCAGCGCCTGTGGCTGGGGCCCCTGGAGTGCCACTGTCTGCCCTGGTCTCCTGCTGCGCCTCAGATGCCAGCGCCAGTGGCTGGGGCCCCTGGAGTGCCACTGTCTGCCCTGGTCTCCTGCTGCGCCTCAGATGCCAGCGCCAGTGGCTGGGGCCCCTGGAGTGCCACTGTCTGCCCTGGTCTCCTGCTGCGCCTCAGATGTCAGCGCCTGTGGCTGGGGCCCCTGGAGTGCCACAGTCTGCCCTGGTCTCCTGCTGCGCCTCAGATGTCAGCGCCAGTGGCTGGTGCCCCTGGAGTGCCACAGTCTGCCCTGGTCTCCTGCTGCGCCTCAGATGCCAGCGCCTGTGGCTGGTGCCCCTGGAGTGCCACAGTCTGCCCTGGTCTCCAGCTGCGCCTCAGATGCCAGCGCCTGTGGCCGGGGCCCCTGGAGTGCCACAGTCTGCCCTGGTCTCCTGCTGCGCCTCAGATGCCAGCGCCTGTGGCTGGTGCCCCTGGAGTGCCACAGTCTGCCCTGGTCTCCTGCTGCGCCTCAGATGCCAGCGCCTGTGGCTGGTGCCCCTGGAGTGCCACAGTCTGCCCTGGTCTCCAGCTGCGCCTCAGATGCCAGTGCCTGTGGCCGGGGCCCCTGGAGTGCCACAGTCTGCCCTGGTCTCCTGCTGCGCCTCAGATGCCAGCGCCTGTGGCTGGTGCCCCTGGAGTGCCACAGTCTGCCCTGGTCTCCTGCTGCGCCTCAGATGCCAGCGCCTGTGGCCGGTGCCCCTGGAGTGCCACAGTCTGCCCTGGTCTCCTGCTGCGCCTCAGATGCCAGCGCCAGTGGCTGGTGCCCCTGGAGTGCCACAGTCTGCCCTGGTCTCCTGCTGCGCCTCAGATGCCAGCGCCTGTGGCTGGTGCCCCTGGAGTGCCACAGTCTGCCCTGGTCTCCAGCTGCGCCTCAGATGCCAGCGCCTGTGGCCGGGGCCCCTGGAGTGCCACAGTCTGCCCTGGTCTCCTGCTGCGCCTCAGATGCCAGCGCCTGTGGCTGGTGCCCCTGGAGTGCCACAGTCTGCCCTGGCCTCCTTGCTGCAGGTTTATTTGCATACCAAAATATGCCAACATGGTGGGTCAACTTACGGGTGGTCCAAGGGCAGGCAGCCCCTATGCTCTGTTGCCTGCCCACCTGAAGAGACAAATTGCACCGTGGCACTAACCAATTGGTGCTTACCAATTTTGGGGGAGGCTTTACCCCTTCCCACCTTTAGACCACCAGTCCACCCAATTACTCTCTTCCCTTGAGGGGGCGGAGCGTATCCAGGCAGCCCCCAGTTGCTCAGGTTTACAACCACCCATAGGACTAACTGGGCGCCATCACTCCTCCAGGGTCCACCGCGAGCACTTCCCGGGGATAGTTGGCCTTTACACCCTTGTTATGCTCCTGAAGAGGGTACCCCTATGTACCTTTCAGCCTCTGGTTCGCCCTGTAACCTTGGACCCTTGCAGCGCAGTGCTCTGAGTGTGAGCTGCTGATAGTTCCGTAGTGCCCAGAGCTGCAGCGTGCAGTGCCTTTGACTCTTGAAAGAAGATGTTTGGAACATCACATTGACGGGCAGATTCCACCGCTACTTGCAGGACGCCGGAGCTCGTGCGCTGGAGAGTAGGCCGCGGTGCAGATCAGAGCATTAATTGGAGACCAGCCAACGTCATCAGCTCGAGAAAGCATTGATCCCGGGCTCTGAGGTGATGCACCAGGCTCCCAGCGTGCAAGTGTATGCACGTAAAGGCGTAAACACGAAATACATGTGCACAAGTGCGCCTGTGCACGCAAACAAATACACAATGTGAGCTCCCTAGTGTACATGCCTGTGAACACACAAAACACACTCCCCAGTGTGCTTAGTGCAGCCAACACATCATACTGTCCAACCTCGTCAGGATGCGAGTGGATACAGGAGCACACACAACCCTACTAGTGCATGCACAACATAAGCTCCCAACGCGATTGTGCACACAGACGACACATAATACGGATTCTATGGTGCTTTAGTGCATGCAGCGGAATGCACAATACAAACTCTCACCATGCCTGTGCATTCTAGAGAACAAACAATAGAAGCTCACCTGGGTGGATCGGTGGCGGATTCCAGAAAGGACGAAGGCTCTGTGGATGACTGCAGGACGATTTATTACGATCGGCCTACTGATGTCCAGTGCCCACATCTTCGTCTAAAGTGGTATATATAATATTATAACCAGTGGACATTTGAATTTAATACAGATTCTCTTGATCTATAAACACATCTCTACTACGTGGCAATGCTGATTTATAACTACACGGAGTCTGCATCACCCACATCCTAGAGCTTTCGAGACTTAATAAAAGATTCGGCCAAGTTATACATCAAGTTTTTACAAAGACATCTGATACATGGAAAGGCACCATATAGACTCCTGATGTGGAAGATTGACTGAAAAGCATTGCTTTTGAGTAAACAAGCCCTGAAGAAGTCCCAACGGGACGAAACGCGTCGGCTGTACGGTGTTAACGATTGAAAATAAAGACTTTTGAAAAAACAAGAAAAATATCACCTTTCAGCGATTCATTAATAATATTGTGTCTTGAAGAATATTGTGATGCACCTTTGCGGTTGTTTTACAATAGAAGCTCACCAGTGTGCTAGTGCATGCAGGAGAACACACAATAGAATCTCACCAGTGTGCTAGGGCATGCAAGAGAGCACAGAATGCAAGCTCCCGATATGCTAGTGCCTGCAAGAGAACACATGTTACAAGGTCCCGGTATGATGGTGCATGCAAGAGAGTACACAATACAAGCTCCCGGTGTGCTAGGGCGTGCAAGAGAGCACACAATGCAAGCTCCCTGTGTGCTAGGGCATGCAAGTGAGCACACAATGCAAGCTCCCAGTGTGCTAGTGCATGCAAGAGAGCGCACAATAGAAGCTCCCAGTGTGCGAGGGCATGCAAGAGAGCACACAATGCAAGCTCCTAGTGTGCTAGGGCATGCCAGAGAGCACACAGTGCAAGCTCCCGGTGTGCTGGTGCATGCAAGAGAGCACACAATGCAAGCTCCCAGTGTGCTAGGGCATGCAAGAAAGCACACAATACAAGCTCCCGGTGTGCTAGGGCGTGCAAGAGAGCACACAATGCAAGCTCCCTGTGTGCTAGGGCATGCAAGAGAGCACACAATGCAAGCTTCCCAGTGTGCTAGTGCATGCAAGAGAGCGCACAATAGAAGCTCCCCGTGTGCTAGGGCATGCAAGAGAGCACACAATGCAAGCTCCTAGTGTGCTAGGGCATGCCAGAGAGCACACAGTGCAAGCTCCCGGTGTGCTAGTGCATGCAAGAGAGCACACAATGCAAGCTCCCAGTGTGCTAGGGCATGCAAGAAAGCACACAATGCAAGCTCCCGGTATGCTAGTGCATGCAAGAGAGCACACAATGCAAGCTCCCGGTGTGCTAGGGCATGCAAGAGAGCACACAATGCAAGCTCCCTGTGTGCTAGGGCATGCAAGAGAGCACACAGTGCAAGCTCCCGGTGTACTAGGGCATGCAAGAGAGCACAGAATGCAAGCTCCCGGTGTGCTAGGCCATGCAAGAGAGCACAGAATGCAAGCTCCTGGAGTGCTAGGCCATGCAAGAGAGCACAGAATGCAAGCTCCCGGTGTGCTAGGGCATGCAAGAGAGCACAGAATGCAAGCTCCCGGTGTGCTAGGGCATGCAAGAGAGCACAGATTGCAAGCTCCCGGTGTGCTAGGGCATGCAAGAGAGCACACAATGCAAGCTCCCGGTATGCTAGGGCATGCAAGAGAGCACACGTTACAAGCTCACCAATGTGTTTGTGCATTCAAGAGAGCACACAATGCAAGCTCCCGGTGTGCTAGTGCATGCAAGAGAGCATACCTGGCCATAGTGCAACATTGGTGGGAAAGGCTCGACTAGTGCGCGTCATGGCAGGTGACCTTCTAGGATTTCCCCCTCCCCACATCCCCATTCCAGATTCTTACTGGTTCTTAGGCCTTGTTTTTAGATCTCGAGAGGGTCTCCCCAAAGAAGCAGGGGTGCACCAGGCCCGTCCGGGGTCCGAAAAAGAAAGTGCACTCTTTGCTGTCTGGGGTCTCGGGTAGTGCATCTATCAAAGGGGAGAGGTTCGGGTGGGCAGAGCCTTTTGGGTGCATGCCTGTCCTACGTCTGCCATTTTCGGACTCATCCCTAACATGAGCACGGAGAAAAGGTTGAGAAATGTCAATATCTGTCTCCCTAATGTAGCACTTAACAGTGACATGTGACCTGTTTCATGCACCTACATATTTTTGAAAGTATGGAAACTTAATTACAGAGATAAAGTGATTCGTCCAGGGTCACTCTATTTGCTCGGGAAGTGGTAACGCCAGGATTATAAATCAGGTTAGCTGGATCTCCAGTCAATAAATCAACAGCAGGCCACTTTTCCTTACCCCAGAGGACTGACCTTCGAGCCTCCTGTCTCTGTGTCAGGGGGGGTAGGGGGGAGGAGGGGGGGTCACTTCTGATCCACTTCTATAGACACTCGACTCCTGCGATCAAAGCTCTGCGGTTAATTTCCCCAGGGGCTGTTTAAAGGAGGCCTCACGGCGCAGGCGTGGGTAGCTGCTTCAGGGGTCTGAGTGGGAGGAGGGGAGGGACAGAGCAAGAGAGAGAAGGGGGGGGGCACAGAGGGCACGGTGTAGTGAGAGTAATCAGGTTATGAAGGACATTTAAAAGCCATGGTTTGCAGTTTGGGGAGTACTGGGGCAGACAAGAGGGGACCCCAGTCTCTCGTCTCCAGAAAGCATGCACGCGACGCTACGTGACGCGACGCGATGCTACGTATGATTAGACGTAAGGATGCAGGTTAGCACAGGAGCTAGAGGCAGAATAAACCATTTGGACAGCCTAATTCTTCTTGTGTTTACCGCATCCGCACCAGCAGAGAACCCCCTCCCCCCCCCCCCCCCCCCCCCCCCCCCGCCCCCCAGCACAGCGTTTCTTCGAGCTATCGAACTCTGGCAGTGATTGAATGAATGACTGAATGCATCTTACAGGCCTGCCTCTTCTGGGCAGCCCCTGCAGTGCCAACAGTGTAACCATGATAAAAACATACCGCTTTGTATACTGCGTTATATCTCTGTGTTACAGTGCTGGGTCCCTGCGAATAGCAGATGTCACTAGTAGCAGTATTCATGTTACTCAATTTAACACTTTTCGAAGGATGGAAGTGATTTAAATTTGGGAGCCGTTGCTAAGGTTTAGTGCACAGTATCACCGCTTTCAATTGTTACAATTTGAAATATGCGCCATACACCAAATTGTTTTCTTAATCACCGGAAACTTCGGTGAGTCTTCTGAGGAGGTGGGTGGAGATGCCGGCGTGGACAGCGTTGCCATAGTCGAGGCGGCTGGTGACGAGGGCCTGCGTGACAGTCTTTCTGGTGTTGACTGGGATCCATCTGAAGATTCTGCTGAGCCTGCAGAGGGTGTAGAAGCAGGAGGCGGCGACGGCGTTGACTTTTTGTTTCATGGTCAGTTCGCTGTTGAGTATGATGCCTAGGTTGCGTGCATGGTCTGTCGGCTCGGGCGTGGGTCCGAGTTCCGCTGTGGTCCATATGGATGTGTTTTTTCCAAAGATCAGTACTTCTGTCTTGTTGGAGTTAAGTTTGAGGTAATTGGCTGTCCTCCAGTTGGCTTCGTTGGTCATGGCAGCGCAGATTTTAGTTCTGGTGGTGGAGAGGTCTTCGGTGAGCGAGAGCATAAGTTGATTGTCTGTGTAGGAAATTATGTTGAGGCCATGGGATTTGAAGATGTCTGCGAGGGAGGTCATATAGGTGTTGAACAAAGTGGGGCTGAGGGATGATCCTTGTGATACGTCTCATATGATGTTCTTGGGTTCGGAGGTGAAGGTAGGCAGCCGGATGCTCTGAGTGCATCCTGTAAGGAAGGAGGTGATCCACTTGAGGGTGTTTTGCTGTATGCCGTTGTTCTAGAGTCTGCTGATGAGGATATGGTGGGATACGGTATGTTACGCAGCAAAGAGGTCGAGGAGGATCGGGTCTACTGTCTCCCTGTGGTCGAGGAGGGTTCTGAGGTCATCTGTGCCACTGATCAGCGCGGTCTCTATGCTGTGGTTGGCACGGATCCTGATTGGGAGGCATCCAGCAGGAGGTTCTGTTCCAGGTGTTCGGTGAGCTGTCACTTGATGGCCTTCTTGAGTATTTTGGCAGGGTAAGGGAGGAAGGAGATCGGTCAATAATTTTGGAGTTTGCTGGCCCCAGCGGAGGGTTTCTTTAGAATGGGCCTGGCCTCCTCATGTTTCCATCTGTCCGGGAAGGCTGCTGTGGTGATGGAGGAGTTGTTCATGGTGAGTTCAATGGTGATTTGGTTGGTTCTGAGGTTGAAGAGCCGATGGGGCTAGGGTTAGTGTGTGCCCCTGAGTGGGTCGATGACATGAAGGCCATGGTGGAGTGTGTGGTGAGTGGAGACCGTATGTGATCATTTGGCTGATGTGCGCTGGTTGGCCGAGGGTTTTGAAGTTGAGAGTAGTGGATTGGGGATTGAAATTGTTGTAGATGGTGGCAATCTTGCCTTGGAAGTAGTCGGAGAGGGGTCTCAGAGTTACTGGGAGAGGTGGATTGTGTTCTCTGTGGCCGCCCGGTTGGAGAATTCCTTGACTATTTCGAATAGTTCTTCCGTGTGGTTGGCTGCTGTATTGATGCAGACTGTGATGGCCGTCCTTTCGGCTTCCTTGATGTGTAAGTGGTAGTTGGTGAGACCTACTTTGTGAGCGGCTCTGTCGGAGGGGTTTCTTGTGGAGCATCATCGTTTCTTGAGAAAATAGCAGTTGCGCTTGGTGTTCTGAGCTCTGGAGTGCACCAGCTGGCTTGCTTTGAGGTTTTGTTGGTTTTTGCTGGTTTCATCTGAGCAACTCTGTCGGCACATTTGGTGATCCATGTTGAGAAGTTCTGGACGGCTTGTTCTAGGTCTGATGAAGCTTCTGATTGGGTGGTGCTGAGTGCCTGAGTCCACTGTGTCTTTGTTACCTTGCCGCAATTGAGGTGGAAGGAGCTGTGATGCTCGATGATGATGTGCAGAGCGCCGGAGATGGTGAAGTGAACTATGGCGTGGTCGGACCAAGTGAGTTCTACGATGTGGCTGAATTTGACTCTGTAGCTGGAGGTGAAAATTGGGTCAAGTGTGTGGCTGGCTTTGTGCATGGGTTCGGTGACCAGTTGGGGTCAAGGGCGTATACGAGGATGCCTCTTATCATTGTTTTGGCATCAGTCTGTAGTTGTCGTGTCCCATGATAGGTATGTGGTTGTCGTTGGTGGCGATGCATCGGATGGTTTCCTTGAAGATGATGGCGATGCCTCTGCTGCGTTTGTTGGTGCGGTCTCAGTTTATCATCTTGTAGCCTTCCGGTCTTTTTTATTTCTTGCCTGCTGGTTTGCGTGTGGGCAACAGTTTCTTAAGTCTAATATTTGTTTATGTGCCAAAGTGTGTACGTGTTTTCAACATAATGCAAGAAACTGTATTTTGATAAATGCCAAACATTTTATACCAAAGCCGCCCATCTGTGAGTAACTGTTATTGACGGCATTTAGTCCCCTGTGAACATATACTGTCGAGATTGACATCTTAATTAATGACTTGATTCAGATTTTGACAACTGGAAATTCCATCTGCTGTTGTGGGACATTTTCTCCCTCTGCCAAGGTGGCAGAGAGAAATCTGTCGCAATTCGTGTTGTCTTTCAGAAAGGCAAAGACCCCCATCAAAGTGGCTGCGTCTCCTACGAACATAGCGCTTAGAGAGGCTTCCGCTGGTGGAAACGGTGCTAAAGCTCTTGTTCGGCAGTACCACCACCAAAATGGGTCCTGGAAATGTACCCTCAAATTGCAGGAAAGATCTCAACTTCTGAAGACCTATATTTGTCATCCCCGGAGGCACTCGTTCACTCTGAGGAACAGTCTCTCTCCACAGGGCAGCACCGTCCCTCCAGAAAGCAAGAACCCTAAGAAGACGCCTTCTCAGACCGAGCACTCAGAGTCTGGAGTTCTACCTCCTTACCCCAACCTCCCACCCGACAAATCATTTGTTACTATTTAGAGGTGGGCGTGCCACAAATTAACAGGGGGTGCCAAGCCAAGTGTCTGGATGGGCTCTAAGAGCCCGTGATCGACCCAAGCACTGAAAATGTTTGGTGTGTAAACTGTGCAACAAACAACATATCAAAAATATGATTGAAACTCCTCAAAATGTTAAAAAATGTATTTCTTTGATACGCAGAAGAACTTCAACTTAGTACATCAGATTATCCTCATCACTGCGGCGCGAATTCCGCTGCAGTGCTGAACATTCCGATCGCGGTCATGACTGCTCCTGGCCGTCATCAGCACACGCCCACCGTGACTCATGTCGGCCGGGAGCCGTCATGAGCATCGAAGAGGTTATACCACTGCATTGAGAAGCAATTTTTGACAGTGAGAGTTTTTAAACATGAACTTAGAGATATTCATGCCCCGCCAAGATGGCGATGCCTTTAGTGAATTAAGAAGCACGTCAGTTGTCATGTGCACCCCTTTATGCGGCTGAGATCCCACATAGGGACCATTACAGACTATGTAAATCCGGCCCAAGAGATGTGCTTGTGTAGCAAACACCCTGAACTCACGTTTTTCAAAGCGCTCTCAATTGCAATAGGGAAAAAAGGAAGCACAGAGAAATAAAATATCTGCCTAAGATCACACAATATGACCAAGAGGGGAGCCAGGAAAAATCTCTAGCTTTCTGATTTACATTGTGTCGTTCAGGCTTTAGTCGGGTATCTTTATCCCTTTCATGTTTCACATCAAAGGTTATGTTTTGTTTTAGTTAGTTCTTGTGTTAGTCAAGTCAATGATACTTATGTTTGATTTCGTTAAAAAAAATCGTAAAAGATTGTAAAAACACGTTGTACACAATAATTGAAAGCAATGATTTGAAAGATGCAAAGAAGTAAAAAACACTGTTGTCATTACTCAATCCCTGTTAACAATTACAATAAATGTTATATTTATAATCAGTGCGGTTTTAAAGTGCTAGGATATTTCATTGAGGAACGATCAAAAATTAGTGCATGAAAAGGTGAGCTCCTGTCAGTCTGTCTTGTGAGAGCCATTCAAATTGATTCTTGTATTTTGTCTAGTTCTTTGGCTGCCATTTCCCAAAGCGTAATAGCTTTGCAGGACAGTTGCACTCACAGGCCTCCCAGACATTCTATGACAGCTGCTCTGTATGTCCTTAATTGTTTTTTTTCTAAAAATCTCACAAAGGACAATTTTCCGGGTTTCTAAAAGCAAGGGGCAGATGCATAGAAGGTGTAGTAATGTCTCATCTCCCTGTCCACACAGTCTGCATTCTTTCGTCGGCCATATGCATTTCCATTTCGGGGTCAGATCCTTCGTGGGGAAGTGCCCCAACCGTAGCATTGTCGGATAGTGCTTTTTATGGTGTGAGAAGTGTTCTGACAAGTATTGTTGTGGTTTCAGCGTCTGATACGATTGAATCACTGCCCGTGCATGTTTTTTTGTTGCAAATGCAGTTTTGTCCATTAACAGAGACATTCGTTTGGTTGCCGTGTTCGCCACTTTTTTGAACACGGACTAGGAGGTGATTGTATGCCAGGCCTCTTCAAGGTGTAGGTCTGCAAGTGATTATTTTAGTATACTAACGATGAAATTATTTTGTCTCGCTTGCTGTTCAATTTCTGCTTGCCTCATCCGCCAGTAATATTTGACCACCACTCCTTGTCGGGCTGGTTTCTGGTTTTTGAGCCCGTATTCCAATCGAATCTGTGACAGAGAGATGTGTTGTGGAATTGAAAACAGATTTGAAAACAGATTCTTAAAGAGACTCGACTGGGCTTGGTTTAAAGCGGCTGCATCTTTTGTAGTCATCAGTTCTGACCCGTAAGATATAGTTGGAATGAATTTTGCTGCAATTACCTTTAACAGGTGACCCGTTGAGCAGTCTTTTAACTTCCTCTCTAGAATTTTAAAGGCGTAGTGGAGTTGTTTTGCCTTTTTTTTCTCTTGGTTCAGCTGGTTGTTAAAGTTGAGGTTATGTTCAAGTTGAAACCCAAGGTATTTGTATGAATTCACCTGGGATATTGGTTTGCCATCTAGATTCCAGATGAATTTACCTTTTGACCCTGCTTTCTGATGTTTGGAAAAACATAGCACCTTAGTTTTCTTGTGATTTATTGTTAATTGGGCTGTGATCATGTATGCTCCTAGTTGGGCCATTGATCGCTGCAGGCCTATCGGTGTTTGAGATAGAAGAACAATGTCGTCTGCCTATTGGAGGCTAGTGATTGGCGTGTTGCCCAATTTATGGGGGTCAGTTTGAACTTGTTGGAGATGTTTCTCAAGGTCAGCAGTATAGATGTTAAAAAGGCAGGGGGCCAACACACACCCCTGTTTTAATCCATTTTTTGTTGGAATCTTGCTCGTTATACTGCTCTCGTCTCCTTTCTTTACTTGTACCCACATGTTTGAGTAAAGGTTTATTATCGCCACCAGAAGTTTGGTTGGTAACCCCCAATTTTGCATTTTGGCCCATAACCTTGCTCTTGGTACTTTATCGAACGCTGCTTTAAGGTCGATGAAGCACGCATGCAGAGTCTGTGATTTTGCGTGTGCTTGTTTCGCTAGAAGAGTAACCGCTGAGATGTTTGTAAGGGTGCCCGTTCCAGCCCGAAATCCGGTTTGTGTATTTGGCATCAGATTTGCACGGCTCACCCATTCTTCTAGATCTGCCAGCAGGTTCGAAGCATAAATCTTAGCCTCAACGTCAATTAGTGCAATCATTCTATAATTGCCGGGGTCCGAGCGTGAACCTGATTTATATATAGGGTTTAAGATGCTTCCTCGCCAGGAGTCGGGGATTGTGCTTGATGTTGGCACGTGTGTGAAGAGCGGAGTAAGGATATAACTGACCAGAATGAGGGGTCGTGCCGGAATAAAGCGTTTGGCAAACCGTTCGGCCCTGGAGATCCTTCATGCCTTACGTTTTTTATGATGTTTAGGACCTGCTCTTGTGAGATCTCCAGGATGAAATCAGGGCGTTCTGACTTTACTATGTCATGGGATATTCCTACATTAGAGACTCCGTAATTTGCAATGTCAGTAGGTGGAATGGCGTTGTATGTATGTTCGATGTGTGCTCTCCAGGCATCCTCCATTATTTCTGAGTTATAATGGTGTTTCTTGCCATTTGATATCTGGTTAATGACTTCTCAGAAGCGCTTGGAGTCTCTTTGTTTGGTGGCAAGATGGAGTTTTGCCCAAAGCAGTTCACTATAGTTTTCCTTAGCCACCTTGATGTCCCTTATTAGATTTTTTCTTCATTTTGATATTAGGGAGAGAATGCCCTGTGAAGGTTTTGAACCTCGAGTTCGTAGTTGTCTTAAATGTTTATTCAGTTGTTTTTTTTGTTTCCTTGAGGTATTATTAAACCACGCTGACTCCGCTGACCTTCCTACTTTGCGGCCGGTGCCTTTTCTTGTGAATTCCTTATTTAGATCATGTGCGAAGGATACCCAGGCCGTTATACATCATGGTTAAACTTTAAAGCTTTCTAGACGAGCAGTGCATATGGCCATGATATCACCTATATTTTCCCTTTTCCAAGTTAGTCTTTCAGATTGTAGCATTGTGTTTGTTGGGACATTGCTTTATCTGGTATTGGATTTGCTGTGCTTATATGCAAGGAGAAGGTTTTGAGGATAGTGGTCGCTTTCTGTCCTTTCTATTATTTGAAAATTTGAGATGTGTGAGAGGATGTTGTGATCTGTTGGTGTATAATCAATGGTAGATCCTGTTTTTTGCGTGACCCTGGTGTATGCTGGGAGACACCCCGGCGAGACTTGTCTGTTCAATATGCACATAGACTGTTCCTCCATCAGGGATGTGCATCTGTTACTGTGTGTATCACCTCGTTTGCTAGGTCGAGTGTGGCCTGTTGATCTTTCATTGCGGCCTTGTAGTAGATTCATATTGAAATCTCCTGACAGTATGATGTTGGCCTGAGGGTGGACACGTTTGAGGGTAGCCAGTGTTGCAGATAAGGTCTCGATACATGATCTCTTTTGTTTCGGTTATGGGTGGATGTAGACATTCAATATTAGCAGGCTAAAAGAGGGTGCGGCCTCTAGTTTGAGACATAACATCCAAGCTGACATAACATCCAAGCTACAGAAACTTGCCATGAGGTGTATGTAGAGACAAAGATGGAAAGGCCCCCTTTTGCTCTTCTGTGTTTCGATTCTCTTTTTGCCGGAATTAGATATTTTTTATATCCCACCATTGGTGAAGGGTTTATCTGCCACGTCTCTTGAAAAAGAAGGTCATACTGTTGAATGAATTCCATGAAGTCGGGATCTTCTGGTTTTGTGCTTAGGCCATTGACGTTCCAGGAACAAATGATGCGGTCGTTGTCTGGTTTTGTTCCTCTGGTTAAATCTAAGCATGCCATTCTGTCGATGGCTCCGGTTATGTTTGTCTGCCTATGACCTGTATGCTTGTTTGCTTCAGGGTGAGCAAACGCAATGGTGATTTTCCTTCCAGTTTGGACTGTGCTCTTTGTTGTGCTGTGTCCATCCGGGCCTTTCGCACCTCTCAGCATACTCTCTGGTGGGTTTAATAGTTGTAGCCGACTCGGGTAATGGGGGAGACTGATTTTTTATTTCTATGCCCCATTTTGCAAATGACTCCTGCTTCCGCCAGATCAGCTCGATGGTAGAATTATCAGAGAAAGTTGCTGTGGTAATATTGTGACCGGTTGGGTTGGGATTACGTTTAAACTCTATGCTTTCTAGGTTTCTGGTGTTGATGTGACTCAAGGAAGGGAGTGCTTTAAATAGTTTTAGTAATACACTTCTGTTAAGAATATTGTGGGTTCCCCTTGAGACGTAGTGGGGGATAAAATCCAACTTTTTATAGTCAATGATGAGGTCAGGCGAGACCGGCCACTGTTCGATTTCCACACTGTTTCCGATTTGTTTCTCCTCCGTGATTTGTCCTGGAGTGATCGGGCCATGATTATGAACATTTTGATCATTAGATGTACTATTTTGGTTGTATGTGTTGTTATACTTTACAGTTGTTGCTGCGCCACTTCCCCTACGGTGATTGTTTGTTATTTTATGATTGATCCTTACCTCGTCGTCGCCCTCCTTGTGTGGGATGGCATCCTTTGCACTGGTTGAGATGACTTCTGACGTGTTAAGACCATTTGTGGTGGTGGGTTTAATGGTTTGTGTGGCCTGGGTTGATGAGTGCTGTTTCTTTTCTTTTTTTTTAGGCTTGAATATGCTGTATTCTTTTGGTGACTGCGAGTGTCCTGTTATGGGTTCGAATTGACTTATTGAGATAGAGATCTTGTTAGTGGATGGGGAAGTTTCAACCTCTAGGCTGACACCCTCAACGTTTGTTGATATTGTCTCAACTTCACTTTGAGTCGCGTCTTGCTTCTTCGTTGTGCTGTTTGCATTCTGTCCCTGTCTTTGTTTTTTCCCATTTCTGGCCTTTCTCAAGCATTTTCTTTCCCGCTTGGATAGTGGGGCTATTATTTTTGGTGACTTGGGACTATGATCAGTTGATGGAGTGGCCAGGGGGCCTGGGTTGCTTAAGACTACTGTTGGTGGTGATTTATTAATATTTCCCGGTGTTTGGGCTAGGTTGGACTCCAGTGCTTTTACATTTTGCTCCTTGAGGGGGCTAGGACAAGCCGGATCCTTTTCCCTAAGTGTTTCTTTCATTTTGTTGACCGGTGGGTTGGTCTTGAATGCGGTGTCCCTTGAAACCCCCAATAATTCAGACATTAAACCTGGAACTACAGCTAATTGATCTATTATTTAAGTGCAGTGGCAATGACATATTTGAAAAGTAGTTTCTCGGTCTTGCTGCACCCTCGTGATCATGTCGCTGAAGTTTTGCAACTTTTGTTCAACACCCTGTACGTGGATAGCTAAGATGTATAAGAGATCCACTTGGGTGTCTAACTTGTCGGCGTGATAGATCATAGCTTTACCGATGGTGTCCAGGGTATTTAACAAGTGCGTCCAGACTATTGTCGGTGGCGATCTGGCTTTCTACTCCTGTACTAATTGGAGGTCCGGAGACAATACATTCAGTGAATCCGAAACCTCACTTGGTTTTTCCCTTTTTTGTGAATACGGCACAGTGGGGGAATTTTCAATGTTTTTAAAATTGAAGGACGTGTCATCATATTTGTTAGAAAATGGGAGATCCTGGCCACTTCTATACACTGTTGCCAATAGGTGATGAGGCGTAGTGTGTTGGTATTGCTTCTTGTTGTTTATTTCAACAGGGTCCTTGTCGTCTATAGGCGTAGGTATACGTTTGTTTCCAAATGGACTGAGGATGTTTAAACTCGTCTCATGTGTTGGAACTGCCTCATTGCTGCAGTGGCGGCTAAGTGCTGTTTGTTTTTCCTGCTGCAAATGAGATTCTGAAATGGGTGGATGATAATGATAGTGTATTAATGCCTCCGTGGCTTTAGTTTTGTGGCTTTGTCCCCTTTCTAGAGGAGTTTTGGTTGTGTAGAGTCGCGAGTCTTGGGCTTCACTGTTTGTCGCATTTTGGTGGCCTGGTCCCGTTTCCCGAAATTCCTCTATTTCGTGATTTTGGCTCTTGCTGCTGCTTCTCTCCCAGAGAGACTTTGTGGCGACTTCACTTTGAGTGTCGGTGGTATCTTTGCTGATTTTGTAATATTCAGGGCATTCGAGTTCAGTCTGATCCTGTTTACTCTTGATGGTTTTTGTCGCCACTTTTAAGAAATCAGTGATCAGCGCCCGTTTACTGCTATTCGGGCATGAATGATGCCTGGAAGGTGCCGGTGGAGTACCTTTCTTACCACCTTCAAGAGCTACGTGTGGGGCCGACTCAATTAATTTTTTGCTGGTGATAGGCTTGTTGCTTGTCTTTGCAGGGGTCACTGCGCTGATGAAACTCCAAACGTGTACTGCTTGTCGCAGTTTATTTGCGTTGGCTCTGTTTGGTTCGCTCCTCCCTGCAAGGAGCCAAGTGGGCTGCTGGTTTCCTCCGCGGTCAATGCCAGGGTGCCTTCCTTTTCCCCTTCCTTTTTGGAGTTAGCTAACAAATGTTTGTCTTTTTTCTCCCCCCTCCTCTTGTCCTTCCAGACCTCATAGTGAGTTTGTTGCTTTTTCACCTAGTGATCCGGGATTGTGTGCTTGGTCAGAGTCTCTTGGGGAGGGGTTTGCTTGACGAGTTTTGGTGTTTGGGTCGCTTGCCGGAGCTTCCTGCAGCTTCCAGCGGCTCCCGCGGTACAGGAACTCTGTACCTGCCCCACTAACTCAGCTCTTTAAAGTGCTGAGGAAGGTTTTCCTGAGTAGATGGGGAGTGAGATTAGGAAAGTCCAGTGCTCACCTCACCACGCACCTCAGCACTTTGGTTATCACTTAACCCCTTCGATGCTCATGACGAGCTGAGCTCGTCATGAACAATGGGAATAAATCGTGGCCAGCACAGGAGGGGAAACCATCAGCAATGATGGTGTTAAGGTGTCCTGGTTGGGGCTCTGATAGGGATTCTCAAAAATTGGTCTTTCCGTCCACTGGTCTGACTGCCTTGATTCCTGATGGCTGTGCCACCTGCCCGTGGAGCAAGATGGCGAAGCAAAGTGGAGCGGTGCTGGAGCGAACAGTGGGGCTGGAGCCGGGCGTGAGCTTGATCGGCATGGCCTCCTCGGCGTCTCCCTGCTCGCGGCAGTTGGCGAACGGTAAAACGAGGATCTGGATCAGCCTGGGGTCGGTTGGACTCTGTGTGTTTCTCTGCGTGGCTGCTCGATGCGTTCTCTATTCACCTGGCTTGACCTGGCAGGAAGTTCTTCTGTTATTTCTTGGCACATTAAGTTAGACGTTCGCGCGTGCATGGCAAGCAAAAGCAACATGGAAGCTCGGCTCGTTTTGGGGTCGAGGGTCCAAGTGGACCTCGAGCTGAGCCAGGCCTCTGGCTCAAGCTTTCAGTGGCTCGCACACCTCTAGTGCGTTTACAGAAGAGCTTAAAGTCCTATTCTACCAATCTACTCACTCATGTATTCATTTTTTTTTGTTATATAGCGGTGACCTAGTCATCAGGCAAAGAGCGCTTACAGGTAACGAAGCATGGGAAAAGTAACACATAACCAGTGAAACATAGATTCCTGATACAGACACATTGGGGGGGAAATGACATTTGAGTCAGCCAGGAGAAAATAAAATCTGAAGAGAGGAGTTTTTAGGTCTTTCTGGAGAGCAAGAAGGTACGATGCAGTCCAACGACACTCTCTGATTGTCGGTGGTGATCTGGCTTTCTCCTCCTGTAATAATTGGAGGTCCGGAGACAGTAAATTCAGTGAATCCGGAATCTCACTTGGTTTTTCCCTTTTTTGTGAATACGGCACAGTGGGGGAATTTTCAACGTTTTTAAAATTGAAGGACGTGTCATCATATTGGTTAGAAAATGGGAGATCCTGGCCACTTCTATACACTGTTGCCAATAAGTGATGGGGCGTAGTGTGTTGGTATTGCTTCTTGTTGTTTATTTCAACATGGTCCTTGTCGTCTATAGGCGTAGGTACATGTTTGTTTCCAAATGGAATGAGGATGTTTAAACTTGTCTCATGTGTTGGAACTGCCTCATTGCTGCAGTGGCGGCTAAGTGCTGTAAATGAGATTCTGAAATGGGTGGATGATAATGATAGTGTATTGATGCCTCCGTGGCTTTAGTTTTGTGGCTTTGTCCCCTTTCTAGAGGAGTTTTGGTTGTGTAGAATCGCGAGTCTTGGGCTTCACTGTTTGTCGCATTTTGGTGGCTTGGTCCCGTTTCCCGAAATTCCTCTATTTCGTGATTTTGGCTCTTGCTGCTGCTTCTCTCCCAGAGAGACTTTGTGGTGACTTCACTTTGAGTGTCGGTGGTATCTTTGCTGATTTTGTAATATTCAGGGCATTCGAGTTCAGTCTGATCCTGTTTAGTCTTGATGGTTTTTGTCGCCACATTTAAGAAATCAGTGATCAGCGCCCGTTTACTGCTATTCGGGCATGAATGATGCCTGGAAGGTGCTGGTGGAGTACCTTTCTTACCACCTTCAAGAGCTACGTGTGGGGCCCACTCAAATTTTTTGCTGGTGATAGGCTTGGTGCTTGTCTTTGCAGGGGTCACTGCGCTGATGAAACTCCAAAAGTGTACTGCTTGTCGCAGTTTATTTGCGTTGGCTCTGTTTGGATCGCTCCTCCCTGCAAGGAGCCAAGTGGGCTGCTGGTTTCCTCCGCGGTCAACGCTGGGATGTCTTACTTTTCCCCTTCCTTTTTGGAGTTAGGTAATAAATGTTTGTCTTTTTTCTCCCCCTCCTCTTGTCCTTCCAGACCTCATAGTGAGTTTGTTGCCTTTTCACCTGGTGATCCGGGATTGTGTGCTTGGTCAGAGTCTCTTGGGGCGGGGTTTGCTTGACGAGTTTTGGTGTTTGGGTCGCTTGCCGGAGCTTCCTGCAGCTTCCAGTGGCTCCCGCGGTACAGGAACTCCTTACCTGCTCCACTAACACAGCTCTTTAAAGTGCTGAGGAAGGTTTTCCTGAGTGAGATGGGGAGTGAGATGAGGAAAGTCCAGTGCTCACCTCACCACGCACCTCAGCACTTTGGTTATCACTTAGAGAGTCCTGGTTGGGGCTCTGATAGTGATTCTCAAATCTCAAAAATTGGTCTTTCCGTCTACCTGTCTGACTGCCTTGATTCCTGATGGCTGTGCCACCTGGCTGGTGGAGCAAGATGGCGGAGCAATAGTGGCTAGGGAAGGCTGCCTCACAACTCCTCAGCTCCACAACTCCTCCCAGCGCCTCTCTCCGAGGGTGCAAACCAGAAGGGGGGCCGAGGCAGAGATTTCCAGTCTGTTGTTTGTTCACTCCTGCTACCCCCAGTTGGTCCTGTAATCTCACCTCAGTTCGCAATGAGGTGTGGGGTGGGGGACGGCAAGCTGGGGGTACTGCTGCTGCAGCTAGGACCCTCGTTGTCCTCACTACGACTATTGCGGCTGCTGAAAACACCTCACATTCCGGGCGCCGCTGCCGCTGCTGTGGGTGCTGCACAACACTGTAATGTTCTGTGGCAAGGTCACCTGCACCTGGGACCGGGGTCCTCGGCCGATGACACATGCAGCGCGATCAAGGATGGGAGCAGGAGCGTCCAAGCATCCGGAACGGCCAAGGCGGGCACGCCCACTTGCGTTCGGTCCGCTGGGTGGGCACAGCTACGGGCTGGACCGGACCAGACCGCAATCCAGCTGCCCCCGGGGAAGGAGCCCGGTGCCGGAGCGAAAAGTGGGGCTGGAGCTCGATGGCCGCGGCCTCCTCGGCGTCTCCCTGCTCGCCGCAGTTGGCGAACGGTAAAACGAGGATCTGGATCAGCCTGGGGTCGGTTGGACTCTGTGTGTTTCCCTGCGAGGCTGCTCGATGCGTTCTCTATTCCCCTGGCTTGACCTGGCAGGAGGTTCTTGTGTTACTTCTTGGCACATTAAGTTAGACGTTAGCGCGTGCATGCAAGCAAAAGCAACATGGAAGCTCAGCTCGTTTTGGGCTCGAGGGTCCTAGTGGACCTCGAGCTGAGCCCGGCCTCTGGCTCGAGCTTTCAGTGGCTCGCACACCTTTAGTGCGTTTACAGAAGAGCTTAAAGTCCTATTCTACCAATCTACTCACTCATGTATTCATTTTTTTTTTATATAGCGGGGATCTAGTCATCAGGCAACGAGCGCTTACAGGTAACGAAGTATGGGAAAAGTAACACATAACCAGTGAAACATAGATTCCTGATACAGACACATTGGGGGGGGGGAAATGACATTTGAGTCAGCCGGGAGAAAATCAAATCTGAAGACAGGAGTTTTTAGGTCTTTCTGGAGAGCAAGAAGGTACGATGCAGTCCAACGACACTCTCTGATTGGCCAAAAGACTGCCCTGGCAGACCTCAGAGAGACGGGCATATGGAGTGGTAATCATGGACTGGGAGCCATTTGTCAGACTGAAATGGCATTCGGTTTATTTTCTAACGTCGTGGGTGCACAGACTCGATCCCAGGAGTGTGAATTGAGCATCATAATCCGCCATTAAATCCAGCTGTACAACTCTTTCATTCAATCAATCAATCATCAATCATAACATTTGTATAGCGCACTACTCACCTGGCAGGGTCTCAAGGCGCTTGGGGGAAGGGGTCCGCTATTGCTTGAACAGCCAGGTCTTGAGTTGTCTCCTGAAGGCGAGATGGTCCTGGGTCAGCCGAAGATGGATAGGGAGGGAGTTCCAAGTCTTGGCCGCCAGGTAGGAGAAGGATCTACCTCCGGCGGTGGCTCTTCGGATGCGTGGTACGGCGGCGAGGGCAAGGCATGTGGAATGTAGCTGGCGGCTGGGCGTGTAGAAGGTCAAACGGTCGTTGAGGTACGTGGGGCCTAGGTCGTGGAGAGACTTGTGTGCGTGGGTGAGGAGCCTGAACGTGATCCTCTTGCTGACGGGGAGCCATTGCAGGTCCTTCAGGTGGCCGGAGATGTGGCTGCGTCGGGGGATGTCCAGGATGAGTCGGGCGGAGGCGTTCTGGATGCGTTGGAGTCTTTTCTGTAGCTTGGCTGTGGTTCCGGCGTAGAGGGTGTTTCCGTAGTCCAGTCGGCTGGTGACGAGTGCATGGGTGACCGTCTTCCTGGTTTCGGTCGGGATCCATCGGAAGATCTTGCGGAGCATGCGTAGGGTGTTGAAGCATGATGAGGAGACGGAGTTGACTTGTCTGGTCATTGAGAGGGAGGAGTCCAGGATGAAGCCTAGGTTGCGTGCGTGGTCTGTTGGCTTGGGAGTGGCGCCCAGGGCGGGGGGCCACCAGGAGTCGTCCCAGGCGGAGGGTGATGGTCCCAGGACGAGCTACTTCCGTCTTGTCTGAGTTCAGTTTCAGGCGGCTGTTCTTCATCCACTCGGCGACGTCTTTCATCCCTTCGTGTAGACTCGTTCTGGCGGTGGCGGGGTCTCTGGTGAGGGAGAGGATCAGTTGGGTGTCGTCGGCGTAGGAGATGATGTTGAGGTTGTGCTGGCGTGCGATGGCTGCAAGAGGTCTCATGTAGACGTTGAAGAGGGTGGGGCTGAGTGATGATCCTTGCGGTACGCCGCAGATGACTTAGGTTGCCTCGGATGGAAACGGGGGGAGGCGGACTCTCTGTGTTCTTCCGGTGAGGAACGAGGGGATCCACTCTAGTGCCTTCTCTTGGATGCCGATGTTGCTGAGGCGTTGAACTAGGGTGCGGTGGCAGACAGTGTTGAACGCTGCATAGAGGTCCATGAGGATAAGGGCCGCTGTTTCTCCGTTGTCGAGTAGGGTTCTGATGTCGTCGGTGGCTGCGATGAGGGCGGTCTCGGTGCTGTGGTTGGCTCGGAAGCCGGACTGCGAGGGGTCGAGGGATCCGTTCGTCTCGAGGAAGGCTGCAAGCTGTCTGTTGACGGTCTTCTCGATGACTTTGGCTGGAAAAGGGAGGAGCGAGATGGGTCGGAAGTTCTTGAGGTCGGTGGGGTCAGCTGTTGGTTTCTTCAGTAGGGCGTTGAGCTCGGCATGCTTCCAGCTCTCCGGGAAGGTGGCGGTGTTGAAGGAGGTGTTGATGACGTCCCGGAGTTGGGGTGCGATGATGGAGTCGGCCTTGTTGAAGACGTGGTGGGGGCAGGGGTCGGTTGGAGATCCAGAGTGGATGGTGTTCATCGTGTGGGCTGTGTCTTCGGTGGTCACCGTGGTCCAGGTGCGGAGGGTGACGGTGGGGGGCGTTGGTTCGACGGTTGGGTGCGTGGATGGTTCACTGAAGCTGTTGTGGATGTCGGCGATCTTGCGGTGGAAGAATGAGGCAAGAGAGTCGCAGAGATCTTGTGAAGGGTTGATGTCGTTGTTGCCGGTGCTGGGGTTGGAGAACTCCTTGACGATGCTGAAGAGTTCCTTGCTGTCGTGGGCGTGGTTGTCCAGTCGTTCCTTCAGAGATTTCTTCTTGGTGGTGCGGATGAGCTGGTGGTGCTTGCGGGTGGCGTGTTTGAGGTCTGACATGTTGTCAGTGGTCTGGTCGAGGAGCCAGGTTTTCTCGAGGGTGCAGCAGTTTTTCTTGGAATCCTTGAGTTCGTCGGTGAACCAGGAAGCTTTCTTGCTTCTGGGTCTACTGGGAGGGTTCTTCAGTGGCACGAGGTCGTCAGCGCAGGCGGTCAGCCACTTCGTGAAGTTGCGTGCTGCTTCGGTGGGGTCCGTTGTGCTAGCGGGTGGGTTCTGGCTGAGGGAGGTGGTGAGCTGCTCGGCGGTGATCTTGCTCCAGTTTCTGCGAGGAGCCTGTTGCGGGTGGTGGTGGGTCGTGGTTCTTCTGAAGCTGAAGTGGACGCAACTGTGGTCGGTCCAGTGAAGTCCGGTGGAGTGGCTGAAGGTAATGTGCTTGCTGGATGAGAAGACTGGATCAAACGTGTGGCCGGCGTAGTGGGTGGGGGTGTTGACCAGTTGCTTGAGTCCGAGGTTGGCGAGGTTGTCCAGCAGGGCGGAAGTGTTGCGGTCCTTGTTGTTCTCCAGGTGGAAGTTGAGGTCCCCTAGGAGGATGTAGTCAGCGGAGCGGAGGGCGTGCGGTCTGATGAAGTCCGTGATGTCTTCGCTGAATTGTGTACGTGGTCCCGGGGGTCTGTATACGAGGGTGCCTCTGAGGGTCGTCTTTGGGTCGGTGTGTATCTGGAAGTGGAGGTGCTCGGCGGCGGCGAAGGTGTCGTTGGAGTCGGTCATGACGCGGATGGTGTTCTTGTGTACAATGGCGATGCCTCCTCCAATCTGGTTGACGCGGTCTCTCCGGGTGATCTTGTATCCGTCTGGGATGGTGATGGCGATGTCGGGTGCGGAGGAGGCGTTCATCCAGGTTTCTGTGAGGAAGGCGACGTCAGGCGAGGTAGTGTCGAGTAGGTTCCAAAGTTCGATGGCGTGTCTGTGGATGGAGCGGGTGTTGAGCAGGATGCACTTGAGGTTGTTGGTGCTCGGCTTGGTGGCTGCGGTGCAGGTCTGGATGCAGGTGAACTTGCAGGCTTGGCAGGTGAAGGGTCCGTGGGTGCGTCTCGGAGTGGCTCAATGGCAGGCTCTTGTTCGGTCGGGTTTGAGTGCGATGAGGGTTGCGGCGTCATAGGTCCGTCGTGTGGGCTGGCATCGTTGGGGACCAGGGGTCCTGGCGCTGAGCGCGGTCCAGGCGCGGACGGGCGCAGACGGGCTTGCCTTTAGCGTGCCTTCGGCGCACAATCGGCGCGCCCCCTGCGCGTGGGAGTGGGCGACATAAGTAAAGAGCCGGGAGGGCGGGTCAGCTGCGTGACGGCGAATGGGCGGCGGGGCCGCAGGCAGGCAGAGGCGGAAAAGTATCGGCGAGCGGCCGGCTCTGCGGTGGCTGGGTCGCTTCTGGAAGGCAGTCGGCATCAGCAGGAGCAGGAGGGGGCGACCAGGCCTAGGGTAGGCGCAGTGGTCACTCCTTTTCATTCTATAGCATTGTTTGTGTATTTATAGAGCGCTTTATACTCCTGATAAGGCGTCGAGGCGCATTGTTAGTGCAGCTAGAAGGCTGCATGGTGTAAGAGGGCTTGGCTGGAATTGTAACGTGGCCGCGTCATGAAGGCGCGAGGCCCATTTCTAATAAACTGTATTTTGTGTGGACACCTTGACATTTCTTTGCATTTATTTATTTGAAAAGTTTTATAAAGCACGAACACGACAAAACAGGGTATCGGAGCGCTGTACATCGTCGCCTGCTTGTTTCAGCTAGAGCGGGAAGATATAATCGAAATCAGTGTAAACTGTCAGGTACTAAGGACCTAAACATCTTTCATTTTAGAGAGAGAGAGAACAAGCACTTTTCTGGAGCAAACAGGTACTCTTAATTGTGAGTAGCTGCACTTTTATAGTGCCATTAAAAGCACTGTGGGTGTCCAGGAGCTTCATACTCCTTTTTACATTACAGTCGTGATATGTAAGGCCTCGCTCGAGTCCTGCCCAAAAGTGACAAACCTGGTATAAAAGTTTGTTGCATCCAGTTTTGAAATTAAACCCATGGAAGTATCAACTCCAATTGTGAACCGTGAAAGGTTGTGGTGGACAGTTTCCTCTAGGGCCTAAGTGTCCTACAAAATAGTGTTATAAGGGTAAACCTATTTGCAAAAACAGTTGCACAGAGCGTTTCTGCGCCTTATTCTCATTCAAAACTGCGTAATGTGTCATCGGGTACAAAAACTGATGCAAATAACTTACTATACTCTTTTTTAGCCTCCAGCTTTGTCTTTAATTTGATTTAATTTGCGGGTTTCTAACGCGCTAGAATCGACTCCCGAAGGAGTATCTCTGCGCAATAGACCGCTGGGGAACCCTCCTGGCTTTCCCTGTGAGATGGTCCCTACTGGGTATCTCCAAGGTGAAACCAGGCATCCCCGGCGTATGTGGGGGGCCGTTGTGGAGATGAGGCAAGCTAATGCCCAGAGTTGCCGAGTGTGATCCCTGGTTAGAGTAGGCACTGAGGTGAGAATTATCAAGTCCGCTGACCCTGGTCCACGACCCTGCCGCGTCGGGAATTGAACCCTGGTCCCGGGCTGTCCTCTGCTCCCGGGTCTGCCGCCTCTAACCAGTGAGCCACACCACTCCACTTTGCCCTTACACTGTGTCTGTCCCAGATCTGTGAATTCTGTTACTGCTTTCTGCCCCCAACACCCCTACTGGAAGGTTGAATGTTGTATAGAACAGCACTGTCACAATGAGATGAGGAACAGTCCATGTCGCAGAGAGGGGTGGCTGTCTGCTCTTACATGCTGCATCTCAACCATGCAAGCTTCAGTCACATATGACTCACAGTCAACTCATACCTGTCTTTTCTCTCTACAGCTGCCTTGGACCCCTGCCAGAACAACCCCTGCCTGCACGGTGGGGTCTGCGTGTCTCACGACAACATGTACAGCTGCCGCTGCGAGCTGGGCTTCAAAGGAGAGAACTGTGAGATTGGTAAGAATGTGTGACCAGCACTGCAGGCTGGGGTACCCTATGTGAGCTGACATGAGCCTGGCGCAGGGTAATGCTGACCAAGGGGGTTGTATTGATGAGTGTATACGTGGGATTTATAGGGCACACACATGGAGACAAAGAGGGGGTACAGGATCCCAACGCAGGCATATCTGTCAACCTCTTGACTCAAAAATGTGGGTGAAGTCAGGCGTTTAAGAGGGTAACCCCATTAAACTGAATGGAGAACCAACACTTTTATCAGTGGGTATTGTGGGTTTGAAAAGTGGGTGACTCCGTGTTGCAAGGTGTTAGGATTATGTGAAGTGGCTGATGGGCCTTATCGTGTAAAAGTAATGCAGTACACAACGGTTTAACCCTTGGCATCACTATCTCGGTTCTGGTAGAGTGGCACAGAGCAGTCAGGCGTACTTCGAGGAACATGTGTTCAGCATTCACGTTACTAGCATTAACAATAAGTGACACGACTCGAAAGAAACCTTGACCCCAATTTATAAAAGTAGACTGTATTTTCGTATAAATATAGGCACCAAAATAAACTTTTTTCCTAAATACAACAGGAGTTGTGGGTTTTTGAACTATCCAAAACTAAACAGGGGCGGGCGATGAACTCCGCTCGGCCGGCTGAGTTCACAGAGTTTTGCCCACTCCGCGTTCCGCTTGGAGCACGGAGCTCGTCAAAAACTCCGCCATCCGCTGCGTGGCGGAGTTTACCAGCGCTCGCAGCTCCATGCTGACAATAAATTAACTGAGATTAAGAAATAGACCAGCCTCAAGCGTCCTGCCGCTCCTGCGCAGGCTTTGTCGCCATGGAAACTCTTGAAAGAGTGTGTGCTCCAGTACACTCATCACTTCCGGCCATGGTGCGGAATTCAATAGTGTCATCCGGACACAGGTGTTTTTTAAAAAAAATATATCAAGTTTGCAGCCTCCAGGCCTAGGAGGCACGGGGAGGGGGTGGGCTGAACTGAGATAGGATATGAGAGGAGTTAAGCAGAGAAGGAAAGAGTTTAAATCTTCCCAGCCGGCACACCCCAGCAGAAAGCAGTTGAAGAACTTTTAGTTAGGAAAGGGATTTGTCTGATCTTGCAATCTCAGGAGCCCAGCAGCGAAAGGAGCTGCGTGCAACACGTTAATCTTGCGGCCTTGGTGGGGAGGAAGTGATTGGCTTACAATAACACAGTGAGCTGCATCGATTGGAAAATATTACAGCCCTCTCTGGACTAAGCGACCAGCCTGCTGCCCGTAGTAACCATCCTGAGGTTCTCCGTGACCCCTCTGCAGCTTTCATTGATCTCTTTGCAGAGTGCAGGCTTTAGGGCAACCAGCACTTGGTATGCTCACTCGAGAGCCTGCTCAGCCCACGGTGACTTCCCTGTTCCCTTGAGGGGCAGCCAAGTTGGGCCTCGCCATGCCCCTCAGGAGCGTAGTCTTCCAATGAACTACCTACAGACCTTTGCGCCCCAGTGCCTCCTCAGTCCGGGAAGCCCTCTGGAGGGCGCCTTAAGTGTATGCTGCTGGGGGATGGGGAGGTGGGCAAGACCACCCTGCTGTCCGCTAAACCACCAACTGCTACCCCACCCGCTACATCCCCACCGCCTTCAACAACTTCTCAGGTAAGGGGCGGCTTGTGTATTTTTGGAGATAAGTTTGGGGGAAATTCGGGGGTAGATAAGCTAGGACTCAATGCAAATGCACCCAATCCTTTCTATGCACACTAAGCAGTTCCACATAGGAGGGCCTGTTCTCACCTGGAGACCGAGAGTTTGGCATTGTCGTTGCACAACCTTTGTGTCTGGCGCCACTCATGTGAACATGATGATTCGGCCAAAAGATGAGATTTGGGATGCTTCAGCTTTTCACTCCAGACCGCGAGCTGGTTTGGCTGTGCCGACAGTTTGCAAGTTTTGTAAGATTGCTGGTCTCTTTTCTCTTCGAAAGTCTTAGTCTACTCAGGAAGGAGCAATCTCTGACGCTGAGGTTGCCAACTCCGCCCACTCGTGGAACTTGGCGGAATCCACTGAGTTTTTCAGTAATTTCACAGAATTCCGCTGTATGAAACTCCGCGAGCTCCGCCGAGGCATAAAAATAAATGCAATAAATCTTTCAAACTGGTCCCATGGAAGTCAGTGGGGAAAAAGACAGGTGACACTCAGTCCTTTGCAGGGTGGCATCAAACGAACCCTCTTGTGGATAGCACCAAGCGGGTCCCTAGGCCGAGTTCCAACAGTCGTTACTGCGTTGCCTTGCCCAGGGTGGTACGGTGCAGAGTTAACTTGGCTGTCCTTGGTACTGAACGGGATCTGTCACACTTGAAACACTTGACAAAACCACTCTTGGAGATGGAGTGCCACTCTACCCTTGGAGGGTAGAAGCCTTTGGGGTCCTAGGACCCGGGTTCAACAGCTGGATATCTTCTAACTTGCATGGGGGCTCTGGATGCATAGGAAGCTGGCAGCTGTCAATCACCAGGGCAGGTCACGCCAAAGATGCTTTACCACACACTCGACGACTCCAACTTTCGGATGCAGGAACACAGCAGCGGGGTCATTGATGGCATTGGTTGCTGTTGCTGTGAGCGGCTCTTGGGCTGGATGTCAACAGGAGTTGAGAAGTGCTTGAAACTTGGTGAAACCTTAGCCACCACTCTGGGCCTGCAGGACACCCCTTCTCTTTAAGCTCCCTCTTGACAGGCCCAGTGGGTTGCAATTCTTGTCATGCAGCACGTCGATTTTCCTGCAGCTTGCAAGGTACTGGTCCCACCAGTCCACTTCGGTTTCCAGTGTCCACTGGAGTCCCTCTTCTTGGGAGCAACAAGCTTTTGCCACAGACACCCCTCACACAGTTCCAATATATGGTCTCCTCAGGGCACTTAAGTGTCCTATCATCGCACGGCGGCAGAGTCCACGGGCTTGTTGTCAGTGACGGCATCTTCTTTGTACCTCTTCTCGGACTCAAAGTCAGAGCAGAGGTTCCGGTGCCTGGGGAGCCCCTTAAATACTAGTTTAGAGGGTGTTAATGGCGTGAGTACTAGTGGCCAATGGGCTACTGGTCTCTGTGGCTAACCCGCCCCTGAGGTGACAACATCCTTTGAGTGTACGTCACCTTTCTACTCAGAGTATATTTCAGGATCTGCCAACATGGCAGAAGCCTTCCTTGGCTGTATAGACCTCCTAGCTCACCTTAAAAGTGTGGCTAGCCATTTGGGGGTGTATCCCTTCTGACTACCTAATTGTCCCACCTGTCGGGCTCGACAGGGCGGGAAGAGTTTTGTCCTCCACTGAGGGGTTACGTATAAAGGGCAGTGAAGCCTTTGAGGCTCATCACCTTGATTACTCTTTCACTAGCCATCCTGGGAGGGCGAGGTGTGACCTCCATCCTGCCCAGGTCCTTTGTCTCCCTTCCTGTTGACATTCTAGACAGAGAGCAGACTCTTGTCTTGGTGGCAGATGGCTCAGGGAGCGCGCCCAGGCACTGGTTCACTGTATCCTAGGGCCGCCCACTCAGGGTGGCACCCCCTGTGCATGCTAGCTCACCCTCCACACGAGAATCGTGTTGATGGTGAAAAAGCACAGTGTTTGACACCAAACACAACACAATTCGGTCGTTCCATACTGGGGTTGGCTGTTTCGAGTTTCCTCGGTAGCCAACCCATGTACTCTATGGACAGCTGGTCACTTGCTGTAAAACCTGGCTTTACAGGGTTACTGTAGGGATATATATGTATAGACATACATATCCACACCTTTAATATAATGCACTCTACCTCCTGGGCCTAGGAGGACAACTTTAGGAGTGACTCACTTCCATTAAGGCAGTGGTGTGGCTCTGCCGCACATGGTGTGTGCAGAGTCCCTCTCGAGCGGACGGGCGGCTCGTGTCTACGGTGGCGTTTACTTTGTCAGGCGGGTGAACAGAGGTAGAAAGAGTTCGTTTCTGGCGATCCACTTACCAAACATGACACTTTATCAGCCTGGCCAAGGGAGGACATGCTTCTGGCTCACCTTTGCTACTACTGTGGCCAATCCCCAAGTGTCCAATCCCTCCTCCTACTCTTCGGGGTCGGTCTGTGTCGTTATTATAAGGAATCCGCCATTGCAAACTTTTTGTTTCCTAACGGTGTCTGCTCCCTTCAGAGATTGGGCCAACCACCTCCACCCATTGCTGTGTCCGTCTCACTCACCGCTGGCCCTTTCCAGGTGTATTAATAACAATGGCAGTGCAGAAACTGTCGCTTAAGCAGTGCTTCATTTGTAAAAGAACAAGTGCTTCGAAGCCCACGGCCGGCGCTATTGCAGGTCGAGGTGCAGAATTCCAAATCTGCGCAGTCTTAAACCCACCTCTTCCTTCTTTCTTCACCACCAGACGCTCCCTGCCCTTTTGCTTCATGCTAGTTGCAGGTTCTTTTTCATCTCTGCTTTCTCCTTTGTCACTGTGTTTCAAACTCTTATGAACAAGGTTGGATTGGGATTGAAAATCGGCCCGGGCACGCAAAAAAAAAATCGGCCCACATTTGAATAATGCCTTTCCTCAAATAATAATAATAAAGGGGTTTGTAGAGCGCATGGTGACGCCTCCCGGCGTATCCCCGCGCTATGACTGCTTCGGCGTAATCTTCTAATCATGTAATCCTATAAAAAAAAAAAAGAAAAGCAGCGGGGGTGGAGGGATGTGGGGGGCGGTTCGGGGAGAGAATGGGGGTAAAAAATAATTTACACATTAGTTTACACTGCTGAAATACACTTGGAAACAAGTGAGGCCACTTCTGCTCCGGCCCCCTGCCCTCACTCAGTATGCACATGTTAATGGGCCGGCCCAGCGAGAGAAAGGGAGTGATACCTCTGCCTATTGCTAAACAGGAGGTAACGAGCACCCATCTGCCTATAGAAAGGCCACCCAGACACCCACTGGGCCGCTGGATGTTCGAACAATAGAGACAGCGCCCAAATCTGCCCCCAGACTGCTCAAAAAAGCAGCCCACAACAGGGACTCGGACACCGGTCCCTCGGGCATTGCCCGAATGCCCGCGTTACCAATTCGATGCTGCTTATAAAGGAAATAAGCGCCGTCCCTAAAAATGAGTGCCGTTGGACCATTCCTGCAACCACCGGCTCAAATTAAGCACTAGTCTTAGGCACTTTTATTAGTGCTTAACTATAATTTAAAACTACCCCTTCTGGTGACCTGCCCCCAAATGAAAGCTCCTTCCTGATTGGTCATTCCTCTCCACTGAATGTTCCCAGCCCCAGTGCATTGTGGGAATGATATTAGGGACCATCAGCTTCACATTATCCGGCCCCTTAGCCACTCAGCAGCAAATAGTATTGTTAAGCGGCTAGAGGTGAACGAAGGGGTCAACCAGTGATGTCATCAGCCATCTGAGTGTGATGTCACTTCTGCTCTCCCCTGTATTTTCGTACACCAATGCCCAGGGCTTTAAGTGGGATGAAAAAACTGGGGGGGGGGTCTCTCGAAGGGGCGTGGCCAGTGTCATTAGGGGCGTGGCTTTAAAATACTTTAGCTAAAAATCTGTGCTTAGCACAGTGTGCCGCTTGACTTGTATTTTGCTGTTTCTGTCATTGCATCCTGATATGTGATTCAACAAGTAACATCAGACCTACAACAAGTCAGGACTATTAGCTTTGTCAATGGTTATTAGTTGCATAAGATAAATAAGCTGCAACTATGGCTTGTTACATATAATATTGGAAAAGCTGCCGGTGTCTTTGCCCGGCCCTGCGCCAGCACCAGTCGCAGATTGTTCTAGATTGTTCCTGATTATGTCATATGGGGGTTGAGGCCTACTGTGACGTCATTCAGCCGGCGGCCCTTTAATGTTCGTGGCTCGTGTGTTTGGTTTCGGGGCCTGTGATGCAGACGAAGCTTTCAGCGGCCACCATTCACCGCACTGCCTTTTATATACAGATATTTAAATTAATAATATTAATTCTTATTCCTGTTTGTGTTATAAATTACAATTAAACCAGCTTTGGTCCCCGCGCGGTCTAAAGAGTTATTCTTAGACCCTGCCCCTCGTACAGGCCAGATATGAGTCAGCAGGAGCAATGCAGGAGCAATGCAGGGGCAATGCAGGGGCAATGCAGGGTCAATGCAGAAGCAATGCAGGGGCAATGCAGGAGCAATGTAGCAGCTATGCAGGAGCAATGCAGCAGCTATGCAGGAGCAATGCAGGAGCAATGCAGGAGCAATGCAGGGGCAATGCAGGGGCAAAGCAGGAGCAATGCAGGAGCAATGTAGCAGCTATGCAGGAGCAATGCAGCAGCTATGCAGGAGCAATGCAGGAGCAATGCAGGGGCAATGCAGGAGCAATGCAGGGGCAATGCAGGGGCAATGCAGGGTCAATGCAGAAGCAATGCAGGGGCAATGCAGGAGCAATGTAGCAGCTATGCAGGAGCAATGCAGCAGCTGTGCAGGAGCAATGCAGGAGCAATGCAGGGGCAATGCAGGAGCAATGCAGGGGCAATGCAGGAGCAATGCAGGGGCAATGCAGGGGCAATGCAGGGTCAATGCAGAAGCAATGCAGGGGCAATGCAGGAGCAATGTAGCAGCTATGCAGCAGCAATGCAGCAGCTATGCAGGAGCAATGCAGGAGCAATGCAGGGGCAATGCAGGAGCAATGCAGGGGCAATGCAGGAGCAATGCAGGGGCAATGCAGGGGCAAAGCAGGAGCAATGCAGGAGCAATGTAGCAGCTATGCAGGAGCAATGCAGCAGCTATGCAGGAGCAATGCAGGAGCAATGCAGGGGCAATGCAGGAGCAATGCAGGGGCAATGCAGGAGCAATGCAGGGGCAATGCAGGAGCAAAGTAGGAGCAATGCAGGAGCAATGTAGCAGCTATGCAGGAGCAATGCAGCAGCTATGCAGGAGCAATGCAGGAGCAATGCAGGGGCAATGCAGGAGCAATACAGGGGCAATGCAGGAGCAATGCAGGGGCAATGCAGGAGCAATGCAGCAGCTATGCAGGGCTGTGCAGACATGGAGGGAATGCAGAATTGGGTTCAGTCCGTTGGCTGGCCTGTGCACATTCATAATAAGGATCTGGGACTCGGGGAGGTTCCCCCAGTGCACTTTTAGGAGAGAGAGAGAGAGAGAGAGAGAGAGACAGGCAGACAGACAGACACATTGAGAGAGAGAGAGCGAGACGGAGAGAGAGAGAGAGAGAGAGAAAGCGAAAACTAAACGAGTGGAAACTCGGCCCGTCCTTCAGGAGGGTGTAAATTGGATGACATAGCACCTGGAGGCCAGTGATGTGTAAGAGGAGATTTCACGGTCCTCTGGAGATAATCTCCCCTCTTAATGCACACCGTGTCCGCAGAGTGATGGATCGCGCGGCCTCTGGGGCAGCTGTAATGCAGCTCTGCTCTCCGAGGCCTCTGGAGATTGGGTGGTGGTAAGGATTGCTGTCTTTTCCTCTTCCTTGCCCAATCACTATCATCTCACAAAGAGCCCTTACAGCGGCTTTCGTCTGAGTCCTTCTGTGCCCATGAACTTCGCGCCTTTGGGTCCTCGCGCACCTGAACCCTCGTGCCCTTGGGTCCTTGCGCACCTGAGTCCTCGCGCCCCTGAGCCCTCGCGCCCCTGATCCCTCGCGCCCCTGATCCCTTGCACCCCTGGGTCCTCGCGCGCCTGAGCCCTCATACACCTGAGTCCTCTCATCCTTGGGTCCTCGCGCACCTGAGCCCTCGCACATCTGAGTCCTCTCGGCTTAAATCCTCATACATCTGTGTCTTCTCGCCCTTAAATCCTCATACATCTGAATCCTCTTGCCCTTAAATCCTCATACATCTGAGGCCTCTAAACCTTAAATCCTCATACATCTGATCCCTTTGCCCTTAAATCCTCATACATCCGAGTCCTTCGCACAAAGATACTAGCGCGGCAGTTCGCTATAATGAGGACGGAAGCTTGACAGATGCTTGGCCAGTAAAGAGAGGGGTAGGGCAAGGGTGTATACTTGCTCCCTTGCTGTTTACACTCTATATAAACAAGCTGGGTGAAGCCCTAATTTCATCATGTAAGGACATCCCCAGAGTTGGCCAAAAAAAAATCCTGGCACTACTATACGCTGATGATGCGGTGTTAGTAGCCAGGACTGCTCGAGGCCTACAATCATTGTTAGACTTCTTTATTAATTTTATGGACTCCTTGGATCCAAAAACCAGTTGAAAAAAATTGCACGCCATGTCGATAGGCAGCCGACGGGCAAATAGGGCTTTGTTTGTCTGCAAGGGGCAGGAGCTCAGTAAAGTACAAACCTTCCCATACCTGGGTATTGTTTTTGATGACAAAAGATCATGGGCAATGCAGCGGGCGCTGAAAAGAACCATACTAGCGAGGGCCACAGGTGCCCTGTCGGGCTTTGCTAAACGATTAGGCTGTAAGCCGTTACCGGCCATTATGAAAATCTACAACGCCAAATGCGTGCCCATGGCGTTGTATGGGAGTGAGGTGTGGGGCTACACTAACTCAAGCGAGATTCAAATGACAGAAAATGTTTTCTTTGGGAAAATCCTATCGCTCCCTCAATCAGCAGCATCATTCAATGTGCACGAAGACCTGGGGGCTGGTTACATTTCTGATCAGATTGCTGTAGCTCCGATACTAGGGTGGTTGAGAATCTGGTCCCAGCCAGTGCCGAGTTTGAATCAATTAATTATCCAGGACTGTCTGTCCCTAGACAAGGCCATGGCTATACCATGGATCCGGTACATTAAAACTCAACTGGACTTAATGAGTAGCAATGACTTGTTTACAAACCCGATGGCTTTAAGTAAAATCATGATTAAAGCAGTGAAATCCCAGTTTATAAACAGGTGGGATGTAAAGAGGGAAGAGAAGGAATTGGCTAAACCTTCGGTTAGAAAATGTGTTATGTTAAGTGCAGGGAGAGATATCCAGCCGTACCTGACATACATAAATAAGCCATTCCACCTGTTTTTACTTGTAAGGTTCAAACATGGTATCCTCCATTGGCTGCTATCTTTTCCCGGGGGGTTTGCTAAATGTGGGACGTTGGGGCCGTGTCCGTGTGATAATAAATCGGAGCAAAATGTCATCCACATGATTTTCTTTTGTACATTTTATGTACTGCAGCGAAAGAAATTTATTCTCCCACTATTAAGAGGTTGTAATTTTGATCAGGTTAGACCAGCCCTGGTTTATTTACAAATGTTAGGATCCGCTGGGATATGTTATGGGGTGGCGAGCAACATCACAGGGGCAGTGAGATGCCGAAAGAAAATGCTGCTACCTTAATCGCTGCCTTTTGTGCCCGCACTATTTTGATAGCTTTAAATGTAAAGATTATTGTATATTATGAAAATTGGAATTTTTAGAAACTATTAACTTTCAATTTGGTGACAAACTTTTTATTTTGTCTCGGCATTCACCAACTATTTTATTTTTGCACATTGTAATTTATTTATTTGTGTAATCATGATCCAATAATGTGATTAAATATGAAAGGAATTTACTGAGTGTGCTTTGATGGTTTTAAAATTTTTAACCCAATACAGCTAAATTTTGAATTTGAGTCCTTCGCCCTTAAATCCTCATACATCTGAGTCCTCTCGCCCTTGAATTCTTGTACATCTGAGTCCTTCGCCTTTAAATCCTCATACATCTGAGTCCTCTTGCCCTTAAATCCTCATACATCTGAGTCCTCTTGCCCTTAAATCCTTGTACATCTGAGTCCTTTGCCCTTAAATCCTCATACATCTGAGTCCTTCGCCCTTAAATTCGTGTACATCTGAGTCCTCTCGCCCTTGAATCCTCATACATCTGAGTCCTCTTGCCCTTAAATCCTCATACATCTGAGTCCTTTGCCCTTAAATCCTCATACATCTGAGTCCTTTGCCCTTAAATCCTCGTACATCTGAGTCCTCTTGCACTTAAATCCTCGTACATCTGAGTCCTCTTGCACTTAAATCCTCGTACATCTGAGTCCTCTTGCACTTAAATCCTCATACATCTGAGTCCTCTTGCCCTTGAATCCTCGTACATCTGAGTCCTCTTGCCCTTGAATCCTTGTACACCTGAGTCCTTCGTCCCTTGAATCCTTGTACATCTGAGTCCTTCGCCCTTGAATCCTCTTACATTCTGAGCTCTCACACTCTTGGATCCACTGCTCCTGATTCCTCATGTCCTTTGATCCTCACCTGAGTCCTTACACTTTTGGGTCTTCGTGCAGCTAAATCCTCTCGCATTTGGAGCCTCGTACACCTGAGTCCTTGGGCCCTCACACACCTGAGCCGTCCTATACGTCATTCTCCCACAGTGATCCTAATCACCTACAAACTTGCAACCTTAGGTCCTCACGTCTCTGGATCTTTCGTCTGTCATGGATATCACTCCCTGTTAAGTCTTCAGCTTCCATGAAAAACGGAGAATGTTTCTAGAACAAATGGTACTATTAAAAGGGTAAAAACGAAATAAAATTATTCACTCAGGATAACAGTCCAATGTCAGTTTATCCGAGTATAGGGCCTTTCCGATAAAAAGAGTGGCACAGCCAGTGTCTTTCAAATAAATAAATTGATACAATTATTTGATTCAGAGATTCAGATACCAGACTAAGAGAGTAGTAAAAGATCCAAATATCCTAGTTTAGAGGTGGGAGGGAATGGAAAATCCTCAACATTTCAGGCTCAAACTCTGAATACCGAATGAAATCCACCATCCGAATGTCATCGACACCCCTCTACCTTTGATAGAAATTCAGACCACAGACTCTCTCTACTTTTTCAGACTTCCCTACCGAAATTTGAGAATTTTCTTAGTTATCTCTGAACACTCAATCGGTCCCAAAGTTTTTAAATTCGAATTTTCAAACAACATGGGTCGCAAATGTTTCTTTCAAGGAATATGCATGCTTAAGCCTAAATCAAAATATATTGGCCATATGTTGCTATTGAAAATTGTAAACCAACAAAATTTGTTGTATGGTACCAGTGAGTGACAAAAGCCAGTAACAGACACCATTTCAACATGTTTCATCCCACTAGGGAGTCTGTAGCCTGGGCCTTCGTTAGGATGTTGAGATTTTTTTTATATGAAATAGCAAATTATACATTAAAGTAAACTATTTCTGAAGATTTTCTGGTTTAGTCAGAACTGTATTTGTGGATAAGGGGAGTCAAACTATTATAGGCTGCAAAACGCCTTGTAGGATATGTGGTGAGGCCACAAACACAACGCTAAAGTAGACAGGTTTCAAAGTATGAATTATTTCAGCAGCACGTGAACATAGTTGGTACAATGCATAAAAACGAACATCTTGTCCCCTTCACTGAATCCACACAGCCACCTTCTTAGAATAGTGGCTAAAATGCAGAGCAAGAACAATGTCTGCATGTGGGGGAAGAGGATGTATTGGACCTAAATTGTTGGGTTGTGATTGGGTGGAGCTGCTCTTTGGGCGTTCTATTGGTGCACTCTACAGTTGGGTGGAGTTTGCACTGCTGAGAAGAGGTTTGGTGTTTACTTCCCGCTGGTATGTGGGTTAGGTGGGGTTTGCACAGCTTGCATGGAAATAAATACTTTTTTTACTGTTGTTGAGTGGGATGGTTCTTGTGCTGTTGGGGTGAAGGCTCTTGCAGTCATACTTGACTGGTTCTTGCAGAGTTCGCATTCGATTAGAGGGTTCTTGTTTTTGTTTTCTTTTCTAGTCATTGTAACTGGTTTGTGTTCCTGTTAGGTGTGATGGTTCTTGTGCTGTTGGGGTGGAGGTTCTTACAGTCATACTTGACTGGTTCTTCCAGCATTGGTGTTGGGTTAGTTGGTTCTTGTTCTGTTATTATTGCATTGTCTTCTCTTGTAGTCACTATAACTAGTTAGTGTTGGTGGTGGGTGAGTTGGTTCTTGTTCTGTTGGGGTGAAGGCTCTTGCAGTCATACTTGACTGGTTCTTGCAAAATGGTTCTCATTCTGTCATTATTGCATTGACTTCTCTCGTAGTCCTAGTAACTGATTTGTGTAGTGTTGGTGGGGGTGAGATGGGTCTTGCGCTGTCAGTGTTGCGTGTCTACTGTTAAAGTGATAGTTGACTGGTGCTTGCACTGTCAAGGAAGGAACAATCTTGCATACTTTGGGAAATGGTTGCAAGAACCAGTTCTTTTCCAGCTCCCCTGAAGCACCTGTTCTCTTTATTTTTCTAGATATTGACGATTGCCTGACATCTCCTTGCCAAAATGGCGGCACTTGCATCGACGAAGTCAACTCGTTCTTATGCCTGTGTTTACCGAGCTACGAAGGGCCAACATGCGAAAAAGGTAAGGCTTGCGAGCTTCTACGGGCTTTGAATAATTGTGGGTTATTTTAAAGTTAGACATAGATAGACATCCTACCTGATCACATGGAAGTGCACTTGATTGGAGTCATAATGCATGACCAGCCTTGCCACCGATTGGCTGATTCAACGCAGTTGAAAAATGTGGTCAGTTTAAGGATGTGTTTGATATGTTAATACCCGACAGTTGATATATTAATAATTTCTGATGGTTCTACCAACTCTTAGATATTTCACTAAACCCCCCCCAACTAATCTTCAGATTGCTTCAGAGAATATTGTTGTTATTTGATACATGTTTTCTATAAAATGAGCATAATTGTATTTACTACAACTTTTTTACCTCAGGAGGTGGTGTATGCAGAACATTAGGGTGTTTATGAATAGGGGTGCGTGCATATCTCTGTTTGAATGCAAGTATGTATCTGTGCATTTATGGTTACGTTTGAGAGTGAGCACGCGTGTGAATGTGTGCACGAGTTTGCATGTATGCTGTGTGCATGTGTACACACGTGAATCCCTTGGGGGGGAGGGGGGTAGAAAACTAGGCAAAACACTGGCAGTTGGTATTTACATATTTGCATCACACTTTGTTTTTGTACTTCTTTGAAGCATATTGTGATCATTAAAATGCATTACTTTTAGTGAGAAAATTGTATCTTGCAATAGGTGCTTAATAATTCTATAAGCCAAACAATGATCTTCATAAAATTGAACTTTACATTTACCTCAGTCCACTACAAGCCATTCCCTTCATCTCCTGGTTAAGCTTTTTATATGCAAATTAGATATTCCTTATAGCATAATCAATGTGTAGGATTTTTTAAAGATTATAGACAGACATTAAATGTTAAATGAATTCTCACTGCTACAACATCAAATATTGACGTCCAAATCTTAAATGCCAGTTTAGTATTATAAATGTAATCTTTTTACTGAATCAGGCAACGATAGTGAGTTTAAATAAGGCGGCTCATAAAGTCATAACATTTAATTACACTCAAATCAGTAGTTTCTCTTTTTGAGATATTAGCACTGTGCTAATGTCATAATTGATTGTATAATTACAACTTTTATATATGATTTGATATTTAAGCATAATGAAATATTATATAAATAAAAATATATTCAACCTATAAATCAATTAACACATTACATTTTCCTTTTTTATATGCAGTTTGTGGCTTTTCATTTGCTCAAAGAATATTAGAGAAGGGATTTTACAACTCGGAGTAAGTTATGAGGATATTGCAAGCCACAGAGGAGTTCAGTGTGCAGAGAGCTGGATGAGATGGTTTCCGCTCCATGCCAACGCTGCCGTGTCGCGCTTCTCTCGACCACCAATCTGATGGTCCACCAGCTCTGTTTTGAATCAGGTGGACCGCCATGTTTCTGACTGCAACGTCCCTGTTGGGTCCACCATCAGAAATCCTATGTCGACTGCCCGACGGAGTTTGGTCCATTTGTGTAGGAGCATCAGACTGCCCTCTCTATTCAGAGTGGACGATATGATGTATTTTTCTTTTCAGTACGGGACTGTCGCGGAAACCCTGGCGGTCCTGACCTGACAAATTAGGAAAAAAGACCCACACATATTTTCAGAATACTCGATTATATTAGAGTAATTTATTTTTTGTTTTTCAAAAACAAACTCCACATTTTTTTTAAAAAAAACAAAACAGTACGAGGGACAGAATCCTAAAACCTGGCATCCGCTCACCAAACTTTCAGCGGCTTTAGAAGAGCCACTGTGATGGCGGCTGCTCTAAAGGCGTGGCGATCTCTGTAGGGTTGGTAAGGATCTCAAAATATAGCGGGTGGTCGCCCAGCCACGGTGATGCAGGGAATGACCCCCACCACACGGTCAGCGGGCTACCTCCGTAGCATAAATGAGCCCTAATTTTGTTTCTGTCACCAGCCATGTTTTAAGCATAATGAATGTAGGCTCAAGGGTATTTGTCACAGATCACACTGTTCTGGTAAGCCTGACTGTAAACGCAGGGATCTTCATTCTGCAGTTTTCAACAAGAGAGTACAAGGAAAACTGATTTGGCATAAGCTAATGCTACTTTTTGCATGGCTGAACTCCAAAACATTTTGTAGAACAGATGGCATTCTCCAAACTCTCACTGCAGGTTTGATCAATTATTTATTCAAACATTTTTACATACACTTATCCCACATATGTCTTCAGTGCCTGTTATCATCAATTAAATTCATCCTCTGCGCCATCTTATAACATGCTGACAGGCTATTCCTGTTGGTTTAAGGATTTTGTTACATCTGCAGCTAATTTCAGATGTTAAATTAAACAAAGTGAACTAAAATGACTTGGCCCAGTGGTTTTAGTGAAGTTAATGAACATTGTGCATAACGTTATTATCTAAGCTGGAAATACAAATGTGGCCCCTTTCAGTGCAGTCTACCTGTTATAGCTAATTCCATATTTGTGATTTTTATGATTTTCCTTTGCAACTCTTCTGTCTTTAATTATGTGAATGGTCACCTTTCCAGGGTGCAATGACCACTGGTGGATTTTTCTTTCTCTTGAATGCAGCAATTACTATTGTGTATATTGTCCACCATTTAGACTTGCAGTGTTTGGAGCTGGGTCCGATAGTTATTGTCTTTGTCCGATGTAGCTTTGGCGCTGCGCATTAGCGTAACTTTACTCCATGATGCAATTACAGCTACAACTGAGTTTGTAAATTGTCTTTTGCCTGATGTGACAAGTTTTCGTTACCAGTGTCAGCACCGTTACATCAGTGCATTAAAGTGCATCTAATGAAAAGTCTGTCAATTATTTATTTAAATTGGTGACACTGTTTTGCAACCCAAAGGCAATGTTCTCTGTATCATATTCACATGCATAGTATATTGACTAAAGTGAATATAACTTTAAACATTAGCAATCCTGATATCCTGTTTTAGTTCTTCTAATGCACTGTTATTTTATTGATAAATAGTATTGCCATTCAATAACATCCTTTAGGCCTCTCCGACGAGTGTGCCATTTATATATCCATTTTGTCGACATTTCCATGAATATATTACCAGCGTTTGCCGCCTCTGCATTTAACTATGAGCATTTTCAGTATTGTCAATTTAAAATAATGTTCTGTGGCTGCTCCTGCGGTGTAATGATCCATTCGAGGCGCATCTTCTGTTTGGTAATGGATCGTAGCTGAGCTATCTCGTTTTCAAGTCTGTGAGGTTGTACCCAAAACCATGAGGGCACAAAAGAAGGTGAGATCTGTAAAAGAGTACATAATTTACTCAGACTCACAGAGTAACAGGATTGTATCTGTTACCTCCCATACATGAAGGCGCCGGTGTTTCCTACCCACCGGTGTAGTTGCTGTTTCCCTCGGTGCTGTTTCCTTGCTGTGTGGGGGGGGGGGGGGAGGGGGGGTCTACCATCCCATCCTCGTCGCCATTGTAATGTTGCCTGCACCCCCAAGGAAGACGCTGCAGCCACTGTGTGGTTTACTACTGGTTTATTAGGGCTCGCCTGTTGTGCGCAGCACAGCTGGCAAGCTATATAGGGGCTTATCCAGTCTTTATCCACACCACCACTGGCTGGCGATTCCTTGCAGTGCATGAAGCGCGTGCACAATGCCACCAGCCGCCTGCCTGCCTGCCTCGCATTCCCACATCAAAGGCAGCCCTCCCAGCGCATTTCTCACCCCCTAATTATTCACGGCCGGAGGCCGTATCTACTTTTAAAACGTGCACACCCCTCACCCCCCAGTCACTTCATCCGCGCCCACTTCACACGTGCTCTGCAGGTCATAAACAGGACCATCTGCTCCACTCCCAGCACTGCATGACCATCTTCAAAGCAAGCTTGTAACACGAGCTGCCCTCAGACGTTCCAAGACACACACTTTTAATGCTTCTGAGGTCGATAACATGAGCCCCGTTGCATTGACACACACTGCCCTCACACACACAAGTTACTGTCACACACACACCCTCAACCCCTCACCCTCCCTCACCTCACTCACCTCCAACACCTCACCCTCACACCCCAACCCTCACTCACCCTCACTCACCCACTCACTCACACCCTCAACCCCTCACCCTCACTCACCCTCACCCCTCACCCTCACTCACCCCAACCCCTCACCTCAACCCCCACCCCTCAACCCCCCACCCTCACTCACCCCCCACCCCCCCCCTCACCCCTCACCCCACCCCCTCACCCCACCCTCACCACCCTCACCCACCTCACCCCACCACTCACCCCCTCACCACCCCACACTCACCCTCACTCACCCCTCACCCTCCCTCACCCTCACCCCCACCACCTCAACCCCTCACCCCAACCCCCACCCTCACCCCCCACCACACCACCCCACACCCACCACCCCACCCCTCACCCCACTCACCCCAACCCCTCACCCCACAACCCCTCACCCTCACCCTCACCCTCACTCACCCTCAACCCTCACCCTCACCCACACTCACCCTCCCACCCCTCACCCTCAACCCCTCACCCTCAACCCCACACCTCACCCACCCTCACTCCTCAACCCCTCACCCTCACTCACCTCACCCCTCACCACTCACCCTCACTCACCCCCTCACCCCCTCACCCCCTCACCCTCACTCACCCTCACCCACCACCCCCTCACCACCCTCACTCACCCTCACACCCTCACCCACCCTCACCCCCTCACCCTCACTCACCCTCAACCCCTCACCCTCACTCACCCTCAACCCCTCACCCTCACTCACTCCTCAACCCCTCACCCTCACCCCTCACCCCTTCACCACCACCCTCACCCACCACCCCTCACCCTCACTCACCCTCAACCCCTCACCCTCACTCACCCTCAACCCCTCACCCTCACTCACCCTCAACCCCTCACCTCACCCCTCACCTCAACCCCTCTCCCTCACTCACCATCAACCACTCACCCTCAACCCCTCACCCTCACTCACCTCACCCACCCTCACTCACCCTCAACCCCCCACCCTCACTCACCCTCACTCACCCTCACCCTCACTCACCTTAAACCCCTCACCCTCACTCACCTCACCCTCACCCCCTCACCCTCACTCACCCTCACTCACCCTCAACCCCTCACCCTCACCCTCACTCACCCTCAACCCCTCACCCTCAACCCCTCACCCTCACCCTCACCCACCCTCACTCACCCTCAACCCCTCACCCTCACTCACCCTCAACCCCTCACCCTCAACCCTCACCCTCACTCACCCTCAACCCCCCACCCTCACTCACCCTCACTCACCCTCACCCCTCCACTCACTTAAACCCCCTCACCCTCACTCACCCTCACCCTCACTCACCCTCACTCACCTTAAACCCCTCACTCACCCTCAACCCCTCACCCTCACTCACCCTCAACCCCTCACCCTCACCCTCACTCACCCTCAACCCCCCCACCATCACTCACCCTCACTCACCCTCACCCTCACTCACCTTAAACCCCTCACCCTCACTCACCCCCTCACCCTCACTCACCCTCACTCACCTTAAACCCCTCACTCACCCTCAACCCCTCACTCATCCTCACTCACCATAAACCCCTCACCCTCACTCACCCTCAACCCCTCACTCACCTCACTCACCCTCAACCCCTCACTCATCCTCACTCACCTTAAACCCCTCACCCTCACTCACCCTCAACCCCTCACTCATCCTCACCTCACCCTCACCCCCTCACCCTCACTCACCCTCACCCACCCTCAACCCCTCACCCTCACTCACCCTCAAACCCTCACCCTCACACACCCTCACTCACCCTCAACTCCTCACCCTCACTCACCCTCACTCACCCTCACCCACCCCTCACCACCTCACCCTCCCTCACTCACCCTCACTCACCCTCACCCCCCTCACTCACCCCACTCACTCACCCCTCACCCACCCTCACCCCTCACACACCCTCAACCCCTCACCCTCACCCCCACCCCTCACCCCCCTCACCTCACTCTCACTCACCCTCACCCCACTCACCCTCAACCCCTCACCCCCAACCCCACCCCTCACCCTCACATCACCCTCACTCACCCTCACCACCCTCACCCTCACCCCTCAACCCCTCACCCTCACTCACCCTCAACCCCTCACCCCTCAACCCCTCACCCTCAACCCCTCACCCCTCACCCCTCACTCACCCTCACTCTCTCTCACCCCACCCCCTCACCCTCACCACCCTCACCCCCCTCACCCCCTCACCCACTCACCCTCACCCTCACCCTCACCACCCTCACCCTCACTCACCCTCACCCACACCACACACCCTCACCCCACACCCTCCCACCCCTCACCCCCACACCACCCTCACCCTCACCCCCACACCCACACCTCACCCTCACCCCCCAACCCCTCACCACCTCACCCCTCAACCCTCCACACCACCCCTCACCCCTCACCCTCACACACCCTCAACCCCTCACCCTCACTCACCCTCACCCTCACCCACCTCAACCCCTCACCCTCAACCCCACTCCCTCACTCACCATCAACCACTCACCCTCAACCCCTCACCCTCACTCACCCTCACCCACCCTCACTCACCCTCAACCCCCCACCCTCACTCACCCTCACTCACCCTCACCCTCACTCACCTTAAACCCCTCACCCTCACTCACCCTCACCCCCTCACTCACCCTCACTCACCCTCAACCCCTCACCCTCACCCTCACTCACCCTCACCCTCACTCACCCTCAACCCCTCACCCTCACTCTCACTCACCCTCACTCACCCTCAACCCCTCACCCTCACTCACCCTCAACCCCTCACCCTCACCCTCACTCACCCTCAACCCCCCACCCTCACTCACCCTCACTCACCCTCACCCTCACTCACCTTAAACCCCTCACTCACCCTCAACCCCTCACCCTCACTCACCCTCAACCCCTCACCCTCACCCCTCACCCTCACCCTCACTCACCCTCAACCCCCCACACTCACTCACCCTCACCCTCACTCACCTTAAACCCCTCACCCTCACTCACCCTCACCCTCACTCACCCTCACTCACCTTAAACCCCTCACTCACCCTCAACCCCTCACTCATCCTCACTCACCTTAAACCCCTCACCCTCACTCACCCTCAACCTCACTCACCCTCAACCCCTCACTCATCCTCACTCACCTTAAACCCCTCACCCTCACTCACCCTCAACCCCTCACTCATCCTCACTCACCCTCAACCCCTCACCCTCACTCACCCTCACCCTCCCTCAACCCCTCACCCTCACTCACCCTCAAACCCTCACCCTCACTCACCCTCACTCACCCTCAACTCCTCACCCTCACTCACCCTCACTCACCCTCACCCACCCTCAACACCTCATCCTCACTCACCCTCACCCTCACTCCCCCTCAACCACTCACCCTCACTCACCCTCACCGACCCTCAACACCTCATCCTCACTCACCCTCACTCCCCCTCAACCACTCACACTCACTCACCCTCACTCACCCTCAACCCCTCACCCTCAACCCCTCACCCTCAACCCCTCACCCTCAACCCCTCACTCATCCTCACTCACCCTCAACCCCTCACCCTCACTCACCCTCAACCCCTCACCCCCTCACCCTCACCCCCTCACCCACCCTCACCCCCTCACCCTCCACCCTCACTCACCCTCAACACCTCACTCACCCTCAACACCTCACCCTCACTCACCCTCAACCCCTCACCCTCACCCTCACTCACCCTCAACCCCTCACCCTCACTCACCCTCAACCCCTCACTCACCCTCAACCCCTCACCCTCACTCACCCTCAACCCCTCACCCTCAACCCCTCACCCTCACCCTCAACCCCTCACCCTCACTCACCCTCAACCCCTCACCCTCAACCCCTCACCCTCACTCACCCTCACTCACCCTCAACCCCTCACCCTCACTCACCCTCACTCACCCTCAACCCCTCACCCTCACTCACCCTCAACCCCTCACCCTCACTCACCCTCACTCACCCTCACCCTCACTCACCCTCAACCACTCACCCTCAACCACTCACCCTCAACCACTCACCCTCAACCACTCACCCTCAACCACTCACCCTCAACCACTCACCCTCAACCACTCACCCTCAACCACTCACCCTCAACCACTCACCCTCAACCACTCACCCTCCCCCTCACCCTCCCTCACCCTCACCCTCCCTCACCCTCACTCACCCTCAACCCCTCACCCTCACTCACACTCAACCCCTCACCCTCACTCACACTCAACCCCTCACCCTCACTCACCCTCCCTCACCCTCAACCCCTCAACCCCTCACCCTCACTCACACTCAACCCCTCACCCTCACTCACACTCAACCCCTCACCCTCACTCACCCTCACTCACCCTCAACCCCTCACCCTCACACAGTGCAATAGGTCTCAGACCATTTCAGTTACAGCTTTAAGAAATGTTTATGGCTTTTTTTTATTTGTAATTCTTTAGCATTGGCTACAGGAAACAAAAATGCTAAACATTTACAAAAAAAAACCCATAAACAATTCTAAAAGCACTAACTCTAATGGTGCGAGACCTATTGCATTTCCAATGCTTGTTTATATTCTCCCTAAAGAGCGCCGAGCCTCTGCTGCTCGTACCGGCTCTTCGCGCCAATCTCGCTGCGATGCGCGCGCAGCCCAACATGGCCGCCAGCACGTCACGTCGCCGACGTGACGTGCAAACACTAGAACGCGCCACTACAAGGTGGACCCTGAGTGTCTTAGTAGGCTAATGCGTCCACTGTAAAGGCATGTCTTCAACCTCATGGTCACAGGTTCAAATCCCAGCGGGTTCACTCAGCCTTTCATCCTTCAGAGATCGATAAAATGAGTACCATTGAGTTAGGTAACAATAAACATCTGCTACTCAGTGCCAAGATACCCTTTGGTTTACTTGCCCTTTACAAATATATGTAATGTCATAACACCAATCCATACTTGAACCGCCTTCAAGAAGTGCAGACCTTTCCATCAGCAGAGTCTTTCTACCATGAAATTATTTATTTCTAGTAGACACGGTGAACGCAAGTAAACACCATAAGTAATCACGGCTTAGCAACCTTATGTGTCTGACCGTTCTCGCAATCAGATTTGTTAAGAAAAAGGCGCGCATTAAATATGCCTGGTTCGGTTTGCACCGGAGTCGACTCTTAGCTGATTTAAGATGAAAAAATCCAACCTTGGCCATCACGGGTCGGTCAGCATGTGTTTCAGACCATGATGGAAGAGGATGCTGAGGTTGTGCACCTATGTCGCAGGGGCTCGTCGCGTACCCTTAATTAATGCCCGCTCGCACTGCCTTCGAGTCAATCTCTGGCGTCTCTTTGAACCCACCCCTCTTTCATGTTCGAAGAAGGCTTCGCCAATTTATCTCCATCCAGCGTAGGCACTAGACCCGACATGTCACCTCTGCTTTGTTCTACAAACACATTTCTCCCTGGCCAGTTTCTGATCTTTTCCTACTTACGCACTCTTGCCACCTCCCAGCTCGGCCCATCGCACTTCATCACAGATACGGTGGCCTCTGAAACCCCGGGATGCGGTGGTTGCAGCCGGCTTGCGCTTGTCAGTAATGAGGGCTAGAACATCAGGCTAGGAACATGAAAAAAGGTCTCTGTGCTTTGGGTCGGCTACTGTCTCTGGAGGAACTTGGCGGAACGCGAGCTACCAGTGCTGGCGTACCCCGTTGCATCCTAGCCTGCCGACCTCGCTCCCGCGGCTGTGGGTGGCGCATCAGAGCAGCGGGAACTCAGAGATCGCACACTGGAAGGGATCAGGGATAGGAGCGCGTTCTACTTATTATGCTGACCAGAATCTCATCCGAAACCAAGGTTCAAAAAAAGGAGCGATGGGGAAAGGCATCAAAGGAGCAAAGAAGACAACCTGAGCAGCAAAGGAGAATTTCTGTCCATCAAAAGCAAGGAAGGCTCTTTAGATCTGTGCAGAGAGATACATTGATAAGTCTGATTGGTTGTGTCTTTTTATGCAAGTGTTCTATAGCTTTTATGTGTCGCGAAAGGCAAAGGAGCCTTATCACAAAAGCCACATGTCCTTTAAAAAAAAATTGTATCAATACAAATCAGAAATTTGCAGGAATGCACTGTTGACAAAAATAGGCTTGTCGACGTGGGCAGGAGCAAATTGTGAGGGAACAAATATATTCCACTGGAATGAAAATAGGTAAAATAGAAGCAGCGGTGGTTCCTCTCACATGGATTTATAGAATTAGTTAGGCTTATTATTTTCCAGATATTTAATATCATAAATGCAAGGACTCACTTACACAAAAATTGTAATGCAAAACAATGTTATATTGTAAATAAAAGCCTGTGTCAAATTAGATGATTGTGAGTAAAGTGCAGGTTGTGCAGTGTTCATTGAAAACAAAATATTCACCAAATGATAATAGGCAGTTTCATTTTTATTATATATGATGGTTTAGGCCTCATTATAAAATACAAGTGGCTCATTATTGAGGTGGCTGAGGGACTGGACCAAACATTATATATCAGTGTTGACGTTTCGACTTACATATATTGATCAATGGGTCTCATGGGAACAGTCCAGTCTGAACTCCAGGAAGGACCATGCCTGGCAGTTCGGGCTGGATTGTTCCCATGAGGCACAGGGTCAAACTGATTTGCATATGATGGGTCCAAACTGGAATGATGCGGAGAGCAAAATAACGATGGATTTAACCCAGATCTCTTGACTGGGGGTGAATGTTCGATTGATTCAGCATTCTGCCCATCATCTGTTCTTTTTGCCCTTGTCGCCCTAATTGGGAGGGTATGTCGAAGACGTGAGTCCCATGCACCCTATGCCACCAGATTCAAGTTGGCCTGGCTGATGAGGGGTGATACATCGAAACCGCTCCCAACAGGAGCGCAACACCATTGGGCTCACCGGGCTTCAGCCCCCCCCCTACTCCCTGTCGTTTGTGTCAGCCCGGGCAGAGACAGCTTCGTGGGCTGGCGACGTCTAATTGCAACCGCACCCAAGTACTTCACAGGTCTTTAAAAGACCGTGTATTTGTAAATAAGGCGTTTGTCGTGTTTTTATCCCTTTATACAGCCGCTCTGGTTACGGTTGGAAGAATTAGCACCCCCAAATCTTTTTCAGTCCCCCCCCCCCCCCCCCACGAAATTTGGCTCTAGTTGCCCGCCTGGCTCCCAAGATGCTTGTTTCTGGTCCAAGGAATTCCTGGCCGGCAGTTCGGGCTGGACTGTTCCCAAGGGGAGCAGGTCCAAGGCTTATTTGCATATGGCTGGGTCTAAATTGGAATTGCGTAGCAATCAAAAAAAGATGGATTTAACCAAGAACTGTGACTGGGGGCGGTGAAAGTACCGGCATTGTCTTTCAATGGAGGTGAGCGGAGATAGATTGCATGACATCACGCGGTACTAAATACATTTATAAAGTTTGAAGACACTCGGTCACGGTCCGAGATCCCTGAACCTATGACTGAGAATCATGCACAGGCTGAGCGACACAAGCCATGTGGATTTGGTGGCGATACTTAATTTGCCTTGTTGATTACCTCCACAAAGGTATTTGTGACAGACTCTGACCTCTGGTTCTCGTTTGTAATTTAGACTCGTCTACTGACAGCTGATACCACAGCTTCCTGTTGGGTTGCTGAGGCACGTGACCCTCACAGGCTTATGTTTCTGAGCTCCTGATGTGTTTATGAAGGAACCGAGCATATGGTGGCGCAAGTGGACCGGTGTGGAGAGAGTGATGCGTCCCTACCGCCCTCACGGATGAAGGGCAATCAGTGCTTAATTTGTATAAATAAGTAAGTGCCAGGCCTCTCTCATTGGCCACTGCAGCTTACACCACACATTGCCACTGCTGATCTTCAAATAATAGTAAAAACGCATCTACTGACCATCAGTCCTATGACCAGCCTTCTTGATTGTTTGCCGTGTATCATGAGAGGTTGGGCCTTTCAGATGAACCCGTCACAAACCGACACTTTAGCGTCTTATCCCAAGACCCTGACAAACTCTACTGAGGTATTTCACAAGAGCACCTTCCAACTGCAGAATAAATTATTTACTGGCCATTCTGTATTCAAATAGCTGAATTCTGCTGCAAAATTCTGAATTTCTTGGTCCATTTAAAAGAATGCGATTTCAATTAGTTTGAATGAGTGGATGAAACGGTAAATTCATCCCTTTGTCAGGAGGAGAAATTAATTTGAGGACATGAGCTGAATGCGTCTAATGATTTACTTTACTGTATGATATGAAAAAATTACTTATTCTAGTTTTTAGGCATGTGCCCTATGAGATTTTATGCCCTATATGTCATCCAAACCGCATTTCATTAAGTAAATTTAATTTAATTTAATGCAATTTCCTGCTCCATTTCGTAGTTTCCTTTTCATCGAATTTAAAATGGCCTGCCTCCTTCATTTCATATGCCTCGTTTCCCCTTTTCATTAGTTTAAACATGCTCCACTCAGCCTTTGCCAAAAAGGAGCGTTATTCATATTATAGAACGGATAGTACATCCTTTTAAGGCGTGCACTCGCTTGCTGATTCAGTATTCAGATATCCATCCATGTCTTCATATGATGCCCAGGGCTGTAAATAGAGCGAAAACACCCAAATCTTTGCATCATCAAAAGAAGTCCTTCTCTGTAGTGTAGGACGGCTCCAACTCGTCATACATTCTAAACAGCTGCCCATCTACTAACACTTTTATCTAATGTCTTTATGCCATGCGCCGCACTGATGTCATAAACAATGTTACAATCTTGGAATGTGTGCTTCCGCCCTTTCCCTCCTAATAACAGGCTTTCTTTAGGTTCGCAGGACACTGCACTGGTGTTGTTAGCCATGATTTTTCATTCTTTGAAATTGTTTTGAAAGGTTTCGTTTTTAGATGGGATTTGTGACAAAGAATGTGTGTTTAGATGAATTTTATGCAATGAGTTTTCTGACCAATTGTTTGTATTTTGTTTCATTAAAACACCAGGAGGCTGTGGTAATGTTTTACTCTGTGCCCTACAAATACATATAGCGTAACATAACACAGTGTAATATAACATAACATAACATATACCATAACGTAGAGTAGCATAACATAGAGTAACAGAACATGGTACGTTTTTTGGATTTGTAGAGCGCGCTTACCGCCCAGGGGGTATACAGGCGCAAGAGTAGAGGAGGACGCCGATTGGGCTCCTACTTGAATAGTTGCGTCTTCAATTTTATGCAGAATTTTAGATGGGATAATGAGGTCCTGATGTTTTGCAGAAGGTCATTCCAGAATTGGGCGACGATATAGGAGCGTCCTCTCGACTTGCTCCTGTGGAGGCTGCGTATTTGCCCGAGGCAGAGGGAGGCTGAGCACAGTTGCGTGGTGGGCTGATGAAAGTGGAGGCGTGGTAGAGGTAGGCAGGTCCCAAGTGTGGAGGGCTTTATATGCCGGGTGAGCAGTTTGAATTGGCATCTCTTCTGGATTGGTCGCCAGTGTAGCTGTCTGAGGTGGGGCGTGACGTATGCGCTGTGGGGGATGTTGAGGAGGAGCTGTGGCTTGCCGGGTGGTCTGGAGTCTTTGTATGAGTTGATTCTGGATGCCGGCGTAGAGTGCGTTGCTGTAGTCTAGTCTGCTGGTTATCATAGCCGTTGTCACCGTACGTCTGGTGTAGACGGGGAGTCAATGGAAAATCTCGCAGAGCATACTTAAGATGAAGAAGCAAAAGACGGCGATGGCGCTCACTTGTTTGGTCATCCTGAGTCTGTCACCCACGATGATGCCAAGATTTTTGGTGGGGGTGAGCGTGGTTCCTAGCTCTGTTTATCACCAGGAGAAGTACCATGGAGAGCTCTAGTTCCCAAGGATCCGGAATTATTTATTTATTTGGAAATTTTATATTGCGCGACAGATGCCTCAGCGAAGGGGCGTCCCGGCGCTTACAGTCATGCTAACAGAGTGCAGAAGCTAGGCCCCAGGAGTGGAAGCCAGGCCCTGGAAAAAAGGGAAAGTTTTAGTAGCTTTACTGAAGGACAGAAGGCAGTCTAGACGGCAGATCTGCACAGGAAGGGAATTCCATAGTTTAGCAGCAAGGTACCGAAAGGACCGACCCCCTGCTCTAAGCCGATTCACCCGGGGAACCGTGGCAAGAAAATGTTCGGCCGAGCGTAGCTGGCGTGTACGTACATAGGGGATCAGCAGATTAGACAGAATCTCAGGAGAGGACCTTTTTAGAATTTTATCGGTCAGACAAAGTGCCTTAAAATGAATCCTTCGAGGCACAGGCAGCCAGTGCAGGCGCCGCAGAGCGCCCGTCGCAGAGCACGTTCTAGGGAGCCGCAAAAGGACTCGGGCAGCTGCATTCTGGACCCTTAAAAGGCACGTGACTTCCGCCTTATTGGCTCCCAATAAAAGTGAATTAGCGTAGTCCAGCCTGGACAAAATAGTTGCTTGGACTATCAGCTGGCGAGTGGGAGGGTCAAAGAAACCAAGCATAGGTCGTAGACCTCGGAGAAGACCAAAGCAGGAGCCAGCGATCTTCTTGGTATGCTCTTGGAAATCCAGCTTGGTGTCGAACCAGACCCCCTAGTTTTATCCAGCCGACTTAGGGGTGGGGGCACCACCCATGAAATCTGGCCACCAATGTTTGCTCCAGAGTCCCTTATCTTTTCCCACCAATAGCACCTCTGATTTGTTAGCATTGAGTTGCAAGCAGTGAGTGGTCATCCACTGCGCGACCGCTGCAAGGCCAGCCTAAAACTGCGCGGCTCCCCGAGTGTGGTCTTCAGAGTGGGCCACCACCAGCTGAGTATCATCAGCGTACGAAATCATGGTCAGACCATGGTCTCTTGCTACCGCCGTCAGAGGTTGCACATAGAGGTTAAACAGGACCGGGCTTAAAGCCGGGCCCTGAGGAACCCCCTGCTTGATGGCATGAGCATGGGAGAGGAAGGGGGGGCTACGACCTGAAATGAACAGTCAGATAGGAAAGAACGGAACCACTCCAGGGCCGGACCTACCACCCCCACCTCCTCCAAGCGGCGCAAGAGGATCTTATGGGAGACCGTGTCGAATGCTGAGCTGAGGTCGAGCAGGATGAGAGCCGCAGTCTGTCCCTCATCCAGGATGGTACGTAGATGTTCACACACTGATACAAGTGCGGTCTCGGTGCTATGGCCCGGGCGTAACCCGTTCTGGGAGCGATCTAAGGCACCAGTGTTGCTCAGGTGGCCAGAAAGAATGTTGTTAGCGTGCGCTTCAGCAAATTTTGCGACCCAGGGTAGCAGGGATATGGGGCAAACGTTTTCTGGCTTAGCAGGGTCCAGAGTAGTTTTTCTTCAGCCGGGGGACCACCCTCGCAACTTTCCAAGGCATGGGCACTACTGCTGTGGTAAAAGAAGAGTTTATGATCTGGTATATAGAAGACAATAGCACCGGTAGAGCATCTCTGGATTGGACAGGTTTCATAGGATCGATAGGGGAGCCAGATTTGACCCTCTCACTTAACGTAAGGAATTTGTCGTGGGACATAGGAGGGATAGCAGCTAGAATAGTAGTTGGCCGAAGAATAGCAGTGAGAGCAAGTTCCGTAGGGACAGTGGCAAAGGATTTATAGATAGTTGCAACCTTTTGAACAAAGAAAGTGGCTAGATCCTCGCATTGTTGTCCAGACGTGATACATGCCGTAGTGGGATCTTTCCTGGTTTTAAGATCATGGAGTATTTTAAAGATGCTTTTGACAGGATTATTGCTGGCCTTGATCTCATTAGTGAGAAAGGCCGAGCGGGCCTGATGTATAGCCTTGTGATAGCGGTTAATCGCTTCCTGATAAAGCTTTTTTGTCCCAGGGTCATAGGCCTTTCTCCAAGCGCGTTCTAGCTTTTTACAGAAGCTGCGTAAAGCAGCCAACGAGTCATCAAACCAGGGATTAGACTTCGAACAACGGCCCTTCGACCATTTGGCTGGAATCAGGGAGTCTAAGCCTGGAGTATCCAGTCACAAAATGTGTTGTAAGCTTGCTCGGGGTTAGTGTCTAAAACAGGGCGGGAGGATGTCAGGGAGGGAGGATGTCAGAGTGGAACACAGATCTTTTATGTTAAGTTTATTTATTCCAGAAACGTCTAAGAGTGGCCTTGAGGTTAGCTCTAGGTTTGACCGTGGAGAAGGGAACAAAGAAGGTGACTAAAAAATGATCAGTCCAACACATCGGGCTAGGTGTCCCGACCATAAGAGGAGGGATGTTGGAGAACACCGGATCAAGTAAATACCCAGCTTAGTGGGTGGGACCCGCTACCAACTGTTTTAATTGGCAAGCCGCGAAATCAGCGAGCAAGCTGCTGATTTCGGGGTCATTGGGATGATGAATATTCAGATTAAGCTCCCCAATCAGGCAGAAGTTTGGCGCCTTTAGCGCCAGTGAGCTAGCGGCATCGATAATGGCTGCCTTGAAGTCATCGATGGCTCCAGGGGGGCGATACACTAGTAGGCCAGAGATGGATGATTGAGCATTAAAGGAGATGGCAAAGTGGGCGCATTCGCACCCAGCCACCTCCTCCTTAACGAAAGTACAGCTATAGCAAGTTTTAAAAATCACTGCTATACCCCCGCCTCTGGACTCCCTATTAAGGGTTAGGATACTGAACCCCAGGGAAGGGCGAGGCCAGGTTCAGCCACTGAGGCATCTGTCAGCCAAGTTTCGGTGATAAAAAGCACATCAGGCGACTCATCCTCAATAAGGTCGTAGACCTCCATATGGTTTTTTACCAATGAGCGAACATTCAGAAGTAACATTTTCACGGTAGGTCTGAGAAGGGTGGTGGACCCTGGAGAGCGAACCCTATAGCCGCATGCAGGACAGCAAAAAGGGCCTACCTCTACAACCGCTTGATGCAAACCACAGGATCCGCTGCGCAGACCGATGGACATCAAGTGTTCTCTGGTGTAACTCAGCGCCCCTGACTGGGAACCACCAGCGTGTCTGGTGGCGTCCAGGCGCAGACAGGCTTGCCTTTGGCGCTCCCGCTCCATGGAAGGGTTAAGTAGGAAGCCTTGAGACTGGGCGAGGAAAAGACTAGCCTGCCTCCCTTACAAGTTGGCGGCCGTGGGATGGCAAACCGGAAGAGATAAAAGACCCCACAGGCCGGGCCAGAGCAGTGCTCCCTCCACAACAATCAGCCCGCTAATGGCTGCGGTGGACCAGGGAGGTGCAAAGGCTGCTTCTCCCAACTGTACAGCAGGTAAGTAAACACACGCTAAAAAAATTTGCAAAGTTCTTGCAAAATCAAGGATCGAAATACAGTGGTGCAACAGACCTAGCAAGTATTAAAAATACGTTATTTTAAAAATTAGAAGCAATCTCACACACACTAGCAGCGCTAGTGTCGAGTTTTAGGCACTTTTGTTTCATCCAGTTTTCTTTGTTGGTTGTGAAGTTGGTCCTTGTGGTGTGGTTGTCTGTGAGGGAGAGGATGAGCTGGGTGTCATCTCTATAGGAGACAATGTGGATTCCGTGGGATCTTATGACGTGGGCATGCGTTGCCATGTAGTCGTTGAAGAGGGTGGGGCTCAGCGATGATCATTGAGGGACTCAGCAGATGAGGTACTTGGGTTTGGAGGTATAGGGCCGAAGTCTGACTTGCTGGTTCCTATCGGAGAGAAAGAAGGCCAGCTAGCGAAGGGTGGGATCATGGTATTCCAGAGTTGTGGAGTCTTGTGATGAGGATGCTGTTGGAGACCGTGTCGAAGGTTGTGGAGTGATCGAGTGGTATGAGTGCTGCAGTTTTCCACTTGTCCATGATGGTCCAGATGTGGTCCAATGCTGCGATGAGAGCGGGTTCCGTGCTGTGGTTGCTGTGGAAACCAGACTGCGAGATGTCTAGTAGGTGGTGGTGTTCAAGATGGTTGGAGAGTTGTTTGTTAATCGCTTTCTCCACGGCTTTGGATGAGAAGGGCAGAAGTGAGACGGGTCTCTAGTTACTGAACTCCTTTGAGTTTGCCTTGGGTTTTTTCAGGGGAGCTGGGATTTCTGCATAGTTCCAGTTGTCAGAGTAACACAACACTACATAACATAGAGTAATCCAACATAACATAAGCCATCAGAAAAATTAAACCTTCCAGAGGGCCCAACCTTTTAAACCTTCATACAGTCAACATGTCTTCAATGTTTCTTCTCAACTTATCCAAGTCCTACATTTTAACCTCTAGCGTCCTCACACTGCAGATATCATAGTTCTGCTTTAGTCTTTTCAAGGAAATGGGGGCAAATTGTTATCCATTATTTTTATAATTTCCGATTTATGTGTGGGTGCTCTCTCTAGGTGTGTTTAAAATCCATTATTCGCCTCCTTTCTTAACCTCTTGCGTGCGCACGTCGGCCAACGGGTGTCGCAAGCACTACCGAGGTAGTGCTGAGCACGTCTGTTGCCGACGCAACCCCACCCACTTAATAGAACTCCCGCGCCACAGCGGAATTTACGCCGCGGTAAATGAGTTAAAGTAGCGCACACTTAGATGGGTATGTTTTGTGCCAGCATCTTCTCGTCTGTACCTAATGGAGTGTCCTCTCTATTCCTTCCTGCCTCATTAAATCCATATACATACCCAAATGTTAATGTTCCATTGTGGATCTGTTCTCAGGACCGTGGTGTAAATACATCGCCTCATATACCGCCGACTTATAGCGTCATTTGTTTCTGACCTACACCTATTTGTGAGGTGTGTTTAGATCACGTTATGCCCCATATAGCTTGGGAGTACATACATTCAGACAGCGCCGCTACTTAATATGTGGCAAAATTATTTACCCTCTGTTGACTGAATTATGTGGCAAGGAGAGGCTAAGTTTATGACAAGCAATGCAAAGAAAAGCAAATTATGTACCTCTTCCCGAGGCTCTTTTGCTAAGCTATTATGATATTTTAGTAAATATATGCACTGGCTCCCAAATGCTTTAGAAAATACAGAGATTTCTTAAGAAGTAAATCTATAGGCATTTAGGATATAAATTTGAAAAGGTTATTCATCAAAAAAATAATGATTTTGGCTCGAATGGAAGCGGAGAAACCGCATGAATATTTATTAAATGTCGCAACAAAAAGCAGTTACATCTCAAGAGAACAGACATTAAAAAGAAATGCAAACTGTTTTGGATGCTTGTGAATGTTTTCGCGTTCTTGGAATAATTAGTGCCTTGAAAATACTGAAATAACATGGTTTGACATCAACTATTAAACAAAATATTAGTATGACACGAAACAAATCACAGTTTCCAGCCTGTTTGAATTACATTTAAATATGTAAGATTTTTGTTGTCTTCTATTAACAAAAGTTCTTCCTACAGCTCGTCTTTGAGCCTTTTAACGTCAAACGAGAAAACTTCTCACCTATTTGTTTTAAAACCAGAAGTAAACAAGTGTCACGTGACCAGTACATCTGTGTACAGTTGTGAGCAGCGGTGCAATCCTTATGCAGCGGTTTTAGTAAACTTGTAGTCCTTTTTTGATAGAAGTTATTTTACTGACAATCTACCACCTGTAGTGCAGCAGATGGCGCGTTGTGTGGAAATTGAGGCAAAACTGTAGCTAAGTGTAAAACACAACAGCGGCAAAAGCACAATACGAGCAGCCCAGACTTTAGGCTAACGTTACTTACCATTTCTTCCCATCCTGAACCGGTCAATTCGTAGCGATGATGGAGTTGGCATGTGCACTCATTTTATTAACCCACTCATCCCTCATGAAGAGTTTCTCATCTTTTACATGCAAAACACACCTAGAATCCAGTGTGCTGTTGGATAAAAAGCCAAGGCTGGCTACATGTGGCCTCGTGCTGCTGTGTAGCTAAACTGGGTCTTTAATGGGCTCGAAAAGCAGTGGGGATTTGTTTATTTGCTTTGCTGGCAGTAATGAGGTATTGATTCAGCAGCTGCAGAACTACTGTTTTAAAACACCTATCTTGGCAAATCCGCCTTTGTATTGTCTTGAGACTTGCCTTGTTCTCCAGGCTTCAATTTGAGTGCTATTGGCATTTTAAGTTTATCAAGCTCTCTCAGTTGCGCCCTTCCGACTGTTCTTGTTGCAACCCTCAGAAGAACAGTAATGAAGCAATAGAGGCTTAAATCAGCCTGAACCACTGCTAAAAACTCTAGGGACATTCAGTTCCACCGTTTTGTAGCTCAACAATACATTTACAGACGGGGAACAGCAAATGCAAATCAGTATTTACTCTGACCCGAAAGGGAAAGTCCAGCCAGAATCGCTAACATCCCCTATGAATGGGAATACAAGAAAAATGCAGGCACATTTCAACCTCGTGACATCTCCCCAGTGGGGGGGGGGGGCAGTTTAAGTGCCTATGGACAGAAAACCCAGATACACCTTCAAGTATCCACAAGCTGCTATTCGCAACTCACTGCGAGACCAGAGAACTCAAATACCCTCTCAGGCATCCACAGGCTGCTGTACGGGCAACTCACTGAGAGACCAGAGAACTCAAATATACTCTCAGGCAACCACACGCAACTGACTGCGAGACCAGAGAACTCAAATACACTCGCCGGCATCCACACGCTGCTACAGGCAACTCACTGCGAGACCAGCGAACTCAAATACACCCTCAGGCATCCACAGGCTGCTGTACGGGCAACTCACTGCGAGACCAGAGAACTCAAATACACTCGCCGGCATCCACACGCTGCTACAGGCAACTCACTGCGAGACCAGCGAACTCAAATACACCCTCAGGCATCCACAGGCTGCTGTACGGGCAACTCACTGCGAGACCAGAGAACTCAAATACACTCTCTGGCATCCACACGCTGCTACGCGCAACTCACTGAGAGACCAGAGAACTCAGATACACCCTCAGGCATCCACACGCTGCTACGCGCAACTCACTGAGAGACCAGAGAACTCAGATACACCCTCAGGCATCCACAAGCTGCTATTCGCAACTCACTGGGAGACCAGAGAACTCAGATACACCCTCAGGCATCCCCAAGCTGCTATTCGCAACTCACTGAGAGACTAGAGAATTCAAATACACCCTTGGGTATCCACACCCTGCTACGCGCAACTCACTGAGAGACCAGAAAATTCAAATACACTTGCAGGCGTCCACATGCTGTTACACACAACTCGCTGAGAGACCAGAGAACTCAGATAAACTCTCAGGCATCCATACGCTGCTACGGGCAACTCACTGCGAAATCAGAGAACTCAAATACACTCTCGGGCATTCACACGCTGCTACGCGCAACTCACTGGGAGACCAGAGAACTCAGATACACCCTCAGGCATCCACATGCTGCTGTACGGGCAACTCACTGCGAGACCAGAGAACTCAAATACACTCTTGGGCATCCACTTGCTGCTGTACGGGCAACTCACTGCAAGACCAGAGAACTCAAATACACCCTCAGGCGTCCACATGCTGCCGGGACACTCTTTTTGAGTAGCCGCGCGCTATACAAAAGTAAATATAACATAACATAACACGCAACTCACTGAGAGACCAGGGAATTCAAATATTCCCCCAGGTGTCCACATGCTGCTACGCGCAACTCACTGTGAGACCAGAGAACTCAACTACACTCCTAGGTGTCAACGGGCTGCTACGCGCAACTCACTGTGAGACCAGAGAACTCAACTACACTCCTAGGTGTCAACGGGCTGCTACGCGCAACTCACTGTGAGACCAGAGAACTCAACTACACTCCCAGGCGTCCACACGCTGCTACGCTCAACTCACTCAGAGACAAAAAAGTGGGGGTAGGAAATGCTTGAATCAGTCTGGTCCACTGGGACTCTACAGGGCACAGTCCCTTCCATAAGGGTTTAGATCAGAGCTATTACACACAGAGACCCACAAACAGAAATCGGTCTTGCTGTCGCCCCAAAAAGAGAGGTCCCTCAACTAATAGGTCATATGCCTCTGAGAAGGAACGCAAGCACCCCCAGGCTTGCTTCATCCCTTTTTGAGCGAATCCATGAGGTGCAGTTTGATACTCAAAGCACAGATAGCGCGCAACCCACATCACTATAAGTGTCTCACTGCGGCTTCACCGCAACAATTGATCGAAATGGCCGAATGAAACGGCACCACTGATAATCACCCATAGATCTCTGCCAGGAAGGTGGAGCTCTCTCAAGATGGCTGCTGGCGATCTGCCAGGGTGCAAAGGTCATTACCTCAGACTATGGGGCAGACACTGCGCGTCTAAATAACCCTGTTTACCGAGGTCTGCTGTAACTTTTCTTGAGTTAGCTTCTATCTTTGAAACATGGTATTTGTGTTACCTTGGAAATCTCTGTACTTATGCATTCAGCTCACCTGTTGTGGGTTAGTGTGATGTCCTTGTTGTGTTTGTTGTGTGTGGAGGTGAGTGGGTGATTCTTGGCAGGAGTAGAGACATCAGGAGTCTTTGATTGGATTGTCTCTGTTTGTGGGTGTGTGAGAGTGAGAGAGAGTGAGATCAGAAGAGGCAGCATGAAGTGGTTGCTGCTGGAAGTGGTTTGTGAATGTGTCTGCTGGGTTGCTATGTGGGGGTGATAAGTGATTGGGGTGGAAGTATCTGCGTGTATGATGTCTTGAACTAGAGTGGTAAGTGGAATTATTCGGTGCCTCTAACCTGTTATAATGGGAAAAGCTTGGTTGTTCTGTGGGATGTGAAACAGTGTTGTGTAGGGGTGTTATTTTGTTGGGGGGTTAGTGTGGGTGAGTTGAGGGTGATATTGCTGTTGCTTGGTGTTGTCCATTCATGTTGATGCATTGTGCCGTCAGTGACTTCTGGGGTTGGTGGTGTGGTGTGCTGAGGTGTAGTGCAGTCTAGTGTGTGGGTTAAAAGGCACCTGGGCTGTTTGCCTTGTTGCAGGTGTGGTGTGGATAGCCCTAGGTGAGTGTAATCTGATGTGTTGGTGTATGTATGGCTGCCTCTCATGGTGCAGGAGTCGTGTGGAGTATCCTGCCAGCTGAGGTGCCCACCTGGAGTATGTTGGCTTGCTATGGATAAACGTCTGGTATTCTCACTAATGTCTTCGAGGTTTCCGGCACTCTCTAGAACTACTTTCTAGCCATGTGGTTACTTGTCCAGGCCTGCAGGTGGGGCTGTGGTTTCCTTAGCTCAATGGATGCAGTGGCAGCTGATGTAGCTTCAGCATCTTTTGTCCTTCTCTGCCCTCTGCTGTCAGAAGCCGCTGCCCCTCCCCGCCTAATGAGTGCTTAATATAAGGGGGAGTTCCATAAACACCTCCCAGCATGCTACTGAGCAGTCTCTGGATCTCGCTCCAGATGGCTAATTCATTTTAAATTGAGCTCATCAGTTTCTATTCCAGCTCCTGCCGCCACGATGCTACCCGCTATCCTCCAAACATGGCGTCTTCCGTCCATGCTGTTCACCTGGCACTTCCACCACCGTGCATCATCTTCCGTTTTTCTGTCCCACCACCACTCTCCCCTGCTACCTAGCCTGCTTGGCTTGGCATGTGTCAGCACCTGATATAATCCGTCCCTTTGCAGTTGCTGCTAAGTGCCGTAGTGCGTTGCCATGGGGAAGACTGGCGGGCGGTGTTAAGAAGGCCCATTGGCTGTCGAGGCTCAGAAGTACAAAGATAGTAGCGAGCAGCCAGATGGAAAATGAAGCTAGGCCAGACCCCTATACTGCGGCCCTCCTCATATTGAGGGCTTCCTTGATGCACATGAGGTGAAGAGATTACACTTAACTCCGTAACCTTCTCCAGGGAATCCTTGAAGACCCCAAGCGTAACATGTCCTTACTTGGCGGTATCGGTGTAGCCGGTGCACATAGTCGACTGACAACTGTGGCTGGGTACCTATGATGCGGTAGACTGTTTGATGTTTCAAGGAAACTACGATGAGCCTTGCTGTGGTGAGAATTGGTAAACGATTCTCACGCCTGATGCCACAAAGGATTTGACAACTATGGGAAGCCTTACGCCTCAAACACTTGGCTAGTTGAGACTACATTAAACCATCCTTACAATCTATAGGCGACAGTGCAGTGCCCTCAATAGGTGCCGCACCGACATATTACGTGTTTCAATGAAGGATAGTGACACACAAATCTCTACTCTGCCTGTGTTTTATTTTATATTCCATTTAAGTTATTTGGATTAGTGCCAGGTGGAATCTTATCATTCCTCAGCTAATTACAGACTAAAAGAAAATGAAATTTGAAAATTGAAAATTTGAAAAAGATAAATTCGAAACGCATATGATCATTAATACTGCATAAGTGGCCTTTGTTGACCATCATTGAACCACAGATGATCAATGATCCACCGTGGTTGACCATTTATTAACCACAGGTGACGTCTGATGTACTATTGTTGGCCATTGATGAACCATGGAGGACCACTGATGCACCGTTGTTGGCCGTTGATGAACCGTGGAGGACTAATGATGCACCGTTGTTGGCCATTGATGAACTGTGGAGGACCACTGATGCACCGTTGTTGGCTGTTGATGAACCTTAGAGGACCAATGGTGCACCATTGTTTGCCATTGTTGGCCATTGATGAACCGTGGAGGATCATTGATGCACCATTGCTGGCCATAGATGAACCATGGAGGACCATTGATGCACCATTGTTGGCCATTGATGAACCATGGAGGACCATTGATGCACCATTGTTGGCCATTGATGAACCGTGGAGGACCACTGATGCACCATTGTTGGCCATTGATGAACCGAGGAGGACCATTGATGCACCATTGTTGCCCATTGCTGAACCGTGGAGGACCACTGATGCACTGTTGTTGGCCGTTGATGAACCGTGGAGGACTAATGATGCACCGTTGTTGGCCATTGATGAACTGTAGAGGACAATTGATGCACCGCTGTTGGCCGTTGATGAACCGTGGAAGACCACTGATGCACCATTGTTGGCCGTTGATGAACCGTGGAAGACCACTGATGCACCATTGTTGGCCGTTGATGAACCGTGGAGACCACTGATGCACCATTGTTGGCCATTAATTCAAGATCTTTGACCATTGCGGAACCATGGTTTTGATGCACTGTAGCTCATCACTGATGTAGCATGGTTGACCTATGATAAACCATAGATGGCCTTAGATGAACTATGGATTAACATAAATGCACAACAGATGGCCATTGATGAACCATGGTTCATCATCGATGACCTGTGGTCAAGTGTGATCCATCCACTAGCTAGGAGCAGGATGTCAAGCGTGTGGTCCACGACAAGGTCGAAGAGCCTGATCTGAGTTGAACAGTAGAGCCACATTGAGGAAGGTGCAGCACTTGGAAGTGGAAGGTAGTCGGAGAGGCTCCGCAGAGTGCTACGACAGGAGTGTTGGCGTTGGGTTTGCTGTCCCTGGGGATAGACCTGTGATCGCTTCTAAGATGTATACGTCTGTCATGGGTGTAAGTTGAGGGTTGGTGGTCTCTGTTCACTCAAAGACAAGCTGGCAAAACCCTGGAAGGAGCCTCAGGTCGAACTCCTCGCCTCAGCACAGCCGTAGGGGTCAAGAAAGCAGCTCTGAAAATTGTAGATGGCATGACCGCCATTTTGAATCTCACACCTTTGCAGCCAGAGAACTGGAAAATATGTCTGTTTAAAATACCTGCTGGTGCCCTATGCTTCGACAGATGCATTTGTAAGTAAATACATGGATAGCAGACAGGGACCTTCCGTGCGTAAACAAACATTTCTTCAGACAGTACAACATACCACTAGTAAAGACGGCGTTGTCATAATTTACTGTACTATTACTGCACTATCTTAATAAAGAAAAAGAGAAACCCTGAAGAAGGGAGATTTGTGTTAAAATCAGGGTCTGCCAGGTCATCAAAAGATTGGGAGCCCGCGCCTCCATCCCTGGGTAGCATTTCCCATTTTCCCTGATGGTGATTTTATGTCCTTTGTAGGACCCTAAGGATGCACCAACCGGTTTGTGCATCCTTCGGTGCCATAAAAATCTCTTTTACGGTCAGTGTAAAAGTGCAACACAGAAGTGTCAACGTGCATATTTGTGTGCTCTTGTGTTAAAGTCTGTCTCTATAAATGTGTCTGTGTTTGCACGTATGCTTTGTGGTCAAAGTTAACTGTTATATTCAGAACGGAGGTGGGAGGGGTGTTTGTGGCATCCCTGCATCTCAAAAACCCTATTGGTTAGCAGCAGTCAATGGAAAGCTGACTGACCCTGCCCCAGTCCAACTGGTGCTTTAAAAGCATTGACTTGTCGTGAGCTCTGCAGATGTTCCTGCTGGTCAATAAGGGATAGTCAGCAGGAGTTAGGGCCATTTTTACATGATGGTTTGTAACCCTCTTCCTCCTTTCTCCCCTAGACACGGAAGGCTGTGAACACAACTGGCACAAGTTCCAGGGCCACTGCTACCACTACTTCGCACAGCGCCGCAACTGGGAGCACGCCGAGAAGGACTGCCGGCACCGCTTCGGCCACCTGGCCAGCATCCACTCCCCAGCGGAACAGGACTACCTGAACAGTAAGAACCCAACTGGGGTCTATCTACAGGTGTACTTAAAAAAACTTAAATCCAGTTTCACCCAGGATTCAGGTAACTGGACTCTGGTTGTGATTCTAAGGGAGGGTGAAAGGCATGGTGGCCCCTCCTTCACCTGCATGAGTTGAGGGTCATTAGAGGGGCTTGAGGTAACTTGACCCGGGATGTCATTTTAAAGAAGGATGAAAGGCGTGGAGGGTCCACCTTCACGAGATGAGTGTAGTTGGAGGGGCTTGAGGTCACCTGAGAAGGCTTACCCTTCCTAAATCTTTTGAAAGTTGTAGGTTAGCCCCTTTCGTTCAATAAAAGCAGAGAAGTGAAGTGCATATCATATCATATCATATTCTGGAGTTGGAATAAGCTGCCCACTGGGACATTACGTCATTTGTTAATGACTTCCTTACTAAGCTCATAATGACTACAGAGCTGATCTCAAATGCGCGTCAACTAAAACTGTGCCACACTTTATCAATCGAACTCGCCCATCTGGCCCTGCAGTGTGCACTGAGAATGCAGTTCTAGGGTTGCCACATTTCTCTATGGGGCATATGTATCATCCGTTTTTTTAGTCGAAAACGCTGCGATTCGCAAAAAAGCAGCGTTTGCGACAAAAAAAATCTGAAAATGTGATGTATTATGAAAACCGCATCGTAAAATTAAGGAATCGCAAAATTTGCGATTCCTTCATTTTGCGTTAGCATTTAAGGAATCTCAAATTGCGATTCCTTAAATGCTATGTAAGAAGCACCCAAGTTGTGCGATTTCTCATTAAGAAATCGCAAAATGCCACCAACTTGAAGTTGGAGGTAATTTGCGATTTCTTTCACAAATGCACTTTTTGGCATTTGTAAAGGTGCCATGTGGCACACATACATGCACTTAGGGCATGTATGTGTGCCACATGTGCACACATGCACATTTCAGGGGTGCAACAGGGTGTCATTTTGACACCCCGGCACCCTTGAAATTATTCTCAATTTGGGATTCTCAAATTGTGAATCGCAAATTGAGAATAACTTCCCATTCATTCCTATGGGCCTCCTGGCCCATAGAAATGAATGGGAAAGTATTCCTTAATTGCGATTCGCAATTTGCTAATCACAATTAGGGAATATTAAGAAAATAGTTACAAAATTTCAATTTTTTTTACATACATCCCTTTTTGCAATTCTCAAACGGCGATTTCTAAAAAATCGCTATTTGAGAATCGCAAATCAGGATGTTGATACATATGGCCCTATATCTTTGCAACCCCATATTTCCAGCACAATGCGTACTAGGAGTTGTAGTCCTGTCTTCCATTGAGATAATTGCACATATTTCTAACCAGAAAAGTCAAGGGATGGAAGCATGGTATTCTGACTACCCGGAGGCGTCCAACCCTAAGTTCTTGACTTGGGTGCATCTCCGGTGATGACTTAATTCTGGGGGTACTGATAACCGTGTCCTAGGGTTACCATGTGTGTGCACGTCACCAGGGCACATTGTTCCCAAACATGAGCTTTTAGTTAGCAAAGCAGTGCATTCTGGGAGCTGTGACCGTGTTTCAGCTCTTTTGCGATGGCTGAACTAAGAAAGCTGAAAACGAAAATTCTAAAAACGAAATCAACTGACTGACATTTGTGATATGGAACTGCCTGAACTGTACCGAAAATGTGCACTACCTTGTTCAAGTTATCTCAGAAAATTGAATAGATCCATTTTTGTGTTTCCAAAACAAAGATGGCCACATTTGTGCCGAACATTTCCTAGCAACGAAGGATACAACATGGCAACCTGAAGGGTGAAGGGAAGAGGAATTTGTCAGCCATTTCTAAAACACACATTAAAACTACTTGCAGGTGGACAGTCGATAACATGTCTTCAATGAAGACCAGAAAAGAAGTCGGTCCCTAGGGCTGTCGAATCCTCGGTGGCTACTGGACGCGTGTCATGGCAAGGATCCGCCCGGTGACTTGCAAAAAGACCACATGGTGTCCTAAACTGTTGCTTTGTAAAGATGATTCAGTTTGTGGAGTATTTACTGGTTCGTATAAATATCTGATTAGGAAAAGGATCAATAGAGGGTTAATTTTACAAGCATGGAGAGACAGGAAACCTTCACAGAAACCTGGAGCACATTTTGGATGGCAGGGTTAGCTGTACTTTTTGAAAGCAGAAAGCGAGAGAGTGTCTGTGCCCTTCGATTCCTGCCTTTAATTTCCTTACTTCTAAAATCAAAGAGAGAATAAGTCTGTAAAACTATAAAAATGCTAAAATGATTGGATATTCTTTTTTTTTAAAAATAGATGGAAGGATTGTAGTATTGTGGCTGTGTAACAAAGCCAGGCTATTATTCTGGGACATAGAAACACCAGGGTATCTCTATTTTCTCCGATATCTATCAAGAGCATTCAAAATCTGAAAAACACAATCAGCAAAGAATTGCTTTTTGCTAAAAGAAGCAATAACCGACCCTTCCAATGACTGTGATTTTGGTGCACCAGGCTTCTGAAGTTTAATAAAAATGATTGCTTCTCTGAGGCCTCAATAAGGCGGTGTGCTGTGAAATAGGGGCCCTGCTTGAGCGGTTTCTTAATTAACCCTAATTCGCTCATTGTTTGAGGTTTAATCACAGGCCCTTATTCCAGTGTTCTGGTAATTAAACAGCTTCACCTGAGGAGTCCTGTGGGGTGCCACCGACCACGGCGGCGGTTGTCGCTACAGAGCCACCGGCCCCATCAGCGCCCGCGCGCCCCGGGTTCCGCCCGCCACCGCATTCAGGTTCATCTGTTAATTCTAAGATGTGCAGAAACAATGACAATTGGGGAATAACAGTGGAAAGCTGCATTAAGTGCTTGAAGGAATTAAGCCCGCGCAGTCCTGCTAAAAAGTACCACTTTTTGAGTAACACACTGCAAGTACTCCTTTTGCCCCCCAAAACCCTCATGGGTCCCCCTACACCTCTTTCCATTCCTCCACTCCTGTTCTCTCTCTGATTAGGAGTTTTCACCCCTGAGGCAGGACCCTGGCAGAAGACAGGATTAGAATATTTTCTGAGCAGAACCATCATCTTTTCGCATTGATCCAGACTCGCAGAAGTGTCTATTGAGAGCCTGCCCCGATCTTGCCTCAGTCGTACTTGACATGTAAAGTGTTATCCACCTGCACTTTAGGCAAAGCTCTGTCTGAGATGTCAGCCTCAGGAATCCCCTTGTGTGAGATTTGAGGAGTTTGGGACCAGAATCCCTGGGCGTGGCTCTGGTAAAGTCAAACAGAACTCTGAGATGGTCCAAAAATGAGACTGTTTACAAGAAATGAGGTCCCCACAGTAAGAGACTGCCTTCCAGAGAGTGAGGTGCTCACCAGATGGGTGAGCCATGCACCAGCCTCACACCTAATGCGATCAAGGTGTGTGACTCACATCCAATGAGTGAGATTGTGCACAAAGATATAAAATTCACACTCGATGGCCGACATTGAAAGTCACACCGGTGACAGCAACTCGGATCCAAGCCCTGAGCCGTCTCTCCAGTGAAAGAGACTGTGCGCCAGTGTGTGAGACATGCACCCAGTGCGAGTGAGATCGTGCAGCAAGGAGTGGGAGTCACTCCAAATGAGTGAGGCTTTGCTGCAGGAAGCAAGATATACAAATGATGAGCCATTGAGGCAGAGAGCGCTCCACGGGTGAGATTCAGACCCAGTTCAAGAGACTGGACCCCAAGGTTCACACCCAAGGAAAGAAGCTGTGCGTTGCACCAAGGTGTGCGGCTCGCGGGGAGAGGAAGTGGCCGAGCGGCTAGAGAGGTCGACCTCTTAGCTGGGGAACTGGGTTCATGTCTCGGCAGGAAAGCTCAACATCCTGTGATTCTGGGCAAATCACTTAATCTCCCCTGTGCCCAACAAAATGTGTCCGTCTGTAATGCAACTGGTGCTCATGTAAAGCGCTCTGATACCTCTGGGTTGAGTTTACGCCCCCCGTAAAAAATCTAAATCCAGCTGACTGTTAGTAAATGAGTGTTACAAACCACTGGTGGGACCCCGCTGCAAGAAGTGAGACTCACACCCAGTGAGTGAGACCGTGCTTCAGGGAATGAGTCTTGCCCCAGTGTACTGAAGCAGTGTTCGTTCCAGTGCTTAATTTGAGCCGGTGGTTGTGGTGTGGCTTATTGGCTCTCATGTTTTTGGGAACGGCACTTATGTGTCCTCAACAGACTTTTCACCAAGTGAGAGATAAGGGGAAAGAAAGCTCAAGAGAAAGACGAGAAAACAGTGGAAAGGGAGAAAGCAGTGCTGATAAAGAAGCCAGAAGAGTGAGATAAAAGGGCAGAGAGCCTCTGGTGGTGGATGAGTGAGGCATGAGGTGCAATCAGGACTACCTATCCTTCGTAGTTTGGCCACCTGATATTTGGAGTGCCAACTGTGGCTTCTGAGTCAAACTTTGGGCAGCAGCAATTGATGTAATACAAATTAAGCAGAGGCCTCTGCCTCATCCCTGCCAACCTCCTACTCTCCTCTCCTCTCCCCTCCCCTAACCCCCCTCCCCTCCCCTCCCCTCCTCTGCTCTCCTCTCCCCTCCCCTCCCCTCCCCGCCTCTCCCCTACTCTCCCCTCCCCTCCTCTCCCCTACTTTCCTCTCTTCTCCTCCCCTCCCCTCCTCTCCCCTCCTCTCCCCTCCCCTCCCCTCCTCTCTCCTACTTTCCTCTCCTCTCCTCCCCTCCCCTCCTCTCCCCTACTTTCCTCTCCTCTCCTCCCCTCCCCTCTCCTCCCCTCCCCTCCTCTCCCCTCCTCTCCCCTACTCTCCCCTCCCCTCCTCTCCCCTACTTTCCTCTCCTCTCCTCCTCTCCTCTCCTCTCCCCTCCCCTCCTCTCCTCTCCTCTCCCCTCCCCTCCTCTCCTCTCCTCTCCTCTCCTCTCCCTTCCTCTCCTCTCCCCTCCTCTCCTATCCCCTCCCCTCCTCTCCTCTCCTCTCCTTTCCTCTCCTCTCCTCTCCTCTCCTCTCCTCTCCTCTTTGTTCTCCTCATGTTGTTTATCTCCATGCGCTCTTGAGGTTCAGCTCTGAGCTGAATGGCTTCTGACAGACTTCCGCTTCCGGTGGCAAGACTTGTAAGCACCGGAAACGGACGCAGCCACACAAAAACACTTAATAAACAAAATGTCTGCCAACAGTTGAAGTTGCAAAGGCACTCTGCAGACATCTACAGACCGTTTCTTTGAATGTACGGAGAATATTCCCCTGAGATCTTGCTTGTCGTTAATAATATTTGTTGTGGTCTCTTTTGCTCCCAACTTTCCTCTCTGCTCCTATTAAACAGTCTTCCCTTCAATCTCCTTCCCTTTCTAGATAGATTTTTGGGGATGGCAGAAACTCTTCGCCAGTGTTGCAAAGCCCGTCAGTAATACTCATAACTCTTAATAATGTGAGCCGTGCAGCCGCTGCAGCCGGCCCGCGCTCCCATCCGTCACGCCAAATGTGCTGAGCCGGCACGCCGGAGACCGTAGCGTGCCAAAGCCCGCGTGTCCCATGAAAGAGCCATTTTCTTCTTCATTGTCAAAACTGTCGCCGGTGAAGTATTTCGTGTTCGCGCCTTGAATACCCAGAAGGAGGTCGTACGGTGACTGCGGCAGCAGCGTCCCTGTCCCGACACTCGTTAAAAGTCCTTAATGGTGGCGCTCTTAATTAAAATGAGATTTGTAGGCCTGACCCCCTTACTCACTCCACATCCAGCTTGTGCTTTATCAAACAATTTCTGACCTAACAGGAGACATATGGAAGCCTTTTTGCCAAACAGCTATAAGGATTTAAGATATTAACCTCCAACCTGGTTTATAAGTCTCGCTTTTGTTTTTTATTTAGTCGTTTCGTTTTTTAACAGTGACAAAAAGAGAGCGACTGCCTAGAATAGCCCGAAAGACGAAGATGTGATGCCCGTCTCTTCTGTGCCCTGATGACCACCTAACATTCTCATCCTGGGCGCCCCATATAATATTCAAGAAAACCACGTACCATTGGCTATCCCTGGCCTCGTGGCAATGTGTTCTGTAGTATCGTTTGTGCTTATTGCACCACGTCCACTTAGTGACTGGGCGGCTTTCCATTCACTGAGACTTGGATGTCTGCACCCACGTGCTCTGAGAGCTCAAGCCAGACTTGTTGAAGAGGATACAACGTATTCACCCCAGGACTTCCCTTTTACACATCACTGTTTCCCAGTCTGATAGTCCATTGGTTCAATTAAACTGCTCTGTTAAGTTAAAAGAGCCTGAAACTGGAAGTGACGTACCCTTGTGACATAGAGTTATGTTATCACAGGACTGGTCAATGTGGGTAGTTAATAAAGATGGATCCAGTGAACTCTGTGTGGGTTGGGAACGATAAAGTCCAGGAAGAGTCCACCAGTGGCACCAAATTTGACTTTAAAGTGAGTTGTTCAAAGTTTGGGCCTTCCCACTGTTTCAAGCATCTTGTACGTTTCTCCCCAGCGTTTGGCTTGGACAACACTTGGATCGGACTCAATGACCGGATCGTGGACAAGGATTTCCAGTGGACGGACAACACCCTTGTGGTGAGTCACAGACCGGGGGGAGGGGTGGGGGTAGTTGTAGTTTGATAAATGGCAAAAATTCCTTCACAGGACCATACTTTGGGGGTGGAGTTTCAGCCTCTGAACCCAGCCCAACAGTGGGTCTGTCAAGGCACTTTCAGGGTCAACATTGTGCATTTTGAAACCATGTCAAGTTTTTTTGTATTTCCTGTGCTCCAATAAAGACAAGCATTGGCAAAGCCAATAGTTCTGGCGTTTGGGACCTATTGTCTTTGCTGAATCTTTTTGGCGATATCCTATAGCATCGGCAAAAAAAAAGAAAAAGTGCACCATGATGCAATGTATGCTTCATGACACTGTTGGTGCCCATGTAATTCTGTAAGAGCGTGCATGTGTGATGGCATATGAGCATGCATCACCATAAATGTGCATGCCTACTTAAATACATGGGTGCCATTTTCTTTATTTACCTATTCAAGATGGCGGGTGTCCCTTGGCATCGTAGATATAAAAGATACATTTTCCGTCACTCTAAATTGCATTTGTGCAAGCAGGGAAGCTCAGTGGCAAAAGGGTCCTGCCAGGCTTGCCAAGAAATGTAAAACTTTCGAAAATAAATACTAAAAGGACCGTGAGGGGTTGGAGAGCAATGGGGAGAAATACAAATAAAGGTAGTGGGGAAGAAGTGCTAAAGGAGTGGAAATCAATGGAAATGCTTTAAGCCCACTTCAAGTTTTAGGAGTAGCACAGAAGTGGTCTTTTGCAACCAGACAACCAAAGCTGTTTGGTAGGCAAGACCTAAAAAGCCAGGCGTGATACTCTTGAACACGTTGACGAGGGCAGTTCTCAATTCTGCATGGACAGATTGTGTAACCTTGGGCAGTGTAGTGCACTTCCCCATACTTCATTTCTTATATGTGTACAGAGAGTGAGGGAGGGATGAAGTTTGGCTACTTCCAGGGCCACTGGAATTATGCGATTCTGCAGCTGCTGCCTTTGTCACATAATTTTGAATTTTCCGCATTTGCCACATAATCCATTATCTGCTGCATAACCAGCAGATTTAAACAAAAGTGTTTCTAGCTCAAACAGATCAAAAGTTACTGAAAGCATGGCGACAAGTGTTCCCGCACAGTGTAAAGTCCTACTCCTAGTCCTAGTCCTGGTCATCTTTCAATTGTCTATTGCTGTATTTGGGTGTTAAACTGGCATTAAAAAGGTGAAATATTTGCCCAGACAGTATTACCAGGTATAATAAATTATAAAATAAGCAAGTATTACTATCACAAAATGTGTCCCGTTATGCAGCATATTTGGCTATTCTTGCCACAAAATGTATTCCGCCTTGCCGCATAGTTTGGCCCTCTCCTGCTGCGTAATTCTAGTGGCCCTCGCTACTTCAATACAGTGGTAGGCCAAGGAACATTAATCAGGTACCTTTGTTTTCCATGTGGTCCGGGTCCCTCAATTTCCACACACACAAGGAAGGGTTCTGTTGTGTTCATAGGTAGATGTGTAGCGCCGAGAGGCCCTTGGGTATTTGCGCGCTCTATAAATCTCGAAAGTAAATAAATAAACTGTGACCCTCGTGAGGTCTGAGCAGTGTCTGATTCCCACCTGTCTTTGGGTTCTAAGCAATACGAGAACTGGAGAGTGAACCAGCCCGACAACTTCTTTGCGGGTGGGGAGAACTGTGTCGTGATGGTCTCTCGGGACAGTGGGATGTGGAATGACGTTCCCTGCAACTACAACCTGCCCTACATCTGCAAAAAATCAACAGGTGAGTCCCCTGCTCATGCAAAATGTGTGTGTACGTCAGTATCTGTACTCACATAACATACATGCTACACTTTTAGAACTCAAAAGTGAGGGATTTTGGAAAACAAATTAGGGGAATATATTTTCTCTATTGAAGCAGAGGCAATTTTAGGTGGGAGACAGCTAAAAGAAATCAATTTTTTGCTTCAGAAGGCGTGAGTCTCCTGTTTGAATCGTGTCTGTTGGCATGTATGCACTTGTGCCATCTCTGTGTGCCTTATTCATGTTGTGTGTGTGCGCAACACGCAATTGTTGGGTGTGCGTGTTCCAGTGTGTGTGCATGCTTTTGTGCACGTCTATGTGTGGAAGTGTGTCTGTGCCTCTGTGTGTCTGCATTTGCATGTTTGTGTCTGGGTCGGAGTGTATGCCTGTGAGCATTTGTATGTGTGTGTGCGTGTTCACTTGTGTGCGCATGTCTGTGTGTGCATGTGGGTTGGCATATTTTCACCTACGTATGTGACTGCGTGTCTGCTCAAATACATGTGTGTGTATGCTTGCACGTGCATGTAAGTATCTACATCTGTGTCCGTTCATGTGTTCCTCTTCTTGCTCTCTGCTTTACCCTTTCCTGGGGCATAACACAGACCCCTGCAGCCCCTTCGGGTCAGGGGTTCCCCAATGCTCCAGGGGGCTTCATTCAGCCCCAGGGAAATGAATATCTGTTAGATATGTAAACTCGGGGGTGCCTGATCACATTCTGCAGGGGGGCCCCTAATTTAACATTACGCCACTGCCTCTCCCTACTCCACCCTCCCACCAAGGACCGCCCTCTGGCCCCCCTTCCCCCCTCAGCCCCCCTTCCGTCCTCCGGCCCCCCTTCCGCCCTCCGGCCCCCCCTTCCGTCCTCCGGCCGCCCCCCTTCCGCCCTCCGGCTGCCCCCCCTTCCGCCCTCCGGCCTCCCCTTCCGCCCTCCGGCCCCCCTTCCACCCTCCGGCCCCCCCTTCCACCCTCCGGCCCACCCTTCCGTCCTCCAGCCCCCCTTCCGCCCTCCGGCCCCCCTTCCGTCCTCCGGCCCCCCCTTCCGCCCTCCGGCCCCCCCTTCCGCCCTCCGGCCCCCCCTTCCGTCCTCCGGCCCCACCTTCCGCCCTCCGGCCCCACCTTCCGCCCTCCGGCCCCCCCTTCCGTCCTCCGGCCCCCACTTCCGCCTTCCGGCCCCCCTTCCGCCCTCCGGGCCCCCCTTCCGTCCTCCAGCCCCCCCTTCCGCCCTCCGGCCCCCCTTCCGCCCTCCGCCCCCCCTTCCGCCCTCCGGCCCCCCTTCCGTCCTCCGGCCCCCCCTTCCGCCCTCCGGCCCCCCCTTCTGCCCTCCGGCCCCCCCTTCCGTCCGCTGTTTCCTCCTCCGCGTTGACTCATTTCATTTCAATAACTTTATTTGATCTAATTTGAAGGCATAGATCATCAAAGTATACATTTTAAAAACGATAAAACAGTGTCATTCGTCTCAGTGCAATACAAATACTTATAAGTTAAACTAACAATTTAAAATCGGAGAAAAAAGAGCAATGTACAAGTTCAAACCCCAAAAGAGGGGGGGGGGTGTAAGATTGGACTGTGCAAATTACGCAATTCAATGGCGATTATTTGTGCAAGTAACATAATACAAAGGTAGATGCTGGGCTGCGGGTTCCCAGTTCCCTCATAGATACATAGGTTTAAAAAAAAAGAAACATTTAAATAAGTTATTAAGAACTAACAGTTTAAAATGCCAGAAAATGAGCAGAGGTAATGTGCAAACCCCAAAGTGTCATAGTATCATGTTCAAAGAGACAAATGGGTTCAAGGCTAAGGGTTAACATATCTTTCCAATTCTAATAAATATCTCCTACACTTACAAGCCCTAAGAAATGAGGCTACACAGAAACCTACAAAAGGATCATAAAGCTTCTTAAAGATAGAACAGGGCGACGCGGCACTGCTTCAAACCATGCCGCGTTGAAAGTGGTATAATATATCTGGCTTTCTGCTCCTTATAAAAATGGCAAAAGAAAAAAAAGGTGGCTGTCGGACTGGGCTGATAAATTATTGCATGGGCAGGTTATCAGGTCTCTTAACCTGTCCGTTCCTCGTAGCCAGTGTTTAATGGGCCCTGGTGCAAGGAAGGACATTGCCCCAACGCCAGGCGCTGTTTTAACTGTGAAATACAGCATTAATCTCTGAGTCCCGGTGCCACTGCACCTGCTGCACCAATGGAAGCTACCCTGCTCTCTTCCCTCTATTCTCTCCATACCCAGTCCCCCCTTTCCTCTCGCAGCAGCTTCTCCCCTCCTCTCACGTCTACTCTTTTCACCCTTCTCATTTCTCTCTCACCCCTCCCTCCCCAGCCACTCTCGTCCCCTCAAACTTTAATTTCTCTCACCAGGCTCCAATTAAAAATTATTAAGTGCTTGTCCCCATGCCTGAGAGTTAGATTAGCTCCCTGCTGTTTTATTAATGCCATCTTAGTGCACTCTGAACCCCCAGCGGGTCTGGCAGGCTCCAGCGAGAGCCACTGCATGTGCCCATCAGTAACACACCGTGTCAGATGGAGAGGTTCTTGTGGTGAGCACTGGTGCCCTGTGCCCCGCGCTGGACCCATGCGGCGCACCGCAGGCCTGCATGACAGGTGACACTGCCATAAACTCAGGTTTGTGATATTGAGAGATTTTTTTAAATCATTTATTTCCTGGAGTTTTACAGAATGATACAAAGGTTGTATTTCTCCCACTATTGCAACAGCGCATATAACAACAATACATTAAACAAAATGTATATTGGCTTAAAAAAAATCTGTACACAGTGGGCATTGTGCACAGAAATAACTCTGCCACGGGTAAACTTCAAGAGAAGAAGTCTGCATGTATGTTTTTCATCTTGGCAGGGTTTGATTAGAATGAAAAATATTGCACATTGCGCTGAAATATTTTCACAGAAGAGAATTTAAATCCAAAAATGTTGTACATTTTAAAAATTGCAAAGTCCCGAAACATTTCTAGTGTAAAATATTTTCACATTTCCAAAACTGACCCACCTCTCCGCACAGAAACACTAGGTGCTCTTATAACCTTATTCAATATACATATTTTATTAATCATGGAAATGAGAACTTTCTGTGCTGAATTCACGATTTCAGGTCATCCTATTAATATTGAAAATTAATGCCAAACCCTCTGCCCCCCCCCCCCCCCCCTCTGATTTCTGAGCTCTTTCGCTTTAGGGTTCTCAATTTGACAATGTGAGGTATGAATTGCACCCCCATAGCTGTGCTCTTCTTTGCATTCCGCTGCCTGCAAGATTGTTTTTTCCCTTAAAAATGCTGGACTCTGAGGCACTAAGCGCATCAGACATTTATGATACCGAAACTGTTGGTAGGTTTGCAATGCAGAATTACTTTGTTTTATGAGAGACCTCCTACTGAACGTGAACTTACTGGTGAAATATTCAGAGTTACTGGACTGATTACCTCAGGAAATTCCCCCTTAATACACCATATTCAGACAAACTACACAACGTTTGATGAGGATCATGTGTGTCCTTGGAGACACCCAAGTCCATGCGGCCTAGTAATATTGTATGTAAAATTACAGTACGAATTGATATAGCACAAATGTAGCTGTGAACCAACAGAGCGGACATTAATACATAATCATGTGCTTCAAAATGGGGATTAAACAAATACATTGTACTCATATTTTAGGCACAGGAAGAATAATTTATCCAAAATCACATGATGTTGAGTCTAGCACCGATGCCGGGATTTAAACTGCTCACAGAATCCTCATATTGGGCAGAAACACCCATTTCCATCCAAACCGGAAACTCCGAGTCACTTAGAAAGAAGGCTATCACATTTTGGAGCTAGTGTAGGGCAGCTTGCCATCCCTGAGAGCAGAGGTGGGTTCAGGAGAATCAATATTGAAGCAAAGAGACACCATTCAGTCCATCCAGCTCCACACCCAGAGCCGAACATGGCGGTTGAGGAGACAAACACCCCTCCACCCCTAGACCTTATACTCTAGAGAATCCTACTCTTATCCATGGGTAATCTACCATCCAAGCTCTTATTCAGGGTGTCAGGGATTAGTAGACCAAGACGAGAACAAAGTTGCACTAAAATCCCAGGGTGCAAAGTGATGTTAGCTACTGGTCCCTGGATTAGCCGATGGTGTTAGACGTGTTATGGGGCCACTGTCAACAGAGAGCGCTCCCGACGTCAACACCTGAGGAACAGTCTAGGAACCAGCGAACTCCTCACCTGGAAGAAGCTTGTCTGTGCTCAGGGGACATTCAGGGGGGTAACTGATTGGACGCAAAGTGTGAAGTGCACCTCCGAGCCCACTTTTTCTGTGCAAGGTTAAGATAATCAATTAAGATTAACAATAAAAGGGGAAGAATATATACCAGGGAGAGGCAAAAAAACAACTTTTCTTAAACGCTCAGGATCTCAAAGGGCATGACGAGTTGGGAACAGCCTGGATGAAGCCCTGGCATCATAATGCTTTCTAGATACTTGAGTACAGAAAGACTTAGGCCGACTCTATGGGGATCACTTTCTTCGCACCTGCACACTCCCTCGGCACACAGTATTTTCCTCTCCTGATTCCTCCATTTTGACCAGAACCTTCCTCCTTGCAGAGTCATGGCCTTTGTAAAATATACTCTGAAATCCTCCTGTTTCTTTCCAGTCCAGCACATCGGGTCACGTGTCTCTCTGCATGTCTTGAGTCCATCGCGATGCAAGTTGAGGTTCACGTGTTTCCACCTAGTGTCGTAATGGCTGCCATTTCTCCCCCTTCTTCTGCAGTCCTGTGTGGGCCCCCGCCAGAGGTCCCGAACGCCATCCCCATGGGCAAGAGAAAGCCACAGTACAGCATCCACTCGGCTGTCCGATACCAGTGCGAGTCCGGTTACAACCAGAGACACATCCCGACCATCAAGTGTCACCGAGACGGCAGATGGGACCGGCCGAAAATAATCTGTGTAAAGCGTGAGTAGCAGGTATAGGGAAATTAGTGTAGTGGATACAAGCTGTCTCTCCCCGTATAAGAACCTTTTATGTATTGTCCAGACAAAACTCCGCCAGGTATTGGTGTACACCAGTCCTCATGTGCATGTAGATTTTGAGGTATCATTTTGTGTGCATCATCAAAAGCCAGGGACTTTCACAGGTCATGACTATGCCTTCTGTGATCAAGGTTAGGGGTGCGGCCATCTTGGAAGTGGTGACACCTGGGGAAACCTCACTACAGTTTAATGCTACCTAGTTAGGGGTAGCTTGTGATAAAATTGTTTCCAAAACATATTTTGCAAATATTATTTTTCAAAACATCTTTTACTATAACATTGTTTTCTCATAACATCTTGGACCAAAATAATAATTACATTCAATGGCACAAAAGTAAATGCAGCTTAAAAATGGTTATTTATAGTTTGGCAACAGTTTCAAAAGTTAGATTTTACGGAGGGGCGTGTAAAGGTTTTGGATCGACAAATGGATATTGAATATAAATAGATCAATTTAAAGGGGTAAGAGTACACACACACACACACACACACACACATATATATATATATATATATATATATATATATATATATATATATATATATATATATATATATCAACACAAAAGTTCAACAATTGATGGCACTCCACTCGGGAAATCTTTAAACAGCATTTATTTTAGGCTGCGAAGACCTACGCGTTTCGAACGTTACGTTCTTGATCACGGTAACATTTTCAACAATAAGTCCCTTTTCACTTTTGCTTTATGTACACATTGCTGCACCTAATGCATTGTGGGCATTGTAGTTAAATTCACATCATTCAACTAAAACAACATTTCCTAACAAATTTGTTAACATGTATGGAATTGACAAGGATTTACATAAATCAAAGGCGTTTTTCTCATTGTTGCATGGCATTAAAAGGGCACTTAGTCCAATGAACAATGAGAAAAACGCCTTTGATTTATGTAAATCCTTGTCAATTCCATACATGTTAACAAATTTGTTAGGAAATGTTGTTTTAGTTGAATGATGTGAATTTAACTACAATGCCCACAATGCATTAGGTGCAGCAATGTGTACATAAAGCAAAAGTGAAAAGGGACTTATTGTTAAAAATGTTACCGTGATCAAGAACGTAACGTTCGAAACGCGTAGGTCTTCGCAGCCTAAAATAAATGCTGTTTAAAGATTTCCCGAGTGGAGTGCCATCAATTGTTGAACTTTTGTGTTGATATAATTACGGGATCCTCCCTTGGTCCCGGTGCTGGCACCAGCTCCAACGCGCTCCCCCTGCGACGAGGCAAGTTGCGAGTATGTATATATATATATATATATATATATATATATGAGAGAGAGAGAAAATGAGTAAGTGAGTGTATCGTTTCATACATGTTAAGAGAAGGCCTAGATTTTCAGAAAGATGTTTTGGGCAAAATAATATTCTACTCAAATAAACAATGTTATTGTAAAATATATTTTTGAACAGTAATTTATGGAAAAGATGTTTGGAAAACGATGTTATGACTCTTTTTGAACGTCCATAGGTTTTTTATAATGAGTATCTAAGCGGTTTGGTAGATTTAGGGCTAATCTGTACGAAGAATGACAATTTTGATTATTGGAAGAAGATAATTCACAAGGTCATGTGAGCATCATCACCCCTCTCAGTACTCACCTTAGAATGGTAAGCCCTATAAAACCCCCTTTGGGCCGTCAACACACTGGCTTTCCCACTGATGTGAATGTATGGATTGCCCCCCTGCACTTGAGAAATGGAAACTATAGTGAAAAAAATAACAATTGTTTGCAGCAGCTGGCTTGTGATTGGCTGCCTGGGAGAAGACACGCAGCGTTATCATTTCCCATTTCTAGGCAACATGGACGTTGGTTCACAGCTGTGGGTCAGAATGGGCCTGGCCCCCAGTTTTTAAGTCATAGAGTCATTGGTTCGGAGTGCGAGGGTCGTACGGTCACTGGTTCACGTTCATACGTGTTAAGGTCTCTGGTTTTTAGGTCACAGGGTCATCGGTTCAGTTTACAGGTCTTCTATTCACCAGGTCCCACTTGCTTAAATCTTAGGGTCATCAGTTCAGAATTGATAGAGGTCAAGGTCAAGGGTTAGAGGTGGTCGGTCAGTCCCTGGGTCATCATTTCACAATTCGTTGGTCATACGGCCCTTGGTTCACAATTAGGAAGTCACAGCGTCATTTGTTTACATTTCTAGGTTGAAGGGTCTTTGATGTCCAGTTTTTAGGCCATGGAGTCATTGGAAGAGATTTCATGAATCTCACAATTATCAATTGTTAGTAGGTCAACGCCTCATCAGGTCCCTTTCTGTAGGTCACGGGGTCGATGGTTCACAGTTTGTAGGCCACAGAGTCAACGTTTACCAGTTTGTAGGTCACATGACCTGTGGGTCCCGCTTTCGGGATGACCGGTTCATCTGTTCAAAACTTGTTAGCCAGAAGGTAATTGGGTAACATGTTGTACATCACAAGGTCATCAGGTCACAGTGTTAGGTTCAAGGTCATTGGTCCAAAGTGTGAAGGTCACCAGGGCAGCCTTTGGTGTCCATCCTTTTGATCTCACTCCCATTGTTTCACTTGTAGGCCACACAGTCATCAGTTTACAGTGTGTAGTTTGCAAGGCGTTTGTCACAGGGCCTTCAGTACATTGGTTCCATGTCACATGATGTATACATACCAGTTTTTAGATCTAATGGACATAGGTTTTGTGAGTCACAAGTTTGGTGTCAGATTTGTATGTGAAAGGTCATCACCACATCAGTTTTCAGGCCACATGGTCCCTGTTCCCCACCTTTCTCTCGTGTGATCCATGGCTTGCCTTATATAAATGATGCTCACTGCTCCTTAGTTTTAGGTCACAGTTTTTAGGTGACAAGATCAGTTGTCGAAAGTGTTTGGTCACAGAATATGTGTTTCTAAGTTTATAGTTCACATTGTTTCCCAGTTTGTAGACCATGAACTCACTGTGTACCAGGGGAACCTGACAGCCTTTTTCTGTGTTTGTGCCAGGGCCTGCAATTGCTAGTTTGTAGGTCAGGGGTCATCATGTCCAAGTTTGTGGGACACAGTGTCAACAGTTGGACTCTCAAGCCTCAAATCTGTCATTTCAGTGTTGTGTTGTAGATTCTATTGTCTTGCTTGTTTGTGTCACAGTACCAGCACACGTCCCTCACAGTGTTTTGTACAGTTCTTGATTGTGTGTTTTGTTTCACTCTCATTCAGCCGAAAGAAGATCCCACCGGACGCGACGGAACCACCACCACCGCCGTAACCACCATCACCAGAAGCACACGCGCCACCGCCGGCATAACCACAAGCACAACAAGCACCAGTCCCGCAAAGAGCGGAGGAAACACCGCCATCACCATGCGATAGTCCCAGTGGTTGAAGCGCAAGCCTAATAACGCCTTGGTGGGAGGAGCACAAGGGCGTGGCTGCCCGTGGGCCTCTCAGAGAAGGAAGGCGAGGAGTGAGAGGTGAACGTCAGTGGGCGGAGCTGGATACAGTCCCTTTTCTTGTGGATGCCTTCCATTCTGTGTCTGGCTTGGTCATGAGATTTAAGAAGACTCCACATGCCTCCTGCACCGACGGAGGCTGCGTCAAATGTTCACGTCAGCAGCGGTAACATTCTGTGTGTTCTGACAATTGTTTTTCAGTCGCCATTTGGAAAAATCCCCGAAATATTCCCCCCCTCTACGTCTCTTCTCCTACCTCCTCTCCCAACTCACAGGCGCACTCTTGCCCTCTCTCTCTCTGCCCCACTTTCCTGACCAAAGTGGCCATGTTGACCAAACCAACATTAAGGACATCTTCTTCCCTCCCACCATAATGCCGTGCCTGAGTATTTCCCAGCGTACGCCACTTCCAGTAATTACTGGGTCGTGCAAGGCACTGTGGACAATTTCACGTGTGAAGTGGGGGTGACAGCAAAGGAGTCAGAACTAGGGCGCATCAGCACCACGACCATCTTTCGATTCCTGCCTGGCCCTGAGCTGTCCTGCTGCTTTTCTGCCTGACCTTGGTCGCGCGCCACTCGGTGAGAACAGGTGCCGACAAAACTCTCTGTAGGATGCATGTTACATTGTTACTTTCTGTAAACATGTTGGTGCTTTTGGACTGCAAGGTATTTTTGTTTATCTTATTATTTGATAATTTCCTGAGATCCATAATACATTATGTTGGACATAACCTAACAATGGCAATGGGACATCACATCGGTATGTGCGCCGAGGGGTGTAACAGCTGCTGCGTCCCTCTGGAATCAACGGCAGGTCAGGGATGATATTGACAGACTCTTACAACACCGCTACTGCCGCAGGGTTTGTTAGTATCTAGGCCGTATGGTTCTTCCATAAGATCCAATCGCAGAGTGTTGTCCTCTTTTGTTTTCCATTGTTGAAGGCCTCACTGCCTTGGATTCATCATTAAAGCAGTGACCCCCAAAACCACAATCCCTTCCCACCAAGCCATTCAGTGCCATTCCGATGCAGTGGAAGCTCTAATGTTTGCTTCATTTGCAGTGGCCCCGGAATGGCTTGGTTGGCCAAGAGTTGTTGAGCCGCACGTTGACACCCAGAGCCAACATCATTCCATTGTAGGTGAAGAAGAGGCTTCCTTTCCCCAAGAAGAAACACTCCTGTAGGGCCTTGACCACCAATTGGGACAAGAGCTTGAGGAATCCAATGTGGGTTGCTGTTTTATCAAGTCTACATTTCTGGCAGTCAGCTCGCCTTTATTATTCTAATTGCTTACTTGTGACCATCCACAGGCTTCCCGTTGGCACGTACCATCCACCTCTGTGGTTGGGAAATGGAGATCCAGCAGCCCAGATTATTTCTCTGTAGCCAAGAGGTGGGCGAGCAGCAGGGTTAAGTGCAGGTGGGTAGATTGGGCCCTCTTAAAAAACTAGGAAGTCCTATTATGTACAGCCTTGATATATTCTACAGTGACTCCTTCTGGCCAGTAAGCAGATTGCACATTCAGCGCGTACTCTAGCCACCATGAATCGGGTTCCATTCTGTAGAGTTGGGTAAAATCCAATATCCTGTGTGCTGTGAAATGTTTATGGAGGGGCGTGAAGATGCCACATTGTTGAGGTAACAAGATTAATTCATGTCACCAGGGACCCAGTCCTCCACGGTTCAGTTTAACAACACAATGCATTGTGGGAACTGTAGTGCTGGTTCACTTTGATTGGTGCAGTGAAACTCACAGACATGAAAAAGAAAAGCAGAGGTTTGGAGCATTGTTCATTGGGGACATGGAGTCACATCACACACTGCCTGACCTGTTCCTGCAGTCTAGCTAGAGTTAAGAGTAAAAGGAAAGAACATGTGCCCCTGTGGTGTCTTCTGGTTCCAACTCCTAGGGACGCGGAGACAAGATGCCGCAATTCAGAATAGTATCTAGCAACTACGGGTATCTACTGGAGGTGTTGACGTCACTGATAACCTTCCAGTCTGAATAAACCAAAACAGTGGGTGCTAATCTCAAACCTGACCATGCGACTCGTGTCACCAGGACTCCTGGTTTTCCTTTCAGAATTCATTGTCATGTGGGGGAAACAACTTAGCAGCAACTCTGTATGTGGCACACTCAGTTATATTATGTGTAGACAGAAATAGTATTGCTGAGGGACCTCTCCTGAGCTACACTATCCAGATGCCAGAAGGCATCTCCTGGCACAAAATGAACAGCTCTCCCATTCCAAGGTGTTTTTCCAACCAGGACAAAGCGTAACACTGCAAAACGGGTCAGAGGAGTTGGCGCTACTTAAGCAAGGAACCCTAGTGAGTTTGTGTGTAGCGTAGACATGTTGTATCACTGAAGAAAAGATCCAGTGAACTTCCATAGAACCCCTGGGAGAGAGTCGTCCGACCCAGGGGTCTACAGAAGTTGGGCGGGTTCTCTATAAACTATAGGTCTCTAGACCTGTGAGCGTTGCTGAATGAGCATTGCTCAGCACAGAGGGTGGAGAGAGGCACTCGAACAGAGCAGGAGAACTCTGAACCTGTAACACAGTGAAGGCTATCTTGAGTGCGTCACGTCTATTCCCTACACTCATGGCGGAAGGCGGTGGCTTGTCTTTCTGGGGTGCTCATTGGCAGAGCCACACTTTAAATGCCTCCTTGGTCCATCGTGGTTGGAGCCTAGAACGCACGTTACCAACATCTGGAAGGCTGCTAACAGCCCATGAAGGAAATTTGTTTAATTATGTATTTATCCATTTTATTTATTTATTTATAGTTTTTGTAAAGTACCCACAGAGTTTCTCTGACACTTCAGGGCGCTATGGTGCAGGGGTAACTTCAAGGGAGTGCAAGAGCAGCTAACCTTGGGCAGAGGTCATTAGGTACCTGTGCATTCCAGCTTTAAATGCAGCCCTCGCCCTCAGCGATTGCAGCCTAGAACCCACATTACCAAAATGTGATTGGTGGCTGACGATCAGTGAAGGAAATGAATGTATTTTTTATTTATTTATTTAATAATGTATTTATTTATGTGTTTGTTTGTTTATTTAATTATAATTTTTGTTGAGTGCCCACACGGGTTCTCTGACACTTCAGAGCACTAGGGTAATATGAAGGGAGTGAAATAACAGCTAACCATGCACAGTGGCTGCCAAGTAAACTAGGCTTTGGCATTCTGGAAAGTGCACACTTCCAAGTATTTCCTGAAATTCAGAGTAGGCCGTGGGGGGAAGGTCACTTCCACAGAGAGGAGTCTTGAGCCCAGTTAGGATCTGTGACCTCAGCCTGACCTCTTCGTATTGGGTAACTCTGTCTATCTGTAAAGAGACAGGAGTGTCTAGAGCACAACTCCATACAATCAGTGGAGTTTAACTGCAGTCTAAACACCCCATAAGTTTCCCCAACCTTTCCCCCATGGATTCGACAGAAGTCCAAGATCACCCTGAGTTTCCAGGGACGCGCAGGAGGTTGTGTGGGCAGTTGATGGGGAAGCCGCTGCTTCGATAGGTAATCCAAGCCTGGCAGAGGGTTGTGTGCTAGAAGTTCCAAGTTGGTCTCCTCCAAGTGTCAACTGAGGGGTGTTACCAAAGCACCCTTCCTAGACGCTCCATTGGCTCCACTTGGGGAAGTGCCATGAAGTAGCATGAGAATGTAAGAGGCACCGACACAGAAATCGCCGCTCGCCCATCCCGACAGCATCAATCTTCAAGAGCTGTGTGGGTATGCCTTCATCTTTTGTAGGGGTCTTCCCAGTACTCCCTGTTTACTTACTAGTAGTGAGATTTCAACCCTGAATCCAAAGAGGTAAAATGCAGACTTTGTCCCACCTCTGAAATTGTGCGGCACTTTCTTAAATGTTCATCTGCCATATTTGTTGCACGCGCAAAGTCTCTGTAAGCTGCTCTTTACTGATTTACAAAAGGGTCTGAATAATGTTTCTAGGCATTTACAAGAAGTGATCTCCTTCAAGGCACGCAGAGCCAAACAGGAAGTAGTAGTGAAATCACAGGAAGTGCTTCACAAAATATCACATACATGGCACAAAGTGCCAACCAGAGATTAATACTCAGAACACAGGACTTGAGCTACAAGAATATGTGTAGCAAAACAGGAAGTAATAAGGTGAACACAGGATATGACCTACAAGAGGTCACACATGGGCAAGTGGAGACAAACCGGAAGTAAGAACAGAACGTGCTTCCACACTGATGCCAGACACTGCATGAAAAGCAAAGCAGGAAGTAGTACTTAGAGCACAGGGTATAATCTACAAGGGATTTTGCAGATGGCATGCACTGCAAACCAGGAAGTAATACTTTGAGCACAGAATGTGACCTTTAGGTGATCTCATTCATGGCATGCAGAGCAAAACAGGAAGTAGTAGTAGAGCCTAGAATATGACCCACACGTGATCGAACAGATAGCATGCAGAAGGAAACCGGAAGTAATACCTTGAGCACTAGGTATACATTACTAGTGAGTTGTCTGCTACGCACAAGAAAACACAAATTGTCATTGAGAGCTCATGATATAACTTATAGGTGGTGTCCAGCAAAAGCAGACAGTCAATCTGTAATAGTGTGTCTCTCTGAAGACGTTTATACAGGAGCAGGGCCACGCACCTAGAACTTTTGTGCATAATAACATCCTATATTTTGAACAGTGTGTGGTAAAAAAAAAGAACCATAAATGATACATTTGGGATGGAAGATAAATATTCCCTTTTACGAATATGTGATAATGAACAGCATCTGATTGAAATATTGTCTAGGCCATACTTTGATTTCCCTGGTGGGGGGGGGTGGGGGGGGGGGGGGGGGGTGGGGGAGGTTACAAGGCGTGTACACCAGACTTGAGTTCACATTTTGTTTTATCCCCTCATTTGTTCTGGTAACTAATGGCTTTGTCTGGGAAGCCCTGCTAGGTCCCTTCAATAAATCACACCTTTATTTCTCTCCCTGTTTATTCCAGGTATTGAGGTGGGGGGAGGAGAGAAAAGAGGGTCAGTAGAGGGGATTTCTGCTACTAAGTTAGATTCTTTTTCAATTTTCCAGAGGGAATGGGTGGGTGGCGGGCGGGTTGGGGCGGGGTTTGTTCTGTTGTTGGTTTTTTGTGTGAACGTGCATTTCCACGCTGATATTTCTGCCGTTTTCAATAATTTGCAGTGTTCTGTAAAACTGTTGTGTGGACGAAGAACCACTCTGCGTTCCTGTACTGCTGGGCATTTTAATAAACTTTTTTAATAGGTGGCTTGTCTGTTTTATTGCATCCCTGGGGGTTTAATTTCTAAATGAATTATGTATGAACATCCTGACTTGCCCTCGTCCCTTACTGCTTTTCTTTTCCTTCTGCCTCAAATAATAAAATTCAAGCGTGATTAAAGATCTTCTTGTGAAAAAAAAATCCATCTTTCCTCCTAACACCACATATAGTCAGATCCTGGTACTGGACCCATTGATGCTGGAACAATTTTCTTTTTTTTTTTTTTTGAAAAAAGATTTTATCAAAACCTGAGATGGTTTTACTACTGGAGGCATGTCTTCAATTGCGGAAATTGAATTTGGATGCTGGAACAATTTTCTAAGTGGGCTTCGCTGGCATCAGTCTTACATCACTCAAGTCAGAGAGACTGTGAAAAACTTAGGCCTCACACAGGGTAAAAGTGTAGCAAATGAGCCAAGCCCATTCTACAGGTGAGTGGTGCGAGTTCTAATATGTACCTTATAGTGCAATTTGGAGCATGCTGTTGAAAATATATCACTAACTCGTGGTGTGACAGTTCACGGTCATGTAAAGTCGGCATTTACCAATTAAATGACAACAGAATTCACGCTGACATGCAGTTTTACTGATAGAACAATAGTGCACAGTAACTAAAATGTATGCAAATCATGTTTCAGAAAATATATATTATTTGCACCTCCCCAAGTAAAGTGTGTTAATGTGTTCTGGATTCTATAAAAATCTTTGTTTCCGGTATCCTTCAAATTTGCAAAAAACGTGCTTCATTTGTGAGATCCAAACTGCTATATTTTGAAATATTTGTACAATTCATTCATTTACAGGTAGTTAAATGTTGTTGTGTTGGAAACAAACTGACATCCTACAGCCCTTCCTTTCACACTCCCTGTACCCCAGCAAGATTGTCAGATTGTTTACTTTACAAAATCATCTAACTTTGCAGTCAGAAAAAAGAAAAGTACACACCAGTCTATGTGTTAAAAGAAGAAGCAGAAATGTGTCAGAAGACACACTCTTTGACCACGAAGCAAATATGATAAGATAAAACCAAAATGTAAAGGCATCTTTATTGCTCGTTCACCCTCCTGACTCTTGCATGTTTGTATTTTAGGGGGGGTCAGTGTCCCCCACACCTCTGCTTCTAGCAGCAATGTCTATAAGCCATTTCGTCTCTTTATGACCAGCAAATCCCAACAGGTTCATCATAACTACCAACATGCCCAGTGAGTCGGGATTTGGTAGCCTAGTGTGACTTACATAGGTGCCTGTTGTGCACCTCTCGTGGTGCAGCTACAACTGTACAAAAAGTAAACTCCGCCAGCAGGGCTGCGCAAAGTTTACAAGCTTGTTACGTTGCAGTATGTGGACTCGTAACTTTACTTGCCAGCGGAGTATACCACAAGGAAGTAGTTTATGCAAAAGAATTTTCATGACAAAAAGTGAATTAAAGTTCTCCCTCTAAACAGATTTTTGAAGGTTTTTGCACTTAAAAACCTGTTTTAAAATTTTTTGAATCTGTATTTTTAAAACCTCGCTATCTTTTCAAATGATACCAAATTAGACAAGTTCTAAAAATCTTTTCAATGTTGGTATAGGCGAAGTTGTGCTTAGTCTGTTGATTTGTTTCCAATAATTAACCTATTAGTGAAATCAATTCAACTCGCCCTAGGGGATACAGACTCTTGTGCAAGGACCATGCTAGTGGCACAGACAGGCTGCCATGGACCCTGACGCGAATAAGGAAGACTGCCCCTCGTCTGCTGGTTTGCTACTATCAAACAACAAAAAACCATGACCCCTGGGCTCCAATGCCGCTCCACCTGTTGCACTATTGATAGCGCCGTCCCTGACCCATACAACAGTGGCCCTTCCTTCAAATATTTCTAATGCCCATAAAAGTAATTGATTTACATTACTAAGCTTGTAAGTGTCCAGGGACAGCAGAGGAGATGTAGTAGGGTCTCACTAATAGGGTGCGAGTCTCAGACCTTGGTGAACGGTCTCACTTAGGTGTGACCTTCGTTCCTTGGAAGAGTCCTCTCTCGTTTCTAACTCTCTCTTCTTGGAGCGCAGCCTCACTCATTTGGTGAATCCACTCATGGGGCGGAGTCTCCCAACTTGGTGTCACTCATGTTGGATGAGATCTACTCATTGTGTGCGCAGTCACTACTTCGGTTCCAATCCTACTTCTCAGAGTAGTTTGACCCTCATCGCCCGATCCATATGGTTGTCGACTGACAAAGTATCGTGAAGGTAAGTAAATAGATTTATTGATCTTTATTGCACATCTACGTGCCTTGAGCTTGATTTGTGTGTGATATATATATATATATATATATATATATATATATATATATATATATATATCGAGAGAGAATATAGTAACTATATCTATCTTCATAATATTTTGCTAGTCAATATTCTGGCTACAAAATTTTTGTAGCAAAATATTTAAAATTTGATATCTGCCGGTAGAACATTATTAGTGGCGAAAACCCCACTTTTAATAACATTAGGCTGCAATTCTTTCGTAGTGAAACCCTTTTTACCTTTGTTTAATTTCTTGTTGTATCTCCCTAGGCATGGATCTATTTTATGTGCAGTACTCGGCCGTCTGTCTCAAAGTGAAGAGTACATTATCCTACAAAGTCCTCCCGGGCTTACTTCTATTGTTATTACGCTGTTCGTGGTTCTGAGTCCACAGCACCTCCTTGAATAAAGTGATATTTGTTTCTAGATTTGCAACTTTAGTCCCCAAACTGCCAGCCCACCCTTCCCCCACCGCCCCAACCCCCCACCGGTTAGCACTGCCCTTGAACAGTCATGCTTGCCCAAGAAGTAACTACTTTACCCTGAAGCCTTCCCAGCTCTCAGAATGAGGGGGAAATAATATGTTTTTTACATACATACAATAGACGCAAATTGACAGACGTAACCGTGTCAAATATTCAGGATATTTGCTCAGAGGGAAGAGGCGGGGGAGGATGAATGCCCCTCATTGTATTGCAGAACTGATACCGGTTATATTCAAAATAAATGCAAAAAGAAGCCTCTCTGCGCGCTCCAGGCCACTTGACCGAGTTGCTGATTTGCCTTCCCCAGGACCCAATTGAGAGCTTGCAAGCCAGTGCCATGTGGCGCGTGGCGCCTGCCAGGATACCTTGCCAGATTCTGACCGTAAATATCCTCCTTTCATCCAGTGGAGGCCAATGTGATGGCACAGGCCACGCTGTGCCGCGCGGGAGCTAAAATTATATATACAAAACTCACACAGGCACAAACACCCTCTCTGGGCCTTGTGGTCGCTGCACAGTCTTTGTTCGCTTCCGGATAACCCCGGTAACCTAACACTGTCTTCCGCAGGCCGCAGGGACTCGTTAGCAGTATCCCTCCGCCAAGCGTGCAAGGCTACTGCATTGAGGCCTGCGCTCGGTCCCTTGAGGATGCTCTCAGGAAGGCCTACTGGTTTTGTCTCAGGGTAAGAAGTGCAGCACATGGCCCAGAAAGGCAGGTCACTGAGCCGGCCACAGGGACAGACACCTGTATGTATGCGTACAAACGTTCGTCAGCCCTATGTGTGAAATCTTCCAATTCCAGCAGCGGTTTTCTGGCAGAAGAGTCACATTATGGATTGATCGTAATATTGAAAGTAGTATCATTAAGGCATTAGGGGTTTGGCATTATCGGTGGCGGCAACCACAAACAAAGGGTGGTGGAGGGAATGCAGGAGGGGTCTTGGGGATAGGGGTGGTGGATTTCTTTTGTTTTTTTCTCGTTTAACATTTTTTTTAACATAAATTCAGTTATTTCATACACATATTCTCGACATAATTTTTACATAAGTATTTTCAGTACATATTAAATGATTGTATTTTTTTATTCTAATATTAAATGTATTCCCTACAGTGTTTTACATATTTGAACAACATTTTAACATGTTTCATAATGTATTACAATTTTCAAAATATTTGAATTTTTTTTACTTATATTCTAATTCATTTCTAGGGGAGATAGACTTTTTTGTTTTATTTAGCTGTCATTTTTTTACCGCTACCTTCCATGCTGTAGTCCTTTTGACTCATTTTTCATCTCTTTTCTGGCGGGAAGGTGCTGTTGTTCATTTTTACTTATATTCTAATTCATTTCTAGGGGAGATAGTCTTTTTTTGTTTTATTTAGCTGTCATTTTTGTACTGCTACCTTCCATGCTGTAGTCCTTTTGACTCATTTTTCATCTCTTTTCTGGCGGAAGGTACTCTTGTTCATCGGAACAGGTAAGTCTGTATTCGTTTTCTTTTATTTTTTTAGGGTTTTGAGTGGAGGTGGTATGAAGGGGGTTCTAGAGGTTAGTTATAATGTTGTTTGTGGGTTTGTAGTACATTTAGATTGAGTAATTATATGATTTTTTTAATAGTGTGTTGGTTTAGGTTTTCGTGCAGTGTTTTAGTAATGTATCAATATATTATGTTACTTGTTTTCTGATGATTTAGTGTAATGTATATGTAATTTATTATTGTACTGGTCTTTGCAGGTTGGTTTTTTATTTTACTTTACTGGTTTTTCTTTATGAATGTGCCCATGGCTCAAACGGCTGAACAAATTTAAATCAGCCTGTAATGAAAGTAGAACTTTACTTAGAAAGAGTGTTTTTTTTGTTTAGTTTGGTGTAAATCTATTCAGTCGTTTTTGATATTTAAGTATTTTTAAAAAGTTGCTGAGTGGGATGTAAAGGGGTTAACGCTTTTGTCATCTCTATATTTAAATTAGGGGAAGGAAAGGTAATTGCTAACAGAAAAATAAAAACAGAACTAAGGTTTGACTGCGACCGCAGACATTCTTATGCAAATTTTTCAGCTGGATTTACTATCTTGGAAAATTAGGGAAAGTTTTCCCACACACAGAAAATATGGATGTGGAAAAACCTACAACTTATAATTATGCTGAACCGACTTCTATGCATTATTTATTCCTCGCCTGACGTGCAAGCAGGGACGATTGTGCTATACTATCGCAAGATGGCCAACCGTTGCTATCTTTAATTCGATTTGTTATTTCAGCATATGCCGGCCATGGTCAGGAGGCATGACGCTTCTTTTTTCTACACTTATTTTAATTTATCTTGATTGTGTTGTTGAGTTTGTTTTGCGTGTTTTATTCTGGTTTTGTTTTTGGGGTAAGAAAAAAACTGAACAGATTGGTGGCTAAATAGATGCGAGTGATTGAGTGCGTGGATGATGACTTGCTCGGTGTCTAAAACCACCAAACACTGAAGAGAATCTCGATTTAGAAGTCTGATTTAAGTCAAAAGTAGTGCATTGGAACTCGACACATTATAGTTCCTTCAATTAAATATAACTGGGTATTTTCAGTGTTTTTGTTTTGTTTAAAATAGTATTTTAACTGACATTTTCACCTAACTATAACATCACTTTAACCTTTTGTTTTTTTCATTGAATTTCTAGGGTCGTTTTTTAAAGGTGTAGTAAGATTTTATTAACATACCTACCTGTGGCGACTCCCACAATGTACACCCTTTCGACCTGCAGCCAGACCCTGCTCCCAGCCCTCCGCGGGCATTCCACCCCACCCCAGCAGGTGGCCAAACTCTGCAGCACATGGCCCTCAGCCATGAGCGGTGAGGAGTTTGGCACAAATTAGCAAAACCATGTGTACGAACCCACTGGAAAGACTCACTGTTGCGATAAGCAAAGTCAGGGGACCATATGGTTTTCTTAAACGACCCCTCACACACCAACCTAGTTGGCATCATGCTTCATCATTGGGGTTCCAACCTTGTGGTTGAATGCCCCCCAGTTGTGCTACAATCCCTGATTACAGCGGAGCGGGTGTGGTGTATTTGTGTGATGTAGTGTAAATTAAAAATATCTCTGGGAATCCTTGCCTAATGTATTTATTAGTGGCAGCCCAGGATACAGTTAAAAACAAATGGCACAACTGATGGAGGGATTTACTCCTAGTTGTCGAATAATGGTCTACATGTTTCAGCCCAGAAAAAACATGTGGGCTTTCATCAGGACCGCTTGAATAGTGTGTGAGTGGCAAACATCACGCCACGTGAATGTTAATTTCCAACACACGCTCTAAGGTGTGTTGTAGTGTTAGGTGGTGTCTGTATACTTACGGACACATAATTGAAAAAACACTACACTGTGGTGTTAGGCAGAAATTAGGTGCCCGGGAGGGGTCTCATCTGTAGTCACACTTTGGTCAAGATGAAAGCCCGCAGTAACCTATTGTGGTTTCCTGTGGTCCTGGCCACAGGCAGGCAACACCCCATGACTGGCCAACACACCACTTTCACGCAACACTTCAAAGACACACGCCCAGCGTTCTTTTTTTTTTTGGTCTCACTGTAATCGTGCGGTGATTTCTCAATAGTACTGCGTGTCTGCAAATACATGAAAGATATGTGTTTTTGCACTTTGATTCCTGGTGGAGGCTCTCTGAGACCAGACTACCCTTTCCCCTTGTATGTTGTTTCATTTAAATTTTCAGCACACAGGTACCGAGTCCTAAAACGGCAGTGCAACATTTCTCTTCATGCTGCAGCCAGCCAATCATAGCCCTTGGTCAGACCACTCTTGGTCCCGCATGTCCATCCAATTAATATACCTCATTTGTCATGTAGTACCTTGGTACTCCCTCAGTAGTACCGTGTTGATAGATATCTCTCTAAAGCTGCTGAACAGATTTACGTCAAATCACAAAAGCACGCTTTCTGTCAGTCCCCACTTGACGGATCACTCCAAAACTTTCCTGGCAAAAGCTGAGATTCATAAACCTTTTTGTTTGACAAACCTTCATAAAACTATCCAAACAGCACGAAAATTATTAGCAAACCAAAAAAAAACTTCCTCTTGTAACAATGTCCGAAATATAACGTTCACAGTGGCAACTGCCACTTGGTAAGATAGATAGATGGATAGATAGATAGATAACATGTAAGTGCAGGGGCTCGTGCATGTGTGCTCCATTTTCACATTTGCTTGCCATTTTTGCAGATTCTGTAGGATGGACCGGTCTGAAGGCTGTAGACTCAGCCTCACGCCCTTCTCTGCTAGTAACAAACCATCTCAGACACACCCGCATTTCTCTCCCGGGAGCCCTCTGCTGTAATCCAGCGGCAGAGGACTCGAGGCCAGTGGCGAAGCAAGAGCTTTTGCCGCCCGGAGCGGTCCCTGAGTTTTCAATGTCCAGTGACGGCCGGTGCAGGTAAGAAGGGGTGGGGCTGGAGTCGACAGACGATGAATAAAAAAAAAAAAAGCATACCTCGCCGCCGCCCCCCAAAAAGTGCCGTCTGGGGCAGACTGCCCCTCCTAGCTACGCCACTGCTCGAGGCGCTGTCTAATAATTGTCACTCGAGGGGGGCTCGCTGTGACAAGCCTAGCTCTGCCCTTCGGCATTAATGGCTGCCAAGGCCTCTCTGAGACCCGGCCAGCATCGGGGGGACCCAGCGCCGCCGTGATGGGCCTTTGGAAGGATTCATGCTCACGCCTGGCCACGCTGTAATCCGCTCTCCTAAGGCTTTATCCTTCAACACGGCGGTCTGCGAAATTAGTTTTGATGAACGCGCTTTAAGAATACATTGAAATGATTACAGGGTAATTTAGCTGCAAGTTCAATTTTCCCTGAACTAAAATATAATAAATTTAAATGTGGCCTTCAACGTGTTCATTTAAATGTAAACAATGCGTGCTATATCAATGCTTGTTTCCTTTTTTGTTAGATGTTTATGAGGTTCTTCACATGCTTATAAAGTCTTTTGTGGTCATGTAGTGATGTCACAGTCTCAGGTCAGCTTCATGTAGTGACGTCATTGCCTGAGATCATGTTTCTGGTATAATGTCACGGTCTGACACCATGTTCATGCAGTGATGTCACAGTCTGAGATCACTTTACGGAAGCCGTTTCACAATATGGAATGAGGTTCATAAAGTGATGTCACAGGCTGGTGGGTTCCTCAAGTGACGTCAGTGTGAGAGCTGGTTTAAGTTTTGTAGTCACAATCAGAGTGAGAGCATGCACCAGTGTTACGATGTGAGAACGGGTATATAGCGACGATACTGTTTCAAACCAGGTAGCTAGAGTGATGTCATAATCTGAGATCATGTTTATGTAGTGATGTCACAGTCTGATCATGTTTATGTAGTGATGTCAGTGTGTGAGATCATGTTTATGTAGTGATGTCACAGTCTTAGATCATGTTTATGTAGTGATGTCACAGTCTGATCATGTTTATGTAGTGATGTCAGTGTGTGAGATCATGTTTATGTAGGGATGTCACAGTCTTAGATCATGTTTATGTAGTAATGTCACAGTCTTAGATCATGTTTATGTAGTGATGTCACAGTCTGAGTCAGGGTCTTGTACTGAGGTCGTAGTCTGACATCTCTTTTCCAGACAAATGTCACATTCTGGAATCATGTTCTTGTAGTGACATCACTGTCTGAGAGTGGGTTCCTATAATGATGTCAAAGCCTGGAGTCCTTTTTCAGGAGTGATTTCACAGTTCTGAATCGGGTTCATGTAGTGATGTCAGAGCTGTTGAATGCAGTCATGTACTAATGTCGCAGTCTAAGATCAGCTTCACGTAGTAATGCAAATGGATCAGATCCCTCGAGGAATGTCAGAGACTGAGAGCCGATTCCTGGAGTGACGTCACTGTCTGAGGTCAGAGCCTTGTAGTGATGTCATGAGCTGAGATCATTTGCCCAGAGTGAAGTCTGGATCCAGGTTCGCGTAGTGATGTCACAGCTTGAGATCAGGATTCTGGAGTGCTATCACAGCCTGGCACTGTGCAGTGTTGTCACATGCTGAGTGGATGTTCATGTAGTGATGTCCTAGTCAGACATCAGTTTTCCAGGTGATGTCACAGCTGATATTAGGTTCATGCAATGATGTCTTGCTTTAGTGGTTGTAGCTGGGTTATGTGCCTGGGACAGCCCCTGTTGATTGTTCTATCTACATTCTCCCATTTGGAATGTGTGTAACTTTCTTTGTGTACTGTGGGTGGGGACTCTTGGCGGTGGATGACCCCGCTGCAGTTGGGCGTGGTGTGGGTTATTGAACTTCTACAAAAATCAAAAAGATATTATTTCTTTACTTGTATTGAATTTTATGAGAGTATTTGTATATGACATATAGGAATGGGAGGAAAAGTTTTCTCTCGAGCAAAACATGAGCACTGTTGCACTTTATTGGTACTAAGGGGCAGTGAATTTAAAGACCGATTGCTGAAGGAGAAACAGTGAAAAGAAGTTTCCAATGACAGCTGATGTAATTGTATTCTTCTTACTAAAAGTGCACATTGTTATAAACAGGTACACGTTTTTCAACTGGAAACAGGGCAATCTGCAGACAAGTGCAAGACGAGTTACACAGTACTAGGACAGTTTGTAGTGAGCGGTGTAGTGTAGAAGGTGTAGTTGATTGGATGTGGTTGGAGAACGTTGAAGAAGGTGCAGAGGCTGCAAGAGACGAGGTGTTGAAACATGTTTCAATACAAGTTTGAAGTCTGCAAGTAAGAGAAGCACCATGTCTGGAAAATCATGGTGAAGGAAATGTTGGAGAGGCAAGTGAGTGCAAGGAAAGAGAGGAAGCTGCGGGGCTAGAGATGTATGGGCGGTGTGCTACATTAGTGAAGTGGATGCGCTGCACAGTGTCTATATTTGGTCGAACCTTTTACACCATCAGACCTTTTTGGGTGGGGGTGATGTGTGGTCAGGGGTCTCCTAAACTTCTCAGCTAAAGGCCAGTGTTAAGACTGCATTCATTAGTGTCACCTGTGGGCTGGGGGACCCCTGATAACCTCAGATGCATTAAATCTGATTCAATTGAGGCTGCCAACAGGAGATAATTGGGTTAAGACCAAACCAATACAGAGAGAACTCAGTAAAAACACTAATGATGTATGTTTGAAAAACACAGGGTACAGAACAGACTATAATTTCCTCCATGAACAAAATGTTCAATCTCCCTAGAAAGGAGCAAAAATGTAAATGTATCAGCTCCTCTGAATCCTACATAGCAACCCAAGCTGGTCAGCACCTCCACGATTCTTCAGTACTAGGTGGGATGGCAGGAAGGGCATTAAATAAGAGATAGGCAGCAGGTTCTTACACTTCTATTATGTGTGTGGAGACCGAAGGAAATGGTTGTTGAAAGGAGGATTATACTCCAAAGCTGTTCCTTGTGGCCACTGGAGAGAGGTGCACTTACTGTAAAAAAGCAGAAGTAAAATGTAACCATAACGAGACAGAAATAGGACAGAAACCTCAGTCGCGTACCCGGCAGGCACCATGCTTTATTATCTGGGTCAGGACAGAGTCGGCCTTTAATTGTCTTTCGTCCTTCCATTGGCACTTGGCAAGACATCCACCACTGTCTTTGACGCACAGATGAGAGCGACATCTAAGGCGTGTGATGGTAGCTCATGCTGCGGGGTCCACGTAACTCGGCATGCTTTGTGCTTCCACAGGTACAGAACGTCCTGCCAGCAAGGACTGTGGCACTTGCCCTGATCCAGGAATCCCATGAGATTTCCACCCGGTGAGTTGGAGGTTGCGTAAGACCATGCACCGCATGCGCTATAAGAGTGTAAACTACACAGTGGCCGTGCATCAGAACATAGTGTTCCCTTTCACCCACCCCAAAGGCGAACTCTGCATGCAGCCGTGATCCCACAGTCCAAAACATAGGGATCCGCCTTGCATCACAAATTTACAATGCATTCCAGAAAAGCTATGTACAGTTATTGCTATTAGATACTACCCTGACGACTGATATACTTGACGCTACTGGTACTGTGCTGTTTCTCAACAAACCAGCCTGTGCTTTGTGGATGTTTGTAAAATATAAAAATCTGTGCATGGACTCTTGACATTGAAGCATAGGACTCGTCAATGACGAGGAACGGGGCTGAAAACAAATATTTGACAATTACACAGAAGGTGTGATGATCAGTAGAGAAACATTAGGTTTGAAAAGTCAACTGGCGGGCGCTCCGCAGCTGGTTGCCAGCAGTATGTGGCACTCTGCTTGGCATTTGGACGGTGGAGAGACTTGTGTAGGCAGGGAGCTCTGGTTTACCCTGTAGCACATTTTTGGCAAATCCCAACAGCGTGAAAGGATCCACTATTGAATCCTCAGTCTTACTACTCTTTCAAATTCATTCACTTGTTGGAAAATGTATTTTTTTCATCGTATGGCGCCCCACCTCTACAAATAGGCCGTGGAATGAATAGCTGTGTTTGTTGTATAGTTCACCGTTTCACTCAGGCCTACACATGCGTAGCCTTCCATCGCTGGATCCCTTCCTGAATCCGGGTCGGCGTGCTCCTCGCTGTGTCGTTGCGGTAGCAGTAGACCCCGAAGAGTTTGAACTTCTTGTCTGGGAAGCCGAGGCTGCGTACCCCTGGTTCCCGCCCTCCGCAGCGGGAACGGGGGTTGACGATTGGGTAGCGGATGCTGCCATCCTCTAGCCAGCCGGCCTCGCAGCGGTCTAGTAGCTGGATCTTCCAAGCAGCGTACAGTTGCCCCACCTTGGCCAGCGCAGCGCCCTGGGCCTCGCATGCTTTGGCGGCTTCAGCGTAGCTCAGCTTCCTGTACGTCTTAAGGAAGTAAACTCTCCCTAGAAGAGAAAAACAGATACATGGGCTGTGTTACAAGTAGCGGTCAATTTTAACTTCCCAAAAGCATTGGCGTCCCCGCCATTCCTTGAAGAGACCGCGCTGCATGTTTGCTGCTATGGGAACAATTATACTTTGCCTCTCTTCCTTTACCCCGCCACATGGCCCATAGGGCCTGATATAATATAGGGTAACACTTTTTAGGTCCGGGAGAGTACCAGTACCCTGATTGAGAGCAGAGCAGGCTCAGATTACTTCTCTCCTCCAGCTCGGGGCAGACGCCGCTCTGCTTCCGACTGCGCCCTTCAGTGGCCTTTTGCACAATCACTGCTGGCGATTCCAGCAGCTCTCACTTGAATGGTCCCTGACTGCAGGGGTCTGAGAGGGCTCGCCTTGCGTCATGCTGTGATAGCACAATGGCTTTTATACTTAAAGTGTTAAGGCGGGGGGGGCCTTCCTTTATCAAGTGTGTGAAATGGGCTGGGGCTTCTAGTCTGTAAACTTGTCCCATTTAGGGAAACGCACTGGCCGCACTAAGGTGATTTCTATCTCAGATATTTTTTTATCTTCTATTTTTGCTTTGCTATGTTACGGTTTTACTCGTGATTTTGCATTGCTTTGTAATATATATTTGCTCATAGCTTTATTGTAAAACGTTAGGTTTGTTGCTTGCTTAATATTTTTTGCTGACCCCTGGTAATTTCAAACCGCTTAATGGGGTACAGAATGGGGGCGATGGGCAAGGGCACTGTATGGGAGGGTGACAAAGGGAATACCTCTTTCCGTGTGGGTATCATATATAGCACATATGGTTGCCTCGGGTAGCATTAGTGCACTGCAATGGGAAACAATAAATAGGAGCCATAATGGGGGGGTGTAGGAGAGGATGGAGGGACCATGTCATACTGGATACCTAAATACACCATACGCCACTCAAGACTGCAACTAAACACAATAAGAGAAGGGAGTTGCATCCTGCTGGGGTGTATTTTGAGCGGAGGGGCAGAAAAGTGTTGGATGAAAAGTTGACTTGGTAAATGATTAAGCAGTGGCTAAAGGAAGAGATTTCATTAGAATGACTTGGCCCATCTGCTCAGGAATGCCGGAGTGACAATTACCCTCCACTGTGTCTCTCCTCATCAAAAGCCGTTTGCCGACAATTCTCTATCTTCATCTCTTTTAAAAGTCATAAACTGTTCCTAAGCAGAGCACACGCCTCGCACGAGAAATTTTCTTTCTCGAAGCACACAGATCAAGCACCCACCTTACCAGTGATATATGCGGGTCAATGGATACTCAATGGCAAATGCTTGATCAGTTTTATATCCTTTCACCCCGAAAAAGATGTTTCAGATTAAAGGTACAGCCGTGATTGAAAGCTGCTGCCGGTTTCATTTAGTTTATTTTCGAAATGTGGCTTTCTGATTCATTTTATTCTTGGTCAGACTAATAACCTGGCAAATCGGATCTAGGCAAGTTTATATTAGTTCATTCCTATAAACTTTAATATAAATCTGTAAAGATAAACTAGCGACCTGCTAGCTATGGAGTGTATTTGTACGCAGTCTGCGGAACAAGTGGAGTTTGCGTAAAGCTACGTATCTGTCACCTCCAGTGGGTAGCGGAAGCTGGTGCTGTAGAATACCCTTCTACACTGACATGCTTTCCTGCAGGTTGAATGGCTGGCATATGTTTTTGTCTATCAGCTCTTGTTATGTGATAACCTTAACTATTGCATTTTTGCTGATTAACTTAGAGCAAACATAACTAATATTATAATTTGCCAAAGAAAATGAATGGTCGGGAGACTAAAGTTCTGCCAAGTATGAATCAAATCTCATCACAGAGAATCTCAGCCACAATAGGAGGCACCACAAAAAAGAAACTAAAAACCTTCCGATAATTCATTCACCATCAGCAGCCTGCCCACATGTGGCGATGGCAGGAGTTCCAACATTGACAGATGGACAGATCGGGTCGCATGGGGATCTGAAGAACGAGTGTCTAAATATGGGTGGGAAAGTTCAGGGGCTATCAAACATCAAAAGGCCACGACATTCTTCCTATCTGTCGAGTAAGGAGGGTTGGTAGGGGAACGAAAGACCGCCCAGGTGGCTGTGTAATCAGAATCAGGACACTCAGGAGATATTCTAAAGGGAACAGGTGGAATGCTTTTGTGTTCATCTCGGCTTGTTTTGCTCTCAGTGTGTGTGCCTGCTTTAGAATAGATAGTACGGTGCCAAAAAACAACAATTAACATATGGCATTAACAAGCAGCAAATATGACAAAACAAGGAAATGTTAACATATCACCCTGTTTGGCTTTCATTTTGTGTAATGTGTTAACCTTATTGGTTTACATAAATGCATTTCTCATGCGTTTTGATATGTGCTGCAACTGGTACAGAAGTCATTATGTATCATCATATCTTGCCCTTAGCCCCGCCCCTAGCCCCGCCCATTTGACACACCTCTAACTTATTTAAATGAGTACCTGCACTTATTTTTTCCCATTTAAAGCACTGGTTCAGACCTTTGATACATGTGAAATAAAGATATTTCATAGGATAATAAATACATGCACGTGCACGCCGAGCCACTGGACTTAGGCGGCTGTGGAGGAACAAGTTAAGAGGCAGGGCTGACTAAATTATGCTGCAATAAATGCTGATTATGCAGCATAAAGCGGCATATTGTTTGATAGTATTACTACTTTCTTTTATTAATATACGTTAACTCTGGTTGAGTGTGCCAACGCTCACGAAAATGCGCCCTCCAATGGCGGGTCACTGCTTCCTTCAGTTTTCCCCACCACCCCCACATCCACCACACCCCACATCCACCACCCCACTCATCCACCACCCCCTCCCCTCCACCACCCCCTCCCCTCCACCACCCCCTCTCCGCCCCTACCCCCTCTCCGCCCCTACCCCCTCTCCGCCCCTCTTCGGCACAGACGTCTTTACTCCACTCCGCATATTAAGGCTTTCGCACACCAATGTGTTGGCACACCTCTGCTTTTTGTAGCACTTCTCGCGTGCTCCCCCCACGCAAGGCCTCTGGGCACGTGAAGACAGCATTAAAAAATTCATTTTCACCTCTCTTCCCTCCTCGTCTGTGCAAAGTGAACTCCCAAAACTCCTCGAGCGGCCTGCACTTACTTACGTTGTCCTGATGTGTAATTTACCACTGAATTACTTCTCACTCTTTTTGCGCCTAGAAAGATGTGCTCGTGGCAGGACCAGGGAGGTCTGTCTGAAAACACTCCCCCCTGCCTGCTCTAGAAGTGACAGAGACTGAAAGGAAAGCACCTACCACACACACACATATATATATATATATATATATGTGTGTATATAATGTGTGTCTGCCTTAGGGCTTACTAGGACTGCCTTTAGGAGAGAGCTTTATATTGGTAAGATAAACATATATTTTGATATGTCTGTACAACAATGTCCTATAGTGTTGGCGTTTGCTGAGGACAGTTAAGTAGCCTTATAAGGTAATTGCAGGGTTAATGGCGGCCTCCCAATGCGTCTAGCTCCTGACAGAGGCTACCTAACCATGTCATGTAAGGTGTCAAATTAAAGGGGACATTAAATGTGACTCACTGGTGCAGTCGACATTTATGTCAAATTTAATGCTGGCCACTGTTGCGAAAGTTGCCACTCCTGTCCAAAAATTCCTTTTAGGCCTCCTAAACTTCTATCCTGTCGGATTTGGTCTTCCAACCCAGGTCGGAGTAGTTGAACACAGAGTTACACACTCTCTGGAGGGTAAAGAGGCCCAGCCTGGAGGTATGGGCATTCTAGTAGAGTCTTTGCTTAAAACACATGAACTGTCAGACTGTGGATTTGTCTATAGGGTGTACCCATCGGGTCCCGTTTCAGGCACCTCCACACTTAAAGCAGACAAGGACTGTACTAGTCATTTTTTTAGATTTCAGGATTAAGGAACAGATCCTAACAGGAACTATTCAAAGGAAGGCGTTTTTTTCTGGAAGATAGGCTGCAGCAAGCTAACTCTGTGCACACTATACCTCTTTTTGGTATAGTATATACAGAGTCCAGTGAGCCCCTAAAGGTATGGCAGAGGTTAAAGTACAAAATACCTTACTCTCAATTTAGTGGTAGCTGGGCTGAGCAGTTAGGCATATCAGAGGGCAGTGTGGATGCATTTGGTGTACATACTCATACAAGGCAGGAACACATGCTCAATGACTTACTCAAGGTCAATGTTTTGTACAAAAATATTACTTAAGTTACTTTTATTTTTAGGGACCAAGTTGGACTCAGTTACAGGTAAGTAGACTTTACAATAGCAATACTTTCAAGAGATTATTGGCAAAAGGTTTGTATAGTATCAAACAGTACTTTACATGTGCAAGAAATACTTTTCAATGTAAAGAAAGATACTTTGTATTCAGGGTCACACTTAGTAAAATAGTGGTAGACTAATGCAGGCAAGTAAACGGTTTTGAGATTTAGTTTCTTGGCTTTTTTGGTCAACACTGGGCAAGGGTCGGCCCAAGGTAGGTACTGAACCACCAGCAGCAGCACTGGGGTGGCCGGATGCAGAGGTCACTGGGTCCAATGTTAGCCTATGGGAGCAGGGGGTACCTCAAAGAAGCACCGTTTGCAGGTAAGTACCTGCTGTTCAGGGACACAGGCCCTGGGGATTGAGCTCAGCACTGCATGAGCCACCAAGTAGCACAGGGGTGGCAGGGTGGAAAGGAGGCGTTGGATGCCTTAAAGAAAGCAAGGAGATCCTCGGTCGGAGACAAAGGCTGCAGACTTGGTCCAGAAGACGGAAGAAAGAATTCCACAACTAGAGAGGTAAGTTGGATAGTGGGGGATGCTGGGACACCGTTAATTGGGCTTTTCTAGGGCTGGGGGCTATGGGTGCTGGGGTGTCTTTAGGCTTTGGGTTTCTCTCATAGATTCCAGTCGCGGTCGGGGGAGACCCTTCAGGTTGAGGCTGCAGGTGTCGAGGGGAAGTTCAGGAGAGGTCGTCCAATGCTGGATTCCAGGTTAGGATCACCGGGGAGATGTCACTGGGTCGGTGGGCCACCTGGATCTAGAGTCCTTAAGTTAGTTTCTTTCTGGAGAAATCTGTTGTCCATAGGAGGAAAGAGTCTTTGTTGAAGACAGCACAAGTCCCCAGGATTCCTGGAGGTTGCTGGCTGCGGGCCACGCCAGTTCCTTAGCGCAGGGTCGCTGGAGGAGGAGACGGGCCGGTAGGGCTAGGGCCAAGTCTTTGTCATCTCCTACACTGCTGCACGGCTCTTCGGTCTTTGTAGGTCGTCCAATCTGAGGAGAAGGGTTCAGGGGAATTTTTAAATACAAATTGTTTTTTTGTTTTTTTTTGTACTTGTATAGCGCACAGCTACCCGCAGTGGGTTTCCCGGCGCTTGTACGAATACCGCAAGGGAACCCTTCCTGGCTTTCACTTTGAAGTGTCCACTCCTGGGCACCCCCATGGTGCAGACCAGGCATCCCTCGCGTTGTGGGGGCCGTTGTGGCGACTAAGCAAGCTATTGCCCAGAGTTGCAGCATGGGACCCATGATCAGAATAGGCACCGAGGCGACAATATCCGGTCAGGGGAATTAATGAGCCCGAGACCCGCCGGGGCAGGAATCGAACCCTGGTCCCTGGCCAGAGCTCTGCATCGAGGTCTGCCTGCTCTAACCATTGAGCCACACTTCTCCATACATTTAAGGGTGTTACTGAGGTAGGGGATAGTAGCCAATTGCTACTGTCCCCTAGGGTGATTCCCCCAAAGGGAGGGGGGCGCAAAGGGTGTAGAGGGGCATATCCCTGTTCCTATCGGGCCTAATTCTCCAATTCAAGATGGAGAATGTCAAAGAGAGGGATTCACCTCAGCTCCTGGCGACCCTAGGAGTGTGCCAGGATTAGGTAGACACTCCTACTCTGCTTACTAATTTTCCGGCCTGTCCTGCAGCCAAAACGTTGGGTTAGGACAGGGGGCGGGCATCTCCACTAGTTGCAGCTGCCCAAATCAGCATAACACAAGGTAAGAGCCTTTGAGTGTTGCTGTTCCTGCAAGGGGGAGGCGAGAAGCAGCTTCACCCAGAGCAGGCTTTGTTTCTGACCTCATTGGGTGAGGGCCTGTCTGGTGGCGGCTGGCAGGGACCAGTCAGCCAATACAGTAGAATAATAAACTCAACTCTGGCATCAGTGTGGGTTTATTATGCTGAGAAGTTTGATACAGACTTCCCAGTCATCAGTAAAGCCATCGTGGAGCTATGCAGTTCTTGTTGTCAAACTCCCAGCCCTCATACTCAAAACGGCTTCAATGCACTTAGTGTCCAAGAATGCACAGACTACAAACTTTTGATGAAGATTTTAACCAATCGTCTGGCCCCTGTTCTCCAGAAATTAATTCATGGGGAACACAATGTCTTTCTCCCTAAATAGGTCAATGGAAGCTACAACTATTTCAACCAGGCCATAGACTTTTTCTCAACCAATAATACCAAAGCTGCCATAAGTATGGTTGGCCTTCAAGTTAGCTGGCTGGCTGGCTAGCTTTATTTGAGATTTTGAGGAGGTTTGGTTTCCTATCCAATTTATAATCCTTCGAAAGAATGTCTTTTCTGGACCAGTAACTGTTATTAGAACCAATTCAAGCAAAGTAGGGTAAGTTCACATATCCTGTAAAATGAGTCAAGTTTGTCCCCTTTCATTGATTTCATTTACTTTTTAATTGAACCTTTGGCTTTCGTCTTACAAAACAACAATTCTATTTTACCCGTAGTTTTTGATAGATCCAAGCTAAAGCTCTTTTCCGATGATATTATTCTTTATCTGGATGCTGATCGAGTTAATATCCAAAACACAACTGATAGGTGTAACGAGTATTCGGTAATCAGGAACTCTCGGCTCAACCATAACAAATCAGAAATCTTGTTCTTTAAGTACAGTTGGAAGCATTAGCGAGCTGTTGGACCCAACTATTATCTTGAGGTTTATGTTACCTCCAGCTTTCTTGATCTATGCTGGGTCAAGTTTAGAGAATGTTGCAGTCTTGAAGGTTTTTGCCATTTTTCAATGTAGGCCGCGTGGCTTGCTTAAAATGTTGGTTCAGCTTCTTGTTTATTTCTGTTCTCCAAAGTATCTATTTGACTTAGAAGAAGTTCTTTAAGGAAGTGGATAGTTTAATCAGGAGATCTATAAGGGAATAACAGCATCCATGTATTGATTTGTTGGCTATTCAGTTAAACAAGGCCAGGATGGCTTGGCTCTACCCAATATTGACCAATATTATCAGCAGCCGTTGTTGATTATTATTGTGCTTGTCTAGATGCTGATCCATTCTCACCTGATACATTTTTATATTGATGATGCAGGTGCCGGGGGTGCAGCTCTTATTTTTCTTGAAATCATGTAAATTCCCCAGAAAATCTCTGTATAAAATGTTAAAGGCAATAAATCACTTTGAGTAAAGGAAGATTTTTGAGGTCATCCTTTTTTTTGTTTCCTTACAGGATGTGACTGGATGGTTTGGGGAGTTCTCAGTCCACAACTGCCCTATTGAACAAACTGGGCTTTGTTACTCTAGCTGATTTTAGTATTAATGGTAGATGGAAAACTTGTTAGCTAGACCAGCTAGTGTACGAGAATTCATCCCCATGGTTTTGTTTTGCACAAATTTCCAGTTGTTTGCGAATGTTAACCCCGATTTAGATCCATTTACTCTGAACTTTTTAAAACTATTTTACAAGCCTAATAGGATTGGTTTAGGGAGGTGGTACAAGATGCTGTATTTGCAATTTCAGCAGTTCTATATCCCAAAGCGTCTCCAAAAGTGTATATAAGCCCCTGGATGGGCTATATCTCAAAACCAGCTGGTGGTCCTTTCCATTGCTGAGAATAAACTGTTTAGGGCAACACATTTTAAACAAATGAATTTGTTTGATAGGTGGGTTCTCTATTATAACCCCCAATGTTTTAATAAATGTGTCTGTAATGTCTCAAATACCTTTTTTAGATATACCTCTAGGGGACAGGCGGAGTGGCCTTATATTATTTTACGTGTCCTGCACAGTATTCATTTTGGCCCCGGGGGGGAACAACAGACGTTTGTGCCCGCTTTGCGTGCCCAGGGGCACTTTGGTATTATAGAAGGGGCTGCAGATGCTTGTGCATTCCCCCTCTCTATGAGTGATATAGCTGGCCCTTTATGTGTGCCAGCAGTGGGCGTTCTTCAGGGGGCATCTCTAAGATACCCTCTGAGTGCATTTTTCATTAAATACCACACCAGCATCATTTTGGGTTTAATGTGATGAGAGGTTTGATACCAAACTTCCCAGTTTTTAGTAAATCTATTAAGGTGCTGTGAAGCTCATAATGACAAACTCCAAGCACCATATACTCCTAATGGCATTACTGCACCTAAAATGTCTAAGAATTGACTTAGACACTGCAGGGGTACAGGGCTCATGCACCTGTTCTCTCTCCAGTGGCATAGTGCACCCAGCTAGAGGTGTGGCTTACCTATGCCAGGGCAGTGGCTGGTAGGCATGGCATACAGTGCATGTCAACTCTTCACTTTGTTCTGCAACAAAACACACAGCCTGCAATGGCAGTGTGTGTGTGTGTGTGAGTGTGTGTAAAGGTACAGGGCCTCTAAGGGTGGCACAATAAGTGCTGCAGCCCTTAGAAGCCTTCCCTGTCCACAGTGCCCTTGGTACCCATGGTACCCTTTACAAGGGACTTGCATGTGGTCAAAGTGTGCAAATTGGGTTTTCGAACAGTACAGTTTAGGGACAGAACATAGGCCCTGGGCACCTGGTTGGCAGGAACCCAGGGCACACTCCAAGTACTTCAACAGTTTGCCCTAAAGTGGGGGGCAACCATGCAAACAGGTGCACATAGAATATCGAAATGGGTGGAGCCTGATTTTCTTGCAGCACTTTTTGGGGTATTGACGGATAACGAAGCTTTCATGTGATCGGAACAGAAGTCATTTTTTTATTGCAGCCTCAGTTGCTAGATCACAGTTTACAGTGCTGGAAATCTTCTAGATGCCCATCTTTTGATCAATGGCAAACCAAAATGAGTAGGGTACGACATCTAGGATGTATGTATTCCAAGAGGAACAACCAAACTGGTAAATTTGAACATTTGCGGGGGTATTCCCTGCTGTGTTTAGCTGGGGATAATAACATAAGAGCAGCAGCAAATATGTATATGTTGGTATTGAGATTCTTTCTTATGGAGTTGTTTCGAGCTGTTTTCGTATTGTTCTTTGCACTCTATAAGCATTCTTATACATGCACTATGTTTGATTCTTACATGCACTTTAGTGACTATATTTGGATTATATGGTTATAACTTTTCCTGCCAATCTGAGCAGTCTGGAATTGTGCCTTCAACATATGTGTGGCTTTATTGCACGTGTTCACTTTGCACTTAAACAATCTACTAATCATATATATTTAATCTTATCTGATAGAGACATCTAGCCGCAGATTCCTTAACTTAGAATATCCTCCAGGCATCAGTCTGGATCCGGAAAATCTTCAGCAGTACCTCTACGCACTGGGAGACGGCGCCGCATGGCTCTGCCCTGACGTCGTCCACGGATGTGACGTCGGTGCCCACTGCTCCCAGTCTTCACCGGACACTGCCCGCAACACTCTACCCACATCTACCCCCCATTTTCTGGGGTTGGGGTGACTATAGCCCAGATGGAAGCCTATTATATGGCTTTGCCGTCCATCTTTGGGTTGACCCCTCTACCTGGCACACCTTCGGGCCGCACAGAGGTGGTATGAACTCAGGTTGGAAGCTTGCCGGTGGTTCCAGAGTCACTGCGACGTCGGGAGTCGGCCCAGTGGGCCTCCCTGTTCAGACGTCTGGCCGCAGTCCTCCTCTGGCGCCAGAGAGCAGTCCGGCGGGTCTCCCTGCGGCATCGGATGTCACCACAGCGGTGGACTTGTCTCCGGGTCCACGCCATTTCATACTGCAGTACCCTGTTGCGGTGGAGGGTGAGTCGATGCCGTCCTGACGCCGGTCTTTGGAGGCTCCTTCGGCGCTCTTTCCTGCTCCCTTAATGATTGATGTTGTGGGACCTGGGGGTTACTTGAGTGTTCTCCGGAACATGGGGATGTGGAGCAGTTCCCCAAGCGTCGTAGTGCTGAGAAACCATTGGCACAGGGTGGGCAGGTTAGCCAGCAACCATCCCCCACTTATGACCTCTTGTCACCCCCCTGCAGCTTTTGCACGAGTGGTTTGTAAGGCTGTGGACATCTTACAGCTCCAGCCTCCTATGTGTCTGCCTTCCGACCTCATGTTGGATTTGCTCCATCAAGGCACTGCACATGTCGTGCCCTTACTACCATTTGGCGGGGTCTTTGTATGACATTCTGCTGGGAACTTGGGTGAGGCCCTCTTCGGGGAACCCTGTGGATTGTGCTATTGCACATAGTCATCGCCTGGCCCCACATGACCCTGCCCCAGATGACCCTGTCTGTCTGTCTGTCTCTTCATCCTAGGGCTCAAGAGCCAGTCACCCAGGCAGCCTAAGCTTGGCTGCCCTCGACCTCCCCTCTCATGCTTCCACCCACGAGGGAGTCACGCTTGGTGGAGGCATGTGGTTGACACATATTTGCATCTGTGAGCTCAGGCCTTCGGTCCTTGAATATGTCTTGCATGTTTGCACGGGCTACTTTCACCCTCTGGGATTCAGTAGAGTGTCTCCTTCCATCCCTTCCGGATGTCCCTCGAGCTGAACTATCCTGGGTGCTGCAAGATGGTCATGAGCTGACCCAGTTCTCAATCCATTCCGCCATGGACACTACTGATTCTGTGGGACGGGCGATGGCCAGGTCCTTCACTTTGTGTCACCTTGCTTGGCTACGGGACAGCATTTTTCCTGACAATTTTCATGATTGTCTCAGAGATTTGCCTTTCACCTATATGCAACTGTGCATGGTTGATCAGTATACCTTCCTCGTGATATGTTCTACATCTTCTGCCGACGCATGTGTGCTGTCCCTGCTGCATTTCGTTATGCGCAGTGTGGCTCCTTTCTTCAGGAGTTGAAATTTTGTGGATCCTTGGGATCCTTTTCTTTTGATTGCAGAAGCTTATGGATTTCTTACCATTAGGCATTGGCCTTCTGGTTCCTGTTGCGTCCCCTTCTGGAAGGTGCATGTTTCATTGTGTCCTACTAACTTTAGTGCCATTGCCTTTCCTTGTTCACTCCTTCTGTCCCCTTTTTTGGTGGTTGATGGGTCTGGTGGACACTCCACCAATGGGTATGGCTTTGGTATATATTCTAAGTTAAGGAAACTGCGGCTAGATGTCTCCATCAGATGAACGAGTCACTTACCTTCGGTAACGATGTATCTGGTAGAGACACAGTCTAGCCGCAGATCCCTTAACGCATGCCCGTCCTCCCCGTTCTGCGAGGACCTTTTAGGTTGGGATTGTACCAACTGGGTTGTCTGCCAGTGGTCTCTGTCTTCCCATGCCTGTGGCTTCTCCACCTAGTCTCATCATGGGTGGTGGTCCCCCTTATCTATCCACGCTCCTGCACCCTAGTCCCTTTGGGGGTGGTGCAGGGTCATGTTTCGAACCCTCCCTCCCCCCTCCCCCCTCTCCCCCCTCCCCCACTCCCCTGATTCTAGGGGCGCGTGCTCTGCACTCTCCCTTCAGTTCCTTATACTTTCAAGTGTTTTTGCTATGATATGCATTCTGCTGTTCAGGTCATTCTTCTCATTATTGTTGTCATTCCAAAGAATTTCGCAAACTGTTCCAACCCTCTCATAGTTTTCGTGCTGGCTCTGCGTTGTGGCGCAGAAAAGTTTCACAGTAGAAAACTCACGTCAGTGCGCTGGGCGGGACTTGTATGGCTCCACTGACGTCACATTTGTGGACAATGTCAGAGCGGAACTATGCGGAGCCGTCTCCCGGCGCGCAGAGGCACTTCTGAAGATTTCCGGGTCCAGACGGACGCCTGGAGCTATTCGAAGTTAAGGAATCTGCAGCTAGACTGTCTCACTACCAGATATATCGTTACCGAAGGTAAGTATCGTTCATTAGGACAGATTTACAAGAAAGTGAACCATCTGTAGAGATGCGTCACTTTCCCTGCGCCACCATAGAAACCCTTGTGCCACCATGGAAGCGCCGTATTTACAATACGGCACCATGGAGCAAGGATTGACAGATGCATTGACGCATCTGTTGGGCAAAAGTCACACATTAGTTGTGTTGCAAGCACTACACAACTCCAGCAATGCATGGGGAGGCCTATCCTCATTGTGTTTTGTCCTAGAAGTGCATCACTTTTACGAGGCTTTCCTGTGTGGGAATGCCCACCCTACAAACATTATAACTGACACAGGGCTTTACAACATGACGCATCTCCCTCACGGCTGCGTTACAAAAAGTGAAGTAACTGCGGCACATTTTTAATGTCAAACTTTTGCTATTATGTTTGGGAATTTTTAGGGATGCCACTTAGCGCTTTGAGAATGTTTACATACTGTCTCTTACTAGCTGTGGGGCTAGATTTTGCAAATAAGGAGAGTATGCTAGTTTTTATGACTGCTGTTTTTTTTAATACTTGCGAACCTCATATTTTGTGAAAAGATCTTACTTTATTGCACCACTCCCTTGTGACAAATTAGGGCTTTTATCTAGTTACCACGTAATAAAAATCTTTTTTCAAAGAAGGAAGCAGGAAAGGAAGAAAGAAGAAATGAATGAAGGAAGACCTGGAAGTAAAAAAGAAAAAAAAGGAAGGAATGAAAGTAAAGAAAAAAGACCCAGAAGGAAAGAAAAAAAAGACCTAAGAAAGAAGAAACAAAAGTATGAGAAAGAAGGAAAGAAAAGGAAAAACAAATATGAAAGGAAGAAAAGAAAGTAAAAAGAAAATGAATAATAGATGGAAGGAATAAAAAAAAGGGGTAGGGGAGGGGAAATGGAAAGAAAAGAAGTAGGAAGGAAATTAACAAAAGGAGAAGAAAAAAAGGAATGTAGGAAAGGAGAAAAAGAAAGTAGAAGGAATAAGGGAAATAGAAGGGAGGAAAAGAGGAAAGAACTAAAGGAAGAGAAGTAGGCAGAAGAGAGAAGGCAAAAACAAAAATAGAAGGAAGGAAAGAAAAAAGGATGGAAAGAGGTAAGAAGGAAAATGAAGGAGAGAAAATAAGAAAGATAGTATAGAAGAAAAAACTAAAATAAGACAAGAAGGAGTGAAAGGAAAGAAGGATAAAGAAAGGAACAAAGTAAAAAAGGAGAAGAGAAAGGAAGAAGACCCGGAATGAAAGAGGAAAGAAAGGTAGGAAAAAAAGAAGGAAGTAAAGAAGAAATGAAAGAAAAGAAAGGAATGAAGATTAAGAAGAATGGAAGGAAAGAAGACCCGAAAACAAGGAAAGAAAAAAGATGGAAAGACAACCCAAAAAGAAAGAGGAAAGTTAAGAATGAAGACCCAGAAGAAGAAAGAAAAGGTCCAGAAGGAAAGAAAGTAGGAAACAAAGAAGATAAGGAAAGAAGAAGACCTGAAAGGGAAAAAGAAGCAAGTAAGGAAGGAATAGAAGGAAAAAATTAAAAGTTAATAAAGCGAAGTAGGATTTAAGGAAAGGAAAAAAAGGAGATGAAATTTAAGTGAGGAAGAATAGATGGAAATAAATAAAGGACGGAACAAGGGGAGAAAGAGAAGGGTAATAAAGAAGGAAAAAAGACAAGAATGTCAAAGGAAGGAAATTAAAGGCAAAAGGAAAGGAAAAGAGGGTAGAGAAGGAAAAATGAGAAGAAAAAGAAGAAGAAAAGTAGGAAGGAAAAAGGAAAGCAGGAAGAGAATCAGAAAGGAAGGAAAGAAGACTTAAAAGAGAAGAAAAACCCAAAAAGAAAGCACGGTGAAAGGAAAGAAATCTGAAAGAAGGTAAAGACCCGGAAAGCGTAAAGGAAGGAAAGAAGAAAAGAAAGAAGAAATGAAACAATGAAAAAATAAACTGAAAAAAGAGAAATAGCAGGAACAATGAAGCTAGAATGAAGAAGTAAGGCAAAATAAAAGAAAAAGCGAAGAAGAAAAAGAAAGGAGAAAAATAGAAGTGAAAGAAGGGAAATAGAAAGGAGGGAGGAATAAAAAATAAAACAAATAACTAAAAGAAGAAAAGTAGGTAGAAGAGAGATGGAAATAAAATGGGAAAGAAAAAGTAAAAGAAAAGAGAAGGAAGAAAGAAGGATAAAGAAGTAAGAGGAGAAGATGGAAAGGAAAGTAGAAAGGAAGAAAATGAAAAGAGAATAGGAGGAAGAAAAGGAAAGTAGAAGAGAGATGGAAGAGAAGGAAAGGGGAAGAATAGAAGGAAAGAACAAAGGAATAAGAGAAAGAGGGAAGAAAAGGAAAACAGAGGAAAGAATAAAAAAAAGTAATGGTAAGTAAGGATAAAGGGTAGAGAAGGATTATAAGCAAAGAAGACAAGCTGGAAGAAACAAAAGTAAGAAAAGGGGAAAGTAGAAGGACACTCCACGAGTGCCGCGTGGCTGAAATGCAGGTGCAGAGAGGTTGTGTTAGTAATAAATACATATATATTTGATATATACCTTGTGTGTTGTCCTTTCATTTGGTATTAAAGGGGTTATTATTGGTGAAACAATTGGCTTCACATGCTCTCTGAAGTATTAGCCTAAGACTGTTACAACCATCACCATAAGGGTTGTTTGGACTGATACAGGGTGCACACTAGAATAGTGGACATCACATATCAGGCCAACTTCTCACAATAAGTGCAGAAAGAAGCAAGTGTGATACAGAAAGAAGAAAGTGAGATAAAGAAAGAGGCAAGATGAGTGGAGAAAGAAGCAAGAGACGTGCAGGAAAAGAAAGAAAGATACAGAATCAAGCAAGAGCAGTGCATAAAGAGGCAGGATACATGCAGTTATAGGATGAAAGTTACAGAAAGAATCAAGAGAGGTACAGAAAGAAGCATGAAAAGTGCAGAAAGAGATAACAAACATACAGAAAGAGGAAGAAAGATACAGAAATCGGAAATATAGGTTTAGAAAGGTGCAGACAGAAGCAGATTGGTGCAGGAGGCAAGAGCTGTGTAAAATGAGACAAGAGAAGCGCAGAAACAAGCAATAGAAGTGCAGAAAGAAGCATGAAAAGTGCAGAAAGAACAACAAACATGCAGAAAGAGGAAAAAAGATACAGAAAGAGGAAATATATGTTTAGAAAGAGGCAAGAGAGGTGCAGAAAGCAGCAGATTGGTGCAGAAGGAGGAAAGAGCAGTGTAAAAAAGACAAGAGAAGTACAGAAAGAGGAAGAAAGGTGCTAAAAGAAACAACAGAAATGCATAAAGAGGCAAGAGAAAAGCTGAAAGAAGCAAGAAAGGTGCAGAACAAAGCAAGAAAGGTGCAGAAAGAAGCAAGAGAAATAAAGAAAGAGTAAAGAGACGTGCAGAAGGAAGAAGAGACATGCAGAAAGAGGAATAAAGGTCGGAAAGAAACAACAGAAATGCAGAAAGGGGCAAGAGAAACGCTGAAATAAGAAAGAGGTGCAGAAAGAAGCAGTAGAGGTACAGAACAAAGCAAGAGAGGTGCAGAAAGAGGCAAGAGGCATTCAGGAAGAGGAAGAAAGATACAGAAAGAAGCAAGAGAAGTGCAGAAAGAGGCAAGAAACATGAAGTAAGGAAGCAAAACGCAGAAAGAAGAAAGAGGTACAGACAGAAGCATGAAAAGTGCAGAAAGAGACAACAAGCATGCAGAAAGAGGAAGAAAGATACAAAAAGGGGTTTAGCAAGAGGTGCAGAAAGAAGCAGATTGGTGTAGAAGGAGGCAAGAGAAGTGAAAAAAAGGACAAGAGACGTGCAGAAAGAAGCAAGAGACGTGCAGAAAGAGGAAGAAAGGTACAGAAAGAAACGAATACAAAAAGAGGCAATAGAAGTGCTGAAAGACGAAAGAGAGGTGCAGAAAGAAGCAATGGAGGTGCAGAATGAAGCAAGAGACATGCAGAAAGAGGAAGAAAGGCACAGAAAGAAGGCAGTGAGGTCCAGCAAGAAGCATGAGAGGTGCAGAAGGAAGAGAGTGAGGTGCAGAAAGAAGCAAGTGAGGTGCAAAAAGAGGTAAGAGGGGTGCAGAAACAAGCAATAGAAGTGCAGATAGAAAATAGAAAGGTGCAGAAAGAGGCAAGATAAGTGCAGAAAGAAGCAATAGAAGTGCAGAAAGAAGCAAGTGTGATACAGAAAGAAGAAAGTGAGGTGAAGAAAGAGGCAAGATGAGTGGAGAAAGATGAAAGAGAAGTGCAGAAAGAGGACGACAGTTGTTGAAAGAGCAAGAAAGGAGTAGAAAGAGAAAGAAAGCCGCAGAAAGAAGCAAGAGAGGTACAGAAAGAGGCAAGAGACATGCAGGAAAAGGAAGAAAGATACAGAAAGAAGTAAGAGAGGTACAGAAAGAAGCATGAGAAGTACAGAAAGACAAAAAACATGCAGAAAGAGGAAGAAAGATACACCAATTGGAAATATAGGTTTAGAAAGACGCAAGGGAGGTGCAGAAAGAAGCAGATTGGTGTAGAAGGAGGCAAGAGAGGTGTAAAAAAAGACAAGAGAATGCAAAAAGAAGCAAGGGAAGTGCAGAAAGACGAACAAAGGGGCAGAAAGAGCAAGAAAGGAGTAGAAAGAGGAAGAAAGCCACATAAAGAAGCAAGAGAAGTGCTGAAAGATGCAGGAGACATGCACAAAGAGGAAAAAGGATACATAAACAGGCACAAGAGGTACAGAAAGAAGCAAGAGAGATACAGAAAGGGGAAAGAAAGTTGCAGAAAGAGGAAGAAATGTACAGAAAGAAGTAATAGAGGTGCAGAAAGAAGCAGATTGGTGCAGAAGGAGGCAAGAGCTGTGTAAACTGAGACAAGAGATGCGCAGAAAGAAGCAATAGAAGTGCAGAAAGAGAATGATTGGTGCAGAAAGAGCAAGAAATGTGTAGGAAGAGGAAGAAAGGCATAGAAAGAAGTACGAGAAGTACTGAAAGAAGGCAGTGAGGTCCAGCAAGAAGCATGAGAGGAGCAGAAGGAAGAGAGTGATGTGCAGAAAGAAGTTAGTTAGGTGGAGAAAGAAGAAAGATAGTTGATGTAATCAGCAAGAGAGGTACAGAAAGAATGTACTGAGGTGCAGAAAGAGGCAAGAGAGGTGCAAAAAGAGGTAAGAGTGGTGCAGAAAGAAGCAAGAGAAGTACAGAAAGAAACAAGAAAGGTGCACAAAGAGACAAGAGAAGTGCAAAAAGAAGCAAGAGAAGTGTAGAAAGAGGAAGGAAGGTGTTGAAAGAGAAGGAACTGTGCAGTAAGAAGCAAGGGAAATTAAGAAAGAAGCAAGAGAAGTGCAGAAGGAAGCAAGAGACGTGCAGAAAGAGGAAAAAAGGTAAGAAAAAAACAACAGAAATGCAGAAAGAGGCAAGTGAAAAGCTAAAAGAAGAGAGCTGCAGAAAGAAGCAATAGCGGTGCAGAACAAAGCTTTGAGAGGTGCAGAAAGAGGCAAGAGACATGCAGGAAGTGGAAGTGGAGTGCAGAAACAGAAGATGAGTGCAGACACAGTGGACGAGTGCAGACACAGATGACGAGTGCAGACACAGAGGACGAGTGCAGACTCAGAGGACTAGTGCAGACACAGAGGACTAGTGCACACACCAAGGGGCTGAAGTGCAGACACAGAACACGAGTGCAGACACAGAGGATGAGTGCACACACCTAGGGGCTGTAGTGCAGACACAGAGGATGAGTGCAGACACAGAGGACGAGTGCAAACACAGAGGACGAGTGCACACACCAAGGGGCTGCAGTGCAAACACAGAGGACGAGTGCACACACCAAGGGGCTGGAGTGCACACACAGAGGATGAGTGCACACACCAAGGGGCTGGAGTGCAGACACAGAGGATGAGTGCAGACACAGAGGACGAGTGCAGACACAGAGGACGAGTGCAGACACAGAGGACGAGTGCAGACACAGAGGACGAGTGCAGACACCATGGAGCTGGAGTGCAGACACAGAGGATGAGTGCACACACAGAGGACGAGTGCAAACACCAGAGGATGAGTGCACACACCAAGGGGCAGGAGTGCAGACACAGAGGATGAGTGCACACACCAAGGGGCTAAGGGGCTGGAGTGCAGACACAGAGGATGAGTGCAGACACAGAGGATGAGTGCAGACACAGAGGATGAGTGCAGACACAGAGGATGAGTGCAGGCACAGAGGACGAGTGCAGACACAGAGGACGAGTGCACACACCAAGGGGCTAGAGTGCAGACACAGAGGATGAGTGCAGACACAGAGGATGAGTGCAGACACAGAGGACAAGTGCAGACACAGAGGACAAGTGCAGACACAGAGGACGAGTGCACACACCAAGAGGCTAAGGGGCTGGAGTGCAGACACAGAGGATGAGTGCAGACACAGAGGATGAGTGCAGACACAGAGGATGAGTGCAGGCACAGAGGACGAGTGCAGACACAGAGGACGAGTGCACACACCAAGGGGCTAGAGTGCAGACACAGAGGATGAGTGCAGACACAGAGGATGAGTGCAGACACAGAGGATGAGTGCAGACACAGAGGATGAGTGCAGGCACAGAGGACGAGTGCAGACACAGAGGACGAGTGCACACACCAAGGGGCTAGAGTGCAGACACAGAGGATGAGTGCAGACACAGAGGATGAGTGCAGACACAGAGGACAAGTGCAGACACAGAGGACGAGTGCAGACACAGAGGACGAGTGCACACACCAAGAGGCTAAGGGGCTGGAGTGCAGACACAGAGGATGAGTGCAGACACAGAGGATGAGTGCAGACACAGAGGATGAGTGCAGACACAGAGGACGAGTGCAGACACAGAGGACGAGTGCAGACACCTAAGGGCTGGAGTGCAGACACAGAGGATGAGTGCAGACACAGAGGACGAGTGCAGACACAGAGGACAAGTGCAGACACAGAGGACAAGTGCAGACACAGAGGATGAGTGCAGGCACAGAGGACGAGTGCAGGCACAGAGGATGAGTGCACACACCAAGGGGCTGGAGTGCAGACACAGAGGACGAGTGCACAAACCAAGGGGCTGGAGTGCAGACACAGAGGATGAGTGCAGACACAGAGGACGAGTGCAGACACAGAGGACGAGTGCAGACACCAAGGGGCTGGAGTGCAGACACAGAGGACGAGTGCACACACTTAGGGGCTGGAGTGCAGACACAGAGGATGAGTGCACATACCTAGGGGCTGGAGTGCAGACACAGAGGATGAGTGCACACACCAAGGGGCTGGAGTGCAGACACAGAGGATGAGTGCAGACACAGAGGATATGTGCAGACACAGAGGACGAGTGCAGACACAGAGGACGAGTGCAGACACAGAGGACGAGTGCAGACACCTAAGGGCTGGAGTGCAGACACAGAGGATGAGTGCAGACACAGAGGACGAGTGCAGACACCAAGGGGCTGGAGTGCAGACACAGAGGACGAGTGCACACACTTAGGGGCTGGAGTGCAGACACAGAGGATGAGTGCAGACACAGAGGACGAGTGCAAACACAGAGGACAAGTGCACACACCAAGGGGCCGGAGTGCAGACACAGAGGATGAGTGCACATACCTAGGGGCTGGAGTGCAGACACAGAGGATGAGTGCAGACAAAGAGGACGCGTGCAGACACAGGGGACGAGTGCATACACCAAGGGGCTGGAGTGCAGACACAGAGGATGAGTGCAGACACAGAGGACGAGTGCAGACACAGAGGACAAGTGCAGACACCTAAGGGATGGAGTGCAGACACAGAGGATGAGTGCAGACACAGAGGACGAGTGCAGACACAGAGGACAAGTGCAGACACAGAGGACAAGTGCAGACACAGAGGATGAGTGCAGGCACAGAGGACGAGTGCAGGCACAGAGGATGAGTGCACACACCAAGGGGCTGGAGTGCAGACACAGAGGACGAGTGCACAAACCAAGGGGCTGGAGTGCAGACACAGAGGATGAGTGCAGACACAGAGGATGAGTGCAGACACAGAGGACGAGTGCAGACACAGAGGACGAGTGCAGACACCAAGGGGCTGGAGTGCAGACACAGAGGACGAGTGCACACACTTAGGGGCTGGAGTGCAGACACAGAGGATGAGTGCACATACCTAGGGGCTGGAGTGCAGACACAGAGGATGATTGCACACACCAAGGGGCTGGAGTGCAGACACAGAGGATGAGTGCAGACACAGAGGATATGTGCAGACACAGAGGACGAGTGCAGACACAGAGGACGAGTGCAGACACAGAGGACGAGTGCAGACACCTAAGGGCTGGAGTGCAGACACAGAGTATGAGTGCAGACACAGAGGACGAGTGCAGACACAGAGGACAAGTGCAGACACAGAGGGGCTGGAGTGCAGACACAGAGGACAAGTGCAGACACAGAGGACGAGTGCAAACACAGAGGACGAGTGCACACACCAAGGGGCTGGAGTGCACACACAGAGGATGAGTGCACACACCAAGGGGCTGAAGTGCAGACACAGAGGACGAGTGCAGACACAGAGGACGAGTGCACACACCAAGGGGCTGGAGTGCAGACACAGAGGATGAGTGCAGACACAGAGGACGAGTGCAGACACAGAGGACGAGTGCAGACACCAAGGGGCTGGAGTGCAGACACAGAGGACGAGTGCACACACTTAGGGGCTGGAGTGCAGACACAGAGGATGAGTGCACATACCTAGGGGCTGGAGTGCAGACACAGAGGATGAGTGCAGACACAGAGGACGAGTGCAAACACAGAGGACAAGTGCACACACCAAGGGGCTGGAGTGCAGACACAGAGGATGAGTGCACATACCTAGGGGCTGGAGTGCAGACACAGAGGATGAGTGCAGACACAGAGGACGAGTGCAGACACAGAGGACGAGTGCATACACCAAGGGGCTGGAGTGCAGACACAGAGGATGAGTGCAGACACAGAGGACGAGTGCAGACACAGAGGACGAGTGCAGACACCAAGGGGCTGGAGTGCAGACACAGAGGACGAGTGCACACACTTAGGGGCTGGAGTGCAGACACAGAGGATGAGTGCACATACCTAGGGGCTGGAGTGCAGACACAGAGGATGAGTGCAGACACAGAGGACGAGTGCACACACCAAGGGGCTGGAGTGCAGACACAGAGGACGAGTGCACAAACCAAGGGGCTGGAGTGCAGACACAGAGGATGAGTGCAGACACAGAGGACGAGTGCACACACCAAGGGGCTGGAGTGCAGACACAGAGGACGAGTGCACAAACCAAGGGGCTGGAGTGCAGACACAGAGGATGAGTGCAGACACAGAGGACGAGTGCAGACACAGAGGACGAGTGCAGACACCAAGGGGCTGGAGTGCAGACACAGAGGACGAGTGCACACACCAAGGGGCTGGAGTGCAGACACAGAGGACGAGTGCACAAACCAAGGGGCTGGAGTGCAGACACAGAGGATGAGTGCAGACACAGAGGATGAGTGCAGACACAGAGGATGAGTGCAGACACAGAGGACGAGTGCACACACCAAGGGGCTGGAGTGCAGACACAGAGGACGAGTGCACAAACCAAGGGGCTGGAGTGCAGACACAGAGGATGAGTGCAGACACAGAGGACGAGTGCAGACACAGAGGACGAGTGCAGACACCAAGGGGCTGGAGTGCAGACACAGAGGACGAGTGCACACACTTAGGGGCTGGAGTGCAGACACAGAGGATGAGTGCACATACCTAGGGGCTGGAGTGCAGACACAGAGGATGAGTGCACACACCAAGGGGCTGGAGTGCAGACACAGAGGATGAGTGCAGACACAGAGGATGAGTGCAGACACAGAGGACGAGTGCAGACACAGAGGACGAGTGCAGACACCTAAGGGCTGGAGTGCAGACACAGAGGACGAGTGCAGACACAGAGGACGAGTGCAGACACAGAGGACAAGTGCAGACACAGAGGGGCTGGAGTGCAGACACAGAGGACAAGTGCAGACACAGAGGACGAGTGCAAACACAGAGGACGAGTGCACACACCAAGGGGCTGGAGTGCACACACAGAGGATGAGTGCACACACCAAGGGGCTGAAGTGCAGACACAGAGGACGAGTGCAGACACAGAGGACGAGTGCAGACACAGACGACGAGTGCAGACACCAAGGGGCAGGAGTGCAGACACAGAGGACGAGTGCACACACCAAGGGGCTGGAGTGCAGACACAGAGGACGAGTGCACAAACCAAGGGGCTGGAGTGCAGACACAGAGGATGAGTGCAGACACAGAGGACGAGTGCAGACACAGAGGACGAGTGCAGACACCAAGGGGCTGGAGTGTAGACACAGAGGACGAGTGCACACACTTAGGGGCTGGAGTGCAGACACAGAGGATGAGTGCACATACCTAGGGGCTGGAGTGCAGACACAGAGGATGAGTGCACATACCTAGGGGCTGAAGTGCAGACACAGAGGACGAGTGCAGACACAGAGGACGAGTGCACACACAGAGGACTAGTGCAGACACCAAGGGGCTGGAGTGCATGACACAGAGGATGAGTGTAGACAAAGAGAAGGAGTGCACACACCAAGGGGCTGGAGTGCAGACACAGAGGATGAGTGTAGACACAGAGGACGTGTGCAGACACAGAGGACGAGTGCAGACACCAAGGGGCTGGAGTGCAGACACAGAGGACGAGTGCACACACCAAGGGGCTGGAGTGCAGACACAGAGGACGAGTGCACACACAGAGGACGAGTGCAAACACCAGTGGATGAGTGCACACACCAAGGGGCTGGAGTGCAGACACAGAGGATGATTGCACACACCAAGGGGATGGAGTGCAGACACAGAGGACGAGTGCACACATCAAGGGGATGGAGTGCAGACACAGAGGACGAGTGCACACATCAAGGGGCTGGAGTGCAGACACAGAGGACGAGTGCAGACACCAAGGGGCTGGAGTGCAGACAAAGAGAAGGAGTGCACACACCAAGGGGCTGGAGTGCAGACACACAGGATGAGTGCAGACACAGAGGACGAGTGCAGACACAGAGGACGAGTGCACACACCAAGGGGCTGGAGTGCACACACAGAGGACGAGTGCACACATCAAGGGGATGGAGTGCAGACACAGAGGACGAGTGCACACATCAAGGGGCTGGAGTGCAGACACAGAGGACGAGTGCACACACCAAGGGGCTGGAGTGCACACACAGAGGATGAGTGCACACACCAAGGGGCTGGAGTGCAGACACAGAGAACAAGTGCAAACACAGAGGACGAGTGCACACACCAAGGGGCTGGAGTGCAGACACAGAGGATGAGTGCAGACACAGAGGACGAGTGCAGACACAGAGGATGAGTGCAGACACAGAGGACGAGTGCAGACACAGAGGACGAGTGCACACACAGAGGATGAGTGCACACACCTAGGGGCTGGAGTGCAGACACAGAGGACGAGTGCACACACAGAGGACTAGTGCAGACACAGAGGACTATTGCAGACACCAAGGGGCTGGAGTGCAGACACAGAGGACGAGTGCAGACACAGAGGACGAGTGCAGACACAGAGGACGAGTGCACACACCAAGGGGCTGGAGTGCAGACACAGAGGACGAGTGCAGACACAGAGGATGAGTGCACACACCTAGGGGCTGGAGTGCAGACACAGAGGATGAGTGCAGACACAGAGGACGAGTGCAAACACAGAGGACAAGTGCACACACCAAGGGGCTGGAGTGCAGACACAGAGGACGAGTGCAGACACAGAGGATGAGTGCACACACCTAGGGGCTGGAGTGCAGACACAGAGGATGAGTGCAGACACAGAGGACGAGTGCAAACACAGAGGACGAGTGCACACACCAAGGGGCTGGAGTGCACACACAGAGGATGAGTGCACACACCAAGGGGCTGAAGTGCAGACACAGAGGACGAGTGCAGACACAGAGGACGAGTGCACACACAGAGGACTAGTGCAGACACCAAGGGGCTGGAGTGCATGACACAGAGGATGAGTGTAGACAAAGAGAAGGAGTGCACACACCAAGGGGCTGGAGTGCAGACACAGAGGATGAGTGTAGACACAGAGGACGTGTGCAGACACAGAGGACGAGTGCAGACACCAAGGGGCTGGAGTGCAGACACAGAGGACGAGTGCACACACCAAGGGGCTGGAGTGCAGACACAGAGGACGAGTGCACACACAGAGGACGAGTGCAAACACCAGTGGATGAGTGCACACACCAAGGGGCTGGAGTGCAGACACAGAGGATGATTGCACACACCAAGGGGCTGGAGTGCAGACACAGAGGACGAGTGCACACACTTAGGGGCTGGAGTGCAGACACAGAGGATGAGTGCACATACCTAGGGGCTGGAGTGCAGACACAGAGGATGAGTGCACACACCAAGGGGCTGGAGTGCAGACACAGAGGATGAGTGCAGACACAGAGGATATGTGCAGACACAGAGGACGAGTGCAGACACAGAGGACGAGTGCAGACACAGAGGACGAGTGCAGACACCTAAGGGCTGGAGTGCAGACACAGAGTATGAGTGCAGACACAGAGGACGAGTGCAGACACAGAGGACAAGTGCAGACACAGAGGGGCTGGAGTGCAGACACAGAGGACAAGTGCAGACACAGAGGACGAGTGCAAACACAGAGGACGAGTGCACACACCAAGGGGCTGGAGTGCACACACAGAGGATGAGTGCACACACCAAGGGGCTGAAGTGCAGACACAGAGGACGAGTGCAGACACAGAGGACGAGTGCACACACCAAGGGGCTGGAGTGCAGACACAGAGGATGAGTGCAGACACAGAGGACGAGTGCAGACACAGAGGACGAGTGCAGACACCAAGGGGCTGGAGTGCAGACACAGAGGACGAGTGCACACACTTAGGGGCTGGAGTGCAGACACAGAGGATGAGTGCACATACCTAGGGGCTGGAGTGCAGACACAGAGGATGAGTGCAGACACAGAGGACGAGTGCAAACACAGAGGACAAGTGCACACACCAAGGGGCTGGAGTGCAGACACAGAGGATGAGTGCACATACCTAGGGGCTGGAGTGCAGACACAGAGGATGAGTGCAGACACAGAGGACGAGTGCAGACACAGAGGACGAGTGCATACACCAAGGGGCTGGAGTGCAGACACAGAGGATGAGTGCAGACACAGAGGACGAGTGCAGACACAGAGGACGAGTGCAGACACCAAGGGGCTGGAGTGCAGACACAGAGGACGAGTGCACACACTTAGGGGCTGGAGTGCAGACACAGAGGATGAGTGCACATACCTAGGGGCTGGAGTGCAGACACAGAGGATGAGTGCAGACACAGAGGACGAGTGCACACACCAAGGGGCTGGAGTGCAGACACAGAGGACGAGTGCACAAACCAAGGGGCTGGAGTGCAGACACAGAGGATGAGTGCAGACACAGAGGACGAGTGCACACACCAAGGGGCTGGAGTGCAGACACAGAGGACGAGTGCACAAACCAAGGGGCTGGAGTGCAGACACAGAGGATGAGTGCAGACACAGAGGACGAGTGCAGACACAGAGGACGAGTGCAGACACCAAGGGGCTGGAGTGCAGACACAGAGGACGAGTGCACACACCAAGGGGCTGGAGTGCAGACACAGAGGACGAGTGCACAAACCAAGGGGCTGGAGTGCAGACACAGAGGATGAGTGCAGACACAGAGGATGAGTGCAGACACAGAGGATGAGTGCAGACACAGAGGACGAGTGCACACACCAAGGGGCTGGAGTGCAGACACAGAGGACGAGTGCACAAACCAAGGGGCTGGAGTGCAGACACAGAGGATGAGTGCAGACACAGAGGACGAGTGCAGACACAGAGGACGAGTGCAGACACCAAGGGGCTGGAGTGCAGACACAGAGGACGAGTGCACACACTTAGGGGCTGGAGTGCAGACACAGAGGATGAGTGCACATACCTAGGGGCTGGAGTGCAGACACAGAGGATGAGTGCACACACCAAGGGGCTGGAGTGCAGACACAGAGGATGAGTGCAGACACAGAGGATGAGTGCAGACACAGAGGACGAGTGCAGACACAGAGGACGAGTGCAGACACCTAAGGGCTGGAGTGCAGACACAGAGGACGAGTGCAGACACAGAGGACGAGTGCAGACACAGAGGACAAGTGCAGACACAGAGGGGCTGGAGTGCAGACACAGAGGACAAGTGCAGACACAGAGGACGAGTGCAAACACAGAGGACGAGTGCACACACCAAGGGGCTGGAGTGCACACACAGAGGATGAGTGCACACACCAAGGGGCTGAAGTGCAGACACAGAGGACGAGTGCAGACACAGAGGACGAGTGCAGACACAGACGACGAGTGCAGACACCAAGGGGCAGGAGTGCAGACACGGAGGACGAGTGCACACGCCAAGGGGCTGGAGTGCAGACACAGAGGACGAGTGCACAAACCAAGGGGCTGGAGTGCAGAGACAGAGGATGAGTGCAGACACAGAGGACGAGTGCAGACACAGAGGACGAGTGCAGACACCAAGGGGCTGGAGTGTAGACACAGAGGACGAGTGCACACACTTAGGGGCTGGAGTGCAGACACAGAGGATGAGTGCACATACCTAGGGGCTGGAGTGCAGACACAGAGGATGAGTGCACATACCTAGGGGCTGGAGTGCAGACACAGAGGATGAGTGCAGACACAGAGGACGAGTGCAAACACAGAGGACAAGTGCACACACCAAGGGGCTGGAGTGCACACACAGAGGATGAGTGCACACACCAAGGGGCTGAAGTGCAGACACAGAGGACGAGTGCAGACACAGAGGACGAGTGCAGACACAGAGGACGAGTGCACACACCAAGGGGCTGGAGTGCAGACACAGAGGACGAGTGCACAAACCAAGGGGCTGGAGTGCAGACACAGAGGATGAGTGCAGACACAGAGGATGAGTGCATACACCAAGGGGCTGGAGTGCAAACACAGAGGACGAGTGCAGACACAGAGGACGAGTGCACACATCAAGGGGCTGGAGTGCAGACACAGAGGACGAGTGCACACACCTAGGGGCTGGAGTGCAGACACACCTAGGGGCTGGAGTGCAGACACAGAGGATGAGTGCACACACCTAGGGGCTGGAGTGCAGACACAGAGGACGAGTGCACACACAGAGGACTAGTGCAGACACAGAGGACTAGTGCAGACACCAAGGGGCTGGAGTGCAGACACAGAGGACGAGTGCAGACACAGAGGACGAGTGCAGACACAGAGGACGAGTGCACACACCAAGGGGCTGGAGTGCAGACACAGAGGACGAGTGCAGACACAGAGGACGAGTGCAGACACAGACGACGAGTGCAGACACCAAGGGGCAGGAGTGCAGACACAGAGGACGAGTGCACACACCAAGGGGCTGGAGTGCAGACACAGAGGACGAGTGCACAAACCAAGGGGCTGGAGTGCAGACACAGAGGATGAGTGCAGACACAGAGGACGAGTGCAGACACAGAGGACGAGTGCAGACACCAAGGGGCTGGAGTGTAGACACAGAGGACGAGTGCACACACTTAGGGGCTGGAGTGCAGACACAGAGGATGAGTGCAGACACAGAGGACGAGTGCAAACACAGAGGACAAGTGCACACACCAAGGGGCTGGAGTGCAGACACAGAGGACGAGTGCAGACACAGAGGATGAGTGCACACACCTAGGGGCTGGAGTGCAGACACAGAGGATGAGTGCAGACACAGAGGACGAGTGCAAACACAGAGGACGAGTGCACACACCAAGGGGCTGGAGTGCACACACAGAGGATGAGTGCACACACCAAGGGGCTGAAGTGCAGACACAGAGGACGAGTGCAGACACAGAGGACGAGTGCACACACAGAGGACTAGTGCAGACACCAAGGGGCTGGAGTGCATGACACAGAGGATGAGTGTAGACAAAGAGAAGGAGTGCACACACCAAGGGGCTGGAGTGCAGACACAGAGGATGAGTGTAGACACAGAGGACGTGTGCAGACACAGAGGACGAGTGCAGACACCAAGGGGCTGGAGTGCAGACACAGAGGACGAGTGCACACACCAAGGGGCTGGAGTGCAGACACAGAGGACGAGTGCACACACAGAGGACGAGTGCAAACACCAGTGGATGAGTGCACACACCAAGGGGCTGGAGTGCAGACACAGAGGATGATTGCACACACCAAGGGGCTGGAGTGCACACACAGAGGATGAGTGCACACACCAAGGGGCTGTAATGCAGACAGAGCGGATGAGTGCAGACACAGAGGACGAGTGCAGACACAGAGGACGAGTGCAGACACAGAGGATGAGTGCACACACCTAGGGGCTGGAGTGCAGACACAGAGGATGAGTGCAGACACAGAGGACGAGTGCAAACACAGAGGACGAGTGCACACACCAAGGGGCTGGAGTGCACACACAGAGGATGAGTGCACACACCAAGGGGCTGAAGTGCAGACACAGAGGACGAGTGCAGACACAGAGGACGAGTGCAGACACAGAGGACGAGTGCACACACCAAGGGGCTGGAGTGCAAACACAGAGGACGAGTGCAGACACAGAGGACGAGTGCACACATCAAGGGGCTGGAGTGCAGACACAGAGGACGAGTGCACACACCTAGGGGCTGGAGTGCAGACACACCTAGGGGCTGGAGTGCAGACACAGAGGATGAGTGCACACACCTAGGGGCTGGAGTGCAGACACAGAGGACGAGTGCAAACACAGAGGACTAGTGCAGACACCAAGGGGCTGGAGTGCATGACACAGAGGATGAGTGCAGACAAAGAGAAGGAGTGCACACACCAAGGGGCTGGAGTGCAGACACAGAGGATGAGTGTAGACACAGAAGACGTGTGCAGACACAGAGGACGAGTGCAGACACCAAGGGGCTGGAGTGCAGACACAGAGGACGAGTGCACACACCAAGGGGCTGGAGTGCAGACACAGAGGACGAGTGCACACACAGAGGACGAGTGCAAACACCAGTGGATGAGTGCACACACCAAGGGGCTGGAGTGCAGACACAGAGGATGATTGCACACACCAAGGGGCTGGAGTGCACACACAGAGGATGAGTGCACACACCAAGGGGCTGTAATGCAGACACAGCGGACGAGTGCAGACACAGAGGACGAGTGCAGACACAGAGGACGAGTGCACACACCAAGGGGCTGGAGTGCAGACACAGAGGACGAGTGCAGACACAGAGGATGAGTGCACACACCTAGGGGCTGGAGTGCAGACACAGAGGATGAGTGCAGACACAGAGGACGAGTGCAAACACAGAGGACAAGTGCACACACCAAGGGGCTGGAGTGCACACACAGAGGATGAGTGCACACACCAAGGGGCTGAAGTGCAGACACAGAGGACGAGTGCAGACACAGAGGACGAGTGCAGACACAGAGGACGAGTGCACACACAGAGGACGAGTGCACACACCAAGGGGCTGGAGTGCAGACACAGAGGACGAGTGCAGACACAGAGGACGAGTGCACAAACCAAGGGGCTGGAGTGCAGACACAGAGGATGAGTGCAGACACAGAGGACGAGTGCAGACACAGAGGACGAGTGCAGACACAGAGGATGAGTGCAGACACAGAGGACGAGTGCAGACACAGAGGACGAGTGCACACACCAAGGGGCTGGAGTGCACACACAGAGGATGAGTGCACACACCAAGGGGCTGGAGTGCAGACACAGAGGACAAGTGCAAACACAGAGGACGAGTGCACACACCAAGGGGCTGGAGTGCAGACACAGAGGATGAGTGCAGACACAGAGGACGAGTGCAGACACAGAGGACGAGTGCACACACCAAGGGGCTGGAGTGCAGACACAGAGGATGAGTGCACACACCAAGGGGCTGGAGTGCAGACACAGAGGACAAGTGCAAACACAGAGGACGAGTGCACACACCAAGGGGCTGGAGTGCACACACAGAGGATGAGTGCACACACCAAGGGGCTGAAGTGCCGACACAGAGGACGAGTGCAGACACAGAAGACGAGTGCAGACACAGAGGACGAGTGCAGACACCAAGGGGCTGGAGTGCAGACAAAGAGAAGGAGTGCACACACCAAGGGGCTGGAGTGCAGACACACAGGATGAGTGCAGACACAGAGGACGAGTGCACACACCAAGGGGCTGGAGTGCACACACAGAGGACGAGTGCACACATCAAGGGGATGGAGTGCAGACACAGAGGACGAGTGCACACATCAAGGGGCTGGAGTGCAGACACAGAGGACGAGTGCACACACCAAGGGGCTGGAGTGCACACACAGAGGATGAGTGCACACACCAAGGGGCTGGAGTGCAGACACAGAGAACAAGTGCAAACACAGAGGACGAGTGCACACACCAAGGGGCTGGAGTGCAGACACAGAGGATGAGTGCAGACACAGAGGACGAGTGCAGACACAGAGGATGAGTGCAGACACAGAGGACGAGTGCAGACACAGAGGACGAGTGCACACACAGAGGATGAGTGCACACACCTAGGGGCTGGAGTGCAGACACAGAGGACGAGTGCACACACAGAGGACTAGTGCAGACACAGAGGACTATTGCAGACACCAAGGGGCTGGAGTGCAGACACAGAGGACGAGTGCAGACACAGAGGACGAGTGCAGACACAGAGGACGAGTGCACACACCAAGGGGCTGGAGTGCAGACACAGAGGACGAGTGCAGACACAGAGGATGAGTGCACACACCTAGGGGCTGGAGTGCAGACACAGAGGATGAGTGCAGACACAGAGGACGAGTGCAAACACAGAGGACAAGTGCACACACCAAGGGGCTGGAGTGCAGACACAGAGGACGAGTGCAGACACAGAGGATGAGTGCACACACCTAGGGGCTGGAGTGCAGACACAGAGGATGAGTGCAGACACAGAGGACGAGTGCAAACACAGAGGACGAGTGCACACACCAAGGGGCTGGAGTGCACACACAGAGGATGAGTGCACACACCAAGGGGCTGAAGTGCAGACACAGAGGACGAGTGCAGACACAGAGGACGAGTGCACACACAGAGGACTAGTGCAGACACCAAGGGGCTGGAGTGCATGACACAGAGGATGAGTGTAGACAAAGAGAAGGAGTGCACACACCAAGGGGCTGGAGTGCAGACACAGAGGATGAGTGTAGACACAGAGGACGTGTGCAGACACAGAGGACGAGTGCAGACACCAAGGGGCTGGAGTGCAGACACAGAGGACGAGTGCACACACCAAGGGGCTGGAGTGCAGACACAGAGGACGAGTGCACACACAGAGGACGAGTGCAAACACCAGTGGATGAGTGCACACACCAAGGGGCTGGAGTGCAGACACAGAGGATGATTGCACACACCAAGGGGCTGGAGTGCACACACAGAGGATGAGTGCACACACCAAGGGGCTGTAATGCAGACACAGCGGACGAGTGCAGACACAGAGGACGAGTGCAGACACAGAGGATGAGTGCACACACCTAGGGGCTGGAGTGCAGACACAGAGGATGAGTGCAGACACAGAGGACGAGTGCACACACCAAGGGGCTGGAGTGCACACACAGAGGATGAGTGCACACACCAAGGGGCTGAAGTGCAGACACAGAGGACGAGTGCAGACACAGAGGACGAGTGCAGACACAGAGGACGAGTGCACACACCAAGGGGCTGGAGTGCAGACACAGAGGACGAGTGCAGACACAGAGGATGAGTGCACACACCTAGGGGCTGGAGTGCAGACACAGAGGATGAGTGCAGACACAGAGGACGAGTGCAAACACAGAGGACGAGTGCACACACCAAGGGGCTGGAGTGCAGACACAGAGGACGAGTGCACAAACCAAGGGGCTGGAGTGCAAACACAGAGGACGAGTGCAGACACAGAGGACGAGTGCACACATCAAGGGGCTGGAGTGCAGACACAGAGGACGAGTGCACACACCTAGGGGCTGGAGTGCAGACACACCTAGGGGCTGGAGTGCAGACACAGAGGATGAGTGCACACACCTAGGGGCTGGAGTGCAGACACAGAGGACGAGTGCACACACAGAGGACTAGTGCAGACACCAAGGGGCTGGAGTGCATGACACAGAGGATGAGTGCAGACAAAGAGAAGGAGTGCACACACCAAGGGGCTGGAGTGCAGACACAGAGGATGAGTGTAGACACAGAAGACGTGTGCAGACACAGAGGACGAGTGCAGACACCAAGGGGCTGGAGTGCAGACACAGAGGACGAGTGCACACACCAAGGGGCTGGAGTGCAGACACAGAGGACGAGTGCACACACAGAGGACGAGTGCAAACACCAGTGGATGAGTGCACACACCAAGGGGCTGGAGTGCAGACACAGAGGATGATTGCACACACCAAGGGGCTGGAGTGCACACACAGAGGATGAGTGCACACACCAAGGGGCTGTAATGCAGACACAGCGGACGAGTGCAGACACAGAGGACGAGTGCAGACACAGAGGACGAGTGCACACACCAAGGGGCTGGAGTGCAGACACAGAGGACGAGTGCAGACACAGAGGATGAGTGCACACACCTAGGGGCTGGAGTGCAGACACAGAGGATGAGTGCAGACACAGAGGACGAGTGCAAACACAGAGGACAAGTGCACACACCAAGGGGCTGGAGTGCACACACAGAGGATGAGTGCACACACCAAGGGGCTGAAGTGCAGACACAGAGGACGAGTGCAGACACAGAGGACGAGTGCAGACACAGAGGACGAGTGCACACACCAAGGGGCTGGAGTGCAGACACAGAGGACGAGTGCAGACACAGAGGACGAGTGCACAAACCAAGGGGCTGGAGTGCAGACACAGAGGATGAGTGCAGACACAGAGGACGAGTGCAGACACAGAGGACGAGTGCAGACACAGAGGACGAGTGCAGACACAGAGGATGAGTGCAGACACAGAGGACGAGTGCAGACACAGAAGACGAGTGCACACATCAAGGGGCTTTAGTGCAGACACAGAGGACAAGTGCAAACACAGAGGACGAGTGCACACACCAAGGGGCTGGAGTGCAGACACAGAGGATGAGTGCAGACACAGAGGACGAGTGCAGACACAGAGGACGAGTGCAGACACAGAGGACGAGTGCACACATCAAGGGGCTGGAGTGCAGACACAGAGGACGAGTGCACACACCTAGGGGCTGGAGTGCAGATACAGAGGATGAGTGCAGACACAGAGGATGAGTGCAGACACAGAGGATGAGTGCAGACACAGAGGACGAGTGCAGACACAGAGGACGAGTGCACACACCAAGGGGCTGGAGTGCACACACAGAGGATGAGTGCACACACCAAGGGGCTGGAGTGCAGACACAGAGGACAAGTGCAAACACAGAGGACGAGTGCACACACCAAGGGGCTGGAGTGCAGACACAGAGGATGAGTGCAGACACAGAGGACGAGTGCAGACACAGAGGACGAGTGCACACACCAAGGGGCTGGAGTGCAGTCACAGAGGATGAGTGCACACACCAAGGGGCTGGAGTGCAGACACAGAGGACAAGTGCAAACACAGAGGACGAGTGCACACACCAAGGGGCTGGAGTGCACACACAGAGGATGAGTGCACACACCAAGGGGCTGAAGTGCAGACACAGAGGACGAGTGCAGACACAGAGGACGAGTGCAGACACAGAGGACGAGTGCAGACACCAAGGGGCTGGAGTGCAGACAAAGAGAAGGAGTGCACACACCAAGGGGCTGGAGTGCAGACACACAGGATGAGTGCAGACACAGAGGACGAGTGCAGACACAGAGGACGAGTGCACACACCAAGGGGCTGGAGTGCACACACAGAGGACGAGTGCACACATCAAGGGGCTGGAGTGCAGACACAGAGGACGAGTGCACACATCAAGGGGCTGGAGTGCAGACACAGAGGACGAGTGCACACACCAAGGGGCTGGAATGCACACACAGAGGATGAGTGCACACACCAAGGGGCTGGAGTGCAGACACAGAGAACAAGTGCAAACACAGAGGACGAGTGCACACCAAGGGGCTGGAGTGCAGACACAGAGGATGAGTGCAGACACAGAGGACGAGTGCAGACACAGAGGATGAGTGCAGACACAGAGGACGAGTGCAGACACAGAGGACGAGTGCACACACAGAGGACGAGTGCACACATCAAGGGGCTGGAGTGCAGACACAGAGGACGAGTGCACACACCAAGGGGCTGGAGTGCAAACACAGAGGACGAGTGCACACACCAAGGGGCTGGAGTGCAGACACAGAGGACGAGTGCACACACCAAGGGGCTGGAGTGCAAACACAGAGGACGAGTGCAGACACAGAGGACGAGTGCAGACACAGAGGACGAGTGCAGACACAGAGGACGAGTGCAGACAGAGGAAATTGATACAGAGCTTGTGGGATGCTTGCACACACTGGGTGGACGAGTGCAGAATCTGTGAGAGGATGAATACCGAGTCTAGGGGAGTCGTACTGAGAGTAGTCAGGGGACGAGCGCAAACCTGAGAGGATGTCTGGTCTTCCTTTGTCTATGATTGTTCTACCTCTCCGATCCTCCATGCAGCAGTGGTTGACACTCATTAGCCCCAAACTAGACCACGCTCTTGTGCGCTGCCTTTGCTCCTGCTGAAAAAGGACAGAACACCACTTCCACACTCACTCTTAACGGGCAAAAAAATGAGGCTGGTTTACCAGTGCAGTCCTGTATCTCATCTACAACTGTGTTATAGCCTCAGCATCTCAAACCTCCCCGAACCTCCCCGAACCTCCCCGAACCTCCCCGGCAGACCCTTGCACTCTACCTCATGCCTCTTCCAGATATGTAAGGAGATGATACCCCTAGACCTCCAACCAAGCCCCCATTTCTATGGCTCCACTGTCCCTCCAGATATGGTTGCCGCCGCCACTTGTTTCTTTCTGACGGACAGCGGACCATCAGGGGCGTACTGGGAACCCAAAGCAGCCCTGGCAAGTTTTGTTAGACCAGCATCCATACGGTGCATAGTGAGTGAGCCTGACCACTACAAAGGGAGGCGGGGGGGGCGGATTCCTCTAAGAACATTTGGGGGAAAATGGAGTATTCCACAGAACATTTTTCATTATATATTCAATTGCATTAGCTTTTAAAGTATAGTAAATGTTGACCCTACTGTGCACCAGGATACAACAATTTTTGCTCGGGCTCTTCAATGATTCCCTCACTATCACCCTCCAACAATGCCACTCGTCTCTCCATAACCCCTCTCCTACATGTATTTTATTTGTTTAATAGCACCTCTCATACCAGTGTAGGGTGCACTGTACATCAGACACACATACATAGACAATAAATCATACATGTGTAAATCATTGTATAGACAATGTTACAAAGACAAAGGAGGCTACAAGGTGTAGGATTCACATGTCATCCATACTGGTAGGTACCTTTTAAGAGTGCATGGTCTGGAGAAGCACAAACCAGGATTCAGAACATAACACAGTGGGTAGGGTTGACTTTAATAATAAGAATTTATTTATACCTAAACAAACCTTTTTTAGCAACATCAGGATAATGAAAGACCAGGAAAAAACATAACTTTCTAACCAGTACTATGCAGCTTGCATGCAGCATTTTGATGGCAGTTCATGGCTCACTGTGCTAAATCGAGGGCCGGACTGGCCATTGCGGGCACCGGGCAATCCCCCGGTGCGCCGCAAGGGTGGGGGCTGGTTTTGGGCCACCGGGGGCAGTTTTTGTTAAAGGGCCGTTTATGCAGCATAGCTGCAAAATCGTCCCTGCATCAAAATCGGCCGAAAACCGGCCCCGGCAAAGATCTCGATCGCACCCCCAACCTCACCAGCCAAGCACTTTGCCGGGCCGGTGTTGGTTCCCAGTCCAGCCCTGGCTAGAGTACTATTGTAACTTATGAACTGCACAGTAACAAAAGAATCTCTGACAAAAGTAGTAACCCTCTGAACTATGCACATAAAAATTAGTTCTTTGGTAAGCATGGTACACGTTTTTTGCTGCAGGACTTTTAACCCTCGGCGCTACCTTAGATGAGTCAAAATGGCCACTAGGCAAAACTCCTGTTTCCCTCCAGCAGGTACATTAATCACCAGAGTTAACTCGACACTTGTATATTCAGCAGTTTTTGTGCAAAAATAAAAGGAACGCTGCAGTGGTTTTAAAACTGCTGGACTGATAGAAAACCAGCCTCCCAGCGAAACGCCAGATGCCGGGTACAACCAGTCCGGCCTTGTGGATCACCCCCTTCCTGTGACATCAAGCGCTGTTTCTACACCAAGTAAAGAAGCTACCCATGGCCTAGATACAATTCCATCCGTACTGCACATGCTACAAGTCACTTAAATAAAAACTATTAAATGTTGCTTTTCGGCTGAAAATCTTTCTATTGTCAACACAAGCACTACAGGTGAACTAATTCCCACCTCCATTTTGTAAAGTAAATAATCGTCTTTGATGGACCGAGGCTGCTTGGAGGTCATTGTGTGCTTCTGATACCAATCCAAGGTGATGCTGGCTTACCGGGGAAACAATGTCATAGTCCGGAGCTTTCCTGTTACAAACCATTGTAAGCTAGAACTTGACCCATGAAGGATCAACCATAACCATCCATGGCTGGCCGGAATTAAATTCTGGGTAAACATGGGGGCTTATTTACAAAAAGCTAGCGCCTCTGCAGCATAATGTTTTTGACGATGCGGCAGCACTGTTAGTGCTCCACACTGCTCCATATTCACAAACTGACACATTGGGCCCAATACGTCAGTTTGTAGACGCCTGCATCACATTATACCTTCGCCAGGTATAATGTATACAGAGTATGCATTCCCACATTAAAAACCACGAAGAACTGATGCAGTGAAATTTACTATTTTTCACTGCGTCACTGAGTTGACCGTCAAAATCCCTACGCCTTCTCAAACTAGGCATAAGGATCGACACAGGGCTTTTAACATGGGACTCGCCTCTGTGTTCTGACACACTGCTGGAGTTGCTTCTGTCTTACGACCAGCTCCAGCAATGCGCCATTTTAGCGCCAAAAGATGTCAGAATTTCTGACACACCTGTGAATCGTTATTCCATGGAGCACGGTATTGTAAATTCCGTGTATCCATGGGGTTGTTATGGCATTTGAGGTAGGCACGAGAAATCGACGCATTGATGCCGATGCTACAGTACTTTGTTAATATGCCCCCATGGTTTGTCCATGAATCTACACATATACACATTGTTATCCTCTTTTTCTTGATTATAATGGTGGCAGTATCCCATTGTCTTGTTGCACAGTAGCAGCTTCCAACTCATTTATGTGTGGTTTTCTCTTTGCTTTTGTGATAATAAGAAAGAGTCTTTCAGTGTGTAATGAGACTCCTTAAACGATTGTTGGTTTGTTTGCTTGCTTCTACAGTGCCAAGAAGCACTGCATAAGCCACAATAAATACAATTAACATAACAGGAATGCTTTGTGCACCAAGGTGTACAGTCTTTTAAAAAGATAAATGTCGCTGCCACTCTTCTCTGTCCCCATGCATCTCTAGTCCAGACAGCGAGCCGACCTTCGACCCCTGACCTGTGGCTATTGAAAGGTAAGTATTGGATGGGGTCCATAGAGGATAAGGAATGAGCCAGGAGGCTTCTTGTTTTCCATCTGACATCCCAGGAGCACCGACCTTTCCACAAAGAGTTATTGATCCATTGATTCCTGAGAAATGAGCAGCAGATCTTGGAAAAAGTGCCCCTGGGGCAGTAAGATTAATATGGATCAAGTTTTAACCCTTTTCATGCCTGCCGAGCACCGGGGAAGCGAAAGGAAACTGAGCAATGAAGCGGGAAGCGAGTTTGGACCGCCAGAGTACCCAATATAGGCATTCCTCAAATTCAAGAGGAGTCCTTCACCACCTGCTTGGATAAGGCGAGGAGAGGACTCGATTACTGGTACATTGAAAAATATTGTTATAATGCACTTAGTTAACCATTTGTCAACAAGAAACCATATTACAAACAATGATCACATGCAGTTTTAGAGTGTGTCCTGCTTCTGCTCGCATATTGCTATGGGTGAGTCCAGTCAACTAGACCTGGAACGCACAACTAGCTGCCGGAGGGCTTCAAAATCAAAAAAATCCATATGCTAGTTTCAACTAATTGCGAAAAATTCAAACTGAGTAGTAATCAGACTGTTCTGCACAGATTATTAAAAAACATGTCAATTACAAGTTTCCAATGCAGATACAAATGTTACTCCACACTTGTAAATGAAAGTTGCAAAAAGTATCATTAGAAGAGACTGTGAGTGATGTTTGTTTTGCTGGTATGATCCAATACATTTGGGTGACAAGTAAATAAACAAGAAAGTAAAACCTTAGTCAGACTCAATGTGCACAATACATTCCTAACGCATGAATATGAATTAAAGATTTGTGCAAAGTGATACTTCAGACAGATACCACGAGAATGCCACCCTTCAACAGCGCATCGCCATAATACAATATAACAGACATGTCGCTACTATTTAGCGATACATCATAAGTAACGCTTGGAATACAATACTTAAATTATGCCTTCCTTTGCTTATTACTGGTACACCAGGTCCTGGGCTGTCTGAATACAAGTCAGTGCAATCAAGTTTGTTAGTCCAATTGATGCATTGGAAACCAAGACTACAACTCCCAGAATCCACTGATTTTCTAAATGAAAGAGCATGACTGGAGGCATGGTGTACTGTGACCAGGAGTCCCCTGCTCCTCCTTTCCTGGGTTGGAAAGATTTTCTAAAGCAGAGAGGCGTTGAATCGCATATGATGACACTTGGGGCCCAACCTATGGTAAACGTCTTCCAACATGAATCTCTTTTGAGGAATATGAGCTCATTGAGGGTGCAAATTATTTTGTGGTGGAAGAATAGTGTGTGGGTGTATGCTTGAGGGCTATCTATCCCGCACTGTTGCTGAGGTCTGTCATATATGCCCCTGCAAGATCAAAAACCCAATGCTGGTTCAGTTTTATCCCAATGTTTTGCTTTTTTGCTCCGACAAGGGGATCTCGGAGATGGGAGGGCGACTGTAGGTTCGCCCGTGAGTATCTTGTGTGGAGACAGAGGTATCATTGCAATCAGAGACAGTCGCGGGATGCCAGAGGAGACACAACTTGCCAGGGGGTTGGCTAGGAGAGGGGCGAGTTCTACAGCATGTCTCACAGAGGGTCAAAAGGCAGAGGGAGGTGGTCCCAGCACCCCGTGTTATTCAAGGGTTTGTGATGCATTGAGGGCTAAGCTTCTTGCATAGAAAAAAATGACTGCAGGAACCGGAAATGCATCCTAGGAGTTCACCATCCACTTGCAGATATGACATGGTATCTGTGATGTCATTAAAAGCGACAACCTGGAACATAAAAGGGCGGCGCTAAAGCTATCCTGGAAAAACGTTCAGTAATAAGATCGCACCTTTACAGCACTTATGAAACTAGAAAACCAGGGATTAATCCCCATACCCCCACATCCCCACATCCCCACACCCCCACATCCCCACACCCCCACATCACAACCCCCCCACATCCCCACACCCCCACATCCCCACACCCCCACACCCCCACACCCCCACATCCCCACACCCCCACACCCCCACATCCCCACATCCCCACATCCCCACACCCCCACACCCCCACACCCCCACATCCCCACACCCCCACATCCCCACACCCCCACATCCCCACACCCCCACATCCCCACCCCCACATCCCCACATCCCCACACCCCCACATCCCCACACCCCCACACCCCCACACCCCCACATCCCTTGATCTTAGGCATTTGTTTTATTTCACTTTCCCTCCTTTTTTCTTTATTATCATATAGGAGGACCTCCACATGGATGACTTAAGGATGTGCGCTGTACAAAACCTTCTCCTGTTTTTTATTTAACCCTTTCGCTGCGGCGGCTATTCCGCCGCAGTGCTAACAGGGCGGGGCGGCCGCGCAGCGGCCGCATGCTGGTGACAGAACCGCTCCGTCACCAGCCGCGGTTGAGCTGTGCTCGTGACGGAGCGGTTCCGTCATGGCCCGCCCCGCTCAATAGAACGCGCCGCGCTGGCGCAAAATCAGCGCCGCGCAGGCGCGGCGGCCGGGCCATGACGGAACCGCTCCGTCATCAGCACAGCCCAACCGCAGCTGATGACTGAGCGGTTCCGTCATCAGCATGGAAGGAGTTAATAAACTATAAAGTTGTTCATGTGTAATACGAAACCAGACCACCCTAAAGAGTGCACATAACACTGACTTGCCTCTTAGTTCACTATTGGCATTCTTGTCAGGGTGATGGAAAGAATGAATGTCTCTGTATTTAGGTTTGAAATCGATCACTTTAAAAAAATACTTCTCAATGCACTAATATAATCTGATGTACTAAGGTGAAATGCTTCTGCATGTTATTAAAATACACTTTTTATAATTTTTAGAGACTGTATCATATTTTTACCTTTGCTGCAGGATGTCTTTAAAAACCAAAGGTGTTCCTAAAGTTAAATAGTGCAGGACAGCGTAGGTACTTCCAGCCTTTAACTTTATTTAACATTTAAATAAAGGATTGCCTGTTTATTTAACATCTTTTTAATGTTAGTGCTGAGTCGAGTAAACAGCAGCTCACTGTTGCGGTTGACCAGGGGGCCTACTTGGAGTATTACTGCCCTACAGGGTGCAAGGTACACTGCCGGCGGGGGCAGGTCTTCAGACACACAGAGGGGGAAGGGGAAGATGGACCCGAAGAAGAATCTCTGTGAGCCTCGGTGAGTTCAGACCTGTATCAAGCACGTTTGTTCAGATGCCCTGTTGAGTCTGTAGGTTCCATCCGAAACCGGTTTACAGCAGGGGCGGCCTTAGGCATGTGCAAGCTGTGCACCTGCACAGGGCCACCAAACCCCAGGGGCCCCCACGCCAATATATATCCTTAATATAATAATCCTCTGAAGATGGATACATATTTGCGTGGTGGCCCCTGGCAGGAATTTGGCGGCCTCCGGCTCTGTTCCACTTCCAAACACCCTTACCCACCCTTACCCACCCCTACCCACCCCTACCCACCCACCCCCTCTTCACTGGCCTCCGCGCTCTGCCCCGATCGGACCCCCTCTTCCAGGGGCCCCTACCTACGCTCCCTGCCCAGGGCCACCATGAGCCTAGAGCCGCCCCTGTTTACAGAATACCAGTGTGCTGCGAGGTGTGGACTCGTTCTTAGGGCAATCATAGAATCAGTGCTTATGCGGGAAAAAAGTAAGTGCCAGGCGCCTCGTCTGGAGGCCACTGCAGCCTGCACCGCCCACTGCCCGTGCTGCGAATAACAGTCCCCGTGTGCAAGTGTGACAATCCAGACTATGTGAGGCCCCCAAAACTAGAAGGATGGCTTGGGCGGCAGGTAATATTTATTAATTCAATATGCAGCAAAAACAACTGCTGTTCTGCTCATCTCTAAATCACACAAACAGCGCCACTATGTGGCACAACATCAGATGTTGACAATTAAGTGTCGGTACCAAGCACTGGAAACCACTGGCTCAAATTATGCACTGCGGTGCAAAAGGGGGTGGTATAGAGGGAGCATCTGAATCAATCAAACACTCGCACCCAGTCAAAAGATCTGGGTTTAATCCATCACCGTTCTTTAGCCCACTCTGCCACCCCAGTTCAGACATGGCTATATGCAAATCAGTCTGACCCTGTGCCTCATGGGACCAATCCAGCCCGAACTGCCAAGCAAATTATGCACTGGCCAGCATGCTGCACAGATGGTACGTATGCAACAAATCTGTGTACTGGGCTGTGTTTTACATTCCCAGCACTTGCAGATTGTGGCACCGCGGGATAAAGCACCTAGAATCACCCGGCCTGTTGCCTCATCTATATTCAGACTCATGGTTTCCTAGCCACAGATGTAGCTGACCAGATGCCTCCTTCACCCCACAGCCCCTCCATGTCCCACAGGCCCTTGCAGCAGAGGTGTGAAAATGTTTGAAAAGGCATTTGCGCCTAATATGCTCATTAGGGCGCAGCTCACGGAGGGCCTGGGGAGGGGCGGAGGTAGCTGGCTGTCCAGAGGTGTTCTCTCATTTAATAGGTTTCATGAGCCATGTCTCAGCGCAAGATGTGCAGCTCTGCGGCCAGCCAGCGTGAAATAACATCTGTGAAGGCATTGTTCACAACGGAGCATGATCGGTCTGACAAGTGATGTTGTTCTACCAGGCTACCGAGGCAGTCGTCTCCCCGGGATCCGGGCCCAGGAGCTCCTGGCCGACCTCAGCTCCAGTGTATCTGACCACCTGGACACTAGAACCGGCCCAACTCCAGTCTCTTGGGCCACTGACACCCAGGCCAACCCAAGGCAAGCCTCTGGGGCCACTGAACCCCAGGCCAACCCCAGGCAAGCCTCTGGGGCCACTGACACCCAGGCCAACCCAAGGCAAGCCAACCCCAGCCTCTGGGGCCACTGTAACCCAGACCAACCCCAGCCTCTGGGGCCACTGAACCCCAGACCAACCCCAGCCTCTGGGGCCACTGAAACCCAGACCAACCCCAGCCTCTGGGGCCACTGAAACCCAGACCAACCCCAGCCTCTCTGGGGCCACTGAAACCCACACGACTCCACATCATCCCTCAGCCTCTGGGGCCACACGACTCCCGAACAACCCTCATCCTCTGGGGCCACACGACTCCCGAACAACCCTCATCCTCTGGGGCCACACGCCTCCCGAACAACCCTCATCCTCTGGGGCCACACGCCCTCCGAACAACCCCCAGCCTCTGGGGCCACACGACTCCTGAACAAACCTCATCCTCTGGGGTCACATGACTCCCAAACAACCCCAGCCTCTGGGGCCACACGACTCCTGAACAAACCTCATCCTCTGGGGCCACACGCCTCCCGAACATCCCTCAGCCTCTGGGGCCACACGACTCCTGAACAAACCTCATCCTCTGGGGTCACATGACTCCCAAACAACCCCAGCCTCTGGGGCCACACGACTCCCGAACAACCCCAGCCTCTGGGGACACGCGACTCCTGAACAACCCCAGCCTCTGGGGTCACACGACTCCCGAACAACCCCAGCCTCTGGGGCCACACGACTCCCGACCAACCCCAGCCTCTTACATCCGGGCTGTCTCTGGACTCTGGGATTGTTTACTTAAATGTAGATAAACCAGATGCCTAAGATCCCCATGAAAAACACAGAAACAGTGCATAATTTGAGCCAGTGGTTTCCACTGCTCGGCACCGGCACTTAATGGTCTACAACAGCACTTATGACAGTCTGCCACATGGTGGCACTGTTTGTGCAATTTAGAGATGAGCAGACATCAGTTCTTTATCAATTCTATATACTTTAAAAACTACTAATACCTGCCACCCAAGCCATTCTTCCAGCTTTGGGGTCCGAATTGTTACAATTGTTGGAGTGTGATAGTTAGTAGTCATGTAGGTACTGTTGGCATCGCCGGCAGGGGCAATGGGTGATGTAAGCTGCAGTGGCCTCCTGACGAGGGCCCTGGAACTTCTCTTTCGTTTTTTAACAAAGTATGCACGGCATCAAAGTGATCATTCAGGCACTACAGGCTTTTCCTGAACCTTCTCTGAGATGCAGGACAGGGGCCAACAGTAGGCTGGGGTGCAGGCCTCTCTCTTGCTGGATACCAAAGCGGGACTTACCGTTGAGGTTGGAGGTGAAGCAGAAGGCATCGTAGAGCTCATCGTCCTTATGGCGGTAGCCATAATTTCGCACGCCGACGGCGGTGTCCTTCTTGCCGCACTGCTCACGGGGGTTGGAGATGGGGTACTGCACCGAGCCGTCATCCAACCACCCGGCGTTGCACCAGTCCAGCCCTTCCACCCAGGCCTCGTGAAGCTGGTCGTAGGAGGCCAAGATGCCGTCCTGCTCCAAGCAGGCCGTCTGCGCTTCGTGGAAATTGAGTTTGTATCAGCCAAGCCTTGGGTGGTACGGAAACACCACACCTGTGTGAAAAGAGAGACAAAAAGGCAGTAATTCTACAATTGCCAAAAAAATGGCTAGAGTTGTTAAATGTCAGCAATGTCCTCAGGGTCTTTCTAAAGAAACACATTTGAGGATTCTATTCTACAGCGGTTAGCTGGCAGGTGTGCCTGCAATTGCTGATATTATGAAGGATACACAATAACCGATATTAACCGCTGGCCAATAACCGATATTACCCGCTGGCCAATATCCGATATTAACCGATGCGCAATTCCGGATATTAACCAACAGTTCAGCAGTTTGAAGCTGCCTCTGAGGAAGAACCAATTCTACCTCTGCTAGTCTTGTACACAAGACCCACTGATTGGCTGACGTGAGACTGCAGCCGCTAGAGTAGGAAGACCTGCCTCTGACCCCTGTGGATGACCCGGAAGAAGAAGAAGATGGAAAATATAGTGTAAATGAACGTCAATAAACAACAAATATAAGGGCAGTCTTATTACACCTTAATTTGTAAATACAATCACTTCATGGGAATTATTTGAATGTTGTGAAGATGCACTGAGAAAGCAAACATTTCATTCCATGTTTAATATGATGGATTTTAAGTGCAGCCACAATCCCTACTTAACAGATTTACATTAAACTTCATCAAGAGCAATAAAATAATTTTATAGCATTTAAAATCAATGAGAAGTCACTAAAAACAGGCTGACGAGAAGGTAAGACAGAAGGAATGTATCTTGAGGATGACACAGAACTTTACACGACGAGAGGGAGGATATGATATTCCGGAAGAGAGGAGCTGCCCGAGAGTTCCTGGTCTCCCAAAGCATGGTGTACAATTATTGGTTGAAGTAGACGGAAGATTGGAAAAAGACTTCAACTCTTTTGTGACTACAGAAGGGCCTAAAAACAAGGCTCTGAGACTTTCAGAGCTTTATCAACTCAAGTGCCAATAACAAGCATTAATGACTGGCTCTAAGGTCAGCAATGCTACAAGAAATATGCACTCAGATTTAGTTGATAGCTGCAAAGTGTAGGAATGTGGAGTATTATGAGGTGGTGCTGGTTAGGTTTCACCATGTCCTGTCAGCCCTTGGTTATAATGTGGGAGAGCTGGTTTTTACCACTTACACTGTGCTAGTTGGAAACAGGCTGCAAAATGTTGAGAACAAAGTAACTGCTGATGTCGAATGAAGGTTTTGCGGAGTTCCCTTGATGTGCAGCATTAAGTAAAGGTGCTGGTCGCCGCACAGGCGACCACTAATCCTTGGCAGAGGTAATCACAGTAGAAAGTTAATTTGACGTCCGGAGGTCTGGGGAAACATGGTAGCCTACTGAAACTTCGCGGTGGTCAGGACAACATTTCTCACTGTGCTCTCAAAGGGCCCGATGGCCAGCGAGTCTTTGGCTCATGCACGTTGTTTTTACCTGTGGTTGAGAGGACTAGTGCCACTCGTCCAGAGGTGTCTGGTAATGCCTTTGGCTCGCAAAGGGATCCCTCCGTCTGGGGGAACCCAGCTTTGGTCAAGGACGAGCCGCATTTGTGCAGTTCCAGGAAGGTTGCCACAAGTGCAGAGTGTCACGCCATTGGTTTGTGCAGCTCCTGTTTTGGCTAACACAGGTCTCTCCTTTTGTCCTTGCTGCAAGTTGGATCAAAACTCATGTTTTGGTGTCAGAGGTAGGCCATAAATACTAGCTATAGGGCTTTAGAGGTGTGGGTGCAAGTGGCCAATGGGCTACTTACCCCAGCGGCTAATCCGCCCCTGAAGTGACCACATCTTGGGATGTAGGTCACCTTTTCTACTCAGAAACCACTATTCTACCACTTTAAAAAAATCGACTGTTCCATTTTTTTAAAATGGTAGAATAGTGGTTTCTGAGTAGAAAAGGTGTATTGAGTATATGTTTAGAAAGAGTTGTCTACATGCTGTTTCTGATCTCTACTGCTTAGGAACTTTTGTAAGAAATATTAATTCCTAAATTAATTATTTATTGTTACAGATTATATGAAAACGTTATCGAGTGTTTCACTTATACTGCTTCTTTGAAATATTCCGTGTTGCTTGAGGAACATAACCTATACCATAGATTTGAAGGTTTTATTCATATGGTGTTCTTTTTCACTTGTGGGGTGTTTTTTGAACACATGCACAAAAGTTGTAGTGCTTTCTAAGCGTGAGCGCAAAATCCGTTCCGCTTGCGGATTTCGCAGATTTTCGGTAAATTCGCAATCCGCGAACTCCCGCGAATTTACCGAAAATCCGTGAATCCGCGAGCGGCGGATTCGGGGGGCAACAGTTCAAGCCTTCAAGCTTGAAGTTGTTGTTGTAACTATTTTAGGATGGCGCCGGCAAGCTGACTAAGTTAGCTTCAACAGGAAGCACTAATAGATAAAATCGAGCACCTGCTTTATTTTATCTATTAGTGCTTCCTGATGAAGCTAATTTAGTAACTATTTTAGGATGGCGCTGGCAGCTTGCTGGCGCCATCCTAAAATAGTTACAGCCCAGGATGATGGATGGACACTTTGGACAGCTCACTCAAGGGACCCCTGGGCCCTTCGGGGCGATTGCATAGTAACACACACATGGTCGATGGAACTAGTTGAAGCTCAAATTCAGTGACTCATTCATCAGCCCAAAAACAATTGTGAGCGTCGTAGAGGCTGGGCAGGTGTGCCTTCTTCCCAAATCTACAGTCGAAAATCAGCTGTGATGCTGGATAGAGGCTTTTGTATCCTTGACTTTCACGAGCGCAATCCTCGTGCTGTTCCTGTGACCAGGAGCTTCTTTCTCTTGATCTGCTGCTCTGATCGGTCTCTGACCATTTATACACACAAGAGGCACTTGAACTCGCACAGAAGGCCCCACATTAAAAAAATCTGCAAAATCCGCGAATCCGCAAATTCGGGGATTTTGCGGATCCGCAAATCCGCAAATCCGCCGATCGTGGATCTGCGAAATCCGCCCATGCTTAGTGCATTCACCTTGGTGCTGTGGGAATAATGACAGCTCCAAAATGATAAGTATATTTTTTGTGTTCATAAGAGTTTGTGGGTACATGTCATTTAATCTCCTCACTGTTTGGGTTACTTCGTTGCTTTTTCTTTAAGTTTAACCGTACATTGTTTTTATCTGTAAATGATGATGATTATGTATAAAAAAAATGTTTAATTGCAATACATGCAGATGTTTTTGTATTTAATTTTAACAAAAAGGCTAGTCTCCATCTTTTAAAACATGTATTTGTATATTTTCTTGAGTAGCCCTGAAGAAGTCTCCTAGTGAGACGAAACGCATTGGCAATGATAAATTCGTCTATGGAAGAAGTTTCTGTTCTGTGAATAATAAAAATAAATTTTTTTTTTCTCCATATTTCAGATTTAATTTATTTGATATCGAAAATACATGTAATCCAGTTCTTTAACTTTCGACACGTAGAGTGATCCTGATTAAACTGGTGATCATAAGCAGTTCAATAGTACAAAAAGTATTGTCTTGAACAGCAATGGCTCCTCAACAGCAGCAGATCCAGTAAAATTACAAGTGATCTTCAGCTTTATAGGAAAAAATGGTGGCACACAACTGTGGTGGAGGTGAGTGAGGTATACATCTACTGAATCTGGATACCGTTTTCCCCTATGTGCAAATATTCTCCTAAATAATTTGAAGTTGAATGTGATATGAAGTTTTATTAATATTGTTTATAGAGTACTGAAACCATTTTGCTGCTATATTGAATCTGTAGGATTTTTTCCTACATTGTGGGGAGTAGAGAGGGAAGTACTCCCTGGTTTTGCGCACCTTCAGTCAAAAAGGCCTGTTTTTGTATACAAGGCAGTAGAGTCTGAAAAGATGTTTTAATTTTAGCTTGTTGTTTAGCATTCAGGCAGCCCTGCAGTTGCTTCAGAGCGATGTACCTAGAGTTAACATGCTGTTAACAGGCCCACTATTCTGGCTTAGTTAGTGTAGCCTGTTCTGATGCTAAACAGGTAAGTTTTCAATCTTTGGGCTCCAGAGATACACAAGAAACCTAATTTAAGGGCCAAAGTGCAAAGGGGGGGCTGTTCCTGAGGCCATAGCCCCGACTGCGGCTGGATGTACCCTGGCACTGAAGGGAAGTGTGCCGAGGCGCTCCTGTGAAGGCGCAGGGCTGTCAATCATAGTGAAGTTATCCAATGGCTGAAGTGGGCTGACCCACTGCCCCATGCTACCATGGACGGAAGAAAAACGTGAATCACACAACGACAGACCAATGGATAAAGAGGGCTGGCTGAAAGCCCCTGTAAGTATATTATATATCCAATTTTACTAAAATATAAAGATCTTGACTAACCCCAACTCAACAAGGGAGCAGCAGGTAAGGGGGCCTCGAAACACATGGACTACGGCAGAGGGAAAGGGGGCTGCCATCCAGAAACAGAAGGCCAGAGTCAGGCGTCAGCCACCAGAGACTACCAAAGCAGCGGAAACAGTACCAGCAAGAGAAGTGGTACTAGTTGGAGCTGGTACCAGTGCGTTAACCCTTTCCATGCGTCAGACGGTCCCAGGCCATCTGACGTCTCGGTGGTGGTGTGCGGAGGACGGCTGGGGGCCGTCCTGACCACGCGCAGTCACCCGCACCGAGGCAGAATTCACACCACGGTCAACGGGTTAAATGGGCCGGTACTGTCCGGTACTGAGTACCGATACAGAAAAGGGGGTGGTGATGAACAGAGTGTCTGAATTAAGCAGACCACTCTTACCCAGTCCAAAGATCAGGGCTTGATCCATCCCCGTTATTTATCTCACTGCCCCATCCCAGCTCAGAACCTGGCTATATGCAAATTAGTCTGTCCCTGGCCCAGTGCATCATGGGAACAGGGCAGACCAAACTACCAAGCCAATTCTTCACCAGAAAGTAGACAAGCTACCGGGGACCGGTTTCTGGCATTTCAGCCTCATCGGCCCGGCTTGCTTGAATCCTGATGGAGCAGTGAGAAAGGGACTCATGTCTGAGTATACCCTGCCACACCTATAGTGGCCAAAAACGATACAGAAAAGGGGGTGGTGATGAACAGAGTGTCTGAATTAAGCAGACCACTCTTACCCAGTCCAAAGATCAGGGCTTGATCCATCCCCGTTATTTATCTCACTGCCCCATCCCAGCTCAGAACCTGGCTATATGCAAATTAGTCTGTCCCTGGCCCAGTGCATCATGGGAACAGGGCAGACCAAACTACCAAGCCAATTCTTCACCAGAAAGTAGACAAGCTACCGGGGACCGGTTTCTGGCATTTCAGCCTCATCGGCCCGGCTTGCTTGAATCCTGATGGAGCAGTGAGAAAGGGACTCATGTCTGAGTATACCCTGCCACACCTATAGTGGCCAAAAACGATACAGAAAAGGGGGTGGTGATGAACAGAGTGTCTGAATTAAGCAGACCACTCTTACCCAGTCCAAAGATCAGGGCTTGATCCATCCCCGTTATTTATCTCACTGCCCCATCCCAGCTCAGAACCTGGCTATATGCAAATTAGTCTGTCCCTGGCCCAGTGCATCATGGGAACAGGGCAGACCAAACTACCAAGCCAATTCTTCACCAGAAAGTAGACAAGCTACCGGGGACCGGTTTCTGGCATTTCAGCCTCATCGGCCCGGCTTGCTTGAATCCTGATGGAGCAGTGAGAAAGGGACTCATGTCTGAGTATACCCTGCCACACCTATAGTGGCCAAAAACGATACAGAAAAGGGGGTGGTGATGAACAGAGTGTCTGAATTAAGCAGACCACTCTTACCCAGTCCAAAGATCAGGGCTTGATCCATCCCCGTTATTTATCTCACTGCCCCATCCCAGCTCAGAACCTGGCTATATGCAAATTAGTCTGTCCCTGGCCCAGTGCATCATGGGAACAGGGCAGACCAAACTACCAAGCCAATTCTTCACCAGAAAGTAGACAAGCTACCGGGGACCGGTTTCTGGCATTTCAGCCTCATCGGCCCGGCTTGCTTGAATCCTGATGGAGCAGTGAGAAAGGGACTCATGTCTGAGTATACCCTGCCACACCTATAGTGGCCAAAAACGATACAGAAAAGGGGGTGGTGATGAACAGAGTGTCTGAATTAAGCAGACCACTCTTACCCAGTCCAAAGATCAGGGCTTGATCCATCCCCGTTATTTATCTCACTGCCCCATCCCAGCTCAGAACCTGGCTATATGCAAATTAGTCTGTCCCTGGCCCAGTGCATCATGGGAACAGGGCAGACCAAACTACCAAGCCAATTCTTCACCAGAAAGTAGACAAGCTACCGGGGACCGGTTTCTGGCATTTCAGCCTCATCGGCCCGGCTTGCTTGAATCCTGATGGAGCAGTGAGAAAGGGACTCATGTCTGAGTATACCCTGCCACACCTATAGTGGCCAAAAACGATACAGAAAAGGGGGTGGTGATGAACAGAGTGTCTGAATTAAGCAGACCACTCTTACCCAGTCCAAAGATCAGGGCTTGATCCATCCCCGTTATTTATCTCACTGCCCCATCCCAGCTCAGAACCTGGCTATATGCAAATTAGTCTGCCCCTGGCCCAGTGCATCATGGGAACAGGGCAGACCAAACTACCAAGCCAATTCTTCACCAGAAAGTAGACAAGCTACCGGGGACCGGTTTCTGGCATTTCAGCCTCATCGGCCCGGCTTGCTTGAATCCTGATGGAGCAGTGAGAAAGGGACTCATGTCTGAGTATACCCTGCCACACCTATAGTGGCCAAAAACGATACAGAAAAGGGGGTGGTGATGAACAGAGTGTCTGAATTAAGCAGACCACTCTTACCCAGTCCAAAGATCAGGGCTTGATCCATCCCCGTTATTTATCTCACTGCCCCACCCCAGTGAGAGCTTTCTGCTTAATTCAGAGACTCTGTCCCTCACCACCCCTTGTTGTAAATATTTTTGTCCACCCTAAGCGTGGAAGGGTATTCTCAGATGTGAGACCCTTGCTCATTGCACCATCAGGATTCAAGCAAACCGGGCCGAAGACGGCTGTAATGCCAGAAACTGGTCCCCGGGAGCTTGTTTCCTTCCCAGTGTAAGAATTGGCTTTTGTAGTTTGGTTTGCCCTGTTCCCATCATGCACTGGGACAGGAACAGACTAATTTGCATACAGCCAGGTTCTGAAACTGGGATGGTGCAGTGAGCTAAAAAACGGTGTTGGATCTAGCCCTGATCTCTTGACTGGGTGAGAGCTTTCTGCTTAATTCAGAGACTCTGTCCCTCACCACCCCTTGTTGTAAATATTTTTGTCCACCCTAAGCGTGGAAGGGTATTCTCAGATGTGAGACCCTTGCTCATTGCACCATCAGGATTCAAGCAAACCGGGCCGAAGACGGCTGTAATGCCAGAAACTGGTCCCCGGGAGCTTGTTTCCTTCCCAGTGTAAGAATTGGCTTTTGTAGTTTGGTTTGCCCTGTTCCCATCATGCACTGGGACAGGAACAGACTAATTTGCATACAGCCAGGTTCTGAAACTGGGATGGTGCAGTGAGCTAAAAAACGGTGTTGGATCTAGCCCTGATCTCTTGACTGGGTGAGAGCTTTCTGCTTAATTCAGAGACTCTGTCCCTCACCACCCCTTGTTGTAAATATTTTTGTCCACCCTAAGCGTGGAAGGGTATTCTCAGATGTGAGACCCTTGCTCATTGCACCATCAGGATTCAAGCAAACCGGGCCGAAGACGGCTGTAATGCCAGAAACTGGTCCCCGGGAGCTTGTTTCCTTCCCAGTGTAAGAATTGGCTTTTGTAGTTTGGTTTGCCCTGTTCCCATCATGCACTGGGACAGGAACAGACTAATTTGCATACAGCCAGGTTCTGAAACTGGGATGGTGCAGTGAGCTAAAAAACGGTGTTGGATCTAGCCCTGATCTCTTGACTGGGTGAGAGCTTTCTGCTTAATTCAGAGACTCTGTCCCTCACCACCCCTTGTTGTAAATATTTTTGTCCACCCTAAGCGTGGAAGGGTATTCTCAGATGTGAGACCCTTGCTCATTGCACCATCAGGATTCAAGCAAACCGGGCCGAAGATGGCTGTAATGCCAGAAACTGGTCCCCGGGAGCTTGTTTCCTTCCCAGTGTAAGAATTGGCTTTTGTAGTTTGGTTTGCCCTGTTCCCATCATGCACTGGGACAGGAACAGACTAATTTGCATACAGCCAGGTTCTGAAACTGGGATGGTGCAGTGAGCTAAAAAACGGTGTTGGATCTAGCCCTGATCTCTTGACTGGGTGAGAGCTTTCTGCTTAATTCAGAGACTCTGTCCCTCACCACCCCTTGTTGTAAATACGGTACTGAGTACCAGCACTTTTTTATTTTAAGAGGGAGAGTACCTGCACTTCTCAAGACTGACTTAATACTGTCCTGGAATTCTAGCAGCATATTTACATCTGTGGCACCATACGTAAAGCCCGCTAGCCCATTGTTTATATTAAAATGAATGTACCTCCACAATGGAATGAACCATTACATTTTATGAATGGGCTGATGGTGGGGGAAACCATTCTAGTACAGCACATGGGGCCCATTTTGTAAAGCGGTGTGACAATCTTGGGAAATCAGGTGCATTATTCCACATTGCATACTGCAGAAACACTCACATAAGCTAAGATTTGTTAACAAGACACAAACATGAATTTTGGGGAATTTTCGGAATAGATCTGACCCGGGGGACGTTTGTGGTCACAAAGTAGCAATTTCCCTGTCGCATATACCGGCGCACGGAGCGTCGCAAACCATATGATGTGTTTCTGGGCCGAGAGCAAGACTTCTGGCGCGGCAATAAAAACGGTAAATGGTGCCATAAAACACACAATAGGCAGACAAACAAAAACAGAGGCATAAAAAAAAGACGGGCCGCGGCTTCAGCGCCCTGTGCTGCCCCCTGTGGCTCGTAAAAGGTTACGACGCCTCGTATTTCTCCTGATGGAGATGGGAAGAGATTGGCAGAGGGAGTACTTCATAAGCCAGCTTTTATACCCTCCTGCTGCCAGCCGGGTATAACCCCCCCCCATACACGACGCAGGGGAAGTTGTCCATCTGTTTCCAACATTGTTTATTTGGCAAGTGTTTCACAACTGCAAAATACAGTTATGTTCAATCCATTAAACCTCCTTCCTCCCTCTCGCCACTCTCTTATCTGTGTGCCACGTCGCATCTCCACCATGATGCGGATAGTAGAGGTGGGCAAGGAAGCAGTGTCTTGAGCGGCCGTGCCAAACTCAAAAGTTGGCAGCATGGTTTTTGCCTGCCCTTCAACAGATTGTCAGTCAATGCCATATCATGAATGCCCTCTAGGGGGCGTATTACAAGGTTTTTCCCAGGGATAGCAGGCGTGAGCGCCCACTTTCTTTTTCACACAATATTTGTATGTTTGGTAGTGTCAAAAAAAGAGCATAGAGCTGTTAAGGACGAGAACCCTCACTCACCCGAAGGTGACATGCTTCATCACAGGGCCCACTTTCTTTGCCACCAGGGCACTTTGGTATTACAGAAAGAGCCGCAGACGCTTCTAACGGGGCACTCCCTTATTAGCACGGGCCCCATTCTAAAGACACAAACCCTTTGCCTCTGTGTCCGTGCCGTATTATGGACCATCAGGAGGCGTCTGAAAGAGGGACGCATCGTCAATACACCCCTTGTCAACACCCCTTCAAAGGGGGGAAATGGGGTCCCATGAATCGCCCACAAATGCCCCTGCAGCCGGGTGCAGTCAACCAGTACACCTGTGTGCAGGGGGAGCGCTGTTCCTCTTTCCATACAGGCTGCATTGCCGCCTGCACAGAGAAGGGCAGACTGGGTACTGCAAGCGGTGCCAAGATGGCGGCCGCAGCGCAATATCTGTAATAGGATGCACTCTCCTTGTTTGTGCCTGGCACGCCTAGTTAAATGTGCTGAACCGGAGTCTTGCTTTCCAGTACCCCATGACCTCAGCCAGCATTGGCTGTACAGCACAAACAAAAGTACAATTAAAAAAAAACGAAAAAGGTGTAATGACACATCTGTGTAGGTGCGCACGCATGTGTCATGATGTATACAAGAATGTGTATTTGGCGCAAGAACACATGCATGACCACGCATGAGCACCTGTAAAATAACGCGTGTACCTATTGTTTTCTTTGGTTTTATTTACCCATCCAAAACGGATCAGTAAATAAATAAAAAAAAATAACAAGTCATGTGAGTGTCTTTATTTAAAGTAATTAAAAAAAACTGTGGGTGCAATGGGGAAGACAACAGGGGAACAGTGGGGGGCGCAGACACAATTGAGGGACACATCTGGAAAACACATGCACTCTCATGGCGTACCTAAGCAAAAAGAAAAAAGTAGGTCCCTAAAACTGAGCAGTGGAAGGACACAAGCAAAGAGGATATGCCCCAGTGGAGGGACAACACATGAAGGACAGGGTAAGCCAACGAATAAGATTCAAGCACATAAGAGTGGCAATAAAACCACCCAATGGTAAGCAATTAGAGGGCTGCAATTGCCTGTATGTTTTTGGTAAGCCAACAATATTCCTTTCCCAACCAATCTGCTAGGCTCATCCTAAAAAGGATAAAGCAAGCCCCTCCGCTAAAGAAACCCTTGTAGTAAGAAAATAAGAAATGGCTGGCATCTTCAAAAGAAGGGCAGGGCCGGGCCAGAGTCAGTCACATGGCAGGTAGCACAAGGAATTATTCTGTCTTCCCCTGCCCTTACCTCTGCCCCCAGGCTCCGCCCCCAGCCGCCAGCCCCATAGCCTACCATATGTCACTGCACGCTGCATGCGACCTCGGAAAAGCCAACGTGCCACCAATTCGAGCCCCTGTTAATCAGAAAATCTCCCACCCTCAACTAATCTTTCAGCCACTGACCGGCATCACCTTATGAAAGACTCATTTTTCCAGGCCTGCTTGATCTTGGGCTAACTGTTGTCGTTGGGATCAATACATGTCCTCGAGCCTGGATTATTAGCATTGAATCAGAGCTGGCGGTTATGATGGGAATCCGATAACCGCGGCTCATGCTGGCGTTTGTTCCAGGCTCTGCATACTCCGCGCACTGCCTTGGTGCAAGAGATGCAGCGCCCCCTACAGCTCGACCAATGGGAGATATATATATATATATATATATACATACACATACATACACACACACACATATATATACATACAAATATACATATACACATACACATATATGTACATACACACACATATATATACACATATATATAAACACACACACACATATATACACACACACATATGTATACACATACACACACACACACACATATATATATATATATACACACACATATACACACACACACACACACACACATACATATATATACACACATATACACACACATTTATATATATATACACACACATACTGTTGCGTTGCCAATAAACTCTAACAACCGCTCCCGCAAGTGCTGTTTTTTCTCTTTGAGAAACAAAGGAAACGGATATTGCAGGCGCACCCCCGCATTTGTAAAGCACCCATCCGCGAGTGCGCCGTTCACTATGCATCAAGGAGCAGATATATATTACCGAAACCATCCAACACTGCCAGTTACATCCACCTGGGTGGGGCCGGTGCAAAACACGGCTGCCAATAAAAAGGAAACCTCGTATTCTTAGTCAGACTCTCACTCCAGGATCACATTATTAATTCGAACGTCAACACGTTTCGACCTTGGTTTCCATATATATATAAATATTTATATATATATAAACAATGGGCCACAAATGTTGGTGTGCAAGCACAATAAACAGGCAATTTATTGTGCGCAGCGAAAATCTTAATCTGAAATACAGCAATAGAACTTTAAAAGTTATTTGAGCCAAATTAAAACGGAGAGAACATCTTTTAGACGCCATTTTGGGAGAAGTCTCTGGTGCACTGTGGGTATTTAGTGACATCAGTTCTGCTAAAGCTCTGTTACCCACCGAATGTATCATCATTTCCACCAGTAGGTGGCAGCAGCAGCATACTGCAAATCACCACCAGACTCCTGGAGGATGTTGGGGGAACCCGCTGCCTTGTCTGCCATATTTTACAGAAAACTAGATATGAAGTGCTTCAAAAAGAAAACATTCATTTATAGGTAAACGCGGGTCCTCAGGTCATCTCTCCACAGTTGCAGAGGGTCCTTTCAAGGCACTAAAACTTGGGTGGTGGGCATCAGCTTTGATGGCCATATTCCAAACTTTTGACATTTTTCTAGATTTTCAAAAATTACCAAAGTGGGAATTTGTTTTAGAAAAAAAAAAATACCAAATTACCCCCACACACTGAAGTTTTCTGTCATCGAGAAAGCTGTCAACAACCAGCTCGCCGCTTTCCTCGAAGCCAACAAATCCCTCGACTCCTCACAATCTGGCTTCCGAGCAAAACACAGCACTGAGACCGCCCTCATCGCAGCAACAGACGACATTCGGACTCTACTGGACAATGGAGACACAGTCGCCCTCATCCTCCTCGACCTCTCTGCAGCATTCGACACAGTCTGTCATAGCACCCTGTTACAACGCCTCAATAACATCGGAATCCAAGGAAAAGCACTTGAATGGATCACCTCGTTCCTCACCGGAAGAACCCAGAGAGTCCGCCTTCCACCATTCAAGTCAGAGGCCACTGAAGTCATCTGCGGCGTACCACAAGGATCCTCTCTCAGCCCCACGCTCTTCAACGTATACATGAGCCCCCTCGCGACCATCGCCCGCCAACACAACCTCAACATCATCTCTTACGCGGATGACACTCAACTGATCCTTTCTCTCACCAAGGACCCCAGCACCGCCAAAACTAACCTACACGAAGGAATGAAAGAAGTTGCTGAATGGATGAAACACAGCCGTCTGAAACTGAACTCAGATAAAACAGAAGTCCTCATCCTAGGTACATCCCCCTCTGCATGGGACGACTCTTGGAGGCCGGAAGCCCTTGGAAAAGCACCCATCCCGACAGACCACGCACGGAACCTAGGCGTTATCCTGGATTCCTCACTTTCAATGAACAGACAAGTCAGCGCCGTATCCTCATCCTGCTTCAACATTCTTCGCATGCTCAAAAAAACATTTCGCTGGATCCCCTCCGAAACCAGGAAAACAGTCACCCATGCTCTGGTCACGAGCCGACTGGACTACGGAAACACCCTCTACGCAGGCACTACCGCTAAACTCCAAAAGAAACTCCAACGAATCCAAAACGCCTCAGCCAGAATCATATTAGACATCCCACGCAACGAACACATCTCTGGTCACCTGAAAGACCTCCACTGGCTACCCGTCAATAAGAGAATCACTTTCCGACTGCTAACCCACGCACACAAATCACTTTACGACATCGGACCAGAATGCCTCAACTCAAGACTGTCCTTCTACACCCCCTCCCGCCAACTACGCTCCTCCAGCCAAGCCCTCGCCACTGTACCTCGCATCAACAAGACCACCATGGGAGGCAGATCCTTCTCTTACCTGGCTGCTAAAACATGGAACTCACTCCACACTCACTTTCGCCTTACCCAGAACCACCTAGCTTTCAGAAAACAACTTAAAACGTGGATATTTGACAAGTAATCCTCCTCCCCCTCTTTAGCGCCTTGAGACCCTCTGGGTATGTAGTGCGCTATATAAATTATCTGACTTGACTTGACTTGACTTGACTTGACTAGAGGTGGCAAACAGGAAACAAAGGCATCACATTGTGCACCCTGAAGAGGGTTGGCAGTGTGTAATGTCCTTCCCCCACAAGCTCCTCTGCGGTTGGCAGAGGGTGGACAGCACAACGGTCTTCTCCCACCAGCTCCTCCGCACTCGGCTGAGGGTGGACAGCGCAATGTCCTTCCCCCACCAGCCCCTTCTCGGTCGGCTGTGGGTGGACAGCGCAGTGTCCATCCTCCACCAGCTCCTCCTCGGTCGGCTGTGGGTGGACAGCGCAGTGTCCATCCTCCACCAGCTACTCCTCGGTCGGCTGTGGGTGGACAGTGCAATGTCCATCCTCCACCAACTCTTCGGTCAGCTGTGGGTGGACAGCGCAGTGTCCATCCTCCACCAGCTACTCCTCGGTCGGCTGTGGGTGGACAGCGCAATGTCCATTCTCCACCAGCTCCTCCTTGGTTGGCTGTCACAGGAAGTATTCTTGTTGCAGGGATTCAGCACATACACAGAACTATGCCCAGGAAAACAGGATCTCAGTGTATAGGGGTGTACCACCCTACCACATTAGTACCCAAAATCCCAAAACCAACTAACCATAGTGTCTCATTCGTTCTCCGACAAAATTCACGAAGCTGCAAATGTTTTGACAACCCAGAACACAACACTCCGGACTCTCAGGAATCGCGGGAGCAAGACATACTCTTTCGCTCACTCACTCGTACTTGTACACAACAAGGATTGGCAGAGTCACTGAAATAGTTCAAAATGATTATTTTACTATCGTGCTCTACAATACAGTACAGCAGCCACTACCAGCAGCAAAATGCATAAACTCAACACAGTTAGCATTGTTACAATACCGTAGACTACAAAGGGGAAGTCATTTTATAAAGACAGTGGAAAAGGGACTATAAGACCTAACCACCCTCCCCAGGACTGGTAGCGGTTTATTCATGTAAAGGAAGATATCTAGGCGTTGACAGCAGACCCCTTACCTTGAAGCCTGAATGTAAGGTTTACATCATAGGAACAGCGTAGCGTTGCTGTCCTCCATGGAAAAGCTTTCTCCAAGTGTGTGTTAAAACAACATGCCATCCATTAATAACAAAGCACGGGTCTCCAGCCTTGCAGCCGTGTGTAGCATATTCTGTCTAGATGCTAGGGCCTGACCAGAACAGAATAACAAGGGGCATTGTTTATCGACCTTGAACAACATGTTCACACTAAACTCCAGAAATGCAACAGAGAACCAGAAAAGCCGACAGTTCTCATGCGAATGGCTCAAACAGAGTCCTGTGATAATAGTCATGTAGTATTGTGCGCAAAAGCAGCATCATGGCAGCAAAGCTCATGCTAACTTAGCAATGTCGACAATGTCCCCAAGGACCATGTAACATTCTGTTGAAGGAGCCAATGGGGTCGGCCTCTTCTCTAAATGAGGGGGGCTGACCAAGGGTTGGGCAAACCGTGTACTTACTCGGATGCAAATGCAGCGGAGTACCCTGTCCGCCAGACTTCATATCAGCCCCTAAGCATCTGCCAATTTTCATCTATATTTGTCAAACAGCATCAAAATTATAAGCAAATCAACAAATGCCTTTTCAATTGGCAAGATAAACAAAAAGTTCATCCTTTTCAAGCCCACCCTGCAGTTTATTCAAATGCCTATATCTAAAAAAATGAATGAACTGATTTCCACCAAACCAACAAAAACTTGCTTTCGGAGTAAAGTTCTACATACAGGCTAAACTTGACAGAAACCCAATCTGATTTTGGCCGTGAGTGCGAGAAAAATTTCCTACGGAAGTTAAATGGGAAAAGAGTTTTTGAACCCCAACCATTAACTTTTTTTTCTCCTTTTTTCTGCACACAAACGGCATAATAATGGTCTATGCTAAGCGAGTGACACGTTTGGTGCAGAACTGCATGAGAGGGGTCTCAGCTATCGATGGAAGTGTGGCGGTGCAGTTAGGACACCCACTGTGGGTTTCACGAAGGACCTGATCCCAGCTCTGCCCAGCGGGCAGGAGTCTGGCACTGCCCAGCACAGGCCAGTAAGAGTGACTCTTTCAAGTGCCCAGCATGCTTGAACCCCAACAACTGCCCCCTTTTCTAGCTCGGTGGGCCACAGAGTCCTTGTCATAATTAGGAAGTAAGGACTCCGAGGGCACGAAAAAGAGAAATCGGTAGCGGATGACTTTTGGAACAAAACGTTGTGTTCTGATGCAAATGTATGCAAAGCAGGGGATAATAAGCTGTCTGACTTTCATTAGCAGCCGCTGAGGTCTGTGCCGAAGAGCTCCCGCAGCCCTTTCTAAAGAATCATTAAGCGAGGTAAAAATCAGACCAGCAGAACTGGCATTTAGACATTCCCTCTGAATCCCACATTTCTGCCCCATTCGCTGCAGCTGAACGCAGCGCACTGAGCTCCTGGGTCTCACTGCTTTGTTTGCAGATGCAGCAGAGCAAGGATCTCAGACCAGTTCACATTCCGCCAACTTCTCCCACCAGAAATTGATGCTACAGCACTAGGTGAGGAGAAGAGACGCTGCGGTCTCCTCTTCACCAAACCACACTCTGGCTGGCCACCAGACCGGCTACCAGAGGAGCCGAACAGTTTGAAGGGAAGGAAGAACACAGCCGGCAGAGCAGCACCAGTCCTCTCGGACATTCAATGAACCCTTTCACAAGGGCTATTGTGGCAACTTATGAAAGTCGGCTCCTCATTTTACATCAGCTAGGCATCTTCAATTTGATACCTTTAATCTGGATCGGCAAAGAGGGTGTAAATGGTTCAAACATGGAGGAAGAGCTGTGGGAGTTCAAGGAATCAAACTCTGGAACAAACTCAGATGCTTTCTCAGGGCAAAGCCCGGCAACCACAGCATTTCAGAATACTCCTGGGGAAACTACTATGGAGTGTCAACTAAGCACATTCAAGAAGGTAGTGGCTGAAATATAAAAGCTAGAGACCCCTTGAATCAAATTAGGCTAACTACAATGCATTAGATACTACTAAATTCAACTCTTCTAGTCTGCAACTAGGATGATCCTGCATGCAGAAATGACTGCCAAGTGACAGTGAGTACCGCTTTACAAAACTCGCTAAATAAATACACAAATAAATAATACAGCAAGCCTGTGACTTTCATCTATGTATTCACCCACCCTAATCACTGGTCCTTATGATACTTCAACAATTGCATGCCACTCGTTCGACAGTTTACCCGCTCTTACTCCTACATTTCCCAGACCATCCCATCCCATCCCATCCCATCCCAATCCAACCCAACCCAACCCAACCCGTCGCATCCAAAACCGTCTCAACGCAACCCATCCCATACCATCTCAACCCATCCCATCCCATACCATCTCAACCCATCCCATCCCAACGCAACACATCCCAACTCATCCCATTGTATCCCCACACAACTAATCCCAACCCAACCCATCGCATCCCAAACCATCTCAACCCAACCCATCCAAAACCATCTCAGCTCAACCAATCCCAAACCATCACAACCCAACCCATTCCATACCATCTCAACCCATCCCAACCCATCCCATCTCAACCCAACCCATTCCATACCATCTCAACCCATACCAACCCATTGCATCCCAACACAACCCATCCCATCCCAACACAACCCATCCCAACACAACCCATCCCATTGTATCCCAACCCAACACAACTAATCCCAACCCAACACAACTAATCCCAACCCAACTCATCGCATCCCATCCCAACCCAACCCAACCCAACCCATCCCATCCCAACACAACCCAACCCAACCCAATCCATCTCATCTCATCTCATCCCAACACAACACAACACAACCCATCTCATCCGAATCCATCCATACCTATGAAGCATGGCAGTGGCGGTCTTACCTTCCAGGTCCAGTTTCACCATTCCCGTATCGTCTTCCAATTCGTTGGTGACCTCACATTCATATCTCCCATAATCCTGCAGGGTAACGTTCTTGACAATGAGGGAGGCGTCACCAGGCCCATCTTCTTGCAACGCGCAGCGACCCTTGTAGATACCAAATGCTTTCTGCTCACTCCCCAGAGCCACAAAGACGTCGCTGAAGGTCATGGGGTCAGTGATCTTGGTCCACTTGATGCGGATGTCATTGGGGTCATGGAGAGACGTGTCGTAGTGGTACCGGCATGGCAGGATGATGGTGCCACCACGGTGGGTCACGACTTTTCCTGGAGCGGTCTGGACCACCACATCACCGGTCTGGTCCTCTGTGAGAAAGACAACACAAGAGGCGGAGCTCAGGACTGGTCACAGCGGGGGCTCATATGGGGGTATACATATCTGGGTCAGCGCCACATAGTAGTTTCTCAGTACGAGGTCATGCAGAGTCATCAAACAACATTAAAGTTAAGAAAACACAAAGCAGCCTTTCTTATGGAAACTCTGACCTAACCATAACTATACAGTGGGGAGTGGGGGGGGGAGATAAGAGGAGAGAGAAGAGAGAGCGGCCATTATTCAACATAATAGAAAAACAGGAAGAACTTCCTCAAAAGCCTCATTTGAAGCAACACTATAGTTTAAAAAAGCACTGTAATTTGCTGTTATGATAAACTATGCAACTATAACGGTTGTATGTCGTTACAACGCATTCCATTGCAACGCATGCCTTTTCCACGCATGCGTTACAACGGAATGCAATTACCACTTATGTGGTCCTTTTTCTATTTTTTGTTAATTCAGTACGTACAGGTACGTACGTTATTACGTAGTTATTGAGGCTCATTGAAAGACGAACAATAAGCACAGAAGAGCTTTTTATAGGTAAGACTTTTATTTCTATTAATTAAACCCACTCGTTTTTTTTTCGGGGGGAGACCCCCCCAACCCCCCTCCAAGCCCCCTTTTTTTATTTCTTCCTTTTACGGACATTCCTTTACTACGTAGTAAAGTAATGTGTGGTAAAGGCTATACGTGGTAACCACGCATGCGTTGTAAAGCATGCGTGGTTAAGTATAGCGTGGAAACGGCTGCGTTGTAGTGGCTGTTTCCCAACCATAACACCTCTAGTGCTGTGCGACATTTAAACTTGGACCTTCATGAAGATGAGAACAGTTTCCAACTTGGGCACAGGCGACCATTCTTTCTACCTGGCCTGTCCTATGCCCTGCAGCCAAAGTTCCAAGCGACACCTGGAAGCAGGGAATTGTTTTCCCTGCAGGTACACATGGATGGCTGTTCTGAGTGACAGAAGGGGAGCACACTATGTGCGACATATTTAACCCTCGCCTCCCCGCCACTGCCAAAATACACAACAAACAAGATGACCAGACAGATATGTTTTTGGTTGTTTTTTGATCCCACTCAGTCAATCAATTCTGGAGGGTCATCTATTTTATTTTAGTTATTTTTTGTATTTTTAGAAAAACATTTATAACATTTACTTGAATATGTCATCAAACAGACAGTCAGCGAGCAGTGGAAAACATATCAACAAATAAAGTGTGTATGAATATACAAGTGCTATACAGTGTTAAAAAATCAATATTGTCATTTCATACAAATAACACCACACTCGCCAGACGCCGCCAGCGAGTGAGGAGACAAGTCCGCCCGTGATACAGCGAGGCCGTGTGGATTATCTTCACGGAAAAAGAAGTACAACTGAACCAAAAAACACACGATGCCGGTCGCTTTTTATTAAGCTGGCCCAGACATCAATCGAATTCCATAACTACGGATCATCTGGCAGATTCCCCCCACCTGTTGAAATGATACATCTACACACAGAATTCCGGTCTGTGTGAGGCACCCCATTCCACTACTATGAATTTCGAGTGACAACTGCTTGTTATTCTCAGTTTTGGCTTTATCCAGTCCACGTCCTGAGGAGAACCCTTACTCACGCTGAGGTTCGAAACGCGTTGACCCTAAGCCTGGGAAAACGAATAAAGGGTGCTACTAGGGTTGTTTAAATGTATACAGTGCTATCCCTAGTCTTTGTAACCCTCCAATTTATTTTTCCTACCCCCGGCTTAGTCAGACAGGCAGGTAAGTGCTCTTTGAACTGTGTATCCGCCTGTCTTTTCTTTTTGTACTGAATGTAAAGGACTGGTTCCCAATGTGAATTCATTGTCAGATATTTGAAATATCTGATTCTTTGATTCATTGTGGTGGTGTTATTTGTATGAAATGACAATATTGATTTTTTAACACTGTATAGCACTTGTATATTCATGCACACTTTATTTGTTGATATGTTTTCCACTGCTCGCTGACTGTCTGTTTGATGACATATTCAAGTAAATGTTATAAATGTTTTTCTAAAAATACAAAAAATACTAAAATAAAATAGATGACCCTCCAGAATTGATTGACTGAGTGGGATCAAAAAACAACCAAAAACATATCTGTCTGGCCATCTTGTTTGTTGTGTACGTTTGAGTGGTCCAGGCCAGTTCAGAGAGAGGACCCAAACCTTTTTCTTCGCACTGCCAAAATACAGCATTGGTGGAGTGGGCGACTGGTCAGGAACAGGCGGCTTGCAGCTCAGCAAAGCGCCAGGAAGATGCTTGCTGCAGCATATGGCTTCTTTCCCCAAAAACATTTGACAGTTTTGCACTTTCTTTAGCTGGCAACATTTAGAAAACTGAGCCAAGTGTAAGCTTCACAGCCTGGCACAACCAATGCACTGCTCTTGGCCACACACACGTGGACAAAGATATCACAAAGTGCATGATGTAGAACATGAAGGGGGACAGCGCTGTGGTGTACAGTCCCTCTACACCCCCCCCCCCTAAACCAGTATGGTAACATTTATCCTAGGCATGGTAAGGACTTTGGCCATGCCAGTGCTTAATTTGTGCCAGTGTTTGCCGGTGCTTGGATCCAGCACTTCTTGATAAAGACTTGACACATTCATGAGAATCCATCACATGGTGGCGCTGGTTGTGTATTTTAAGCAAAGTTGATTACTGGAGCTTTCACTATTGAATATATATATTTTTTTTAAATGTAAAAACTCGGCTTGCAGTTTAAAGTGGCATGTGGGTTGTGCCAGCTGCAGTGGACCCGTGTGAAAATCCATGAGCCCTGGCAGTTCAATTCCTACAAATTAAGCACTGGGTCATAGTTTACAGCCAGTCCATCCAAATCAGAGCACTAGAGTGATGCGGAGTGTCTTCTTGGTAAAGGACTTAGCCATTCTCTGCACCTGTCCCGCCTACCTAGAGGTCAAAAGCGATGGCAGGTGAGTTGTTGTTGTAGGCCATGGCTATGGCTTGCAGCCATAGACACAGGGAATGGCCTTCACCATTGAATGCAAAAAGAACAGTTGATGGACAGAATGCAGAACAGTGTCATACATTCACCCCAGTACAGAGATCTGGGCCGAAATCCATCGTTTTTTTGCTCACCATGCCTTTCCAGTTTGGACCCACCATTGAAAACATTGCTGGATTTTCACTTTCATCAAACAGATGGTACCCAATCTCTTGCAGTTTCAGTGATGTTGTGTCACGTGGTGTCACCAGCGATGGCACCGAGCGTGCCATTTGTGACTTAATTCACATATTGATGCTAAACAATATATCCTGCTGCAATAACACGCCATAGCAACACATATCCTTTCAAATGTTTGTTGCCAACAGAAAGCTGCACTATACATACAGATGTCAAAGCAATAAATGTATATATAAAACCATGTATTGTTTCCATTGATATCCAGCGAATGGGGGCCGCAGGGACGTTGTGCATCTTCCACCGGGGCCCCCTTAGTATGTATAGGTTTGTTTTGTGCCGGTGGGGGCGGAGTGAAAAGGTAACCTCCTGATGCACCCATACAGCTCCCCCTCCCCCCAGGATCAATCTTCAGAGCAGGTTACAGGGTGAAATTCAAGGCATGGGGTACATGTGACAGGGTTCATGAAACAGGGTGACACCATTACCACTGAATAGTACAACTCACTCCCTTCCCTCAGCTGCTTCCCTCCATCCTCTGTATCTCTCATCACACTCCTTGCCCTCCTCTCTCTCTCTCTCTCCTGTCTCCTACTACGTCATCCCCTGCCCAGCATCTGCCACCACCACAGGAGGGAAAACAAAAAAAGGCTTGGGTCCTGTCACTGACCGGCCTGGACCGCTACTATTGAATAAACAAAAACAAGTGGCCGAGCAGGTTGAATTTCGAATAATGCACCGCCTAGTTAAACAAATTACTAGGTTGGACAACCATTAAGTTGAATGGATTGATACTTTATAAAGCAATTTTTTTAAGAGTATATTTCTTATGTCATCAAAAAACCAACGAAATATTTGACAAATACATACATACATTCAATACAGTGCAATGAACATATCAAACAAATATATATCACAAGAGAATTGTAACATAAAATCACATAGACAACTATGCAATGCCTCGGGTGTTTTGATTATGAGGCACCAGTCCTGAATAAAGACAAACAAGTGGACAAGCTGATAATTACATTCGCCTACTTGTCAACACCAACCCAAGATACATATTATAATTCATAATAGGGTGCTAGTTATAGGAATTATACATGATGGACTGAGCAATTGCAAATGTATTATTTAATTCCTATGAAGCCCCGTCTATTTTATATCTTGGATGGAAAGTCAACGCGTTTCGAACCCAATCTGATTCTGCGGGTTCTCCTCAGGACACGGACTGGGGGGTCGCTGTCACTTTTTCGTAATGCGTGGCAATTAGGAATTCGTAAACCGTTCCCCGTTAGCTGTTCTCTTATTAGTAAACACTATAGGCGGAGGGGACGGGTGCCGGATCGTTTTTGTAGGATTCAGCGTTCGTATCTTTTGGGCTTCCGCACGACCGCTTAATAGTCGGAGGAAAATCGGCACGGCTGCAAGCGCGGGGAAGCAGCAGCCGCCGCACGAGGTTGCTGACTATAACACAAGGAACAAGCAGTTAGGAACTATCTACTTTCAGATTGTTTGGTGATAGCACTGTATTGAATGTATGTATGTATTTGTCAAATATTTCGTTGGTTTTTTGATGACATAAGAAAAATACTGTTAAAAAAATTGCTTTATAAAGTATCAATCCATTCAACTTAATGGTTGTCCAACCTAGTAATTTGTTTGACTAGGCGGTGCATTATTCGTAATTCAACCTGCTCGGCCACTTGTTTTTGTTCATTCAATAGTACCACCACAGGAGGGCACTGTCAAGGCCTCGTGTTCGCTGCCTCAGCACAGGCAAGAGATGCCAGGGGTGGCCCCTCCATTTGAGCAGAGGAGCGTCGCCCCACATGACCCAGAGTTGAAAAATAAACACTGTTTTAACCCTTTCCGTGCGCACGTCCGTTGGCCAACGCGGCCCCACCCACTCAATGGAACGCCCCCCCCGCCCACTCAATGGAACGCCCCGCACCACTGCAGAATTGCCGTCGCGGTTAAGGCGTTAACCTCGAAACCATGCTGGGGAGGTATTTTTCTGGCGTGCATCAGTGCCCACAGCACTCACCTGGCTGGTGTTGTACCCTCCCGGCCTGCATTTTTATGCCCTTGCCAGGTTCTTTTCATCTAGTTTGCATTGGACCAGATGCCCCCTGCATCCTGGCTGAGACTGGCATTTGAGGATAGAAGGGTGCGGAATTGGACTCTGCCCAGTGCCGTAACAAAAGCCCCCACAGCTCCCCTGGTGCGGGGGACGAGCTCCAGGGGGTCCATTTCGGCACTATGCACAGGCCCCCTGGCCTGAGAGCTCCTGACTGGGTCCGGAGGGCCCCCTCCATGTACTTTGCACTCGTTTCGTTACGCCACTGCCTCTGCACATGAAGGGGCGGAGCCAGTGTCATTGCGCATCGATCCAGCGGTTATCGCTTACTTCATGGTCTTATTACAACAGAATGCCAGCCGTAAATGGAACGATATCTAATAAAAACATAAATGCATGAGGCTCTTTGAGAGTTAGTAGAATAATAAATAACAATTCTGCGCCTCCGGAGACGGGCGCCGGGGTCATTTATCTGGAAGCTGCGATAGTAAAGAACACGCTGATTGAATTATTGCTCAGCGCCGGAATCCTTAATTGAGGGAGATTATTGTTATTGTTGTTTATAAAATATTTTTACAGCCTACATCGGCTTTGGAGTCAGTTGTGTTTGCCAGGATGATGAGCGCGAACTTGAGGATTTATCAGGTGCCGCCATGATGGAACCGTAGGGTCGTCTGGTGAGCTTAGATTGGCAGTGGTGGGCGGGTACCACGATGAGGGCAGAGGCATGGTTCGACCAATCCAATGGTATTAGGAAGATTGCATGGCTATCAAGACCAGAGAACCGGATAACTTTGGTCTGGGTTCTTTCAAGGGAATGTTTCATCATACATTCCTGTAACAACAAAAGGGAGAGTTAGGGATTGTATTCACAAAAAGTGAATGGGGTTGACTCCTGTTCCCCTGGGTAAGGTATAATGATAAACAATCGGAGGAGTATCACCAGAGAGAATCGTGGATTCTTAATGGGATGTGTTCTGGGAAAAGGAAAGAATTCTTCCTTTTGTAAAAAAACCCTCACTCACCAACCTAGTGGTGACATGCTTCATCATCGGGGTCCACCCTGATGACCGAGTGCCATCAGGGTGTGCTACGACACCTGAATTACAGTGGAGCTGGATTGTGAGTGATAAGCGCAAAAAAAGGGTGTGTTAAAAATTGTCCTGGTTTAACTTAATATAAAAAACTTTTATTTGTAAGTAACTGGACAATGTTAAAAAGAAGTGTGGAGATACGTTGAGGGTAATTATGACCAAGAGTATCTCTGGAGGTGGTCTGGTCTACATGTTTCAACCTATGTGTGGAAGTTACCAGGTTTTCGTCAGGACCAAAGGGAAAGAAAGTGGACGGTATACACCCCCTAAAAGGTGTACCCAGTCCTAAATTCTTGTGACCAGATAAGTAAAAAAGTCTGCTATCGGTGTAAGCTCCTGCCAAATCGGCGGGCTTGTAATAAAAAAGACCTGTTGGAGGAAAGGAAAGGAATCATAAATAAATTTAATTACGTGCCTGTAACGTTGTGGTGATTCGCACGTGTCAACACGCATCATGCCATTCCCATTAAGTTCCAGGTGCAGCCTGCCGGAGGTTCAGGGGGCTTGCTTGTAGGTATATCGACTATGCGGTGCTATTGTGTCGCTGCTAGGTAACCCCTGAGGGGTAAGGAACCATCAACATTCACACTGATCAATACGTGTGTGAAAGGTGGCTTAAAATTTAGTCACACGTGCGTCCAATCTGTAGTGGCGTGCTAATGCATCCTCTCAATATTATGTGTGAGGACGGGGTTAAAAACATGCAATTTTAACCAGTACTTCAAACGGACAAACTTAGACCAACATACGAACAAGACCAGCAAACGAACAAACATTATGGGTTAATTGGCCCTTCTTAGTCCTACTAGGTGTCTTTTGGCTTCGGAGGGCAGGGGATGGGTATATACAAGATCAGTATTGGATTGAGCATGCTGTAGAGTCACTGATTGGTAGGATCCTAAAAGATGCACTATAGGGTGATGTTGGAATGTGTAGGGTAGGTTCAGCATCAGAGGGGGAAGATGAACCTGAGGCCAGACACCCAGAGACTGCGCCGCTCTCCGAGGCAGTCTCACGCTCTGAAACAATGAAATGATGTTGAGGACCCGAGACAGGAGTCATTAGACGGCAGCGGGGATCCTCTAGGCGCCAGGCCTTACCCAATGTACTCACCCAGGACATGCACGATCTTCCGCCTCCCTTTCTCGCTGGCAGCCGGGCTTCCGGACGCCAAGGCAAGGAGCATGGCCAAGGTACAGGACCCCACCTGAAGAAGGCCCTTACACACAGACATCTGGAGAGAAACAGAAGAGAAGATGTAATGTCCACCATCACTCACCGCAGCAGAAACGCCAGGAGCGGAGGGTAAAGTGATAAATAACAGACAAGGATTGAGCTGCAAACCATCTGACCACAGGGTATCAATTCTGTTGAAGAATTCTATCTCCTGAAAGGGTGAGAAGGACCATGTAACTGATGAAAGGGTTAGAATGACCATTCCTCTGGTAGAAAGCAGGACTAGTATTAATTGTTCAGTAGCAGTTGTTCCTAAACTTACTCCAGTTCATAGAGTGCATGCAAATGTCATCTTTTACTATCATACAACAGTTCATATTGTAGTGACCTTGACAGGATGAAAGATAGAATCAGTTCTACCTTAATATGAATCAGTAGCTTGCAGGTTAAACACTGGTATCTCCAAGAAACCTGCAGATGACTGGTCGGTCTCACCAGATCTAACTAGGACTGCAGGGCGGCTGCGGATTCTAATGCAATATACTTTTCCATCGTCTGTTTGTAAGCACCTACCCTATGTCCCCTGCCTCCCAGACACCCTGTTTCCACTGTGACTACCCTATGTCTCCTGCCTCCCAGACACCCTGTTTCCATTGCTCTACGATGGACTGGCAGCTAATGTGCTGAAACAGCTAAAGTCATGGTGCACTCCTGACTTGTGTATCCTGGTTGCTGCATTAACAATAAAACAAACATTGGCAAAGTCAATAGGTCTGGGTTCAATGGGATAACATATGCAGCATTAACACATTAGAGCGAGACAGATAGGAGGAAGCCAGCTGGAGTGCACTAAGAGAATAGTTGTAAATGAGTCCCTAGTGCAGTTCAGTGCAAGCACTCAAGAGGAGGTGGAAGGACACACTCAAACAGCCAATTGCATTAGATGAGAGATGTATACTGAGCTGACCCAAGAAGTGACTGAGTGACAATCTATCAAGCCAATGGCTAAACAGGGCAGACCCAAATAACGCCAACGGCTGAAAGCAGCATACTCCAAGGCTACTCTACGTATACTGCAAGCACTAGGTCGGTTTCACAGATGTGTATTAAAAAGCCAGACTTAAAAAGGGAAGCGGGCCCTCAAGGAAGAATCACAAGCCGGGCAAGTGGCCAGTTGCCGGCGAGCTTATCCCGGGCTTCTAGTTCGTATTTTTTGATAAATCCAAGAACTTCATTATTTACAGGGTACTAGCACAATTTTTTTTTTTTGCTAAACTCTTTGACAGGGTGTGTCGTGATGTAATGGTACAACAGAGCATGCTTTTTAAATTAAATTGCATTCTCTGAGTTTAAGCTATAATTTTAAGTGCACGGACTTGACTTCATCTAATTCACTATCCATCAACCAATAAAGAAATACCAGTGTTTATCTATGATAATGATCGTGTTGTTTAATCTTGGTCACTCACCTGTTTTCTCTGTGTCCCACAAATAGGTAGCTTAACTTGCATTTTCTTGAAATGGAAATTACTGTGAACTTGTGTTTTTCAAGAACAGGGTTTGCTAACAAATTCAAGAGATGGAGGGCTTGTCTGAATCTATAAGACATCTGTCTTGTCACTTCTCATTGGATGACAATGTAAAACAATTAATGTTACATTTTGAGGCGCCTTTGTTGGCGTTTTCCTTTTTTTGCGGTTCTTCTTTCTCCTTTTGTTAAGCATCCATAAAACCCGCATGCTAGAAAACTAGAAGTGTGGGCGGTTATGCCGATTTCATAGTTGATATTTTTTTGCTGACACGGTTAGATACACCACACGTTTGCCACTTTACGGATAACACATGTGTTAAATTATATATTTTCTCAGATGCCACATTTGAGTTGCTGTGAGAGTAACAGTTGTCAAGGGAATTGTTGCTAAAAGCATTCTATTTTTTCTCACCTTTCCTTCCTCATATCTCACTGTTTTTTAACACACACCTAACCTCGTAGCGATCACCCGTGCTTAAATGCGCCTTTTAACCAGATCTATATATAAAACGTCCTTTAACAAACATCTCGAATTCTTTTTTTACTGATTCACAAAAACGTCTGTGAGTATGGAAAGGAGTAATACAGGAGTACCCTTTTAGGCACTCTTCCTGTTAAGTAAAAGTAGAAAGAGGGAACAGTCCTTTCTAGTTGTACAGACCGTTTATGAATGTTCCCATTTTAGGTTTTGTGGGGCCAATTAACAAAGCCATGTAAGAGATGTAAAAAAGTCGCATAGGAGCACTACTTTATCTACACCAAAATCCCTCTGTGAAACGGACCCTGTGTGTTTTAAAGTAAAGATTCGTGGTTAAAAAGTATACCTTTTATTTGGCAATACATCTGTGCAATTTATAAACGAATTAACCCTTTCAAATGCACACTTCTGTTTGTTCTTCTGTGCATAAGGGCTGGGCTTCCTGCCTTCGAGGGCAAGCACGAAGGGCCGGCTTATGATAATATCACCCACATTCCAATATCAAGTTGTACCGCTTTAATTGCAAAGAGCTTAACAAAACTGTTTAGATTAGAAATAGAATTTTTTTTAGTGCATCCCATATCGTGATAACAACACTTTTCTAAGCATTAACACAAGGAATCACATTAACGTTCAGGCATTCAAAAACATCAAACATGTTAACAAATACAAAAGAATCCTGCAGGCATAATAACATTAGGTAATAATACAGGGTGCCAAAAATTAGGCAGGGTCTTAATAATGCTTTTTGAGTTCATTTTTGAAAAGTTCAAGTTGAATGAATTGAAGGCGGTCAGTGATTCCGTATCGAAGTAATGAGCGATTTCGAACCAGATGTGGCGAGCGATTTCGAACCCGAGGTGTCGAGCGATTTCGAACCAGAGGTGGCAAGCTATTTCGAACCAGAGGTGGCAAGCTATTTCGAACCAGAGGTGGCAAGCTATTTCGAACCAGAGGTGGCTAGCGATTTCGAACCAGAGGCGGCTAGCGATTTAGAACCAGAGGTGGCAAGCGATTTCGAACCAGAGGTGGCAAGCGATTTCGAACCAGAGGTGGCAAGCTATTTCGAACCACGAACCAGAGGTGGCAAGCTATTTCCAACCAGAGGTGGCAAGCTATTTCGAACCAGAGGTGGCTAACTATTTCGAACCAGAGGTGGCTAGCGATTTCGAACCAGAGGTGGCTAGCGATTTAGAACCAGAGGTGGCAAGCGATTTCGAACCAGAGGTGGCAAGCGATTTCGAACCAGAGGTGGCAAGCTATTTCGAACCACGAACCAGAGGTGGCAAGCTATTTCCAACCAGAGGTGGCAAGCTATTTCGAACCAGAGGTGGCAAGCTATTTCGAACCAGAGGTGGCTAGCGATTTCGAACCAGAGGTGGCTAACTATTTCGAACCAGAGGTGGCTAACTATTTCGAACCAGAGGTGGCTAGCGATTTTGAACCAGAGGTGGCTAGCGATTTAGAACCAGAGGTGGCAAGCGATTTCGAACCAGAGGTGGCAAGCTATTTCGAACCACGAACCAGAGGTGGCAAGCTATTTCCAACCAGAGGTGGCAAGCTATTTCGAACCAGAGGTGGCAAGCTATTTCGAACCAGAGGTGGCTAGCGATTTCGAACCAGAGGTGGCTAACTATTTCGAACCAGAGGTGGCTAGCGATTTCGAACCAGATGTGGCTAGCGATTTAGAACCAGAGGTGGCAAGCGATTTCAAACCAGAGGTGGCAAGCGATTTCGAACCAGAGGTGGCAAGCGATTTCGAACCAGAGGTGGCAAGCGATTTCGAACCAGAGGTGGCAAGCGATTTCAAACCAGAGGTGGCAAGCGATTTCGAACCAGAGGTGGCTAGCGATTTCGAACCAGAGGTGGCAAGCGATTTTGAACCAGAGGTAGCAAGCGATTTCGAACCAGAAGTGGCAAGCGATTTCGAAGCGAATGTGGCCAGCGATTTTGAAGCAAAGGTGGCCAGCGATTTCGAAGCGAAGGTGGTAAGGGATTCCGAATCGAAGGTGGGGAGTCTAATTCAAAATTGGTTGGAGATTTCAAGTCTTGTCCCTTAAACAGCAATCTTGATACGAAGGAGGTGTATTTTGTCTTTTCCAAAGCATTTGAAAATATTGGTCTATTAAAAGGTACTTGACCACACTGCTGCAGAACCAGGTAATTGTCTCTTACTTTCGGCAAGTACCATATAACTCAGGCTTGAACGGAATCCACAGAGTCACCCTTGGAAGAACACTTTGAAATATAAAGACTTGCTTACCTGCCCTGCGAAGAAATGCAACACAAACTATTAACATTAAATAAAAAAAACTTACATTCACCTAAACTGAACCTCTCTTTTGACCAAAATCTGTATACGGAGCTTACTTAATAATTGTTTAAAGTGAAAATTCAAGTTCAAGTGAATCAAGATGTCTTTAAAATGTCTTTTGATCTGCTATTCTGCTGGTTTTAGACATTTTGGGAATTTATTAAAGCTTTTCCCCTGGCTTAAAATATTCTTTTAGATGTTTTAAGGAATAAAATATGTCCCTTATTTATGCAACATGAATAAGGTGGTATGCACTCCTGAGTTTTACAAAATTAATCCAATATAAACGACCTCTTATGTTTATTGCGTGCAGAACCAGGTTGTGCCTCGCCCTGAATGCACTGAGTTAAGTACATGACGTGGGGAGCGCAGATTCCACGCTCCACTCCCAGACGCACTGCATGAACTGGATACCAGATCCAACCAATTAATCATCCTTCAACTTTGTTCAAAATTTTCTGAATTAATCCGCGGTTTTTCAAAGTATTTTTGTTCTTTTGCATATCCACATACATAACACAATGTGTTTTGGAAACTTCTCGTATTTAAGTGTGCCCATCCGGACTTCTTCGAAAATATGATCCAAACACAACCAATAGTTCGGAGCAGCATTTCTTTATTTTAAACCCAATGCATTTCGGGCTGTGTCACCAGCCCTTCGTCGGGGGTCACTGCAAATCAATCAATTTAGGAAACCATCAGTACCAAGATATGCCGTTTATAACATTATGCTAAATTTTTAACCTGTTGTAGTTCATTTTCACCTTCAAATTATTTACAAAAATCTATTGAAGTGCTTGAATGTCACAATATACCCCCACCAACCAAAGACAAAACCATAGTGCAGCCCTCCTGGCCTTAATTTAATGATACACCCTCCTTACACTCAGTGCGCTCTCGGCTAGATCACATTCACGTTTCCCTTGTTAAATGCCTGATTTATGTTCAACTTGCGACACGTAAAATTTTAGCATAATGTTATAAACGGCATATCTTGGTACTGATGGTTTCCTAAATTGATTGATTTGCAGTGACCCCCGACGAAGGGCTGGTGACACAGCCCGAAATGCATTGGGTTTAAAATAAAGAAATGCTGCTCCGAACTATTGGTTGTGTTTGGATCATATTTTCGAAGAAGTCCGGATGGGCACACTTAAATACGAGAAGTTTCCAAAACACATTGTGTTATGTATGTGGATATGCAAAAGAACAAAAATACTTTGAAAACCCGCGGATTAATTCAGAAAATGTTGAACAAAGTTGAAGGATGATTAATTGGTTGGATCTGGTATCCAGTTCATGCAGTGCGTCTGGGAGTGGAGCGTGGAATCTGCGCTCCTTATTTATGCAAGGCTTCAACCAGGTTTATGAAAGTGCTAAAACTGTGTTTTCAGGTTAATGGTAATTTTAGGACTACATAAAGCCTGGTCAAATCCATTAAGCAAGGACCATCTTTACTTGCTTGAGGAGATCTTAAGCCTTGGACTAAATGTACTAAAAATGCTCAGTGTTTTAACAACACATGAAACTGTACTCACTACAAAAACACAGAGGGGTGTGTGAGACATAAGTTATTCCAAATGGAACCAAGAGTCTAAGCGGTGATCTCAAAATTAAAAAGAGAATTTTTTAATCTAATGAAATCCTGCTTTATCCCCAGCAATATTTTCTATCTTTCGGATAGTGTTTTTTTTATCTCCAGTTCTCAGCAACTGATGAATAATCCAGGCTGGTTTATGGTGCTCACATACTCGGTATATATCCTTTGTTTTAGGACTCACGATCTTTCGAAATAAAATGTTCAAGGTGTGATTTAAAGGGATATAATTAAAACTCCTTCCTTAGGTTATAAGCCTCAGCGGTCAACTACCTCTTGCACCATTTCTCCTTTTTTTTATTTTCTTCAAACCCCTATTTCTTCCTTTTTCGCTCTTCCTTTCTAGTGAATTGTACATTCTTTTTTATGTTGATTATTTGAGGTACTGACAATGTGGTTCACCCAATAAATTCATTCAATTTAGTGAGAATAGGTTTTGGTTTCTTAAAAGGCCCAGTTTGACTGTAGAATTAAAGATGCTGGAGCTCCTGTCAGAAAGGTAGAGCTAACAATGGACCCTGATTGCAATTACAATGTTCGGTTCTTATGAATAGACTTTTAGTAAACAATGAGCCGCGGTTAAGCGTATACACCTTTGAATCTGCTCCTGCAAAGGTCAGACAACAATAGGCCCTTTGATGAAGAACTTGCCTCTTTAGTCATTGGGGATGGTGAGGATTTTGAGAGTGTTTTGCGGCTGTCGTTATCGAAATGCACTGCCATGCAGAGAGACATTAGCAGAAGGGAAGGGAACTAGGCACAGTCTATGTCATCCTTTGGAGAAAACCTGTACTTTACTATATCTGTAAAATCACATCCTCCACCTGTGAAATATGGGTTTGTACCACTGCACTGTGTGCAATAAAAGCACCCAGACATGAAATATGCTTATAATTTGGTAAAGCAGCAGCAGAATCTCAAATCGTGGAAAGATCGCTAATGTACTTTAAACAGTGTGTACATTACCTAGCGCTTAGCTAACCGCATTTCTGGTTGCAACAGATGGGCAGTCTATACTATTGTGAAGGGCTGCAGGAGAATGGAATCTTAGCTTTAAAGACAACCAGACAACTGTAGGAAAGTGCTCCTTGTGGCACGGGTACCCCAACTTTTAACCTGACTCTGAAAGCAACTTTCACGGAGTGTGCACTGGTTCCCGGCTAACCAGGTTCCAAAGGCCTGTGTTCTTTTCCAAAACTGTACCTTTGTTTCCACAATGGACCACACACAAATCCCTTGTAAACAGTACCACTGGTACCAAGGGCCTTGTGACCAGAGAGGGTCTCCATAGGCTGCAGCATGTATTGTGCCACCGTCGGGGACCCCGAGGCCAAACTCATGTACACTGCCACTGCAGCCGGCGTGTTTTGGTGCAACTAAAAGTGAAGAGTCGACCTGGCACACATCCCTGTGTACCAGGCCTGCCAGCACTGCCTATAGCATAGGCAAGGCGCCCCTCTAGTAGGCCTCACAGCCTTACGGCAGGGTGCACTATACCACAGAAGAGTTCATAGCTGCATGAGCAATATGTCTCTACAGTGTTTACGTCTATTATTAGACATTATAAGTGCATAGTGAAGACATACGGAGTACATGGGCTGGGAACTGGTCAATACAAGTTCCACAGCTCCATGATGGCTTCACTGAATCCCAAGATGTTTGGTATCAAACATCTCAGATTAACCCCTTAACCGCGTGGGTAATTCCCCCTCCTGTGCGGGGGGAGGGGGACCGCGCGCGGTGCTCATGAGGCACAGTGCAGCTGTGCTCATGCCGAGCTGGGCTCGTCATGACTCCGCCCACTCCTGTAGAATGTCCGCACAGGTGTGGAATTCACCACGCGAGGGAGGACCTGGACATGGACTCTAACCCATCAGTAGATCTCAAAGCCTTTCCTTCATTGGACGTGGCTGAAGTGGATAGTCTCCTTAGTAAGCTTAAATCTGGCTCCCCGTTAGACGCTGCTCCCCTGGCAGTTCTTAAACAGGTATCAGGTACAGTATGCCCTGTGATAACGCAGGTCATTAACGCGTCACTGGCCTCCGGTGTAGTGCCCCCCAAATGGAAGAAGGCCAAGGTCAGAGCTTTGCTTAAGAAACCTAGCTTAGACCCTGAAGACCTGGCCAACTATAGGCCTATTTCACTATTACCAACTATCAGCAAAATAGCTGAAAAATATGTGAATCGGGTCCTTTCTTCCTTCATTGAATCCACGGAAGGATTGCACCCCACCCAGACCGGGTTTAGAGCAAAACAGGGAACGGAGACAGCCCTGGTAGCAGTAGTGGAGGCAGTTAGAGGTATAGTGGATGCAGGAGGCTGTGCTGCGGTGGTCCTGCTGGACCTCAGCGCAGCCTTCGATACAGTAAACCACTCTCTTCTGCTGCATCGGCTGCATCTTACCGGAGTCTCTGGATTGGCCATTAAATGGCTCCATTCTTTCTTATCCGACAGAAGCTTCTCTGTCTTTGAGGGAGAGGTGTCATCCAGCCAGCTGCAACTGAATCACGGCGTTCCCCAGGGCTCCTCCCTCAGCCCAACTCTGTTTAATATCTATATGAGACCTTTGGCTGAGGTGGTGCTTCCCTGGGGAATCCAACTTGTTACCTACGCCGATGACACGCAGCTGGTGGTTTCCTTGGTGAGGAACGATGTTTCAAATCCGGGGATCAACAATCTGACCCCATGTCTCACCAAGGTTCTGGAATGGATGACTTCCTCCTTTTTAAAGTTAAATGGGGCCAAAACAGACATCATGCTCCTAGGTTACAAGGCACCAATTAATCTTGATCCTTGGTGGCCTCACTGCCTAGGACCTCCCCCAGCACCCAAGACTCATATAAAGAGCTTAGGGATCTGGCTAGACTCCTCTTTAGGATTTCAATACCAAGCAAAAAAGGTAGCCGGAACCTGCTATGGGCTGCTGAGAGTCTTAAAAAAAGTGCTAGACCTTCTGCCATTCGAAGCCAGAAGATTGCTAGTCCAGTCATTGATTATGTCACGGCTGGATTATGCAAATGCCGTCTACATGGGGGCCCCGGTCGGCACCATAAAAATTTTGCAATCAGTACAGAATTGTGCTGCCCGACTACTCATGAAAGTCCCTAAAAGATGTTCAGCAAAAGCCGCACTTCAATCCTTGCACTGGCTATCCATCAAGGGAAGGATAACTTTTAAGACCATGTGCATGGCGCATAAATCCATCCATGGGGCTGGCCCGCCTATCCTGGATCCCCTTTTTTGTCGCCACCAATCAGTGAGATCTTTGAGATCCAACCAGCGGAATTTGCTGGTAGTTCCCAGGATGAAGCTGGCCCGGATGGGTGGCCGTCGACTCTCGGTGCATGCAGCTAAAGAATGGAACGCACTCCCAGATGCCATTAGGCATGAGTCAAACCACCTTGCTTTCAGGAAGCGCTTAAAGACGCACCTCTTCCAATAGTGTCTTTACTTTCCTTTGTCTTACAGCGCTGGGATGCTCAAGAGTAGCCATGCGCTATAAAAGAAAGTATTCATTCATTCATTCATTCAGTGGCGCGGCCGTTATGACGAGCCCAGTTCGTCATGAGCACAGTCCACTGTGCCTCTTGCCGAGCTGGGCTCGTCATCAGCAGGCAAGGGGTTAAAGAGCCCAAACTGATGCCAGTGTTGGATTAATTAATAAGTGCATTCAAAGGGCACCTCATAAGTGCCCCCTGAAGACCTACCCAACCGCTAGAGTGTAGCTGACTGGTCTACACCAGCCTGCCATCTCTAGACATGTTTCTGACTCCCTGAGATAGGAGCCCTTGTGCTCTCGTGGGTCAGAAACAAAGCCTGCTCTGAGTGGAAGTGCTTCACACCTACCCCTGAGCAGGAATAGCACTCAAGAGTGGTGAACCTCGAAGGCTTCCTTCCCTTTGTTATGCTAGCTAAGGCCTCTCCGGTTGTGGAGATGCCCGCCCCCTGAACAAGCCCCACTTTTGGCAGCAAAGTCGTGGGTAACATTAGTAATCAGGAGTGGTGTATCCCCTCTGAGCCAGGACCACCCCTGAGATATTCTTTGCTGAAGTGACCCCCTCCTTAGAAAATACTCCATATTGGTTGTGATGATTTTAGCCAATAGGATTAGGAGCAGGTCCACACCCCAAACAGATGAACATACAAAGGGTGTAGTCACCCTAAAAGTAAGTAGCCCATTAGCTATCACCTGCCAGTACCTGTAACGCCCCTAAATTGCGTATTTAGGGGCACCCCTGAACCTTGATCCTTAGTTCCTGGCGACCTAAAGAAGAAGAAGGACCGAAGAGCTGTGCAGCAGTGAAGGCGCCAGCTGACAACTGACTTGGATCCCGCCCTACTAGCCTTTCTGCAGCCCCGAAGAAACCGGCTCTAAAAAGCACCTACTCCTGCAGGTCCAGCAACCTCCACAGCCCTGGGAGGACTGCCTGCCTGCCCTAAAGACCAAGAACTCGAGGACAGAGGCCCTGCCCACAAAGAAACCCTCAAGAAGAGCTCCAGTGCCCTGCTGAACCGCCCAACCAGACCCTCGGACCCACCTCTGCATCCAACGCCTCCGGCCAGAGGCGAAGTGGCCCACCCATGCTAAGAAGCTTTCCCAGAACTTCTGAGCTTGAGTCCCCTAACCGTGACCCGCTCCGGTAAGGATCTTCCGACCTCCACGAACAAACCTGCACCTGCAGCCCCCTGGCTTCGGGGAGCCTGACCGGCAGCGCCCAGGTGCCCGTCAACATCCCAATGTATCTCCAGAGCCACTGCTTCCCTTCGCACGGCTTCCTGGTCCGAGCCTGCAGCCTTTGATCAAGATCTTCAATCTCCATCGCCCTGCAGGGGGCGCCCGGCGCGGTGTTGTAACTCAGCACCCGGCCGCTTCTGTGGCACTGAGGGTGTGTGTTTGGTGCTCCCTAGTGGCCACCTAAGTGCTGGTCCTAATCCCTGGAAATTGACCGCCCTCCCCCCCCCCGAAACTCAGATTTTACCTGCCAGCAACATGCACCTGTGTGCCCCCAGTCGCCATTGACTAACATTGGGCCCCAGTGACCGAATTGTTCTGCAACCTGCCGCCCCAGTGCCACTGGTGGTGCCGTCACTCCACTTACCTGACCCTTGCCCAGTGTTGGTCTGAAAACCCGAAGACTGGATTTGTAAATTGTGTACTTACCTGTAAGTTTACTCCATAGGGTAATATTGAACTGTTCGAAAAATACAGTGTCCACTTTCGATATTTAAAAAACTGCGATTTCACAAAACATATTTTACTGCAACTAAGTAGCTTTGGTTCCAAGTAATAAACATAAAATTAGTAATATTTTTACAAATAATTGATATCAGATTTAGTCTTGAGTGTGTATAATCATTTCTTGCCTGAGTGTGTACAACAAATGCTTAACACAGCCCTCTGAGAAGCCTAAGTGCTCGCCCACACTACCACAAATAGAGCTTTTAGTATTATCGACTTAAGCCTCTGGGGGTAGAGTATATACAGAGCCGGCTTCCTACAGCAAGCTCACCTTATCGCGTGCACATTCGTCCAAGTTTTTAATAATCGACTTGTCTTAGGAGCATCTCGTCATAGTTACATCTTGCAGGAAAGATGGGAAATAGTTTCTCTACACAGGGGTAATGCAAGGGGTCTCTACACGAGGGTGATGCAAGGGGTCTCTACACGAGGGTGTTGCAAGGGGTCTCTACACGAGGGTACTGAAAGGGTGCCACAGGCCTGAATGTAGGCTGACGATAGCCATAACTGGGGTGCTGTACAGTGGGTCCCACTTATAAATAGGCTATGGTGCAACTACACCTGCCGCACTAGTGACAGCTGCTCTCCTCGCTCTGTGCACACCAGAAAACCACCAGCACGAGACAGGTTGTACGTGTCTTGGCCACCGCCCTGTGGACACCTGTGGTGGTCAGAGAGGCGTTACTTGTTTCTTATGGGCGTCTTCAGCCGGAAGACGGTCACAAGAGTGTCTCCAGCTGTGTTTCCTGCACTGCCGAGTCATCTACAGCTGATGAGTGGACATTAAAATGTCCACAGATCACCCGCCTCCAACAGATGGATGGAGTGTGGGACGATTCTTTGCACCAAGGGCCGCAGGACACCGATTGACCAGTAGGTGGCACTGCTGTGGTGGGTCTGAGAAACCAAAGACAGCTTCTGCACAGCACTGTACTGGGTCCCCTCAATGCATCACACCCATGGCCGTAGAACACTGACTGCCCCGCAGGTGCTACTTCAAGTGTACCTACGCATACTCACGTGGTGGCTGTAAAAGCTGCTCCTGCTCAGTGGATCATATCCTGGGTGACATGACACTTAGTGACCCCACGGTGGCACTGCGGGTGTCCGCGCACGCTCACGCAGTGTCGGGATGCTGCAGGTGTCCGCGCACGCTCACACAGTGTCGGGATGCTGCAGGTGTCCCAGCACGCTCAAGCAGTGTCGGGATGCTGCAGGTGTCCCCACACGCTCACGCAGTGTCGGGATGCTGCAGGTGTCCGCGCACGCTTTCGTAGTGTCGGGATGCTGCAGGTGTCTGCGCACGCTTTCGTAGTGTCAGGATGCTGCAGGTGTCCGTGCGCGCTTTCGTAGTGTCAGGATACTGCAGGTGTCAGCGCACGCTCACGCAGTGTCGGGATGCTGCAGGTGTCCTCGCACGCTCACGCAGTGTCGGGATGCTGCAGGTGTCCCCGCACGCTCACGCAGTGTCGGGATGCTGCAGGTGTCCACGCACGCTCACGCAGTGTCGGGATGCTGCAGGTGTCCGCGCACGCTTTCGTAGTGTCGGGATGCTGCAGGTGTCCGCGCACGCTTTCGTAGTGTCAGGATGCTGCAGGTGTCCGTGCGCGCTTTCGTAGTGTCAGGATGCTGCAGGTGTCCGCGCACGCTTTCGTAGTGTCGGGATGCTGCAGGTGTCCGCGCACGCTCACACAGTGTCGGGATGCTGCAGGTGTCCGCGCACGCTCACGCAGTGTCGGGATGCTGCAGGTGTCCCCGCACGCTCACGCAGTGTCGGGATGCTGCAGGTGTCCGCGCACGCTTTCGTAGTGTCGGGATGCTGCAGGTGTCCGCGCACGCTTTTGTAGTGTCAGGATGCTGCAGGTGTCCGTGCGCGCTTTCGTAGTGTCAGGATACTGCAGGTGTCCGCGCACGCTCACACAGTGTCGGGATGCTGCAGGTGTCCGCGCACGCTTTCGTAGTGTCGGGATGCTGCAGGTGTACGCGCACGCTTTCGTAGTGTCGGGATGCTGCAGGTGTCCGCACATGCTTTCGTAGTGTCAGGATGCTGCAGGTGTCCGTGCGCGCTTTCGTAGTGTCAGGATCCTGCAGGTGTCCACGCACGCTCACGCAGTGTCGGGATGCTGCAGGTGTCCACTACTGCGCCCGCTCATTACATCACACACAGGACCGCACCACACGAACCAGAAAGTGTGCACGCGGTGGGCTCACAGGCTACACTCCTAGCGTCATACATCACGCAATGTATGGATACTGGGTCACAGGTTACTCTCCTAGCATGCTATACCACACAATGTATGGATACTGGATCACAAGCTTGCCTTGCTTTACACTCCCAAATAAAAGAAATTCAGTACACTCAAGATGAGGCACTCAGTAAAGGAGGAAAAAGCACCGGGAAGGTAGGCTCCGCACTCACAAACGGAGGCAAATCAAAAGGCGGTTTCAAAATAAATCATGGGGTTTTATTAATGCAACGCTCTCAGACAGGAAGACTTTCCCAGATGTCAAGTCAAGTCAAGTCAGAGGATTTATATAGCGCACTACATACCCAGGGGGTCTCAAGGCGCTTAAGAAGGGGTGGGGAGTTACTTGTCAAATATCCACGTTTTAAGTTGCTTTCTGAATGCTAGGTGGTTCTGGGTAAGGCGAAGGTAAGTGGGAAGAGAGTTCCAGGTTTTAGCTGCCAGGTAGGAGAAGGATCTACCTCCCATGGTGGTCTTGTTGATGCGAGGTACAGTGGCAAGGGCTTGGTTGGAAGATCGAAGCTGGCGGGAGGGGGTGTAGAAGGACAGTCGTGTGTTGAGGCATTCTGGTCCGATTTCGTAGAGTGCTTTGTGTGCGTAGGTTAGGAGCCGGAAGGTGATCCTCTTATTGACGGGAAGCCAGTGGAGGTTTTTCAGGTGACCAGAGATGTGTTCTTTACGCGGGATGTCTAATATGAGCCTGGCAGAGGCGTTTTGGATTCGTTGGAGTTTTTTCTGGAGTTTAGCGGTAGTCCTGGCGTATAGGGTGTTTCCGTAATCCAGGCGGCTCGTGACCAGTGCGTGGGTGACCGTTTTCCTAGTTTCAGTGGGGATCCAACGAAATGTTTTTTTGAGCATGCGAAGAATGTTGAAGCAGGATGAGGAGACGGCGTTGACTTGTCTGTTCATTGAAAGTGAGGAATCCAGGATGACGCCCAGGTTCCGTGCGTGGTCTGTCGGGATGGGTGCTTTTCCAAGGGCTTCTGGCCACCAAGAGTCGTCCCATGCGGAGGGGGAGGAACCTAAGATGAGGACTTCTGTTTTATCAGAGTTCCGTTTCAGACGGCTGTGTTTCATCCATTCGGCTACATCTTTCATTCCTTCATGTAGGTTGGTTTTGGCGGTGCTAGGGTCATTGGTGAGTGATAGGATCAGTTGAGTGTCATCCGCGTAGGAGATGATGTTTAGGTTGTGTTGGCGGGCGATGGCCGCGAGGGGGCTCATGTATACGTTGAAAAGGGTGGGGCTGAGTGAAGATCCTTGTGGTACGCCGCAGATGACTTCAGTGGCCACTGACTTGAATGGTGGGAGGCGGACTTTCTGGGTTCTTCCGGTGAGGAACGAGGTGATCCATTCCAGTGCTTTTCCTTGGATTCCGATGTTTCTGAGTCGCTGTAGAAGGGTGCTATGGCAGACTGTGTCAAAGGCTGCGGAGAGGTCGAGGAGGATGAGGGCGACTGTGTCTCCATTGTCCAGTAGGGTTCGAATGTCGTCTGTTGCTGCGATGAGGGCGGTCTCAGTGCTGTGTTTTGCTCGGAAGCCGGACTGTGAGGAGTCGAGGGATTTGTTGGCTTCGAGGAAGGCGGTGAGCTGGTTGTTGACAGCTTTCTCGATGACTTTGGCCGGGAATGGAAGGAGCGAGATAGGGCGGTAGTTTTTGAGTTCGGTGGGGTCAGCTGTGGGTTTCTTCAGGAGGGCGCAGAGTTCAGCGTGTTTCCAGCTTTCCGGGAAGGTGGCAGATTTGAAGGAGCAGTTGATGACGTCTCGGAGGTGCGGTGCTATGATGGAGTCTGCTTTGTTGAAGATGTGGTGAGGGCATGGGTCTGTGGGGGAACCTGAGTGGATGGAGTTCATCAGGCGGATGGTATCCTCAGTGGAGATTGTGTTCCAGTCATTAAGGATGTTTGAGGGGGGTGAAGGTCCAGCAGATGGTTGGGTGGGTTGGTCTCCGGGTTGATTGTCGAAGCTGTTGTGGATGTCTGCAATTTTGTTGTGGAAGAATGAGGCTAGGGAGTCGCAGAGGGCTTGAGAGGGGGTGATGTCGTTAGAGTTGGCCGAGGGATTGGTAAATTCCTTGACGATGTTGAAGAGTTCCTTGCTGTTGTGGGCGTTGTTATCTAGTCGTTCCTTGAAGGCGGTTTTCTTGGCCTTTCGGATCAGTTGATGGTGTATGCGGGTGGCGTTTTTGAAGGTGTCCTTGGTGCTGGTGGTTGGGTCTTTTTTCCAGGCCTTCTCAAGGGAGCGGCAGAGTTTCTTGGATTTCTTAAGATCATCGTTGAACCATGAGGCCTTCTTGCTGCCAAGTTTGCTTTGTCGTTTTTTCAGTGGTGCTAGGATGTCGGCGCTGTTGGATAGCCAAAGGGTGAGGTTGGTGGCGGCTTGGTCGGGGTTTGATGAATGGGCTGGGGGGTTTAGCAGAAGCGATGAGGAGATCTGGTCGATGGTGATTTTGTTCCAGTTTCTTTGCAGAGTTGGTTGGGGGTGTTTGTTGGGTTTGGGCTTGTTGTAGGTGAAGTGAACGCAGCTGTGGTCAGTCCAAAGGAGCTTCGTGGTGTGGTTGAAGGAGACATGATTGCTGGAGGTGAAGATAGGGTCGAGGGTGTGACCTGCGATGTGGGTGGGGGAAGTGACCAGTTGTTTAAGTCCGAGGTTGGCGAGGTTGTCAAGCAGGGTGGTGGAGTTGCGGTCGTTGTTCTTTTCAAGGTGAAAGTTGAGGTCTCCTAGAAGGATGTAATCTTTGGAGGGGAGCGCGTGTGGAGTGATGAAGTCCGTGATGTCCTCACTAAATTGTGCGCGGGGTCCTGGAGGCCTGTAAAGAGGGTGCCTCTGAGTGTAGTCTTGGGGTCGATGTGGATCTGGAAGTGAAGGTGTTCAGAGTTGGCGAGGTTGACGTCAGAGCTGGTTGAGATATGGATGGATTTCTTATGGACGATAGCGATTCCTCCTCCTGTGTGGCCGGTACGGTCCTTGCGTATGATCTTATAATCTTCTGGGATGGCAATGGTGATGTCTGGGGCGGAGGAGGCGTTCATCCATGTTTCAGTAAGGAAGGCGACGTCCGGAGAGATGGTGTCTAGTAGATTCCATAGGTCGATGGCGTGCCTATGGACCGATCGGGTGTTGAGCAAGATGCATTGTAGGTGGTTGGTGTCGGGAATCTGAGGTGTGATCGTAGCAGAGTGGTTGACGTTGCAGAGGAATTTGCAGGAGTAGCATGAGAAAGGTCCATGGGTGTGTCCAGGAGCGGCTTGGACGCAGGTTGGGGAACGGCCGGGGTTAAGGGCTAGGAGGGTGGTGGCATCGTAGGTAATGCGGGAGGGCTGGGCATGACGAGGGCCAGGGGGTCTGGCGCTGGGCGCGATCCAGGCGCGGATGGGCATAGACGGGCTTACCTTTGGCGCACCTTCGGCGCGAATTGGGCGCGGTCGCTGCGCGTGAACGCTGTGCGCGGGATGTCAAATGAATCAGGTGAAACAACACAAATGTACATAAATATATATCTGAGCACAAGCAAATAATAATAAAACACTCACAAGTAATCAAATGCTGGAGATAAAACACAAGCAGATAACAGTAAAACAGGCATAAATCAAATGCAAGGGAACAACACACAAGAAGAGAATAATGGCTGTCCAATACAAAAAACAAGCACTGTCAAATGCCCGGAATAAACACGGTCACGTGAGAGAATCAATTATAAAGAGCACAATATGAAACCATCTCAGAGCAATGGAACTCATCACTCATACATCACCATCTGAGTGAAGCTCAACATTCTGGTGGGCTTCACTGGGAAGCCCTGAAGTCTCAATGCGACAGCAAAACCCGCCCTGGGATGGTGCGTCCGCCTCACAAGCGAGCTTCTGTATGAGCGCCAAAACTTCCGGTCTTTAATACTTTTTACTAACACGGAAAGAGATTTCTAGAAATTCCCCCTCCCTTCATCTATTGCAAAACCAAAGCTGCCCGTACCGGTCTGTGTCAAGGTCAAGACGGAAGCTGGCCAGTCCTCCGTGTTTTAACTCCGAGACAGAGAAGTACATTCCTCTCTCACGCTTTCAAGTGCACATCCCAAACCTCCTGCTCCAGCAAGGCCGTTTTGCTTTGTGCTGAGAAAAAAGTAAACATCCCACTCTGAAGCTGCAGAAGGCACACAAAGGATGCTGTACATTCACAATGGAGTCAGTTAAAACACAGAGTCAAAAGGCCACCACAATCTCACAATGTGAAAATACATGTAGCACTACAAGGCTACACTTCTAGCATCCTATATCACACAATGTATGGATACTGGATCACAGGCTTCGCTCCAGGCATCCTATATCACACAATGTATGGATACTGGGGCCACAGGGTTAGCTCCTGGCATCCTATATCACACAATCTATGGATACTGGATCACAGGCTTCGCTCCAGGCATCCTATATCACGCAATGTATGGATACTGGGGCCACAGGGTTAGCTTCTGGCATCCTATACCACGCAATGTATGGATACTGGGGCCACAGGCTTCGCTCCTGGCATCCTATATCACACAATCTATGGATACTGGATCGCTCCAGGCATCCTATATCACGCAATGTATGGATACTGGGGCCACGGGGTTAGCTCCTCTGCACCCATGGTCTGCCCCTGGTATCGCACGTGGGGTGGGGGGGTGTTTGGGGGGTCAGAGGTTACACTCCTGCCTCCATGACATTCTCAAGGGGTGGAATAAAAACAGTTTTTAATGGGTCATTATGCGCTTTATGAGACAGACCCTGGTAAAAAGCCGCACACGCGCTGCATGTTAATGTCCGGCTGATTAGCGCTCTTCAGTCTCCCGGCTCCTGATTGGCTGCCGCTGCACAGAGGGTGCGGAGTCCTCGCTCGCCCTCCCTCTCAGAAGGAGGGCCATTGGGGGGTGGAGGGAGAGCGGGGGCGCATCTGCCGACACTCCGAGCCCCTCCGGGAGGGGCCGAAGCGGTGGGATTCGAAGCACTATAGGCAGCTTCGTGCCGGGCAATAATAACCCAGTATTTGTAAAGCGCGAACTAATCAGCCCTAAGGGTCTCAAGGCGCTGGGGGGCATCGGGGAGATTAAGCGAGCAATTGCCCAGAGTCCGAGGGTGCTGGGCTGAGCTGCTGCCGGGAACCCTGAGTTTGTGCTTCTCCAGACCACACACTCTTAAAATATACTGCCTACTAATGTCACCGACATGTAGCGCCTACACCCTGTAATCCTCATTGTCTCATGAAACATTTCCCATAGACCGATGAACACTCGTAGGATTGTCTGTTTTACGTTTGTGTGATGTGAACCGCCCTGACACCCTACACCGATATGCGTAGCGCTAGAAAACAAGTTAAATGCAAGTGAGATGGGGGCTATGGCGACATAAGGGGCATTGGTGGAGCGCGGTACTGAGGGGCTCCATGGAGAAGGAAGTTTGGGGGGGAGGGGGGTGCCAACAAGCATGGTCACGCTTGGCACCGCCAGCGCCGAAGCCGGCCTTACACGTCACACATTAGTACCTGCAGTTTAGCTCCAGGGCAAGTGTTTGTGGCGATAGTAAAGCAGCACCTCTGTTTATATTTGTATATATTTAGGAACTGCATTCCTACCACTGACTGTTTACAAAGTGCCATGGTCGTAGTGCTTAATTTGTCAAACAAAGGCCCTCGTTAGGAGGCCACCACAGCGTGCACCTTCCATCGCCCCTGCCAGCGCTGCCGACGACAGCAGCAACACAACTACAAACCCTCACACTCCCTCGAGAGTGACAATCCGTACTATTCCAGGCCCCAAGCTCGAAGAATGGTCTGATAGTAGGTATTTTCAATTTGTAGGTTGCATTTTTAAACACGGTTGTTGTACTTAACTAAAGAATTGAGCAAACAGCGCCACCGTGTGGTAGACTGCCATAAGTGCTGGTGATGAGAATGAAGTGCTGATGCAGAGCACTAGTAAACACAGGCTCGAATTAAGCACTGGATGGCTGTAGATGTGATCGTGGGGGGCAGAATTCAAGAAGGAACAGGAGGCTGCCTCCTCCAAGGGCCAAAAAACAACCGTGGATGCCACGTCTGCACGGAAAAGCGCCGAGTAACGTGCGCGAGCGCTGTATGGAAAGCTTGCAGCAAAACATAGATCACTAAAGCCAGCACCGCGTGAACCCCGTGTTTGAGGCCAATTCAAAGTATTCCGTCATTCTTGAGAAGTGCTGGTACTCTCCAATGAAGAGTGTTCCGTCGCTCTTGAGAAGTGCAGGTACTCTCCAATTCAAAGTATTCCGTCACTCTTGAGAAGTGCTGGTACTCTCCAATTCAAAGTATTCCGTCACTCTTGAGAAGTGCTGGTACTCTCCATTCAAAGTATTCCGTCGCTCTTGAGAAGTGCTGGTACTCTCCAATTCAAAGTATTCCGTCACTCTTGAGAAGTGCTGGTACTCTCCAATGAAGAGTGTTCCGTCGCTCTTGAGAAGTGCAGGTACTCTCCAATTCAAAGTATTCCGTCACTCTTGAGAAGTGCTGGTACTCTCCAATTCAAAGTATTCCGTCACTCTTGAGAAGTGCTGGTACTCTCCATTCAAAGTATTCCGTCGCTCTTGAGAAGTGCTGGTACTCTCCAAATCAAAGTATTCCGTCACTCTTGAGAAGTGCTGGTACTCTCCAATTCAAAGTATTCCGTCGCTCTTGAGAAGTGCTGGTACTCTCCAATTCAAAGTATTCCGTCACTCTTGAGAAGTGCTGGTACTCTCCAATTCAAAGTATTCCGTCACTCTTGAGAAGTGCAGGTACTCTCCATTCAAAGTATTCCGTCGCTCTTGAGAAGTGCAGGTACTCTCCAATTCAACGGGTTCCGTCACTCTTGAGAAGTGCTGGTACTCTCCAATGAAGAGTGTTCCGTCGCTCTTGAGAAGTGCAGGTACTCTCCAATTCAAAGTATTCTGTCACTCTTGAGAAGTGCTGGTACTCTCCAATTCAAAGTATTCCGTCACTCTTGAGAAGTGCTGGTACTCTCCAATTCAAAGTATTCCGTCACTCTTGAGAAGTGCTGGTACTCTCCATTCAAAGTATTCCGTCGCTCTTGAGAAGTGCTGGTACTCTCCAATTCAAAGTATTACGTCACTCTTGAGAAGTGCTGGTACTCTCCAATTCAAAGTATTCCGTCGCTCTTGAGAAGTGCTGGTACTCTCCAATTCAAAGTATTCCGTCACTCTTGAGAAGTGCTGGTACTCTCCAATTCAAAGTATTCCGTCACTCTTGAGAAGTGCAGGTACTCTCCATTCAAAGTATTCCGTCGCTCTTGAGAAGTGCAGGTACTCTCCATTCAAAGTATTCCGTCACTCTTGAGAAGTGCTGGTACTCTCCAATTCAAAGTATTACGTCACTCTTGAGAAGTGCTGGTACTCTCCAATTCAAAGTATTCCGTCACTCTTGAGAAGTGCTGGTACTCTCCAATTCAAAGTATTCCGTCACTCTTGAGAAGTGCCGGTACTCTCCAATTCAAAGTATTCTGTCACTCTTGAGAAGTGCGGGTACTCTCCAATGAAGAGTGTTCCGTCACTCTTGAGAAGTGCCGGTACTCTCCCATTGAAAGTATTCCGTCACTCTTGAGAAGTGCCGGTACTCTCCCATTGAAAGTATTACGTCACTCTTGAGAAGTGCTGGCACTCTCCCATTGAAAGTATTCCGTCACTCTTGAGAAGTGCAGGTACTCTCCCATTGAAAGTATTACGTCACTCTTGACAAGTGCTGGCACTCTCCCATTGAAAGTATTCCATCACTCTTGAGAAGTGCAGGTACTCTCCAGTTCAAAGTATTCCGTCACTCTTGAGAAGTGCCGGTACTCTCCAATAAAAAGTGTTCCGTCACTCTTGAGAAGTGCAGGTACTCTCCAGTTCAAAGTATTCCGTCACTCTTGAGAAGTGCAGGTACTCTCCAATGTAAAGTGTTCCGTCACTCTTGAGAAGTGCAGGTACTCTCCAGTTCAAAGTATTCCGTCACTCTTGAGAAGTGCAGGTACTCTCCAACTCAAAGTGTTCCGTTACACTTGAGAAGTGCAGGTACTCTCCAATGAAGAGTGTTCCGTCACTCTTGAGAAGTGCAGGTACTCTCCAGTTCAAAGTATTCTGTCACTCTTGAGAAGTGCAGGTACTCTCCAATTCAAAGTATTTCGTCACTCTTGAGAAGTGCAGGTACTCTCCAATTCAAAGTGTTCGGTCACTCTTGAGAAGTGCAGGTACTCTCCAATTCAAAGTATTCCGTCACTCATGAGAAGTGCAGGTACTCTCCAATTCAACGGGTTCCGTCACTCTTGAGAAGTGCAGGTACTCTCCAATGAAGAGTGTTCCGTCACTCTTGAGAAGTGCAGGTACTCTCCAGTTCAAAGTATTCCGTCACTCTTGAGAAGTGCAGGTACTCTCCAATTCAAAGTATTTCGTCACTCTTGAGAAGTGCAGGTACTCTCCAATTCAAAGTGTTCGGTCACTCTTGAGAAGTGCAGGTACTCTCCAGTTCAAAGTATTCCGTCAATCATGAGAAGTGCAGGTACTCTCCAATTCAACGGGTTCCGTCACTCTTGAGAAGTGCAGGTACTCTCCAATGAAGAGTGTTCCGTCACTCTTGAGAAGTGCAGGTACTCTCCAGTTCAAAGTATTCCGTCACTCATGAGATGTGCAGGTAATCTCCAATGAAGAGTGTTCCGTCACTCTTGAGAAGTGCAGGTACTCTCCAGTTCAAAGTATTCCGTCACTCTTGAGAAGTGCAGGTACTCTCCAATTCAAAGTATTCCGTCACTCTTGAGAAGTGCAGGTACTCTCCAATTCAAAGTGTTTCGTCACACTTGAGAAGTGCAGGTACTCTCCAATGAAGAGTGTTCCGTCACTCTTGAGAAGTTCAGGTACTCTCCCGTTCAAAGTATTCAGTCACTCTTGAGAAGTGCAGGTACTCTCCAATTCAAAGTGTTTCGTCAGACTTGAGAAGTGCAGGTACTCTCCAATTCAAAGTATTCCGTCACTCATGAGAAGTGCAGGTACTCTCCAATTCAAAGTATTTTGTCACTCTTGAGAAGTGCAGGTACTCTCCAATTCAAAGTGTTCGGTCACTCTTGAGAAGTGCAGGTACTCTCCAATTCACTTTGAGGAATACGCCAGGGATTCAACCCCTAATAAATTTACAAACCGGATCAAATGTTGAAAATTACTGTGTATATAATGAGGAAGCTTACAGAACACATAACATTGTAAATAGCCTTGAAAAAGCCCTGGCGCAATTCGCCACAGGGGCGAAACACGTGTCGGCTGTCTACGTTTTTATCCACACAAATAAAGAGCTATTTTTCTATAAAGCACGGACTCTTTTGATTCTATTCATACAAAAAAGGATTGAGCCTAAGGACACCAAGATGTAACGTCTAACACACTCATCATCCCTTTCAAATGCTCTCCAATTCAAAGTATTCCGTCACTCATGAGAAGTGCAGGTACTCTCCAATTCAACGGGTTCCGTCACTCTTGAGAAGTGCAGGTACTCTCCAATTCAAAGTATTCCGTAACTCATGAGAAGTGCAGGTAATCTCCAATGAAGAGTGTTCCGTCACTCTTGAGAAGTGCAGGTACTCTCCAATGAAGAGTGTTCCGTCACTCTTAAGAAGTGCAGGTACTCTCCAATGAAGAGTGTTCCGTCACTCATGAGAAGTGCAGGTAATCTCCAATGAAGAGTGTTCCGTCACTCTTGAGAAGTGCAGGTACTCTCCAATGAAGAGTGTTCCGTCACTCTTGAGAAGTGCAGGTACTCTCCAATTCAAAGTATTCCGTCACTCATGAGAAGTGCAGGTATTCTCCAATTCAAAGTATTTTGTCACTCTTGAGAAGTGCTGGTACTCTCCAATGAAGAGTGTTCCGTCACTCTTGAGACGTGCAGGTACTCTCCAATGAAGAGTGTTCCGTCACTCTTGAGAAGTGCAGGTACTCTCCAATTCAAAGTGTTTGGCCACTCTTGAGAAGTGCTGGTACTCTCCAATGAAGAGTGTTCCGTCACTCATGAGAAGTGCAGGTACTCTCCAATGCAAAGGGTTCCGTCACTCTTGAGAAGTGCAGGTACTCTCCAATGAAGAGTGTTCCGTCACTCTTGAGAAGTGCAGGTACTCTCCAATGAAGAGTGTTCCGTCACTCTTGAGAAGTGCAGGTACTCTCCAGTTCAAAGTATTCGGTCACTCTTGAGAAGTGCTGGTACTCTCCAATTCAAAGTATTCCGTCACTCTTGAGAAGTGCTGGTACTCTCCAATTCAAAGTGTTTGGCCACTCTTGAGAAGTGCTGGTACTCTCCAATGAAGAGTGTTCCGTCACTCATGAGAAGTTCAGGTACTCTCCAATGCAAAGGGTTCCGTCACTCTTGAGAAGTGCAGGTACTCTCCAATGAAGAGTGTTCTGTCACTCTTGCGAAGTGCAGGTACTCTCCAATGAAGAGTGTTCCGTCACTCATGAGAAGTGCAGGTACTCTCCAATGAAGAGTGTTCCGTCACTCTTGAGAAGTGCAGGTACTCTCCAATGAAGAGTGTTCCGTCACTCTTGAGAAGTGCAGGTACTCTCCAATTCAAAGTGTTTGGCCACTCTTGAGAAGTGCTGGTACTCTCCAATGAAGAGTGTTCCGTCACTCATGAGAAGTGCAGGTACTCTCCAATGCAAAGGGTTCCGTCACTCTTGAGAAGTGCAGGTACTCTCCAATGAAGAGTGTTCCGTCACTCTTGAGAAGTGCAGGTACTCTCCAATGAAGAGTGTTCCGTCACTCTTGAGAAGTGCAGGTACTCTCCAGTTCAAAGTATTCGGTCACTCTTGAGAAGTGCTGGTACTCTCCAATTCAAAGTATTCCGTCACTCTTGAGAAGTGCTGGTACTCTCCAATTCAAAGTGTTTGGCCACTCTTGAGAAGTGCTGGTACTCTCCAATGAAGAGTGCTCTGTCACTCATGAGAAGTGCAGGTACTCTCCAATGCAAAGGGTTCCGTCACTCTTGAGAAGTGCAGGTACTCTCCAATGAAGAGTGTTCCGTCACTCTTGAGAAGTGCAGGTACTCTCCAATGAAGAGTGTTCCGTCACTCTTGAGAAGTTCAGGTACTCTCCAGTTCAAAGTATTCAGTCACTCTTGAGAAGTGCAGGTACTCTCCAATTCAAAGTGTTTCGTCACACTTGAGAAGTGCAGGTACTCTCCAATTCAAAGTATTCCGTCACTCATGAGAAGTGCAGGTACTCTCCAATTCAAAGTATTTCGTCACTCTTGAGAAGTGCAGGTACTCTCCAATTCAAAGTGTTCGGTCACTCTTGAGAAGTGCAGGTACTCTCCAATTCACTTTGAGGAATACGCCAGGGATTCAACCCCTAATAAATTTACAAACCGGATCAAATGTTGAAAATTACTGTGTATATAATGAGGAAGCTTACAGAACACATAACATTGTAAATAGCCTTGAAAAAGCCCTGGCGCAATTCGCCACAGGGGCGAAACACGTGTCGGCTGTCTACGTTTTTATCCACACAAATAAAGAGCTATTTTTCTATAAAGCACGGACTCTTTTGATTCTATTCATACAAAAAAGGATTGAGCCTAAGGACACCAAGATGTAACGTCTAACACACTCATCATCCCTTTCAAATACTCTACAATTCAAAGTATTCCGTCACTCATGAGAAGTGCAGGTACTCTCCAATTCAACGGGTTCCGTCATTTTTGAGAAGTGCAGGTACTCTCCAATTCAAAGTATTCCGTAACTCATGAGAAGTGCAGGTAATCTCCAATGAAGAGTGTTCCGTCACTCTTGAGAAGTGCAGGTACTCTCCAATGAAGAGTGTTCCGTCACTCTTGAGAAGTGCAGGTACTCTCCAATGAAGAGTGTTCCATCACTCATGAGAAGTGCAGGTAATCTCCAATGAAGAGTGTTCCGTCACTCTTGAGAAGTGCAGGTACTCTCCAATGAAGAGTGTTCCGTCACTCTTGAGAAGTGCAGGTACTCTCCAATTCAAAGTATTCCGTCACTCATGAGAAGTGCAGGTATTCTCCAATTCAAAGTATTTTGTCACTCTTGAGAAGTGCTGGTACTCTCCAATGAAGAGTGTTCCATCACTCTTGAGAAGTGCAGGTACTCTCCAATGAAGAGTGTTCCGTCACTCTTGAGAAGTGCAGGTACTCTCCAATTCAAAGTGTTTGGCCACTCTTGAGAAGTGCTGGTACTCTCCAATGAAGTGTGTTCCGTCACTCATGAGAAGTGCAGGTACTCTCCAATGCAAAGGGTTCCGTCACTCTTGAGAAGTGCAGGTACTCTCCAATGAAGAGTGTTCCGTCACTCTTGAGAAGTGCAGGTACTCTCCAGTTCAAAGTATTCGGTCACTCTTGAGAAGTGCTGGTACTCTCCAATTCAAAGTATTCCGTCACTCTTGAGAAGTGCTGGTACTCTCCAATTCAAAGTGTTTGGCCACTCTTGAGAAGTGCTGGTACTCTCCAATGAAGAGTGTTCCGTCACTCATGAGAAGTGCAGGTACTCTCCAATGCAAAGGGTTCCGTCACTCTTGAGAAGTGCAGGTACTCTCCAATGAAGAGTGTTCCGTCACTCTTGAGAAGTGCAGGTACTCTCCAATTCAAAGTATTCCGTCACTCATGAGAAGTGCAGGTATTCTCCAATTCAAAGTATTTTGTCACTCTTGAGAAGTGCTGGTACTCTCCAATGAAGAGTGTTCCGTCACTCTTGAGAAGTGCAGGTACTCTCCAATGAAGAGTGTTCCGTCACTCTTGAGAAGTGCAGGTACTCTCCAATTCAAAGTGTTTGGCCACTCTTGAGAAGTGCTGGTACTCTCCAATGAAGAGTGTTCCGTCACTCATGAGAAGTGCAGGTACTCTCCAATGCAAAGGGTTCCGTCACTCTTGAGAAGTGCAGGTACTCTCCAATGAAGAGTGTTCCGTCACTCTTGAGAAGTGCAGGTACTCTCCAGTTCAAAGTATTCGGTCACTCTTGAGAAGTGCTGGTACTCTCCAATTCAAAGTATTCCGTCACTCTTGAGAAGTGCTGGTACTCTCCAATTCAAAGTGTTTGGCCACTCTTGAGAAGTGCTGGTACTCTCCAATGAAGAGTGTTCCGTCACTCATGAGAAGTGCAGGTACTCTCCAATGCAAAGGGTTCCGTCACTCTTGAGAAGTGCAGGTACTCTCCAATGAAGAGTGTTCCGTCACTCTTGCGAAGTGCAGGTACTCTCCAATGAAGAGTGTTCCGTCACTCATGAGAAGTGCAGGTACTCTCCAATGAAGAGTGTTCCGTCACTCTTGAGAAGTGCAGGTACTCTCCAATGAAGAGTGTTCCGTCACTCTTGAGAAGTGCAGGTACTCTCCAATTCAAAGTGTTTGGCCACTCTTGAGAAGTGCTGGTACTCTCCAATGAAGAGTGTTCCGTCACTCATGAGAAGTGCAGGTACTCTCCAATGCAAAGGGTTCCGTCACTCTTGAGAAGTGCAGGTACTCTCCAATGAAGAGTGTTCCGTCACTCTTGAGAAGTGCAGGTACTCTCCAATGAAGAGTGTTCCGTCACTCTTGAGAAGTGCAGGTACTCTCCAGTTCAAAGTATTCGGTCACTCTTGAGAAGTGCTGGTACTCTCCAATTCAAAGTATTCCGTCACTCTTGAGAAGTGCTGGTACTCTCCAATTCAAAGTGTTTGGCCACTCTTGAGAAGTGCTGGTACTCTCCAATGAAGAGTGTTCCGTCACTCATGAGAAGTGCAGGTACTCTCCAATGCAAAGGGTTCCGTCACTCTTGAGAAGTGCAGGTACTCTCCAATGAAGAGTGTTCTGTCACTCTTGAGAAGTGCAGGTACTCTCCAATGAAGAGTGTTCCGTCACTCATGAGAAGTGCAGGTACTCTCCAATGCAAAGGGTTCCGTCACTCTTGAGAAGTGCCGGTACTCAGTGCCCGTCCTTTAAAGCCCTGGGGATAGCCAACCCAGGTCAGATACCCTGGAACCTACGTCACGTAGTCGACAAGTCTTTCATCACTACAGATTGCATCTTTATTCTGGATGAAAAATCTTATATTAAAAGAAACACACGGGCTACCAATGGGGAGAGAGGGGGGTTACTGGTGTAACATTCGAGTCACAAAGACGCCCTCTGGAGTAACGTAAAGATGCGTCTAAGCAGTTTAGATGTACACCAGCCGTCGGGTCCACAAAGACACCTTCTGGAGTGAAATAAAGGTACCATTTCGGAATCGAGATTTACACCAGCCGTTTTTCAACATTCTCACAAGGGGGGACCCAGGGAGAGCCAGGCGCGAGCTGGTCTTTCCCTGGGTGCGTTCGCGCGAGAATCAGGTAAGCAGGTGGGGTTGATTGGGGGGAGGTATTAAAGGGAAGTCAGGCTGGCGGTTGGGCACGGCGTTAGCGGGAGGCAAGGGAAGGGAGGTTCTTTTTGCCCTGCTAGCTTACTGGTATCTGTCAGGGGGCCATGGAGGAGGCGGCGGAGGTCGGGCGGGCTGTCCAGACGCTTTGCGCCGCCGGGCGCGAAGACCTCAGGCAGCCTGGGAGTGCCGGCGGTAGGCGTGGGTTGGTTTGGCCCGCCCCCCCCTCGCAAGGCTGCTGAGGGCGGGCCGCGGGCGGCGTCTGCTGGTGTCACCTGACACGGACGACGATGACGACGGAGAGGCCGCCATGCCGGCGGCTTTGCAGATGCCGGCCCAGGTTCCCGCAGACTCGGGGCCCCCGTCGGTGACCCGGGCGCCCACCAGCAGGTATGCCTTTGCCTTTGGGAGGTGCTGTATTGTGTGGGGCGCCCGGGGGGGAGGCGGGGGCGCTCTGTGGGCCGGCAGGCCCCGCGTTTGGTTGGGTCATCTCCTGGCAAGACCAGGAAGTCTTATGTTGTTTATGGGGCTCAGCGAGGGCGGAGCTTCGACCCTAAGTGCCTCACCAGGGCACATGTTCCTGCTCCTTTTACCGGGGGCCCCTTACCCTTCAGTGCCTGGTTTGGCAGGCGGGGCTTCGCCCTATTTGGGTGAATGGGCAGCGCTACCTGCTGTCTCGCGCCACCCCTGTGCTTGGGCCAAGCTCTCCAACATTTACCCAGCAATTTGGCTCAGGGCTGCCCAGAATTGCCCCCCCCCCCCCTGCTGCACTGCCCATTTTTCCCCCCCGGACCCCCCCCCCCGGCCACTGCCTTTTCCCACCTTGGTGATGTGCCCCCCCCCCCCCCTCTCGGCCCCCAGCCCATGGTTTCTGGTTCTGCTGCCCCCCTTGCTTCCCACCAGCCTCAGGCCTATGGTGGGCGTCCCCTGTCACCTGCCAGGTGCTGTTCCCGGCTCCTCGGGGGAAGCCTGCTGCTTCCCAGGGTGGTTTGGCGACCGGGTTGGGTGGTGCCTCTGGGTTGGCGCCGGTTGCTGGGTCCTTGAGGGGTGTTTTCCCTTGCCTCTGTGGGGGGGGGGGGGGGGGGGGGGGGGTAGTTTTTGCGGATTCTTCACAGTCTGGTTTGAGCGGCCGCAGTTTTCGAGTTGTTCCTCCGGCTGAGCGGCTGATGACTGGTTCTCGGGCTTGGGAGCTGTCCCTACGGCTGTTTCCAGTGGTGGGATCACGGGAGAGTGATCTGGAGCGGATCTCTCTTCTGGAAGTTTTTGCGCGCGCTGAGCTTTCATGATGTTGACTGGCAGTTTTCTGATGGGGGAATTGGTGATGGGGCGCTGCCAAGTGGCAGTGCAAAAGTTTCATTTTCTGGGAAGCTTTCTAGTTGGATGTACAAGATGATGACTTGGAAGGAGGGGAGTTTGAGGGATAAGGGGATTGGGCTTTTGGCAGCACGGGCCCAGAGGGATGGGCTGGGGCAACCCCCTGTTTCTCGTATTTTTGCAGGAGTCATGTGCGGACCACGCGGCGGTACGTGAGACAGGGGGAGTAGGCTAGCTCAAATGGATCAGGTGGATGTTCAGCAGAAGTCGGCACAGTTGGTGGGCCGTGTGGAAACCTAGGGAGAGTCTCCCTGTTAAGAGTACCAGATCAATCGGTACAGGGGATGGGGTTATTGGTGAGCGAGTCGCTCTGGCACTGAGGCTTGAGCGGCCTGTGAGTTTTTGAATGTTTCTGATGTGCAACCTACAAGGGATGTTTCTACAGTTGGGGATTGGGTGGCTGCTAAAAAAAAAAAAAAAAACCTGTCACGCAGCGGTATTTGCGGGGACTAGACCTTCTACAGGGGATCATGTTGATTTTCAGAAGCAGTCGGCACAGTTGCCAAGAGGTAAGGATGGATGATGGGCTGTGTGGAATCAAGGGAGAGTCTCCCTGTTAAGAGTATAAGATTAATTGGTGCGGGGGATGGGATTGTTGGTGAGCGAGTCGCTCTGACACTGAGGCTTGAGCGGCCCGTGGGTTTGAATGTTTCTACTATGCAACCTACGGGGGGAAGTTTTCTACAGTTGGGGATGGTGTGGCTGTTCCAAACATGGTTACGGAGGATAGTATCCTGCCAAAACGATTGCCATGAGTGTGCGCAGTGTGGGGGGGGGGGCGGCATGCTCTCACACAGTGTTTTCACGGACAGCGGGTTGGAGGCCAGGGGAGGGGTTCAGGGGGTAGGTGACAACCTCCGCACTTTGTACATGAGGGCTCCTACTCCTATTAAGCAGCACATTCTGATTTTGTGGTTGGTGGACTATCCTGACTTTGAGGCTGCTGCGACTTTGTTCTTGGGGTTTTTTTCAGGGTTGGGTTTCAGATTGGTTATCAGGGTCCCCGGGTGGGTTGGTGGTCTGACAATCTGAGGTCTGCGAGGGAGTGGTCTCAGGTTTGTGCAGAAGAAGTTGGATGCTGAGGGATCGGTTTGCTGGTCCTTTTTCTGAGTTGTCCTCTCCCTGATTGGATCGTCTCTCCACTGGGGGGTGGTCCCAAAAAGGCGATGGGGGAGTTTTCGCCTCATCCATAATCGGTCCTGGCCTGAGGGTGCATCCGTCACCGATTTCATTGACCCAGCTGCCTCAACCGTGCCATATGCTTCAGTGGATGACGCCTTACGGCTCGTTCGCTGGGCAGGCGTTGGGGGTTTCTTGCTGGCAAAGAGTGACATTCAGTCGGCTTTCCGGCTCCTTCCTATCCATCAGTGGGTTTTTTGGGTCTCTTGGGCATGCATTTTGGGGGATGTTTTTTATGTTAATAAAGTACTACCCATGGGCTGCTCGGTGTCATGTTCCCTCTTTGAGACCCTCAGTACCTTTCTGCAGTGCGCTTCAATTTTGTCAGCGGCCTCGTCCTGGTCTGCCATTACCTTGATTACTTTCTTTTCAGGGGTGGGGGTCAGTCCGGGCAGTATCAGGCGGCTTTGGTAATCTTTCAGGCTATGACCAGGGATTTGGGCTTTCCTCTGGCGCCGGTTACGGCCGAAGGCCCCTGTACATCACTGACTTTCTTCGGGATTGAGATTGATACCGCGACTATGATGACGCGCTTGCCTGCTGCTACCGTGCGAGAGATGACTGATTTAATACGCTTGGTGTTGGGAGTCCACAAAGTGGGGCTGCGGAAAGTCCAGAAACTTTTGGGGTGCCTCAATTTTGCTTGTCGGGTTGTTCGGGCGGGTAGGGCGTTTTTTGTCGACGTCTGGGCCTCTCGATGTCCGGCGCCGGCATTCCTCATCATTCGTGTGCGCCTTACAACTGCTGTCCGTGCTGATTTGAATATCTGGTTGCGTTTCCTGCAAGATTTCAATGGCGTGTCCTTGTTTTTTGCGGATGAGGACATGGTGTGGCAGGTGCAGCTTTTCACGGATGCATCAGGAGCTCGCGGCTTCGGCATATTGGGAAGGTCGTTGGTGCGCGGCTGGCTGGCCAGTGCGTGGGAAAGAACAAGGTCGCAGCATTGCGTTTTTGGAACTCTTCCCGTTGTTGGTTGCTCTGTGTATCTGGGGGGAGGAATTTCAGATTCGCTCCGTATTGTTTCATGTGGCCAATATGGCAGTAGTTGACCTTGTTAACAAACAAAGGGCCCGCGATTTGCGGGTACTAAAGCTCCTGCGCGCCTTCATGTTGCGGTGTTTATAAACTGAATATTGTCTTTAAAGCTCGGCATGCTCCTGGAGCCATTATTTGTATCGCTGATTCTTTATCTCGCTTTCAAGGGTCCGTATTCCGCAAATGGGCTCCTGGGGCGGACCTGGAACTAACGGCAATCCCGCGGTACGTATGGGACTTTGGGGATTGAGGGTCCACCATTTGGTCGCACATTCCGTAGCTGCCTCTGCACAGCGGAGTTCTTTGAAGGCCTGGCATGAGTTTTTTGCAGTTTGGTGGAGATGGCAGGTCCGGTCAGGGCTGGGTTATCTTATGAACACTTTTTATTGCAGTTTGTTTTACATTTAGAGGACAAAGGCCTCTCCCTCACGATCATTTCGGGCAAGTTGGCCGGGGTGTCTTTTTATGGTCAGCTTTGGTGGGGGAGGGATCCGGTTAGGGGGGGTGTTGTTTCGTAAAGTTCTGAAAGGGTGGGTAGGCTCCGGGCTGGTGGTTAGAAGCTACGGCAGCCGGTGGCCTTTGATTTGCTTCAGTTGCTTTTATCGCACTTGGAGGTGTGCTGCTATGATGCTTTGGAGTGCCACAAAATTTCGTTTGTGCTTTGTGTGGTTATTCTTTGGGGCATTTCGGGCCTCTGAACTGCTGGGTTTGAGGGGTTGAGTGGGAAGGATCAGCGGCGAGGTGGTGGGGGAACATGTCAGGGTACGCCTGTGGCTGAGGATGTCCAACACTGATCAGATGGGGAGGGGTAGGTGGGTGTTTCTGGGTAGCAGCGGTGTGTATGCATGCTGCCCTGTGGGGGAATGGGAGGTTTTTTGTGTCTTCTCCTCATTGTATCTCGGGGACAAATTTTTGTCATGATGATGGCAGTCCCATCCTTGTTTCTCAGTTGTTAGCTGTCCTCCGCAAGGTTTTGTTGGGCCTGGGACGGGATCCTTCTCAGTTCGGCACCCATTCCTTCAGGATTGGCGCAGCGACCGAGGCCGCCAGGTTGGGGTGGGATTGGTCTCAAATTCGTCGTTTTGGGCGTTGGCGTTCTAGATGTTGTAGAAGTATGTGAGAAAGTAGTCCGCCTTTGCTTTGCCGGACATCTCTTTTTCTCCTAGGTCTTTGGCCCCCAGTCGCTGGATACAAAAGGAGGGTGTGGATCCTGGGACACTCTTTTGTTAAACGGGCTGCTGTAGTCGCTGCGTGTCAGCTTTGTGGGAGATCTCTTGGTTTCAGCAGTCTGACACATGAAGTCTCCTGGCATGGCGCAGGGGGCATGCGTTGGGGCGGTATTTTTTCCTGCCTTGGCTTCTATGGTTTCAAAGGGTTTGGGGGGCCCTTCGGATCTACTGGTGCTGCATCTTGGTGAACACGACTTAGTTTCTCTATCAGGTTTGACTTTGCTAAAGTTAATGTAACATGATCTCGAAGTCATCAAGAGCACATGGGTGAGCACCATGGTGATATGGACGGAGTTCGTGCTTCGATTGCAATGGACTGGGGCAAGGAGCTATTCCGCCATGGAGAAGGCAGGACGCAAAGTGAAGAGAACAATAAGACGTTTTGTAATCATTTATGTATATACAGTTTGGCTCATCATAATTGGAAAGTTTCAGAGAAGCATTTATTCTGTGAGGACGGGGTCCGTCTATCTACATTAGGCAGTTCTTTTTCCTTCTGGAGCTCAGAGATGTAATTGCCACAGTTCTTCAGGTGCAGTTGTGGGGTGCTCCTTCCCTTCCTTCTTTGGGTGGGGCAGGAAAACGCTAAAGGTTTTCCTGGGTGGCGGTTTTTGCTAGTGGGGTGGGCAGCCTGGAGCGGGTTGGCCATCCTGAAGGGTAGCTCGTTGGGTAATCCTGGGGGTATTAGTCAAGAGTTAGTTTCGGGTTCTGTTAGGTAGGGAGTTTAGGCATAATGTGTAGATTGGAATTTTATGATATAAATAAATAATGAATGTGTTCAAGAAATGTATTATGCACCTGTCCTAAAATAAAGTGGCCTTTCTTGCTCCTTGAAGAAGTGTGGACAGTGATTTCTTGCGCGAGGGGGGACCCAGGGAGAGCCAGGCGCGAGCTGGTCTTTCCCTGGGTGCGTTCGCGCGAGAATCAGGTAAGCAGGTGGGGTTGATTGGGGGGAGGTATTAAAGGGAAGTCAGGCTGGCGGTTGGGCACGGCGTTAGCGGGAGGCAAGGGAAGGGAGGTTCTTTTTGCCCCACCCACCCTCCCTTTATTCCTTAGTTAGGTTTTACTTGGCGGTGCTCTAGGCGCTGCTCTGGTCTTCGGGCCTTGCCACTTTTAGGACAGGTGTCTTTGTTCTTTTAGGAGGCGGTTTTTGCTAGTGGGGTGGGCAGCCTGGAGCGGGTTGGCCATCCTGAAGGGTAGCTCGTTGGGTAATCCTGGGGGTATTAGTCAAGAGTTAGTTTCGGGTTCTGTTAGGTAGGGAGTTTAGGCATAATGTGTAGATTGGAATTTTATGATATAAATAAATAATGAATGTGTTCAAGAAATGTATTATGCACCTGTCCTAAAATAAAGTGGCCTTTCTTGCTCCTTGAAGAAGTGTGGACAGTGATTTCTTGCGCGAAGACATCCACGGGAGTAAAAAGTAAGGGTGATACATTAACATCTTAGATTTTCAGCAGGTGCCCTACGCCATGTTTGCAACACCACAGGAGTGAAGTAAGGCGTGCTCGTTACGCGTCTTACTTTACGCCAGGTTTTGTTTACTTTATCAAAGGCCTTGTGTGGAACGGATGAAGGGAGGCGCGAGCGTTGCTGGAGTCCCACCGGCCTCTTCACACCATTGGGGAAAGGTTTCTCATTGGCGCGAGTGAGGCGGGGCCATGGAGCTGCAACTCGGGTTTACGCCCTCACAGGCACTTTACTGAACACATACAAATGATACTCCTCATGCACTTTACCTGGCTGGATGTGCGGCCTCGTGCTTCGACTCGACCTGAATTAGCAATGATGGAGCGCTCCGAGGCGACGACGAGAGGTCTGCAGCGCTTTCTACGAACAAGAAAAAATAAACAAAACTATGACAGCTGTTGGAACAAAATGAAAAGGTGCTTTTACAGAACTGCTACATTCAAACTAAATGTACTAATGAAACAAATGAATGCAAATAAATGTCACAATGACGAGACACAAGGAGGGGAGAAACCTGCTCTGGGTGTTTGACATCTCTGAGACGGATGCCAGCCCGCCGGCTGCCAAACCGGACTCCAAGGAGCGCTGCCGCCATCTTCAGGTATCACGTAGTATTGCACTAAACGATGACGCATGGGTCCTATTTTGAAAAGTTACTAATCTAGAAATGTTCACAAGCGCTGCGCCTAGTTTTGAGATGCCTTCGGAGCGCTTTAGACAAGGAACCAAAACACAGTTCAAGGAAGGAGGTGGCGGAATTACAGTTCCATAGGGTATGCGAGAAACCGGGTCAGGTGCTCCTCACTCCAGAACAGAAGCACACTAGCTCCCCCCCTTGTCTCGGCTCTTACACAATTCTGTCCCGTCCTAGTCGAAGCCTCGGCCGTAACCTATATTTGAAAATATTTTCCTTGTTATGATGGTTCATGCAAACAGACTTCCTTACAGTGTCATTGTAGAAGACATAAAGGCCTCCTCCAGAGACTGCCTCAAACTTCAACACTCCGTCAGCAACTGAGTCCGCGCACAAGGAGTGCAGAAACGTTACAGCTCACGAGAGCCTTTTCACTGAGCACATTAATCGCAAACAGGCCTTTTCGTGTTTCTTCCATCATAAAAAAGTGATGAGTGTAAGCAGCACAAATAACAACTAGGGCGCACTGCAGGGGTGTAGAGGGACAAATGCACCTTTCAAGCAGTGTACCTGGCATGAATAACCTAAACCCCCACTTTTACAGGAACTACTTGGCCAGGGCTCATAAAAGGGCCTGCAACAGTCTCCCCCCACAGCCCAGGCTCACAGGTCCTCAGCACTGCAGAGGGAGGCAGGCTGATGTTGTTAAAAGTGGAAGGAAGATGGGAACAGAGCGTCAAATAACCAGAACAATAAATACATCAAATATTAAGTATCCTTGGGTGTGTTTATGTTTTGATGGAGCACGACAACACGCTACTTACCCAAAACACACTATATTTAAGAATAAGAAAACAGCATTACAGATGTGTGTTCCACATGGTGAGATCGGCGCAGTGCTCATGAAAGCGAGATCACAACAAAAGAATGCACAACACATATTGCACCAATACGAACGTGTAAACTGGTAGGTTCAAAGATATCAGAAGGGGGCATTTATCAGCGCCTTATTTTGCCCAGTAGCAGCCAATCTGTATCAGGCTCACACTTTAGTTCATTATTGACGTTTCGACCCATATTTGCTTGGGAACCAGGCTTCCTCAGGACACTAATGCAGGGATACACCCCCAAAAACAACTTGATGGTGAGCGGGGGTGCTAGTATAGCGCCTCGGTCCTGGTAGGTATGAAGAGCAGAAACCATCCGCGGTGCTGCTGTTCAGGTCGATAGACCACGAATACACGCGGTGCTCAAAAGTGTCATGAATGTAGCTTGCAGTGGACGGGCTCTGTTCTGCACACCTACCAGGATGTTGACAAAGAAATTAATTCCATAAACACCACCGCCTTCAGAGTTAGTGTCTGCGTAAGACAGAGAGTGAAAAAGTGAAAGTGCGTGTGCGAAATAGGAGCGGAGAAACAGAAAGATACGAGCAAGGGACGGTCAGTGTATGGGAGGAAGGGTGCGAGAAGGGAAAAGAAGGGGAGTTTGTGAGAGAAAGCACGATTCGAAGGATGGAATGGAATGTGTGTGTGTTTGTGAGAGGGCATTTTCACCGAGAGGTGTGGGTGTGAGTGAAAATGGGATGGTCGAATGAGGGTGTGGGACAGAAAAGAGGGTCTTTGAGAGAACGGTGGGAGCAGAGGATGCGGAGAGCAGATCACCTTAGCGAGAATGAGCTCAGAACTCACCTATTCACTCACCCATCCATCCATCTAAGCTTTCCTCTCTCTGTGAGGGAGGCCCCTGCTCAGAGACCCGCCCAGACTCTAGATTTTAATCAAGCCTCAACTCTGCATGTTTCTGAGCATTGGAATCATCTATGACACATATGATGGAGAACAATCCGTCACACCAGACTCCAAACTAAAAGCAGGTTGGGTTGGGGGTGAATAATTCGCTCTTCAGACTCACTCCACAAGGGGAAGGAAGGCCTTAGCCTCGTCCGGTTCACTCCCGAAAGGCAGGTCGGGTTGGCACAGCATCAGTCGCCCGTCAGACCCCCCTCTGGAGGGGTCTCTGGCGGTGTGCGCACACTGCACCAGCACTGCGCTGCGAGGGACCTCGGCTGGCGCGGCCCCCCCCCCCCCCCCCCCCCCCCCCCCGGCTCCCTGGTGCAGTGCTGCAGTGTGCTGCTGCAGTGCAGTGTGCGGCCCGGTCACCAGGGCTACGGACTCCCGCCAAAGAGAGTGAGAAACAACCCCACCGGCTGACCTTTCACCCCACCGCCACTTCAGCCCCCTCAGTGCCAAAGAGGGACCCTCCCACTGCCCCCTCCCGGGTGGGCACTGCCCGGGGCTGGCACTCGCCTCTCTGCTGGAGTCCCTGCGTCCAGTGCCTCCTCCGCTCTCCTCCTCTCGGTTCCTTTTGCTCCTTTTCTCTCACTTTCTGCGGCTGCGGCCGGAGTGCTGACGCGAGGGGGCTCTGGAGGCTGCTGGAGTCAGCAAACCGGGCCGGCCTGCGGGGAGGAGGGGGGGCGAGAAAGAGAGAGAAGAGGAGAGAGAGAGAGAAAGAGAGAGAGAGGGAGGGAGAGAGAGAGAGAAAGAGAGGGAGAGAGGGAGAGAGAGGGAGAGAGAGAGAGAGAGGAGGGAGAGAGAGAGAGAGAGAAAGAGGGAGAGAGAAGTAGTGTGGCTCACTGGTTAGAGGCGGCAGACCCGAGAGCAGAGGACGGCCTGGGACCAGGGTTCGATTCCCGGCGCGGCAGGTTTCTGGACCAGGGTCAGCGGACTCGATAATTCTCTCGCCTCGGTGCCACTCTGATCAGCGATCACACTCGGCAACTCTGGGCATCAGCTTGCCTCATCTTCACTAACGGCCCCACCAGACCGCGGGGATGCCTGGTCTCACCCTGGAGATACCCATTAAGGGACCATCTCTCAGGGAAGCCAGGAAGGGTTTCGCAGCGGTCGAAGCGCCTTGGGACCCTACGGGTAAGTAGTGCGCTATATAAATGCCAATACATTTACATTTACATTTAGAGAGAGACAGAAAGAGAGAGAGAGAGAGAAGAGAGAGAGAGAGAGAGAGAGAGAGAGAGGGAGAGAGAGAGAGAGAAGAGAGAGGGAGGTAGAGAGAGAAGGGAGAGGGGAAAGGAAGAGAGGAGTGAGAGAGGGAGAAGAGAGATAAAGGAAAGGGAGAGGGAGAGAGAAAAGGAAGAGAGGAGTGAGAGATAGAGCGAGAGCAAGGGAAGAGAGGAGTGAGAGCGATAGAGAGAATAGAAAGACAGAGAGAGGGATAGAGGGATAGAGAGAAGAGAAAGACAAGAAGAGAAAGACAGAGAGGGATAGAGAGAAGAGAAAGACAGAGGGATAGAGAAAAGAGAAAGACAGAGAGGGATAGAGAGAAGAGAAAGACAGAAAGGGATAGAGAGAAGAGAAAGAGAAGAGAAAGACAGAAGAAGAGAAAGACAGAGAAGAGAAGAGAAAGGAAGAGAGTAAGCAAGAGGGACTGGAGACAGGCGAGTCAGGTGGAAAAAAGGAACCATAGACATTAGGAACAAGAGAGGGAGAAAGAAAGATATAGACGGGAGAAACAGGAAGAGAGAGCAAGATAAAGCAAGAAAGGTGATAAAGGCGAATGAAGGTGACCTGAGAATCAAGAGAAAGAGGGAGCAAAAGACAGGGAAGATAGAAGCAGGCGAGAAGAAGGAGACACTAAGTGAGCAAGAGAGTGAAGTCAGAGATAAAACGAAGAACAAGAGACAGAAAGGAAGAGAGTGAAGATAAAAGGGAAGAAAGAGGTACAAACAAACACACACATATATATATCCACTGTTCGTAGGGCAAACGTGTTTAAATATAATCGTAGAATATCTCTTTACAAAATGGTTATAAGTTATTATGATTACTAAACAAAACATTTAAATCTGCCCTTTATGTTTAGAGGAGCAAACCAGAACACACCCATCATCTCACCTAAACACATTGCTGACCTACCCATCACCAATCAAGACAACTACCTGACCGCATGGAAGACCCTTACCAATGAAGAAATACCAGCCATCTTGAAGACCGTTCACTCTGGGGCCTCCCCGGACCCCTGCCTCTAACACTTCTAAAACACTCACCCACAACCTGAATCCCTCCATCACCACCACCACCTTTCCGGAAGCGAAGAAGCACACAGGTGTCAACACTCTTCTTAAGAAACCATCAGCCAACCCCAGCCAGCTGGCAAACCTCTGTCTTATCCCCTTGCTTCCCTGCCCAGCAAAAGTGATCGAAAAGGCCATCAACAGACAACTCACAAACCACCTCGACCTCCACCACCTCCTGGACAGCACACAATCCGGGTTCAGAAAGAACCACCGCACAGAAACAGAACTCATCGCAGCCACAGACGACATCAGGTATGTGTAAAAGAGGGTCCCCGTAAGGAATAGTGTTATGTGCACCATACACTCTAAACAAAAGTAAGTGTTATTTTACAGACAATAATCAAAACTTCTGAGAAAAAGTATTGAAGTTTATTCGTCAATACCCATCGTAAAACACTTATCAGTACATACATAAAACATTGTTAGAGGCCCCAAAGGGGGGGGGAAAGGGGAGAGGTGAGTTGTGAGGGGAGAAAGGTGCTCAAGGCAAGATAAGGTCAAAAGAATTAAAGATAAATCACAATGAACGCAATCAAAATTGATGAATACATGAATCAAAGTCAATTTGATACCATTGCCTAAGAAACTTATGGCTTTCAATCTAAATGAGATACACAAGAGACCTTCAACGGTCACACAGTCTATTAGAAATATTGAAGGGACAAGTGCCGGAGGTCTATGTTGGAAGGAGAAGCCGTCGACGTTTCGACCCCTGGCCGTAGGCTAAGTTAGGTCCTTAAACGGGGTCTTCATCAGGACAAGGAAGGGTAGGGTTGAAGGGGCAGTCTTATTTCATTTGTCTGCCAATCAGCCGATTGGTGAATTTATACTACGCCCACACGGGGCATTTCGAAGAGCAGGCAGTGTTCTTAAATTAAAAATAGACTGAAGTCAGCCTTGGTGTCACCGTAGGTCTGTACCTAGCGGGCTTGCTTCTTAGTCAAGTATGGAAAGCGCAAGTTGTAGCACTAAGGTAATCTGTCGCTCGCACGACATCAAAAGTCCATCCTGGGTCCGAATAGATCAGTCTGCACAATTGGAACACGCGATGGTGCTCGTCTGTTTGAGATCGTCTCTAGTCGCTAAAATTACTGCCGTGATAGGCTTCAAATGTTTTTCAAATTATTTCGCGGGAAAAATCAATCCTGGACCGGCGATTATTGCCGCAGTCTACGTGCATCAAGGTGAACCTGCGAGTCCGCTACGTAAGTGTTTTACGATGGGTATTGACGAATAAACTTCAATACTTTTTCTCAGAAGTTTTGATTATTGTCTGTAAAATAACACTTACTTTTGTTTAGAGTGTATGGTGCACATAACACTATTCCTTACGGGGACCCTCTTTTACACATACCATATAACGCCCAGGTCCCCGTGACTGCTTGGGTTCAACCCCCCTTACATGTAATGACAGACGACATCAGGAGCATACTAGACTGACCAGAAACAGTGGTCCTCAACCTGCTCAAGCTCCCCACGGCTTTCAACATGGTCTCCGACCACACACTCATCAGATGACTCCGTAAGACTGGCATCCACGGACCAGCACTCAACTGGATCGCTCCTTCCTCAAGGGACGACCCCAAAGCTTCCTTTCCTTATCCGATGCCGAGAACATATTATGCAGAGTCCCACAGGGATCATCTCTCGGCCCGACCTTGCTCAACATCTACATGGTACCACTCGCCAACAGCAACAGATCTCAGGGCATCACCATCATCTCCTGCACAGACGACACAACTCCCAGTCCCTGACAGACAAGACACCACCACCAGAACCAACTTCAGCAGCTGCAGGGGTTTTTAGCTGCTTCCCGAAAGCAAGGACTGTGCGGAGGAAGCCAGGCCTTTCCCTCAAATGCTCTATTTGAGATCAATTCATATATTAGATTATATATTATTTATAAAGTTCAAACTACTACGCAATAAAGGTCACCCTGGTGCCAAAGAACACAGGGCACAGCCTCATATAAGAGGCAACTCAGAATCAGTCTGAGGGAATTCCACTAGGCACTCGCCCACAGATGCCAAGCAGTCTAGATAGACGTCACCCACATGTACAACTAGTTACCCCTGTGCAACAACCATTCATGGACCTCCTCTCTCCGCAGCTCCCATACGCCTATCAAATTAAAACGGAAGGATGACACTTGTCCTTCATTTACAGATGTTGGTGGGCAATAGACAGTACGTCATCCTCACTAAGTTGTCGGTCATTTCTTCATATTTCCATTACTACAAATGATGCTGTTTATCACTCACTGAATGATCCACTAGAGTACGAAATGATTTAAATTGTGATTTTTTTAATTAAACAGAAGAAAAAGAAGAAAAAAAAAGAGTAACCACGCACAATCTTTTAAGGGAGCTTAATGCTCCAGGTATATTAATGGTTAGGAATATTTCTGAGGCTTCCAATTTTCGGTTTTACCCGATTTTTAGAGATAAACACAGAACAATGTTTTTCCTGCATCTATTCATTTTTACCAACATAAAGATACAAAAAAAGTGTCTTTTTTCCATGACCTACCATGCTGTCGTTCATGACTTTTACGGCAATGTTTGTGCAGATTGACAGCTTGTAAAACAAAAAACAATTAAATGCTCTTAACTCATCTGTGCACTTTATGGTACTAGAATGCTAATATTTTCACATGATTGTATTGTTATATTATATTTGGTGTCGTATAGTGACACAGCTTAACATACATTAAAGTACAAGTACCTATTTATCAGTGAAATAAGTGTGGAAATATAGTAGCAACAACTTTATTTGTTTGTGATCCACTAAATGAATATGGGGAAATACTGATATAGGAAAAAAGTTGATATTTACATGAATGTTAGAAAAATAAATACCGTATAACAGTGAGTCTTAATTACATCATGAGAGGAGCACTCTTGTAAATTTAGCAGGGAATATTACGCTTATCTCCCTGTAACCTTTGCCACAGTTTATTTAAGAATTTGTCCTGTAGTAGATAGTGAATAAAATGTTGACAAAGCAGGCCTTGGTCGGTTTGTGGTCACGCACTAGACATGAATCACCGGTACAGACTACAAATGACAGGTTACCACCGGTCATTGTTGCGCAAAGTCCAGAGGGTCACTAGGACTGCGCGTTGTGACTATTATTAGATGACTTCACTACCTAACTGTTGGCTGCACTTTGACCTCGGGTGAGGATGTTGCTAGAATTTCACAGACCAGCTGATCTAAAAGGGAACATAGGTAGATTTTCAGACAGGGCAATTGCTCTTAAAGGCTGGAAGGGTTCAGCAGGAGGGCTACCAGTATCCACCTCTTTCCTCAACTAGCTCAAGATTGTTTGTTTTCTTTTATTTGCTCTCCTAATACATTTTTGTAGTCAGTGATATTCTCATGCTGCATATTGTTTTTAGTTCTGAAAACCACACCTCAGATATTGTAGCCTTATGTGAATTACTGAGTTCAATTCTGGAAACCAGATCTGAAGTATGGTGTCCAATTCTGGAAACCAGATCTGTAGAGGTGCGTCTCAGTGCTGGAGACCTCCTTTGGTGCTTGTGTGAAGCGTCCAGTGCTGGAGACATCTCTTGGTTCTTATAGCGCGGTAGGACCAGAACTGAAGACCTCCTTTGGTTCTTATGGTGCGGTAGGACCCGAGCTGAAGACCTCCTTTGGTTCTTATGGTGCGGTGCGACCCGAGCTGAAGACCTCCTTTGGTTCCTATGGTGTGGTAGGACCCGAGCTAAAGACTTACTTTGGTTCTTATGGTGCAGTGCGACCCGAGCTGAAGACCTCCTTTGGTTCTTATGGTGCTGTGCGACCCGAGCTGAAGACCTCCTTTGGCTCTTATGGTGCGGTGCGACCCGAGCTGAAGACCTCCTTTGGTTCTTATGGTGCGGTGCGACGCGAGCTGAAGACCTCCTTTGGTTCTTATGGTGCGGTGAGACCCGAGCTGAAGACATCCTTTGGTTCTTATGGTGCGGTGCGACCCAAGCTGAAGACCTCCTTTGGTTCTTATGGTGCGGTGCGACGCGAGCTGAAGACCTCCTTTGGCTCTTATGGTGCGGTGCGACCCGAGCTGAAGACCTCCTTTAGTTCTTATGGTGCAGTGCGACGCGAGCTGAAGACCTCCTTTGGTTCTTATGGTGCGGTGAGACCCGAGCTGAAGACATCCTTTGGTTCTTATGGTGCGGTGCGACCCGAACTGAAGACCTCCTTTGGTTCTTATGGTGAGGTGCGACCCGAGCTGAAGACCTCCTTTGGCTCTTATGGTGCGGTGCGACCCGAGCTGAAGACCTGCTTTGGTTCTTATGGTGCGGTGCGACGCAAGCTGAAGACCTCCTTTGGTTCCTATGGTGTGGTAGGACCCGAGCTAAAGACTTACTTTGGTTCTTATGGTGCGGTGCGACCCGAGCTGAAGACCTCCTTTGGTTCTTATGGTGCTGTGCGACCCGAGCTGAAGACCTCCTTTGGTTCTTATGGTGCGGTGCGACCCGAGCTGAAGACCTCCTTTGGTTCTTATGGTGCGGTGAGATCCGAGCTGAAGACATCCTTTGGTTCTTATGGTGCGGTGCGACCCGAACTGAAGACCTCCTTTGGTTCTTATGGTGAGGTGCGACCCGAGCTGAAGACCTCCTTTGGCTCTTATGGTGCGGTGCGACCCGAGCTGAAGACCTCCTTTGGTTCTTATGGTGCGGTACGACCAGAGCTGAAGACCTCCTTTGGTTCCTATGGTGTGGTAGGACCCGAGCTAAAGACTTACTTTGGTTCTTATGGTGCAGTGCGACCCGAGCTGAAGACCTCCTTTGGTTCTTATGGTGCTGTGCGACCCGAGCTGAAGACCTCCTTTGGCTCTTATGGTGCGGTGCGACCCGAGCTGAAGACCTCCTTTGGTTCTTATGGTGCGGTGCGACGCGAGCTGAAGACCTCCTTTGGTTCTTATGGTGCGGTGAGACCCGAGCTGAAGACATCCTTTGGTTCTTATGGTGCGGTGCGACCCGAGCTGAAGACCTCCTTTGGTTCTTATGGTGCGGTGCGACGCGAGCTGAAGACCTCCTTTGGCTCTTATGGTGCGGTGCGACCCGAGCTGAAGACCTCCTTTGGTTCTTATGGTGCAGTGCGACGCGAGCTGAAGACCTCCTTTGGTTCTTATGGTGCGGTGAGACCCGAGCTGAAGACATCCTTTGGTTCTTATGGTGCGGTGCGACCCGAACTGAAGACCTCCTTTGGTTCTTATGGTGAGGTGCGACCCGAGCTGAAGAACTCCTTTGGCTCTTATGGTGCGGTGCGACCCGAGCTGAAGACCTCCTTTGGTTCTTATGGTGCGGTGCGACGCAAGCTGAAGACCTCCTTTGGTTCCTATGGTGTGGTAGGACCCGAGCTAAAGACTTACTTTGGTTCTTATGGTGCGGTGCGACCCGAGCTGAAGACCTCCTTTGGTTCTTATGGTGCTGTGCGACCCGAGCTGAAGACCTCCTTTGGTTCTTATGGTTCGGTGCGACCCGAGCTGAAGACCTCCTTTGGTTCTTATGGTGCGGTGAGATCCGAGCTGAAGACATCCTTTGGTTCTTATGGTGCGGTGCGACCCGAACTGAAGACCTCCTTTGGTTCTTATGGTGAGGTGCGACCCGAGCTGAAGACCTCCTTTGGCTCTTATGGTGCGGTGCGACCCGAGCTGAAGACCTCCTTTGGTTCTTATGGTGCGGTGCGACGCGAGCTGAAGACCTCCTTTGGTTCCTATGGTGTGGTAGGACCCGAGCTAAAGACTTACTTTGGTTCTTATGGTGCGGTGCGACCCGAGCTGAAGACCTCCTTTGGTTCTTATGGTGAGGTGCGACCCGAGCTGAAGACCTCCTTTGGTTCTTATGGTGCGGTGCGACCCGAGCTGAAGACCTCCTTTGGTTCTTATGGTGCGGTGAGATCCGAGCTGAAGACATCCTTTGGTTCTTATGGTGCGGTGCGACCCGAACTGAAGACCTCCTTTGGTTCTTATGGTGAGGTGCGACCCGAGCTGAAGACCTCCTTTGGCTCTTATGGTGCGGTGCGACCCGAGCTGAAGACCTCCTTTGGTTCTTATGGTGCGGTACGACCAGAGCTGAAGACCTCCTTTGGTTCCTATGGTGTGGTAGGACCCGAGCTAAAGACTTACTTTGGTTCTTATGGTGCAGTGCGACCCGAGCTGAAGACCTCCTTTGGTTCTTATGGTGCTGTGCGACCCGAGCTGAAGACCTCCTTTGGCTCTTATGGTGCGGTGCGACCCGAGCTGAAGACCTCCTTTGGTTCTTATGGTGCGGTGCGACGCGAGCTGAAGACCTCCTTTGGTTCTTATGGTGCGGTGAGACCCGAGCTGAAGACATCCTTTGGTTCTTATGGTGCGGTGCGACCCGAGCTGAAGACCTCCTTTGGTTCTTATGGTGCGGTGCGACGCGAGCTGAAGACCTCCTTTGGCTCTTATGGTGCGGTGCGACCCGAGCTGAAGACCTCCTTTGGTTCTTATGGTGCAGTGCGACGCGAGCTGAAGACCTCCTTTGGTTCTTATGGTGCGGTGAGACCCGAGCTGAAGACATCCTTTGGTTCTTATGGTGCGGTGCGACCCGAACTGAAGACCTCCTTTGGTTCTTATGGTGAGGTGCGACCCGAGCTGAAGAACTCCTTTGGCTCTTATGGTGCGGTGCGACCCGAGCTGAAGACCTCCTTTGGTTCTTATGGTGCGGTGCGACGCAAGCTGAAGACCTCCTTTGGTTCCTATGGTGTGGTAGGACCCGAGCTAAAGACTTACTTTGGTTCTTATGGTGCGGTGCGACCCGAGCTGAAGACCTCCTTTGGTTCTTATGGTGCTGTGCGACCCGAGCTGAAGACCTCCTTTGGTTCTTATGGTGCGGTGCGACCCGAGCTGAAGACCTCCTTTGGTTCTTATGGTGTGGTGAGATTCGAGCTGAAGACATCCTTTGGTTCTTATGGTGCGGTGCGACCCGAACTGAAGACCTCCTTTGGTTCTTATGGTGAGGTGCGACCCGAGCTGAAGACCTCCTTTGGCTCTTATGGTGCGGTGCGACCCGAGCTGAAGACCTCCTTTGGTTCTTATGGTGCGGTGCGACGCGAGCTGAAGACCTCCTTTGGTTCATATGGTGTGGTAGGACCCGAGCTAAAGACTTACTTTGGTTCTTATGGTGCGGTGCGACCCGAGCTGAAGACCTCCTTTGGTTCTTATGGTGAGGTGCGACCCGAGCTGAAGACCTCCTTTGGTTCTTATGGTGCGGTGCGACCCGAGCTGAAGACCTCCTTTGGTTCTTATGGTGCGGTGAGATCCGAGCTGAAGACATCCTTTGGTTCTTATGGTGCGGTGCGACCCGAACTGAAGACCTCCTTTGGTTCTTATGGTGAGGTGCGACCCGAGCTGAAGACCTCCTTTGGCTCTTATGGTGCGGTGCGACCCGAGCTGAAGACCTCCTTTGGTTCTTATGGTGCGGTGCGACCCGAGCTGAAGACCTCCTTTGGTTCCTATGGTGTGGTAGGACCCGAGCTAAAGACTTACTTTGGTTCTTATGGTGCGGTGCGACCCGAGCTGAAGACCTCCTTTGGTTCTTATGGTGAGGTGCGACCCGAGCTGAAGACCTCCTTTGGTTCTTATGGTGCGGTGCGACCCAAGCTGAAGACCTCCTTTGGTTCTTATGGTGAGGTGCGACCCGAGCTGAAGACCTCCTTTGGTTCTTATGGTGCGGAACGACCAGAGATGAAGACCTCTTTGGCTCATATTATGTGGTGTATCCAGTGCTGGATAGCTCATTTGGTGCTTGTGTGTTGTGCAGGATGCCTATTCCTAAGTACTTTGCTGACCATATGGTGGCCATATCATGTGTGTTGTGTCAAGTTCTAGAGGTCACTTGTGGTGAAGTACACTCAGTTCTGGAGGCCACTCTGCAGAGGTGTGTCCAGTTCAGGAGCTACAATCTTGGGTATTGTGCACAGATCTGGAGTCAACAGCTGCAGTAATGAGGCTCATCTATTTGAACTCTATGCGGGAGTGAGTCTGGGGGAAGTTGGGAGTTCCAAACAAATTAAATTTGGGTGCTACAAATGTGATGCCACCCTACACATCACGCTTTGACATGGTTATGGTTTTTAAAAGTGGTTTCCAACACTCTGTGCAGAGCGGCACACCGTCCTCCTTTGTACAGCCAGCAGACTCATGACAACGACAGGTAAAGGTGTTCACCAACCACTAACCTCCAAGTAGAGACCGTGGGAAGTCACCCAGCCCTAAAATGACTGGTGAGAAAAATTATGTTTGTTGCCTCTCCCACCTACAATGAGAACCAACCAAAATTCCATGCATCTAAAAGTATGCGTATTATGGTACCCTTTTTTACTACCTACTCTGAGCAGGTAGTATTAGGGAGCATGTGACCAGGGTGGTGGCAGCAGGTGGTGAAAAGGAGCAGGAGGGGGGTCAGTGAGAAGGGGGGTGTAACCAGGCATTACACGCTCCCCTGATCACACGCCTCGTGCATTTCAATCGTGTCTCACTCCTCGCCCGTCATTGTCTCATACACTTCAATGGTGTCTCACTCCTTGCCCCTCAGTGTCTCATACACTTCAATGGTGTTTCACTCCTTGCCCGTCAGTGTCTCATACACTTCAATGGTGACTCACTCCTTGCCCGTCAGTGTCTCATACACTTCAGTGGTGTCTCACTCCTTGCCTGTCAGTGTCTCATACACTTCAGTGGTGTCTCACTCCTTGCCCGTCAGTGTCTCATACACATCAATGTTGTCTCACTCCTTGCCCCTCAGTGTCTCATACACTTCAATGGTGTCTCACTTCTTGCCCGTCAGTGTCTCATACACTTCAGTGGTGTCTCACTCCTTCTCAATCACTGGCCTCATACACTTCAATGGTGTCTCACTCCTTGCCCGTCAGTGTCTCATACACTTCAATGGTGTTTCACTCCTTGCCCGTCAGTGTCTCATACACTTCAGTGGTGTCTCACTCCTTGCCTGTCAGTGTCTCATACACTTCAATGGTGTCTCACTCCTTGCCCCTCAGGGTCTCATAGACTTCAATGGAGTTTCACTCCTTGCCCGTCAGTGTCTCATACACTTCAATGGTGTCTCACTCCTTGCCTGTCAGTGTCTCATACACTTCAATGGTGTCTCACTCCTTGCCCGTCAGTGTCTCATACACTTCAATGGTGTTTCACTCCTTGCCCGTCAGTATCTCATATACTTCAACAGGGTCTCACTCCTTGCCTGTCAGTGTCTCATACACTTCAATGGGGTCTCACTCCTTGCCTGTCAGTGTCTCATACACTTCAATGGGGTCTCACTCCTTGCCCGTCAGTGTCTCATACACTTCAGTGGTGTCTCACTCCTTGCCTGTCAGTGTCTCATACACTTCAATGGTGTCTCACTCCGTGCCCCTTAGGGTCTCATACACTTCAGTGGTGTCTCACTCCTTGCCTGTCAGTGTCTCATACACTTCAATGGTGTCTCACTTTTGCCCCTCAGGGTCTCATACACTTCAATGGTGTTTTACTCCTTGCCCGTCAGTGTCTCATACACTTCAATGGTGTCTCACTCCTTGCCGGTCAGTGTCTCATACACTTCAGTGGTGTCTCACTCCTTGCCCGTCAGGGTCTCATACACATCAATGGTGTCTCACTCCGTGCCCCTCAGGGTCTCAGACTTCAATGGTGTTTCACTCCTTGCCCGTCAGTGTCTCATACACTTCAATGGTGTTTCACTCCTTGCCCGTCAGTGTCTCATACACTTCAATGGGGTCTCACTCCTTGCCTGTCAGTGTCTCATAAACTTCAATGGGGTCTCACTCCTTGCCTGTCAGTGTCTCATACACTTCAATGGGGTCTCACTCCTTGGCCGTCAGTGTCTCATACACTTCAATGGTGTCTCACTCTTTGCCCCTCAGGGTCTCATACACTTCAATGGTGTTTCACTCCTTGCCTGTCAGTGTCTCATACACTTCAATGGTGTCTCACTCCTTGCCCGTCAGTGTCTCATACACTTCAATGGTGTTTCACTCCTTGCCCCTCAGGGTCTCATACACTTCAATGGTGTCTCACTTCTTGCCCGTCAGTGTCTCATACACTTCAGTGGTGTCTCACTCCTTCTCAATCACTGGCCTCATACACTTCAATGGTGTCTCACTCCTTGCCCGTCAGTGTCTCATACACTTCAGTGGTGTCTCACTCCTTGCCCGTCAGGATCTCATACACATCAATGGTGTCTCACTCCGTGCCCCTCAGGGTCTCAGACTTCAATGGTGTTTCACTCCTTGCCCGTCAGTGTCTCATACACTTCAATGGTGTTTCACTCCTTGCCCGTCAGTGTCTCATACACTTCAATGGGGTCTCACTCCTTGCCTGTCAGTGTCTCATACACTTCAATGGGGTCTCACTCCTTGCCTGTCAGTGTCTCATACACTTCAATGGGGTCTCACTCCTTGGCCGTCAGTGTCTCATACACTTCAATGGTGTCTCACTCTTTGCCCCTCAGGGTCTCATACACTTCAATGGTGTTTCACTCCTTGCCTGTCAGTGTCTCATACACTTCAATGGTGTCTCACTCCTTGCCCGTCAGTGTCTCATACACTTCAATGGTGTTTCACTCCTTGCCCCTCAGGGTCTCATACACTTCAATGGTGTCTCACTTCTTGCCCGTCAGTGTCTCATACACTTCAGTGGTGTCTCACTCCTTCTCAATCACTGGCCTCATACACTTCAATGGTGTCTCACTCCTTGCCCGTCAGTGTCTCATACACTTCAGTGGTGTCTCACTCCTTGCCCGTCAGTGTCTCATACACTTCAATGGTGTTTCACTCCTTGCCCGTCAGTGTCTCATACACTTCAGTGGTGTCTCACTCCTTGCCTGTCAGTGTCTCATACACTTCAATGGTGTCTCACTCCTTGCCCCTCAGGGTCTCATAGACTTCAATGGTGTTTCACTCCTTGCCCGTCAGTGTCTCATACACTTCAATGGTGTCTCACTCCTTGCCCGTCAGTGTCTCATACACTTCAATGGTGTCTCACTCCTTGCCTGTCAGTGTCTCATACACTTCAATGGTGTCTCACTCCTTGCCCCTCAGGGTCTCATAGACTTCAATGGTGTTTCACTCCTTGCCCGTCAGTGTCTCATACACTTCAATGGTGTCTCACTCCTTGCCCGTCAGTGTCTCATACACATCAATGTTGTCTCACTCCTTGCCCGTCAGTGTCTCATACGCTTCAGTTGTGTCTCACTCCTTTGCTGTCAGTGTCTCATACACTTCAATGGTGTCTCACTCCTTGCCCCTCAGGGTCTCATACACTTCAATGGTGTTTCACTCCTTGCCCGTCAGTGTCTCATACACTTCAATGGTGTCTCACTCCTTGCCCGTCAGTGTCTCATACACTTCAATGGTGTCTCACTCTTGCCCGTCAGTGTCTCATACACATCAATGTTGTCTCACTCCTTGCCCCTCAGTGTCTCATACACTTCAATGGTGTCTCACTTCTTGCCCGTCAGTGTCTCATACACTTCAGTGGTGTCTCACTCCTTCTCAATCACTGGCCTCATACACTTCAATGGTGTCTCACTCCTTGCCCGTCAGTGTCTCATACACTTCAATGGTGTTTCACTCCTTGCCCGTCAGTGTCTCATACACTTCAATGGTGTCTCACTCCTTGCCTGTCAGTGTCTCATACACTTCAATGGTGTCTCACTCCTTGCCCGTCAGTGTCTCATACACTTCAATGGTGTTTCACTCCTTGCCCGTCAGTATCTCATATACTTCAATGGGGTCTCACTCCTTGCCTGTCAGTGTCTCATACACTTCAATGGGGTCTCACTCCTTGCCTGTCAGTGTCTCATACACTTCAATGGGGTCTCACTCCTTGCCCGTCAGTGTCTCATACACTTCAGTGGTGTCTCACTCCTTGCCTGTCAGTGTCTCATACACTTCAATTGTGTCTCACTCCTTGCCCCTCAGGGTCTCATACACTTCAATGGTGTTTTACTCCTTGCCCGTCAGTGTCTCATACACTTCAATGGTGTCTCACTCCTTGCCGGTCAGTGTCTCATACACTTCAGTGGTGTCTCACTCCTTGCCCGTCAGGGTCTCATACACATCAATGGTGTCTCACTCCGTGCCCCTCAGGGTCTCAGACTTCAATGGTGTTTCACTCCTTGCCCGTCAGTGTCTCATACACTTCAATGGTGTTTCACTCCTTGCCCGTCAGTGTCTCATACACTTCAATGGGGTCTCACTCCTTGCCTGTCAGTGTCTCATACACTTCAATGGGGTCTCACTCCTTGCCTGTCAGTGTCTCATACACTTCAATGGGGTCTCACTCCTTGGCCGTCAGTGTCTCATACACTTCAATGGTGTCTCACTCTTTGCCCCTCAGGGTCTCATACACTTCAATGGTGTTTCACTCCTTGCCTGTCAGTGTCTCATACACTTCAATGGTGTCTCACTCCTTGCCCGTCAGTGTCTCATACACTTCAATGGTGTTTCACTCCTTGCCCCTCAGGGTCTCATACACTTCAATGGTGTCTCACTTCTTGCCCGTCAGTGTCTCATACACTTCAGTGGTGTCTCACTCCTTCTCAATCACTGGCCTCATACACTTCAATGGTGTCTCACTCCTTGCCCGTCAGTGTCTCATACACTTCAGTGGTGTCTCACTCCTTGCCCGTCAGGGTCTCATACACATCAATGGTGTCTCACTCCGTGCCCCTCAGGGTCTCAGACTTCAATGGTGTTTCACTCCTTGCCCGTCAGTGTCTCATACACTTCAATGGTGTTTCACTCCTTGCCCGTCAGTGTCTCATACACTTCAATGGGGTCTCACTCCTTGCCTGTCAGTGTCTCATACACTTCAATGGGGTCTCACTCCTTGCCTGTCAGTGTCTCATACACTTCAATGGGGTCTCACTCCTTGGCCGTCAGTGTCTCATATACTTCAATGGTGTCTCACTCTTTGCCCCTCAGGGTCTCATACACTTCAATGGTGTTTCACTCCTTGCCTGTCAGTGTCTCATACACTTCAATGGTGTCTCACTCCTTGCCCGTCAGTGTCTCATACACTTCAATGGTGTTTCACTCCTTGCCCCTCAGGATCTCATACACTTCAATGGTGTCTCACTTCTTGCCCGTCAGTGTCTCATACACTTTAGTGGTGTCTCACTCCTTCTCAATCACTGGCCTCATACACTTCAATGGTGTCTCACTCCTTGCCCGTCAGTGTCTCATACACTTCAGTGGTGTCTCACTCCTTGCCCGTCAGTGTCTCATACACTTCAATGGTGTTTCACTCCTTGCCCGTCAGTGTCTCATACACTTCAGTGGTGTCTCACTCCTTGCCTGTCAGTGTCTCATACACTTCAATGGTGTCTCACTCCTTGCCCCTCAGGGTCTCATAGACTTCAATGGTGTTTCATTCCTTGCCCGTCAGTGTCTCATACACTTCAATGGTGTCTCACTCCTTGCCCGTCAGTGTCTCATACACTTCAATGGTGTCTCACTCCTTGCCTGTCAGTGTCTCATACACTTCAATGGTGTCTCACTCCTTGCCCCTCAGGGTCTCATAGACTTCAATGGTGTTTCACTCCTTGCCCGTCAGTGTCTCATACACTTCAATGGTGTTTCACTCCTTGCCCGTCAGTATCTCATATACTTCAACAGGGTCCCACTCCTTGCCTGTCAGTGTCTCATACACTTCAATGGGGTCTCACTCCTTGCCTGTCAGTGTCTCATACACTTCAATGGGGTCTCACTCCTTGCCCGTCAGTGTCTCATACACTTCAGTGGTGTCTCACTCCTTGCCTGTCAGTGTCTCATACACTTCAATGGTGTCTCACTCCGTGCCCCTTAGGGTCTCATACACTTCAGTGGTGTCTCACTCCTTGCCTGTCAGTGTCTCATACACTTCAATGGTGTCTCACTCCTTGCCCCTCAGGGTCTCATACACTTCAATGGTGTTTTACTCCTTGCCCGTCAGTGTCTCATACACTTCAATGGTGTCTCACTTCTTGCCGGTCAGTGTCTCATACACTTCAGTGGTGTCTCACTCCTTGCCCGTCAGGGTCTCATACACATCAATGGTGTCTCACTCCTTGCCCCTCAGGGTCTCAGACTTCAATGGTGTTTCACTCCTTGCCCGTCAGTGTCTCATACACTTCAATGGGGTCTCACTCCTTGCCTGTCAGTGTCTCATACACTTCAATGGGGTCTCACTCCTTGGCCGTCAGTGTCTCATACACTTCAATGGTGTCTCACTCTTTGCCCCTCAGGGTCTCATACATTTCAATGGTGTTTCACTCCTTGCCTGTCAGTGTCTCATACACTTCAATGGTGTCTCACTCCTTGCCCGTCAGTGTCTCATACACTTCAATGGTGTTTCACTCCTTGCCCCTCAGGGTCTCATACACTTCAATGGTGTCTCACTTCTTGCCCGTCAGTGTCTCATACACTTCAGTGGTGTCTCACTCCTTCTCAATCACTGGCCTCATACACTTCAATGGTGTCTCACTCCTTGCCCGTCAGTGTCTCATACACTTCAGTGGTGTCTCACTCCTTGCCCGTCAGGGTCTCATACACATCAATGGTGTCTCACTCCGTGCCCCTCAGGGTCTCAGACTTCAATGGTGTTTCACTCCTTGCCCGTCATTGTCTCATACACTTCAATGGTGTTTCACTCCTTGCCCGTCAGTGTCTCATACACTTCAATGGGGTCTCACTCCTTGCCTGTCAGTGTCTCATACACTTCAATGGGGTCTCACTCCTTGCCTGTCAGTGTCTCATACGCTTCAATGGGGTCTCACTCCTTGGCCGTCAGTGTCTCATACACTTCAATGGTGTCTCACTCCTTGCCCGTCAGTGTCTCATACACTTCAGTGGTGTCTCACTCCTTGCCTGTCAGTGTCTCATACACTTCAATGGTGTCTCACTCCTTGCCCCTCAGGGTCTCATAGACTTCAATGGTGTTTCACTCCTTGCCCGTCAGTGTCTCATACACTTCAATGGTGTCTCACTCCTTGCCTGTCAGTGTCTCATACACTTCTATCGTGTCTCACTCCTTGCCCGTCAGTGTCTCATATACTTCAATGGGGTCTCACTCCTTGCCTGTCAGTGTCTCATACACTTCAATGGGGTCTCACTCCTTGCCTGTCAGGGTCTCATACACTTCAATGGGGTCTCACTCCTTGCCCGTCAGTGTCTCATACACTTCAGTGGTGTCTCACTCCTTGCCTGTCAGTGTCTCATACACTTCAATGGTGTCTCACTCCTTGCCCGTCAGTGTCTCATACACTTCAGTGGTGTCTCACTCCTTGCCTGTCAGTGTCTCATACACTTCAATGGTGTCTCACTCCTTGCCCCTCAGGGTCTCATACACTTCAATGGTGTTTTACTCCTTGCCCGTCAGTGTCTCATACACTTCAATGGTGTCTCACTCCTTGCCTGTCAGTGTCTCATACACTTCAGTGGTGTCTCACTCCTTGCCCGTCAGGGTCTCATACACATCAATGGTGTCTCACTCCTTGCCCCTCAGGGTCTCAGACTTCAATGGTGTTTCACTCCTTGCCCGTCAGTGTCTCATACACTTCAATGGTGTTTCACTCCTTGCCCGTCAGTGTCTCATACACTTCAATGGGGTCTCACTCCTTGCCTGTCATTGTCTCATACACTTCAATGGGGTCTCACTCCTTGCCCGTCAGTGTCTCATACACTTCAATGGTGTCTCACTCTTTGCCCCTCAGGGTCTCATACACTTCAATGGTGTTTCACTCCTTGCCCGTCAGTGTCTCATACACTTCAATGGTGTCTCACTCCTTGCCCGTCAGTGTCTCATACACTTCAATGGTGTTTCACTCCTTGCCCCTCAGGGTCACATACACTTCAATGGTGACTCACTCCTTGCCCGTCAGTGTCTCATACGCTTCAGTGGTGTCTCACACCTTGCCCGTCAGTGTCTCATATGCTTCAGTGGTGTCTCACTCCTTGCCCGTCAGTGTCTCATACACTTCAGTGGTGTCTCACTCCTTGCCCGTCAGTGTCTCATACACTTCAATGGGGTCTCACTCCTTGCCCCTCAGGGTCTCATACACTTCAGTGGTGTCTCACTCCTTGCCCGTCAGTGTCTCATACACTTCAATGGGGTCTCACTCCTTGCCCCTCAGGGTCTCATACACTTCAATGGGGTCTCACTCGTCGCCTGTCAGTGTCTCATACACTTCAATGGGGTCTCACTCCTTGCCCGTCAGTGTCTCATGCACTTCAGTGGTGTCTCACTCCTTGCCCGTCATTGTCTCATACACTTCAATGGTGTTTCACTCCTTGCCCGTCAGTATCTCATATACTTCAATGGGGTCTCACTCCTTGCCTGTCAGTGTCTCATACACTTCAGTGGTGTCTCACTCCTTGCCTGTCAGTGTCTCATACGCTTCAGTGGTGTCTCACTCCTTGCCTGTCAGTGTCTCATACGCTTCAGTGGTGTCTCACTCCTTGCCTGTCAGTGTCTCATACGCTTCAGTGGTCTCACTCCTTGCCCGTCAGTGTCTCATACACTTCAGTGGTCTCACTTCTTGCCCGTCAGTATCTCATATACTTCAATGGGGTCTCACTCCTTGCCTGTCAGTGTCTCATACACTTCAGTGGTGTCTCACTCCTTGCCCGTCAGGGTCTCATACACATCGATGGTGTCTCACTCCTTCTCAATCAGTTGTCTCATACACTTCGGTGGTGTCTCACTCCTTGCCCGTCAGTGTCTCATACACTTCAATGGTGTTTCACTCCTTGCCCCACAGGGTCACATACACTTCAATGGTGACTCACTCCTTGCCCGTCAGTGTCTCATATGCTTCAGTGGTGTCTCACTCCTTGCCCGTCAGGGTCTCATACACATCAATGGTGTCTCACTCCTTGCCCCTCAGGGTCTCAGACTTCAATGGTGTTTCACTCCTTGCCCCTCAGGGTCTCATACACTTCAATGGTGTTTTACTCCTTGCCCGTCAGTGTCTCATACACTTCAATGGTGTCTCACTTCTTGCCGGTCAGTGTCTCATACACTTCAGTGGTGTCTCACTCCTTGCCCGTCAGGGTCTCATACACATCAATGGTGTCTCACTCCTTGCCCCTCAGGGTCTCAGACTTCAATGGTGTTTCACTCCTTGCCCGTCAGTGTCTCATACACTTCAATGGGGTCTCACTCCTTGCCTGTCAGTGTCTCATACACTTCAATGGGGTCTCACTCCTTGGCCGTCAGTGTCTCATACACTTCAATGGTGTCTCACTCTTTGCCCCTCAGGGTCTCATACATTTCAATGGTGTTTCACTCCTTGCCTGTCAGTGTCTCATACACTTCAATGGTGTCTCACTCCTTGCCCGTCAGTGTCTCATACACTTCAATGGTGTTTCACTCCTTGCCCCTCAGGGTCTCATACACTTCAATGGTGTCTCACTTCTTGCCCGTCAGTGTCTCATACACTTCAGTGGTGTCTCACTCCTTCTCAATCACTGGCCTCATACACTTCAATGGTGTCTCACTCCTTGCCCGTCAGTGTCTCATACACTTCAGTGGTGTCTCACTCCTTGCCCGTCAGGGTCTCATACACATCAATGGTGTCTCACTCCGTGCCCCTCAGGGTCTCAGACTTCAATGGTGTTTCACTCCTTGCCCGTCAGTGTCTCATACACTTCAATGGTGTTTCACTCCTTGCCCGTCAGTGTCTCATACACTTCAATGGGGTCTCACTCCTTGCCTGTCAGTGTCTCATACACTTCAATGGGGTCTCACTCCTTGCCTGTCAGTGTCTCATACGCTTCAATGGGGTCTCACTCCTTGGCCGTCAGTGTCTCATACACTTCAATGGTGTCTCACTCTTTGCCCCTCAGGGTCTCATACACTTCAATGGTGTTTCACTCCTTGCCTGTCAGTGTCTCATACACTTCAATGGGGTCTCACTCCTTGCCTGTCAGTGTCTCATACACTTCAATGGGGTCTCACTCCTTGGCCGTCAGTGTCTCATACACTTCAATGGTGTCTCACTCTTTGCCCCTCAGGGTCTCATACACTTCAATGGTGTTTCACTCCTTGCCTGTCAGTGTCTCATACACTTCAATGGTGTCTCACTCCTTGCCCGTCAGTGTCTCATACACTTCAATGGTGTTTCACTCCTTGCCCCTCAGGGTCTCATACACTTCAATGGTGTCTCACTCCGTGCCCCTCAGGGTCTCAGACTTCAATGGTGTTTCACTCCTTGCCTGTCAGTGTCTCATACACTTCAATGGTGTCTCACTCCTTGCCCCTCAGGGTCTCATAGACTTCAATGGTGTTTCACTCCTTGCCCGTCAGTGTCTCATACACTTCAATGGTGTCTCACTCCTTGCCCGTCAGTGTCTCATACACTTCAATGGTGTCTCACTCCTTGCCTGTCAGTGTCTCATACACTTCAATGGTGTCTCACTCCTTGCCCCTCAGGGTCTCATAGACTTCAATGGTGTTTCACTCCTTGCCCGTCAGTGTCTCATACACTTCAATGGTGTCTCACTCCTTGCCCGTCAGTGTCTCATACACATCAATGTTGTCTCACTCCTTGCCCGTCAGTGTCTCATACGCTTCAGTTGTGTCTCACTCCTTTGCTGTCAGTGTCTCATACACTTCAATGGTGTCTCACTCCTTGCCCCTCAGGGTCTCATACACTTCAATGGTGTTTCACTCCTTGCCCGTCAGTGTCTCATACACTTCAATGGTGTCTCACTCCTTGCCCGTCAGTGTCTCATACACTTCAATGGTGTCTCACTCTTGCCCGTCAGTGTCTCATACACATCAATGTTGTCTCACTCCTTGCCCCTCAGTGTCTCATACACTTCAATGGTGTCTCACTTCTTGCCCGTCAGTGTCTCATACACTTCAGTGGTGTCTCACTCCTTCTCAATCACTGGCCTCATACACTTCAATGGTGTCTCACTCCTTGCCCGTCAGTGTCTCATACACTTCAATGGTGTTTCACTCCTTGCCCGTCAGTGTCTCATACACTTCAATGGTGTCTCACTCCTTGCCTGTCAGTGTCTCATACACTTCAATGGTGTCTCACTCCTTGCCCGTCAGTGTCTCATACACTTCAATGGTGTTTCACTCCTTGCCCGTCAGTATCTCATATACTTCAATGGGGTCTCACTCCTTGCCTGTCAGTGTCTCATACACTTCAATGGGGTCTCACTCCTTGCCTGTCAGTGTCTCATACACTTCAATGGGGTCTCACTCCTTGCCCGTCAGTGTCTCATACACTTCAGTGGTGTCTCACTCCTTGCCTGTCAGTGTCTCATACACTTCAATTGTGTCTCACTCCTTGCCCCTCAGGGTCTCATACACTTCAATGGTGTTTTACTCCTTGCCCGTCAGTGTCTCATACACTTCAATGGTGTCTCACTCCTTGCCGGTCAGTGTCTCATACACTTCAGTGGTGTCTCACTCCTTGCCCGTCAGGGTCTCATACACATCAATGGTGTCTCACTCCGTGCCCCTCAGGGTCTCAGACTTCAATGGTGTTTCACTCCTTGCCCGTCAGTGTCTCATACACTTCAATGGTGTTTCACTCCTTGCCCGTCAGTGTCTCATACACTTCAATGGGGTCTCACTCCTTGCCTGTCAGTGTCTCATACACTTCAATGGGGTCTCACTCCTTGCCTGTCAGTGTCTCATACACTTCAATGGGGTCTCACTCCTTGGCCGTCAGTGTCTCATACACTTCAATGGTGTCTCACTCTTTGCCCCTCAGGGTCTCATACACTTCAATGGTGTTTCACTCCTTGCCTGTCAGTGTCTCATACACTTCAATGGTGTCTCACTCCTTGCCCGTCAGTGTCTCATACACTTCAATGGTGTTTCACTCCTTGCCCCTCAGGGTCTCATACACTTCAATGGTGTCTCACTTCTTGCCCGTCAGTGTCTCATACACTTCAGTGGTGTCTCACTCCTTCTCAATCACTGGCCTCATACACTTCAATGGTGTCTCACTCCTTGCCCGTCAGTGTCTCATACACTTCAGTGGTGTCTCACTCCTTGCCCGTCAGGGTCTCATACACATCAATGGTGTCTCACTCCGTGCCCCTCAGGGTCTCAGACTTCAATGGTGTTTCACTCCTTGCCCGTCAGTGTCTCATACACTTCAATGGTGTTTCACTCCTTGCCCGTCAGTGTCTCATACACTTCAATGGGGTCTCACTCCTTGCCTGTCAGTGTCTCATACACTTCAATGGGGTCTCACTCCTTGCCTGTCAGTGTCTCATACACTTCAATGGGGTCTCACTCCTTGGCCGTCAGTGTCTCATATACTTCAATGGTGTCTCACTCTTTGCCCCTCAGGGTCTCATACACTTCAATGGTGTTTCACTCCTTGCCTGTCAGTGTCTCATACACTTCAATGGTGTCTCACTCCTTGCCCGTCAGTGTCTCATACACTTCAATGGTGTTTCACTCCTTGCCCCTCAGGATCTCATACACTTCAATGGTGTCTCACTTCTTGCCCGTCAGTGTCTCATACACTTTAGTGGTGTCTCACTCCTTCTCAATCACTGGCCTCATACACTTCAATGGTGTCTCACTCCTTGCCCGTCAGTGTCTCATACACTTCAGTGGTGTCTCACTCCTTGCCCGTCAGTGTCTCATACACTTCAATGGTGTTTCACTCCTTGCCCGTCAGTGTCTCATACACTTCAGTGGTGTCTCACTCCTTGCCTGTCAGTGTCTCATACACTTCAATGGTGTCTCACTCCTTGCCCCTCAGGGTCTCATAGACTTCAATGGTGTTTCATTCCTTGCCCGTCAGTGTCTCATACACTTCAATGGTGTCTCACTCCTTGCCCGTCAGTGTCTCATACACTTCAATGGTGTCTCACTCCTTGCCTGTCAGTGTCTCATACACTTCAATGGTGTCTCACTCCTTGCCCCTCAGGGTCTCATAGACTTCAATGGTGTTTCACTCCTTGCCCGTCAGTGTCTCATACACTTCAATGGTGTTTCACTCCTTGCCCGTCAGTATCTCATATACTTCAACAGGGTCCCACTCCTTGCCTGTCAGTGTCTCATACACTTCAATGGGGTCTCACTCCTTGCCTGTCAGTGTCTCATACACTTCAATGGGGTCTCACTCCTTGCCCGTCAGTGTCTCATACACTTCAGTGGTGTCTCACTCCTTGCCTGTCAGTGTCTCATACACTTCAATGGTGTCTCACTCCGTGCCCCTTAGGGTCTCATACACTTCAGTGGTGTCTCACTCCTTGCCTGTCAGTGTCTCATACACTTCAATGGTGTCTCACTCCTTGCCCCTCAGGGTCTCATACACTTCAATGGTGTTTTACTCCTTGCCCGTCAGTGTCTCATACACTTCAATGGTGTCTCACTTCTTGCCGGTCAGTGTCTCATACACTTCAGTGGTGTCTCACTCCTTGCCCGTCAGGGTCTCATACACATCAATGGTGTCTCACTCCTTGCCCCTCAGGGTCTCAGACTTCAATGGTGTTTCACTCCTTGCCCGTCAGTGTCTCATACACTTCAATGGGGTCTCACTCCTTGCCTGTCAGTGTCTCATACACTTCAATGGGGTCTCACTCCTTGGCCGTCAGTGTCTCATACACTTCAATGGTGTCTCACTCTTTGCCCCTCAGGGTCTCATACATTTCAATGGTGTTTCACTCCTTGCCTGTCAGTGTCTCATACACTTCAATGGTGTCTCACTCCTTGCCCGTCAGTGTCTCATACACTTCAATGGTGTTTCACTCCTTGCCCCTCAGGGTCTCATACACTTCAATGGTGTCTCACTTCTTGCCCGTCAGTGTCTCATACACTTCAGTGGTGTCTCACTCCTTCTCAATCACTGGCCTCATACACTTCAATGGTGTCTCACTCCTTGCCCGTCAGTGTCTCATACACTTCAGTGGTGTCTCACTCCTTGCCCGTCAGGGTCTCATACACATCAATGGTGTCTCACTCCGTGCCCCTCAGGGTCTCAGACTTCAATGGTGTTTCACTCCTTGCCCGTCATTGTCTCATACACTTCAATGGTGTTTCACTCCTTGCCCGTCAGTGTCTCATACACTTCAATGGGGTCTCACTCCTTGCCTGTCAGTGTCTCATACACTTCAATGGGGTCTCACTCCTTGCCTGTCAGTGTCTCATACGCTTCAATGGGGTCTCACTCCTTGGCCGTCAGTGTCTCATACACTTCAATGGTGTCTCACTCCTTGCCCGTCAGTGTCTCATACACTTCAGTGGTGTCTCACTCCTTGCCTGTCAGTGTCTCATACACTTCAATGGTGTCTCACTCCTTGCCCCTCAGGGTCTCATAGACTTCAATGGTGTTTCACTCCTTGCCCGTCAGTGTCTCATACACTTCAATGGTGTCTCACTCCTTGCCTGTCAGTGTCTCATACACTTCTATCGTGTCTCACTCCTTGCCCGTCAGTGTCTCATATACTTCAATGGGGTCTCACTCCTTGCCTGTCAGTGTCTCATACACTTCAATGGGGTCTCACTCCTTGCCTGTCAGGGTCTCATACACTTCAATGGGGTCTCACTCCTTGCCCGTCAGTGTCTCATACACTTCAGTGGTGTCTCACTCCTTGCCTGTCAGTGTCTCATACACTTCAATGGTGTCTCACTCCTTGCCCGTCAGTGTCTCATACACTTCAGTGGTGTCTCACTCCTTGCCTGTCAGTGTCTCATACACTTCAATGGTGTCTCACTCCTTGCCCCTCAGGGTCTCATACACTTCAATGGTGTTTTACTCCTTGCCCGTCAGTGTCTCATACACTTCAATGGTGTCTCACTCCTTGCCTGTCAGTGTCTCATACACTTCAGTGGTGTCTCACTCCTTGCCCGTCAGGGTCTCATACACATCAATGGTGTCTCACTCCTTGCCCCTCAGGGTCTCAGACTTCAATGGTGTTTCACTCCTTGCCCGTCAGTGTCTCATACACTTCAATGGTGTTTCACTCCTTGCCCGTCAGTGTCTCATACACTTCAATGGGGTCTCACTCCTTGCCTGTCATTGTCTCATACACTTCAATGGGGTCTCACTCCTTGCCCGTCAGTGTCTCATACACTTCAATGGTGTCTCACTCTTTGCCCCTCAGGGTCTCATACACTTCAATGGTGTTTCACTCCTTGCCCGTCAGTGTCTCATACACTTCAATGGTGTCTCACTCCTTGCCCGTCAGTGTCTCATACACTTCAATGGTGTTTCACTCCTTGCCCCTCAGGGTCACATACACTTCAATGGTGACTCACTCCTTGCCCGTCAGTGTCTCATACGCTTCAGTGGTGTCTCACACCTTGCCCGTCAGTGTCTCATATGCTTCAGTGGTGTCTCACTCCTTGCCCGTCAGTGTCTCATACACTTCAGTGGTGTCTCACTCCTTGCCCGTCAGTGTCTCATACACTTCAATGGGGTCTCACTCCTTGCCCCTCAGGGTCTCATACACTTCAGTGGTGTCTCACTCCTTGCCCGTCAGTGTCTCATACACTTCAATGGGGTCTCACTCCTTGCCCCTCAGGGTCTCATACACTTCAATGGGGTCTCACTCGTCGCCTGTCAGTGTCTCATACACTTCAATGGGGTCTCACTCCTTGCCCGTCAGTGTCTCATGCACTTCAGTGGTGTCTCACTCCTTGCCCGTCATTGTCTCATACACTTCAATGGTGTTTCACTCCTTGCCCGTCAGTATCTCATATACTTCAATGGGGTCTCACTCCTTGCCTGTCAGTGTCTCATACACTTCAGTGGTGTCTCACTCCTTGCCTGTCAGTGTCTCATACGCTTCAGTGGTGTCTCACTCCTTGCCTGTCAGTGTCTCATACGCTTCAGTGGTGTCTCACTCCTTGCCTGTCAGTGTCTCATACGCTTCAGTGGTCTCACTCCTTGCCCGTCAGTGTCTCATACACTTCAGTGGTCTCACTTCTTGCCCGTCAGTATCTCATATACTTCAATGGGGTCTCACTCCTTGCCTGTCAGTGTCTCATACACTTCAGTGGTGTCTCACTCCTTGCCCGTCAGGGTCTCATACACATCGATGGTGTCTCACTCCTTCTCAATCAGTTGTCTCATACACTTCGGTGGTGTCTCACTCCTTGCCCGTCAGTGTCTCATACACTTCAATGGTGTTTCACTCCTTGCCCCACAGGGTCACATACACTTCAATGGTGACTCACTCCTTGCCCGTCAGTGTCTCATATGCTTCAGTGGTGTCTCACTCCTTGCCCGTCAGGGTCTCATACACATCAATGGTGTCTCACTCCTTGCCCCTCAGGGTCTCAGACTTCAATGGTGTTTCACTCCTTGCCCCTCAGGGTCTCATACACTTCAATGGTGTTTTACTCCTTGCCCGTCAGTGTCTCATACACTTCAATGGTGTCTCACTTCTTGCCGGTCAGTGTCTCATACACTTCAGTGGTGTCTCACTCCTTGCCCGTCAGGGTCTCATACACATCAATGGTGTCTCACTCCTTGCCCCTCAGGGTCTCAGACTTCAATGGTGTTTCACTCCTTGCCCGTCAGTGTCTCATACACTTCAATGGGGTCTCACTCCTTGCCTGTCAGTGTCTCATACACTTCAATGGGGTCTCACTCCTTGGCCGTCAGTGTCTCATACACTTCAATGGTGTCTCACTCTTTGCCCCTCAGGGTCTCATACATTTCAATGGTGTTTCACTCCTTGCCTGTCAGTGTCTCATACACTTCAATGGTGTCTCACTCCTTGCCCGTCAGTGTCTCATACACTTCAATGGTGTTTCACTCCTTGCCCCTCAGGGTCTCATACACTTCAATGGTGTCTCACTTCTTGCCCGTCAGTGTCTCATACACTTCAGTGGTGTCTCACTCCTTCTCAATCACTGGCCTCATACACTTCAATGGTGTCTCACTCCTTGCCCGTCAGTGTCTCATACACTTCAGTGGTGTCTCACTCCTTGCCCGTCAGGGTCTCATACACATCAATGGTGTCTCACTCCGTGCCCCTCAGGGTCTCAGACTTCAATGGTGTTTCACTCCTTGCCCGTCAGTGTCTCATACACTTCAATGGTGTTTCACTCCTTGCCCGTCAGTGTCTCATACACTTCAATGGGGTCTCACTCCTTGCCTGTCAGTGTCTCATACACTTCAATGGGGTCTCACTCCTTGCCTGTCAGTGTCTCATACGCTTCAATGGGGTCTCACTCCTTGGCCGTCAGTGTCTCATACACTTCAATGGTGTCTCACTCTTTGCCCCTCAGGGTCTCATACACTTCAATGGTGTTTCACTCCTTGCCTGTCAGTGTCTCATACACTTCAATGGGGTCTCACTCCTTGCCTGTCAGTGTCTCATACACTTCAATGGGGTCTCACTCCTTGGCCGTCAGTGTCTCATACACTTCAATGGTGTCTCACTCTTTGCCCCTCAGGGTCTCATACACTTCAATGGTGTTTCACTCCTTGCCTGTCAGTGTCTCATACACTTCAATGGTGTCTCACTCCTTGCCCGTCAGTGTCTCATACACTTCAATGGTGTTTCACTCCTTGCCCCTCAGGGTCTCATACACTTCAATGGTGTCTCACTTCTTGCCCGTCAGTGTCTCATACACTTCAGTGGTGTCTCACTCCTTCTCAATCACTGGCCTCATACACTTCAATGGTGTCTCACTCCTTGCCCGTCAGTGTCTCATACACTTCAGTGGTGTCTCACTCCTTGCCTGTCAGTGTCTCATACACTTCAATGGTGTCTCACTCCTTGCCCCTCAGGGTCTCATAGACTTCAATGGTGTTTCACTCCTTGCCCGTCAGTGTCTCATACACTTCAATGGTGTCTCACTCCTTGCCTGTCAGTGTCTCATACACTTCTATCGTGTCTCACTCCTTGCCCGTCAGTGTCTCATATACTTCAATGGGGTCTCACTCCTTGCCTGTCAGTGTCTCATACACTTCAATGGGGTCTCACTCCTTGCCTGTCAGGGTCTCATACACTTCAATGGGGTCTCACTCCTTGCCCGTCAGTGTCTCATACACTTCAGTGGTGTCTCACTCCTTGCCTGTCAGTGTCTCATACACTTCAATGGTGTCTCACTCCTTGCCCGTCAGTGTCTCATACACTTCAGTGGTGTCTCACTCCTTGCCTGTCAGTGTCTCATACACTTCAATGGTGTCTCACTCCTTGCCCCTCAGGGTCTCATACACTTCAATGGTGTTTTACTCCTTGCCCGTCAGTGTCTCATACACTTCAATGGTGTCTCACTCCTTGCCTGTCAGTGTCTCATACACTTCAGTGGTGTCTCACTCCTTGCCCGTCAGGGTCTCATACACATCAATGGTGTCTCACTCCTTGCCCCTCAGGGTCTCAGACTTCAATGGTGTTTCACTCCTTGCCCGTCAGTGTCTCATACACTTCAATGGTGTTTCACTCCTTGCCCGTCAGTGTCTCATACACTTCAATGGGGTCTCACTCCTTGCCTGTCAGTGTCTCATACACTTCAATGGGGTCTCACTCCTTGCCCGTCAGTGTCTCATACACTTCAATGGTGTCTCACTCTTTGCCCCTCAGGGTCTCATACACTTCAATGGTGTTTCACTCCTTGCCCGTCAGTGTCTCATACACTTCAATGGTGTCTCACTCCTTGCCCGTCAGTGTCTCATACACTTCAATGGTGTTTCACTCCTTGCCCCTCAGGGTCACATACACTTCAATGGTGACTCACTCCTTGCCCGTCAGTGTCTCATACGCTTCAGTGGTGTCTCACACCTTGCCCGTCAGTGTCTCATATGCTTCAGTGGTGTCTCACTCCTTGCCCGTCAGTGTCTCATACACTTCAGTGGTGTCTCACTCCTTGCCCGTCAGTGTCTCATACACTTCAATGGGGTCTCACTCCTTGCCCCTCAGTGTCTCATACACTTCAATGGTGTTTCACTCCTTGCCCGTCAGTGTCTCATACACTTCAATGGGGTCTCACTCCTTGCCTGTCAGTGTCTCATACACTTCAATGGGGTCTCACTCCTTGCCCGTCAGTGTCTCATACACTTCAATGGTGTCTCACTCTTTGCCCCTCAGGGTCTCATACACTTCAATGGTGTTTCACTCCTTGCCCGTCAGTGTCTCATACACTTCAATGGTGTCTCACTCCTTGCCCGTCAGTGTCTCATACACTTCAATGGTGTTTCACTCCTTGCCCCTCAGGGTCACATACACTTCAATGGTGACTCACTCCTTGCCCGTCAGTGTCTCATACGCTTCAGTGGTGTCTCACACCTTGCCCGTCAGTGTCTCATATGCTTCAGTGGTGTCTCACTCCTTGCCCGTCAGTGTCTCATACACTTCAGTGGTGTCTCACTCCTTGCCCGTCAGTGTCTCATACACTTCAATGGGGTCTCACTCCTTGCCCCTCAGGGTCTCATACACTTCAATGGGGTCTCACTCGTCGCCTGTCAGTGTCTCATACACTTCAATGGGGTCTCACTCCTTGCCCGTCAGTGTCTCATGCACTTCAGTGGTGTCTCACTCCTTGCCCGTCAGTGTCTCATACACTTCAATGGTGTTTCACTCCTTGCCCGTCAGTATCTCATATACTTCAATGGGGTCTCACTCCTTGCCTGTCAGTGTCTCATACACTTCAGTGGTGTCTCACTCCTTGCCTGTCAGTGTCTCATACGCTTCAGTGGTGTCTCACTCCTTGCCTGTCAGTGTCTCATACGCTTCAGTGGTGTCTCACTCCTTGCCTGTCAGTGTCTCATACGCTTCAGTGGTCTCACTCCTCGCCCGTCAGTGTCTCATACACTTCAGTGGTCTCACTTCTTGCCCGTCAGTATCTCATATACTTCAATGGGGTCTCACTCCTTGCCTGTCAGTGTCTCATACACTTCAGTGGTGTCTCACTCCTTGCCCGTCAGGGTCTCATACACATCGATGGTGTCTCACTCCTTCTCAATCAGTTGTCTCATACACTTCGGTGGTGTCTCACTCCTTGCCCGTCAGTGTCTCATACACTTCAATGGTGTTTCACTCCTTGCCCCACAGGGTCACATATACTTCAATGGTGACTCACTCCTTGCCCGTCAGTGTCTCATACGCTTCAGTGGTGTCTCACTCCTTGCCCGTCAGTGTCTCATATGCTTCAGTGGTGTCTCACTCCTTGCCCGTCAGTGTCTCATACACTTCAGTGGTGTCTCACTCCTTGCCCATCAGTGTCTCATACACTTCAATGGGGTCTCACTCCTTGCCCCTCAGGGTCTCATACACTTCAGTGGTGTCTCACTCCTTGCCCGTCAGTGTCTCATACACTTCAATGGGGTCTCACTCCTTGCCCCTCAGGGTCTCATACACTTCAATGGGGTCTCACTCGTCGCCTGTCAGTGTCTCATACACTTCAATGGGGTCTCACTCCTTGCCCGTCAGTGTCTCATACACTTTAGTGGTGTCTCACTCCTTGCCCGTCAGTGTCTCATACACTTCAATGGTGTTTCACTCCTTGCCCGTCAGTATCTCATATACTTCAATGGGGTCTCACTCCTTGCCTGTCAGTGTCTCATACACTTCAGTGGTGTCTCACTCCTTGCCCGTCAGTGTCTCATACACTTCAATGGTGTTTCACTCCTTGCCCGTCAGTATCTCATACACTTCAATGGGGTCTCACTCCTTGCCTGTCAGTGTCTCATACACTTCAGTGGTGTCTCACTCCTTGCCCGTCAGGGTCTCATACACATCGATGGTGTCTCACTCCTTCTCAATCAGTCGTCTCATACACTTCAGTGGTCTCACTCCTTGCCTGTCAGTGTCTCATACGCTTCAGTGGTGTCTCACTCCTTGCCTGTCAGTGTCTCATACACTTCAAAGTTGTCTCACTCCTTACCTGTCAGTGTCTCATACGCTTCAGTGGTCTCACTCCTTGCCCGTCAGTGTCTCATACACTTCAGTGGTGTCTCACTCCTTGCCTGTCAGTGTCTCATACGCTTCAGTGGTCTCACTCCTTGCCCGTCAGTGTCTCATACACTTCAATGGGGTCTCACTCCTTGCCCCTCAGTGTCTCATACACTTCAGTGGTGTCTCACTCCTTGCCCGTCAGGGTCTCATACACATCGATGGTGTCTCACTCCTTCTCAATCAGTCATCTCATACACTTCAGTGGTGTTTCACTCCTTGCCCGTCAGTGTCTCATACACTTCAATGGTGTCTCACTCCTTGCCCGTCAGTGTCTCATACACTTCAGTGGTGTCTCACTCCTGGCCCGTCAGTGTCTCATACACTTCAATGGTGTCTCACTCCTTGCCCGTCAGTGTCTCATACACTTCAGTGGTCTCACTCCTTGCCTGTCAGTGTCTCATACGCTTCAGTGGTGTCTCAATCCTTGCCTGTCAGTGTCTCATACACTTCAAAGTTGTCTCACTCCTTACCTGTCAGTGTCTCATACGCTTCAGTGGTCTCACTCCTTGCCCGTCAGTGTCTCATACACTTCAGTGGTGTCTCACTCCTTGCCTGTCAGTGTCTCATACGCTTCAGTGGTCTCACTCCTTGCCCGTCAGTGTCTCATACACTTCAATGGGGTCTCACTCCTTGCCCCTCAGTGTCTCATACACTTCAGTGGTGTCCCACTCCTTGCCCGTCAGGGTCTCATACACATCGATGGTGTCTCACTCCTTCTCAATCAGTCGTCTCATACACTTCAGTGGTGTTTCACTCCTTGCCCGTCAGTGTCTCATACACTTCAATGGTGTCTCACTCCTTGCCCGTCAGTGTCTCATACACTTCAATGGTGTCTCACTCCTTGCCCCTCAGTGTCTCATACACTTCAATGGTGTCTCACTCCTTGCCCGTCAGTGTCTCATACACTTCAGTGGTGTCTCACTCCTTGCCCGTCAGTGTCTCATACACTTCAATAGTGTCTCACTCCTTGCCCGTCAGTGTCTCATACACTTCAGTGGCGTTTCACTCCTTGCCCCTCAGTGTCTCATACACTTCAATGGTGTCTCACTCCTTGCCCCTCAGTGTCTCATACACTTCAATGGTGTCTCACTCCTTCCCCGTCAGTGTCTCATACACTTCAGTGGTGTCTCACTCCTTGCCCCTCAGGGTCTCATACACTTCAATGGTGTCTCACTCCTTGCCGTCAGTGTCTCATACACATCAATGTTGTCTCACTCCTTGCCCCTCAGGGTCTCATACACTTCAATGGTGTCTCACTCCTTGTCGTCAGTGTCTCATACACTTCAATGGTGTCTCACTCCTTGCCCGTCAGTATCTCATATACTTCAATGGGGTCTCACTCCTTGCCTGTCAGTGTCTCATACACTTCAGTGGTGTCTCACTCCTTGCCTGTCAGTGTCTCATACGCTTCAGTGGTGTCTCACTCCTTGCCTGTCAGTGTCTCATACGCTTCAGTGGTGTCTCACTCCTTGCCTGTCAGTGTCTCATACGCTTCAGTGGTCTCACTCCTTGCCCGTCAGTGTCTCATACACTTCAGTGGTCTCACTTCTTGCCCGTCAGTATCTCATATACTTCAATGGGGTCTCACTCCTTGCCTGTCAGTGTCTCATACACTTCAGTGGTGTCTCACTCCTTGCCCGTCAGGGTCTCATACACATCGATGGTGTCTCACTCCTTCTCAATCAGTTGTCTCATACACTTCGGTGGTGTCTCACTCCTTGCCCGTCAGTGTCTCATACACTTCAATGGTGTTTCACTCCTTGCCCCACAGGGTCACATACACTTCAATGGTGACTCACTCCTTGCCCGTCAGTGTCTCATACGCTTCAGTGGTGTCTCACTCCTTGCCCGTCAGTGTCTCATATGCTTCAGTGGTGTCTCACTCCTTGCCCGTCAGTGTCTCATACACTTCAGTGGTGTCTCACTCCTTGCCCATCAGTGTCTCATACACTTCAATGGGGTCTCACTCCTTGCCCCTCAGGGTCTCATACACTTCAGTGGTGTCTCACTCCTTGCCAGTCAGTGTCTCATACACTTCAATGGGGTCTCACTCCTTGCCCCTCAGGGTCTCATACACTTCAATGGGGTCTCACTCGTCGCCTGTCAGTGTCTCATACACTTCAATGGGGTCTCACTCCTTGCCCGTCAGTGTCTCATACACTTTAGTGGTGTCTCACTCCTTGCCCGTCAGTGTCTCATACACTTCAATGGTGTTTCACTCCTTGCCCGTCAGTATCTCATATACTTCAATGGGGTCTCACTCCTTGCCTGTCAGTGTCTCATACACTTCAGTGGTGTCTCACTCCTTGCCCGTCAGTGTCTCATACACTTCAATGGTGTTTCACTCCTTGCCCGTCAGTATCTCATACACTTCAATGGGGTCTCACTCCTTGCCTGTCAGTGTCTCATACACTTCAGTGGTGTCTCACTCCTTGCCCGTCAGGGTCTCATACACATCGATGGTGTCTCACTCCTTCTCAATCAGTCGTCTCAAACACTTCAGTGGTGTCCCACTCCTTGCCCGTCAGGGTCTCATACACATCGATGGTGTCTCACTCCTTCTCAATCAGTCGTCTCATACACTTCAGTGGTGTTTCACTCCTTGCCCGTCAGTGTCTCATACACTTCAATGGTGTCTCACTCCTTGCCCGTCAGTGTCTCATACACTTCAATGGTGTCTCACTCCTTGCCCCTCAGTGTCTCATACACTTCAATGGTGTCTCACTCCTTGCCCGTCAGTGTCTCATACACTTCAGTGGTGTCTCACTCCTTGCCCGTCAGTGTCTCATACACTTCAATAGTGTCTCACTCCTTGCCCGTCAGTGTGTCATACACTTCAGTGGCGTTTCACTCCTTGCCCCTCAGTGTCTCATACACTTCAATGGTGTCTCACTCCTTGCCCCTCAGTGTCTCATACACTTCAATGGTGTCTCACTCCTTCCCCGTCAGTGTCTCATACACTTCAGTGGTGTCTCACTCCTTGCCCCTCAGGGTCTCATACACTTCAATGGTGTCTCACTCCTTGCCCGTCAGTGTCTCATACACATCAATGTTGTCTCACTCCTTGCCCCTCAGGGTCTCATACACTTCAATGGTGTCTCACTCCTTGTCGTCAGTGTCTCATACACTTCAATGGTGTCTCACTCCTTGCCCGTCAGTGTCTCATACACTTCAATGGTGTCTCACTCCTTGCCTGTCAGCGTCTCATACACTTCAGTGGCATTTCACTCCTTGCCAATCACTGGCCTCAGACACTGTCTCATCCCTTCTCCATCAGTGTCTCATGCACTTCAATGGTTTCACTCATTTCCCTTCACAGGCTCTCCACTCAGATAAGTGTGCAAACCTGGGTGTGGCAGGTTAACATCCGGCTGGTTGGCTGAGCCCTTCTCTCGCAGCTTGCTGATTGGCAACGGAAAGGGCTCAGTAAAGGGAGGTCTTATTATAGCGCCCTGAAGACAGCCTGGAGAGAGAACCCTTGCAGGAAAGAGCCCCTCCACTTTTTCATTTTTTTACTTTTCTCTCTTCTGATGGAACTCATGACCCATAATCACACACCACCCAGAGAAATCCAGCCACCAGCCAGGTCAAAGTAACATGCTTTTTAGGGTCAAGCCTGGGAGCGCATGCGCCTGGCTTGAGAGGCACTATTGTTCCCAAAAAGGGCCTGGGGCCCGCCTATTGCTTACCATTTGTCGGGCTGCATGGTACTCTTCTTTGCAGCCTCGTAATTGGTCACTGCAGGCCAAGCGTCACTTCCGTTCCTTTATGTGGAGCAGGGACCAAGCACTGATTGATTCAACTTAATCAGTGCCCGCCCACTGTACCCGACTTGATTGAGGGATTGCTTTTGTTTTTTAAGCTTCTAGTGCGACACATAGTGCAGCTACTGGGACCAGAACTGCACTTGACCCCGGCTTCAGGGACAGCCAACTCGCTTCATCTGCATGCCGGCATTATTGGAAAACCCGCATTTTCAAGGTTGGCCACAAATTGTTATTTTTGGAGATTAGCTTGACTGTAATGTGGTTTGTCTAGCTGTGCATGTTTTTGCCAAAGTACATTTTCTATAGTTAATTTTATTTCATCTCCCCAAGTTTTCCTTTCTAACTTTGCAGGCTCAGCTTTGCTTTTGCTTTTGCTAGTGGTTCTCCAAGGATGACAAACCATGATCTAAAGGTTTCTTGTGTGTGATTTCCACAAAGCCTCAACACATGATCCCGCTAAACACCCAAACCCCCCAACCCAACCCACCCTACTCCAATCCACCCCACTACAATCCAACCCACCCAAATCCAAGCCACCCCACTCAATAACAGTCAAGTCCACCTCACCCCACCCACTCCTATTCCACCCCACCATAGACCAGTCCAACCCACCTTACTCCAATCCACCATTCCCTACACAATCTAATCCACCCCACCCCAATGCAATCCACTCAACCTAAAATGCAATCCACCCCAACCTAAAATGCAATCCACCCCAACCTAAAATACAATCCACCCCAACCTAAAATACAATCCACCCCACCCAATGCATCCACCCCAACCTAAAATACAATCCACCCCACTCCAATCCAAACAACCCCAGTCCATTTCACTCCAATCCATCTCAAAACATCCCAATTCAATCCCCAAATCACATCCACCCATTCCATCCAATCCTCCTAAATCCAATCAAATACACCCAAATCCAATTCTATCAACCTCTCTCCAATCCCTCTCAGTCCAATCCACCCCCTCCTACACTATTCACCCCACTCCAATCCACCCCACCTACACCAATCCATCCTACACCAATCCAATTCACTCCAATCCATCCTACACCAATTCCCCAACCTTAACTTAATCCACTCCAATGTAGTCCACCACAATCCAATCTACTTCAAACCACCCCACTTCTACTCCATCCCAGTCCAATACACCCCAGTCAAAGCCATCCCACAATCCACAGCAATGCACCCCAATACAATCCATCTCACCCTATGCCAATACAATCCAGAACTCCAATCCACCCCAATTCCAACCACTCAATCCATCCCAGTCCATTTCAATCCAATCCGATCCACCCCAATACATACCAATCCAACCCCCTAATCACATCCACCCATTCCAATCACGTCCACCCCACTCCAATCCAGTCCATACACCCCAATCAAATCCTCCTCACCCCAAATACCCCATTCCAATTCAATCCACCCTTCACAATCCACCCCACCCCACCCCAATGCAAGCCACCCCATCCTACACCAATTCCCCCACCTTAACTTAATCCACTCCAATGTAGTTCACCACAATCCAATCTACTTCAAACCACCCCACTTCTACTCCATTTCAGTCCAATACACCCCAGTCAAAGCCATCCCACAATCCACCAATCCACAGCAATGCCCCCCAATACAATCCATCTCACCCTATGCCAATACAATCCAGAACTCCAATCCACCCTAATTCCAACCACTCAATCCATCCCAGTCCATTTCACGCCAATCCGATCCACCCCAATACATACCAATCCAACCCCCTAATCACATCCACCCATTCCAATCACGTCCACCCCACTCCAATCCACTCCATACACCCCATTCCAATCATCCTCACCCCAATATACCCCATTCCAATTCAACCCACCCCTTTACAATCCACTCCACCCCACTCCAATGCAAGCCAGCCCACACCACACCAATCCCCCACCCAATTGAATTCACCTTCCTTCAATCCACCCCAATACAATCCACTCCAATCCACCCCATCCAAGGCAATTGATCCCTAACTCAATCCAATCCAATCTACCATAATCCAACCCATTCTACTCTACCACACTCCAATCCATCCCATTCCAATCCACCCCAGTCTACTCACCCTACAACAATCCATTCCACTGCACTCCAATCCACTCCACCCCACCCTACCCTACACCAACTCCCACCCCAATCCACCCCACCTCAATCCTAACCACTCCAGGCATATTGCACCCTCCCCAATCCAAACCACTCCAATACACTCCACCTTATTCCAATTCACTACAGTCTATTACATCCCTATCCATCCCACTCCAATCTACCCCAGTCCAGACCAATCCACCCCAGTCCAATTCATCCCACGATACACCAATCCAATCCACAGCAATCCATCCCTATACAACCCACCCCACCCAACACCAATACAATCCACCCAATTTCCACCCACTGAATCCACCCTACTCCACTCACCCTACACCAATCCATTCCACCGCACTCCAATACACCCTACTCTACACCAATCCACCCTACACCAATCCAATCCACCCCACCCCAATCCCCGCTTCAATCCAGCCCACTCCAAGGCAATTGCACCCAACCCCAATCCATCCCCATCCAATCCGATTGAATCCACCCCAACCCACACTACTCCATCCCACAATACACCTATGTAATCCACAGCAATCCACCCTAAACCAATCTACCCTAAACCAATCCACCCTTCCCTACACAATACAACCCACCCCACCCAATTTCCATCCACTAAATCCACCCCACTCCACTCCACTCACCCTACACCAATCCATTCCACTGCACTCCAATCCACCCTACACAATCCACCCTACACCAATCCAATCCACCCCACCCCAATCCCCCACCCCAATCTGATCCACCAGACTTCAATCTACCCCGCTTCAATCCACCCTGCTCCAAGGTAATTGCACCCCACCCCAATCCATCCCATCGAATCCAACCCATCCAATCCACATCACTCCATCCCACAATACACCTATCCAATCCACAGCAATCCACCCTCAACCAATCCAATCCACCCTTCCCTACACAATCCAATCCACCCCACTTTAATCCACCCCACCCTATACAATGCACTCCACCCAGCACTTCAATCCACCCCAATCCACAAAACCAATCCACCCAACCCCAATTCCACTCGCTCATTCCAGCGAACTCCAATCCACCCCAGATCACTTCTCTCCAATCCAATCCACCCCAATCCATTCCAACCCAATCCACCCCACTCCAATCCACACTAATCTAGTCCAATCCACCCCACCCAGTCCACCCTACTCTAATCCATCCCACTAACCCTACACCAATCCAACCCACACCAATCCCCCAATCCGCCCCACCCCAATCCAATCCCATTCAATGAACCCACTCCAAGCATATTGCACCCTACCCCAATCCATGCCACTCCAATCCACCCCAGTCCAATCCATCCCACGGTACACCAATCCTAAGCAGTCCGCCCCAGTGCAAACCACCCCACCCTATACCAATACAATCCACCCAATACAATCCACCCCAACCAATTTCCCCCCCACTCAATCTACCCCACTCACCCTACACCAATCCATTCCATCACACCCCAATCCACCCTACTCTAAACCAAATCAATACACCCCACTCCAATCCACCCTACAGCAATCCAATCCACCCCAATCCACCCAACGCTACACCAATCCCTAAACACAATCCAATCCATTCCAATCCACTTCAATGACCCCACTCCACGCATGTTGCACCCTACCCCAAACCAAGCCATTTCAATAAATATACCATAATCCAACCCATCCCACTCTACTACACCCCAATCCACCCCACTCCAATCCACCCCAGTCCAATCCATCCCATAGTACCCCAATCCAAAGCAATCCACCCCAGTCACCCTACACAAATACATGATACCAATCCAATCCACTCCAACCCAATGCAAGCCACCCACCCTACACCAATCCCCCACCCAATCCAAACTATTCTACTTCAATCCAATCCACCCTACACCAATACAATCTACCCCACCCTACACCAATCCCCCACCCCTATCCAACCCACCCCACTTCAATCCCCCCGCTCCAAGGCAATTGCACCCCACCCCAATCCATCCCATCCACCCCAACCCAATCCACACCACTCAATCCCACAATACACCTATCCAATCCACAGCAATCCACCCTACCCCAATCCAACCTTCCCTACACAAACCAATCCACCCCACTTTAATCCACCCCACCCTATACCAATACAATCTACCCCACCCAATCCACAAAACCAATCCACCCAACCCCAATTCCACTCACTCATTCCAGCCAACTCCAATCCACCCCAATACATCCCACTCCAATCCCCCAATCACATTCACCAATCCCAACCCAATCCATACTAATCTAGTCATATCCACCCCACCCAGTCCACCCTACTCCAATCCAACCCACACCAATCCCCTTCAATGACCCCACTCCAAGCATATTGCACCCTACCCCAATCCATGCCACTCCAATCCACCACAGTCCAATGCATCCCATGGTACACCAATCCAAAGCAATCCACCCCAATGCAAACCACCCCACCCTATTCCAATACAATCCACCCCACCCAATACAATCCAACCCAACCATTTCCACCCACTCAATCCACCCCACTCACCCTACACCAATCCATTTCACCCCAATCCACCGACTCTAAACCAAATCAATACACCCCACTCCAATCCACCCTACACCAATCCAATCCACTTCAATCCAATCCACTCCAATACATTCCACTCCAATTCCCCAATCACACCCACCCATTCCAACCCAATCCACCCACTCCAATCCACACTAATATTGCCCAATCCACCCCACCCAGTCCTCCCTACTCCAATCCATCCCACACCAATCTATCCCACACCAATCCATCCCACACCAATCCATCCCACACCAATCCTCCAATCTGCCCCACCCCAATTCAGTCCACCCCAATCCAATCCCCTTCAATGACCCCACTCCAAGCATATTGCGCCCTACCCCAAACCATGCCACTCCAATCCACCCCAGTCCAATGCATCCCACGGTACACCAATCCAAAGTAACCCACCCCAATGCAAACCACCCCACCCTATACCAATACAATCCACCCCACCCTATACAAATACAATCCACCCCAACCAATTTCCACCTACTTAATCCACCACACTCACCCTACACCAATCGATTCCATAGCACCCCAATCCACCCTACTCTAAACCGAATCAATCCACCCCACTCCAATCCACAGTACACCAATCCAATCCACCCAACCCTACACTAATCCCCAAACACAATCCAATCAATTCCAATCCACTTCAATGACCCCATTCCATTGCACCCTACCCAAAACCAAGCCACTTCAATAAATATACCATAATCCAACCCATCCCACTCTACTACACCCCAATCCATCCCACTCCAATCCATCCCACTCCAATCCACCCCAGTCCAATCCAATCCATCCCATGGTACCCCAATCCAAAGCAATCCACCCCAATGCAAACCACCCCACTGTATACCAATACAATCCATCCCACCCAATCCAATCCACCCAATGTGCACCCACTCAATCTACCCCACCCCAATCCACCCCCTCACCCTACACAAATACATTATACCAATCTAATCCACTCCACCCCACCCTACACCAACCCCCACCCAATCCAAACTATTATACTTCAATCCAATCCACCCAATGCAATCCACCCCAACCTAGACCAATACAATCTATCCCACCCAATCCAGCACTCCAATCCACCCCAATCATACTCCACCCCACTCCAATCCACACCAGTCCACCCAAACTAGTCCACCCTACTCCAATCCACCCCACTCAACCTACACCCCACTCCAATCCACTCCACACCAATCCAACTCACCCTACACCAATCCCCCACTGCAATCCACCCCACCCCAATTCAGTCCAGCCCAATCCAATCCCCTTCAATGACCCCACTCCAAGCATATTGCACCCTACCCCAATCCAAGCTACTCCAACCCACCCCAGTCCAGTCCATCCCACGGTACATCAATCCAAAGCAATCCACCCCAATGCAAACCAAGCCTCCCATTACCAGTACAATCCACCCCACACAACCCAATCCACCCCAACCAAATTCCACCCATTCAATCCTCCTCGCTCCAATCCACCCCACGCCAGTCCATTCCATTCCATTCCATCGCACCCTACACCAATCGAATCCACCCAACCCTACACCAATACCCCAATCCAATCCACTTCAATGACCCCACTCCACGCATATTGCACCCTACCCCAATACAAGCCACTTCAATAGAATCTACCATAATCCAACCGATCCCACTCTACTGCACCCAAATTCATCCCAATTCAATCCACCATAGTCAAATCCGTCCCACGGTACACCAATCCAAAGCAATTCACCCCAATGAAAACCACCCCACCCTATACCAATACAAATCCACCCTACCCAATTTGCACCCACTCAATCCACTCCGCCCCTCACCAATCCACCTCACTCACACTACACAAATCTAAAATACTAATCCAATCCACCCCAACCCACACCACCCCAATGCAAGCCACCCCCCACACTACCCCAATCCACAAACCAATCGAATCCAATCCGCTCCAAGCCACCCCACACCAATGTCCCATCCTAATCCAATCCACTCAAGCGACATTCAATCCACCCCAATCACATCCACTTCAATCCACCCCACTCCAAGCATATGCACCCTACCCCAGTCCAAGCCACTCCAATACAATCCTCCATAATTCAATCAACCCCAATCTACTACACCCAATCCGTCCGACTCCAATATACCTCAGTCCTGACTGTTCTACCACAGTCCAGGCCAACCCACAATACACCAATACACAGCAATCCACCCCAATAAAAAAACACCCCACCCAATACAATTTACCCCACCCAATTTCCACCCACCCACTCAATCCACTCCAATACCCCCACTCCCCCTACACCAATCCACCCCACCAACTCCACACCAATCCATCCCACCCCACTCCACCAATTCCCCACCCCAATCCACCCCAGTTCAATCCACCCCACTCCAAGACAATTGCACCCTAATCCAATCCACCCGAATCCCTCCCATTTAAATCCAGCATAGTTAAACCAAACCCACCCCAATCCACCCGTCCAATCAAATCCACCCCACAATACACGAATCCAATTCACCCCACCACTGGCAAATCCAATTCACCCCAATGCAATCCACCCCATCCTACACAAATACAATCTACCCCACCCAATCCAGCACGCCAATCCACCCCACCCCAATCAACAACACCAATCCACCCCATCCCAATTCCACCAACTCTAACCCACCCCATTCCATTTCACTCCAATCCACCCCAAAACATCCCACTCCAATCTCCCAATCACGCCCATCCATTCCAACCCCAGTGCACCCCAATCCACACCAACTTAGTCCAATCCACCCCACCCAGTCGACCCAACTCCAGTCCACCCCACTCACCCAACACCAATCCATTCCACCCCCCTACACCAATCAAATCCACCTGACCCTACACCAACCCCCCACTCCAATCCACACTATACCAATACTATCCACCCCACCCAATTTCCATCCATCCCAATCCACTCCGCTCACCCTACACAAATCCATTCCACCACACTCCAATCCACCCTACTGTACTCTGATCCAATACACCCCACCCCATCCCACAATACACTGATCCAAAGCAATCCACCCCACCCTAGACCAATCCACCCACCCCAATCCACCCTGCACCAATGCAAGCCACCCCACACTACACAAATCACCCACCAAATCGAATCCAATGCACCCCACACCAATCTCCCACCCCAATCCAATGCACCCCAGCCCAATTCAATCCACCTCAATCCCATCTACTTCAATCCACCCCACTCCAAGCATATGAACCCTACCCCAATCCAAGCCCCTCCAATACAATTCACTATAATATAATCCACCCCAATATATCCCAGTCCAATCCACGGTACACCAATCCAAAGCAACCCACCCTAATGCAAACCACCCCACCCTATACCAATACAATCCACCCCACCCAATTTCCACCCATCCCATCCCAATCCACCCTGCTCACCCTACACAAATCCATTCCACCACACTCCAATCCACCCTAATGCAATGCAATCCACCCATTCCAATCCACCCCAATCCAATCCACCCCATTTGACCCCAATCCAATCCACCCCATTCCACCTACTCCAATCCAACCCAGTCCGTTCCACCCAACTTCAATCCGTATCAATCTATTCCACCCCACTCCAATCCATTCATCTCCAATCCACCCCATACCAATCCAAGCCACTACAATACACCCCAATCCATCGCACTCCAATCCCATCCACCCCGTCATAAACCAATCCACCCCACTACAATTCCATCCACCCCAATCCATCCTAAGCCAAACCAACCCAATCCAATCCACCCCCTCCAATCCATCCAATCCCACCTCCAATCCACCCCACCAAATCCACCACACTCCATCAAAAGCCACTCCAATTCAATCCACCCCAATACAATCCACCCCACCCCAATCCAGTCCACCCACCCCAATTCAATCCACCCCACTCCTAGCCATTCCATGCCACTACATTCCAATCCATTCAAATACAAGCCCCATTCCAATCCACCCTACCCAACCCATCCAATCCACCTCAAATCAACCCACCCTCATCCAATCTACCCAATTCAATCCACCCCACTCTACCTACTCCAGTCCAATCCCTCCCCAACCTAATCCTCAAATCCACCACAAGCCACCCAACTCCAATCTAAACTACCTGGTCCATTCCACTCCAATACCAATCGATCCCACTCCACTCAAATCCACCCTAATCCGATCCACCCTACTCCAATCCACTCCAAACTGCCTCTCTCCATCCATCCCACTCCACCCAGTTCCATCTATCCCACTCCATCCTTTGCCACTGTACAAAACTCTACGTCACTGCACTCTACACCACTGCACCCTGCTCAACAACACTGTACGCCTTCTCCAAAAACTCCAGTCTATGACACTCACGCCACTAACCTTTAGCCACGCTGAACAGCAGCCACACTGGCGTACAACATGGCTAAAACACATTGCCAAAGCCAATAACTCTTGCATAGGCGAGGCCTTTTGGCTTTGCCAATGCTAGTCTGTTATAGCTCCTTCTACCCATTTCCTGCTGTTTAACAGCTCCTAAAAGGAGGAGGATTTACAATCCGAGGACTCACTAAGGTAGACGGGTGTCTGTTCACCAACCATCAAGTGAAAGAGGCGAGGGCCCAGAATTTCATAGAGTTTGGGTCCAGAAATAAACATAGATATATGAATATTCTACGCCTTTCTCTTTCGGCCTTGGCACCGAAGCACACGGGCTCTCCGAGCATGCAACGTGCTGAATCCCCCTGAGTGCACCTGAATGAATTACCCAACCAGGCCTTTCATTCATCTCACAGAGATGACGTGGGGGGTCAGTAGTCCCAGGGATTGAAAGCAGGCTCTGAAAAGGGCTGTTTATTCACAAAAGTTGTTGACGCGGAAACCAGGGCCGCCATGTGGGCCTTTTGTTTGGGGTGTCTGTGCATTCGCCAACTGGAGCCTCAGCACAGTGGGTGCCATCTACATTCGATGCCCTCACCCTGCACGCGGCTCGGCCTTGATTGTATAATCCGCAAACATTTTAGATGAGGAAAGTGGGTGTTTTTTAAGTGTGGCAGGGTATGCTCAGACGTGAGTCCCTTGCTCACTTTGCCACTGGATTCAAGCAAGCCGGGCTGAAGACGGCTGGAATGCCAGAAACCGGTCCTCGGAAGCTTGTTTCCGGTCCAGGGAAGGCATGGCTTGGCAGTTCGGGCTGCACTGTTCCTATGAGTCATAGGGTCAGACTGATTTGTATATAGCCATGTCTGAACTGGGGTGGCAGAGTGGGCTAAAGAACGGTGATGGATTAAACCCAGATCTTTTGACTGGGTGTGAGTGTTTGATTGGTTCAGATGCTCCGTCCATCACCACCCCCTTTTGTACCGTGTCTCTGTGCATTCGCCAACTGGAGCCTCAGCACAGTGGGTGCCATCTACATTCGATCAATCAATCAATCAATCAAAGCATTTATTGATCGATGCCCTCACCCTGCACGCGGCTCGGCCTTGAGAGTATAATCCGCAAACATGACAACATTTTAGATGAGGAAAGTGGGTGATTTTTTTAAAATAATCATGAGAATATATTTACTCCAGTTGACTTCTATTGAGGCCTGAATAGGGTCAATTGTCATGTGTGGGATGATATCAGATATGTAAATAAACGTTTTTTGCTTAACCGGTCAGGAAATGAGATGCAAGCAGAGAGTGTGACAATAAAAAATTATGCACTGGCCTGCAGGAGCAGATTACTGGCAGGGCACAAGACCAAAGCCTGCCGACAGATGCCCAGTGCCTGCCGACAGATGCCCAGTGCCTGCCGACAGACGACCAGTGCCTGCCGACAGACGACCAGCAGTCTCCCACCTGAATGAGGAGGGTTGGCTTGTATGAATCCATGAATAGCAAGTCAAGCACGGTACCACAGATTCAGTGGGCTGAGGGCAGCCTCCCCCTCCAACCCAAACAGTTAAAGCAATACTCCTGAAAAAGAGTACAGATTTGTAGAGCACTTCTTGTCACCCGTGAGGGTATGCAGGCACTGGCAGGGTCCAGCTGATTAGCCGAATAGCCAGGTCTTCAGGGACTTTCAGAACTCTGGAATAGATGGGGAGGTTTGAAGAGGAGGGTAGCTCGTTCCACGTCTGCGTTGCTAGGTAGAAGGAGCAACTTCCGCATCTGCGGAGTTGGATGTAGTGGGTGAGGATTAGAGAGAGAAGTGGAGCGGAGGCGTCTGGTGGGCTGATGGAAGTTTAGGCGGTGGTTCCAGTAAGGGGGTCCGCAGTTGTTTAGAGCCTTGTATGCGTGGGTCAGGAGCTTCAACTGGCATCTTTTCTGTACAGGGATCCAGTGGAGTTCCCGGAGATTGGAGGGGACGCGGGTTTACTTAGGGAGTTCCAGGACGAGTCTTGCTGCTGTGTTCTGTATGGTCTCTAATCAGAGGAGGTGAGCTGCGTAGACAGCGTTGTCATAACCCAGTCAGGTGGAGATGAGGGCCTGGGTGATGGTACGTCTTAAGCTTCAGGGTAACCATTAGAATATCTTACAAAGCATGGAGGATGAAGAAACAGGAGGAGGAGGAGACGGAGTTGACCTAAGTCATCATGGCTAGCTTGTAGTCCAGAATGATATCTAGGTTCTTAGAGTGGTCAGTGGGAATCTGAGTAGGTCCTAGTTCTGAGAGCTGACAGGATGCGTCCCATGGGGAGCATTTGTTTCCTAGGATTAGTACTTCTGCCTGAAGCTCACCACGGGCAAGACAGTTGTCCTTCATCCAGTTTGCGACGTTGGTCATGCAGTTGTGAAAATTGGTCTAGGTGGTGTCTTGAGAGAGAAAGAAGATGACTTGTATGTTGACTGCATAGGAAAGGATTTGGAGTCTGTGGGTTTTGACAATGTTTGCCAAAGGTATTGTAAGTGTTGAAGGGGGTGGGGCAGAGTGAGAATCCTTGGGGTACTCCACAGATTATTTCCTTGGGTTTGGAGGTGAAGGGTGGGCAGACTTTTTGCGTTTTGTGAGGAAAGAGGTGATCCACCTGAGAGCGGCTTCTTGGAAGCCCATGTTGAGCAGCCTTGGGATGAGTGTGTGATGGATGACCATATCGAAAGCGGCAGAGAGGTCTAGGAGGATCAGAGTCACGGTCCCTCCTCGGTCGAGTAGGGCTCAGATGATGCAGCAACGAAGGCTGTCTCGGTGGTTTGGTTGCTGCGTAATACGGATTAGGAGGAGTCTGTAGGAGGTTCCCTATCAGATGTGAGGAAATGTGTCGTTTGATGGCTTTTTCTAATACTTTGGCCAGGAACGGGAGCAGAAAGATCAGGTGATAGCGGTTGAGTTTGATGGGGTTTGCCGATGGTTTCTTTAGTGGGGCTTTGACTTCTGCACATTTTCAGCCCTCGGGGAGTAGTGACGTGTGCTAATGAAACAGATCTGGGTTGACTTCCAATAGCGAGTCAGAAATAATTAAGGGATTAAGTGCAAGGGTGAAGTGGTCCAATGTCCTCTGATTGGTGACCAGGTCAGGCAGCGGTGTACTGGACAATGTTCAAGGATTCTATGGTGGGATCCAAAAATGGCAGCATGGCGGGCGCTGCAACCATTGATGATGGATGGGAAGAGGGCCAGGGCGGATGAATGTGAAGTCGGTGGGCAGCAGCTAGTTTCAGATTCTGCAAGAAAGGCCAGAGTTGGAACCGTCCATCAGTTCTTCCTTCTTCACCAGGGCCCTGAAAGCCACATCAGGATCTATTCCGAAGAAAAGGGACCAGGCGTAGGAGTTAAACCAGGAAGATGCCTTAGAGGCTCCTGTCGGGTTTATGTTACAAATCCAATTCGGAGTCGTAGTTGAATAGTTGCACAAGTGCTCAAGGCGGGTTTGCAGCCTCATACGGAACTAAGCAACGAAACACAATCAGCTAGTAGATAAGCAAGAAACTTTGGATGAAAGAAATTGAAATAATGGTAAAAAAATTTCAAGATAGTATTTTTTTTTAAATGTATATATTGTTTTTTACAAAAACAGACTTTTGACACTTGAAACACAGGATTAACACACCAGGGCTGAAACATTCAATACCAAGACCTGTTTATAAACATTCAAGACCAGGATGCACTTGACTGCCGGAAATTGTTCTCATTTTGCTTTTTTATCTCTTCGTCACCTCCGATACCCTGCTTTATTTTTGTTTTTTGTCATTGTCCTGCACACCTGGTGCGGTGCTGACGAAGAACCCTGGATTGCGGAGACAGCGGTAGGCCAGGAGATGTGGGCCGAGGGCGTATAGGGCGTTGGAGATAAGGAACAGCCACCAAGTTTCAGCAGGAACGCGGTACGTGTAGGGGGTGCGTCGATGTAAAGAAGCACCGACATGTGAAAATTGAGCCTAAAAATACAGAATTAGAAGCAAATTAACACAACATATTTACAGATGCCTGGTGGAAGCAAAACAGAGTATACTTCAAAGCAGCAGATTTAGCTAGGAGCTTGTAGTGAGAAGTGGCTTTGTGTTTTCTTTGAGCAAGACTAAACGAAGTGTAATATACGTTAGTTGTATTATTAAAGAGGCTGAATGTAGCAGGGGAGTAACTAGAGCACGGAGCTTGCTAATAGCTAGTTCAGGAGACATTCTACAATGCAACGAGGGCCCTGGAGTATAAGGAACATGCAAGATGGCGTAGACCTGGATACCACAAAGAGTCTACAGGGGACAATTTGCAAAGCCATATACGAGTACATGACGTAGCACTCCTGTAGTTTTACTTCACATACTCATAAAATGTCTTTGTAAATTGGTCCCATAGTTTAGACTGGCGCAAGCATGACAAATGTTTTTCATGTGTGTTGTAAGCGTGATCATTAAAAAGGAAGGCACCAAAACAGAAAAATTAGTTTAGGGAAAGGCTAGGAGGCCATGAGAGTTATGACCACAAAATAATCCTGTAAGGGTATTACTTCCCAAACTCATAAATGACTTTGTGAACGGGCTCCCGCACTGTTCATCGAGCAAACAAAACAGAACGACTAGTGAGGTATGATCATCTGAAAGACACTCTCCATGTAAAGAATCTATTTGAAAAATCATAAACCATTTGCATCAACTCTCCCCACTAATACAGATACGTGTGTTGTCAAAGGGGACTCATTTTAAACAAAGAAATGTAAGAATTGTTTGCAGAAGTTCAAATATGGTGTACAGTCAGTAACAATGTTTTCTATTTATGGCATCAACATGCAGTAAATGTGCACTTACAGTTGCTCTAAAATGCAACAGCTTTATCCAAGAAAACAAATCAAGTTGATGAATAGTCACAGTGCCCTCTTTGATTTTCTCTCATTAATTTGCAAGTTCGACATATTTAAAACGTTCACACAGAAATCAGAGAAAACAACAGGTTCCAGTAAAAATTCTAATCATGTAACATGGAATGTGATGCCTCCTGAAGAAGGTTCAGCTGGCAGCACACAATCATGGGCGAAACGTGTAGAAGTGATGAAATAGTGATATCAAAGCTAGCTACAATTCAACTTAACGAAAGAATTTGAACATATAAATGCTTTTTGTGAACTTAAGTAGCTACCCCATCGCTTTCCTCAACCAGCAACATGCACTATGGCATTACTTTTCTTGTTCAAATTGTTGTTTATGTTTATCATATTAAGATTTTTTTGTTTTATACATGGTCTATTTTCATTGCATAAGTATAGTCCAGTTGGAACCTCCAACCTGCAACCTTAACTTAAAGAACTATTCGTGTTCGACAAGGGAGCACTGAATATGTTGGATTTTATTGCTTATATACCAAGCATGGGTGCCCTTGGGCTGAATTTGGTGGAAAGATTCAGAGGGAATGGGTAAGAATCAGTGTCATAAAGAGGAGTAATTTAATCTCCATGAATTGTAAAGGAAACATAGATAAAAAGGCTAAATAACAGACCAGTCAAAGAAGGACTGCAGATAATGTATGGACATTTACGCCAATTAAATACAAATCCAATTACGGATTGTCATACATTTTTACTGTTATCAGCACTAAAGTAAATGGTTCTGTCAGTCTAATGCTGCCCATTCAGCCAGCACCCGTCACTCATTCAGAGATGTTAGATTACAAAAAGTGGATAGTGTGCAAGTATGCAACCTCCATGGGCTTTAGATCTCTGTGACATCACGTGTACCATTAAATGTTATCTACCTACCTCACAAAGCTGGTGCCTGCATCTCACAGGAGCAGTCAGGTTCTGGGGCCACCAGCACCAGGGGAGTGAATGCCCAGGCTCAGTGGCCTCTGCTTACCTGCGCAATAGCCCCAGCAAGAACCAGGGTCCAGTCGAGCATCCAGGTGCAGCCGGGCTGGACCAATCCGTACAGACAGAGGCAGAAGACAGGGAGTGCATAGAACATGTAGACCAGCATCTGTGGGGAAGTACACAGTCAGAGAGGCTCATAGCATCCATGCAGCGCTTAGAAGTCTGGCAACGTGCCTTCAAACTCATGAGAACATGTCTGCCCTCAAGACCTCTGTGCACTTTCAGATACAGCTGTGTAAATTTACATAAAGTGTGCACACTCACAGAAAGAACCTTGTATCCTTTTATTTACATATCTTTACTGTTAGAAGTAAGTCCGCAATATTTCATAAGTATTTCTCTACAATTTTACAAAGATCCCTGAAAGATTTTACAAAGCATTGTGCACACTTTTATAAACAGTTTGCATTATTTTCAGAGTTTTTCCCCCCAAACACCTAGCATTGGCAAACAGTGGATTTGCCTACTTGTTGTGCAACAGGCTGGATGTACCATGCCTACTGTCCGAGGCCCTGTTCCTATGGAGTGGAGTACAACAAGTGTCGGCACCTTTGCAGATAAACTTCAAGAAACATAAAAGCTGCCAGTTTCAAGACACCTCCTTCAAAATAGTACAGCGCAAGCTTCTTTAGCAATACTGAGGACCACAGGTCTTACCATTAAGAAAAAAGCAGCGGAAGTCAGTTCCGGGTGATTGGTACCTATTTCGACCCCTGCAGTACTAACACCCAAATAAAATAAAATCAGGATTTGTTAAGCACGGCTGCTTCACCCGTGAGGGTCTCGAGGCGCTGTGGGATCCTGCTGCAGGATGGCGCTGCCAGTTGCTATTGGTTCTTCCTGAACTGCTGGAGCAGAGGTGAGGCTCTGAGGTCCAGGGGGAGGTTGTACCACGCCAACAGGTGGAAGAAGGAGTGACCTCCTCGGTTTGCCCGGCGCATGCGTTGGGAAGCTGCTAGGGACAGGGATCTGGAACGGAGTTCTCTGCTGTGTTGGTGGAAATCCACTCGTTTGTTGAGGTAGGCCGGTCCTTCGTTGTGTAGTGCCTTGTAATCGTGGGTGAGCAGCTTGAACTGCCATCTCTTCGCAACTGGTAACCAGTGGAGTTTCCTGAGGTGGTGGTGATGTACATCTGTCTGGTGAGGTTGAGGAGGATTCTGGCTGCTGTGTTCTGGATAATCTGGAGTTTCCTCATGAGTTTGGTGGTGGTTTCTATGTAGAGGAAGTTGCCGTAGTCAAGTCTGCTGGTAACGAGAGCTTGCGTGCCGGTACACCTGGTGTTGGGTGGGAGCAATCTGAAGCCCTTCCTGAGCATACGGAGGAAGCAAGTTGAGGAGACGGCACGGGCCTGCTCCTCCATGGAAAGATGGCTGTTGAGGATGATGCTGAGGTTGTGGGCATGTTCGTGGGTTTGGCTCAACTCAGATGGTCACCGTTTATTGTTCCAGAGGGTGTCCTTTACTTTTCCCAAGATGAGATCTTTGGTCTGTGTTGAGTTTGAGACAGTTGTTGGTCCTTCAGACGGTCACATCTTTCACGCATCTTTGGAACTGGTCTTTGATGGTCGTTAGTCAGGGAGAGGATGAAGTGGGCGTAGAGGAGGAACGAAAAACGTTGCTACCAATCACAGTTGACAATACACATGGCCTTCTTTAATTTCCTTTCACCCATACGCCTTTCAGAGGCGCTGGACTACCACTAACCCTCATCAAGGTAACATAGGCCAGTCCAGCCGCACCAGCAGCTCCACCCTTAGACAAGCGTGGATGAGGATGCCACTGGCACAATATGAGGCTGCGGGTTGGCACCGGTGCACTTACCTGCATTTTGGGGTACGCCACGGGATCCTTCAGGTACGGCTCGTACTGGTAAATGTAGTTAAAGCAGGAATCCGAGGGACAGTCCAAGACCACCTGCGGAGACAGAGACTAGAGGTCAGTTTGTGAGTGGGTGGATAGAAGACGCAATCTAATAAATGGACAAATTACAATAAAAGTTACAGACCAAAGCACGGTGAAGTGAGCTACAGTTGTTTTGGAAAGCCTTTCGCGATGGAGGATTTCACAGTGTGGAACAGTGTTTCTAGCAGGATTACCAGGGGATGCCATGCTCTAGACTTGTTATGTTAATAACTATGTGGTGCTTTTATCCAAGAGTTTGAACAGACTTAAACCTAGACCACAACTCCCAAAAAGCATGCATTTTTAGGTCTGGCTTGGCTGCTGTCTGCATGACCTTTTGTTACCTATTCTTTAAAACTTACGTCGATGACCGGTTAGGTTTCACCTTCCGTCCTCTAGTAAGTGCCTCCAGTGGAATGCATAAGGAACTATATCACATATATAAAGTACACTCACTATTCACACAGTTTGTCACAAAATCAGCTCTTAATCTCCTATATGCATTCAATACATAGAACAATCATCTTCCCTAGCATTGGCAAAGCCAATAGGCTGTGCTTTAACATGCATGGTGCATACTCGCACGCAAACACCATTTGTGAATGCAATCTCCATAGTGGAGGTAGCATGGTTTGAGGAGTGCTTACTAATGGGATGCTGGTGGGGCTTTGTGGACTTTTTGCTGTGGGGCTGCTGTATTATGCTTGGACATCTCTATAGCTGGAGTCAAGTCTTGTATTGGGGCGTATTTGTAGTGGGCAGGGATGCATTGGGGCTCCGGTACCGTGGGCTGCAGTGTCATATTAGGATTTGTTTGCTATCGAGGGGCGCAGCGTTCTGGGGGGATCCTTCACTGTGGGGGCTGCAGTCTTGTAATGGGTCTCAGCAATGGAAGGGGAGTAGCGTGTAGGGGTGAGGGCTTCTTAATAGTAGGAGTGCAGTGTTTTACTGGGGCTCCCAGACAGAGTGGTTGCAATGTCGCGGTAAAGCTACTTAAAGATGGGGAAGACAGGAGTTTTTTTGTATGAGACCATGTGCAGTGGGGGTCATTTATTCTGCTGGGGGGGGGGGGCTTTTTGAGGGTTTTCATCCTGCCGGTGTTGTAGTAAAGTACTCACCAGTCCTCTGAAAAGCGTAAATGCCACTGCGATCACCAAGTACAACACCAGCGCAATATCCAGGGGGCGCTGTAGCAGGCCACGACTCTGCTCCTCCACCGCCTGAGAAAACAACCAGCAATTTCTTAACTTCGCAATAAGAGGGGGAAAACATTGCACCCATTACCCACCTCAATCATTCATAAAACAAGGGGTGTCAAATCTAAAAAGAATCCCAGGATGCAGCATTGTGCGATTCAATCGGCTCTCCGAGACGCTGAATTGCTGCTCAGGTCTGCATAAGTGACCTGCAGACTCTTAAAGGGTAAGGAACTGAGCATCGTTCTAAGCAAAGAGGTGGACGGCCTTATAGGGAAACTATGAGGTTGCTTCACATGCTCCTGCTTCTTAAATACCGCAAGGCTCTTCTGCCTTTAGGCCCTGGTCTCTTAGGAAACAATTACTTTCCAAAATAGGACCGTTCCCCTGTTCAATATCTATAAGATACAGGCTAGGAGGAAAGTAAACAATTTCTCAGATGAATCGGTGCAAGTCACGAGGGCCTTCAGCAACCAAGAAAGACATTTCAAACTCAAACTGGGCAGTCAGAGTACCAGAGTATGGAAATACTAGACCACCCCATTTCTGAACTTGCCTTTGCCCAAACCTACTTAGGAGGTAGGTCTCTATGACACGTAAATACCAGATATCCACAACATGGAGGACGCGGAGAAAGAAGTCGAGGAAATCCTCAGGATCCCCTGTGTAAATTCCAGCTCACCCGTGACAAATACTTTTCCCTGCATACGGTAACCGGCTTGGGATATTAATGCTTGGTGTAAATCAAGATTAGGAACTGCTTTTCAGTGCCTCAAAACAATTGTTGGTAGGAATTGTTCATTTATTTACCCAATAAGTGTTCCTTCATTTTTTTACATTGGACTTAAATAGTTAAATGTCCCAAAAATCCATTGACCTCCCATGCATCTTTTTCAAGCCATTTGTAACTGGTAAAATAGAATTTCCATCATTTCTGACAAATTTACGTGGACACCTTATCCTCGCCACACCCTCATTATGGCTACGGAGAGGTGCTGGCTGGAGAGTATTGAAACCGATTAGTAATGAAGATGAAGCGATGTTTCCAAGCTCAAAGACGATGTTGACCCTACATCATTCTACAAATAACTCCAACATTCCTTGGCCCCAACTACAACCACTAACTTCTACTCTTACCCCCTTGTAAAGTAATGTAATACAATTCTTATAAAGCGCACGTACACCAATTGGTTTCAAGGGGCTGTTAACATTTCACAAATGTGACATTCTTATGTCCGCACTGATATTATTTTAGTGGAGTTATAGCCGCAGCGCCAGGTTTTATTGTATCCTGGAATGGGATGATCATCTAAGATGCCGATCTGAAGTATAGTTTACAAAAATAAAATATCAGACTACAAAGAAATATCGATATTGACAAACACAGTTTCTTCCATCATAATCTGTCTCCAAGTATGCCAGGACTAAAGTTAGTCATAGTTTCGCACCACCCTTCAACAAATGAGGAGTGGCCTTCCCCGCATTTAGGAATTCTTTAAAGGACAATATTTTTATATAGATTTATGAAGTTTAATTTGTTCACTCTTCATTTTGTAATCTTCATTTTTGCTGTTTCTATTTTTTCAGCCTACATTTTCGAATCTACATATTTCAGCTTTTCATTTGCAATTTATATTTTCACATGGAAGCTAAATTTCTTTATACAGTCTATCTCACACTGATTGCCCCTAGATCCACATGCGCATTTACAACTGATTGTTTCCTCCAGTGTGTCCAGGACGAATGAAGCATAATACAAATATTTAGATCTTTAAAATAAATATGACTACTACATTCGTTTGCAGGTCATCTGATATCATTTGGGTTTGCAGAACTTACGCTGCAAGTCTCTGAAGTAAGTAGACTGAGCCGTTACTCCGGATCAAAAAAATATTTTTTTAACTAAACTAACACTGTTACAAGTGTGATATCATTATATAGAATTAAATAACTTTCAAGACCTAAAAGTTCAATTCTCCTGTATTTTTTAAAAATCTTATCAGCCTTAGTATCCTTCCAAAAAGAAATACAAAAATAATAAAATTAAAAAAATAAAAATATATACCAATAAGCATCGCTACATAGCAATCTTTAAAGGCAAGCATCCATATTACATTTCCATGCGTTTGCTCCCACCCAGTAACTGTCTCCAACTGATTACATTGGCAGCCCTTTTACTTTCAGTTGAGGCAGAAACAGACCAGTGGACATAGGGCTGCGTAAAAATGGTTATTCTTAGCAGCAAAATGAAGAGCAGAACCGGTGTTAGTTTCTGTCAAACAGAGATCCAGCTGCCATGAGGCAAGTTGAGAGCAAGGTAGAGTGACTACATGCCCAGACACTGACATTTTTGCACAATATTCACACTTAAATTTCTGCAAGGTGGCGTTTTTCTTTACCACAGGGATAAAATATACTACTGTAGGTTAAAAAAAACACCAGATACCGCCAATATTGCAGCTTAAAGCATAAAACCATCTCTACAGCAGGTGGCATTTTTAAAACGAATTACGCTGGACAAAAACACCACTCGTAGTGGTCTGGAGTTCAAGTACCACCAACATCATCACCCAAAAGAATGGCAAGATCATATTAATTGACCAACGCGGTCTTTATGCCACAATAATCTGAAGCCTTAGAATTCTCTACTTTAAATCCCTGCTCAGCCACTTTCACACTGTGTGATACAGGACAGATAATCACAAACATACATAAAATATACATACATACATACATATATATATATATATATATATATATATATATATATATATATTCACACACACACACACAAATGTAATAGCATCTTGCGGGCGTACCTTTTCCGCAGGGACGTATACGGTGGCCCGGGGCTCCCTGAAGATCCTCATGCCGGCCCAGATGGGAAGCAGGACATACGGAACATTCAGCAGGAACGACGGGCGGAGCTCGGTGCCGAATTTACCTTCAGTGTTAAGAAGAAACAACGCAATGAAAGGAGAGCAAACATCTGAGCGCTTTCTCCAGGCTATTAAAATCACCCAAAGCCCCTGCCCCTAGGACAGTAGCAATTGGACCACATAGACATTCTACATCACATCAATACTCGATGGTCCACAGGTCCTAGTTAGGAGCAGGAAGTCACAGTAGGGATCCAGGGTTTGCCCCAGATCCATGGTTTGCCCCAGACCCAAGGTTTGCCCTTGACCCATGTGGGCAAGCTGCAAACCAAGCCAATGCTTCCAAGTCAGACCGTTTCCAGTTTAGATGCATACTTTGTCTTGGGCCTCTGGCTGATATGTGCAGGGCTCTTTCAGGACCTGAATAAATGCTCTTATTAATAATAAAAAATATACTCACCATTTCACAGATTCACTAGAATTCGCATTTTCAAACTAGGGTAAGGTAACGTTCTTGGGTTTAAAGAAATACACCATGGTGTTCTCATATGCACATTACTCTGGCCACCTTTGTTTTACCTGACAAAGTAATTTCATAACAAGGGCCAGGCTGCAGCTGGGGCAACACAACACATGAGATGAACAGTGAGGAAGCAGACAGAAAGAGGAGCTTAAGGCTGCATAACTCTGAAGTTCAAGCCAGATCTTCACTTGTTTCTTCTGTGATTACTTGAAAAAAAACTGTTCCAGTGGAAGGTGAGAAATATGTGTGTTGGACTGAGCTATCAAACAGGAAGTGCAGACAGAACTCTTTAACCGAACCCCTAAGGTTTCTGGGACTGCCACACGCGCTCCGGCTACAACATATTCTTAAATGACAAAAATGAGATCCTAGTCTGTTTCTTCAAGATGCAGCTCTACCATTAGAGGACTCCAAGCATTGCCAGTTTCTTCTTTCCCCAGCAAACAGTTTTTATAACTGCAAGGTGTTCCCTGGATGACAAATCAGAGGGGGCCCCACAACAGTTTTTTATCCGGGCCCCACAAAAACTTCTAACGCTGGTGTTCGATTGTCTTTCAGCACATCCGCTATTGAAGAAGGTCATACATTTTTAGCACATGGTTAAACGTCTTTCTTTCTGAATGAAATGGGTTTGAGTAGCTGGTTTGTGGCCCCCATTCAAATACGACTTCAAGTAGACCCAGAGCCCGATACTTCACCCAAACAAGGTGGACCGCCATGAAGCGCTTAGAGACCTGTAGGTGATTCGCGCTATATAAATGTCATATAACATAACATATACGCATCTATGTATCTGCAAATGCACAGAGTGTAATATGCTACTTATTACCATTGTTGAGTCTAGGGAAGGTAGGACTACCAAGTAATAACATTAAATGGTGATAAATGGTAGATTCATCTTTGCAGAGCTGCATATACAGCTTATGCCTTAGTGTTCTTTTGTGTGAGTAGCTGTAAACACCGGTATTTAAGCAGAACCACAGTACAATCTCAATGCAACGGCTCACAGCGTCAGCAATGGAGATCAAGGGAGGCGCCTTCAACGCGGTAAGATCATGGGATTTGACCGTCGCACTTTACTAATAAATGCCTGATTCTCCATTTATTATTACACTTGCTCCACAGAATATGTTTTTGAGCCACTTTTATTGTTTAGATAGCTTAGAATAATAGATATACAAGATCAACAGATATATTAGATTAATAGAGACAGAGACAGATATCTTCCTTGTTCTCCTCCTTACCTATGACGTTCCCCGGCAGGAGCACCAGGAGGCTCATCATGAGAGACCCCAGCCAGTACAGGCCCAGGCTTCGATAACTCTTTCTGGGTTCAAGGGACAGAAAAAACACAGACACAGTGACCCAGACAATCAGCACAAACACTATGGTCAGGTATTAGGTTGCCATCATGGTCAGGTATTATGCAGTAACCATTATCTAGTATTTTGCTGCTCTCATGGTCTAGTATTTTGTTGCTGTCACGGTCAGATATTTTGTTGTCATCACGTTCTGGTATTTTGTTATTATCATGGTCAGATATGTTGTTTCTCTCATGTTCTAGTATTTTGTTGCTCTCACGGTCAGATATTTTGTTGCCATCACGGTGAGATATTTTGTTGCGATCATGATCAGAAATTTTGTAGTTCTCATGGCCTAGTATTTAGTTGCTCTCATGGTCTAGTATTTAGTTGCTATCATGGTCTAGTATTTTGTGTCTATCATGATTCGATATTTTTGTGGCTATCACTGTCAAATGTTTTGTCACTATCATGGTCTGGTATTTTGTTGCTCTCATGGTCTAGTATTTTGTTGCTCTTATGGTTTAGTATTTTCTGCTATCACGGTCAGATATTTTGTTGCTATCACGGTCAGATATTTTGTTGCTATCACGATCAGATATTTTGTTGATGTCATGGTCTAGTATTTTGTTGCTATCACGGTCAGATATTTTGTTGATGTCATGGTCTAGTATTTTGTTGCTATCACGGTCAGATATTTTGTTGCTATCACGGTCAGATATTTTGTTGCTATCACGATCAGATATTTTGTTGATGTCATGGTCTAGTATTTTGTTGCTATCACGATCAGATATTTTGTTGCTGTCATCAGATATTTTGTGGCTATCACTGTTAGATGTTTTGTCATTATCATGGTCTGGTATTTTGTTGCTCTCATGGTCTAGTATTTTGTTGCTCTCATGGGCTAGTATTTTGTTGCTCTCATGGTCTAGTATTTTGCTGCTCTCATGGTCTAGTATTTTGTTGCTGTTACTGTCAGATATTTTGTTGCTATCACAATCAGATATTTTGTTGCTATCACTGTTCGATGCTTGATCGTTATCATGGTCTGGTATTTTGTTGCTCTCATGATCTAGTATTTTGTTGCTCTCATGGTCTAGTATTTTGTTGCTCTCATGGTCTAGTATTTTGTTGCTCTCATGGGCTAGTATTTTGTGCTATCACGGTCAGATATTTTGTTGCTATCACGGTCAGATATTTTGTTGCTATCACGGTCAGATATTTTGTTGCTCTCATGGTTTAGTATTTTTTTGCTCGCATGGTCTAGTATTTTGCTGCTCCCATGGTCTAGTACTTTGTTGCTGTCACGGTCAGATATTTTGTTGCTATCATGATCAGATATTTTGTTGCTATCACGGTCAGATATTTTGTGGCTATCACTGTTCGATGCTTTGTCGTTATCATGGTCTGGTATTTTGTTGCTCTCATGATCTAGTATTTTGTTGCTCTCACGGTCAGATATTTTGTTGCTATCACGGTCAGATATTTTGTTGTTATCACAGTCAGATATTTTGTTGTTATCACGGTCAGATATTTTTGTAGCTATCACTGTTCGATGCTTTGTCGTTATCATGGTCTGGCATTTTGTTGCTCTCATGATCTAGTATTTTGTTGCTCTCATGGTCTAGTATTTTATTGCTATCACAGTCAGATATTCTGTTGTTATAACGTCAGATATTTTGTTGTTATCACGGTCAGATATTTTGTTGTTATCATGGTCAGATATTTTGTTGTTATCACGTTCAGATGTTTTGTTGTTATCATGGTCTGGTATTATGCAGTCATCATGGTATGGTATTTTTGTAACCATGGTCTGGTATTGTGTTATCATGGTCTGGTATTATGTAGTCATCATTGCCTGGTATTTTGTTGTCATCATGGTCTAGTACTGTGTTGTTATCATGGTCGGGTATTATGCACTCATCATGGTCTGGTATTTTGTTGTGATCAAGGTCTGGTATTTTGTTGTTATCAAGGTCTGGTATTTTGTTGTTATCAAGGTCTGGTATTATGCAGTCATCATGGTCTGGTATTTTGTTGTTATCAAGGTCTGGTATTGTATTGTAACAAAGTCTGGTATTTTGTTGTTATCATGGTTGAGTATTATGCAGTCATCATGGTCTGGTATTTAGTTGATATCATGGTCAGGTGTTTTGTTGTTATCATGGTCTGGTATTTTGTTGTTATCAAGATCTGGTATTATGCAGTCATCATTGTCTGGTATTTTGTTGTCATCATGGTCTAGTATTGTGTTATCATGGTGTGGTATTATGCAGTCATCGTGGCCTGGTATTTTGTGGTTATCATGATCTGGTATTTTGCATTATTAAGGTCTGGTATTTTGTGTTATTAAGGTCTGGTATTATGCTGTCATCATGGTCAGGTATTTTGTTGTTATCGTGGTCGGGTATTATGCTGTCATCATGGTCAGGTATTTTGTTGTTATCGTGGTCGGGTATTATGCTGTCATCATGGTCTGGTATTTTGTTGTTATCGTGGTCGGGTATTATGCAGTCATCATGGTCTGGTATTTTGTTGTTATCAAGGTCTGGTATTATGCAGTCATCATGGTGTGGTATTTGGTTGATATCATGGTCTAGTATTGTGTTATCATGGTGTGGTATTATGCAGTCATCGTGGCCTGGTATTTTGTGGTTATCATGGTCTGGTATTTTGTGTTATTAAGGTCTGGTATTTTGTGTTATTAAGGTCTGGTATTATGCTGTCATCATGGTCAGGTATTTTGTTGTTATCAAGGTCTGGTACCATGCAGTCATCATGGTCTAGTATTATGCAGTCATCATGGTCTGGTATTTAGTTGATATCATGGTCTGGTATTTTGTTGTTAGCAAGGTCTGGTATTTTGTTGTTATCAAGGTCTGGTATTATGCAGTCATCATGGTGTGGTATTTTGTTGCTCTCATGATCTAGTATTTTGTTGCTCTCATGGTCTAGTATTTTGTTGCTCTCACGGTCAGATATTTTGTTGCTATCACGGTCAGATATTGTGTTGTTATCACAGTCAGATATTGTGTTGTTATCACGGTCAGATATTTTGTAGCTATCACTGTTCGATGCTTTGTCGTTATCATGGTCTGGCATTTTGTTGCTCTCATGATCTAGTATTTTGTTGCTCTCATGGTCTAGTATTTTATTGTATTTGTATTTGTATGTCGATTTGTAGAGCGTGATTGCTGCCCGGGGGCGTCCAAGCGCTAAGAAACCAACAGAACAAGAGGAGGTAGCCAGGGCGTTATTGGGCAGCATTGAAGAGGAATGTTTTTAGCTGTTTCCTGAATGAGGTAAGATTAGGATTTTTCCTTAGGTGGAGGGGTAGGGTGTTCCATAGCTTGGAAGCATTGTAGGTGAAAGTCCTACCGCCAGTTCTGGATTTTTTTATTTTGGGAATTGTGGCCGTGAAGGTCTGGTTGGATCGCAGATTCCTAGTGGGAAGGTAGTGTGACACTAGGTTGCGAGTGATGAGAGGGCCCGTTTTCCAGAACGCCTGGTGCGCAATGCATAAGGCTTTGAACTGTATTCTTTGGGGAATGGGTAGCCAATGCAGTTTTTTCAGTCCATTTTTGACTGATTGACGTCGAGGAATCTGAAGCAAAGTGCGCGCGGCACAGTTCTGCACCGTCTGTAGTCTCCATATCGTGTACTCTGGGGCGGGGAAGTAAAGGGCGTGGTTATAATCCAGTCGTGACTGGATAAGGCCCTGAATGGCTACTTGTTTTGCCTCCATCGGTAGAAGATGGAGTACCTTCCTTAGCACTCTAAGGAGGCCGAAGCAGGTGGCTGCCAGTTTGGTGGATTGGGTGCCGAAGGACAGAGATCTGTCTAGCCACACCCCAAGGCTCTTGATGCTGTCCTTTGGGGCCGGAGGGGTACCCAGGCAGGGTGGCCATAGAGTGCTGAGGGAGTTAGAGTTGGCAGGGCTCAGGAGCATAAGCTCTGTCTTGTCTCCATTCATTTTTAATGAGGAGGAGGACATCCAGTCCTTGACTTCCTCTAGGCATTTCCTCAGCCCTCCTTTCGAGGTATGGTTAGCTTCCTGTGCCAGTGAGACCACTAGCTGAGTGTCGTCAGCATATGAAATGATCTTAATTCCATACTGACGAACAACTTCAGCCAGTGGCCTCATATATATGTTGAAGAGCGCCGGGCTCAGTGAGGAGCCCTGCGGGACTCCACATTTTGATGGTCTGCTGGTAGAGGAAGATGTTCCATCAAATACCCGAAAGGATCTGTCCTGTAAAAAGGATTCAAACCAAGACAAAGCTTTGTCCTTTATGCCGATGTTTGCCTTGCGGTCCAGCAGTATGTCATGGCTGACCGTGTCGAAAGCCGCGCTTAAGTCAAGGAGGATCACTGCCACTGATCCTCCCTGATCCAGGATGTTTCTGGATTCCTCGGTGACCATGAGGAGCGCGGTTTCGGTGCCATGTCTTGGTCTGAAGCCCGTTTGGGTAGGATCAAGAAGCTGGTGGTTTTCGAGATATTTGATCAACTGGCTGTTAATGTGTCTCTCTAGGATTTTACTAAGCCAGGGAAGGAGAGAGATTGGCCGGTAGTTACTGAGGTTCGAGGGATCCAGATTGGGCTTCTTTAATAGTGCTCGGACCATGGCTTGTTTCCATTGTGGCGGGACTACGCCAGTAGTAATGGAGGAGTTAAGGAGGTCCATTATGACGGGCAGGGTGATAGCCGAGGCTGACATAATGATGTCTGGCGGGGCTGGGTCCCCCGGAGACCCGGATTTGACTTTTTTTGCCAAGGACTCAAGAGTCAAGAGGTTAAGAAGAGCAAAGTGGTCCAACGTGGGGGAGGAGTTCAGGTCAGAATTGCTCGCGGTAGAGAGGGTGTTGGGAGGAGCAGGGAATGATTCATAAATGGTAGTGATTTTTTGCAGGAAAAAAATCTGCCATGTTGTTGCAGTGTACTGCGGTCTTGGTCTCATCTAGACTGGGTGGTAATTTGGTGAGGCTTTTCACGATACGGAAAATTTCCCTGGGTTTAGATTTCGCTAGGATAATTTCGTTGGCGAAATAGGCTGTTTTGCTGGCCTTGATTTGTTCTTTATATATTTTGAGTAGTTTTTGGTATTGGATTTTGTTTTCTGGCAAAGAGTCCAGGCGCCATTTCCTTTCCGCTTGTCTACACTGACGTTTTGTAGTTCTGAGGGGTTCAGAGTACCATGGAGCTGATTTGTGACAGCGTTTTGTGGTGGTTTTCCGTTTAGGTAGGGAAAGATCGAGTGACTTGGTGATCCATTCCTCATAAGAAAGGTTTGCGAAGCATGGGTCCTCATTAAGCGGGGGTGTGTTGCTGGACAGTTTTTTGGTCAATGTCTCGATAGGGAGGCGGGACCACGGTCTGGCTATTCTTATAGTGGGTTTGGTGGCTGGGGGTCTGGGGGTGTGCCATAAAAAAGGGACCAGTAGATGGTCAGTCCAGGGGAGAGGGAGAGGTGGACTAGTTGTCAAATTAGTACAATTACTGAAAACTGGGTCAAGCAGGTGTCCTTGATCGTGGGTAGGGGAGCTGACCAGTTGGTGTAATTGTAACGCGGCAAGGTCGTCGGTAAGAAGAGCTGCTGTGTGATCTAGTTTGGAATCGAAGTGAAAGTTAAGGTCACCCAACAATGTGAAATTGGCGGTACTGCTGACACGTTCTGCCACAATCCATGCTAGTTGGATGTGGAATTGTTTTGGGGGGCCGGGGGGTCTGTATATGAGGGTGCCTGAGAAGCAGTTGTTCGGCGAGAGCTCCAGACTAAACGCTAGGCTTTCGCAGTCTGGGATGCTTTCTGCAATAATTCGGCAGAGGAACTGCTCTTTGTGAACAATTGCTAATCCTCCTCCTCTGCCTTTTGGGCGGTCTTGGCGGGAGATTTGAAAGCCAGGGGGAATGGCTGTAACCAAGGCTGGGTCCGAGTCTAAGGTGAGCCAGGTTTCCGTTAGGAAAACAATGTCGGGCTTGTGCTCCATCATCAAGAGTGCAAATTCGTAGCAAGAGTTCCCTCACTTCAGCTGACATCAAAGAGGCAGTAATGGGCAAGATGGCCGCCGTAGCTCTGTAGAGAGAAGTCGCTTTTTCTCCCTCTCCTATCCTAGGATGTGGAAGGACTGGTGATTTCAGGGATGTGGGTCCTGGTTGACCTGATATATCACGGTACGGCAAAAGCACTTAACCCAGACCGGTTGAGGAGATTCTCAGCAAAGACGGTGAAAAGCTGGCTTAATTATTGGAGAAGTTTGCTGAGTGGCGCCAAAGTACCCCTTAAGATGTCCCAAAGAACCAAGGTGGACAGAGATAAATCAACAACTGTAGGGCCGATTAAAGGCTCAGCAGCAGCAGTAAGAGAGGGGGCAGTTCCAAAAGTCCTATCTATGAAAAACAAACGGAACTTCCTAACCGGTCTTCAAAGAATGCACTGCTGAAGAAATCCGAAAAGCAGGAGAAAAGGAATGAAGCAAGACCAGAGACCCGGTCAGCAGTAAGCAAGACTGTAAAAGAATCATTAATGGACTCAGAAGGAAAGACTCCTCGCGCACACACGGCGTTTGCAAAGGATCAGATGCTGCAGGCAACCTTACCGGAATCCTTCAACTCGAGAGCGTCCCCGGCGACCCCGCTGATAGAGCTCCAGCCGATCGAGTCCCAACATGGTGAAGTGGTGGGCGGAAAGGCGGCGATATCACAGACGGATTCGGGAGCCCTGCGAGACAGAAGGGAGCCGAACGCGGAAGCCGAGTCAGCCGAGTCAGCAGCGGTAGACCGCGAGGACGCAAGCGTCAAAGACTTGGTTGCTAAGCAACCACTCGATACTGCGGGAGACGGCTTGATTCAGAACACAGAAGCCGTGAAGGTGAGCAAGGGGGTTGCAAAGAGCGTCGGCTACAAGGACAATGTTTTAGAACAGCTAGAAAGGCAGAATAACATGCAGATGTTAGACGCTTTATTAAGCGTGAAGATAGGGCCACAGAACAAATCTATGCAGTGCTCTGAGCCGAGATGGGGTAGTACCCAGAGCCTAAGGGAGCAGCAAGGGCTACAGTCTGATCAGGACATTGGCAAAAATGGCAAAAATATGGATAGAAACACGAGGGGAGGTTCCCCGGAGTTCTTTTCAGTTAATGAGGGTTCAGATACTACAGATGTCAGTGAACAGGAAACTGAAGAGGAGGGGAGTTGCACTGAGCAGACTTCTGATTCGGATACAAGCAAGGGCTCCAGGGAACTAGAGACTAAAAAGAAAAAGAGAGTTGGTGGTAAAAGAAATGGAAGAGGATCAAGGAGTAGCATGAGTAAGAAATTATCATGGGACTATTCTGCTACCTCAGAGACCTATCAGGAAAATGGTCAGGAAGAAGGGGAAAAGGACGGGAGACAGAAACCTCAAAGCGTAACTCTTGAAATGCTGTTTGGGACTCTGAAACAGATGCAGACTGAGGCAAGAGTGGAAAGTCGAAGAGCAAAGAGAGACACAAAAAAACTTCAAGCGTCGTTAAGAAAAGTAAGCAGAAAGCAGGAAGAGGTCGAGGGGAGAGTCTCGCAAGTTGAGGAAAGGACAAGCAGGGTGGAAGACGAGGTGACAGAATGGCAGACTTTTAAAGCAGATCAAGAGAAGGTGGTGGAAGACCTCCAATGGAAGCTAGAAAGTTTTGAAAATCGCCAAAGGAGAAACAATGTGAGACTTTTGGGACTGGAGGAAGGAAGGGAGGGGCAGGACCCCAGAGGATATGTGGTTAAGATATTGGAAGAAGCTTTTCCAGAGTCAAAATGGCACTGGGATGTTGAAGTGCAGAGAGCCCATAGATATCCGCTGTTCATTAAGAAAAACCGGGGGGGACATGAGAATGAGCGTCCAAGAGCAATGCTGGTCTTCCTAGGTAATTTTTTAGCAAGACAGGAAATAATTGATAAGGCTAGGCCTGATTCAAGAAAGATAGCTGACGGTAATACTTTTTTCTCTAGGCCAGATTTCTGCCATGTTACCGTGGAAAGAAGGTGGAAGTTAAGACAGATGATAGGTCCCTTCCAAAAACAAGGTGCGGAAGCTTACTTGTTGTTTCCTTCAAGGTTGAAAAGTAATTAGGAGAGGTTACACCAGAATGTTTACGTCTGAGATAAAAGCAGCGGAATATCTAGCAGAAATCACGGAACTTGATAAAGGAAAGGAGAACAGAACCAGAACCCCACCTAGAACCCCTGAAGAAGCCCACCAAAGACCCCGTAAGATGGGAATATGAAATAAAATGTATATAGCAATGTCCGACAGAGGTGAGAACAGGATAGGAGAGAGTAGCGATTCTGCAGACTACAGGGGCTACACATAGGCCAGGATTGGCCTATTTGCCTGTAGCGAAGGGGGGGGGGGTTCTTAAAGGGAGGGGGGTAAGGGGGGGTGAGGGGAGGGTGGTGGGGGGGGAAACAAACACGTAGATTTTGAGCACAAGCATGGTGATGGTAAAAGAGTTGAAAAAGATGTATGGAGCAAGTTATATATGAGAATAGCTAGAAAAAATATGGGGAAGAAAACAAAGAAAATCATTAAATGCTGCCGGTATAGGTGTATACAGGAAGTAGGGCAAAACTATGAAATATAATGACCTGTAGAATAGTTTCAATAAATATTTGTGGACTTAATGAGTTAAATAAGAGGTTAAAAACTGCTTCTTTGTTAAAATCGCTAAAACCTGATCTAGTGTGCCTTCAGGAAACACACATTGAAGGCACCAAGGCTTACTTACTGGATCAACTAGGCTTTAATGTTTTAACAAAAACTAATCAGAATACAAAGACTAGAGGGGTGGCGATTCTGGGCAAGAGACAGGATACACTGGTCAAGAGGAAGTTGGAGGACCAGTGGGGCAGATGGGTTATAGCAGAATTAATGTTTAGGGGAGAAACTATGACGCTTGTTTCGGTTTATGGATCTACAGGAGACGATCCGGATATTTTTCAATTTTTAGACGCCGGAGCCCATAATTTTATGCGGTGATCTGAATATTCATGATGCAGACAGTAGTTTTTTAGATCCTGGTAGGAAATATATGGGGAGAAAAAGAAGAACTCACAGAGCCTTAGCGGATATGGCAAGGAATAACTCGCTAGAAGATCCATGGTTAAATTGTCACCCGAACCTAGATGGGAGTACTTTCTTTTCAGCTCCTCACCAGACACTGGTCAGGTTGAATTATTTTTTAATCACGAGAGGTTTGATAGATAGAGCAAGAATAGAAAGAGAACCAAGGATCATATCAGATCACAGCCCGTTAGTGTTAACTGTATTAATTGGGCAAAGGAGGAATAAAGAACTGAGACAATGGACTTTTGACAGAACGCTACTCCAGGATCAATCTTATAGGGAGAAAATGAGTAAATGGATTAAGGAATTTTGGGAGATTAATAGAGGTACTTCAACGCCAGGGATTGTGTGGGACGCTTTTAAAGCCGGAATAAGAGGAGAAACCCTGGGCTATGTTATCAGTGCGCAAAGAATGGAGAAGGAAAAAGCGGAAAAAGATAACAAATTAATTAGAGAGGCAGAGGAAGAACTTATGATGGCTATACATACACATTCCCCAATTGAGCAGATATTATTGAAGATAGTTGCCCTCAAAGCTGAAGTTTTGGATGGGATGGCAAAAAAGACCGTTGAGAAATATATAGTAAAAAAAGAAAAGGCGTATGAGCTCAGCGAAAGAGTTGGTCACATACTGGCTGTACGAGCTAGACAAAGAGATGGGATGGCTGATATTAAAGAGATCAAAAACGGCCAGGGAACTAAGGTTAAGGATGTAGAACAGATAAGAGAGGTTTTCAGACAGTTTTACACGGAGCTTTATACATCAGATGGGTATGAAAGAGAGGAGGACATAAGGGCATATTTGAGTGAGATAGAGCCCTCACTGCTGGCAGAGGCAGGTAGAAAAGAGCTGGAAGAGAAATTTCAGGTGGAAGAATTGATTGAGGCTTTGAGGGAGCTGCCGTCCGGGAAGGCTGCTGGTCCGGACCAGATTCCGATAGAATTTTATAGTCTTCCAACCCTCCCTACTAGCAGAAATGTTTAATGTGATGCTGCTAGCGCAAATGGGTGAGTTTGCTCCACAATCCTGGGGAGGCGCAGATATTATTGTTATTCCAAAAAAGGGCAAACCCGTAGATGCTCCGGGCTCCTATCGTCCCATCACTTTAATGAATGCTGATGTTAAGGTGTTCTCCAAAATTCTGGCAAAAAGGCTATCTAGGGTAATCGAATCATTGGTCATCTCTTCTCAGCATGGATTCATACCAGGTAAGGGAACAACCCAGCACACTAGACAAGTAATCACGGCATTTGATGTAGCAAGCATTCTAGAAGACCCAATGGCAGCGGTGTTTCTTGACGCCGAAAAAGCGTTCGATAGGGTCTCATGGAGATATTTATGGGATGTTTTGAGTTGGCATGGTATAGGACCAGGATTTATAAAGGCGCTGCAGACATTATATATAAACCCGACGGCCAAGATAAGAATCAATAGAGGTTATTTGGCAGCAGTTAACATCCAGAGAGGTACAAGGGAGGGCTGTCCTTCTTCTCCTCTGCTCTTCGCTTTATATCTTGATCCCTATATACGAAAGTTGGAAAGGAACGAGCAGATACCACCGTTAGTACTCAATGGTTGTAGACTTAAATCATTAGCTTATGCGGATGACGCCGCCATCCTGACCGCAGAACCTACAGTTGCCATTAGGGCAATTGAAGATGAAGCTGAGAGGTTTGGTCAGTTTTCAGGATACAGCCTGAACATTACTAAAACTCAGATTGTCAAAAATCAGTGGGTCATCTGTAATGATGTAAGGGTGACGGATTGGCAACTTATTTAGGGGTACAAATTACAGCAGAAGTAGGTAAGATTGTGGAAAAGAACATGGATCCCTTGATAGCTCAAGTTAAAAAAGATCTGGAAAAAATGAACAATTTGCACCTGACACTAGTTGGCTGCACAAATATTATCAAAATGATGATTTTACCCAAATTTTTGTATGTGTTCAGGGCTGTACCTTTGTTGATTGAAGCCAGCTGGTTTAATGGTATAGAGGCTATATGTAATAGGTTTATATGGGCACACGGTAAGACCCAGAGGGCCTATAGGTATATGGCACTCCCTAGAGAAAAAGGGGGTTGGGGTGCACCAGATTTCCGTTTATATTATATGGCTACTGTTCTGCAGTATATTCAAGGTCTTATTGGAGGCAACACTGATGATGTAAGAATGCATAAGATGTCTACAGAGGTTTATGCCGTTGCACTAGGGGTAAATGCTCACAACTGTTTTTTAAAATGTACAGACTACAGTTACTTTAAGAGAACTAGGTTTAAAACTGTCAAGGCGGCAGTCACGGTGTGGAATGCATTCTTAAAGAAAGTCAAGATGGGGAGGTATGTCTCATTGATCAACAATAGGTCACTCCCAGAGGAAATTTTTGCAGATCACACAATGGCAGAGTGGGCTTTAAGGGGGAATCACGCAAATAGGCGATCTATTCTCACAGGATGGTTTTAAGCAATTTTCAGAGTTAAAAGACGCATATGGCATACACAATAGGGGATTTTTCAAATATTTGCAGATTAGAAGTTTTTTTTAAAACAAAGTGGGAGGCCCAGCAGGCTTTAATAAAATAGAAATAATGGAGAAAATAAAGCTGATGGGGGATTGTTCAATAAAGTCCTTCTACGCAACACTGGTGAAAGAAAAGCAAGATGATTTAGATAAATTTAGTAAGAAATGGGGGGACAAATTAGGAGTTGAAAGTAATTTGTTTTATGATTCTCTGAATCTAGGATGTACAATATTATGTGCTGCCCCGCTGCAGTCACAGCATTACAAAACATTATATTTTCTGTACTTCACGCCTGCAAGAATTGCAAAATGGGGGGGGAATACAGGAATTAACTGTCCCAGATGCAATGCGCTGGAAGCAGATAGTATACATATTTTCGCAACATGTCCCCAATTACAAACATTGATTATTGAGATTGAGGGGTTTTTGGCAAGATCATTGGATATTGTGATATCTCTTACACCAGCCTGGATTATGTTAGGTGTGACTGAAGGGGAACAGGATCAATATGCTGAATTTCTGTTTGTAATAATGGCTGTCTACAGACTAACAATAGCTAGGGCTTGGCTAGATAAAAACCCTCCGAAATTGCAATGCTGGTTGGCAAATACCCTGCATGCATATAACATAGAAGAAAAAATTTATGCTCGAAAAGGGAGGAGCGGAAGACGATTGGGGAGAAGAATTTGGGAACCACTATATAAATGGAAAGAGTTGCAAAGAAAGGAAAACTAGGTGCGGGGTGGGAAGATGCTGTATCTATGGTTATTGTTTTTTAGATTTCCTTGTATTTGCTTTTATTTTTTCTTTAGATTGTATTAAGGGTATGGCAGTACTCATGTATGGAGTTTAAATAATATAATTTAAAAAGTATTGTAATGGATAAATTATAATACGTGTAAGGCTTAATGTGCTCTGTTATGTTGAAGTAAAATAAAAAAAAAAATTAAAAAATAAATAAATAAATAAATTTAAAAAAAGTGCAAATTCGTTCTTATGCTTGGACAGAGACCTACAGTTAAGCAAGAACATGTGGTGCTCATGGCACTGGTCCGAGGGTGGGAGGGGCTTGAGGGTGGATTTGCAGAGGTTGCATGTATACGGGAGACATTCAACGTGGTAAGGATGCTGGCGACAGTTCTTTTGTAGGAGTCTTAGCTCTAAGAGTTTTTCGGGGCTGTATTGCCTGGGTTTCGTAGTCAGGGGTGTAAGGGGGGTGGCCCTAGGCCCGGACTCGGCGCGGACGAGCGCAGACGAGCTTGCCTTATGCGCGCCTTCGGCGCGCATTCGTCGCGCCCGCTGCGCTTCCGGCACATGCACATGTTTATGGCAAGATATTCTGTTGTTATAACGTCAGATATTTTGTTGTTATCACGTTCAAATGTTTTGTTGTTATCATGGTCTGGTATTATGCAGTCATCATGGTATGGTATTTTGTTGTAACCATGGTCTGGTATTGTGTTATCATGGTCTGGTATTATGTAGTCATCATTGCCTGGTATTTTGTTGTCATCATGGTCTAGTACTGTGTTGTTATCATGGTCAGGTATTATGCACTCATCATGGTCTGGTATTTTGTTGTGATCAAGGTCTGGTATTTTGTTGTTATCAAGGTCTGGTATTTTGTTGTTATCAAGGTCTGGTATTATGCAGTCATCATGGTGTGGTATTTTGTTGTTATCATGATCTGGTCTTGTGTTGTCATCATTGTTGAGTATTATGCAGTCATCATGGTCGGGTATTATGCAGTCATCATGGTCTGGTATTTTGTTGTTATCATGGTTGAGTATTATGCAGTCATCATGGTCTGGTATTTAGTTGATATCATGGTCAGGTGTTTTGTTGTTATCATGGTCTGGTATTTTGTTGTTATCAAGATCTGGTATTATGCAGTCATCATTGTCTGGTATTTTGTTGTCATCATGGTCTAGTATTGTGTTATCATGGTGTGGTATTATGCAGTCATCGTGGCCTGGTATTTTGTGGTTATCATGGTCTGGTATTTTGCGTTATTAAGGTCTTGTATTTTGTGTTATTGAGGTCTGGTATTATGCTGTCATCATGGTCGGGAATTTTGTTGTTATCGTGGTCGGGTATTATGCAGTCATCATGGTCTGGTATTATGCAGTCATCATGGTGTGGTATTTGGTTGATATCATGGTCTAGTATTGTGTTATCATGGTGTGGTATTATGCAGTCATCATGGTCTGGTATTTTGTTGTTATCAAGGTCTGGTACCATGCAGTCATCATGGTCTAGTATTATGCAGTCATCATGGTCTGGTATTTAGTTGATATCATGGTCTGGTATTTTGTTGTTATCAAGATCTGGTATTTTGTTGTTATCAAGGTCTGGTATTATGCAGTCATCATGGTGTGGTATTTTGTTGTTATCATGATCTGGTCTTGTGTTGTCATCATTGTTGAGTATTATGCAGTCATCATGGTCGGGTATTATGCAGTCATCATGGTCTGGTATTTTGTTGTTATCATGGTTGAGTATTATGCAGTCATCATGGTCTGGTATTTTGTTGTTATCAAGGTCTGGTATTGTATTGTAACAAGGTCTGGTATTTTGTGGTTATCACTGTCTGGTATTGTGTTGTCATCATTGAGGAGTATTATGCAGTCATCATGGCTGAGTATTATGCAGTCATCATGGTCTGGTATTTTGTTGTTATCAAGCTCTGGTATTATGCAGTCATCATGGTGTGGTATTTGGTTGATATCATGGTCTAGTATTGTGTTATCATGGTGTGGTATTATGCAGTCATCATGGTCTGGTATTTTGTTGTTATCAAGATCTGGTATTATGCAGTCATCATTGTCTGGTATTTTGTTGTCATCATGGTCTAGTATTGTGTTATCATGGTGTGGTATTATGCAGTCATCGTGGCCTGGTATTTTGTGGTTATCATGGTCTGGTATTTTGCGTTATTAAGGTCTGGTATTTTGTGTTATTGTGGTCTGGTATTATGCTGTCATCATGGTCGGGAATTTTGTTGTTATCGTGGTCGGGTATTATGCAGTCATCATGGTCTGGTATTTTGTTGTTATCAAGGTCTGGTATTATGCAGTCATCATTGTCTGGTATTTTGTTGTCATCATGGTCTAGTATTGTGTTATCATGGTGTGGTATTATGCAGTCATCGTGGCCTGGTATTTTATGGTTATCATGGTCTGGTATTTTGCGTTATTAAGGTCTGGTATTTTGTGTTATTGAGGTCTGGTATTATGCTGTCATCATGGTCGGGAATTTTGTTGTTATCGTGGTCGGGTATTATGCAGTCATCATGGTATGGTATTTTGTTGCTTTCATGGTCTGGTATTATGCAGTCATCATGGTATGGTATTTTGTTGTCATGGTCTGGTATTTTGTGTTGTTAAGGTCTGGTATTATGCGGTCATCATGGTCAGGTATTTTGTTGTTATCATGGTCTGGTATTATGCAGTCATCATGGTATGGTATTTTGTTGCTTTCATGGTCTGGTATTATGCAGTCATCATGGTATGGTATTTTGTTGTTATCATGGTCGGGTATTTTGTTATCATGGTCGGGTATTTTGTTGTTATCATGGTCTGGTATTATGCAGTCATCATGGTCTGGTATTTTGTGTAGTTAAGGTCTGGTATTATGCGGTCATCATGGTCGGGTATTTTATTGTTATCATGGCCTGGTATTGTGTTATCATGGTCTGGTATTATGCAGTCATCATTGTCTGTTATTTTTGTTGTTATCAAGGTCTGGTATTATGCAGTCATCATGGTCTGGTATTATGCAGTCATCATGGTCTGGTATTTAGTTGATATCATGTCAGGTATTTTATTGTTATCATGGTCTGGTATTATGCAGTCATCATGGTATGGTATTTTGTTGTTATCATGGTCGGGTATTTTGTTGTTATCATGGTCGGGTATTTTGTTGTTATCATGGTCTGGTATTATGCAGTCATCATGGTATGGTATTTTGTTGCTTTCATGGTCTGCTATTATGCAGTCATCATGGTATGGTATTTTGTTGTTATCATGGTCGGGTATTTTGTTGTTATCATGGTCGGGTATTTTGTTGTTATCATGGTCGGGTATTTTGTTGTTATCAAGGTCTGGTATTATCCAGTCATCATGGTCTGGTATTTAGTTGATATCATGTCAGGTATTTTGGTGTTATCATGGTCTGGTATTATGCAGTCATCATGGTCGGGTATTTTATTGTTATCATGGTCTGGTATTGTGTTATCATGGTCTGGTATTATGCAGTCATCATTGTCTGTTATTTTTGTTGTTATCAAGGTCTGGTATTATGCAGTCATCATGGTCTGGTATTATGCAGTCATCATGGTCTGGTATTTAGTTGATATCATGTCAGGTATTTTATTGTTATCATGGTCTGGTATTATGCAGTCATCATGGTATGGTATTTTGTTGTTATCATGGTCGGGTATTTTGTTGTTATCATGGTCGGGTATTTTGTTGTTATCATGGTCTGGTATTATGCAGTCATCATGGTATGGTATTTTGTTGCTTTCAGGGTCTGGTATTATGCAGTCATCATGGTATGGTATTTTGTTGTTATCATGGTCGGGTATTTTGTTGTTATCATGGTCGGGTATTTTGTTGTTATCATGGTCGGGTATTTTGTTGTTATCAAGGTCTGGTATTATGCAGTCATCATGGTCTGGTATTTAGTTGATATCATGTCAGGTATTTTGGTGTTATCATGGTCTGGTATTATGCAGTCTTCATGGTCGGGTATTATGTTGTAATGATGGTCAAGTAGGCGATGAGCAGTAAACCTGCCCCTCAGGGTTCTGGCTGCTAAGAAGCTTGAGTGGTTTGAATCCACTTAAGTTCCCTTTCCCTAGATGCATGAGGGGCAGGTGGTGGGCAGCAGAGTTCTCTTAACTCTGGTCTTTTGTTTCTTTGATGGGCAGATAGAGGCAGTAAAGTTAGAGCCTTTGTGTTTTGATGCGGTGCTGTGCAGGTGGAAAGCAAAACATTGATTTTTGAGTTATGGGGGCCTCAGATGCCAAGTAGGGGGCCTTAGTGCTCCAGCACGTCTTGGTAATAGGTACAACAATGGGACGAACAAGGGGCAAGAGGGTTTTCTTACCTCCCGATGATGGCGGACGCCATTGCCAGGTAGAGTAGGTAGTGTGCAGTGCCATCCCAGAGGCAAACGATGATTCCATATGATGTCCGAAGGTAGGGCTCCCCCTGCAGACACACAAGAGTATGACTTATGCCAAGGACGCCTCTGCTAACAGCCACACCCAGCAGTGCCATTATGGGTCTGCCCCTTGGCTTCAAGGAGCTCGCTTACATCACAATCTTCAATCACTTATCTTCGATTGGATGAGCATTCACCAAGGCTTTGGGAACCTCGCCTCGGCTCCCATCTGCACTTTTGCCAAGCTGGCTTGAGAGCTTTACCCACAAAAGGAAATTCCTTCTGATTAGTCGACCCTTCCGCCATGCACTCTTCCAATGACTAATGCAGGAAATATCTCACCAGTCATTACACAAGGCTTGCAGGAGCCATCTCACAACTGATCTCACAAGGTCGCAGAAGCTAGCCCACAACTGATCGCAGATGGCATGGAGGAGCAAGCCCACAACTGATCGCAGAAGGCATGGAGGAGCAAGCCCACAACTGATCGCAGAAGGCATGGAGGAGCAAGCTCACAACTGATCGCAGATGGCATGGAGGAGCAAGCTCACAACTGATCGCACAAGGCATGGAGGAGCAAGCCCACAACTGATCGCAGAAGGCATGGAGGAGCAAGCCCACAACTGATCGCAGAAGGCATGGAGGAGCATGCTCACAACTGATCGCAGATGGCATGGAGGAGCAAGCTCACAACTGATCCCAGAAGGCATGGAGGAGCAAGCCCACAACTGATCCCAGAAGGCATGGAAGAGCAAGCCCACAACTGATCCCAGAAGGCATGGAGGAGCAAGCTCACAACTGATCGCAGATGGCATGGAGGAGCAAGCTCACAACTGATCGCAGATGGCATGGAGGAGCAAGCTCACAACTGATCGCAGATGGCATGGAGGAGCAAGCTCACAACTGATCCCAGAAGGCATGGAGGAGCAAGCTCACAACTGATCGCAGATGGCATGGAGGAGCAAGCTCACAGCTGATCGCAGATGGCATGGAGGAGCAAGCTCACAACTGATCCCAGAAGGCATGGAGGAGCAAGCTCACAACTGATCGCAGATGGCATGGAGGAGCAAGCTCACAACTGATCGCAGATGGCATGGAGGAGCAAGCTCACAACTGATCGCAGATGGCATGGAGGAGCAAGCCCACAACTGATCCCAGAAGGCATGGAGGAGCAAGCTCACAACTGATCGCAGATGGCATGGAGGAGCAAGCTCACAACTGATCGCAGATGGCATGGAGGAGCAAGCTCACAACTGATCGCAGATGGCATGGAGGAGCAAGCCCACAACTGATCGCAGAAGGCAAGGCATGGAGGAGCAAGCCCACAACTGAGCCCAGAAGGCATGGAAGAGCAAGCCCACAACTGATCGCAGAATGCATGGAGGAGCAAGCCCACAACTGATCGCAGATGGCATGGAGGAGCAAGCCCACAACTGATCCCAGAAGGCATGGAGGAGCAAGCCCACAACTGATCGCAGATGGCATGGAGGAGCAAGCTCACAACTGATCGCAGATGGCATGGAGGAGCAAGCTCACAACTGATCGCAGATGGCATGGAGGAGCAAGCTCACAACTGATCCCAGATGGCATGGAGGAGCAAGCTCACAACTGATCGCAGATGGCATGGAGGAGCAAGCCCACAACTGATCCCAGAAGGCATGGAGGAGCAAGCTCACAACTGATCCCAGAAGGCATGGAGGAGCAAGCTCACAACTGATCGCAGATGGCATGGAGGAGCAAGCCCACAACTGATCGCACAAGGCATGGAGGAGCAAGCTCACAACTGATCGCAGATGGCATGGAGGAGCAAGCTCACAACTGATCGCAGATGGCATGGAGGAGCAAGCCCACAACTGATCCCAGAAGGCATGGAGGAGCAAGCTCACGACTGATCGCAGATGGCATGGAGGAGCAAGCTCACAACTGATCGCAGATGGCATGGAGGAGCAAGCCCACAACTGATCCCAGAAGGCGTGGAGGAGCAAGCTCACAACTGATCGCAGATGGCATGGAGGAGCAAGCCCACAACTGATCCCAGAAGGCATGGAGGAGCAAGCTCACAACTGATCGCAGAAGGCATGGAGGAGCAAGCCCAAAACTGATCCCAGAAGGCATGGAGGAGCAAGCTCACAACTGATCACAGATGGCATGGAGGAGCAAGCCCACAACTTAATGCACAAGGCGTGCAGAATGCAGTTTATAACTAATCGCACAAGGTGTGCAAGAGCGAGCTCACAAGTGGTTGCACATGGCATGCAGGAGCTAGCTCACATATGATTGGACAAGATTTGCAGGAGCGAGCTCACAACTCAAACAAAGCACGCAAGACCCGTCTTGAAACTGATCAAGCAAGGCATTCAGTGTGTGGCTTGCAACTGATCGCAACAAAAGTAACATTGGTGAAATTTTCCGAGGGAAATGTATATCAGAAAGCAAGGGAGCAGCCAGAAAAAAATAAAATACTCCCACCTTCCAACATGTTCAAAATGGCACTGAGAAAGTGAACACAGCAGTCGCTTGTCGGGCAGTCCTTTAGGGAACTCTGAACTTTGTCCTATCATTCTTTTCTTCTTTACATTTTTGTCTCTTTTTCATCCTGCCATTAGTTTTTAACTATACATCCTTGTGTGTCTCCAGCCTCTTTTCCTTCCTTCATCCGCTCCATCCATCCTTACAGACATATAGCTTCCCTTCTGTCTTTCTGTCCATTCAACAATTTATGCATTTCTCTGTACAGTCATCCACACTTCCATCCATCCTTTTCAAAATCCATCCATTCACCCATCTCTACATACATCCATCCATCTCCCAATCCATCTTCCTCTAACTCTCCACGGGTCGAAACACGTCAACAGGCGCAAAGAATTAAAAAAATATATATTTAAAAAAAAAAAAGATTTTCTTCCCTATAGAGCATATGGATCATATAATTGAATTCATTTATAACAAGGTGCTCTATTCATTTGTCCTACTTTTATGTTTTGTCTACTGCCGTCTCCCTCACTTGATCACCCTAGCGGGCAATACGTTTTTCTTCACTAGCACCATGGGACCACTTTCACCTTTGAGCACTTTGCGTGTGTCTGTGTATGTGACCAACACTCCTGCAGTTACTGGAGTGGCTGGTTTCATATTTTCACTAATGCAAGAGGCTGAATGCATGTATGTGGGTGGGTGTGTAAAATATATATATATATTTTTTCAGGGGCCTCAAAATGGCATTAGCGTGTGCATCAGGTGCACCACCCCCTGAACTACCTCACCCTGTGCAGTGATCGCAGATCGGTGTGATAAGATTGGAGTGACCGAGCTCACCTCTCGCATGTAGAACTCCATGAAGCCGCTGATGTACCCGTCCTGCTCCAGCCAGATGATGAGATCCACCACGCTGGTGAAGGCGAAGACCGCAAAGCCTGCTGGGAGAAAGAGGAGGTCACAACGTGCCACCACTGGTCACCACGGGTCACTGTGCCCCACCCCACAAGGCCTTGGTTCACAACATCCACCAGTGAGTGAACACAAGCTTCACCTCTACTACTCCCAGCCCAGCAATGCTCCTCAGGACATTCCACTTACAGAGCTGGTCTCACGACTTCTGGGCAGAATCCATCCTTTCGTTTTCGGTTTCTCTTCACACTAATCACCACACCACAAACAGTGCAAAGGCAGAGGGTGGGGTTAAGTTTGTACAGAGGACCATTTCTAGAGATTTCAGAGGTTTGAATCCCAATCATCCCTTCAATTTAACTTTTTTCATTGAATATACATTTATACGACTACAGCGGTGTGGTGCACAGAAGAGCAGAAGGAAAGCAGTTAAACAATAGAACTTTCGATCAGTTTTAAAGTGCAATGTTAGGACTGTGGCAATCCGTAAGATTGTTTAGAACAAGACAGGAGTGAGATAAACAGAGAGAGAAAAAGAGAAACCCTGTTATTGGAAAAGAAAGCCCCAGCTTGAAAGCCTGGCGGGAAACGCAAGATGTCTGCCGTGTTTTTCCACTCGCCAATGATCGATTGCTTTTGTCTGCACTAATGGCGGCCTATGTCACTGGTATCCATGTGGTTGCCATGAGATGGGACAAAACCAGGTCTTGCTCGCAAACCACTCAATGAGAAGGATAACCTATGTCCATAGTCCTCCATGAAAATATATGGGTAGCACTGAAACTGGCGATTCTACTCTTGCACAAGTGATCCAAGTAATAGATATACCTATGATCAAGGAGCAGAGACCTCCGCAGCGCATTGGGCAGTGTTGTTGCACTAATCAAATAAACACGCTTGGAAAAGCATGAGAGCCACGGTGTGTTTCCTCTTCAGTTTTTGGATTATCATCTTAAACAGAAGATTTGCACATTGTTTGGAGTTGGAAGGAGTTCCCAACTCCGCCGCAACCTCACCTGCTTGAAAGAGGCTCGGGCGACAGCAACATTGGACATTATAGATATATATACACACACACAAAGCTTAAAATATTATGCAGACAGCTTACTTCTCAAGGACAGAATAGGCAGGAGTTTGACCCTTCTGCCGGCGGACACACACACATATTCACCACTTACACTAGTCTTGAGTTATGAAATAGTCTACTATTCGCCGCAAAGCATTTCAGTGCCTCGTCAGGGGTAGTAAGTGCTATATAAATACAATTTACAACTACAATTACTCACCGTAGAAGAGGGGGTCATGGGAGGCGGTCCCCTGTGACTGGACATATGCAGCTGCAAACAGGGCTAGGAGGACCGCCACGCCGGTCAGTGCGATGGCGGTAGGGCTGAAATAGAAGACAGACAAGTGAAACAGCAAAACATACGTGAGCGCTACAATCCATGTGAGAGAACTACAGTCTGATTGGCTACTGAACCAGTCCTTAACTTGAATGCACGTGAAAGATGCATTTATTACTGATCTTTTAATCTAAAGATGGAATTCTGATTTGGTATCTTTCTGTTTCCCACACATAGCTTTTCCAGAGTTTCACTGACTCCTCCTCAATCCTACCGACCGTATAAAGTAAATCAGTCATTACTGAATCTCTCAGATTGCCTGTATACAGGTGAGGAAACAAATTTAATTTACAAATAAATTTAACAAAATAAAATCCACATTTTCATTTTAGCGGGAAGGTTGGCATTTTTCTAAATTCAATTGAGGTCACCCACTGTTCATATTATATTCCGTTTTATGCACTTGCACTACTACCATGAATCAATCCGGGGATCCCAGTGTAATTTTTCACCTATTTCAAATTCTTACAAATTTACAGAATGCTTTAAAAATGTTCAGTTTTTATTCTTTTTTAGTATACACCTTATTAATCTGTTAATATTATTTAAGTTTCGAAGCAGTCACAGACCCCTTGAGTTGGCATCAGATACTCCCAGGGGCCTCTGGACCACAGGTTAAGAGCCACTGGTGAAACAACTGTAAATCTCTGTTCCTCCGGTCCATTCCTATGTGATACCGCACTTTCAACCAATCCAGAACATGGTCACTCGTACCGCGTTCAACTCTTCCAATCAATGATCTGTTTCCAGTTGCCAGAAGGAGTATCTTTAAATCCATGTGTGTGCTTACAGGATGCCTGGTGCTCTCCGTCATGGCCACCGTGCAACGGGACAACTTTTCGGCTCCTCAGTTGGCCACAGATCAGGGGCTACCTTCCGTAAAGCATTGAAAACCTGGCTAGTATACAGTTCCTTCAGCCCCTCTACACAGTTTTGAGTTTCTGTCTCTCTGAGTCTTCAGTGCCAGGATACTTTTAAGGTTTCCTGGCATTAAAGATTCTGAGAAGCAGAAAAGACTGAAAAAAAACCCACCAGAAATCCCCGAAAAATAGAAACTGAAAATAAGAAAACCAGCTTCTATGTAATCGTGCGCTTTATAAAACGTTAACATAACATTTCAACATGGGGCTGCTTGCGGAAGTGAGTAAAAGTTGAGGTTTTTGTTGTCGTTTTGTCGTTCTAGTTGTTCATGGTTTCGCTTGAATAAGTCCTTTTAGTGAGTCCCTTAAAGTAAAGTGAGGTAGTCAATTGTTGGCCCGATGGGTGTGGAAAGGAAAGTCAGAGGGGCGACAGACTCAAAGCCCTTTAGTCAGGGCCACGGGACAGTCGGTATTATGTAGGTCAAGCTGGGGAACGTACAGAAAAGGTCACAGTGCCACGGTCAGGGTCATGTTGGGTGGATGGACACACAGTGAAGGTTGTGGGTCTGTGCACAGGTGCGCAGCAGTGTTTGCAGGTAACCTCGTGCACCACGGGTGTCTCAGAGCCACCACAGCTATTCCAGTCCAGTTGGACGATCAAATAATTCCAATGGCTTATCCAAGAGTCCAGAGCACTTTCTGTGCACCAGGAAGGGACACAAATCTTGGAAACAAGATACAGCTTAATTCAGACATTGCACTCAATGTTCAGTCTGAGCTATATGTCTAACAATTCATAGATTATTTGTTTGCATACAGGAAATGTAGGATGGTGACCAGTGCTCCACTGGCGTAAAAACAATGGGGGTTAAACCAGTTGGGAACAACTACAACCGCCATGCGCACTTGCAAACAATTGCCTCAAGAACTCAGAAATAAGGCCGGACATCAGCAGTGAAGAAGGTCAAGTTTGTGTCGAGGACCATCAGCTTCACAACAAAGTCTGATATGTTCTCTTAACCAACGACAAGGGACAGAATGTTCTCTGTTTGGCTCTCCTCCAATGGAAAGAATGAACCACAAGTCCCAGAATGCAAGGGACATGTGATTGAGCCACTGCTCCAACATGAAGGATACAAAAAGTGATGAGTGGAACGCTTTATTTGATCTCATCACTGGTAATTACTTGGGCCGCATCGCAATCAAGACCATCAATATTTTGCACACCATGCCACCTCAGTTTGGAGCTGTCCATATGCAAATCAGGCTTGACCCTGCTCCAATGGGAACAGCCCAACTCAAACTGCCAGGCCATCTCTTTTCTGAACCAGAACACAAGCAACCCAGGACCGGTTTCCCTCTTATTAGAGCTCATCAGCCAGGGTGGTTTTCTGAGGCCTCTGGAACTGAACAGGCTCTGACCCAAAGAACAGCTCAGTGTCAAACTCCTAATGAAACATAGGAGGACTCTCTGACGACTGCCAAAAGCATGAAATGCACCCAAGAAAATGTCAGTACTTGCTGGCAGTAACAATTAATGAAGATTACTTGAGGTTTTGACAATGGCTGTGTGGCACTCCCCTGCCCTACCCTCCCCTCTTCTCCTCTCTCACATGTCTTGCATGTTTTTTCTTTCCATTCCTCTCTGCCCTCCAATGTACAGAGACAAAGAAATGTACAGACTCATAACTTAGGGTCTCTCGCCACAGTCGCTCAACAAGTCAAGTCAAGTCAGATGATTTATATAGCGCACTACATACCCAGAGGGTCTCAAGGCGCTTGATAAAGGGTGGGGAATTACTTGTCGAATATCCACGTTTTAAGTTGCTTTCTGAATGCTAGGTGGTTCTGAGTGAGGCGAAGGTGAATGGGAAGTGAGTTCCAGGTTTTAGCTGCCAGGTAAGAGAAGGGTCTTCCTCCCATGGTGGTTTTATTGATGCGGGGTACGGCAGCAAGGGCTAGGTTGGAGGAGCGTAGCTGATGGGAGGGGGTGTAGAAGGAAATTCGTGTGTTGGGGCATTCAGGTCCAAGTTCGTGGAGTGCTTTGTGAGCGTGGGTTAGGAGGCGGAATGTTATCCTCTTATTGACGGGGAGCCAGTGGAGGTTTTTCAGGTGACTAGAAATGTGGTCTTTGCGCGGGATGTCTAGTATGAGTCTGGCTGATGCGTTCTGGATGCGTTGGAGTTTTTTCTGAAGTTGTGCGGTGGTGCCGGCGTGTAGGGTGTTACCGTAGTCCAGGCGGCTCGTGACCAGTGCGTGGGTGACCGTTTTTCTAGTTTCCGTGGGGAGCCAGCGAAATGTTTTTTTGAGCATGCGGAGAAAGTTGAAGCAAGATGATGAAACGGCGTTGACTTGTCTGTTCATCGAGAGTGAGGAGTCCAGGATGACGCCCAGGTTCCGTGCGTGGTCCGTCGGGATGGGTGCTTTTCCAATGGCCTCTGGCTACCAAGAGTCATCCCAGGCGGAGGGGGAGGTACCCAAGATAAGGACTTCTGTTTTGTCTGAATTCAGTTTCAGGCGGCTGTGCTTCATCCACTCGGCTACTTCTTTCATTCCTTCATGTAGGTTGGTTTTGGCGGTGTTCGGGTCATTGGTGAGTGAGAGGATCAGTTGAGTGTCATCGGCGTAGGAGATGATGTTGAGGTTGTGTTGGCGTGCGATGGTCGCGAGGGGGCTCATGTATACGTTGAAGAGGGTGGGGCTGAGTGAAGATCCTTGTGGCACGCCGCAAATGACTTCAGTGGCCTCTGACTTGAATGGTGGGAGGCGGACTCTCTGAGTTCTTCCGGTAAGGAAGGAGGTGATCCATTCCAGTGCTTTTCCTTGGATTCCGATGTTTCTGAGGCATTGTAGGAGGGTGTTAAGACAGACTGTGTCGAAGGCTGCGGAGAGGTCAAGGAGGATGAGGGCGACTGTATCTCCATTGTCCAGTAGAGTTCGAATGTCGTCTGTTGCTGCAATGAGTGCGGTCTCAGTGCTGTGTTTGGCTCGGAAGCCGGACTGTGAGGAGTCGAGGGATTTGTTGGTTTCGAGGAAGGCGGCGAGCTGGTTGTTGACAGCTTTCTCGATGACTTTGGCCGGGAATGGTAGGAGCGAAATGGGGCGGTAGTTTTTGAGTTCGGTGGGGTCAGCTGTGGGTTTTTTCAGAAGGGCGCTGAGTTCGGCGTGTTTCCAGCAAGTGACTAGAAGACTCCTGAGGCTGTTAGAAATGTCCACGTCATACTGGGGGTTAGGTGGGCACAAACAGCACAGGCAGCCTGTCCAATGGCATGCAAGACCCGTGCTGTCCATGCATGCATCACACACTGTGCAATGGCATGCAGGAACTACGCTGCCGATGTATGCATCACATACTGGGTTATGTTATGTGAGTCTCAATATAGCGCACAACTCGTTCCTAGAGGGACATCTCGGCGATTGGTCCGCAAGTCTGGAGGAGACGCAACATTAAATCAGCCAGGTTTGAATGAGTTTTTTAATTCACATAGACTAGAGCACGCAGGGATGAACAGAGAAGTTTGCTCCAGTAGAGTGGCGCAGAGAAGAAAAGGCTCTGCCTCCATGTTTAGCGGATGCGAATGCGGGGTGGACATAGTAAAAATGGATTGCTTGATCGGAGATTCCTGTTTGGAACGAAAGGAGGGAGTCTGTTCTTAAGATACTTTGGGTCAGGGTCTGATGAGGATTTATGGGTCAGGCAAAGCAGTTTGAACAGTGCTCTCTTGCGATTAGGGAGCCAGTGTAGGACTGGGAGTGTAGGGGCTGAGGGAATCCTAGGAGGTAAGTAGTTTACCATACGAGCCGCAGTGTTTTGGACTACTGGCAGTTTCGATAAATGGGGTTTCATTTAAGGCGAGGAACAGGTCATTGCTATAGTCTAAGTGGCTGACGACTAGGGCCTGGAGGAGTGTTCTACTTTGAGCTCAACGGAAGCCACCAAAAGGTTTCCTTGAGAAGTTAGCATGGTACCAAAACAGGTGCCACATATAGAGGGGATAGGGCCCCGCATAGATAGTTGGTCATCTGCGAGTATGCCTTGGTTTCTAGCGGTTCGACTGTGCAAAGGGGTGGGGCCAAGTTCCGCTGGCCACCAATCCTTCGTCCAATAGAGCGGAGCTTTGCCAAACAAATCAAAAACTATGTCTTGCCCCATTAAGTGTAAGACAGTGGAGGGACACCCAGATGCAATCTCTCTCCCGCATGTACTAAATTTCTGTTAGGCATTCTCCATGTCCTGCCCAAATGAAATGACCAACTGAGAGTCATCTGCGTACGAAAAGCTCTCAAACCCAAAGGACTGAACTAGTTGGGCTAAGGGAGCAACACAGATGTTAAAAAGTGTAGGGTTCAAAGAGGAGCCCTGTGGAACGCCCTTCTCTAAGGGGATGGCGCTGACATGGAATGTACAATGGCAAGCAAGAGCAACAGTGGCAATGCATGCATCACATACTGTGCAATGGCATGCAAGACTGATGCCGTCCAAGCATGTATCACACACTGTGCAACAGCATGAAGGACACGTGCTGTCAATGCACACATCACACACTGTGAAACAGCATGAAGGACCCGTGCTGTCAAATGCATGCATCACACACTGTGCAACAGCATGAAGGACCCGTGCTGTCAAATGCATGTTTCACACACTGTGCAACAGCATGAAGGACCCGTGCTGTCAAATGCATGTATCACACACTGAGCAACAGCATAAAGGACCCGTGCTGTCAAATGCATGTATCACACATTGTGCAACAGCATGAAGGACCCGTGCTGTCAAATGCATGTATCACACATTGTGCAACAGCATGAAGGACCCGTGCTGTCAAATGCATGTATCACACACTGTGCAACAGCATGAAGGACCCGTGTTGTCAAATGCATGTTTCACACATTGTGCAACAGCATGAAGGACCCGTGCTGTCAAATGCATGCATCACACACTGTGCAACAGCATGAAGGACCCGTGCTGTCAAATGCATGTATCACACACTGTGCAACAGCATGAAGGACCCGTGCTGTCAAATGCATGTATCACACACTGTGCAACAGCATGAAGGACCCGTGCTGTCAATTCATGTATCACACACTGTGCAACAGCATGAAGGACCCGTGCTGTCAATTCATGTATCACACACTGTGCAACAGCATGAAGGACCCGTGCTGTCAAATGCATGTATCACACACTGTGCAACAGCATGAAGGACCCGTGCTGTCAAATGCATGTATCACACACTGTGCAACAGCATGAAGGACCCATACTGTCAAATGCATGTATCACACATTGTGCAACAGCATGAAGGACCCGTGCTGTCAATTCATGTATCACACACTGTGCAACAGCATGAAGGACCCGTGCTGTCAAATGCATGTATCACACAATGTGCAACAGCATGAAGGACCCGTGCTGTCAAATGCATGTTTCACACACTGTGCAACAGCATGAAGGACCCGTGCTGTCAAATGCATGTATCACACACTGAGCAACAGCATGAAGGACCCGTGCTGTCAAATGCATGTATCATACACTGTGCAATAGCATGAAGGACCCATGCTGTCAAATGCATGTATCATACACTGTGCAACAGCATGAAGGACCCGTGCTGTCAAATGCATGTATCATACACTGTGCAATAGCATGAAGGACCCATGCTGTCAAATGCATGTATCATACACTGTGCAATAGCAAGAAGGACCCGTGCTGTCAAATGCATGTATCGCACACTGTGCAACAGCATGAAGGACCCGTGCTGTCAAATGCATGTATCACACACTGTGCAACAGCATGAAGGACCCGTGCTGTCAAATGCATGTTTCACACACTGTGCAACAGCATGAAGGACCCGTGCTGTCAAATGCATGTATCACACACTGAGCAACAGCATGAAGGACACATGCTGTCAAATGCATGTTTCACACACTGTGCAACAGCATGAAGGACCCGTGCTGTCAAATGCATGTATCACACACTGTGCAACAGCATGAAGGACCCGTGCTGTCAAATGCATGTATCACACACTGTGCAACAGCATGAAGAACCAGTGCTATCAATGTATGTACCACATATGGTGCAACAGCATGAAAGACCGACGCTTTCACTGCATCGATCACATACTCTCCAATGGCATGTGTGACTTGTGCTGCCAACAAATTTATCACATACTGTGCAATGGCATGCAGGGTCTACACTGTCACTGCATGTATCACACACTGTGCAACAACATGCAAGACCGACACTATCAATGCATGTACCACATACTGTGCAATGGCATGCAGGAACGATGCTGTCATTGCATGTATCACATACTGTGCAAGGCAAGCAGCACCTACACTATCAATGCATGTATCGTACACTGTGCAAGAGCATGCAGGAACTACACGGTCACTACATGTATCACACACTGTGCAACAGAATGAAGTACCTATGCTATCAATGCATGTATCACACACTGTGCAACAGCATCCAGGACCTGTGCAGTCAATGCCTAAATTACATACTGTGCAATGGCATGCAAGAGCTATGCTGTCAATGCATGCATCACATACTGCGCTGTGGCATGCAGGACCCGTGGAATCAATGCATGTATCGCACACTGTGCAATGGCATGCAGGAAAAAAAAAAGTGGTGATGGACGGAGCATTGACAATACAAACACTCACCCAGTCAACTGATCTGGGTTTAATCCATCACCGTTCTTTAGCCCACTCCGCCACCCCAGTTCAGACATGGCCATATGCAAATCAGTCTGACCCTGTGCCTCATGGGAACAGTCCAGCCCGAACTGCCAAGCCATGTCTTCCCTGGACCGGAATCAAGCTTCCCAGGACCGGTTTCTGGCATTTCAGCCGTCTTCAGCCGGGCTTGCTTGAATCCAGTGGCAGTGAGCAAGGGACTCACGTCTGAGCATACCCTGCCAACTTAGGGCAAACAAAGAAAAAACAAAGGTGGTGATGGACGGAGCGTTTGAGCAAATCAAACACTCACCCCCAGTCAACTGAGCTGGGTTTAATCCATCACCGTTCTTTAGCCCACTCCGCCACCCCAGTTCAGACATGGCCATATGCAAATCAGTCTGACCCTGTGCCTCATGGGAACAGTCCAGCCGAACTGCCAAGCCATGTCTTCCCTGGACCGGAATCAAGCTTCCCAGGACCGGTTTCTGGCATTTCAGCCGTCTTCAGCCGGGCTTGCTTGAATCCAGTGGCAGTGAGCAAGGGACTCACGTCTGAGCATACCCTGCCAACTTAGGGCAAACAAAGAAAAAACAAAGGTGGTGATGGACGGAGCGTTTGAGCAAATCAAACACTCACCCCCAGTCAACTGAGCTGGGTTTAATCCATCACCGTTCTTTAGCTCACTCAGCCACCCCAATGGCATGCAGGACCTGTGCAATCAATGCATGTATCGCACACTGTGCAATGGCATGCAGGACCGGTGCATTCAATGCATGTATCGCACACTGTGCAATGGAATACAGGACCCATGCATTCAATGCATGTATCGCATACTGTGCAATGGCATGCAGGACCCGTGCATTCAATGCATGTATCGCACATTGTGCAATGGCATGCAGGACCCGTGCATTCAATGCATGTATCGCATACTGTGCAATGGCATGCAGGATCCGTGCATTCAATGCATGTATCGCACATTGTGCAATGGCATGCAGGACCCGTGCATTCAATGCATGTATCGCACACTGTGCAATGGAATGCAGGACCCGTGCATTCAATGCGTGTATCGCAGACTGTGCAATGGCATGCAGGACCCGTGCTGTTAATGCACGTATCGCACACCGTGCAATGGCATGCAGGAACTGTGCAATCAATGTATGTATCACACCTTCTGCAATGGCATGCAGGGCTGGTGCTGAAGGAGCTACACTGTCTCCCCATTCACAAAGGAGCACATTTAAGCTCCTCATTCACACTTTCAAGCCACTACATAACACTGGCCCAGCACACCTCAACAATTGCACCTGCCTTCACCAACCATCCAGGCTCCTCTGGACGCCTATGTGCACACATACACAAAGCCAGGTCTGCTGGCCCAGCCTTTTCCTAGCCCCCTCACAAGTCGTGGCAAGACCCGCCTCTTCACTTCCGGAGTTCCGCAAGAAGCTGAAGTCCTGCCTGGCTAGCAGTAGCCCCACGAGGCCCAATGTGTGTCTAGGCTCACACCTGATCAGCTTCCGGGTGACACATGCATCACATCCTGTACAATGGCAGCCAAGGCCTGAGCTAACAAAGCGTCACAAAAGCATTAGAGCAAGGCGCTGTACAAATCTCTTCTTAATATAACATACTGTGCAATAGCAGGGCAAAAGCGGACAATGGGGGGCAGTGTGAGAGGCTAGTACTGGGGGCTCTGTGAGAGGCTGGTACTGGGGGCAGGACTAGGCCCTGGCCCTCCACACCTTCAGGGCCCCGAGCGGTCAGTAGGCAGGCTCTCGCAGTGTCAGTACTCGCTCCACATTCTGAAGGGTCGGGGTATGAGGTGAGTAGCTCAAGATCTGTTTTTTCCCCTTTGCATTCTGGATCTTGTAGTTTTATTCTCCCCAGTAGGGATGGCGAGCTGGTCAAACCCCGTAGGCGGCTGTTCCCACTCAGGACTCCCACACTGGGGTTCTCCCGATACCTGCACCCCTCAACAGATGCTGCATGTTTCCAGCTCAGGCTTTGCCGCGCAGCACTACCCCCGGGCCCCAGGTGTGCTTCACGCCTCCATCCTGCGCGAGTCCCTCTTTCAAACAGCTAAAATGGTTGGTACTGAGATAAACAAAGCACTGAACTACATGTACCAGAATGCTTAGGGAAAGACAAGCCTGTGTGAGCTGCTCGTGCCTGCCAGGAACAAGCAGACAACTCTGCATCGGTCTGGGGGCATGTGCCATAGCTGTGAGGGGTACATCTAAGAAGCCCCCTTCAGTTAGTGCAGGAGGCTTGTAGTAGTCAACAACACTTTGCATTCTGGGAATCGCAGTTTGACGTTTCCCATCAGAAGCGTCGGCGTGCAGCGCCGTCAGACGTGCCGTAGCCAGGACTGAGAGCCACATGACAGACGCACCTGGAAGCACAGCAACTGCTCGAGGCGCTATACTTACTCAGAGAGGGACACCACACTGTTAACCCCATAGCAGATCGGGAAGGCGGTGAGGGAGAGGAGGAAGACCCCTGTGGGCAGCGGACCCGCGGGCCCCATCCCTGCCGCGCCTCGAAGCTTCCACCAAGCGCTTGAGTCGCAAACCTTGAAAAGCGCCTCTTCCCGTCACCAGGATGTTGCGACGAATAACGTCTGTGGGAGGACAGGTTCGCCCTGTTCTGGCTCAAGTTGCTACTTAAATTCCTTTCCACATACCGCTGTGCCGAGAACCCCCTTTTTAAAAGTTTAAAAAGTCCATCCGGGGGCAGATCTGTCCATTCTGCCACCGCCTCGCCTGTGCCCGTCCAAAGCCCCGGGCACCCGCCGATGCAAAGGTCGCAGCTGCGGGGCAGGCAGGTTTCGACACCCAGGGCACCTGATAGCAGCACTCACCTTTAAAGCTGCATGCGCCGCCTCTTAAAGGGCCAGGCTGCCCCGCCCCTCCGGGGTGCGCAGCGCCTACCTCCTCTGCCGCAGCACGTGCTCTGGAGCAGAGACGGCCCTTGAAGTGCCCGATGCTTGTGGCTTATACTCGAAGTGCTTTGCAGGTCTTCAACAGACCATTTCTCAGCTCTGGGGTCTTTGTGTCTTTTAATTTCTACCTGCCCCCTGCTGCCCCACTGATCTTATGGACTGCTGCAGCCAGAGTGGGAGAAAGGATTTAATTTGCAACACAAACGAGGCCCTGTAGCACATTAATATAAAGTGCCAAGCCATTGGCTTGTTTTGCCTCTTAAGCTCCAAAACAGGACCCGAGCCCCCTGTGTATTATTCAATCAGCAGTCGAAGTGCATTAAAAAAAAGTGTGGGAACTGTGATGCTGTTTGCAATGGGGTTGGGGTCAAAGGTGAGGCTAAAAAATAAAATATTCTGTAACTTTTTTAGGCCTTCCACCTTCAGGAGACTACATATAAAATAATGCACAGCCTAAATGAAAAAGTTATATTTATCAGTGGGAAATTTACTATATTGGACATTATGAAACCTCTATTAGTTAATGCCAGGGGCAGCTGGTGACATTTGAAAGTGGTGAGGCGTAAACTAATTTGCATATTGCACCGCAGCGAGCGAGCCCGAACCACCTTGCATCCATCCATACATCATTCATTCATGCATCCACCCATCCATCCATCCATCATGCATCCACCCATCATGCATGCATCCTCCCATCCATCCACCCACCCACCCTGCACACATCATTCATTCATGCATCCACCCATCCATCCATCATGCATCCGCCCATCATGCATGCATGCATCCAGACATCATTCATACATCCACCCATACATCCACCCACCCATCCTGCATCCATACATCATTCATTCATGCACCCACCCATCCATCCATCATGCATCCACCCATCATGCATGCATCCACCCATCCATTCACCCACCCACCCTGCATACATCATTCATTCATGCATCCACCATGCATCCGCCCATCATGCATGCATGCATCCATACATCATTCATGCATCCACCCATCCATCCATCTACCCAACCATCCTGCATCCATACATCATTCATTCATGCACCCACCCACCCATCCATCATGCATCCGCCCATCATGCATGCATGCATCCATACATCATTCATGCATCCACCCATCCATCCATCTACCCAACCATCCTGCATCCATACATCATTCATTCATGCACCCACCCACCCATCCATCATGCATCCACCCATCATGCAAGCATCCATCCATACATCATTCATTCATGCATCCAGCCATCCATCCACCCATCCATCCATCATTCATGCACCCACCCATCCATCCATCATGCATGCATCCATCCATCCATCATTCATGCATCCATCCATCCATCCACCCATCCATCATGCATCCACCCATCCATCATGCATGCATCCACCCATCCATCCACCCATCCTGCATCCATACATCATTCATTCATGCATCCACCCATCCACCCACCCATCCACCCACCCATCCATCCTGCATCCATCATTCATGCATCCACCACCCATCATGCATGCATCCATGCATGCACCCATCCACCCACCCATCCACTGAACAATCATTAATGCACCCACCCTGCATCCATCCATCATTCATGTATTTTTATGACCACATAAAAATAAATTATGGACTCTTAACAAGCCTTTAGGATCGATGTTGAAGGATGTGCCAGTTTACATATTACATCACCCCTACCTTTTTATGCTGGAAACCTTCTACCGCCCATGTATTTGCCATCCTGTAAGCCCTAGGTATGTACTATACAAATTCACATACAAACATACACCAACATGCATGCAATAATAAATGCATATATCATGCTATTCCGCCTCTACCGTTTGTTAACATTTTGAAATTTTATAACCTTAGTTCAAAGAGTGCATTACATTTGTGGTGACAGTTGTTAACTCATTTTCTGGAAAATGTTTATAAAATGAAATCTGTTGAAGGCTGTTGTTGCAACTATCAAAAAAGAAATTCTGAGAATTTTTACATTTCCAAAACCCCATGCCGTGAAATAAACGGGTGACCTGGAATAGACGCACACATTTCTGCAGCAGATGCTTTAACACACTGAACTATCTCAAGTCATGTGTGCAAGCTAGTGGCAGCACTTACGTTTAATCTTGGAGTATTACTATATGTCGACTCGCCACATATCGTACCTTGTGTGCACCCGCGTTTCATACCCTAAGCATATGCAAATGAACCCCTGACCCGTCACGGCTGGCATGAAGGGGCGAGAGTTCATTTAATGAAAAGAACTTACCATGCATCTCCTCCGGTCCCGCAAACTAACTTCTCCCCGCTCTTTTCTTTTGCTGCTCAACAGGAAACTAACTGCAGTGCCAAATCAGGAGATTGGATGCGACGGGGGGCCGGGCGGCTGGCATTTGATAGGGCATGGGGCGACATTACTAAAAACACGTCACCGCCCCAACATGAGCCTATCTTTAGACGCCTGCACTAAACTAGGCATGCGCAGCATACCTAATGGGTCGTGAATGTGAGTGAGGGGCAACGCTCCTCACTCACATGCGCAGTCAGATGGCCCATCTTCTGGACCCCCTGCTCTAGCGGCTTGCCTGCGTGCGCCGTGCGCACTTTCACAAGTGAAGCACAGGCCGGCCTGGAAATGTAAAAAGACGAATTGTGAAAGCAATTTGTCTGCTTACATTCCTGTTGCCGGCCGGAACTGCCGTGAGCCGTTTCTTTTGCGGGGCGCTGCCCCGGCGCCCCTATGGACCAGCCGCCACTGGTTAATGCACTGCAGAGGTCTGTTTGTAACCAGAGGGCCACAGAATTTTTTTAAGGAGTTTTATATAGCGCCAACTTGACCCAAAGGTATCGGGTATCAGAGCGCTTTACATAGCACCAGTTGCATTACATGAACACACATTGATTTTTGTTAGGAACGGGGAGAATAAGTGATTTGCCCCGAATCCCAGGATGTTCACCGTCATTGCCGAGACTCAAACTCGCTTCCTGAGATTCGAGGACGACCGTCCTAGCCGTTAGGCCAACTCCTCGAATCCTGGTAGATGTCGTGGAGAATAGTGACTTCAATCAATCAGGGTTTTTTAAATGCGCTACCTACCCGTGAGGGTCTCAAGGCGCTGGGGGTGGGGAGCAGCTCTGGTTCTGTCGAAGAGCCAGGTCTTCTAGGTTCTTCCTGAAGGTGTGGAGGGTGGGGGAGCGTCTGATGTTCACTGGGAGTTCGTTTCATGCTTTTCTTGACGGGGAGCCAGTGGAGGGTACGCAGGTGTTGGGTCATGTGTTGGTGCCGTGTATATTTAGTACTACAAGGTCCCAGTCTGTGACAGAAAACACTGTGACTATTTAAGTCAATCAAGCTTAGGTATTGTTAGAAGGGCGACCCCAGTGGGGGTCAGAATGTATTCTCCTGACCTTCCCGTGATCCACCCCTCCCAGGAATACTTCTGAATCCTAACGTGAAGTCCTCGCCGGGTCTAAGATCGTACACACTGAGCTCACACCACACTTATGAACGGACACCACACCATGGATTTCAGTAAGGAAGTTCTTTATCAACAGTAGGGCTTTATGCAAAATGAACTCGTATTTACAAGCGATCGAGGGATCATAAAGTCTCGGTTATGGGGAGCAAGGAAGTGGGACAGTCTCAGTATCAGGCCAGTACGAAGCGTACCCTGTGCACAGCTCTCAATCCTCGATCCGGGGGATACGGGAGATGGTGGTCGTACCAGCTGCTGTACTTACTCCTCTCGCTTCAGGTCGTGTTGGTAGCGTCGATGGTCCAGCCGGTCTAAGGTTCTCCTTGAGCCGTGACGAGGTCAGCAGGGCTCGATCCGGAGTGAACAGAGTGTCAGTCAGTTCTTGAGGAGCCGCGACAACGTCAGCAGGGCTCAGGGTGTTCAGCGAATGTCCTTCGAGTTTCAAGGATGTGCCGCGACGAGGTCAGCAGGGCTCCGAGGTTCCAGTTCCGTCTTCACGAGAATGAGCCGCGACAGCGTCAGCAGGGCTCGATGAGTTCTAAAGTTCAGTCCTCTCCTCAAGGGGTTGAGCCGCGATCAGATCAGCAGGGCTCTCTTGTCCAGGATACAACTGCCCGCTAGTTCTTGGGAGCCCCTTGATATAGGGCAGTGGCCCTTTGATGTCCGGACCCTCGCAGGCGGAGATCTCATGCCCCGTGGCTGGTCGTCGGGGAGTTCGTCCGGTTGGCCCTTTGATCCTCTTGAACATGCGTCCGGGTATTCCCAGACACCCAGCAGGGTCTGGAGCCAGCTCTCGGGGAGGCCAGCTGTGCGATCGAAACCAGCCCACTTGGGAAGGCCAGAGGTGTGAGCGAAATCAGTCCCCCAGAGAGGCGGGAGGTGCAATCGAAACTCTTTGGTCCTATCTCACTCAGGAAGTCTTCTACCCCCCCAGCCGGGCATGGCGTGTCTGCAGCCTAAGTTTCGCTGGGACCGGGGTCGGGCAAGTCTAAGGGGTCCGGGACCTCGGGAAGGGTAATGGCGGCCGGTGGCCCTGTGGGGTGATGCAGGTTCAGGGTGCCCGGTACCGGGAGGAGCATGCAGGGATGGTCGTCCGTTGGTAGGGTTGTGTAGGGAGCGGGGCGGACAGGGAACGGGACGACCAGGGGTTTCGTGGTGCAGAGCGGGGCTAGTGGGACACTGAGGAACAGGGGGGAACCACGCCACGAGGCCAGGTCTAACACGTGTCCCCCCCAGCTGAAAGGCGGAGAAAACAACCCATCCCCTTGGGGGTTCTCTTCACTGAGGCGGAAGAACCGGGACAGGCCGTCTGCGTTGGCGTGGTCAGTACCAGGACGGTGCTCAACAGTAAAATCCATCCCCTGGAGGGAGATGGACCAGCGTAGTAGTTTGGGGTTCTCTCCTCTCATTTGCATTAGCCACCGGAAGGGTCGATGGTCGGTTTGGACCCGGAAGTGAGTACCGTACAGGTAGGGCCTTAACTTCCTCAGGGCCCAAACCACCGCGAAGGCCTCCCGCTTGATGGTGCTCCACTTTGCTCTCGAGGGAGTAACCTCCGGCTAATGAATGCCACTGGCTGGTCTAGGCCCTTATCATTCATCTGGGACAGGACTGCTCCGATGCCATGCTCGGAGGCGTCCGTCTGGACTACGAACTCTCGGGAGTAATCTGGGGCCTGCAGTACTGGGGTGGTACACATGGCGGCTTTCAATGCTTCAAATGCCTTCTGGCAGGCGGGGGTCCAGCTAACTTTCTTTGGCTGCTTTTCGGAGGTCAACTCTGTGAGGGGGACTACGATGCTGCCATACCCCTTTATGAATCTTGGGTATTAACCCGTGAGCCCTAGGAAAGCCCGTACTTCCGTCTGGGTTGTGGGGGCCACCCAGGCAACGATTGCATCGATCTCGGGTTGGAGGGGGGCCACTAGGCCGCTCCTGACCTGGTGCCCCAGGTAGACCAAGGACCCTTGTCCGATCTGACATTTGCTGGCTTTGATGGTGAGGCCCGCTCGACGCAGGGCCATCAACACCTCCCAGAGGTGTTGTAGGTGTTCGGTCCAGTGGGTGCTAAACACCGCGATATCATCGAGATATGTGGCGCTGAATTCCTCCAACCCAGCCAGTACCTGGTTAACCAGCCTCTGGAAGGTGGCGGGGGCATTTTTCATTCCGAAGGGCATCACCCGGAAGTGGTATTGGCCATCCAGGGTGGAGAAAGCGGATCGTTCCCAAGCTCCCTCCGTGAGTGCGATTTGCCAGTAATCGCAGGTCAAGTCAAAGGTGCTGAGATAGTGAGCAGACCCTAGGCGGTCAATGAGCTCATCAGCTCGGGGAATGGGGTGTGCGTCGGTTCTCCGGAAGGTCCACCAGGCGGACGTTGTTGCGCCTGCTTCTATTTTCGGCGTCTTCTGCCCTCCTCTCCAGTGATTGAATGCGGTTTAGGGCCTCATGCGGGTGGGTGCCTGGTGTCGTGTTCACTCCCACGGTACTGTCTCCTTGATACAGCCTCACCACATTGCAAGACTCTATGTTTTTCAGCATCTCGTGCCTCGGATCTCTCCCGATTCGAGGATGAGACGGCATGGTTAGAAGAGTCTGGGTCGGCTACAGCAGGATGGAGCAGCCATAGTTGCAGCCATGATGAGTCCTTCCGGGAATGCAGGTAATGGAAGTTGGTGAGGGCTCATGGCAGGCATCAGACCTGCTTTGGGTCACTGGGCAGCAGATGGGGCACCACTTACAAGTGTGTCACATCAGCATGCTGGCAGTCACAGGGTGCACTTTGTAAATAATGCAGTGGTGACCACCATGCGCACAAGTCTTGGCAACGGCAGTGACGTCCACCATGGACATCGTTTTTTACTTCTGTGACGATATTAGCCACAGGAACAGCTTTGGGTTTTGGTGGCTACATTCACCATGGGCACAGCTCTTCATATAAGCATCGAGGTCAACCATGATTGTTCCTATTGCAAAGTCAGCTGCCTGCCCATGATTCCGCCTTGGAACCGCACTTCTGCACCCACCCTCTTTGAACTTGCAGATTACTTTCTTCAGACTTCTTTCTCCTGCTAGACCATCCACACTAGATTTTGGTTGTTTCTGGTACTACTAGGGCAGTCCCACCTCCTGAACTTGACAGACTCTTTCACTCTCTCAGCAGGCAGGCTGGCTTCCAGACACTTCATGTCAGGGGTATAGCTCTTCTAGCAAGTAAGACTCCAGTTAATGCACCCTCTCCTCTGGGAAGCTGGATGTCACACGGTCACCAGTCTGGTTGTTGTACAGCAGTCATCAAATTATACTGAAGAATACTCCCTTCCTTGATGAAAGGACTTGGAACTGGAGCAACAAAGATGTTAGTAGCTCCCACTTTTATGCAGGCAAAGCAGAGAAGGAATGTGGATTCTTTGTCTGCAATCTCAAACCATGTTTGCGGAGGTGCTTCTCTAGATAGAGACTTTGTGTAGTGTGTTGCTCTTCACAGCAGGGTAGTCTCCAGACAGACAGAGGTCTAAGGAGGTGTGAAGCTTCTGCAACTGGCTTTTCGCTGGCCACACTGAACAGTGATCAGGATGAAGACAAAAGGCTGGCTTTACCTAAAAGAGCTCTATCACCATGAACAACAAAGATGAGAGTCCTACCCGAACACCTACTAAAATGACAGTACCACAGGAAAACTAATCAGCACCTCCAATCACAGCAGGAAGTGCTTAAGTGAATGTTAAAGGAGCTGTGTCGCCTCCCTCCATTTTCATGAATGAGAGCAATACCCTTTCACTGTCTGTGAAAACAATCTCACCCTCATCTTGTGCTCAGGAGCAGGCATGGGGCTAAAAAATGTGTCCTTCAGGCCTCTATTACTGTGGCTCAGTCATGCATATACTGCATGTACAACACAAGCCGCAAACAATCCACTTGTATGTTAGTACTAGGATCTAGTTTACACATTGATGCAGAACTTTACACAAGAGGGGCCGGCTACACAGATAGAAGGTCTGATCACGATTGTGGATTCACAAACCACTGTATGCTGCTACCACCGCTTTACATGCTAGACCCATGACAGGAATACTAGTCCACTGTCAGCAAAATGAGAGCACATTTGGTGCACCCCACTAGGTCACAGGACAGTTGCAGGACTTCATGTGTGTCCTATCTCAAAGTCAAATAATGGACGATATCTGACCACAGCAAGATAAACCTGTCACAATTCGAAATATCCATATGCAGTAAATGAGTCAAACTCTGAGCAAGTAGGCCAGTCATCAACAAGATCTTTCATTCAAGACTCAAGCTAAAAAAAATGGCGGGAGCCTGTTTCGGCCTCCTCCGATCGGCTCGGAAAGTTCTGCCACTTCTCCCACAGCCGTCTCGGAAGCTACTTATCCAAAGACTGATCCTGTCCAGATTGGATTACAGCAACGCTATCTTCCTTGGTGCACCGGAAACCACATTTAACAAGCTCCAACAGATACAGAATGCTGCAGCAAGGCTTCTCACGGGCACCCCAGCCAGAATATCAGCAAGACCAGCACTTAAGCTGCTGCACTGGCTTCCGATACGCGAAAGGGTAAAATTCAAATCCTTATGTATTGCACACAAACTGTTGCAGGACAAGGGGCCCCTCATCCTAAAGAACTTAGCCGTACCCTACAAAGCCAACAGACCACTCCGTTCAGACCATGAACGTCTGGTCACTGTGCCCAGAGTAAAAAAGGCACGTACAGGAGGACGGCGATTTTCGGTCAACACAGCAAAACTGTGGAATTCCCTCCCCTTGAAACTACGGGTTGAACCCTGCCATCTGCGATTTCGGAAACTCCTGAAAACCCACCTCTTCCCTTGACCCTTTCCTCTTTTTCTCTGGTACTCGCACTGGTCTCTCTGTTCTGGTTAGCGCTGGGATGCTTCCAGGTAACTATGCGCTCTATAAATCCGCATTCATTCATTCATTCATTCATCAACAGCTGAGTCTAAGTGAGGAATCTAGGGCTAATATGGACTCCAGTCCGGCACTCATAATAAGATTGTGTTTGTCAACATGTTTAAACTGCAGTTTGGCACTTCTTTCCCTCATATTGGCTATAAAGATATCTCCACCTACATTGCTTGACATGCTTGTGCCGCCCCATTGACCGAAGAGTTAGCCCTCCACCCCGAAAGTCTGGGACTTGTAGTCCTGATTAACCATTATGAAACATGGAGTATGTGTCATATAAGTCCCAGAATGTAAAGCTGAGCCATATTGTTCTTTAGTGGCAAAGCAGGGCTCCTAAGTTTCCCAGGTCCATGCCGGAGTGGTTTATACAGTGCAGGGTTGTAGTTTGCAATCTGGGACTTCTAGCTATGTTTACCCTCATAAAACAAAGACTTTGCATCGTATAAGTCCAGAATACAAAGCAAAATTCTTGAACTAGCTCCCAAGAAAACGTACAATTCTAAGACAAGCAGATATGGTGGCTCACACACTCCATGTTAACTATGGGGGAGTAGTTTGCAATGGTGCAGTGGTACCAGGGTCCAATGATCCCAGAATATTGCTATATATATGTATAGTACCCAAATGAACACATTACTTACCTTCGGTAACACTTCCTCACAGATTCCTCACCATAGAATGTTCCCCGAGCGGTCAGACTGGATCCGGAAAATCTTGAGCAGTAGCTCTGCGTGCTGATAGGTGGTTTCAATCAGGTCCATGTCAACATCATCCACGTCAGAGGTGACATTGACTGGTCATATATGTGCCACCCTGGCATGTGACATCAGTTCCAGTCCTTCTGTGCCAGCAGCAGGGATCTGGAGAGCTAACTCGGTCATTTTTTGATAAACTTCTTTGACTATTTTGTCAGCTATTTTAAGCATTTGCTCCAGGTGTGCTAGGGGCATGTCCCCAGCTAAACCTTGTGGAGAATGTCACAGACAGATGTCTATGTCTGATCCCTACTTAGTGAGTCTCTGGTGCCTGGAATCAGGGCATGACCCCAACGCCTGATTTGAGTACAAGCCGATGCACACAAAGCGATTCGCAAGTGGGCAATGAAGCACCCAGTGCAGCAGAAGGCATCTCCTTGTCGTTCTAGGTCCTATTCACAAGGTCGTTCTTGGAGCTGTTCTCATGGACAATTATCTTCCTGGTCCAAGACTTCTTCCTCCAAGATGGGTTGGATTAAGAAGCACAAGAAAAAGTTGTTTGAAGCGTTCTTCAGGTTCCCCATACAAACGTCGGGGTTCTCAGCCCCACTCCCGCACTAAAATTGTAGAGCCAGCGTCTGGACCCGCTCCACACTACCCAGAGCGTCGCGCTCCCAGTTAAAATACACGCCACCTTGGGACCAGCGACTCCCTCTGTCGTGCTACCGCCGGTGAGTATGTCCCCAGTGTCCGCCGGATTCACCCCTGAATCTAGTTTGATGATGGACACGGGTGCATATACCCACCCCAGCTCCAGGCGCCAACCCCGAAGGATGACAAAATCACACCAATTTCTGACTCTGTGCTGCTCAACGTCGACTTCCGTGCGCTCCAGACCATATCAACCTCTGGATTTGCCAGCTTTGGACGGGCCCTTGATCGTTGAGAAGAGCGAGGAGGAAAAAGGGTATTGGCCCTTTGAGAAAGACCATGACTAGGAAGAAAACAAGCATGAGGAGATGCCTGGACCCCTCACCAGACTCTGGCAACATTTTACAGATCCAGTTGGACCACTGATCTGTCATCTGGCAACCTAATGCATTATGGGCATTGTAGTCCTTGTTTGCTTCCAATGGACTAATCTATCTTAGAGCACTCTGTTGTAGGTTAACACCCTACAGCTGGAAACAGAGTTATGAGTAATAGTCTAGCTACACTTTGGTATTTTTTTCATCCTGCCAAATAAGTAGTGTGCCTTCTGGTCATAAGCGCCTTGAGACCTGCCGGTGAGTTGGCGCTATATAAGCCGGAAATAACAATAACAACAACAATAACAAGACATGGGATGAAGGACCATACTAGGAGCTTTTCTTTGCATGGTCAGACTGGTCATAACAAATATAGATGTTTAACGAAAAGCTGGTGCCCCTCAGGAGATGTTGGGTTTGCAACGTGCCATGATATCTTGGGTGCCTGTAAGGTGGGCTGTGGAACATCCTGTCCGAGCGAGTGAATGATGCCGCCGCAGGGTGGGGGGCTTGAAATGGACATGTTTGTTATGCCAGATGCAGAGGGATGGATGGAGCCAGGGTGGCAGCACCTGCTGATCGTGTGTATATACAAACCTGTCTGCTGTAATATGCAACTTTGTAAACACTGACGGAGGACACTGTTGCACTCAAGGTACACAACTTTTTCCATTCAAAATGTTTATATATTAATAATAAGAATATATCAAACATATAATAACATTAAGTACTGTAGCAATGTATACATTAAAGAAGCACAATGTATGTTGATAAATCATAAAACTAACACAATGCCTGTTGAATACACACGTAAAAGAAATATTGTTGTTTCAAATAATGAACCAAGAAGGCCTGAAACATAGGGGCAGGAAGTAGGGGTGCAGGGGGTGTTGTAGCACCCCTAAAATAACTCTGCTGGAGCTCCCAAGTGGAAGGAGTCACAATGGTGCCTTTAAATTTAGTTTTTTATCTTTTCACGTTTGCTGTGCGTTCAAAGACAATTCAAACGTCAGGCTGCGTCTTCTGGCAAAATTATGCTTATTCTTTTAACATGGAGATGTGTGTGGATTTCTTCCTCTGACTGCACAGTGAGAGGGTTTTTGTAAAATGAACTATGTTAAAATCTTGCTAATGTGAAGGGAAATTTAAATACCTATAAATGAACTCATATATATATATACATGTGATATACATTTCCTGGTCACTGTCCGACAACTTCGCCTCCTCAAAAGTATAAACGTGCTAAACACAGGAAGACGGCACAAACGCAGGCCGTGGGATTGCTTCAGGCATTTTATAGTTTTTTTCTTTTTCTGTTATGACCTGCAAAAGTGCCCATGCATTAGGAGGGAGCAGACCTACGCGTTTCGGCAACCAGCCTTCGACTGGGTCATAGAGTTCTATGTACGGAGTGTCACATTTAAAGGGCTATTACAGTCCTCCCACCACACATACAAATGTAATGGAACTGGTCCATGGCTTTCAAACTACTATACATCAGAAGTATGCAATGTGTATGACATTGTTCCGATCAAAAGGGGGCAGATATAACTTGATGCACTGTTATAATTATGGTGAAGTGGCGGATCACAATTCCCATCCAAGTCCACACCACATCTTTACTCAATTAGTACGGGTACGCAGACAGACTAAAGATAACTTAGTTGTATGAATAAGTATATAAATAAATAGAACCCAACACTGCAAAACTTCACAATACGATTTACAGTCATCATATATATCAATTGCACTAAGAATCTTCCTTGGGATATATACTTGTTGTTATCGCAAGGTACCAAATACACCTAAATCACCATGTAATCCACCTTATGTCATTGATCCAGTACTTTACATGCTATTCAGCGATTTTTTCTTTTGTGATACTGCATTAGGTCAAAATTCACTAGTTCTGTACATCAAGGTAGCCCGTTGTTATTCGTGGTGCCTTATCCGCTGTATCTTTTTTCATTGCAAATTTTGCAATATATACCCACTATCACTTAAAGGGTTTTTAAATGTGCAAAATTCGCAATATTTTGCTGATAATGCCTTAAGTGCTTGACAGTGTGCAAAATCTGCAGAGGGTCCTCCACTATGTTCAAAGGGCTGATGCAATATACTATAATAGAGTACCTGGGGGGTCTATGGTATAGCCCACCTATGGTGACCACTGCACTCCAGACACCATCTCCAGTCCTGAACTTTTCCCCTACATGTCATTGGGTTCAGGTCTGCTAATCTGGTCAGATCAGTGGACTACACCACCCAACATTAGGATGTAGCTCCCACTCACAGTTGTGACTGCCGGTTTGTGTACGGTGGCCCCACAGGATCAAAACATTTTCTGAGAAAGTAAGAGGGACAAGGTGCAGCTGTAGATCTCCTTGAAGAGTAGTGTGCTTTTTGTGTTAGATCTTTCATTTAGAACTTGTTGTAACTTGTTTTGTTATTATTGTGTTTGTACAGATATTAGGTTGCCTTTTAAACCATTTAAAAAGTGTACAAGCCAGGGGTCACCAGAGGAAAAGGGCTTGCATGTGACCACTGCGCTCATGCCCCAGGGACCCAGAACAACCACTTTCCCACAGAACTCCAATCTGCAGCTCCATGTGAGGCATTGAATGTGTGCATCGCTGCAGGCCAGACCTAAAAATCATTGCATTCCTTAGTGCAAAACCAGGATGGAAGGGGTTACATGTGTGCAGTATGGTAAAATCACACAGAAGAGGCCTCTTACCAGGGACTTACAAGGGGCAGAAGTATCAATTGAGGATATGTTTAAAGGGAAGAAGCTCTGGTACAGGAGACCTGGTTGGCAGGGACCCTGTGCACTACAAACGAAACTACATCAAAACCAGGCAAAAAGTGAGGGCTAACCATGTAAAAAAGAGGCACTTTCTCACAATAGCACAGCAGCACCACCGAGCGTGAACACACTGCAGCTGGGCACCAAAGCACCACAGCATAGCACAGAAGTACCGCTGACAGTAAACACTGCAGCAGGGTACGGGTGCCACCCTGGCGGGGCACAGCAGCACTGCAGACAGTGAACACTGCAGCTGGGCTCCGGTGCCACCCTGGCATGCCACAGCAGTGGAGTGGAGTGTGAAGATACTGCAGCTGGGCACTGGTGCCACACTGGCGAGGCCGAGCTGCATCACTGAGCATAAACACACTGCAACTGGGTAACATTCTGGCAGGGCACAGCACACCACTGACAGTGAACACACTGCAGCTGGGCACCAATGCCACTCTGGCAGGGCACAGCAGCACCACTGACAGTGAACACACTGCAGCTGGGCACCAAGGCACCACAGCATAGCACAGAAGTACCGCTGACAGTGAACACTGCAGCAGGGTATGGGTGCCACCCTGGCGGGGCACAGCAGCACTGCAGACAGTGAACACTGCAGCTTGGCACTGGTGCCACCCTGGCATGCCACAGCAGTGCAGTGGAGTGTGAAGATACTGCAGCTGGGCACTGGTGCCACACTGGCGAGGCCGAGCTGCATCACTGAGCATAAACACACTGCAACTGGGTAACATTCTGGCAGGGCACAGCACACCACTGACAGTGAACACACTGCAGCTGGGCACCAATGCCACTCTGGCAGGGCACAGCAGCACCACTGACAGTGAACACACTGCAGCTGGGCACCAAGGCACCACAGCATAGCACAGAAGTACCGCTGACAGTGAACACTGCAGCAGGGTACGGGTGCCACCCTGGCGGGGCACAGCAGCACTGCAGACAGTGAACACTGCAGCTTGGCACTGGTGCCCCCCTGGCATGCCACAGCAGTGCAGTGGAGTGTGAAGATACTGCAGCTGGGCACTGGTGCCACACTGGCGAGGCCGAGCTGCATCACTGAGCATAAACACACTGCAACTGGGTAACATTCTGGCAGGGCACAGCACACCACTGACAGTGAACACACTGCAGCTGGGCACCAATGCCACTCTGGCAGGGCACAGCAGCACCACTGACAGTGAACACACTGCAGCTGGGCACCAAGGCACCACAGCATAGCACAAAAGTACCGCTGACAGTGAACACTGCAGCAGGGTACGGGTGCCACCCTGGCGGGGCACAGCAGCACTGCAGACAGTGAACACTGCAGCTTGGCACTGGTGCCACCCTGGCATGCCACAGCAGTGCAGTGGAGTGTGAAGATACTGCAGCTGGGCACTGGTGCCACACTGGCGAGGCCGAGCTGCATCACTGAGCATAAACACACTGCAACTGGGTAACATTCTGGCAGGGCACAGCACACCACTGACAGTGAACACACTGCAGCTGGGCACCAATGCCACTCTGGCAGGGCACAGCAGCACCACTGACAGTGAACACACTGCAGCTGGGCACCAAGGCACCACAGCATAGCACAGAAGTACCGCTGACAGTGAACACTGCAGCAGGGTACGGGTGCCACCCTGGCAGGGCATGGCAGCATCTTCGAGCGTGAACACACTGCAGCTGACTGGGCCTGATGCCACCCCCTGGCATGGCACAGAAGCATGCCAAGGCATGGCTGGGCATGAACACACTGCAGCTGGGCACCGGTGCCACCCTGGCAGGGCTCAGCAGCATCTTCAAGCGCCCTTATCGGAAGGACGTGCGCTGAGGTTCCCTGGGGCAATCCACACCTTTATCAATATGTATCGTTATCAAGTAGCATTGTCACAAGACCTTTGACCTCGCTTGTAACGGTACTGCAGCACCGCAGGTGAGTCAGCGCGTTGAGTCATCAAGCCTCTGTGAACTTTGTCTTCTTGCCAGTCATGACTTGCAGATTGGGCGCCCTTTGACCTTTTACGTCTAGGCCACAGCCCTGGATAAAGCCCCGGAGCTGCCATAATCCACATGAAGTCTCCCTCCTTAATTCTGCAGGTAAACCACCTTCAAAACGTGGATAGTACATGTAGGAAGCTGGCTCTGTATATACCATACCAAAGTGAGGTCTAGTGTGCACAGAGTCCAGTGGATCCCCAAAGGTAGCCAGAGGCTAAAGCAGATAGCACCCCACTCTCTATTTGTGGTATTGTGGGCGAGCAGTAAGGCTTTATCAGAGGGTAGTGTTAAGCATTTGTTGTACACACTCAGGCAAGAAATGATGTCACACACTTAAGACTGAAATTAGACAAATTTGGATTTGTATAAAAATATTCTTTGAGTAATTTTATTTTCTAGCACCAGGCAAGACTGGCACAGGTAAGTAAATACTTGATAGTAGTAATGCAGTTTGTGAACAGTTTGAATGCAATTATAAATCTACTTTGATGTGATTACAGTAGAGCTACTGGTAACGCAATGCTTTGAAATACTGTACATATACTTTGTATTGGCTTTTTAGTAGAATGTCAAGTAGATTACATTTCTTACACAGTGCAGTATACCTGGATACGGTGCTGGGACGTTTCAAGTAAACAGGTAAGTAAAAGTGTTTATGTTATTTAGTTACAGTTTTAAAGGGTTTTATAGATTTTCCAACTCCACACGTTACCCTATGGAGGAAAAATGTGTTTTCGGTTCACATGTAAGTATTAGGTGGTGGGAGTTGGTATTCTGGGGTTAGACTCAGGGTCGCACTCTTGTTACACCCTCAGCTGCACTAGGGCGGCCGGCTGCAGAGTGCTGAGGACCAGTGTTATACAATGGGGGATAGGGGACCTCCAGTTGGTGGCTGCTTACGAGCAGGCGACTGGGTTGTGGGAGCAAAGCTCCTGGACTTAAGCTCAGGGCAAACAGGGGTTCAATGCTTTTTAAGGAACAATGGTTCAGGTTAGGCCTAATTAGGTCCTGTGGAGAGGGTCAAAATAGCGAGTATTTAATAAACGCTGGGGAGCAAAGACTGTAGGTACATGTAGGAAACTTTTATTTCAATCTTTCTTTTTTTATATATATACATAAATATTTTTACTGTATTTCAGGTGCTCAGGTGAATAGTACGGTGCAGGACGTGACAAAAAGTGATCAAAGTGAACGGACTGTCACACAACAACAACAAGGTTAAAAAAACAATTATATACAATGACATGAAATGAAAATCCTTGGGTAGGTCGACGGCGTTTCAATCTATATAACTTTAGATCATCATCAGGACTGATGAGCTTCCTGAAACTTGCCAATTAATTCTCAGGCAAGGGTGCTTGGTTGAGACTGTAATTCAGGAGGAGGTTGCTTCAATATAGTTAATCAAAGTGGTCTCACAAGAAGATGATCCAAGTAGCGCTCGGACATTTTTAATTGGACGAGGGTCCTACTTGAACTATTAAGTGAGAAAAAAGAACGAAGGAATCCACTCTAGCGCATTCGTCGCTATGGCAATTTTCAATTAGTGGCGCCTGGAATTTAATACCGGCGTTGTGGCGTAGCGGGTAAGGGGTCCGAGTGCCTCACCGACAGCTGCTCTCCTACAGGGGTTCAAGCCAGCAGAAAAAGGTGCACCCTCAGCGGCACTGTGGCGGCCGGGTGCAGAGTGCTGTTTTGTCGTCTGGAGCCCTGTAGCTTTCCATGGGGAGTCTGCGGTTTGCAAACACACTGCAGACTCAGGGTCGAAGGTCTTCTGGGTGCAACCACCCCTTGGAGAGGTCAGTTGGGATGCTGGGGGTTGGTTAGACACCGTCGGTTGGGCCACCCAAGGCCGTGGGGCATCGGGTGCAGGGGTGCCTTTTACGGTCGGATCTTCTTACCAGCTCCTGGTCGTGGTTGGGGGGACCTTCCGAATTTTGGCTGCAGGCGTCGGCTGGAGGCTTGAGGCAGGTCAGGGATCACTGGGTCTCAGGTCTGGATGGCCGGGGAGTCCTCTTCGTGGTGTTGGGCTGGTCGAACTCGGGCCGTGGATGTCGGGTGCAGAGTGGTCTAGACTCGCTTATCCTGCAGGAGCTGGAGTCTGTTGGTGAACAGATGCGTTGTTCACGGGAGACAAAGTCTTTGGTTGGGAAGGCAGAGCAGGTCCTCCGGGTTCTTGAGGTTGCTGACTGCAGGACAGAGTTTCGCTTCTGCAGGGTCGAGGTGGGGACAGTCCTCCTCTTGTTAGCTTTGGAACAGCTGTTCTGTCCTTCTTTTCATCTTGTAGTTTCTTATCGGAGGAGGCAATGTTTGGGTGCCCCTAAATACTATATTTAGTGGTGTTACAGGTAAGTAAAGGTTGGGACCAATGGGTCCCTTCCTTGGGGTGTGTACACCCCCTATTATGCCACCCTCCTGTGGGAGGGGGGTATATGCCTCACTCTGGTTGGCTGGGCCCGCCCATCTGCAAGATGGCGGGGACTGAGAGCTGTGCTTCAGCTCGCCTCCCCACTTGAGGGGTGGGGTTGGCAGAGGTGGGCACACCTCATTTCCTCACTTGTTTTTCCTGCCTGTTCTCCAGCCCAAAGTGGGGGTCAGAACCAGTGGGGACCAGTTGCTGACAGCAGCAAGTGGCCTGGGGAAGCTCACAAAGGTGGCAAGTCTTTGCAGCGTCCCCTTTGTGATCCTGCCCATCCTGGGGGAGGAGGCTTAGCACCTCGGCCCAGGATGTGCATTGTTTCAGGCACCCAAGAGCAGCAGGCTCTTGACCCAGGGGTCCAGAAACATGTCTAAGGGTGGCAGCTGAAAGCAGCCACTCAGCCTGGACACTAGTGGTAGGTTGTTTTTCATGGGGCATCTCTAAGATGTGCATTTTACATTAAATCCCACACTGGCATCAGTGTGGGTTTAATGTGCTGATAAGTTTGATACCAAACTTCTCAGTTTTCAGGGTAGCTATTATAGTGCTGTGGAGTTCGTAATGACAATCTCCCAGCACCATATACTCTTAATGGCAGCACTGCACTTACAGTGCCCAGGAATGGACATAGGTACTGTAGGGGTACAGGGCTGATGCACCTGTACCCTCACCACTGGTATAAGGCACACAGCTAGAGGGGTGACTGATCTATGCCAGGGCAGTGGGTTGTAGGCATGGCACCCAGGGATGTGTGCCATGTCAACTCTTCACTTTATTCTGTACCAAGACACGCAGCCTGCAAAGGTAGTGTGTGAGTGTCAGGGCACCGGACCTCTAAGGGTGGCACAATACGTGCTGCAGCCCTTAGGGGCCTTCCCTGGTCACAGTGCCCTGGGTACCTATGGTACCATTTACCAGGGGCTGACATTTGGCCAGAGAGGGGCCAGTTGGGTTTTGTCTTCAATGCAGTTTTAGGGAAAGATCATCGGCCCTGGGTACCTGATTGGCAAGAGACCAGGGCACACTCAGTCAAAGTACATCAGCATTCAGAAAAAAAGTGGGGGCATACCATGCAAGAAAGAGGGCACTTTCTAACAGTACATAATTACTGCCCCTGTGTGATCTTGGGCAGATCCCGGCACGTATCTGGGGGGCAGTTCAAGAAGGGAGCTGCGCTTCCACAGCAGTAGTGAGCTGCACTTCGGTACTTGTACAACCATTCTGCGGTTGCTGAGGCAGGGCGTGTTCTCGTGCACGGAAAATGGCCTAAACACATCTTTCTGAGGAACAAAGCACGGAAAAGTCACTTCTGAAGCGCTTCCCAAACTCTTACACGCACACGAGGTGCTGTAGTCAAATTCAGCAGGCGATCATCATGCTCATAAGCAGACATGTACACGCATTCTCTGACCGCTTTAAACTGGTAAAACCAGAAGACACTGTGGTAGATTCAGAACGTAAACATTTTAAAATTGCAATAAATCGAGGCATATTTTCAACCTACTCCCAGAAAATAAATTAAATAAATTGGGTGTGGAGGGAAAGACAGCTTTTCTGACTTTTGTAAAAGTGCAGTAAATTTAACAAAAACTATTAAAACTGTTTTTCGCTGAAAACATGCATTCAACCTGGAAAGGTTTAATGTGAGAGCGCTACATCTGCCAATGCCAACAAGCAGGAACATTTATCTAGGGAGCTGGATGAAAGGCGGAGTCCATGCAAGGAGAGCCACTGAATGTCACTGCAAAGGAAACGGAGAACACCACATATTCACAACAGGGAGCAAGCATCACACCCTCCCGGAGTCTCTCTACTTAAGCATTCAACTAGGATTAATCACTAGAATATTCTGTATCTAGATTTAATTAAATCAGCTAGCTGACTTATCTCCCAAGCGACCCCTGTGAACAGATCAAGACTGGATCCGCTGTTGGAAGGCGCTTGTAAGGAGACAGGATTAACTCTTCAGGGAGAGACTCTGCCATCGAAAAAAGCATTTGCAATGCAATTGGTCTCGCCTTTGGGACCTTATATGTATTTATGCAGCACATTAGCCTGGGTGCTGAAACATCTACTGTTCTTTAAAATGGAGGGTAAGTAAGCACCAAACTGCGTGACACGACAGGTATGTAAACACATGTAGAGAAATACTGCCTTTCAGCAGGAAATGGTATAGTCCAAATCTTTGTTTTTAAAATAGATTCAGGTCCTTCGTGGGCCTTTTCACTGAAAATACAAGATTTAAAAAAAATATTATTGTCTATGGGTGCTCGTGGAAGCCCATTTCTAAGGACTGGAATCTAGAGAATGCTAAAGTGATTCTGGTATTATACTGACCTCTGCTGGTCTTTTTCTATCAAGAAAGTTAAATAGAAGCAGTTACCAGAAAAATTTAAAAAAAGAAAGTCCCTCAGCAGAAAGCCACTCTGGTATTCTACTGACCTTTACTGGTCGTTTTCTATCAAGACCGTTAAATAGAGGAAGTTGAACAGAAAAAAGTCCCTAAGCGGAAGCAGACAAGTCCTAGGGCTGATCTCCAGAGCCGAGAAAATGTACATACACATATAAGTATATAATAAGTACATACTAAAGTATATACTGGAGGTCTCGAATGCTCGACCTAAAAATCTAGAGACTGGTTTAAATACAGTTTAAATGAGAACAAAACCCACAATTTCTCTGGTAAGAGTGGCACACAGCAGCAGAGAAATGGAAGGCAAATACTTTAACATCAACTAAATAAAATAAAAATTACAAAATTGGGTAAGGCAATCATTTTTGAAGAAACAACTTTAAAAATTAAACATAATAGGCAGCCCAAGATACTGCTCTTGCACCAAAAATGAAAAGCAGTGACCAGCAGAGAGAGCTGCCTCACGCAGGGCAGGAGAGATGGGACAGGTACCATTCCTGGCTGCCTACTGAAACTCGCCCACACTTATGCTGCTGTACATCTTCCTCCGGTTCACTCAAATTTCCCATCCGGCCCGGAATCGCTCCCTAGGGCAGAGTTGGCAGCGGAAGGCAGGCTCGACCACTCCGTTCATGCCAAGGCTAAGGCCGAGGTCCCAGGGACCCCAGGTCTCCTGCTGCTCCTGTAAAGATGCCCTCTTTGTCCTTTATGACCACAAGACACCAGCGGGTCTGAGCCGAGAAGTACCAACAGATCCTGGGTACAAGGAGAGCTGCTGCTTCTGTAAAGGTGCCCTCTTTGTCCTTTATGAGCACAGGAAACCAGCTGGTCTGACCATTGAGAAGCACCTCCAGGTTCTGGGTATAAGGAGAGCTGCTTCTTCTGTAAAGATGACCTCTTTGTCTTTTATGACCATAGGACAACAGCCAGTCAGAGAGGCACCTCCAGATCCTGGGTACAAAGAGATGGCAGAACAGGCCTCGGTCCCCTCCCTCAGGCACAAACTGCCAGCTGGTTCTTCCTCCTCCACGCTTCAACAAGTCCACCTATGTTCGAAGGAGCTAGTGGGGGAAGTCTTTCTTATAGGAGTCACTAAACAATGACTGGTTTTTAAAGTCAGACCAGTCTCCTGTTGAAGCACTTTCTTTCATTTTACTGTAAATAAACCCAGGATTGTTACTTACCTTGTAAGCATCTGTTCTTGGCATGTAGTGCTGTAGATTCACAAGCTTTGCAAGAATCGGCAATCTAGTGTTGTGCTCCAATGATTACAAGTTGTTTTTGTAACAAGAAGTTTTCTTCTAGTCACAAAGCAGTGGGACTACACATCTTGGTAATACCACACGTGGTCATTTACAGATTGTTATGCCGTGGGTAGGTGATAACGTAAGAATTCTCTATATCTAGCAATAAGATGCCCATGTGTTACTATGAAATAAAGTGTATGAACTGCAAGCTACACAAGATTTATTGTGTAGGAGGGTTGTCCCATGAGAATTTACAGCACTACATGCCAAGAACAGATGCTTACAGGGTAACACTCCGTTCGAGGCATGTGTGCTGTAGATACACATGCTTTGCTCACACTGTAAAGCAGTCCCTCTCCCTAGGAAGTGGTTAACCTGTGGAGGTTGCAGTTTGAGAGTTCTTAGAATTGCGTGGCCAACATTGGCTTATTAGCATGCAAAGACATCCACACAATAATTTTTTGTGAAGGTGTGTGGAGTAGACCATGTTGCTGCTTTACAATTATCAGCAATAGCAATGTTTCCTAAAAAAGCCATGGAAGCTCCGATCTTTCTAGTGGAGTGAGCTTTTGGTGGAACAGGTGTAAGTCGTTTAGGTTTTACATAGCATATTTGGATGCATTTAACTATCCATCTTGAAATGCAAAATTTAGAACTTGCCTTTCCCATGCAAGGATGTGCAAAGGCAACAAACAATTGTTTTGTTTTTCTAAATGATTTAATTATGTTGATGTAGTACATTAGTGCCCTTTTGATATCTAAAGTGTGTAATGCCCTTTCTGCAACTGTGTCTGGTTGCAGGAAAAAGACCGGTAAATCAATGGATTGATTTACATGAAAATTGGAAATCACTTTTGGTAGGAATTGTGGGTTAGGTCTAAGCACTACTCTGTCACAATGCATTTGAAAGAAAGGCTTCTCGAGAATTAATGCCTGAATTTAACTGACCCTTCTAAGAGAAGTAATAGCGATTAAAAAATGCAAGTTTCCATGAAAGGTACTGCAATTGACAAGAGTGCAATGGTTCAAAAGGAGGACCCATTAGTCTTGTTAGGACAATGTTGAGGTTCATGCTGGAGCAGATGGAAGTATCAGAGGAATTATTCTTTTAAGTCCTTCCATAACGGTTTTGATAACTGGAATGTTACAATGGGTGTTGTCTATTTTGTAGATATGCTACAATAGCTGCAAGATGTAATTGTATAGAAGTGTATGCCAACCCTGCAGTTTGTAAACACAATAAGTGAAAAAGAACTGTCTCTTTACATGAAGAGGGTTGATTTTTTGCTTGTGATCGAAAATAACAAAGCATTTATATTTTGCTGCATAACATTGCCTAGGTTTACAATCCTCTTTAAGGCTGTTCATAGATTTTTTTAGCTAAATTTACGCTTCCAAATTCTAAGACTTCAGGAGCCGAATTACAAGGTTAAATTCTTTAGGATTGGGAGGTCTTAGTATTCCGTGGTTCTGTGTGAGAAGGTCCGGGCTGAGATGAAGCTTCTCGTGTGGGACCAGAGACAGTACCAGGAGGGTTTAAAACCACGGTTGGTGAGCCCATGTTGGAGCTATTAGCAATATTTTAATAGTGGTTTGCCTGAGTTTCCTGACCACTAATGGAAGTAGTGGGAGAGGTGGAAAAGCGTATGCAAATATCCCTGCCAGTTCATCCATAGAGCACTGCCTTTGGATTGATGGTGTGGAAACCTGCTTATGCAGAGTGAGTATTGTGCGTTTTCTTTTGTTTCAAACAGGTCTATTTCTGAAAACCCCCATTTGTGAAAATATGGTTGAAGAAAGTTGGGGTGAATTTCCCATTTGTGGACGTGTTGTTGCGTTTTGCTTAAAAAGTCTGCAATTTGATTGCTTGTCCCTAGTTCTGGTACAAGGTGAATGTTGTGGTGTATTGCTAACCTCAATATTTTCTGTGCTAATTGAGATAATTGGAGTGTGTGTGTGTGTGTGTGTCCCCCACCCCGTTTTTGTAAATATTACATAGTTGTCATATTGTCTGTTTGAGTTACAACAACTCTGTGCTGTAGGTAAGTTAGGAAAGCTTTGATGGATATATGAACAGCTTGCAGCTCTAGGTAATCGATATGTTGATTCTTCTGTTTGGAATCCCATAGTCCCTGAATAGTAAGGTTGTGGAGATGTGCTTCCCAACCTGCTAGGGAAGCATCTGTTAGAATTATTTGGGGAACTGGGACCTGAAACAGCCACCCCTTAATAAATTCTGTGGATTCTACCATTGCAGAGAGCGATGTCAGCGGCTGTCTACCAACAGTAAATTGTGAAGTTGACCCAGTGATTAAGTCCATTGTTGAGAGAGACATTGTTGTAGAGGTCTCATATTTAGCCTGGCATGTGGGACAATATGAATACACAATGCCATCATGCCCAGAAGTCAGAAATGTTTTGGCATGAATTTGACTTCCTGTTTGAAACTGTTGAAATAATGTTACTATGTTTTGTATTCTGTCTGTGTTTGGGTATGGTAATGCTAAAATGTGTGTTTAGCAACGGCCCCAGGTACGACTGATAAGCTGGCGGTAGATGAGACTTTTGTAGGTTGATGGTAAACCCTAGCTGATATAGTAAATTTAGGAGTTTTAAGTGTTTGTTTGCAAAGACTAAAGTTGTTTGCTTTGATTAGCCAGTCGTCTAGATACAAGACATTAATATTTTATCTGCGCAGATATGCTGCTACCACTGCTAGACATTTTGTGAATACTCTTGGTGCAGTGATAATCCCAAAGGGAACATCTTTGAACTGATAATGTTTCCCTTCAACTAGAAATCGGAGGCGTTTCCTGTGTGCAGGATGTATTGGTATATGAAAATAGGCATCCTTTAGATCTAAAGCTGCCATGAAGGGCCCTTTTGTAATAATGGAACAATCTCTGGCTAGGAAGACACTGACGAAGTTCGCATTCTGGATGTCGGAACAGAAGTCGCCGACTGAGACTGAAGTCTTGGCGTTGAGTGAGTTTTGGACTTTGACGCCGAGATATGACCTGTAAATGGAGAATGAAGAATTGACGCCGAGTGCGATTTCGGTTTCCACGTCGAACGATGACAAGCCAACGAAGACTGGTGCCTCGACGTTGGAAGTGCACTGGCCAACAGTGACTGATGTCTCGACGTCGTACGGGGAGATGACGAAGGTGTATATATACATATATATTGTTTTTTCACAAACCATTGCAGCATCCAATAAAATAAGGTAAACCAATGCTCTGATAAACTGCTTTACCAGCAAAAGGCACAAAAATTCTGCTCTCTTTTTAAATATATATATTTTTTACACATATATATTAGAAGAAAAAAAGGAAAAACAAACTAGGAGGACAAGGAGACCTCGCTTTAATGAACAGTAGAAAATTGTCATGTCACACAGCAGGCATTGTTAGCCCGTAGGCTGCATTGGAATCCTAAAAGCTGGTGTATATATTTTATATATATATATATATGAAAATAAACGCCCATCTACTCGAATCAACAACTTTCCAATTCACAATACTCCACTCTATACCTCTCTACTCCATTAAACTCTATTCTAGTATACTCTATGACACTCTACTCCAATCCATGCCACTCTACGACACACTCCTACATGCCACTTTACTCCACTCTGTTATACGACACTCTACGCCACTGCTCCACTCTGCGTCACTCAACTCTTTGCCATTCCACTCTCCTACACTACGACACTTTATGTCACACCACTCTATGACAACCTACTCCAGTCTACCTCTCTCTACGCATCAGCTTCTACACCACTCCACGACACAACTTCACTTAGACTCTGCTGCACTCTACGCCACTCAACACCCTCCATACCACTCCATGCAACTCACACTAATCGACTTTACGACAACCCACTCTCCTTTACCCCACTGACTTTTAGCCATGTTGAACAGCAACCACACTGTGTACAACTTGGCTAAAACATATTAGCAAAGCCAATACCTCTTGAACACATTAGACCTATTAGCTTTGCCAATGTTTTTTTTAAAACTTTCAACCATGTTGCATTGCAGCTGCACTGCTGGCTTAAAAACACATTGATAAAGCCAAATAGGTTTTGTATATGCACATGCTATTTGGCTTGGCCAGTATTTTTTGTGGCTGGGGGTACGGGTGGGGTGGGACAAACTACAGCGGGTGGGAGGAGCAGGTGGTATGGGAAAAGCAGCAACGGGTAGGAGTGGGGTGGTGGTGGGTCTGACAGGGCATGCAACAAAAAGGAGGCAGTATGGGGGAAGGAAGGAAAAATCAAGCAGCGATGTGGGAGGGGGCAAGCAAAAACAGGCTAGCAAAGACGCTGGACAACAGCTAGGTGAACAACGGAAACAGGAGAAGAAGAAAATGTGTCATTCAAAGCACGAGCGGTGAAAGGACACTAATCAAAAAGAAGCAATCAGCACTTTTTCCATGCTCGATAGAAGGAATAAACAAAGAGATAGTAACATTGGTACACGCTGACCAATCAGAAGCCAGCAAATATGAGTGATCATGAAGCCAAGCAATAAGCAGGCTCCAAACCCCCTTTTAGTTAACAAAATGTCTTGCAAGCGATAGCCCATCACTGCCTAAGGCGAGACCTAAAAAGGGCCACGCAGCTACTTACCGGTAACACTAGTTTTACAGCATTACCATTTCACAGACCTATATGCTGTGCCCGTCACACCACCTTGTGGGTGGATTAGGAAAGTACATATTTATCAAGGCAGTTACACACGCTTCGCCAAGAAACAGATCGCAACACAAATGAAAGTGATTGCCCCCAAGAAAAGAGACAGAAATAACGTCGATTCCTGGTTTTGGGCAGACAAATTACCTGATAGGCTAAAATGAAGGAAAGCTGCTGAGCCCAGGTACCGATTCCAGTGCAAAGATGCAACGCTTTGCTGGTTCTCCTTGATGGGAGTACTAGCATTCTGTCCCTTCAATGAGTAAAAACGCTTAATGGCAATGAAAGAAGAATTAATCGGCTGACCATGTGGTGTTTTACAGTTTTATTGAAAGCCATAGTTTGTAATACAGGGTTTACAAATGATAACAAAAATTACTGTAGCACCAACAGTGTCACTTATCAGCCTCACTTAGGGTGGCAAAGCAATCAATAACAGCTTTTAATGGGCAAAGAACAGCCCTAATACATCTCACTAAAGGCAGGGCAACCCAACTCCCCTCAAGACAAAGACATCAGCACAAACCAACTGGATTTGTGTCATAAGTGGTCCCAGAGGAGATGAACTTCCGACCCAAAGCAGTAAATGTTTCCACCCCTCCCCTGAAGTTACAACAGGGAGTTTTAAAACTGGGACTCTCTATGAAAGTAGACCAGCTTCTGATTGGTGGCAGAAGCAACCTGGAGGCATGGAGCTGGACTTGGCTCATGCACCTGGGCGCTCAGCCAGCTAGTAACACAGTGAGACCACGGGCTGACTTCCAAAATACAATCAGGTGTAAGCGATCTGGAGTTGCGGGTTCAAGAAGTAGCTCTAGGTTCACGGACACAGCTTGCACAAAGCTAAAAAGTGGAAAAGAAAAACATTCCAAACAAATAACTCCCCCCCCCCCCCCAAAGAAATAGTGACCAGTGTCACTAAACAAATAATATATATATACATGTTTTTTTATGGACGCTTTAAGGGTAAGAATGAGATCTTCAATTTTTTATTTATGCACTTCGTTAAGTGACCTTATCTGACAAGTGTTGCCAATGGAATGAACATACATATTTTGTGTCACAGTGTCTAAGGTTGGATGCCTCCACGTGACTCGTGAAGTTCCTTCAATCAGGTAAAATTATAATACGAGAGAGGAACAGACACTTCACAGTAAGATGTACAATAGATGCAGGAACTTTCAGGAGCAGGCTCAGTAGTACGGCCGCCTCGGGTTATTCTGTGGATGGAAAGAGAGGTCAGGCATTAATTAGGCTTAAGGAAGGAATAAAGAGAGAGGCTCTGCTAGAGGCAAAACAATCAAACACTACAACATTGAGGGATGAAGTACTGGTGCATGCCAGCAGGTGACTGAAGAAGAGACAAGGAAGAGATACAAACTCAGGCAGGCGCACTGTCCAAACGGGCAATCACCTTAACACCCCGTGAACAGCAGCACACAAAACACCATCAAATTCTACATAGCTCTTTATTCATTCAACATAAAAGCTGCTATTTTGTAACCTTGCACTGTTAAACAATTAGAACAACACCCCCAGCTAAGAAAACTAGAAAAAAGTGGGCCAATGAGTTGACGCCCAAGAACTACTTACTTATATTTGGTAGCAGTCCTGGTGGATACTCCATCTACCTGAAGAACCAACTCTACCTGAATCGCCTCCAGGTGCGAGGCTGGATCCTGATCAATTGAAATAGATTCCCACTTTGGCAGGTGGCATGCGACTCTGGGAACCACCACAGGTATATCACTGAAGCCACAAAGGCACCACCTCAGTGTTCTCCACAACGGGTCAGGACTGGTGAGCATTTGGCAAGCAGACCGTGCATAGACTCGAAAGATCAAAGGTATGTAACGTGTTCTTCTGATTGATATTTCTACCTGCAGAGTCCTCACTGCTTGAACACATATCAGAGCAGTACCTTAATGGTAGTGGGTCTAACCGCAGATTCCTCATCTTTCGAATATCTCTTGGCACAGGACTGGAGCTCAAAGATTATTCAGCATAGACACTGTGCACCAGTAGATGGCGTTGTGTGGCTCAGTGTCGACTTCGCTCTGGAAGTGATGCCTGACACTGCATAGGGACGCCTATCAAGCGTGTGGATGTCCGTTTCCTTCAGGATATCGTTTGTCTTTTCCTCAGACATGGAGCCCAAAAACGAATTGGTTGTGCCAGAGTGTGCATCTCTGATTTGTGACATTTTGTAGATGGAAAAGACTCAGTCCATTCTACAAATCACAGAGATGAGAGGTCGATGAGGAATCTGCAGTTAAGAGTATCCACCAGAAAGAGCATTACTGGAGGTAAATAACTTCTGATGGTCATTCGCAACTACAGATTCCTCACCTTTACAATAGAAATAAAAGGAGCACCTCTTAAAGGTGGTGGGCCTGTGGAATGGATCCTACCAAAGTTTTGCAGGATCGAACAGCCAAAATGCCCTTCCCATCAGACCCGTCTGTCAAGGTAGTAGTGCTTCGTGAACGTGTGCACAGTCTTACAAATATCCAGGCCAGTTACTCTGCATGCTAACGCATGTGGTAGCAGCCTGGGCCCTTGTGGAATGGGCCCTCAAACTTTCTGGAGGCTGCTTTTTGGCAGTCGTACAGCAGATTTTAATGCAAATGCATATCCAACTGGCTAAAGTCCGTTTTTGCACAGCTTTGTCTTTTTCTGCCCCAGAGATCCCATAAAGAGCTGATCACCTACCCGATCAGCTCCTCAGTAGCAGACCGGGAGCGACGGCACAGGGCACCATGAAAGTGGACATGCTGAAACGAGGCCCAACTGGACTTCTTGAGTTCCTTCCTTGACTTGCCCGAAGACGTAGCCACAACAACGACCAATGACAGGACTTGAGTGGCGCTTACATGCAGCTCCAGTCATCACTTCCGGGGTGGAACAGAGTCTGAATGGGGGACACCTGACATGACACCTACTAGCAGTCAGGTGTTATGCTAAGACATTTTTCAGATCCAGTCTGGCACCTGCAGGTTATGCTAAAGGTGGGGAATCTGCAGTTAGAGGTGTCCATCAGAAAGCATCATTTTCTGAATCACCTCATCCACGTTAGTACCCACATAGCCAGTGAAAAGCTGGTCATTAATCTGGCTTTCCTGGTACCAAGCATGTAGCAGCTTGAAGCTCTGCAAGAATCCAGATGGTTGGGCAAACAGGAGTCTTCCAAGTCAAGGGATACATCCAGTCTCCCAGCCCTCAGAGCCCAGAGAAGGGGTGCAAGGGTCAGCAGCTTGAATTGTTCCAAGTGGAGGAAGCTGTTCAATACCCAAAGGTCAGGAATTGGACAGAACTCAAAGCAGGAGTAACATCCCTGTCTGATCCATGCTCATAAACGAGCTTTGCTGCTTCTTTACCCAGCATTGCAAAGACAACTTGCTGCAGAATGAGGGTACAGACAGAAGATGTATCAGAAGAGGCAGAAGGTAAGGAGTTGACATTTTGAATCTGCAGGACCCTGCGGTCGGTCCTCATAGCCTTCAAATGCGTCAAATGGGAAAGTCATGTTCCCTTCCAGCTCGCCCAGCTTTGTCTGTGGGTAAGGGAGGAAGAATGCTTGTGCTGCTGCCAGTGGTAGCACTAGGAGCAACTAAATCCACCTACTGGCACAAAACAGGAGTGTCCTGGATACCCAGAATTGGAAATAAATACCCGCAAGGCTCCCCCCAGAGGAAGTGTTGTCGTTGATGGCCATTCCTAGAAAGCCTGCCAAGGTTCTGGAATTTTCACCCGCCTACAGGGAAAAAACCACAGAAAAAATGGTGATTGTTCGACAGGTTAGAAAGGCTGACATTGCCAAAATGGGGGTCCTCGGAATCCAAAAAGCTTGTGTCATTCTCGGTGTAATTGATGGGTTTGGGATGTCAGCCCCAGGGAACACACTGCAGCCCAGCCCTTGCTTCAACCAATGATAAGTCAAAAGGCAACTTATTATAACATTTCTCTGTGTGACCAGTTAGCAAATCATGAAAAGACACATTAAACTTTGGACTACCTTTAATATCAGGTTGGAGGCTGGTGCAGTGTGCCTGGGTGGATGCTGACTCCCAGAGACAGGTCTAGCACATCTAGGCAGGTGTGACCGACCACATAACATAGGCACACATAGTGAATGTGCTGATGAAGGCCCTAAAAACAGTGAAGTACCGTTATGAGGAGGATGAGAAATCAGAGTGGTGTATGTGGCTGGAAGGCCCTGAACTCCACTGCTGCTATGTGCCTGTGAATTCCCCCTCCCCATCCCAATGCAGATGTAACTGGAAACAAGGATGCTGTAGTGTCAACGCGCCATGTAAAAGGGGTGCAGTCGGAACCTGTAAGGATGCTGCGGTGGCAACAGGGTAGGATAAAGAAATGTACAAATTTAAGAAGCACTTACCAAGGGGTTCGGTCGGAACCTGTAAGCCAGCATCATTCTTTTACGGAACGCATCGTATTCATCATCGTGTTTGGAGAGCTCTGCTGGACGATCAATGCCAAGGCCTGCTCCGTCACGGGCAGTCACACCCCTGCAAAACAACATACCATGAAGAGCAGAAGTAGTGCCAGGTACTTGCCAACTTCAATAATTAACAATCACTCTCCCGGAGCAGGAGCATCTGAGGAGCATGATCTCCATCCAGCCGACAAAAACACCATTGCTATCCGTCAAAGCATAAGAATCCATCCCCCTCCACCCCCAGTCTTTGGATACCCACAAACAGCATTTTGGACAAAACCAGTAGCATCTGCAAGCATTAGGTACTGAAACATGAACCCTTTCTTTTGGAGGAAGAAAGGTCTCAATGCGGTTCTGGAGACGTCCCTGCCCAGAGTTCATTATAACAGGCTCTGTAAATTTCTGACGCCCAAACTCAATACACATCTGTGTGCATTGAAAGATTTTATGTAACATGAAAAGCAATCCAGTGTAACACACTGTGATTTGGAAGAGCAAGCATAGTGTACCTTTCTTATTGAGTGCGACTACTCTCAGCTCTGAAAGGCTATGGAGGACTGACAGGGGTGGAATTGATAAGCCTGCAGTGACAATGTTAGGATTGTTACCGGTCTCTGCTATGGAGAGTCACGCACTGGCATCTCCCACCTTTTTAATCTGGTGTGCCAGCCCCTTGAACCCGGTCCTTTGCCCAACATGTGGAACATAGTTGCTGCATGTACATTCCCACTTCTGTGAGTATGTACTCACAGAAGAATGGATGCAGGTGGAGCATGTGTGACTTATGTGGCAATGGCCCCACTGTAATCCATTTTGTACTCCTACTTGACAGCGGTGCCCAATATGGAAGCCCCAGACAGCAGATGTAATGCTCCACTTGGACATTCCAGGGAAGCTTTACAGTCAGTACTCTTGTGTGGGGAGGAAAGTAGAGAGAAACAGCCTCTGAAGCTTTAGAAGTTTCCACGGCCCTTTCCTGCCCAATTATTCATGGAAGGGCTGCCCCTCCCTCACAGGTAAAAGATGTTATGGGGGGGGAGGGGTGGGGGGGGGCGGCGGCAACATCCCTCTTTTGTACTCTGCACAACTGAAATACAAAAGGCAACTTTGGCACAGAGGTGGGACAAAAACTTCCAGCCAGAATGCCAAGATTTTTACTCTGTGCTCCAGGGTTGAAGTAACCAAGTAACTGAAACTAACACACCTCGTCTTGTTCGCGACCAGAATCCAGAGGACCTTGTGAAAACTGCCTAGACCCCACTTACAGGGAGAGAGCTGACAGACTTCTCAGGAGGGGTAATGGAGGTGTTCTTGCATTTGGAGGACACTACTCAGGAGTGATGCTGTCAAGGAGCAGAGCCACAATGACTCAGACCCCCAATACAGTACGAGGAAAGTACCTGTACCACTCTGCATGGGTTAGACCTGGGAGCCCTGAAGCATCTCCGCAGCATGGACAAATCCGTGCAACTCCCATAAATGGAAGGTGCTGTGGAACTAGACCGAGAGCTACCAAAGAGGCCAGGGAAATATCAGGGCACTGGAAAAATCCAGACTACAACCAGCAGTATCCATACAAGAAGCACTGGGTTGCCACAGAACATTCACAGCTCGAGCCATGGGTCGACACCTAGATTGTTTGGCTGGTGAGTTTTGTAATAGGGCCAGAGGAAGAGCTGAAGCTGAATGAGCCATTGGACAGTGAACCCAGATGCATCCTCATGAACTTGTGCGGACACTGCCTGCTCACGTGGATTAGCCCCTGCAGGTGTAATACACACAGGGCACAAACAAGTAACCCATGCCAGGGCAAAGACTTTACCATCCTAACTCATTAGGCCATTCATTATGCACAGGTGAACTGGACAAAGAGCGGTGCTGCTCTGCTTGTTAACGAACACTGCAGGAGCAGCGCCCAAAAGATGTTTGGGGATTTTTTGCTCTAATGGCACCACGAAAGGTTGCTCCACAGAAGACAGCCATGATGCATCCCCAGTAAGCGCTGATAGTAATTTGAGAATAAAAAGAGTTAACTGCTGACTTCTGAAATCTTGTGTCCAGTAGTGAATTGTGGGTGAATTAGTTACCTACCTACCTACCTACTCTCTTTAAAAAGACTAAACATTTACCGCACACTGGAATAACCTGTACTGGATAGCTTATTGAGTTCTGAGTCTCAACAGCACCTCCACAAGTAGGCCTTGTCTTCCTGACCTTCCTACCATGAGGATCTGTGCTGAAGGGATGCCAGTGGTGCTCAGTTTTGGGCTCAACCGTAAGGTTCCTGGTGGTAAAAGGCTTAGATTATTACAATTTGAGCAAGCCATCTTCCAGGGGAAGTCCTGAAAAAATTCCCCACTCTCCGCAACCTTAATTGCCATTCATGAAGACACAGTCTGTCCCTACGTGGCTGACACACCAAGGGCAACCAGTTTTAACAGATGACTAACCATGCAGTTTGCCAGAAATCCCCAATGCCCAGATGAAGGTCATTATCATTTTCCTTTTTGGCGCCGCTCTCTAAATGAAGCTGAGCTTGGCAAGAAGCGACAGCTCCGCATTCGTTGTGAAGTCTGCCTCAATATGAACAGGTCACTGCTGAAGCTCTCAATGTTTAACCAGATAAGGCATTTCTGAGGTATCCTCAAGAATGTCATAGTGTCTTGAATTTTATAGCCATAGTCATCATGCCTCTCGTAGCACTTCAGCTTCATAGGACTTCGGCCAAAGGGTATTTCCTTATTCCGTGGCATTCAAGCACTGCTCAGAGACTTGTTCTATCTGTATGGCATCTCCTTGGATGATAGCAAACAACCTACTAGGAGTGTGTTGTACAGTGCCCAGCCTGACAATGCGAGCCTCAGATGAGGTCACTCCAACTTCCACTTTCATCAATTCTTGACCCACCTAATAGTCATTTTACAGAGCAAATAATACTCCTGCTTAACAACGTGGCGAGGCGTTTTGGCTTAGTGGAAACCTGTATTCCTCAAAGGCGCCATGTCAATATTCTCCTATGTAAAGGGTGGTGCTAACGTGCACAATTCTATGCTTTGTTTTTCTTCTTTGAGAGGGAGTTAAAATTGGATCTTTAGAGTTGAATGTGTTATAAGTCGTAAAAGAATGAGAGGTTGTCCGAAAAAAATTAAAAATACATTTCATTTTGTAGACCTGATTTCTTTACATTATTTTCAAAAAGAAAATTTTACATATGAAATTATGTTCTGGGTTACACACACTAAGTCAAGAACATCGTAGAAGCCAGCCTGTGACGCAGAATCTGTCTTTACCTGGTAATGGAAAAGACTAAAGACCACAAGCCTAGGCCTCTGTACAATTGTCAGGAAGACTGGCATGCATGCCCCAAGTTTTTTAAAGATGGAAGAAGAAGAATCTGATTAGAACAATGAGGACTTTAATTCACACAAGAAAAGCCCAAGTCTCATAGCAAACATGGCGTGGTTTTGAACCCCCATCACCACTCCAAGTGCACACATGGGGCTCAGCGGTGCACTGGTTCTCGTCAAACAGAAGTCTCTCATTACAGGCACACATATTGTCCATATCCACAGTAAAAACACTACAACAAGCTTGACTTTTCTGCTGCCATTTGTGTGCAAAGTACCTGAACCTAAACGATTCACAACAAAATAATATGATTGATCAACCTCTTGTCATGGCACTGATGCAGCTTTAGATGGAGTAACGCTAGGACGAATCCTTACTTATTCACAGGGTTCACGATGCCCTGTCCATCAGATCCCAATCCATCCCCTTCCTTCCAACCCATCTTCATCAGCATCTGGTAGCCAATGTTCTCCACCGTCAGCTTGAACTCCTTGTACTCTGAATAGTCGGGCTCTTTACCCTCCTGTTGGTTGAAAAAACAAGGACAGTATTTGGTAAGTGGCACAGGGTGGGCGACTCCTAAATACAATTGTTGCCAATCATGATACTGTGCAATATAATGCTACAAGGGGCATCATGCAGTCCTCTTCCCACAAGGGGCGGGGCCAGCAAAGCGCTTGTTCTGCCACTGGCAGAATTCTCTAATCTACTCCTGTTGTTGCAGGGAACCGAAGGTATATTGCAACGGCCGGATACTATTGCATTAAAGAAATTGTTACAGCTGCCACTGTGGGAATCATAAAATGCACTTCTCTTACCTCAAGGGAGACTCTTTCTGACACTGGGAGTATTCCCCAATGCCCTCCTCCTATTTTCAGGTTCATCCCAGAATACAACCTGCTATGATGAAGAGTATCCTGCATTGGATAACTGCTGACGTGTTCACTCACTGATATGCACTCTTAACTGCCTGTGAATTTCTGCAATGTGCTTTTTTCTGCATGATGTCTGCCTTGCAATAACTTCCAGACAACCCGATACACTCTGCACTGTTTCTTGCAGTGTAATATCTATACTATAATTCACGCCTATTTATGCTGTAACTACAACTCATTTTTACTGCCGCAACTTATCCTATTTATTGTGCAGTCCTTCATCCATTAGGTGAAAATCCTTTGCAATACACTTGTAATTCGACTGCGCAGCTTCCTGTGCAGTCTGCACCTGCACTTGGAAACCTACAGTGCGCTCAAACTGCCAATACACAGGAAACCCTGCATTGGGCATGTGCCAATGCTGCACTGGTTAGCAAGCAATCAAAACTCTAAACACAAAATGTCCCAAATCTACGGCCATCTGCCTATTTTTTTCTTGAGCATTGTCGAGACCAATTTGGTGGTATGCTCTTTCTCTCGTGATATCAAACCTACGGCCCACGGTCCCCGTGAACAGTCGGCATCTTCATTTTTCAATTCTTTTACTCCTTGGCATCTTACATCTTGATTTGGTTATCTGCCTTCTCTTCAAGTCCCTTCTATCACTTATCTTAACAAAACACCTTACTTCTGCAGAGGTGGGAGGGTCGCATATGACTACAGAAAAGTGGAGTTCTGCTTTATACACTGCAAGGGTTCCTCAACTGGCTGTTTTAACACCATGCAAAACGAACAAATGATGGACAGAATGCAGAGCAATGTCATATCTTCACCCCAGTACAGAGATCTAGGCTCATAAATCGTTTTTTGCTCCCCTTGCCATTCCAGTTTGAACTCAGCCATATGCAAATCAGTCCTGACGCTGCTTCCAATGGGAACAGTCCAGCCCGAACTGCCAGGCCAGTTCCTCCCTGGACTAGAAACAAGCATCCTAGGATCGGTTTCGGGGTTTCACACCTCATCAGCGAGGCTAGCTTGACTCCAGGAGCACAGGGAGTACGGGTCCCACATCTGGGCATAACCGTCCCACTCGGGGGACAAATGCAAAAAGAACAATTGATGTACAGAATGCAGAACAATGTCATACATTCACATGGTGCTGCTATCTACCCTCTTTGCTTTCTTTAGCAATCTTTTGATGACTGGCATAGTGAAGAAACTGATACCAGATATAAACTGGTATCCCTCACCTCTGAAGATGGACAGCGACCACTGCCTTCAGTTTCATGAACGCCCGAGGGGCACTAGTGAGGCCAAAGGGGAGCACAGCAAACTGGAAATGCTCATAGGCTAACTTGAACCGTAAGTAACATCTGCAGGGCAAGTCTATTAAGATACACATTCTGCCAGTCCAAGGACACAATCAGCGGGAAGGCATTCGCAGGATGAAGATCTAAGAACACTCCCCTATTTCAGCATCCAGAACCCTCTCAATGGCTCCTTTGAACACTAACACTCACATCCATTGCAGTTCCTCTGAGATTTGCTCAGATGTGGGAGTAAGATTCAGCAGACCTGAAACATAGGGTAGTGGAAAGCCATGCTGAAGGATCTGACGGGCCCATTTGTCGGACAGGTTGTATCGTCACCCTGGAAGAAAGCGCTAGATAACACCTCCCACAGGGTGGATGCGAGCTCCTAATGGCAACTAAAGATTGATGTGTGTTGCAGCAAGGGAAGGGAAATGGGAAGATTGGCGCCTGTGACTGCCTGCCTGATCCATGACTCTGGCTTCAAAGGGACGGGGCCATTGTTGTAGAGGCTAACGTTGCCAATACACCAGCCACTTAGAAGTAACTTAAGAATTTCCGAAACTTGTGAAGAAACGGTTTGGCAGGGGCCAAAAGATCCTGACAACAAAACGAAGCCCTACTCTCTTTGAAATATTCCAAGGAAGAATCTGCTTTTTCACTGAACTGGTGTGAGCCATCAAAAGGGAAATCTCGAAAGCGGCCAGTACATCTCATGTGAAGTGCATTCAGGCACGGTGGAGGAACACCACATTAGTGCCACCTACTCCTGCCGAACAATCAGCAGTATCAACACAAGCATGAACCACATATTTGGCCACAGCTGGACCTTCTGAATGGTTCGAGCCAGTGAATCCTAAAGTCTTCCAGGACCACTGGCACATTCTGACTGACCATATCCCAGAGGGCATACATACATCTGCCCAACAAACGGAGTGACTGTGCTCAATGGTAGGCTAGCCGAAAAGAACATTTGCTTTCCAAATGTCTCAATCCTCCCAGACTCCCTATCCTGAGATGATGTGGAAAATACGATGGTGTTTATCTTGCTGGTTGACGCTTGCCCAAACAGACTTTCAGGAGCAGGATGTTTACTGAGAATAACAAGGTCGCCAGGCACCTTTCTGGGACATCTGGCTACCTGCCTATTCACCGGTGGCAGGAACAGGGAGCTCTTTATGACACCAGTGTGGGCCACATTCAACAGAAGGAAGACCTTAGATGTGGCACCCCAGGTTGTAAGATTTCTAGAAAGACATTTGTCCTAACCCCAATAGAGGGTAGGTCCAGCACAGTAGCTGGAAGTAAAGTTACAGCTGCAAAGAAGCAATGTCCTTTGATGGAGGTCTAAATGGTGAATTTAACCCAATATTAGGGAAAGTATCAAGCAGACGGGCCACCTTTAAATCAATGTAAAAAATTCTCTTCATAATGAGGGAGTAAGTCATCCCTATCCCCGCTATCATCCTCTCTCTGTGATGACAAGCTGTGGCTAAAATGAAAGTCAAAAAGACAAGAGCCTGTGTTCCAGTCGGAGTGTAGGATAAGAAGTAGGCTGTATGGCGATTAGTTGCACTTTAGTCATTTCATGATGCAACTTCATTCAGGAAGCCAGTTCGGGGTCAAACATCCAAATCAGTGCCATGTATTCCTCTGGTACCACAAACTTGGTAACCGCATCTATGCGGAAGGAATCTTTGCAGGGCGTAGAGCTGGGATGTAAGCCTATATCCAAGCTGGTAAAGAATCTATGACAGATGGGATGGGTGAGGGGGCTACAGGGACATCAGGCAGCACCAAGGTCAGAGATGGCAAGGTAATGCGACTTAGGGCCCTGGTGATCCTTGGGGGATGAAGGCGCGCCAAAGATCTGCTGAATGACCTCCTTAAAGCCTTTGATTTGCAGGGGTGTCGATGATGGCCTAGGAAAATTGCACACTGAGACTAAGGAAGTGGCTCAGCAAACAGAGCTGGAGGGAGACTGGCTGACATTGTGATGCCTTCACAACTCCTCTTTAGATAAGAGTAGTGGGATGGAGACCTGACTGACTTCGCTTTCCTGTGTTTTGTTAGGGCTTTCGCTTACTGGAGGGTGGACTGCAAAGTAGACCTCTCTCAGAAACGACCTCCAAAACAGGATTAACACGAAGCCCACAACAACTTCTTGTGTTTGTCGACACATAGTTTTGCTTTTCGGTCCCAGATTGTCTTCGGTTGGATCAGAGCACACATATCATACAGATTTCAGTCATGCCAGAGCCCAAACAAAATAGAGACACCTCATGTGGGTCCATGATCTACATACTTCCTACAGTCACAAAATAGTTGAAGAGCTGTACTGTTCAGGGGGGTTGGGGGGGGGGGGGGGTTGACACGGTTCCCTTGCACTTTGGAATTTTTATTAAAAGTCATTACTACGTTGATGAATTTTGGAATGGAGCTCAAGATCCACATCAGAAGTCCCAAAAAGAACTGACATTAGTATGATGGGGTGGCACTTATATGCAGCTCTGTGTGTCATTTCCGGGACAGTACGGAGGCAGCACAGTGCCACCTAGCAGCATGTGAGAGTATTGCTGAAAAAGCATTCAGATGCAGTCTGGTGTCTGGAGTATTATGTGAGGCGAGGAAACTGTGGTTAGCAGTATCCAACAGAAGAAATGCGTTACTTACCTGTAACAGCAGTTATCCAGTATTGGTATCTTTCATAGATTCACATGCCTGAATCATTCCCCGTCGTCGGGGTAGGAGTCCCCAGTAAATAACAATAGTAATGTCACATAGACATATACTTAGTACTAGGCCAGAGGCCTCACATTAGTAGCCTATCTAGGTCCTTATGTAAAAAGGACCAAACTTTGGCCAGGAGCCAATCAGCTACCATCACCCTTCTCACCTTCCTGGAAGGAGCCCTAGTCCCTCAGATTTTCGTAAGCACAGTGCTACTGAGAGGGAGAGGGTGAGCCCTTCCAGGGGAGGCGGGTGGGTTGCATGTGAATCTATGAAAGATACCAATACTGGATAACTGCTGTTACAGGTAAGTAACGCATTTCTTATCCAGTATTATGGGTATCTTTCATAGATTCACATGCCTGAATCAGAATAGCAAGCAATAATGAGCACATTTCGCATAATACATTCGTAAAGACATAGCAATCTTATCATAAGTTGTTACACAGTTTACATGATACTCACAACCTGATAAGAAATGTGCGATAAATTACCTGGAAGGTGGGATGATAGGAAGAAGGCTCACCACTAATGAAATAGATGACGCAAGACAGCCTGTCCCACTGCTGCATCCTTCATAAGTTCAGAGTCCAAGCAGTAGTGCTTCGTGAACGTATGTGGTGTCTTCCATGTCGCCGCCCTGCAAATGTCGACAATGGATACCCCAGCAAAGAGCGCCATGGAGGTGGAAACCGCTCTAGTGGAGTGTGCTCGTACTTTTGAAGGTAGAGGGTGGCCCGCCTGTTGGTGACAGAAGGCGATGGCCGCTGAAATCCATCTGGAAATGCTCTGTTTTGTTAAGGCTAAGCCTTTCCTGGGTCTGCTAAATGCAACAAACAATTGGTTGGACTTTCGAAATTGCTCCGTCCTGTGAAGGTAAAATTTGAGACATCGTTTGAGGTCCAATGAGTGAAGAGATCTTTCAGCCGCAGATGATGGATTCGGGAAGAAAGATCGTAGGACAATAGGTTCGTTGAGATGGAAAGAGGACGGAACCTTCGGTATAAACTTAGGGTTAGTCCGTAGAATGACCCTGTCGTTCTTGAACTGGATGAAGGGGTCTTGCACAGAAAAGGCCTGCAGTTCACTCACTCTCCTTGCTGACGTGAGCGCCAGCAAAAGAGCTGTTTTCCATGACAAATATTTTAGATCTGCTCTGTGGATTGGCTCAAACGGGTGTTTCATTAGTTGAGCTAGAACCACATTTAGTTGCCATGTAGGTGGAGGCGCTCTAACTGGAGGGAAAGATCTGAATAATCCCTTCAGAAACTGTTTGATTAGTCTGTTGGTCCATAATGAAGCTCCACACGAAGATCGTCTGAACCTGGATATGGCCGCCAGGTGGACCTTTATTGAAGCATGTGCCAGTCCAGAATTGGCTAAGTGGAGCAAGTAGGGCAGAATTTGTGCTGGAGTAGAAGTGAATGGATGCAAATTCTGAGCTCTACACCACAAACAGAATCTTTTCCACTTGAGGGAATACGTCTTATTAGTACTTTCAGCCCGAGCCCGGGCTAAGACGGCCCTGCATTCCTGTGGAATATCTAAATCCTGGAACTCTCTGAACTCAGGAGCCAAGCTGATAATTTTAGAGATGTTGGATCCGGATGCTGGACTTGTCCCTGGTTCATTGTGAGGAGATGTGGGCATGTCCTGAATAGAATTGGAGGTTCCAGCGATAGAAGGTGTAGCTCCGTATACCAGTGTTGGCGCGGCCACGCTGGGGCTATCAGGATCATGGTACAACTCTCTGCTTTCAGTTTCCGGAGAACCCTGGGGATCAGGGGAAACGGTGGAAAAGCGTAAGCAAAGACGTTGCACCATGTCATCGAAAAGGCATTCCCTAGGGACCTTTTCTGGGGAAGCCAGCTTGCGTAATGTTGGCATTTCGCGTTCACTTCCGTCGCAAAGAGATCCAGGTGAGGTTTGCCCCAACGGGAGAACACCGAGTCGAGCATCTGCTGGTCGAGCTCCCACTCGTGGCAAAGTGAACGCTGCCTGCTTAGCGAGTCTGCCAGGGTGTTGTCTACTCCTGGGACATACTCTGCCCGCAGAGAAATGTCGTGTTGTACCAGCCAGATCCAAATTTGCTGAGATTCTCGAGACAACGTCCTGGATCGAGTACCCCCCTGCTTGTTCAGGTAGTGCATTGTGGTGGTGTTGTCCGTCCTCACAAGCACTGGGGAGTTCCTGATTCGGGGCAGAAATGCTCGAAGTGCCAGGCGCACTGCTCTCAACTCTAGCAGATTGATGTGGAGTTGCTTTTCTGCCACTGACCATTGACCGTGTACTTGCAGTTCCTGCAGGAACGCCCCCCATCCTTCCAGTGAAGCGTCTGTGGTAATCACATGAGGAGAGACTGGGAGAAGAAAAGGGAGACCCTTGTTTAAGTTGTCGCCCAGAAGCCACCATCTCAGAGCTTTCTTCATGACCTGAGTGATCCTGATCCAGTCGTCGAAAGACCCTGTAGATTGGATCCACTGATTTGTTAAGGCTTCCTGTAGAGGCCGCATGTGTAGGCGACAGTGAGGAATGAGAAAAATGTTGGAAGACATCATTCCTAGCAATGATTTGAATAGTCGAACTTTGACTCTCTGTTTGGCCTGAATGTGGACAGCCAGGGTCTTCAGCTTGACCTGACGTTCTCTGGAAGGGAAGGCTTTCTCTTGTTGTGTATCCAACGTTGCTCCCAGGAAATTGAGACGTTGTGACGGTTGGAGAGTTGACTTTTCCTGGTTGAGTGTTAGGCCCAGATTTTTGAATAGATGAAGGCAGGCCGAAGAGGACTTGGCTACGCCTGACCGAGTCGGAGCTTTGATGAGCCAGTCGTCTAGGTAGGGAAAGACTTGGTGATGATGCTGGCGAAGGTATGCCGCTACTGGTGACAGACACTTCGTGAAGATGCGTGGAGCTGACTTCAGGCCGAATGGTAAAACTCTGAACTGGTAGTGCCTGCCTGCCACTGCAAACCTCAGAAATTGTCGATGACTCTTGTGAAAGAGGACATGAAAATAGGCATCCTGGAGGTCTAAGGATACCATATAGTCTTTTGGATTGAGTAGATGTAGTACCTCCTGGAGGGTAACCATACGGAAGGACTGCTTCTTGAGGTATACATTTAGGTTTCTCAGATCACGAATTGGTCTCCATTGCTTCTTCTCCTTTTTTCTGACCAGGAAGAATCGGGAATAGAATCCTTTCCCCTTCTGACCTCGAGGAACTCTCTCCACTGCTCTTTTCTGGAGCATTAGAGAGAGCTCTTGTTGAAGTAGGCGTAGATTCTTGTGCTGCATAGGACATGGTGGGTTCGGAGGAGGATGTTCCACAAACTCCAAAGTGTGTCCGAAGCGAACTAACTGCAGCACCCAACGATCTGTTGTAATTTGCTTCCAATTGTGAAGGAAGTTGGTAATTTTTCCTCCAACTGCGAATTGTGGAGAAGAGGTGGAGGCATGCTGGAGAAAGCAGTCATTGGCGTCTGTAATTATCCTTCTTTCCTCCTTTCCCTCGAAAGGACGACTTGTTGTAGGAAGCTCGTCCTTGTTGTTGTCGCTGCTGATATTGAGGCTTGTACTGCTGAGAAGAGTTATAAGCGGACTTGTAACCTTGATAGCTGCCTCGATTCTGCTGCCCTCTACCTCTGGATCCTCGAAAGGAATTAGGTTTGTATTGTAGGGTGCCTAAGGCTTTCGCCGTGTCGGTATCCTTCTTAATACCTTGCAGCATATCATCGATATGTTCACCGAAGAGCAGTTCTCCATCAAATGGCATGTCTAGAACTTTGGCTTGCACATCAGGCCGGAATGCTGTGGCTTTGAGCCAGCCCTGGCGTCTCAAAACCGCTGCTCCTGCCAGTTGACGAAATCCTGTGGAAGCGATATCCAAGGCCACATCGATCATTTCTGAGGCAGAGCGTTCGCCCTCCAGTAAAATTTTCTTAACCTCTTCTTTCTGGTCTTCTGGGATTTCCTCTAGATATGGGGCTATATCTGCCCAAATCTGTCGATTGTAGCGACCTAGTAATGCTAGAGAATTTGCAGCCCTGACTGATAGGGCGGACATAGAAGAAAATCTTTTGCCGATGGCATCAAGTTTTCTTCCCTCTTTATCAGGAGGCGCTGTTATTGCCGCTGACGGGTTGCTAGACTTCTGCTGAGCGGCCTGTGATATGACTGAGTCCGGTTTAGTTTGGCCAGTTAAACATGCGGGAGCAGTGTCTGGGGCTTTGTACTTCCTTTCAAGTCTAGCTGGCACTGGAATGAGAGAGGAAGGATTTTTCATAATTTTAAGTCCTTGCTCCCATATATAATCGATTACTGGGATGGATCGAACAGATCTTTTGAAGGATTCCTTAAAGTCATGGAGGAAACAGTCCTGCGTTTCCGAAGCTATTTGGATGTTGAATCTTGCAGCCGCTCTCCCTACTATATTATGGAATCCCCCTAAATCTTCAGGGGGTGAATCATACTGTACTTGCTCTGGGGATGCCGGATCCTGGTTGGCGTTATCATCAGAATCCTCATCATGTATTTCACCTTCCTCATCTTGGACTTCATCATGTCTCATTTCTTCCTCATATTCATCCTCATCAGAAGAAATTTGAGGAGGCAATTTCTCTTGCTCCTGATGCACAACCAGCGGAGGTGGTCGCTGGCGACGTTGAGGGGTTGGAGCTTCCTGCTGCGCTGGCACACCTGAAGCAGGAGCAGAAGACGGAAATCTTTGCCTATAGTCTGAAATCAGAAACTGTAGGTCAGAGACAATTGACGCCGGAAGGCATACCATAGGCTGAACAGTGGTATGCTGTCGAACTTCTTCTTGAATTGTCACCTCTTCAAGATCTTCACAGTCTGAACTCTCATGAACCTTGATGTTAAGATGAGAGGGACTGGATGCTATGGGAAACATGTTCTCCACGTCAGGGTCTTCTGCTTCTAGAAACTGCGTTGGCAGCAGTTGCTGGACTTTGCTAGGTGAAGTCATCTCTGGTGTCACCATGCATGATGACATCTTAAAATGGGTATAGGAATACTTCAGTGATGGAGAGCCCTTTGAGTGTAGATTCATTGTAGCGTCTGATGGAGCGTCTACAATAGTTGACATTTTATCATACATTTTCATCGTCGACTGCATCGACGTCGATGATGTCCTCGTCGACGTCGACGACAATGCCCTCGTCGACGGCGGCGTCGACACTGCAGAAGTCGACGACGATGGCTTCATCGACGGTGTCGTCGTCGACGGGCTCGTCGACGGTGCCCTCGTCGACGGTGTCGTCGTCGACGGTGTCGTCGTCGACGGTGTCCTCGTCGACGGTGTCCTCGTCGACGGTGTCCTCGTCGACGGTGTAGTCTTCGTCGACGAGGAAGTCTTCGTCGACGGTCTCGACGTCGACGGTGTCTTCGTCGACGGTGGCTTCGACGACGATGAAGTCTTCGTCGACGATGAACTCGACGTCGACGATGGGTTTTTCGTCGACGATGGGTTTTTCGTCGACGCTGGAAGCCTTGCCTTCGTCGACGATGAAGCAGACGTCGACGGGAGCGTCGTCGACGGTTTTGTGAGAGGAATAACAGAAGGTATTGACCTACCCATCGTCGACGACGTTGTGGCAGTGGAAGCCATGGAGAAAGTAGACGCCGTGGATGTCGAAATGGATACTGTCGACATCGTCACAGGCAGGCCAGAAGATACCACAGCAGGCTTTTTGAAGGTTGTCATCTGAAGAGAAGGCTTGACCTTAGGATGACCCTCCATAGATTTTGGCTTCTTGTGAGGAGGCACAGCAGACTGACCTGGAGATGTCTGTCGAGGCCTTTTAGGAGAGGAGTGGAAACTTCTGAAGGAACACTCACTCTCACCTGAGGAGACTTGGTCCTTGTCCTTCAGTCTCTGGAGCCACAGAAGCAGTCGCCCTTCCCTGTCTTTCAATGTCTTGACCGGGAGAGTGCGACAAATCTTACATTCCTTGGCAGAATGCTGAGGATAGAGGCAGTACAAACAGTCTTCATGCTTGTCCTCTATGTGTAACCTCATTTTACTACATGAGGCACATGGCCTAAAAAGACCTTTTTTAGGAGTAGTAGACATATTAAATACTAATACTCCTTTTCCAACTGACTCTGAAGAAATAGTAGGCAAAAAACCAAAGATATAGGAAAAAACCTGAGCAGAGCTCAGTGGAGACTCCTCTGCACGACGTGCGATAGAAAATCTGAGGGACTAGGGCTCCTTCCAGGAAGGTGAGAAGGGTGATGGTAGCTGATTGGCTCCTGGCCAAAGTTTGGTCCTTTTTACATAAGGACCTAGATAGGCTACTAATGTGAGGCCTCTGGCCTAGTACTAAGTATATGTCTATGTGACATTACTATTGTTATTTACCGGGGACTCCTACCCCGACGACGGGGAATGATTCAGGCATGTGAATCTATGAAAGATACCCATAATACTGGATAACAGCAGATGGCAGCATATCTCAGGGCATGGGAATCCGGAAAAGATTCCTACAGCGAAATCTTATTAATCAAGTATCAAATCCAAACTTGCAACCCACAAGCAGTCCTCCCCATCCTTGGACCCAGTGACAAAAAACACCTTGCAACCTACATCAGTCTAGGGAAGTCGGTGCTCAGAAGGGGTAGACAGAGTAGAAAGGATTCTCCTACCAGGCAGCCATCACCTAGATCTTGCACTAGGTGGATCGTCAGACTCTCACTTTGATGTTGTGATGGCCCAAGTTCATGTTACGGATGCTCCAATCAGACTACTGCATTGAATAGCTACCTTACCTATTAGCTGCATCAGCCATACAGTGCCTTGAACATGTATTTGTTATCAATCCCTCCCTTAATTTGCCTTCATATAGGAATGCATTGCAGAGTACATAGCTGCGCACAGCATCATGGAAATGAAACCACTTACTCAAGGACAATTCAACTTTTCAAAATATTTGTACAAGTGGTCCACAAGACATAGGTGAGCAGCCCCAAACGCCATGCATCCCAGCATCTGCTTTCTTGAGTCGAAGTGAAAAGGAGGGAGATGTGGAGATTGTTTTCAGATACCAGCAAAGAACACAGCATCCGTTTATTCACCACTCCACATGACATCTTACCTTTAGCGCCTTGAAGGTCTCCATAAACCTATCAAGCTCGTCAGGAGGCAGGAAGTCTCCAATGAAGTGCTTTCCACGCCCCATCTCAGTCAGCTGCTCAGCCCATTCTGTGAAGGTAATGAGAGAAGCAATAACAAACTTTCTCCAGAGACAGGAAACAGCAAACCGATGCAAGTTTTTCCTCACATATACCAAAGAAAATTCAATTCTTAACTATAATCATCTATACTAGACATCTGAATCAAAATCCCATCATCCTGCAAGGATTCCCTTTATTGACAATGCCCTCAATATTTCTGTGGTCAGTACCATTAGATGGCTCAAACATGTTCGCTTTGGGCAGAGGAAAGGGTGGTAGGAAATGTAATTGTGAACTCTTCCCACAATCAATCTTATTAGAGGAAGGACAGAGAGGCTGATGGAACGCCTCCCCAACTCACCTCGCGTTTTCTCCATCTCTAAGCAACGCAGCTGATGCTCCCATGTTCCGTGCTTGTTGTCTACCTCTTCATCACTGTCGTACTCAAACTGCTGCTCTGCTGCAACCTTCGCCCACATCAACTGCATGTCCTGCATCACCTTCTTGTGCTTCATTATCATGTCGAACATCTGCTGCATCTACAATGCCCAGCGGTTATCAATGCAGAGAGAAATCAATCAGCCAAGATCATGGAAGACTGGGATATTGATCCAAAATGTGTCAACATTTCACAGGAGTACAGGGACAACATGACTAACAAAGATGTGAACCACAGGAAAGAGGTTCAGCTTCCAAACAAAGGCTCGCTGCCAGCATATGAAGCTTCTACCAGACTATGTGCGATGCTTAAAGCACTAGGAATCAGACAGATGTAGTTCCTGTAAGCAGTCCTCCTTTGCCTCAATCTCACATTGTCCAACACAACTCTGGTTCGCACTCTGCCCTCTATAACCCTCTTACGCAACAGAAAGACTCCTATAGAGCACTTTCTATTCCTTGAATCCAAATGTTTTAAAGCCTGTAAACAGCTGCATACTTCTCTGCGGAGGAACTGCCCATTAAGCAGTACATTTACAATATGTAAAACTGTTAAAGTGGAGCAATCCAGTGACCGATACCCCTTGTAAAAGTATTCACAGCGATGACGAAATTTGACAGCTCCGGTATTGGAGTTGTTTAAAGCGTTAAAGGAGATGCATCTCTGTACCTCAATGTCGCCCTTTGCATCTCTACCCAAGATAATTGTACATCACAAAAGTGTCATTGTCCATGAATCCATCATAAGAGACAGACAGACAGTGGAATTCCAACGCATGGTTTGAGTGCCTTTGTAGAGGATACGTTCAAACATAGTACTAGATTCAAACAAATGAGTTCCCATCACAGGGAAATAAAGTGGTCCTTAGGGTAAAAAGTGTGCAGGGAGGTAGACATGCTACTGCTTACCTCTTGCTGTTCTTTCACCTGCTTCTTCTGTGCTTCAGAGAGCTCAGTCACACCCACCAGACCGAGAGGCTTCCCCTTGGCGTAGCCCAGACCCTCGAGATCTTGAACTGAAACACAAAAACAAACCAGGTCTGTCAAACAGAGACGGTGCTGCTAAACGAAGATACAAGATCCACATAGCTACAAGTGCTTCTAAATGCCAGAATTAAGGTAATGCCCTTTACAATGGATAGACATGATAGATTCCTCAACTTATGAATCTCCCCAACTGCTTTGTTACAACTCCATCCCTTCTCCAGAACTGATAAGAAGCCGCATGTAGGTGCCAACCCTGCACACTGACCGTTTTCTCCTGATTTGTTCCCCATGCCGTCTGTGGTGGGGCGTGGTTGACCAGGTTGAGTTTGTGCTGGCAGTGTGCAAATATTAACTCAGGACTTGAATACACCTGAAAGTCCAGTCCACAGTATGAGGAGGAGAGCAGTAAGGAATCTGATGTCAGATGAACTATCAAACAAAAGGAGAGCAACTGTAGGTAAGTAACTTGTACCTCTAATGGATATGTTTAACTACAGATTTCTCTCCTTGTGAATCAGTGCCATCGTCCAAGGAGGTAGCCCTGAGGGGTGGACTGGCACCAGGTGGTTGTGCAGGAACAAGAATTCAAAACAACCATTCCTGCAAATTGGAAAATCAATGCAGTAGTGAGTTCCTGCTTCTTCATACAGTACTAATTGTTGGAAGAAGGAATCGTTTGTATTGTAAGTTGAGTCTATTGATGAAGGGTTCTTTCACCAGGGTTTGCAATAACTGGTATGTTTCACTAGCTATGCACTGGTCTCTCGTTTGTCATAAGGAGGTCACAGTTCAATATGGGCGAAACATGAAGGATCCGAATCCAGTGCCGAAATCAGATCTGGCACTGAAGTAATGACAGGCAAGGCTTGCACACAGCGGTGGACACATGCCCCTGCACTACAAGTGGAGAGGGCCGACTTAGTCCAGGTTGAGTAGGCATCAAGCAAAGGCCTACTGGCTGCAAAGTGATAAAGGCTGCTGTAGAGGCAGAGAGTCAGAACAACAAAAAAAGGCTTGGGTCCTATCACTATCTGGCCTGGACCACTCTAACTTACTAAATAAAGAAGTGACCAGATAGGTTATTCTGCCAATCTTAAGCAACACCTGGCCGACAAATCCTAAGTGAGCGCTGTTTGCTTTACATCATTTTAAATTTTTTATATTATTTTTCATAGCCAAAAAGCGACATAAATGTAGCACTTTTGTCACCTTCAAAACATACAAATCAAGAAATCAAAAAAACTTAATACAAACAATAAATGACAAACATCTGTACAAGACATGAACATCATGTAAAAAGTGGAATGCCTCCAAACATTTTTAGAGGGCACCAGTCCTTGTGTAATACATGAATAAACAAGCGGGCAGAAAATGGTTCAAACAAGTCCTGCTTGTTTGCTGAGCTCAAGACTGCTCAATACAAGGGGTCGAATCACCACGGGGAATACATCTATTAGTCGTTCCCTGAAGCGCCCCACTACTATTCTTGCTTCAGCTCAGAGTCAACGCGTTTCGAACCCCGAGATTATTTAAGGGTTCTCCTCAGGACTTGGACTGAAAGTGGCCTTTACTGTAAGTAATCGTTGCTCCAAAAAACCTATGAACTGTTCGTAAGAAGGCATGGGAACTCTCACACTGTAAATGGCGGCACTCGGACTCCGTGACAACAGACATATCAAAGCCTAGGGAACTTTTCCTCTACAATCTTGCGGTCATTCATAAGGACCGCTAACCTTTCTTTGCTGTCGGTCCCTTTTTGTGATAAGCAGGACCTTTGTGATGTCCACGATTTAATCACCACTTAGTCAAGTACATCTTTGTAGTCATCACACAGAGAAGGACAAATATTTACGCCCTGAAGCTGAACGAGAACAGACATAGGGCTGCATTCTATTTTCCTTTACGGACCCATCGCATCAATATCGTCACTTGATCATCTCAAGAATACTTTCACAGGCGTACCCTTACTTTCGTGGTCTAACTTCAATATTCCAGGTCTTATTAATGGATAAAGATTTTTAACTCCGGCCCGACCATATACACTTTTGAACTAGCAAGAAGATACTGACCATTCTAGGCTTCGTACAGAATGGTGCCACATTGATAATAAGCCCTGATGAAGTTCTCTGAATGAGAATGAAACGCGTTGGCTGGAAAGCAAAGCGTCTTTTGAATATTGAATATGAAATAAAGAAACTTAATTAAAATCACTTTGGGACCTTTAGACTTTATTTTGCCGCGTACGCCCACCCAATTGCAATGTGGGTATCCACCAGAACGCATCATTAGGCAGAAAGGAGATGGTGCACTGCATATAGGGAAGAGGATAAAAAGGCTCTTAAGAATACCTTACGTAAATACAAGCTAGGAAGCACAAATGCCAAAGCAGAGTTTTCTGCCAATGTTATTCTGGCTGCTCCGAACAGCATCTAGAAGGTGTTTGATATTATGAGAGAACGGTCCAATCCGGTCAGCTCAAGTCAAGCTATGGTGCCCTCGCAAGCTCTCTGTGATGGCTTTGCAGTATTTTTCAAGGAAAAGATCAATAAAATTATAGAAGGTTTCAGCTCCACGAATTTGAGAAAGTCAACCTTGGAAGCTCCGACAGATAGCTTCAATTTTTTGCCGGCACCAGGCCATATGTCTGGGTCAGGCCCATGTAAATTCGATCATTTTGAACATCTCTCTGAGGAGTATTTTTGTGCTTCGCTGTGTTCATCTTTAGACCCCTTGCCACATAAAATCTGGAAAGAACCGGCAGAAGAACTATTTCCTCATCTCTGCTAAATCTGCAGTCAGTCCTTGCAATCAGGCATAGTACCTTCTGTCTGGAACAAAGTTATTGTAACCTCTATTCTGAAAAAGTCTCCTCTAAATTCGGCCTATCTGAGTATTTACAGACCAATATCCCTTCTGCCTTATCCTGTTAAAATTTTAGAACGTTATGTGAGCAAGTCCATTTTGCTCTGAGTTGTGTGACAGGGCTCAACTGTCAGCCCGATTCCGTTTAATATCTATATGGCCCCATGATCACAACTATTAAATCTCATAAGGTCAATGTGGTCAGTTATGCCGATGACCCCCAACTTACTGTATCTCTGGCAAGTAACCAGCAGCTCTCAACCTTTCATGATTGTATGAAGGACATTATCAAGTGGCTTAAATTAATTCCTTGAAGTTTTACAGGGAGAAGATTGAGTTCTTATGCTGTTCAGCTAATTAAGCTCTAGTCGTACTCCCGCCAATTTTTGGCCAGTGCCATCTGACTGGACTAATGTCCCCGATGATTCAGTCCAGAATCTGGGAGCTATCTTTGATAATAAACTTAGCATAGAGAGACGCATGACTAAAACAGCAGGTACGCTTCAGGGAGCCCTGAGGAGGATACTGCCTGTGCCACCTTCAACTAGAGACTTGATAGTTCATAGTGTTATCCTCATTAGCTTGGTTTACTGTAATGCTCTTCTGTTGGGTGCACCTGAATATTTATTACACGGTCTGTCAAGAGTTCAGATCATGGAGCCCAAACTTGCCTTGAACAGACCTAGAAGAGTTTCTGCCTCCTTAGCACTGAATGATCTCTGCTGGCTGCCGCTGAAATAAAGAATTCTGTTTAGTTCGCTTTGTACTGTTTTCAAAGCTTTTCAGGACTGGGCCCGGTTCCCTTACAAAAGAGGCTAAGAAGATACACCCCCGGTAAATCTCTTTGCTCATCTTCAGCCAAACTAGTGTGCATCACTAAGTTTAGGAAATCCAGTCAAAGTGGCCAGACCTTCACAGAAGGCTAAGTTTTGGAATCAACTTCCCGGAGGTCTTCAACTGCTCTATTGCAGTTTAGGAAGGCCCTAAAGAACTGGCTTTTCCGAAGTAACTTGAGATTTGGTCTCAACACTGATTATTTGTTCTGTTAACTTCCATGTTCTGAGGCGATTTCAAACTTCTAGCTTTCATGTCTCTCCATTTTAGTAGCTAGCACCTGGATACCAGTCTCTGACAGAGCGCTCTTTAAACCCTATACATAAATACATAAATAAAAAATTACAAAGACTTTACTGCTAAAAATGGGAAGATGGTTACTGTGTGCAGATTGGGATTGGAGGTGAGAGATGAGCAGTCCTCTACTGAAAGTTACAATGTGATGATGAAAAGCTATTAATACAAGTCAATGCAGAGCTCAGTACACACCAAATATGGGCTGCACTGTGATCACTAATGATACAAGGAGTTAAATGTGCTCAAGGAGTTTAGGTTTTGTTACTTTGTTCTTCGTCTACTTAAACTAGCACAAGTGAATTAAAGGGAGAAGTTAGTGCACGTTATCTCTTATAAATTGAGCAAATGCTGTGCAGTGAGATTATATCTTATTCCATGATGGTGCCTGCAGGGACATCAAACCAGGCCCTGGTTGACACTGGTTTAAGAACATGTGCAAATTCAGCTCAATCTTCAAATGGGCTTTGGAAAAGACACATTGTCCATGAAAATCTTCTCACAACACAGACACCATGCACTCCATCATGTTTACATTCCACCAGAGTCAAAAGGTAGGTTGAAGTGGTATCTATGAGCGTCACTGGAAAAAACTTGCTTTGAAATTCCAGACAGTAGCTCAAATTAACAGCATGCACTATACAGTTTCACTAACACCAGTTTCTGCCTTAGTCTTGTTTACTATCCATTCAGCCTGTATCACTACAACTCTCCTACTGTTGCTTGCACTTCTGGTCATAAAGTGTGCACACATTTACAGACTCCACTCAAACGCTAGATAGAATTTGACAATACTGGCCACCAGCAAGGCAGTGCTTGGACTTACCAGAGAGAACACTGGTGTCGTTGAGTTCTGGAGGAGCTTCAACAACGGGCAGCTCGACTTTTTCTTCCTCTGGTCCCCATCGGCTCTTTCTTTTCCTCTTTGCTGAAGGTGGCTTCGGAGAGTCTGAGGAACTGGAGGAAGGTTCAGCCTGAGAGGTCTCTTGAGGGTTTTCCCAGTTCTGCTTGGTTGATGCAAGGGTTAAGAGTGCCTGGTCCAATTCCTTACGACCTTTTCGATACTCCTCCAGCTTTCGCTTGTAGTGTTTGTAAATTTTGCTGGTTGGATCATACAGAAAGCTAAAAAAGACAAGAATGAAGGCTTGTAACTGAAGGTGGCTGTATGTGCACAGTAATGAACTCACTCCTAACCACAGAGGAGCCTTCAAGTGCCACCTTCGTCCAGGCAGAACATTCTGTAACAAATATCAAAAGAGTACACTGCAAAATGCTGCACTCAGCCTGTCACCTTCATTCACACACTACACACACAGGAAGTAACTACCTAGATTAACTGCAGCTGCCAGGAAATAATGTATGTAACTAAAGTAATCTTACACATTGAGCCACATGCAACAAGTTGGTCAGTTCAAAGCTTGCAGCGATTCAAGAATGCTCACAAAGTCCTTCAGATGTTATACATTTGGTAGGAAAAATGTTTTTTTATATTCTCATAGCATTTGGCAAATTCCTTTTGTGTAAAATTTTCTGTCTAGTTTCATTATTGTTAAGCTTCCAGTCAGCATTTTTTGTTACGGGGCAAGGGTTGGACGTGCAGATCTAACTGAAAGTTTTATTACAACAATAAACCAATTGCCAGAGGATATCAGAGACAGGGAGGGTTTTTACATGGGGCTGTCCCTACAAGTGTGGCATGGGCTGAAGTCAGATTTCTGCTGCATTTCAGAGATTGGAGACAACATATAGACAGCCTCCGCCTACGATTTGAGCTTTGGTACCTGTCTGCCCACCGAAAAGGAGGGGAGACAGGAAGGGGGGCCTGCTCCTAATAGCAGGAGAGGCTGGGGGTTGTGTTAGAAAGCCGGCAAGGCCTTTGAAGCTCCCCTGCCACAGATGGCTCTTCCTGGCCTGGGGGAGGAGTGACCACCTGTGCCCATGAAAGGCTTTCTTTCTGGGCTCAGGGAGCGAAGGCTCTCACCCCAGGGGTCCAGAAACATGCCTCGTGGTGGAGGCTGGTGTTTACCAGTCAGGGAACCCACTAGAGTCCAGTCTTTTTTCGGGTGGCATCTCTGAGATGCCCTCTGAGTGACTTGTATAATAAATCCCACACCAGCATCAGTGTAGGTTTATTATGCAGAGAACTTTGCTACCAAACTTCCCAGACTTCAGTAAAGCCATTAGGGTGCTGTGGCGTTTGTAATGACAAATTCCCAGACCATATTCTCTTTATGGCTTTATTGCACTCACAATGTCTACGAATGGACTTAGACACTGTAGGGGTACAAGGCTCAAGCACCTGTACCCTCACCAGTAGTATAGTGCACCCAGCTAGAGAGGTGTCTTTACTATACCACAGGCAGTAGGTTGTAGGCATGGCACACAGGGATGTGTGCCATGTAGACATCACTTTTCTCAAGACCAAAACACACAGCCAGTAAGGGAAGTGTGTGTGTGTTAAGGTACAGGGTCTCTAAGAGTGGCACAAAAGGTGCTGCAGTCCTTAGAGGCCTTCCCTGGTCACAGTGCCCTTGGTACCCATGGTACCGTTTACAAGGGACTTACATGTGGCCAGAGCTGTGGCAATTGACGTTGCAAAGGTACAGGTTTAGGGAAAGAACATAATCCTGGGTACCTGGTTAGCAGGAACCCAGGGGACACTTAGTCAAAGAGCATCAACATCAGGCAAAAAGTGGGGGGCAACCATGCAAAAAGGGCACTTTCCTACACCCACACACCACCTCGCTGGGAAGCGTGAGGCTGGTCACCATCATTAGATTCAGTCAAGTGCTAAAGGGGTTGTTCAGACCCTGGGAGAGCAGAGGCACATGAGCGCAGGCTCACAGTAGTTCTTGCTTGTCCCCGGACCCCCACACCAAATGGAGGGTCTGAAAAGCAGCAATAAATTTAAGTGAACCTTTCCTGGAAGAGTTTATTAGTCTTCCACATCACCCAAGAGGAATTCTGGCACACTCCTCTTTACAAAACTACTTCAGGCCAATGATGTTCAAGGGCATTAGTTTATGCATAGCTCCCAATAGATCTTGCCAGAGCATCTCAAAGAGGTTGAGGTCTGGACTTTGACAAGGCTGGTGCAAATCTTGATTTTCCTTTTCAACCATTCGTGTGTGGATTAACTGGTGGGATTAGGTTCATCGTCCTGTTGAATAATCCATTTTAATAAGTGCTAACCATCAGAATGTCGTGCATTTCCTATCAATCCGTAGGACCTGTGCATTGTTTGGACAACATAAACTAAGGGTTGGTGCCTAAACTGGTTCCGGACACCCCTCAGGATATCTTATCTTATCTTATAGACCAGCTAGCTCACATTGCCACTCTATGCCCCCCAACCTACCAGGAAGCGAGCAGTTTCTGGCAACTCCGGAACATGACAATCCTGATTACTCAGGAATCATGCAAACAGTACTCAGTCACTCTTGCTCACTTATTCTCAGAGAAATATACAGAGAATACACAGTGGGATGTTTTCAATAATATTTATTGAACCAATGTTATTCTTGAATAAAATACGTGGGCTCCAATGATTAGTAGACAGAAACAGATAAACGTGATTATAAGCACCAAGAGAGTGAACAGTAGATACAATTCTACCATGGTGCTGGACCAATGAATATATGCAGGCATATATGCAGTATGGTAATCGAACATAATCCTACGATGAGGACCTTACACTAAGTGTACCTAGAGTGTGTATGGGTGCAGAGCCAAGAATCCCCCCCAAGGGACGATCCAACCCTATTGCCTGATCGGAGAGAGTGGAGGACCCCGTCTTGCTCTCGAGTTGTACACCCAACAAGGAACGTCAGCCTGGTGCATAGTGGATTCTCAGCATGCACGGACCTACGGTGTCAGCATAAGTGCCTCCTCTACCAATCTATCTAGATGCCTATTTATAATAAAACTCGATGTGCGCTCAAGATTTGTGATGTTATGGATATGCAGATATTGCTGTCGCCCCATGGATGAAGAAAGGACGACTTGTGTACTTGGTGCATAGAGAGGCCTAGTACGTGATGTTCAAGGCCTCGTGATAATGTTGTGCAAAGCTGGATGTGTAAACAAAGTAGTTTAAAAAAAAACGAATCCAACATTGTCGCACATGCAAATGTGTGCTAAAGTTCACTGTTGACATGTTATTTTCTAGGACAAAGTAAGAAATAAGCTTCTTCGCTACATGGAACTAAGTCGGGAATAGTACAAGAAGGAAGTTGTCACATTTTCCTCAAGAATTCATAGTGGACTCTATAACCCTGAGGCATTCAAGTCCTACAGCTGCAAAACAAGCACACATCACTGTTACACCACCATGCTTGTTAGTTAGCATGAGGCTCGAGGTGCTACACAGTGTATGGTTGTCACAAATATATTGCTGTGTTTTACAGCTGAGCAAATATGATCTTATTTCTCCAGGGGACATTGTTCCAGAAGTCTTGCTGCTATTCAAGTGTTTTCGAACCTTGGCATTGCAACAATATTATTTATGGGGAGGAGGGTTTTCTCTGCAAAAGATTCATGAACTCTAATGAATACCGTATTAACTGAGAACTGCATTTCCCTTGATGTAGCGCTGGAATCATTTGCAATTCCAGGAGCAACTTATGGTCTGAAGGCAGGATGGATTTACTGGGACGCCCACTTTGGGTTGATTGGCAACCATCTTGACCCACCTCCATTTGAGTATGTTCCTCCCTGTGGAACCTGTGACTTCATATTGTTTGGAAACGGCCTAATACCTTGCAGACTAATGACCAGCAACAATATTTTTCTGGGACCACCTTCCATGTCATGACATAGGCATGATGGGTTACCAAAACCCTAAATGCTGAAGACCAAACTGAACAAGCATTTGCAATGCAATAGGCCTCGCAGCATTAAAGTTTGAGTTATTGGCATTGTGTATGACAATGCGTTGCATAAATTTTTTTGTAAACTTTGAATTGGTGAGCAGTTTGAGTGTGTGCAAGAGTATGCTGTTGCTCACAGCTGTTATTATTCACACAGCTCTAATGATGCATCATTACACCCTCCTTCGGGGTCGTAGCAGGGGTTAAAAACGTGACATAAACGGCGGGATTGTACAGGAGTAAACAAGATCACCGTGCCCTCTGCGAATTTTGCAAGGGGTTACATTAGTTCAATACATTTTGAAACGTGTTGGTGAAGTTCCACAGAACAGTGCTAGGGTGCAAGTTAAGCACATCACCTTCAACTGCAGGAATGTAAACAGACGGCCATGCGGCTGCTGCGCAGCTTATACTGCCGCTTCTGTAGCCTACATATCCTGTGCATGGGTTGAGGATTAGTTGGTGCAAGATCACGGGGCAACCGTGAGAGGTGGGGGAGTTAAAGCGCTAACCGGTCTGCACTGAAACATGCGTTCCATCTAAGCACATACTGAAGTGCTTTACGTGTGCTATACATGTGACATGCCATGATAATAATTGTGAACCAATTAAATGTTAATGATGACATCTGCTAATAACCATATGTACAAGGGTATTAGTGCAATTGTGAAATGAATGGTGTTAGCACGGCACATGCTAACTAATCGTCTTGTAAGAGGCCCATTAAATGAGATATTTCATTTCACTCGTGTGATCATTTAACCCCTGGTGCTCAGAATCCCCCTGGCCCGAATTCGACGTGCGCTCTTCCGCAAAGAGGAATACGCTGGTTACAAGGCGTTGAGGGACAGGCATAGCATCCCCGGAAACTCCCTGTGTCCGTCTCCGCACTCAGTAACGGTAATAAACAGCACTGTGCACTCTGGGCATCTGCATACATCACATGCATGTTCGTGAGTATGTGGTGTTTGTGTGCACACAGATTTCTTTTAAATAAATACAGTGGCGGCAAACGGTTGCCAGAATCAAGGCTGCGCACACAGTATGTGCAATAGTGTCGGTAAATACTGCTGATTAAGTCTCTGGGTGCCCGCATCGAGCAGAGGAAGTTACGACGACGTGACATCGTTCTGTGTATGTTATGTACAGATATGCGCGGGGGCATCCCGGACTCCCTGCTCGCCGCAACCCCCAGGTATGTGCACGCCCCCCCTTCCCGGGAGAGGAGGCGTGGGGGTAGTGAGAGTAGGGGACAGTCAAGAGTTTCACTCAGACCACTCGGCCGAAGCAGTAACCTCACTCTCCTAGTAAACATTCCCACCCCTAATCGCTCTCACGGGGGGTGTGGGGCCGAGGGGGGTTGAAGAGATCCAGGAGAAAAGCCATGATCCAATTAAACAAGAAACGGTGCAATCGAGACGCCTCTCCGTATGGTAGAAGGCGCTATTTAGAAAAAATATTGGAACAAAAGGCCTCACTTGCTGTTGTAATTAAAATTGACAAACGACTGTGCACCAAAAGTAAACGAACATGCACAGCCAGCAAGTAGAGCGCACATAAACAATTCAGTGTGTACAGCCGAATTTCACAGACAATCAAGATACAATGAGATGTCTGAACAGACAAGTTGCTTTAAACCATTGGCCTACGTGTTTTTCATTACGTGGCACACATATTCCTTGATTTAATATGCCCCCTGCTCCCCAATGCCATGGAATACAGAATTTCTTAAGCACAACAAAGTGATAGGCGGAGTCCCAGCTGGTCGATGGGATCACTGGGGGTCCTCCCTCCGGCCGTGCGCGGTGCAGGCTGGGATCGCGGGGGCGGCTGCGGGCCCCGGCTGACGGAGCCCTGGGAGATAGTAGGTGGAAAAGACTGCGGAGGACCCGGCGGCAACCCGCAAGGAGCGGCTCACAGCGGGGAGGGGGGCACCCGGCACCAGCGAGCGACCCCCCCCCCCCCCCGGGATGGGAGACAGCCGGGGTGAGCTGCGGCAGCGCGCGGGGCACTGTGGGAGCTGGGGGGAGCTATGTGACCCCCTCAGGGGAAGGGGGGAATGCCTGTATGTGTGCGTGTGTGTGTGCGACGGTGGAGGGGTGGGGGGGGGAGACATCTCCCTGTGCGTGTATGTGAGCTTGTGTATGTGTGTGGTGCTGTGTGCGCATGCGTGCAGGGGGAGGTGTGCCTGTGTATGTATGCTTCCCAGGAGACAGCCACGGCGAGCGCGTTCGCGCGCGCGTGGCCTGCGCCGATCGCCTTTTGCGAGATGCGCGCGCCAGGTGCTGTCTCCTGGGAAGCAGAGTCAGCAACAAAAGATCTCTGGCGAGACACAGCGCTTACGCGCTGTTTTCGCTACGAGACCTAAAAAGTGTCTGATTTCATATACATATGGTAGTACTTTGTAATGATAAAGTTATCATATGCACAACATCACTTAGACTTTGAATTGGACTCTCCTCCCACGACGGAGGATCGTAGTCTCATGATGGTGTGATCATCTCACACTAATCACAAATCAACTAAGTGACAAGGACAAGAGACATATAAGTTGATAGCTTACCTAGGCCTTTCACACTGGATACATTTATCTTTGGCCATGGTGATTTGCCACTCGTATAACACAAATGACTACACTGGACTACTTAGGAAACTAATCAGCAGCTGTACCTAATCCAGAAAAGAGTAGCCAGAAAAGTCTTTAAAACAAGTCCTAAACAGGTAGGCCTACATTACTCCATCTCTCAAAGTCTTCACTACTTACCAGTGGAAATAAGAACACTGCCCGAAACCCATTGCAATGCACATTGATCAAATCAAGGCACATGTACAAACATCATACAATCCAATTTCGGGTCATAAAATCAAAGGAGGAACTTAAATCAGCAATGACTCCACGTCCGATAATCCCCCTAATCAAAAAATGTGCTTTAGTCGGAGCCGCTTCTCAGAGGATATTCTCAGGATATGGAACACATTCCCAAAAAGTATAAGGGCCATCAACCATCATCGAGAACTCCAAAAAGAAATAAAGACATGGCTTTCCATGAACGCTGTATCCACACGACTCATAGCACAACCGCTGATCGGTATGTAAATGCAGACACTCCTCTGCTTAAATACAGAAGTGCTAGTCAGACAGGTATGCTCCGGTGCCAAGTCTGGACAACGCCCTCCAGGTCTCAAAGGGCAGCTCTAGAAAGTGTTATGGGGCCTCATCAAAGAGGTAGAATTGCTGAAGAAACGCTATAATAGAATAGTGCAGAGTCACAGAGGTGGACAATGAAACAAAAGTGTGAGAAGCTCTGGCCCCTCCAACAAACACTTAACCATCTATTACCTTAGTGCTGGGTTGTTCAGGTTCTTCTTCTTAGCGATGGCCTCAGCACCCGGGCCTTCTTCGGATATGAGCTTGGCCAGCTTCTCCGCAACGATCATGGCCACATCATCCTCTACGATTGAAACTAAGCAGGCAGTCAGTACGGGGCTCAACTCAAACACCATACAGTCACAAACCTACATCTATGAGGCCCAAGAATGAAGCAAGGAATTTAATCCCAAGGTCCTGCAAATCCATGAACAAGCAAAGCAATCATCAAAAAAACATACATTTACTGACTACTACATACTTATATTACTACATACATTTACTGACTACAGGTCTGGCTACGTTAAGTAAATATTTCATAATTGGATGAAAATGTTTAAGTGCAACCAAATCTACCTTGCTGTTTGGTGCGCCCTTGTGACAGAAATGTTTTAGCACTAGACCCCTTTTAGGATAAGCATTGGCATAGCCAAGAGGTCTCGCTTTTGGGACCTTATAAGTATTTAGTTATGCAGCATAATATCCTTGGTGCAACAACATCAATTGTTGCATGGCGAGACCTATTGGCTATGCCAATTCTTGTTTCACTATTGGAACAACTGCCATGTTGTAATTTCCTGTGTAAAAGACCCGTCTACAAAAATTAAAAACAACTGTTACACGGCAAAAAAATAATTAACTGCTCGAATACAGCATTTTAATCCAATTCAAGTGGACCAAATACTGCAATGTCGGAGTACAACAAACACAATGAGGGGAAAATCTCTGTAGTTCCGGATACATTCAGATATTATAGCCTGCTTTGGACCACGCAAGATAAACTGCATTTTGGCCATCCAGACATAAGGAAGAGGAGAGAAGAAGGGACAAGGAGTTAGTAAATGCATACTCAACCATGGCCTTTTTGCAGTCTAGCATTTATAAAGAAAATTAAAATGAATACTGCCATTAGTCAAAGGAAAATCAAAGACTGGCAGACCATGTCACGCTTGTTTTGGGGAATTCAAAAGTCATGTTCATCATATCCAGGCCAATGGAATCATGAGATTAAGCAGACATAAGGTTTTCTCCATTTGCCACATAATCTAACATCTGCTGCATAATTTGCAGATTACTCTAAAATTGTTTCTGGGTATAAAGGATCAAAGGTTATCAAACAAGAAAGTTCCACACTTGATTCCAGGGAGTGGTAGGCCCTTTGCTGGGGTTAACAGGTCCCCCTTCTGTTGCAAAGTCCTCTAGTCATGTGCTAAAGTGGTAATAAGGAGGACCAACTGTGCCCAGACAGTATGCAATGGAGTTACTATGACAAAATAAGAAAAGAACACTGTTACTAAAATAAATGGAAATGCTGCAGAAGTGCCTACTACCGGTAAGTTGCAGTATCGCACTGAGGAGCAAGCCTGTAGCAAAGAGCTCGCTATTGTGCTCATCTCCGAGACTAGTAAAGTGACAAGCACAATTAAGCATAGCTCAAATGGGAGGTATTGGCTTTGCAGAGGCAATAGATTATGGCAGCTATTGTCTGGAAAGTTGGTCAGGAGACAGCTGTTTCAAACAATCTCTTTCTTGCTGATTTTGCATTAGATACCAGCAGCGCCAGGAGACCCGATGTGAGAAAGAGCACTTTAGATAAACTATGTTAACGCAAAGTAACAATCCAAATGGCTATACTATGCAGACAAAAGCTTTAGTGCATAAATTGTAAAAAAAAACAAGAGAAGCCCGGCTTCAAAAGTGGTGCGCACGCGAGCAAAAGTGAAAGTGAAAGCAGCGCGTTTGCACATCGGCGGGGGAGAGGCGAAGGAGCGCTGAGAAAGCAATCAAGTGCGAAGAATTCCGGATGGCCTGATCGGGCTTGAGAGCTGGCGATTGCGAGCGTGCACGCATGCGTGAACGCAAGCGATAGGCCAACCATGGGAGCACTTTGAAAAGCCACTATATAAGAATATATATAATAAATCTTTATTCGGCTTGTTCACAATGGAAAAACCATAAAAGTACACAAAATGTCAAAACACAGTAAAAGTGAACATATTAAATAAGATACCGATAAAATTCATTTCACAATAAAAAAGGAAGGGATAATCAAGTTATGTGCAAAGTACCGCTTATAATCAGACTGGCAAGATTTTTAAAGATTCTTTCTGTGTTTCATTATGCATTTTAGGAAACTACTAATAAAATAACAGACATTCGGTGTTTCCAACATTTGCAATCTCAAAAGGGCAGGTCTGCACTGTCTCAGTCCCCATGATTTCAGTATCGGTAAAAGCCAGATCTTTCTATGGGCTTGATGGTATTTACAAAGCAGGATCACGTGGAGGTTCGACTGCGTTGATATACCGTCACAGGGACAGGGCGGGAGTATAGCGTCCCAGCAGTTTTGTGACGGAAAGGTGACCATTCTGTAGAACATATTCAGCCTGAATCTTGTGATCAGCATCCTGTCATAGGTTGGTATTTGGAGTTCTAAATACGGGTGGATGACAGGGGCTATTTGAATCATATTTGAATGTATCACTGCCGTTTTTGTGCAGTTGGATGTCAGTCTTAACGATTCCAAGTGAGACAATGCTTGGCGTTTCAAATCTTTTTTTGGAATGTCCGTTATGATTGTCGGGTCTGAGTAGTAGGTCTCAAGGCCTAAATCAGTGAGGAAATTCTTCACATATAGAAGCCACTTTATTTTTACGGAGTTATCCATATTCATTGCGTCTGTGATAATGGCTTGGGTCAGAACGTTCTTGGTTGACTTCCAGATGCGTTGCCACAACATCAGAGGTTCAATTTTGATCAAGTCCTCTAAAAAGGGAATAGCTAGTTCTAGGTGCATTGCGTAGATTGAGGTGCTTTTAGGGGTAACTAATAGGTATCTTAAAAAGATGTTTTCCACCCTTTGAATAGAACTAACATCTGTATACCCCCAGACTCCTGCACCATATGTTGCTATGGCCTGGCATTTGGCGTTATATATCTTAAGTAGCTCTGTTGGTGGTCTCTTGCCTAGTTTCTGAGAAAAAGTAATTAGTGCTGAAATTGATCTTCTAAATGAAAGTGCCCTTGTGCTCACTGCTTGCTTCCAGGAGAGTTGATCATCTATCACAACCCCCAAGTACGGATAATGTGGAGTAGATTCAAGCTTTTGGTTGTTAAGGACTATTGGATGGGTTCGTTTCCGGTGTCTGCCAACTGTCATTACAAACGTTTTTTTTACGTTCACCTTTAGATCTAAATTGCCCATAAAGGACGTGTATCTGTTCACTGCTTTTTGTAGCTCTATAGGTGTTCGTGCTAGGATGACGGCGTCATCCGCGTAGAGCAGGGCTGGGATCAGGCGGCGGTTTATGCGTGGGAGGTCCTGGGCCCCCCCCAACATTTCCCCCTCCAAACCGTTGGTGTAGAGTGAGAAGAGGAAGGGGGCCAGGACGCATCCCTGCCTGACCCCACGGCCTACGCTAAACGGAGACGTCAGCTCGCCATTGACACCAAAGCGAACTCTGGCTGTAGCCCCAGTATAAAGTTCTTTGAGAAAGTCTAAAAGGGGTGGGTCTATTCCCAGTTCAGCTAAGACCCTCCACAGCTTCCTGTGCGACACGCAGTCGAAAGCTTGAGAAAGGTCAACAAAGACCATGTATATCTTAGTGGGGGTGGCCTGTGTATACTTCCCCATTATTAGAGTTAGATTGAGGACCTGCTCTAGGGTACCAAATCCTTCCCGGAATCCAAATTGGATATCCGAGATTATGCCCCGGTCCTCAGTCCACTGCTGGAGGCGCTCTAGAATTACTCTCCCCACTACTTTCCCGAGCGAGTCCAGCAGTGAAATGGGCCGGTAGCATTTTACATCTTGTCGGTCCCCCTTTTTAAAAATGGGAACCATTATTGATTTTGTCCAGGATGTTAGGATTCCCTCACTTGCTGCTGCTGTACATACTCGAGTTAAAATGGGGGCCCAGAGGTCTTGATTGCTTTTAAAAAGGTCCACCGGGACCCCGTCGGGTCCTGGTGCCTTGCCTGCTTTACTATTTTGCAGAGCGTCTATCAGGTCTGGAATATCAAACGGGACCAGAATGGGATAATTTACCTTGGGGAGAGGGGAAGCTGTTGGAAGGGTATTCTTAAAAATTTCCTCAAAGTGAGAAACCCAGGTATTTTCGTCGATAGCGACTTCTATTTTTGGGGTATCTTTTTCTGTGAGATATGGGGTTCTGACCGTGCGCCAGAAAAGCTCACTATTTTGTGAGACTGCGCCATGGTGGAGATCTTCCCACAGTTTCTGCTTTAGTTGGGCAGTTCTCAACTTTCTTTCCCCTATATATTGTCGCCTCAGCAACTGGATCTGAGCTGGGTCACGTGGGTTATTTTTGAGTGCGGATTTCAGGTTTGATAGAGCCGCTGTGCAATTGTGATTAAACCACTTTGGTTTTGTAGGGTGGTTAATTTTTGGTTTTGTCGTAAGCAGGTCTTTTATGGCATCTAGTATTAGATTAAAATTTCTCAAGACTTCTTTGTGGCTAGTTGAAAGGTCCAAGCATTTCATTATGTTTGCATAGGATCGTGTTATTAATTTTTCCATTATATCAGTAGGGTTAATTTTAGCCCATCTGATTGCTAGACCATTACGTTTGTTGACCTCGATCTTGTTCTGTCTTAGAGTGGTCGCCATCTCTGGTTTATGGGAGGGGTTGGTCGGCATGGATATTGTTAATATTAGGGCTGCGTGATCGCTAAAAGGAGTGACAATGACTTCGAAATCTTTAAATTTCGACATTAGCGCTTGAGAAATAAATATAAAATCTACTGTTGTCTTGTGTCCTCTACCCACATAAGTTGGTATGAAATCGTTTGGGTCTGCTCTTTGGCTATTGGCAATCTGGAGATCCAGATCTGATAGGGCGGTATTAATTATATTTCCTAGTTTCGAATGTTCGAGGTGGGCTAATGGAGCGTTAAATTCATCTACAATCCCACAACATATTAGGTTAGGAGCTGTGCAGGGATGGAGGTTGAAGTCGCCTCCCCAGATTAGTTGAGTTGTTTTGTCTGGAGGGCTCTGATAAAGTGTTTGTTTTAGTTTATTATTTATAGTGGTGAGGAGAGTTATAAAGTTTTCTTCCGATAAGTTATTGTATATGTTAATCAGTATGATGGTGTCTTTGTTTGGAAAGGTGAGTGATAGGATTTGATGATTATCATCCTGTGAAAGTGTGACAACTTTTTTGAGAGATAGTGAATTTGAGATATAAGTTGTTAATCCGCCTTTTGGTCTGCCCATTGTACTGGGTAGAGCTGGAACATTATAGGTTTTATAGCCTTGTAGATGGAGTTCTTCTACGGACCATGTCTCCTGGAGACAGATGATTTGGTACGGGGCTAAAAACTTCTGCGCGGAGCCATCCACGATTTTACATCGGAGGCCCGCGATGTTCCAGTAGGAGGCTTTAAGAAGTAAGGGGTCATCGTTCGATTCCACATCTAAGGTTGCTGTATCTTTATTATTGATAGTTGGAACTATGGTGTTGAGCTGCGAGGGGGGAGCTAGCTGGATGTCATTGGGTGAGGCTGGTGTTAGTGGTCAGTCGACCATTTCTAGGCCGCTGAATCTATTGCTTAATGGTATATTTTGCCATGGGTCCCATCGCGGTTGCTCTCTATGTGGGGGCCAATGAGTATAAGGTCTTCTTTCGTCCCACCTTCCTCCCTGGCGACGTTGTCTCACTGGGTGCCAGGATAAGTCTGGGTCGTACTGATTATAGGGGCCATTATAGGTGATGTTTGAAAAGTCATCCTGCCTGGGGAATGGGACGGACCAAGGAGGCTCTTGTTCCTGTGTATAACTGTCTAATTGCCTAAAGGGGTAAAAGAAAGGGAGGGGCTTAATCTTGATCCCTCCGTTTGGGGTAATGTCTTCCCAGGCACAGACATAATCAGCTGTTCGAGGGTCCTCGAAAGTGATTGTAATGCAGTCCCCGGGAATAGTTTTTCGAGTGTTACCCACCCATGGGACTCTGGCTACTGATCTTATTTTTCCACGCCAAGAAGATGGAATTGGGCGGTTGGTCTGGAGCCAATGCTGTACTTTGTTTTTTAGAGACCAGACCGGTTCTGGGGTAAGGTCTGTTAGTTCTGGGACTCCAGCCATGACTGCCACGTAGGGTGAGGCCTCTGGAGGGAATTCTGCTGGGCGCCTTGGGGGACCAGAATTCCCCGCGGTATTTCTCTTGGACCTGCCCGCAGGTGTTTTTGGCGGTGCAGGAGGGGGGGGTAAGGTTTTTGCAGTTGTGTTATGGGTGGTTTTCCCTGAGGTTTTATTGGCTGTGCTGCTCGGAGCCGTAGGAGTTGCGGCGGTAGTGGCAGATACCGCTGTAGCAGGCACAGCTGGGGAAATCAAAGCGGTAGTCTGCTGTAGGTTGCTAGTTGAGCTTTTGGGTGCGACGGTTTTTGATGTTTTAGTTGGGTTTGAGATGTTTTTGTTAGTGAGCGAGTTTGGGGTTGTTATCCGAAGAGTCTTTTGCTGTGCGTTAGGTAAGGGTGGGTTAGCAATTGATGTATTAGAGTTTGGTTGTTTTTTACTATTATTTTGTAGCGATCTTTGGGGACATGGTGGTAGAGATGACTGCTGATTTTTTAAGATCTTAGAGATTTGCGATTCTATGGTCGCTAGCCGATGTTCTAGGGGTTGAAGGGCATGCTTAACTACACTGGCTATACTGGAGAGTGTTAGCTCCTGGGCCTCAACCACATTCAGCTCCTCCAAGGTTTGTGTTGTAGAGTAAGGGTCCAGAACTATCAAGGGAGATGACTCCTTCTCTACATGATGATGTGACACTAAGATCTCAAGTTGTGTCGCCCTATCATCTTGGGTTTGTTGAATATTTGGTGATGTAGCCAGATTTACTGGAGTGGATGGATTTTTTGTAGGCCTTTTCTTGCTAATTGCTCCTTCCCTCTTACCCCTTTCTAATCTTTTTTCTGCCGAAGAGATTTCTACAGGAGTTGTTGGGAGTAGTTCGGGGGATTTTTCTAGGTCGAAGCTGAGCTGAGAGTCCGCTAGCTGAGATACCGACAAATCTACTGTATTTGGTAGGCTGTGTCTCTCTCTAGTCGGAATTAGCTCCGCGGTTTGGACACCTAAAGCTGGGGATCTGGCTTCTGCCAAGACGCCTAGTGAAGATCTTTTTGCAAATGCTAGATCTAAAGAGACCCTTTCCTCTATGAGTGTTATGCTTTCGTCTATTAAAGTATTTGCCTTCGCTAGGAAGTCGTCCATAGGACCGAGCAGTTTGCCTGCTGCACTAGGGGGTTTGGTTTTAGTTTTATTCCCTCGCGTGTAGACCATGGCTGTTCTTGTGTGGTGGTGGGGATAAGGTGGGCCTTAAATATATTACTATGAGGAAAAGTCTAATAAATATTATAAAATCAAGGGGGGTGGCCCAGTCCAGTCTCTACCAGCCTCTAACGGCCTAGAACGGCCCAGTCTTTGCCCGGGTCTTCGCCCCGGGCTGCGACCCGCGGCGCGACCCGCGGCGCGTCAGAGGCTATGTAAAAATAGAGGAAGGATAGGGGGGCGTGGCCGCCGGGGGAAGAGGCGCCGGCTGCAAGGAGCGGTGGTTTCTGGGCCTCGCAGTCCCCCGGTAGGCTTTTCCTGGACACAATGCAGCGCACTACGACCTGGGCGGGTCGCGCTGAGAGCGAGATGACAGACTGCCGATTGCAGTCACGCTCCCACCAGCCGACCGCCGCCTCAGGGAGTGCAAGTTCAGAAGAGGGTAAAGGAGCAGTTCCTCGGACACAAAGCAGGTCAGTGAGCGGCACCCGCGCAGCGGGTGGCGCGAAAGGTATTTGAAGGGCTTTCCAATCAGTGGGCGTGGCCGCCGGGGGAAGAGGCGCCGGCTGCAAGGAGCGGTGGTTTCTGGGCCTCGCAGTCCCCCGGTAGGCTTTTCCTGGACACAATGCAGCGCACTACGACCTGGGCGGGTCGCGCTGAGAGCGAGATGACAGACTGCCGATTGCAGTCACGCTCCCACCAGCCGACCGCCGCCTCAGGGAGTGCAAGTTCAGAAGAGGGTAAAGGAGCAGTTCCTCGGACACAAAGCAGGTCAGTGAGCGGCACCCGCGCAGCGGGTGGCGCGAAAGGTATTTGAAGGGCTTTCCAATCAGTGGGCGTGGCCGCCGGGGGAAGAGGCGCCGGCTGCAAGGAGCGGTGGTTTCTGGGCCTCGCAGTCCCCCGGTAGGCTTTTCCTGGACACAATGCAGCGCACTACGACCTGGGCGGGTCGCGCTGAGAGCGAGATGACAGACTGCCGATTGCAGTCACGCTCCCACCAGCCGACCGCCGCCTCAGGGAGTGCAAGTTCAGAAGAGGGTAAAGGAGCAGTTCCTCGGACACAAAGCAGGTCAGTGAGCGGCACCCGCGCAGCGGGTGGCGCGAAAGGTATTTGAAGGGCTTTCCAATCAGTGGGCGTGGCCGCCGGGGGAAGAGGCGCCGGCTGCAAGGAGCGGTGGTTTCTGGGCCTCGCAGTCCCCCGGTAGGCTTTTCCTGGACACAATGCAGCGCACTACGACCTGGGCGGGTCGCGCTGAGAGCGAGATGACAGACTGCCGATTGCAGTCACGCTCCCACCAGCCGACCGCCGCCTCAGGGAGTGCAAGTTCAGAAGAGGGTAAAGGAGCAGTTCCTCGGACACAAAGCAGGTCAGTGAGCGGCACCCGCGCAGCGGGTGGCGCGAAAGGTATTTGAAGGGCTTTCCAATCAGTGGGCGTGGCCGCCGGGGGAAGAGGCGCCGGCTGCAAGGAGCGGTGGTTTCTGGGCCTCGCAGTCCCCCGGTAGGCTTTTCCTGGACACAATGCAGCGCACTACGACCTGGGCGGGTCGCGCTGAGAGCGAGATGACAGACTGCCGATTGCAGTCACGCTCCCACCAGCCGACCGCCGCCTCAGGGAGTGCAAGTTCAGAAGAGGGTAAAGGAGCAGTTCCTCGGACACAAAGCAGGTCAGTGAGCGGCACCCGCGCAGCGGGTGGCGCGAAAGGTATTTGAAGGGCTTTCCAATCAGTGGGCGTGGCCGCCGGGGGAAGAGGCGCCGGCTGCAAGGAGCGGTGGTTTCTGGGCCTCGCAGTCCCCCGGTAGGCTTTTCCTGGACACAATGCAGCGCACTACGACCTGGGCGGGTCGCGCTGAGAGCGAGATGACAGACTGCCGATTGCAGTCACGCTCCCACCAGCCGACCGCCGCCTCAGGGAGTGCAAGTTCAGAAGAGGGTAAAGGAGCAGTTCCTCGGACACAAAGCAGGTCAGTGAGCGGCACCCGCGCAGCGGGTGGCGCGAAAGGTATTTGAAGGGCTTTCCAATCAGTGGGCGTGGCCGCCGGGGGAAGAGGCGCCGGCTGCAAGGAGCGGTGGTTTCTGGGCCTCGCAGTCCCCCGGTAGGCTTTTCCTGGACACAATGCAGCGCACTACGACCTGGGCGGGTCGCGCTGAGAGCGAGATGACAGACTGCCGATTGCAGTCACGCTCCCACCAGCCGACCGCCGCCTCAGGGAGTGCAAGTTCAGAAGAGGGTAAAGGAGCAGTTCCTCGGACACAAAGCAGGTCAGTGAGCGGCACCCGCGCAGCGGGTGGCGCGAAAGGTATTTGAAGGGCTTTCCAATCAGTGGGCGTGGCCGCCGGGGGAAGAGGCGCCGGCTGCAAGGAGCGGTGGTTTCTGGGCCTCGCAGTCCCCCGGTAGGCTTTTCCTGGACACAATGCAGCGCACTACGACCTGGGCGGGTCGCGCTGAGAGCGAGATGACAGACTGCCGATTGCAGTCACGCTCCCACCAGCCGACCGCCGCCTCAGGGAGTGCAAGTTCAGAAGAGGGTAAAGGAGCAGTTCCTCGGACACAAAGCAGGTCAGTGAGCGGCACCCGCGCAGCGGGTGGCGCGAAAGGTATTTGAAGGGCTTTCCAATCAGTGGGCGTGGCCGCCGGGGGAAGAGGCGCCGGCTGCAAGGAGCGGTGGTTTCTGGGCCTCGCAGTCCCCCGGTAGGCTTTTCCTGGACACAATGCAGCGCACTACGACCTGGGCGGGTCGCGCTGAGAGCGAGATGACAGACTGCCGATTGCAGTCACGCTCCCACCAGCCGACCGCCGCCTCAGGGAGTGCAAGTTCAGAAGAGGGTAAAGGAGCAGTTCCTCGGACACAAAGCAGGTCAGTGAGCGGCACCCGCGCAGCGGGTGGCGCGAAAGGTATTTGAAGGGCTTTCCAATCAGTGGGCGTGGCCGCCGGGGGAAGAGGCGCCGGCTGCAAGGAGCGGTGGTTTCTGGGCCTCGCAGTCCCCCGGTAGGCTTTTCCTGGACACAATGCAGCGCACTACGACCTGGGCGGGTCGCGCTGAGAGCGAGATGACAGACTGCCGATTGCAGTCACGCTCCCACCAGCCGACCGCCGCCTCAGGGAGTGCAAGTTCAGAAGAGGGTAAAGGAGCAGTTCCTCGGACACAAAGCAGGTCAGTGAGCGGCACCCGCGCAGCGGGTGGCGCGAAAGGTATTTGAAGGGCTTTCCAATCAGTGGGCGTGGCCGCCGGGGGAAGAGGCGCCGGCTGCAAGGAGCGGTGGTTTCTGGGCCTCGCAGTCCCCCGGTAGGCTTTTCCTGGACACAATGCAGCGCACTACGACCTGGGCGGGTCGCGCTGAGAGCGAGATGACAGACTGCCGATTGCAGTCACGCTCCCACCAGCCGACCGCCGCCTCAGGGAGTGCAAGTTCAGAAGAGGGTAAAGGAGCAGTTCCTCGGACACAAAGCAGGTCAGTGAGCGGCACCCGCGCAGCGGGTGGCGCGAAAGGTATTTGAAGGGCTTTCCAATCAGTGGGCGTGGCCGCCGGGGGAAGAGGCGCCGGCTGCAAGGAGCGGTGGTTTCTGGGCCTCGCAGTCCCCCGGTAGGCTTTTCCTGGACACAATGCAGCGCACTACGACCTGGGCGGGTCGCGCTGAGAGCGAGATGACAGACTGCCGATTGCAGTCACGCTCCCACCAGCCGACCGCCGCCTCAGGGAGTGCAAGTTCAGAAGAGGATAAAGGAGCAGTTCCTCGGACACAAAGCAGGTCAGTGAGCGGCCACTAACTAAATGTCTCGCAGAGCAACGCATGCGCTGGCTCAGCAAGACCTAACAAAACAACAGAGAAAGTTTCCCTTCAAAATAAGATTTTTCTTATTAGGTCAAGCCTATAACAGCGGGCATGCGCTGCATAGGAATTCTACCTCATGGAATGACGTCAGCTTTCTTCAGCGCACGTGCATGTTGTGCTCACACGCTATTGGCCTTTGCGTCTGGCTTCAGTATGCACTTGGCCAAAGGCGTGTGGATGTCCCAGCTTCTTTTGAAAGGTTTACTCCCATAGCGTTTTGCTCTCGGGAGCCAGAAGCGGCGCACAGGAGCCATGTGTTTTGTATCAGCAGTGGCACGCAGGAGCCATGTGTTTTGTGCAAGGTTTCCTTGGTTGGGAAATGTTTACTCCTAGCGGGTCGCTTTCAGTTTCCCCTTGACCCAGCTTGCTTTATTAGCCTTTCTCTTCCCTTTGTCCTGTTCAGTGTCCCTTCTCCCCCCCTCGCTTTATCTCTCCCACCTTTGCTTTCTGAGCACTTAACATGCGCGTGGAGGCACTATATGTGAGTGAGTGTAAGAGGAGGCATCGAGGCGCCCAGCTGATCTGGCACTGGAATGCGCCAGGCGCTTGGCAGCCCCTTCCTCGGATAACTGCTTATTTTAATTAGACTGCCATTCCCCTCTCACGCCTGCTCGCCCTCTCTCTCTCTCTCCCCCTTGCCGAAGCCAGGTCTAGAAAACTGCCCTGTCAGCATTGTTCTGCTGTTCATTTCATATGTATGTCACATCATGGCTCCATGCTCTCCCCCGTCCTCTTCCCCCCCACTGGTGCGCTTTCTCTCACTTTTTCCTCCTCTCCCCTCTAGACAGGTTCTCGCCGAAGCCACTGAGCTGAGAGATTCAAACTTGTGCCGCCCAGCGCAGCCTGGACACCATGTTGCTTCCGGAGAGAGTGTGGTGGTGGGCTGCTGCTGGTTCTCGCGTCTTTTGAGGTGGCCAGTGGGGCTTGGCAGCTCCCACTCTCACCGCCTCTCGTTGCTGTGGTATCTGGTGCCTCTGTGCGGATTCGGGACACCTCGCTGACCTTATGTACTACAGCCCGTTATCTGGGTGTGCGTCACCCCTCCGTGCAATGCAACCATTAAACGATGGATATTGACACATATGCTGTTATCTTCAATGCCCAGAACTTCATCTCCGAGCTCCCCTTTCCTCTGACCAGGCGCTGGACTTCTGAAAATGTATTGTGCAGTTTATTGAAAAAAAATGTGAGCGCTTCAGAGTTCCATTAAAATTATATTTTTAATTCTTTGATAAATGTATTGGTTTTCATACAAGCTGTAATTGAATGCATGCAAAAAATGCACCTTTGCCCAAGTTTTCTTCTGGAATTATTCATTCTTCCGACATATACTAGAATTTGACTACTTCTAAATGGCCACTGCATTTATTTGGAAACCGGGGCTAGTGATTTTTCTTTCCTCTATTTCTGTGGTGACATGCAAGTTTATCACTGGAAACATTTAGTTTCCCATTAGTTGTTTCACCTTCCCACCTTCCAGGAGCTGGTTGCACGGATGGTAATTAGCTGCGGTGGCAGGAGGTCCTCTGGCCAGTGGTTTGCTGGATGCAATGGCTGCAGTTGCTTGTTTCATTTGTATTGAGCATAAACAGAAAATAGTGGAGCAGTGTGCCATAACTTGACTAGCTCTCTTTACCTCTAATTGCACCTCTGTCAGTTACGAGGCTGCTTCTGGTGAGCGACATCTATTAGACTTCTTTGGTCAGTCAGAGGCACTAAATTATGTGTCTCCCAGTCTGGCCCGACTAGACGATGACCCCCAGACTGGGCCTCTCACCGGCTCGAACTGCTTCAACAGAGAGCTCCAACAAAATACAGGACACTAGGGTAATTGCTGCTCCCCGGTAATTCATTGCAATACCTTGTTGAGCGAATAATTAGAAAGCATTTTGCATATGAAATGCAAGCAGTCCAGTTTTGCAATTCGGGAAGTTTGTTGCATTTCATTTGCAAAATGCATGCAGTTTTGCTTGCCTCATGGCCGTCACCGACTGTAAATGTAAATGTATTTGAGCTTACTTGCCTATACAACGGTTTAGAGTGCTGCCACTGGAAACATTTCTTTGTACATTACACACTCTGCTTGTATAGCAGCCAGCGATCTGCGTGACTGTGACAGTCAGCCCTCTAACACCATGGGCAGTGTCCTTGCACCATAACACTAACCAAAGTGCAGCAGGTGCAGCGGAACCAGGCTCACACGTTTGGGTGACCTGCTACACCAAACTCAGTGGCTATTTTCTACTCAAAACTAGGCCATTGGATCCCATTTTCATTGCTCACTTTGGAGCTCAATGTGCACTACTACCCCACTGGCATCACAACCACTGCATGACAAAACATGTTAAACCACAATCAGCACTGGTGTGCAACAGACCACAGCCAGTTCACCCATAGCACAGGACACACCATGGTCGCCGCTACTGCAACCACTGATCACACAACAGCCAGCGCCCTCACACCACAGCCAGAGTTTGCTCACCACAAACTTCCAGGTGTGAGAGCCACAGGCAGCGCGAGCCAGGCTTGAGACTAAAGTCTGGTTCTGCTCGAAGTCTCAGCTTTCATGTGGCTTCTACCTGCCTTTCTGTACCCAGGATGTTGCATTACAGTCCGAGCTGCTAGCTGGGGAACTGAGTTAGAGTCTTAGCGTCAGCTCAACATCCTGTGATTCTGAGCAAATCACTTCATCTCCCCATCTGTAGAAACAATTGCGTGTGAACTTGTGCAATGGACCTGGTGCTCATGTAAAGTGCTGCAATAACCTTTCTGTCGAGTCTGCACTATATTTTGAAAAGTGCACGAAGCTAAAAACAAACAAAGGTCCCAATAGAACTGTCATTTACTTAGTGTACCCATTTATTGGCTGATTTGTATAAAGTGAAACCAGAAAACATGGACACGTTGTGCCTTCCTCGCTTAAATTGTGTTATCAAGCTAATTATTGAATACAGAAACTCTTATGCTTCGTTATCACCCATAAAAGCACTTCTAGATATGCGAGTTCAGACGACCGGAATAACACGTTAAATAAGAACTTAAACAAGAACTTATCAATGCGGGGCTTTAATGTGCCTATTACTGTCAATGCATCCACATTAAAGAACAGCAGATGTTATAGCACCCAGGATAATATGCTGCAAGGCTAAATACTTGAAGGATACCACCGGCGAGACCTACTGGCTATGCCAATGCTTGTTTTATTAGGACACCGGATGAGCAGTACAGGAATGACTAACCATGGGAAATCCCCATTTAAAGTTACTATAAAGAAAACTATTTTCATTTCACAGGTGCAGATACCCTACATAGATTAAATTAAAACTAGTGCACCCACAATAACAACTCCAGCCTGCATGTGTTTTGTTCACTTGTTACTTGAATAATGAAATGTACGTCACAAACATGTGAACCCTATAACATCCATGAACTTGTTCACTTTGTAATGTGACTGAGGGCATTTCTGGGGTGGGGGAGTTCAGAGTTTAAAGCAGCTCAAATAACAGACGGGACATCCGCAACCGTTTTAATAAATGGAAACTCCACACCTTTTGCAGGTTCCAGAGCTTTATCATATTAACACAAAAGCATAAAAAAGGAAACCTGCAGAATATAAAAAGAAAATCCAGAAAAGGATGAAAAAATGTATATTAATTGCTACCGTTTTGCTTGCTATAGAAAGAAAGTTGTAAAATAGTTAATGTTAAATGGTGCACATTACTCATGAACATCTTAGTCTAAAAATCAATGGAAAAAAAAATAGTTCGAACTGGAGGAAGAGAACAACCTGAGAAAATTAAATCATGGTTTTAAAGGAATAGCAGCCCCTGATATCTGGGGTTTTTACCTTTCCGATTGGGCTCATCCACCGTTTCCTTGCCTTTTCGGATCTCCGCTGCTCGCTTTCTGTAAAATAGGAATTCATTGCTGTTCCTGTCGCATAAAAACCTGAAAAACAAATAATTTTGGTTTCATTCATAAAGAATAAACTGAAATTCTTGGACATGCACATGCCAATAGTGACCTCAGTCGGAGAGAGCTGTAGCCTGGTCCACTGCTGGAACTATCAGAATAGCTCTTCACAAAGGCAAGATAGGATAGGATAGAGGTACTTGCAACCATCTTCTTTTGGTAAATAGGTCTTCAAGAAAAAAACCTTCCATCTATAATCCTATCGAGACCATGACACCTCACTGAAATTGGTACAGCAAACGCAAGGCATAAGATAGTTGCATTTCTTTGAAGCTCAACAGAACACGTATAGTCTATAAGGGCATTTGGAGCCAAGCCAGCCACTCCTCAATTCTGTTTATTCAGAACACTTGCACAGATGTAGATCCAAGGCCTTTGTAAACATATAATATAACAGACAAAGAATTTGACAGATCTCGTCATTTTCCTGAATTTGTGAGTGCTGTTAGACAAAGGTCCATCACTCTGCTCTCAATTATGACCAAAGCTCTAGATTTATATGCTTCCGACCTTATTTACAGGACTTAACCGTAGATATACAGATACAAATAAGCAAGATAGAAACGTTAGGGTGGCAGTGAATCAGACAAAGCTATATCTGACGTAAAAACAGAACCCCAATTAAATCTGTTCTTGGTGATGAATTTGATGGCACTTACATAGTGGTGGTTGTATGAACACATTCTTAAAAGAATTGTAGATCAATGAATGACAAAGAACCAACTTGGAAAAGTAGCAAGATGTTTTACAGAGCTTTTTTTAAGATGGTGGCTTCTTAATTCAAGGCTAAACATTACATCTGAAATACAGAAGTTATTATTTCAGGGTTATTCTTAACACTACATTTCAACACAATCCCTTATGTCATTTGATCACGTTGTTATGCTTGTATGGCATTTGAGACAATCACTTGACTTTGGAAACATGCCCTTCTTTCATATAGAACAATGAAACAATCCGTTCTCTCTCTCCTGAACTCAAAGATGTCTAAAGCTCTCGTGTTAAGGGTGCTGAGCTGTGGGCCACATCCCCTAATGTGGTGTGCCATGCACCAGACCATCACATAAAACTACAATCAGAAGGTGTTATTGATATATACCCAGTTCTACAAAATACTTATCACAATATATGTTAGAAATGTATCTTCAAGAACACATGCCTACTTGTAAAATCTTTTCAGACATACCTTACCTAATGAAAATTGTATATAATTCTTGTCCTTTTTCTCACCTACAGCAGTCGTGTACATTTAGAGCAACTTGTTAGAACCCGTGCGTACGTGAGCAGTGAAATATCACATATACTGTGAGAGTAGCCCATGGCCTTACAGTATTTCAAACAGACACCTATATATTCCCATTTTAGAGGCATCGGACAGCAAGGCTTTAAGTAGGCGTTAATATTCAACATATCTGTTTTCAAGGGAGGCAGCAGGTGTCAAACAAACATCTTTCCTAAAATTTGTTGGCACCCAATTTTCTAATCTCAATCTTAAACGAAAAGCTAGATTGCAATTTATTTCAAATTGCAGAAGTTACCCGCCCACAGTATTAAATGAATGCAACGTGGGAGGGGCTTTTCCAGTGCATGTATAAAACTATGGAACAGATTTGACAAGCTAACAGGAATTGGGTTTCGATTTAATCCATTCTTTGCCTTACTGAATTAGAAAGATGTTGGTGGCTTGTCACTGAGCTAACAAAGTCTGGCAAATCTCTGAAACAGCAGACAGCATTACGCAAATCAAGCATCCAAAAAACAGGAGCACAATTCATCTCAGCCACCTGATATACCTCCGTAAACAATTGTTGTCCAGAGATTTACCTTTCTGATTTTAGTTTTTGTATCATTAGAGAAGTAATTTAGGTTGGGTAGACACTGCTGTTCCAGGCCAATTTATTTTTTAACAACATTTTTCAAAATGGTGGATGTTGCAGTGATGATGTAATATTTCAGGTATAATGAGAACTATATACATTATTTTGGAGTCGAAACATAGGTTTTGGGGGTCAAGTAGTCTTAAAAAGACAGAAAATAACTCCTCAGAGCAACCCTTCCACCATTTTCCAAAATGGCAGCTATAATAGAGGAAGAAGAGACGTATGGAAATGAACCAAAACCTAGTTTTTAATCCCTTTATGTATACACCAAACAAGTTTCATGATCTGAATATGAAAAAACATGTTTTAGACATTACATCTTCATAGTTCACTTTATTTGTTCTGGCAATCGCCTGTGGTTCATTTGCGGCATGTTAAACATTTGAGAGGAGCATATCGACAGACATATTTTTGTAGCACAGGTTTTGCAAGTTAATGTATGTTTGAATTCTGTGGGTGCGTAGATGTAGGAGGCTGGCACAGAGTCCACTGGAAGCCCAAAGGTAGGCAGAGGTAAAAGTAGATTGCACCTTACTCTCTATTTGTGGTAGTGTGGGCGAGCAGTAAGGCTGTATCAGAGGGTAGTGTTATGCATTTGTTGTACACACTCAATCAGCAAATGATGTCACACACTCAAAGACTGACCAATTTTGTTTGTATAAAAATATTTTTTAGTTATTTTATTTCTAGAACAAAGCCAAGCCTGGCACCGGTAGGTTACATGATTTGCAATATATTACGCAGTGTTTATAAGTGAATGCAAGTTCAAATGCAGTTGTTAGAAATACAGGTAAGTCAAGGTATTGAAATTACTGTACAGATTACTTTTTAGATTACTTTTTCTACTCAGATATGCCTAGATATCACACTGGTTCATTTCCCAGAGAAAAGGTAAGTAAAATCAATTTTGCACAATTGTTAATTTTTAGGTTTCCATAAAAATCAACTCCACACTTAAAAGATTTTTCAGAGAAAAACAGTCAATGTATTCCTATGGAGAGAAATTAAGTTACGGGTTATCCTTCTTTGGGGTTGAGTTTCTGGGGTTAGAACAAGGGTTCCCCCTCGGGTCAAGGATACACTCTTGTTACACCCTCAGAGTCACTAGGGCAGGCGTGTGCAGAGTGCTGAGGCCCAATGTTATCCAATGGAGGCTAGGGGGCCTCCGGTTAGTAGCTGCTTACGAGCAGACCACTGGGTTGTGGGAGCATAGCCCCTGGTGTTAGGCTCAGGGCAAATGGGGATCCAAGTTAGCACACAAGGTGCACCCACAGCGGCGCAGGGGCGGCTGGGTTCAGTGTGCTGTTGTTTTGAATGGGGATTTTTGGTTTAGGATTTTTGCTGCAGGCTTGGTCTAGGAAGACTTTTGGGAGGAACTAACAGATGGGCAGGTAAGTTGGAGGGCTCGGGGACATAGGTGCACCTTGGGTTCTGTTCTCCAGGGCGCAGGGCGGCTGGTTGCAGGGGGTGCCTTTGAGGTCAGATTTCATCTTACCGGCCACTCGCGGTTAGGGGGTCTCCATAAAGAAGCTGCAGGCGACGTCGGGGAGTCCTGGAGGGGTCAACCCACGGTGGACTCGGACTCTGGAGCGCTGGGGAACCTCACTGGGACCGATGGGCCAATCGGGTCCTAAGCGACTGGTGCAGTGGTGGTTCCAGGCGTCGGGCTTCTTTGTCCTCAGCAGGCTCACAGTCTGTCGTGGGAGTTTCTTTTGAACAGAGCTGCTGTTCACAGGAGATCCAGTCTTTGTTGAAGGCAGTCAGTCCGCCCAGGGTTCTGGAGGTCGCTGACTGCAGGACAAGGCGACTTTTGGCGCAGGATCTCTGGATACCGCAGATGGTCCTGTAGGGCTGGGGCCAAGTCAGTTGTTCTCTGCAGTATCCTCTGCTGGGCATCTTTCTTTGTCCTTCTTCGTAGGTTGCGGTAACCTTTATTCTTGGTTCAGGGCTGCCCCTAAATACTGTATTTAGGGGGAATTTTATGGGTCTCAGGTTTAGGGTGACTCTACCCTTGGTGTGCTCACCCCACGTGGGGGGGTGAGCACAATCCCTAATCCTGATTGGCGAATGCCTGCCATCTGAGTGGGCTTCACCTCGCCTCCCCCAACTGAGGGGTGGGGTTGGCAGAGGTGGGCACAGCTTCTCGGCTGGCTAATTTTTCCCGCCTGTCTTCCCGCCGAAAAGGAGGGGTGACAGGAAGAGGGCCTACTCCTGACAGCAGGAGAGGCTGAGGGTCGCATTACAAAGGCTGCAAGGCCTTTGAAGCTCCCTTGCCACAGATGGCTCTTCTTGGCCTGGGGGAGATGTGAACACATCTTCCCAGGAAAGGTTTTGTTTTGTTCCTGGGCCCCGGGAGCAAAGGCTCCCACCCCAGGGGTCCAAAAATATGTCTTCTGGTGGCAGGCTGGTGTGTACCAGTCAGGAAACCCACCAGAGGCTGGTCGTTTTTCAGGGGGCATCTCTAAGATGTCTTCTAAGTGCATTTTTCATTAAATCCCACACTGGCATCAGTGCGGGTTTAATGTGCTGAGAAGCTGGTTATCAAACTTTCCAGTTTTCAGTAAAGCCATTACGATGCTGTGTAGTTCGTATTGACAATCTCCCAACAGCATATACTCTTAATGGCATTACTGCACTTACAATGTCTAAGAATTGGCTTAGACACTGTAGGGGTACAGGGCTCATGCACCTCTACCTGGTATAGTGCACCCAGCTACAGGGGTGGCTGACCTATGCCAGGGCAGTGGGTTGAAGGAGTGGCACACAGGGATGTGTGCCATGTCAACTCCTCACTTTGTTCTGCACCAAAACACGCAGCCTGCAATGGCAGTTTGTGTAAAGGTACAGGGCCTCTAAGGGTGGCACAATAAGTGCTGCAGCCATTAGAGGCCTTTCCTGCCCACAGTGCCCTTGGTACCCATGGTACCTTTTACAAGGGACTGACATGTGGGCAGAGAGTTCCAATTGGGTGTACAAGTTACAGTTTTAGGAAAGAACACTGGCCCTGTGAACCTGATTGGTAGGGACCTAGGAAACATCAAGTTAAAGTGCATCAGTAGTCTGGCAAAAAGTGGTGGTGGGGGGGTTACTGCATCAGAAGGAGTAGTTTCTGTAGTAGGGGTATCTCTGTTATAGTCATAATCTAGTGAATAGTCCCGCCCATGTGCGTGGACCCCGGCAATCAAAAATAATCTCTTAAGTTGTCAAAATCATGCAGAAACTGCAAAGACACTTAAGAGAGAATTTAAAGACAAATAATGCAGCCTATATCCACAGGCTACACTGTCCAGTACTTCAACTAGAAATTCCACCAAAAATCACCACACACAGCCCAGCCTGCCAGTTTCTACCATAGAGAAACCTGCCTCCCCCAGTCCAAGACTCAGGAATGATAGAGAGGAAGGTAGGGACAGACAAGCCCCATAGGCTGCCATTATGTGGCTTAAATAGGATACTGTGCCTTTAAGAGAACTTTCCAGACTTCTCCCAGTATCCCAGAATGCATAGCAGGTCCAACTTACTTTCAGTTCTTTTTGAAGGCGTATAAAACGCCAGACCTGCAGCATTGTTCACCTGAAGAATTCTCCACCGGGGAGGAGGGAGGGCGCTTATGACTATAACAGAGATACCCCTACTACAGAACTGGAGTTACAGGACAGAAACTACTCCTTCTGTAGTAGGGGATCTCTGTGTATAGTCATAATCTAGTGAATAGAATGGCAAGCCCATCCCCACAACGAAGCGGAGGTGGAGAATAAATACACAATGCCACTATTGTGCGAACAAATTCCGCAGCGAAGCCTGTCCAACCTGAGCGTCTGCCCTGGCGTCAGTGTCCAGGCAGTAATGCTTAGCAAAGGTATGAACCGACTTCCAAGTGGCTGCCTTGCAGATCTCAGCAATTGGCACGTTACGGAGCAGAGCCGTCGTGGCAGCTTTGCCCCTGGTGGAATGAGCCTTAGGCTTACCTCCTAAGGTCTTATTAGCTTTCTGATAACACAATTGTATGCAGGACACAATCCACCTAGAGATGGACTGCTTAGAGGTCGCAAGACCTGTCCTGACCGATCCATAATTGATAAACAACTGGTCAGACCTACGGATATCTTTGGTTTAATCCAGATAAAATTTCAACACCCTCCTAACATCCAGAGAATGGAGAGACCTCTCCGCTGGGGATGAAGGGTTCTGAAAGAACGTAGGTAAAGTTATAGTCTGGTTGACATGAAAGTCAGAAATAACCTTGGGAAGAAATTTAGGGTGAGTACGCATAACAACCTTAGCAGCATGAAATACAGTATAAGGTTCATTACAACACAACGCCTGAATTTCACTCACCCTGCGGGCCGATGTAATGGCCACGAGGAACGCCGCCTTCCAGGACAGGTGCTGCAACGAAGCCTTATGAATAGGTTCAAAAGGTTCCTTCATCAATCTGGACAGCACCACATTCAATTCCCATGAAGGCGAGGGAAGCCTGACAGGAGGGAATACTTTCTTCAAGCCTTCCAGAAAATCTTTGATCACGGGGATCTGGAAAAAGGAAGTCTGTGAAGGGCATTTCCTGTAGGCAGTCAATGCAGCCAGATGAACCTTAATGGAATGCACATTAAGGCCAGACTGCGCCAAATGTAAAAGGTAGGGAAGGATGACATCTTCCTTACAGGTCGTAGGATCATGGTTCTTAGACTGGCACCAGATACAAAACCTCTTCCACTTGTAAGCGTATGAAGTCCGAGTGGAAGGTCTCTTGGACTCCTTCAGTATGTCCATGCAATCGTCGGGCAGATTCAGATGGCCATATTGCACTATCTCAGGAGCCATGCCGCAAAACTCAAAGACGAGAGGTTGGGGTGTAACATCCGTCCCCCGAACTTCGTGAGAAGGTCCGGCCTGCACGGCAACCGGATGTGAGGAAGGAGAGACCGGTGAAGTAGGTCCGTGAACCACCACTGCCTGGGCCACTCCGGGGCGATGAGTATCATCCGAGCCCTGGACCGGGCCAGCTTGATGAGCACCGCCGGAATCAGGGGAATGGGAGGAAAAGCGTACAGAAAGCTGTTCGTCCAGTCGATCCATAACGCATTCCCCAGCGTCCCTTGCTGGAAGTACCTGGAGGCGAAGTCTCTGCACTTGCTGTTTTCGGCGGTGGCGAACAAATCTACGTCTGGAGTTCCCCACCTTGCGAAGACTTCTCCTAGTACTTCGTCGTTTATGACCCATTCGTGGTTTTCCTGAAGCAGTCTGCTCAGTGCGTCTGCCTGAACATTCTGCACACCTGGTAGATGGGTGGCCGTTATCGTCAGTCCTCTGGCTAGGAGCCAGTGCCAGATCGCTTGCGCCTCCTGCGACAGAGTGCGCGATCTCGAGTCCCCCTGCTTGTTAAGGTAATACATCGTGGTGGTATTGTCCGTCTGTACAAGCAGAGAGTTGGTCTGGAAGGACGGAAGAAAGGCCTTCAGCGCCAAGTGAACAGCCCTGAGTTCCAGGAAATTGATGTGATACGTGGCCTCCATCGGTGACCACGTGCCTTGAATCTGTAGAGTCCCGGAGTGCGCTCCCCATCCCAGAAGAGACGCATCCGTCACGACAGTCTGCGTGGGAATGTCCTTGTGAAAGGGAACCCCTCTGAGGAGATTCTCCGCCGAACACCACCACTTCAGGGACTGAAGAGCATGCAGCGACAGGCGAATCTTGTCGTCCCAAGATCCTCTCCTCTGATCCCACTGATCCTCCAAGCACTCCTGCAACGGTCTCATGTGCAGCCGTGCGTGCGGCGTCAGGAAGGTACAAGAGGCCATCGATCCCAGTAGAGAAGACACCGTCCTCACTGTTGTAGATGGAGTCGTCATAAGAGCCTGAGCCTTCCGAAGGAGTGATAATCGTCGCTCTTCCGAAGGAGACACGCTTGCTGACAGCGTATTGATGGAGGCTCCCAAGTACTGTATGCATTGGACCGGAGTCGGGACAGACTTGGCCATGTTGATGTGCAACCCCAGCTTGTTCAAGAGAACGCACGTCTTCCGGAAGTGTGCTCGCGCTTCCGAGAAGGAGGATGCCTTGATCAGCCAATCGTCCAAGTACGGGTAGACGAACACCTTGTTCTTCCTCAGGTGTGCCGCTACCACCGCCATGCACTTCGAGAATGTCCTTGGCGCAGACTTCAGTCCGAATGGGAGTACTGTGTATTGATAGTGATTGGTGCCGACTTGGAACCGCAGGAACTTCCTGTGTTTGTGTGCAATGGGCACATGGAAGTAAGCATCCTGTAGGTCTATTGCGCAAAGCCAGTCTCCCTGTTGCAACTGAGGGTAGATCTGGTGCAACGACAGCATGCGGAACTTTTCTCTGCGAATCCACTTGTTTGCCTGTCGCAAATCCAGAATGGGCCTGAACTCGTTCCTGTCCTTCTTGCGAACCAGAAAGAACCGGGAGTACAGACCTCTTCCTCTCTGAGACAGAGGTACGTCCTCTATCGCCCTTTTCCTCAACAGGATATCCGCCTCCGCCTGAAGCTCGCGCAGCTGAAACTGCGAGCTGACCGGGGGAATCGCTGGAGGAGGGCTGGTGAACCGAAGACTGTATCCATTGCAAACAATATTCAGCACCCACTTGTCCTGAGTAATTTTTCTCCACTCTGCCAGAAAAAGTTGGATGCTTCCCCCTACCGGAGAGGGTAACGGATCCGGGGGAAGTAAGTTCCTAGGGCCTAGGCCCCGCCTGGCCCTTGGGCGCCGAAGCCGACTGCTGGCCTCCTCTGCCCTTCTGCCGCTTCTGGAACGGCTTACGGAACGGCTGCTGCTGTTGCGAGTGCCCCGAAGCCTGTCCCCGGCCTCGGCCTTGCCCTCCGAACCGCCGTTGGAAAGGGCGGTACTGCTTCTTGGTTTCCTTGGGCTTTTCCAGGCCCACCGCCGTCAGTGTTTCGGCCTCCGCCTTCATGCGGGCCATTTCATCATCTGCGTGCTTCCCGAAGAGGGTCTCCCCTGAAAACGGCAGATTGGCCACCCTCTGCTGCGCGTCCGGTTTCAGGGACGTCAGTCGGAGCCAGGCGTGGCGCCGTTGGTTGATCCCGTGGCAGAACCCGTGAGCAGCCAACAGGGAAGAGTCCGCAGCCGCGCTGATTATCTGGTTGGCCACCAGCATCCCCTCACTCAGGACCTCCATGAAGTCTTCACGCTGCTCCCGAGGTAGATGCTCCGCAAAGCGCTCGAGGGAGTCCCAGAGGGCGCGGTCGTAACGCCCCAACAGAGCCGTGGCACTTGCCGCTTTCATGGATGTCGCGGAAGTCCCACAGATTTTTCGCCCCGCCGAGTCCATCCACCTAGACTCCTTGTCCGGGGGAACCGTGGAGGTCGGGGTGGTGGAGTGCTGCTTGCGGGCCGCCGTGACGATGACGGAGTCAGGCGGAGGCTCCGCTCTCAAGAAGGCCGGATCCGAGTCGGGAGCCCGGTATTTCTTTAGTAGTCTGGACGGGGCCGCTCTCGTCACAGCCGGGGTGAGAAACAGCGCCATAGCCGGTTCTTCCAAGCCCGGCACCAAGGGCAGGAGGGGACGAGACATGTGCCTCTGATGTAGAGTCTCGAAAATGACGGACGTCTTCGGAGTAGGCACTGTCAGTGTAATGCCTAGCTTCGCCGCGCCCCTCAACAGGACGTCTTGAAAGGCAACCAGGTCATCTATCGGGGACACTCTGGTGTCCGGCGACCCCGACAGCGTAGGTGAATAGTCCCTGGTCCCAGACGATCTCGTGCGGGAGCGAGATTCGCGCCTCCTATGGCGGTGTCTCGACCTCGTGGAAGATCTGCGCCTAGAGCGAGAACGAGACCTGCCAGCTGTAGGGCGCTCCTTCGGTTTGCGAGGAGGGGTCTTCCGTGGCTTCTCACGGGGACTCTTTGGATCCTCCCGGGGCTTCGGTTTCGGGGTCCCCTTGGGAGGAACGGGCAGTGACGGCAGTGAAGTGGACCTCGGCGGAGGAACCACCGGCTGCGGGGTGGGCCCATGCGGTGGGACCGGAGGTGGAGCAGGATCCCCCGTAGGAAGTGGTGGCACGGGCGGAGGGTCCTCCTTCGGTACGGGTGGAGGAGCAGGAGTCCCGGGTCGAGATGGAGTGTACACTTCCGAGTACACCGAGCCCGGTGACCCTTTAGGGGACGGGTGCGGAGATCCATCCCCATCCGCAGGCGACCTCTTCCTCTTGCGTCCACTGGAAGTGGCGTGACTCCTGGGGCTAGAGCCCCCTCTGCGTCGTTTGGGAGAGGGAGACCTACTCCTCGACGCTGACCGCTGTCTGCTGGACGCAGAACGACGCTTTTCCGGCGTCGAACGGCGCTTCCTGGACTCCGGCGTCGAACGTCGTCCCCTCGACGTCGACCCTCTCATCCTCGGCGTCGAACGTCGACTCCTCGACGTCGATCCCCTCTTGCGCGACCTCTCACGTCGCCCTCTCGACGTCGGGCGGTCCGCCCTCGGCGTCGATCGTCGTCGTCGTCTTGATGTCCCCGACGTCGAGGAGCCCCTCGACGTCGATCGGCGGTGTCGCCTCGACGACGATCGGCGGTGTCGCCTCGACGACGACCGACGGTGTCGCCTCGACGGCGAGCGTCGGTGCCGCTTCGACGGCGAGCGCCGATGCACGTCCCTGCGCCTTCGGCGTCGGTATGAAGACCTCGACGTCGACGAAGACGATGACGTCGACGGCGGCTTCGACGTCGGCTTCTCCTTCGCCGTCGAGCCGTCACGCCGTCTCGACCCGGAGCCCCAGGGAGACGGGGAGCACGCCGTCGTCATCCCTCTCGACGCCGCCGTCGAAGCCTTCGACGTCGACGGAGAATGGGATCGTTGGCTGGACTTCCTGCCCCCGGGGAGCCCCCCAGGGGCCTCAGCAGAGGCAGAGGGATCCCTCCCAGGCTGCCCAGACCCACCTGCAGCACGTTGGCGCCTATCCTCCAGGCCAGCCAGCCTGATCTTCAATCTGTCCCTGAGTGTCCTAGCAGAAAGTTGCTGGCAGATCACACACTCCTCAGGGCCATGATCTTCTGGAAGGCACACGATGCAGACATCATGGGGGTCGCTTTTGGCCTTCTTCCTCTCACATGCTGGGCACTTAACAAAAAGGCCAGGCATTTCGGAGCCCCAAAACGCCTAAAAAACAGCACAAAAGTGAGAAGAGAACACCAAGCAGTAATTACAGCACTTTTAAAAGTCAAAAAGTGCAAAAACGAATTCAATAAACCCTTGAAAAAGGGAGAGCTCAATGCCAGGGTCCTGTAAGCAGGAGCCGGAAAAAAGAACTGAAAGTAAGTTGGACCTGCTATGCATTCTGGGATACTGGGAGAAGTCTGGAAAGTTCTCTTAAAGGCACAGTATCCTATTTAAGCCACATAATGGCAGCCTATGGGGCTGGTCTGTCCCTACCTTCCTCTCTATCATTCCTGAGTCTTGGACTGGGGGAGGCAGGTTTCTCTATGGTAGAAACTGGCAGGCTGGGCTGTGTGTGGTGATTTTTGGTGGAATTTCTAGTTGAAGTACTGGACAGTGTAGCCTGTGGATATAGGCTGCATTATTTGTCTTTAAATTCTCTCTTAAGTGTCTTTGCAGTTTCTGCATGATTTTGACAACTTAAGAGATTATTTTTGATTGCCGGGGTCCACGCACATGGGCGGGACTATTCACTAGATTATGACTATACACAGAGATCCCCTACTACAGAACCCCAGCTTCCTACAGTAGAGACTTTAAAAATTTCGTGGGTTTTAGCACCATACAAATATCTTCCAAAAGTCACACAGATCTTTCTCTACATATGCATGATCCAAAACATTTACACAATGTCTGATTAAGTAGAACACTCTTTTAATGTGTCCAAGGACAGAATATGACATTGTGTAATGTCACTAAGCAGGACTGAGATCTTGAAATCTCTTTACCGAAGAGCGTCAAATGTGTGACAGTCAGAACTCCTTTTCCACATTTGCTCAAGGTATGTTTCTACATATTTAAAGTCACATTGTTCTTCTGTCTCAACAAATTATTTTAGAAACCTTACAAGTTTCAGTTGAAGATCCAGGCTTTGTTCCAATTTTTCTCTTCGTGACATCACCGTAAGAAAATGTGCAGTGATATGAACACTGGGTAACTCTAGGTCAAGTTTCTTGTACAGAATTTGAAGCGGGATAAAGTGTCTTTTCTCGCCTGTTACATAACATATCTATAACTCTGAAAATCCTCGACTTATGAACATTGCAACAAATCTAAATAACACAATACTAACATCTGTGTCATTTGACAGTACAGTGACTCGACTGGAACCCTTTCCAAAGGTCACAACATGTGGCACAACACAAAGATCAATATCGTCCAAATTGTTGTTACGTTCTTAAACAATATGGCCTGTACCTTTTGAATTTTTCTCTGCAAGGACCAACTACTCATTGACAATCATTCCACATGCAATATTTGGAAATTCAGTGTTCACTGAAGCATCAGCAATGTTTTGGCAAGTTAACTTCTCCAAGTTCATCTTGTTCCAAGTTTCACAGGTATAGGTGTCGAATTCTGATGCAGGAAAGGTTAAGTGTTCCACTTGTAGACATTCGTCTGATTCTCTCACATTCTTTGACAGATAGTTCAAGATAACTGTCAAAGACAATTTGCAGTTCTTGCAAGGTGTACACTGACTGTGGTATTTATAGAACAATCTGAACGACCTCTTCGAAGTTTTGCATGGATGAAATCTTTTGCAATTGTGACATATAGTCCACAACAACAGCAATTTTCAATGAGGGCACCTTTTCAAATTTTTGTAGGAGTTCGTGCTTCACTGGTTTGGTTGCAGCATCGCCATCAAATAAGTAGTTTGATGGAAGAAGATAATGCGACAGAGTGTCCTTGATAAACTCACCCCTTTCTTTTGCTAAATCCATCTCTCTATAAGCTTGAGAAAGTTGTTTTTTTGTATCCGGTTTTGCAGTGGCTGGTTGGACGAAACTCTTACAATGGCAATTTAAGCATAGAAGTTTAGCTTGGCTTTAATAATTATGTAAAACAGTTTTTACTCTCTTAATTAAAGTCTCTCCTGCTTCAGTCCTGCATATAGTTTTGATCCATGTTCCAGGACATATAGTAGATGAGTCTTTATATGGTTATCCACATTTTGTTTGGTCATGAAATTGTGTAGTCCCACAGGCGCAGTCATTCCAAAGGGGTTTCCTTCATACTGCATGAAATGAAGGAGGTTGTCAACATGTTTATTAAAAAAGTTCCCCTCACTTTCTCACAAGTTCGTGGTGAGGAACAGTTTCCAGATGGTCCATTATTTTTTAATTTGTCATCTCTTTGAAAGCATTTCAAATTGATACAACCTCATGGTAAGCTAGCTGCCATTGAACAACATATTCACTTTAACTTGTCTGATGAACAATTCCATAGGAACAGACGATCCAAAAATCACAAAAAGCTCACATTTCATATCTGGAGCCACAGCATTGAACCATCCCTCTCTGTCTTTCACCATAAAATGTCTTTGGATGAATTTTCTGTAGAGGTATGGTTTTTCCACCTCTAGTTTCTTCACTCTTTCCAAATACCAGGACCCATATCTCGGTTAGCTTATGCAATGAAACTCGATAAACACAGTAATCAGTGACTGCACAGTATTCATGTGCAACTCCCAATCACCATCTCGATCAACATAAACCAAGTTTTTCACTAGAGCTATCATGTGTAAAACACTTCCCTAGTACTTGCAAAGTTTACATTTTTCTTCACATTCTTTGTAAAACTCTACGAACTTGGTTTTCATGTTTTCTGAATTTGAACTGAGTGTATTGAACATTGCCTGGCTTTACATTATGTCTTTTGAATGAAGCCCAATCGCTGCCTTGTTCACTTTTGAGATAAGATATGCAAAACCAAATTTGTTATTCCTGTTCCAGAAAGCATTCCAATGCAATGGTTCCATAGCCTCAAATATGATGAGGATACCTTGTAACGAACGACGATAATGAATTCCACTTAATATCGACTGGATAGTTTTGCTTCTAAAGACTTCAGCCTCAGTAAGTGCATTGTCTATGCCACATCCACGGAGATAACTTCCTGCACACAGAAAGGCAACTTTTGTCATGTAGAAAACAAGCATCATAGGATAAATATTATCAAATTCTTCTAGATTGCTCATAAAAATGTCAGCTATAATACAGAAAACGCCTTTATTGTAGAAAATTGTCAGGATAGGCTGGGCTTCAAGATGAGCATGCACATTTTGGAAATGTATTAGAGCTGTGAATACTGTTAAGTAATTTGTGACTGGAGATGGTGTTACTGGTAATAACCCAACCTTCTTCAGAGGGAAGGTATTCTCGGCGATAAGAGCATGAATTCCAGCCCACAGAGGAACTGGCTTTTTTTCATCCTTCAGTCTGCACCGAAAAAACGATTTAAATTCACTTAAATCAGCTTTGTGGATCGCAGCATCAGGTAGAAGATCCATGTCCTCAGCCACTTTGAAACTTTCTGGTAGACTGGGTCAGTGGATGGCTTGTAGTGATTTTGCACACATTGGCAAGGCAGTTGGGTTATAAGTTTGCAGCTACCTTTGTTTATGCCTACAGCTACCAGCTTGTTTTCCAGCAGCTACTTCATTGACACAGTCTTGAAAATGCACCATGGCAGTATCATGTGTGCTGGATGTTCCAGACCAAGAAGAGATGTCTTCAAAATCAAAATTATCAAGAGTAGCAATTGTAAATCCATTACTAGTAAAGCGACTTAGAAGTGGTGTGCTGTCGGATCCACACGATTTTACAGCATGAGCTGCCAATAAGTTCCTGCTCCATACTAAGTCATTGTAAATTGTTGATACACCCCCCTATTCATTGCAGAGAACAGCTCTCTACTTCTGCACTTGCCATAAACTGTCATCATGTGTAGCAGAGTTTTCTTTTTGCCGTGATGTAATTAATAAAACATGATTTGGAAAAGATAGTACATTTGCACAGCATAAGCCGGTCGGTTAATAGGCTTGTCTTCTACTTCTTTGCTTATATCTTTAAAGCCACCAGCATTAATGTGGGCTTTTGTTCCGAACTCAAGAACTTTAGTTTGTAACAGCTGTGCTTAGCTGATATTAAACAATTAAGTAAGAAATGTTAATACATCAGGCATTCTTGTTGACTCCCATGATCTGCGAAGCTCTGGAACTTTACAAAATGTGTCATTAAGTCCAAAATCTAAATTTTTCAGGATTTTTCTTTAAATGGTCCCTGACGATTTTACTGCATCCTGTGGTCTTATTTTGACGGCAAGAACTTCAGAAGTCAAATCAGCCAAGAACACCATGAGTGGCTCACCCTTTTTATTAGACTGACAAAGAAACGAGTTCTGTCATTGTACATTCACACCAGAAAAATCTTAATTTCATTATTATGGATCAATACAGCTTCAATGTCGACCATTATTTCTCTAACCTCACTGTGTGTGAACCCATAGCCAGCCTTCAAGAGTGGCTTTAAAGCTTAATTTGCTTTTTTAGAGAGTGCAACCTTACCTGAAGGCTGCTGCTTACATTGCTGCTGGGAGCTCAGTGCACATTCATATTCTTTAATGTATGCATGAATGCAGTTCAGTGGGCATACAAATCTGCTGCATATACATTCACCTTGCTGTTTAGATCAGCAACTCGACTGAAAACTTCATCATGGAAGAACCAGGCTGCAGATAGAAACGTTTGCCTTTTCAGACTCACATACACTGTACTTTGTTCTCTCGTCAATCCCTTTGGCCCCTGTTCTGGCTAATCCAGATAACACATTGAAGATAGTCTGCTTTCTGATCAGTTGTTGGAGATGGACATAGAGTAGCCATCAATCTTCTAAGTGAATGGATAATGGGTTTGGCGGTCATCTCTTTCTCAGAAGACTCTGATTTTTGTTGTGATTCCCTGGTTTCTGCCAATTTTTTCCAGGATTTTTTTCATTGTATACGACTTGTAGCACTTGTTGTTACAATGATAAAATATTTGATTCCCTTCACCCATCAGTTTCAATCTTATGTGAACTCTGTCTTGCCGTATTTCTGCAGCATCTGGAACTCTCTTCTGTTCAGCTGCAGTTGATGTTAGCTTTTCTTTTAGATTAGTTTGGCATATGAAAAATTTTCTTTGTTGAAGGAGTCCTCAGATTTAGTTAGCAAAACACTGTCAGGAAGTAAAGATCCTCTGCTAACACCTGCTTTGCTCACGTTTACGAATTTGGATCGATGGAAAACCTTAAATAAAAACACTATTAAAATAAATTACCAATGAGTCCTTGAAGTGCTCCAGGGCGTTGTCTGCTTCGTCGCCAAAAAGGTGACGGCCATCAAAGGGCATGTCCATCAAGGAGTTCTGGCCATCCCCTGAAAAGCCAGTGGACCTCATCCAGGCGTAGCAACGAAGCGCAACCGACGTTGAAATGGTCCTGCCCAGAGAGTCGGTGGTGACCAGTCCACAACATATCGTAAACTTTGCTGCATCTCTCCCGGCGGCAACAGCCTGGGAGAGCACTGCCTGGGCCTCCTCCGGACACTGAGGCAGCACTTACGCCACTGTATCCCATACTGAGTGCGAATAACGGCTCAAGTGGCATGCAGTGTTTATGGACCGCAGGCTAAGCTGTCGGAAGAGAAACTTTTCTTGCCAAGGTGGTCCAGCTTCTTGGATTCCCTTTCCGGTGGAGCGGTAGGGAAAGCGCTTGTCGAGGTGGAAGCTCGGACCACCAAGCTCTCCGGGGTGGGGTGTTGGGAGAGGAAAGTGGGGTCGCCCGGAGCCAGGCGGTGGCTTAGGGCGATCATCCTGTCCACGGGAACCCCGGTGTTGGACCTGGACCACATGCCCAAAAGGACATCAATGAGGGCCTCATTAAACGGCAGCAGGGGCTCCAAACAGCAGCATGGGCTCCAAAAAACTTGCTGCCGGTTGAAGCACCTCAGTCAGGAGGTTAGTTCTGACCGCCACCGTAGGAAGCTCAAGGTTGAGAGCCCCGGTCGCCCTACACAACACCACTGGGTACGATGCTCCCTCCTCCGTAGCCATGATAGGAGGAGAAAACATGCCAAGGTTGGGTGAAGTGTCAAGACCAGTGGCATCCCCCAGTGCCTCTCCAGTCCTGCTCAGTATCTAGCTGGTCAATTAAAGGGTGACCTGACCACTCCCAGTGTTCCTCATCATCCTCTAGGTGCCACTGTTGTTAGAAAGGGACCCCAGGAGTGAACAGGGCCATGAAAACCCCATCCGGCGCCGGATACGACGCCGGTCTGGCTCAATGTCCACGTCAGGAAGGAGGACGGGGGTCGACGCCGGCCGGGGAGCCGACCGGCCCGAACACAGTAGTGGTGTCATAGGAAGCTGAGCCGGTGGAGGTGTAACGAGATCAACCGGCGCCGATCCGGATCCAGGCCTCGATCCAAGGGGGGCCTGCGGCGCTAGGGCCAGAGCCGCCGGCAGCGAAGACCTAGGCCCCCACAACCGGGACGCGCGGCCCGGGGGCATGCCAGCGGGTCGGTCTGCCCTAAGATAGCATGCATCGCTTCATAGAACATACAAAGCTGGGCAGGGTCGCTCCAGGTCCTGGAAAGGGAGGAAAGCTCAGAGTCGATCCTTCGGGCTCCGCGCACGGAACGGCGAGAGTGGCACCACCCGCGTGCCTCATTGATCGGCTGATCGTTTAGTAGAAGTTGAAGAGCGACGATGCTTCTTTGACTCCTTATGCTTCGACTTAACTGACCCTTAGTGCGAAGACTTTGATGATTTCGAACCGGAATGGTGGTGGCTCCGCGACCGGTCCCTCGACCTCCCGCTAGACCTGGACCTTAAACTGCGCCGACGGTCAGTGTTCAAGCAGATTTCGGGACCGCTCCCGCAAAACCTTTGGCGTCAACAGCTGACAGTCGAAGCACGACTTGGGGTTGTGGTCGCGTTCCAGGCAAGAGGCACACGCAGTGCGGATCCGGCACCGGCATCAATCGGTTACAGGAACCACAGGCTTTATAAACAGGCATCCCTCATGCACCTAATCGGAGTCTGAGACTTGAAACAAGACGCCGACAAAAGTCGAGAAAAACGAAGTAAAAAAATGACCGAGGTACCGCTCTTCCCGGATCTGTGCTGGCTGGCGCGGAAAAAGAAAAAACTGACGCCAGCGCCCAAAGGCAGCGTCCGGAGCCGACCGACGCCACCTTCCTACGTGCAGAGTTACTGCTGACGAAAAAACTTTCTGGATCCAGTTCGACGCCTGAAGGTAATTCTAAGGTAAGGAATCTATAACGCAGATTAGCAATGTCTACCCAAGCTAAATTACTTCTCGAATGATACAAAAACAGAAATCCAAAATGAAAATCTCAGGACAACAAGTTTTTTAATGAGGTATATCAATGGGCCCCGACTAAATATTAGGTCCTCTAGAAGATCACCCAGAAAACATCAGCACTTGAGAGTACACAGTGTCTAAGAACCCTCTTCTTTACATGTCAGCCACTATAAAACTATAATCGTGAGGTTGGAACCATCGTCCTGCACAAGGCACAGTAAAGTGCTCATTAGCGAGTGGTTTTTCAACTGGTGAAAGATGCACATATGAACTTTGTTTGCTTCTTTTGATCGTGAGAGATACAAGCGCTTTTTTTCATAGCCTGGGTCATCGTAATACCGGTTATTTACCATTTGTTGAAGTATCATATACATGGTAGGAAGTGTAATCCAAAATAACAAGCTATTATTACACTAATGGTCACAAAAGCGAACATATAGAAAAAACACAACTGGGGTTCCTCCTTTGAGTGGGCACAAATGCAGAGCATGTGGTACACAGGGGAGCCATTATGGGGGTACAGATAGGGTCAATATTTAGGGCTAAAGATGGCACAGGCCTTTTTATAAAGTGTCAGGGGGCTTTTTGAATGTGAAGTACGTTGGTCAACCAAAGAGTACTAAACGGCAAACAGAAAAAGTTCTAAAATAAATGATGAGAGTGGGAAATACTTACTTTGTTTCCATTTTCAGCAATGCTCCCAGTCATCATTGACATTCACTCATCAGAGATGGTCACTAGGTAATGAACAACTGAAAACTTCAATTTGACTCACTATCTACTCCTCTTGAAACAGGGTAAACTTTAACAAAAATAAGGCCAGGCATACAGAGAAAAGCAGCAATGGTGATGTAAAGCCACTGTCCATGTGCATTTTCAACAGCCTTAATATCATTTGGTTATTCATTTAGAAAAACAAATTAAAGAGGGTTATGTGCTATGTACAGCCCTCTCCCAACTACCTTTTATCTACACGAGAAAACCTGTTGATGGTAGCTTGGTTGAAATAAGAATGAGAAATAAGGCAACAGACTTGTGCTCAGGAAACATCTTGCCGCCACAAATAGGTTTAATAGGCGGAAAAGGTAAACTCTCATTGAGCTAGCCAAAGATTATGAATATATGACTCATGCCAAAAGCAAGTCTCAAGTCTAAACAACAGGTTTGGATTATGCAAATTGAAAGAAAGTTTCTAAAAATAGTTTCCATTTCAAGATACCAAGAAAATATTAATCCAATGCTGTAGTGGGTCTTATATTTAGGATTAACCCTCACTTTTTGGCAGGTATATTATGAAATTTTAACATAAGTGCACTGGGTTCCTGCTATCCAGGTCCCCGGTGCCATATCTCTTTCTCTACAACTCTACGATTGTTCCCAAAATTGGTAAAACATTTAGCACCCCCTGTAAATCCCTAGTAAATTGTACCCCTGGTACATAGGAACGCTAAAGAGGGTCCCTAAGGGCTGCAGCATGTATTGTACCACCTTTAGAGACCCATCAGCACCATCATGCAAACTGCCACGACAGGCTGCATGGCATGGTGCAGAAAAAAGTTAAGACAGCATGGCACACCTCCTGTGTGCCATTCCAGCAGACACTGCATGCAGTATAGGTATACTACATGCGTGGACATATCTACATGAGCAAATATGCCCCTGCAATGTCCAAGTCGATTCTTAGATATTAAAAGGGGATAGGGAAGCCATTTTGAGTACATGTGCTGGACACTGGTAATTACAAGTTCCCCAGCTACACAATGGCTTCACTGAAACTAGAGACACTTGGTATCAAACATCTCATATGAATAATCTCACACTGATTCTACTTATGGATTTATTAATACATGCACCAAGATGGCCCCTGAAAACCTACTGACTACTAGTGCTCTGGCTGACTAGTATAGACCAGCCTGCCACCACAGACAGGTTTCTGATTCAGTGCAAGTATGGGAATAAACAATGACTGCTCCGGCCGGAGGTGTTGTCACCTCCCCCCAGCAGGATGAATAAGTGATCAGCATATCAAGGCAGGAGGCTTCAAAGACCTCTGCTGCCTTTGATCTGCAACCCAAGGCTTCCCAAGACAGGGAAATGCCACCCCCCCCCCCCCGTCCCGAGCCCATTTGGTGCCAGGACAGGTGGAAACATTAGCTAGTTAGGAGTTGTGTCCCCACTCAGGCCAGTTTATTTTATTTTTTATTTATTTAAGTTTTGCATAGCGCTAGCTAGAAAGCAGGGTAGGCGGAATATGGGGAAGTAAAAGTCTATACAATATCAGCATGAGGGCACAACATGGCAGAGATCAAGGGAGAGTCATCTGGTTCTCTCTAGGACCATAAAGATAGTGAACAATCAAAGTCAGACGAGGGATTCTCGTTACGATCCAGAGCGCTCAAGAAAGAAGGCTTTGAGTAGTATCTTGAATTTCGGGAAGGAGGCGGTCATCCTGATGTGGGAGGGGGGAGGGGTTGTTTCATATCTTTGGAGCATTACCCGCAAAGGACCTGTTAGATGTTTTACGTTTCTGTGATTTCAGAGGAATGAGTAGTAGCGTGTTGGAGCTTCTGAGGTTCCTAGACTGACCGGCTCTATTGAGTTTGTTGGCCAGATATTCCGGATTCCTGTATGCAGGGCTTTGTGTTTGAGGCAGGCTGTGCGGAAGTTGGCTCGTAGGTTAATGGGAAGCCATTTCAGATCCTTGAGAGCCGGGGTGATGTGCTCATATTTCTTAGCTCCAGTGACCATTCTTCCTGCTGCATTAAGGGTGGCAGTCAAAGGACCTAGGTGGGATTTGGCTGTTCCAATCAGAGTAGCGATGCCATAGTCAATCCTGGAGAGTACCAGTGCCTGAGTGGCCTGTTTCAGGTCTTTCAAGGGGAGGAAGGGTTTGAGTTTGTAGAGAAGTTTCAAGTTAAGGAGAGCACTTTTGGCAGTTTTAGAGATGTGTACATTCATGTCCAGGTTTGGGTCCAGAGTGATCCCCAGTGATTTGGCAGAGGTTGTAGGAACAAGAGGAACATTGAGGGCGTTTAAGGCTTTGAGCCATCCACGTATTTGGGGATTTTCACTTTTGTTTGAGATGAGGAGCACTTCTGTCTTTTCTTCATTAAGTTTGAGGTGGTTGGATGAGAGCCAGTGTTGGACCTCTGAGAGTGTGTCATTTAGTCTGTGTATGTCTGCGATCGAAGTGGTTTCCAGGTAGAGTTGTGTGTCGTCTGCATAGAGGTGAAAGGGGATGTTGGACTTCCTTAGAATTGTAGTGAGGGGCTCCATGTAGATGTTGAAAAGTTGTGGAGAGAGAACTGACCCCTGTGGGACTCCTCTAGTAATGGAGAGGGGGTCCGATTTGAAGCTTTTAATTTTGATTATTTGTGCGCGGTTGTTGAGAAAGGAGGCGAACCATTTGAGAACTGTCTTTTCCAAACCCGCTCTCTTCTGGAGGACATTGAGTAGTAGGTTATGATCCACTGTGTCAAACGCTGCCGAGAGGTCTAAGAGGATGAGGAGGCTACATCGGTTGGAGTCGAGAGACATGTGTAGGTCGTCCATCACATTGAGGATTGCGGTTTCTGTGCTGCATCCCTTTCTGAACCCAGATTGGTGTGGGTCAAGAAGATTCAAGATCTCTAGGTGATGGGTTAGCTGAGACAGCACACATTTTTCCAAAATTTTCGATAAGAGCGGAAGGTTCGAAACTGGTCTGAAGTTGTTCATGACCATAGGGTTGAGGCCGGGTTTTTTTTAGGAGTGGCGTGACTTCACCTAGTTTAAGGCAGTCAGGAATGGAGCCATCGCTCAAAGAGCTGTTGATGATCTTGGCCCAGATAGGGGCTAAAGTAAGTTTCAGGTCTTTGGTCACTCTCAAGGGTAGCTGATCAAGGGAGTGTGACGAGGGATTAGCGGTGGCAATGAGATCACTTATCGTTTCAATTTGGATGGGTTGGAAGGAAGGCCAGCGAGTGGCTGCGGTTGTTGGTCTTGAGTGGGTAGAAGCAGTGGGGAGCAACTCTGTGAGGGCGGAGGGCAAGTCGCTGAAAGATCGGTCAATTGTGGCAATTTCTTCGTTGAAGAAGTTAGCAAAGTCATTGCACTGGGATTTGGATGCTGTTAAGTTGTCTGTCATAGGCATGGAAGTTTGGTTCCTGATGATATTGAAGAGTTCTTTGGGGAGGTTTTTAGCCTTGTCTAGAGCAGAGCAGAAGAAGGATGACTTTTTGTTCTTGATATGATTATGGTATGTTTTGCGAGCTGCCTTGAGTTGGTCCCGGTTGAGGGCATTGAGGTTGTTCCTCCAGGATCTTTCCATGGCTCTTAGGAGTTTTTTGGGTGCCAGCTGATCCAGGACGCGCTCCAGGTTAGAGTGATAGAGCGAGGTGAGTTCCGTGGTTGAGAGGAGCTCCGTCGAGATCGGGAGGAGTGAGCTAAGAGCATCTTCTAGCTTGTCAGGGGGGACTTTCGATATATTTCTGAGCCACTTGGGGGAGGTTTGGGTGGGTGGGAGGGAAAGAGCAGAGTGGTTGATATGAAAGAGGATGGCGTGGTGGTCAGACCAGTCCACTGGGATGATGTGGTCAATTGAAATTGTCTTTTTGTCCGCAATGATTGCATCCAAGGTGGCACCTCTATGGTGTGTTTCTTCTGAGCAGTGTTGGATCAAATCGTGGTCTTGTAGAAGGGAGGTGAGAGATAGGATGAGCGGGTTATTGGTTTCATTCCATCTTAGGCTGAGGTCGCCCAGAATAATTCTGGAGTCACTGTTGAGAGCGGTTTTAGTGATCAGATCTGAGAGCTGATCGCCAAATTCAGTAGCGTTGCCTGGAGGGTGGTACAGGAGAAGGCATTGGAGTGGGCTGTGGTGGGGCGAATTGATGTTGACCGAAAGGCATTCGAAGGAGTTGTAATGGAGGGAGGGGGATTCAGTAATGGAGAGGGCACTTTTGTGGATAATTGCTATTCCGCCTCCTTTATGTATGGGTCTGTCTTTGTGGAGAAGTGAGAAGCCGGGAGGCACCAGCGTGTCCAAGATGGGAGGGGATAAGGTGTTCAGCCAAGTTTCAGTGATGAAGGCTACATCTAGGTCATGGGAGAGGATAGTTTCGGCTAATTCAGTTGCATTTTTGACGGCTGATCTGCAGTTGATAAGCATGTAGTTGATGGGGGGGTCCAGGTTCAGGTTGACCGAATTCGCTCTGGGTAGGGATAAGAGATGGGCTGGGGGTCTGGCGGTTTTTCGGTGGGGCGGGTCTCTTCTTATACCAGTGATGACTTGGATCGAAGAAAGGAGTGAGGGGTGTGGGGGTAGAGCTTGGTCTGGACGGTTATGAGGGGGTTTGAAGGATGCGACTAGGGAGCTCGCTTCCTGTGGGTAGAGAGAGGGAGAAGTTCTTCTGGGACAGTCAATTCGTGATTCAGTCCAGGGTTTGGTGAAAGGAGGCCGAGGGCCGGGGGGGGGGGGGGGGTCAGGGACCTGATCATGGGGAAGGAGTCATTCCTACTGGGAGGTTGCTGGAGGTGGGGAGGTGAGACGACAGGGGGGGTTTGCTGGAGTTTCTCTAGGGAGGAAAGGGTTAATTTCAGTCAGAGGATCAGCGTGGCGATCTGGGTTTCTAGAAGGTCCAAGCGATGTGTCATCATGGGAGCTTGGGGGGGGGGGGGGGGGGGGGGGAGAGTAGCGAGTGGGGGGAGCTGGGCCTTAGGTGAGAAGGGCGTAGGGGCAGGGCCTTAGTGGGGGGGAATAACAGGGGTGGGAGGATCAGGTTCAGGTATCGAGATCGTGTGGTCGAGAAAACGAGAGGGAGGAGGGTTGCGGCCCCTTTGGAAGAGGTGGTTATCTTCACTGAGCTGAATGGTGGATGAGGAAACGACTTTGAGAATTGCACCTTTAAGCTTTGGCAGAATTAGAATCTCTGGGTCAGGGTTATGCTAACTTCCCACAGATTTGCTTAAATTGAATGGTGACAAAACCGAGGTTCCGATCATGGGTTGAAACCCTCAATCGTGGTGCCCGGAGTCCTGGCCTGCTTCTTTAGGAATTGTTCCTACTTCTTCTGCCAAAGTGAAAAGCCTGGGATTTTGGGTAGATGATGCTCTTTCTATGCGCCCTCAAGCAGCTATAGTAGCAGCCATCTGCTTTGCAGTCATGAAATGGGTGAGGAAAATTATCTGGATTATCCCCAACTTGGCACTGAGAACACTAATTCAGACGCTTATCCTTTCAAGACTGGATTATGGGAATGTTCTGTATCTGGGCGCTGACAAGGAGGCTACCAGTTGTCTTCAGGTTGTACAGAATTCTGCAGCAAGGCTTCTTACTCGACTTCCGAGAAGTAACGCTGCCCCCCCCCCCCCCCCACCACCACCAATTCTCCGAGAGCTGCATTGGCTACCTATTGGAAAAAGATTACAATTTAAAGTGCTCTGCTTTACGTTCAAAGCTAAAGCTGGAGGAAAGCTTTAGCTGAACAAGAAAAAATCTCTTATTTTTAAAGAATACAGGCTCGCGCTAACTGAGAAGTCTAAATATTGCACCCACAAAATTGAGAATGCCTCTTCCGCCAAATAACTTTTTAGGCTAATACAGCAGCTTTGTGCCTCGCCACCCAGGGAGGAGCCAGAGGGCTCTCAAATGTTCTGTAATAAGCTAGCAAAATTCTTCCACTCCTAGATCACAGATGTTTATGCAGGTTTTGTCCTAACCATCACTATGCCTATTCAGTCAAGTACCACTAGCGGGCACTTACTGACCTCTAAATGGATGTCATCACGCTCAAGTCAAAAGCTGAAAGGTCTCTCCGGGTTTCCTACACTCTCCCCCAAGTTGGTAGAACAATATCTTCTGAAAACCAACTCAGGATCATCTCTAGAAGCCTGCCCACCAGCAGTTCTCCAAATGGCGGCAAGGATTATAGCCGACCCACTTTACAAACTAATGAACAATGTGATCATATCCGGATCTTACACCCGGAGCTGGAAGCAGCCAATCATTATGCCTCTCATAAAGAAACCAAATTTGGATATCACAGACTGTAAATATTATCGTTCGATCTCCTTAACTCCACTTCCAGCCAAGATTCTGCAGATGCACCTTAACATCCATTTGATGGAAACTGCAGAACAGTAGCACTGGTTAATGCCTCCCAGTTTGGCTTTAGGAAACATTTTGGGACAGAAACTGCATTATCTCAGCCACTGACTGTATAAGGCCGCTACTGGATGAAGGACAAGGGGTGGAGCTGATACTCTTGGATACCATCTCACCTGTGCAGCTGCTGGATAGACTTCAAGGTCTTGGCATCTCTCAAGCATAAGCCCTCCGTCCTCCTTCCCAAAGGTGAAGTTACAGCACTTCTACTCAGAGGCCTTTTCTCTGACTAGTGAACTGTCGCAGGGCTCATCTTTGAGCCCCATGCTTTTTAATCTTTATGTGGTCCCTCTAGCTGCAATAATCCAGTAATTGGGAATGGAGGAAGTGTCGTATGCTGACGACACTCAAATCATGGTGTCAATCCCCAAGAATCCATGCCTGGTAGCAGAGAACGTTTCACGTTGCATGGCAAATGTGGCAGAATCAATGTCATGTAATCTTTTACAGCTCAACGTTGCAAAAACAAAATTGATGATTTTTGGTTCAGGGGCACCTAGCTGGAACAGAGGCTGCTGGCCATACTCTTTAGGAACCTATCCAACTCTGGGGGAAAAGGCTAAGAACCTCAGAGTGCTGATGGACACTGAACTTAACTTTAATGCCCAGGTGAGTCGCACAATAGCAACATGAACCTGGTCGTAAGCAGGTTGCTCTTGCCCTGGTAGTGTCCAGGCTGGATTACTGCAACTCACTATACCTGGACTCGAATAAGAACACGCAGCACAGACTTCAGGTGATGCAAACTGGATTGGCTAGCCTTGTTCTGGACATTCCAAGAGGTCAGTCGGCCGCAAAGGGATTGGAGACCCTTCATTGGCTCACAGTTAGTAAGCGCATCAGCTTTAAATCTCTCTGCATGGTACATAAGACTCTTCATCTCCCATATCCAAAAACATTAAAAGCCATGTTTAGTTGGTACACCCCAGGTAGACATCTTCGTTCATCGCTTCAACTCCAGCTCACAGTGCCAAGTGCTAAAAGAAAGAAATGGGGCGACATAGCATTTTCTACGGCCGCAAGCACACTCTGGAACACCCTTCCACAAAAAATAAGGGCCATTTTGCCTCAGCTCTTGCGTTTCAGGAAAGCGCTTAAGACCTAACTTTACTCAATGTGGATATTTTCTGCAGCTGGAGATCTAGTGGACTTATTCTGGACGGTGGTCTATAGCACCTTGATGCCTTTGGGTGATTGCTGTGCTCTACAAATTCTAAAAAATCAAGTAGGGCTTGGCCCGTAACATGCACAAGAACTGGTGTTCCCTTATATTCCCTCCCGAGATTTGCGATCAGCCAGCCAGGTCCGATACTGTGAGCCCAGAATCCACTGGGTTCAATCCGGCGGACGTTCTTTTGCTTATTTAAGACCGAAACTGTGGAACGCTCTGCCTCAGTATATAAGAAACTGCACTTCTTTAATGCAATGTCGCAAACTTTTAAAAACATCGCTCTGCTAATCATGGGGTCTTTAGGATCTCCTTGCAGTTCCTCAGCGCAGAGAAACCTGATGGGTAGCCGTGCGCTTTACAAATGGCAATTAATAATAATAATAATGAAGTGGACATATAGGGGTGTAGACACTCTAAAGGTAAGTAGCCCATTAGCTACTATCTGTCACTCCCCGAACGCCTCCAAATTGAATATTTAGCAGGCCCTCCTGACACCAGGAATTTTGATTAGACGGATCAGAGTGAAGAGGTCAAAGAAGATGTGCGATAAACGCGAGAACTGAAAACCAGCTGTGGACTTTTGGAGCTAAACCCTGCAAGCACCAAGTCTCGACATTCGTAACCAGCAACTCGTCCTGCAGCTGACCAGTTTCCAAGAACCCCACGAGACTGCCAGCTCTTTGCAAATTGCCAGCAATCTCTCGGAGTAGAAGAGCTGCTCCCCTGCAGTCCGCGGGCACCAAAAAGCAAAGTCCGGCTCACCGAGTTCTGCTCCCAAGACAGCCCGACGCAGCAGCCCCCAGGAAGAGGCATTTGTACTCCTGAAGGTTAGATCTGTCCCCCGACCAAGTGAGAGGACACCAGGACAGACAGGAGCGGCACAGCTGATACCCGGGGTAACGAACCCCTTGCACCAAGCAAAGACCGTGAGAGTCCAATCCAGATTCCAATGACACTGAGAAAAAGCAGCCATGGAGGGACATCAGCACCCTAGAGACCCACTTCCAGAGTGTACTGCAAGGCCCTTGGACAGACAGAGTCCAGCTGACCTTTCACTCTGCACCCAAGAGCTGCAACCGGGTACCAACGAACCGACTGTGCTTTCTTGTTCCCAGGACCCTTGTGACCCGAGCCCCCATTTTGAGCTACCAAACTTGTCCTCGAGTCCCCCTCTACAGCCTGTTTTAGGAGGCGCCCTTTCTTCCTACTGGTGTAGTGCGCACTGCCACCAACCCTTCCATCACCTCTGCACTTGGACTCCCCAGGGCAGGTAACGATTAACCTGCAGGTGGTACTTTGGACTTTGGCACCCTAAGTCCCAAAGGAGACTGCCAGAATTCAATCACAAACAACTGTATGCAACATATCCCTTTTCTACCACAGGGAAGCATCGGTGAGCAAAGACGCATTTAAGTGAACTATGTACTTAACTGTAAAAAATCCTATTTAAAAAAGTACTTACTTGATAACAAAGTTCTTAGTATCAAAATGTACATACAAATATGGCTTATTTTTCTAAATTGGTCCCGGATTAATTCTAGAGTGTGTCTCTAATTTATTGCCTCTGTGAGTACAGCAAATGCTTAGCACTAACCTCTTATAAGGTCAACTGCTCGAGCACACTTTGTATTTATGTCCTTCCTTCCATCCTATTGTAAAGGTCTCTGATATCCCTCAGGATCTTGTTCGCGCTATATAAAACTTTATAAATAAATAAATAAAGTACAACAAAAGAGAGCATATGGGTTATCATGTATGCCTCTGTAAACCAACTGGGTTTGCCTGGACTCTTTACACCGTGTACCTCGTTTTGGTCCAGTGTATAAAGAGCCAGCTCCTACATTGGTGGTTGAGGAGTTGGATACAGGACTTTGCATTTGCTGATACCACTTGGCCAATAGGTGACTCCGTGAAGTAAATCCAGACCCGACATTAGTTACTAAAAAATGTGGGAATTTCTGCCAATGTCTCCAAATTGCTAAATGTGTACTGTTAGGACCTTGGTTAAGTATCACAGTCCATTTGTATTCGAATTTTGAATGTATCCGAGTCAGTTCGGCCTTGAAAAAGTACAGTGTGCTAGATTTAAAAAAAAAAAAATCTAATAAGGTCCCAACTGATCTAATTCATGTCTGAGACAGAGGATAATATACAAGCGCTCAACCTGGGTCCGTACAAGATACTTAAGTTGGCCCAACTTAAGGACCTCTGCAAAGCAGGGAACCTTGCCACAGAATCTAAACCGGTTTCTGACCACCAGCAGGTGACAGCCCGAACTCTCCGAGGGCAGAAACCATGCCTGCTCCGGTCAGAGGCGCTTACACCTCCTTCAAGCAGGATGGCTAAATGTAGGAAACTAGGCTTTTGTTGCAGTTGTCCTCCCACTTTATGACCCCTTTATAGCTGCTAGATGCTGATTTTTCCACTCTGACAGTGCATGAGGCCAGCTCACCAGACCTCAGTGCTCCTTCCCCAAAACAAGGTGTTGTCTAATTGTGCTACAATTGACTTTGGCACCCCTGTAGGTCTCTTGTAAATGGTCCCTCGGGGACCTAGGGCATGGGTACTAAAGAGGGTCGCTAGGGGACCCACATACAAATTCCACACAGACTGCCATTGCCAGCTGCATGACATGGTCGATTTAGTAATACGTGCACCCAGAGGGTACCTTAGAGGTACCCCCTGAACCCTACTAGCCCTCTTGTGTGCGGTCTGACTGGCCCGGTCCAGCCCGCCACCACAGACAGGTTTCTGACATCCTAAGAGGTGAAAGCCCCACTCTCAGACAACAGAAACAATGCCTGCTCTAGAGAGAGGTGTTGACACCTGCTCCTCAAGGAAGACTGGTAAATCAGTAGATCAAGGAAGGAGGCTTCAAATGCCTCTGCTGCTTGTGATATGCAACCCAAGGCCTCCTCAGTCAGGGAAAATTCCATCCCCTGCGATAATCTGGCACCAGGAAAGGCGGAAAAAGTAGCTTTGCAGGAGGCGGGTTGCACTGTCAGGTTGGATCCATCTCAATGGTTGCCAGCCTGAGGTGACCACAAAGTTAGTAATCCCACCATCTTGTGTGTGGTAAAATTAGGAATTGGCACAGGGTGATGCACGCTCTCCAAAGGAAGTGGTCATCTAGGGGATGTAGTGACCCATGGGGCAAGTAGCCCACTGGCTACTACCCCTCACTCCCCTTAACGCACCTAAATTGAGTACTTAGGGCACCCCTGATAACAGGACTTCAGATTTTGACACAAAAGAGTGGACAAATTAGACTATCGGCCCGAAAACCGAAGAGCACAACTTGCTTGGCGCCAACCGTACTAGCCTGCCTGCTGCACACGACCCTCATGGAGCAACTGACTTGTCCTGCCACTGTGCCAACTCTACTATACCCAGAGGGCTGCCAGTGCTTCGCCAATAACCAAAGAAACTCCAACCTTGGAGTAGAGGAGCTACTCCCCTGCAGCCGCAGGCAACAAAGACGCAAAGCCCACTACATCGACCTGCCACCTAAGGGGACTACCGACACAGTAGCTGCCCAGGTAGAGTTAGTGCTCCTACAGTTAAGATCCAGGATCGACCGAAACCACACAACACAAATACCTGGTGTACTGGACCACTTGCAGCAGCCAAGGTTTGTTGTGACCAGACCGGACACCATTGCAGAAAAAAACCGACCTGCACGTCAAGGAACTTCAGAGACAGTGAGATCCACATACAGAGTGGCCCACTTGTCTGGTTTGCTCCTTTTTGCAGAAACCAAAGACAAAGACTGAGCCCCTGACCGCCACCTCCCAACACCTCAAAGCTCCCCTCCCATGCACTACAGCCCAGTCTGGTGAAGGTGATGCCCACAAGAGTCGAGCCCAGCCTTGGGCGTCGCCAGACTGGGCTTCCAGTCGCCGTCTGCAGCCTCTGCCTGAAGGCCCCTACAACCGCGAGTGACTCCAGCACCGAATATGATGTCAAAAGAAACCACTACAACCGATCCCTACAGTCAGAGGAGAAGTGGACCAACAGTGTCCACGCATCTAAAGGTCTGAGCCCTCATTTTGGGTTCCCCTGAACTGGTCCCCAAGTCCCAATCTCTTCCTGACCAAACCGTTCCCCAGTGAAGTGAATGGGGCACCCCACACCATAACACACCTATGCACCCGGACGTCCCAGGTAACCTGTTGGTGTGGCCTTGGACCTTTCTCACTTTAAGTCCAGAATAACAGTCCTGTAGGCATCTGTTAAGTGCCCAAATCCAGTACATGTTCCCCCCCAAAGGATTACATTACCGCACTTAAAAATTGCACTGTCTCAACTTTTGCAAACTGTAAAAAATCATAACTCAAAAAGTACTTACCTGATTTCGATTATCTTGGTATCTAAATTCCTAAAAAAGTAGGTGTTCTTTTTTTATAAATTGGTGTTGGATTCCTTTATTGAGTGTGTGTCTCACTTACTACCTTTGTGTGTGCAATAAATGCTTAGCACTAGCCTCTGATATGACTACCTGCTTGCTCACACTGATTGCAGTTTGCCTGGACTTTTTGCACAGTATGCCTCGTTTTTGTCCACTATATAAAGGAGTCAGTGTCCTACAAAATCTATGCCAGCCACTACTTGTCTGACACTGACACCGAATAGTGATTTTGCACTTTCCTCAGTCAACACTGCTATTCTTCATTAGCCAAAGTCACCTCAACCACCCATCAATTTAGAGATATAAAGCCCTTCCTCGACTGGCTGATTATCACGCCCAGTGCTGATAGCAAAGTTATTGCACATTTGTCAGCAAAGTCATCTCTCTGCTGTCATAAACGTCAAAACAATCAATCACTGGTCAGACAGCAGAGCTATGGTTTCTCAGTTCAGCTATCACGTAGTATCGCTGGATAGGTGCATACCTATCGGATTATCAGAGACAAAGGCGTTTGTCTGGTGGACAAAGAGAACCTCAGAAACAAACTTGGTGGGAAAGGAAAAGAAAGACTTGGAGAGGTAGATTCGGGACAGAGGGAGGCGGGAACTCTAAACTAAGCAACACTAGGCGTGGAAACATGAGACGCAACTACACATGGAAGCTGTACCCAGGAACAAAAAAAGCAATGCAGTATAAGGGCACACCTAATCAAGCTAAAGGAGCTATTTTGTTGTGGTTACAGAGGTATCTAGTTCTAATTAGGCAGTTTGGCGTTAACTGGAATCAATCTCCCACACGTTATTAGGAACATACTTAATAGAACAGACGTTACTACCTCATTTGGTGGCATAATCACAGCATATTTTGGTGTCTTACGGCATTTTACCTTTTTAATATATTGTGTATGTCAATGTTAGGTGTGCTGTATTGGAAACAGAGCTGCTTCTCTTTCTTAGACACTATAAATGCTGAACCTTCAGAGACTGGTGTGCGTCATAAAGCAACAAACAGACGAGTGGCACTAAGGCAAACAGCAATGAAAAGATTTCTGTAGACATGTATCCCTTGTAGGTAGGGCCTGTGCAGTTGGCAATGTGCTTGAGCATAGCACAAATACAATACATGTTTTTGTTTTCCTAGAGCCAAACAAAAATTCCTCTTTGGAAATCACCCCATTGCTCTTCTCCAAGGGGTTGGGGTGTAAAACTCGACTGCCATCTCTGGTCATATCTGCAACATGAAATTGTTCACCCCATCACTCACGGGTCCATGGTTCTTACTGCTGACAGACTTACGCAAATGCAGGGCAGTCCTTGTATTCTTCTATTGCCATCTTTTCCATCTCAAGGCCCCCTTCCGCTACAAAGGCCGCCATCTCTTCCACCAGTTTCAGGATTTCGGGGTCCTCTGGGGGTAAAACTTTAAGCAGCCTGTCAGTACTGGCGTTCACTCAGACAGCAAACAAATCAATAGGCATTTTATTTCTTAAAATAATCCACAACTGATGTGGAGCAAAACGCACCACTTAGAAACTTTTAGAATCCGGATCACAACCACTTTTAAAGAAAAGAGTGATTGGTGATGCGGTTAGCAAACATTACAGATATCACACTGAACAAATCATCATTTAGTAGGTGGCTGTCCTTTACATTCAAGGGGAGGTACAAAAATCATATCATTATTTTTAAACAAGGTAAGTATCAGCCAGCTGCCCACAGGACAAATGCAATGGAAATGCATCAAAGCTCTTTAAAGTTGTGTAATAGAAAGTACCACTGGTGTAGAAGTCACCTCCAAAGATTTCTATAACTAAACTTTATTGAGTGTGAAACATTGTGTAATTTATACAAAAAACTATGTGGTGGCTATCAAGCTGGGAAAACCAGCTTTATCAAGTCAACCCTGGAGAAAGGTCTGATCGGAGAAAAACTGGAGGAAAAAGAAAAATCGAAACAATGAAACAAAATAAAAAGGGTCCACTATCAAATTCATCCTGGACCTTAAATAATTAACAGAAGCACACTAAACGCACAAGAACTGCACTTCACAGAATTCCCTCAAAGAGGAAAATAAATAAATGTACGTTTTTCCCTTTCTCATAAAAATAAACATAGCTTCTGGGTTACTCTCTATCAAAAGTTGGAACCAAGTGCAACATTAGAAGAAAAGACGGATAGACAGCAGTATCAGCAAAGGGGTTAACATAGGATTGGATAAAAAGATAGGACTAAAATATTTTTACAAAATAAAATTCACCTAGTAGGAGTCAAGGAGTGAGATGCTGAACCAGGCTCGAGGGAGGTTATAATTTTACTACAGAGAGCACTGGCCACTAAGGAAGGTAGGCAAAATGTGAGAGGAAAGACATATATGGCGGTGGTTGGGAGATATCCACATGCAGCTAAAAATGGAAAAATGAGGCCTAGGGACAAGATGGTCCCACAGGGAAAATTGATATGGGAAAGGTGAAAAAATTGAGTTCCATATGGTAGGCACAAAAAACACAAATAAAAAGTACACATTATATCTTGTGAATTGCGAAAAATGGTGGATGGGCATATGATGTTCAGAATCTGTTTCCCAAAGTTGTTTTTCTTCTAATTCACATAAAACTTTATAAGAACAGGGTTTATTGCCTCCTGCTATGTACCTACCACATGTTTACCAGGACTAAGTAAGGCCAGAAAATCCAAGTCAATTCAGGACTTTGCACAACTGCACCCAAGGCTTTTCTTACACAACATTTATTAAAATAACTGAAAGAAATGCAGGAAAATAAAAAAAACAGTTGGTTCAGAGTTCCAGTTCTTAGAAAATAATTGAGTAGAATCTTGGAACACTAGTGAATGTGTTAAATGAGTTCACTTTAGGGTTGCATGTCTTTAGTGCAGGTATCAATCGGGATTCTATCACTGATTGTAAGCTTCATCCTCCAAGAGGAACAGCTAGTGAGCAGTTGCAATGACTAATAAAACCCGGTAAAAAGGACCTCAGGCACTACACTCGGCCATGAGCCCACTGGGTGTGTGGCCCACGTGCTAAAGAGTTCTACAGCTTATTGAAGCCATTAAAAGTGGATTTTGCTGCGCACAAATGAACAGAGGCCTCACCTTCCCCGAGAACAGTTGCTTTCTAGTTATGCCTGCACCTTTGTTTTCCCACCTACGTTTGTAGAATTTGTTCGATGTTTGCAACTTTATCTGCGGCGTAAAGAAGGAGACACCACAGTGCGCACCAACAAGACGGCCAAGTGATGGTACAAATTTGCCATACAATGGCACCAGCTTTTGGAGGCTTGAAGAAACACCATCCACACTGCGAATTTTCCGGGTGTTCAGGAAATGAGGTCTCTTTGTCCTCTGCAGAAGGCAAAGGGAGTTCCTGCTGACACTCCAGAATTACAAACCTTATGTTATAACCTTCCAGAGTGACAGGCAGTCAGAATTTCTGACCACTTCAGTGATAAATCAAAGCAGAGATCTAGGTGTGAACCGTGTCCCCTAAACGGTTATTTAGCCCATAACCGTAAAGCACAGCTCAACTATGCTGGAAGAACTTGAACCTGACACGCTGTGAGTTTGAACATATATAATGAGAGAAATGATTTATCAGGTTAACACATCAAATAATTATCCTTTCACACAAAAAAGGACATTTTGTGCTTATCACCAGTCCCTGTGTAGGTTCACCTCGTTCTCCATCTTCACAATCCACTTAACATTCCATATGCTTTGCTTTCCTCCCATCGGTTTCCTGTATCTTCTCCTTAACCTTACCAGCTCATAACCATATAACTCTTCTGCTTCCCCTCTACCTCTCTGTTTACCTGCACCTCTTGAAACCGCTGAAACCATCTCTCCTTGCCCACAGTTGCCACTCATTTCCTCCATAGTCCTGTTTCCCAGCATCCTCCACAAAATCTCCCACTGAATCTTTTCTTCAGTCTCCCTCCATCTTGGTTCTTCATGGTCTAATAATGAGACCATTCCTGCATTCCTCCACTCAACACATATGGACTTCATATATGGAACCACCCTTGTCTTGGACAGACAGGAAAACCAATGTAGTTTTCAGTGTGTTTGTGGAATTACCAGAGTAAACTGCTTTGGAACAATATTCAAACAGGACAGCAAAATAGCCCTCATTTCTTTGCAACCTGTGAAGGCAGGGTTTCACTCTCATTAGCCACCCACAGCAGATATGTTTGGACTTCTGGGCTTGACCTTCTCATTGGCTGTCAACCCGCATCTGATTTCATGGCCTCTACTGCACCAGAGAGTGCCTCCAAATTAGGGGTTGATCACCCCCAAATGATGCTGCTCAATCACTGCAATATTTTGTTCAATAAATTAAAATAAAATAAAAAGGAATGGTGCTAAGCAGAGCTAAGGCTCTAAGTGTCTCTGGTGTCAAGTTACTTGTTGAGCTTAATTTCTCTAGGTGTAGCCCAGCCTCCAGATGCTCCTTCACCAGCCTCTCCTTAGCTACACACAGAATCACAGGGCGTAGGCTCTCCGGGTGAGCGAGGCCCATCACTCCCATCTAACCTCTCCTCTTAAAGCCTCACACCAACATTGTGCAGCTTTAAGCATCACAATCAGACCACTTGTTAGCATCTCACTAAACGCTTCAGTCACAGATACACCTGTAATTGCTCTCTTGAAGTAGCCGATGCCCATGGCATTAGATAGCTGATTCACAGCATTAAGCAATGAGACAGAACCAGGAGACAACAAAGTGGGGAAGATGTCTATGAGTTCAGTAGTCCAAGAAACATCTGTGAGATGCACAATTAGATCTTCGCCCTTCCAAACTTCATACAGTCAGATTAAAGTTGAATTAACAGCGGAAAGTCAATAGAATAAGGCAAAATCTCAACACTGCAGACATTAGCCCTCAATTTTACATCAGCTGGTGGAAGGCAAGTGGAGTTGGGAAGAGAGACCAAAGGCATCTAAGTGCATAGACACTATTTTAGTGACTTTCACTACAGGATCAGAATCTTGATAAAATGACACAGAATGAACATTGCAAAGAACAGCAGGCTTTGACAATGTGCAATTTTACTGCACACAGTAGATCCTCCAGACCAAAGTGGGAGTCTCAGTAGCCCGGACCCAGAACTGAGCTAAAACTCACACAATTGTTACTCTCCTCCAGCCCTCAAAACATGGGAGACTAGAAATAGAGGCACCCCAAGAGATGTGCCACCAACCTGTGTAGGTTCATGGGAGGGTTAGGAGTAACAGAAAAATGGTTCATTGGAGAAGTCACAGGCTGAACCCTGGGTCACAACTGCAGAGCTCATGATATTAAGGTACTGAAAGATTATTACCGGCCTGAAGAGTAGGGCAGGCATTAAATTGAGCTGCGGTATACATCTGGAGCAGTAGGACAAGAAGATTAAAAAATCCTATAACTTTTGAAGGAGAAATTGTTTTTCATAAAAAATTTAAAAATCCTTAAGTGCTTTCAACAATTATCAACACATCCCATCTAAATACAGCTCACCTACAAGTGCGCCTGAATCTTATTGAATAAAAAAGAGAATGCTGAATTTTTATTAGAGGCTGCGAATATTATCTTTCTTATAAAACAGATAGCTACAAAGAATCAGTGGACACTTACTCAACAGTAACAAGTCTATCTAAATGCTTCCTACAGTTTCCAAGATGTGCCAGCATCCCAAGTCCTCAATGACGCTTTTCTGTTTTGTTAAGGTGCAACCCAAAAAGTTGCAACTGGAGTTCCAGAAAAGTTGTGTTGGTCATGAGCAGGTTTACATTTTTTATTTTAAACAGATAACAGCATCCCTACCTGTAGATAACAGTGGTGCATAAAATGGTCACATGCCTTGAGGCATGCCACCACCCGATCAAACCAGATCAGGTTAAACATCTGAAATACTATTCAATGTCTAAAGAGGCAGACCGGGAAGCGCCATGTCAAGAACTTTCTAGTGGGTTCCCCTCCTTTCAATCACAAAGCCCAGGACCATTCAGGGAACAAGGTCACCATCACTTGCAAGATGAGAAAGAAGACGGTCGGCCTTAGAAGCTATTGAGACTCACACATGTAACCCACTTGGTACTTAATTATCTCTTAAGAGATTTGAGGACAAGCAACACCTTGTCCAAATGCAGAGGACATAGTGTGCCAGGTGGATATCGATGAAGAGAAAGAGAAAGCTAAACGCTGCCATTGGTAAGCAAGGCTCAGATAAGTAGCTGAGGGTCAACCCTGCATAGCTCTGTATGATTAGGCACGACCTACAGCAATCCCTCCCTCTCTAGAGTTCTGCTTAGAGGGTAAAGTACATGCAGCCAAGCAACCATAACTCAAGAATGAATACAGATTAAACATGTTTTTAAATTGATCCCACAGAAACTATGGCAACCATAGTGCAGTTCCGTTTACGAGCTCAACAAGTTGTGATTTTTGTCAAAAAAACTGAATTAAATCGACTACAAGCAACAAACTAGTGAAAACCACAGGGATCCAGCTGTCATGGTAGGAACTCGAGATCTCCAGTGAAAAGGTCGTAGTGCCTCTTAATTGCAGAACTGGACGGTGGTCCATTCCTGAAAGTTAGCTGCCTGGTGGCAGCAAAGTAAGGCACTGATGTTCAAACAAAACAATGGAGATCGTGGACAACATCTGTAAAAAGGCATGTTAAGACAGCATGGGGGTAGAAAATTATCATGTGCCATCAGATCAGCAGTCGTCTGCAAGTGCCCACGTCTGCTAAGAATGGGCGTGGAATGATAAACTTTCAGCCATCAACAAACTTGCTCTGTCCTGCTTACAGGCACACTCGATTACAGAATCAGATTAATTTACTTCCCTTTTCTCCCACTACTTACCATCAAATTCTAGCCATTGTTCAAAATCCTCATCTTTTTCCTCCTCCTCAGGTGGTAATCGTAAAGTACTCCTTTCGTCTGGCACAGAGGTCTGCGTGGGCTTAGGTAAGGGCTCTGGCTGGATGGCTACATCACTTGTCTTATCAGTTTCTTTAGCGTTGGGCAAGGGCTTCTTACCGGCCTCTGAAGAGATGGCAGAGCTACTACTTGGGCCTGAAGAGCGAACAATCTTGCTGCTGGCAGGGGCGAACGGGCGAGAGGTGGTGCTGGAGCCAGCAACAAGTGGAGGAACAGTGTTGCTAGCAGGGGACGGTGGACAAATGGCATTGTTGGTGCCGCCAGGGACCTTGGGAAGAGTGTTTTTTTCACTTGGTGTTGCTTCTGCAGGGAGAAAATAGAAATATAAAATTGTTTTAATCATTTGTTGTGCAAAATATACAATCATAAAAAATGCTCACAAAAGACAGTTATCTGCAAGGACATTAAAATAATTATATGAAGCTTTGTACTCTGTCCAATATACCTTCTCGTTGAGGAAAAGAATAAGGACAAAAAAGAATTATTGTGGTGCCAAGTGCCGAGATCAACAAGGGAGCGCACAGACGCATTTAAAGAACTTCAAGTCCACCATGCAGGATCAACAATTTCCAGAAACCTCTGGGTTGCAGTCTATAAATATGGTCAAAGCTTGGAAAGGGATGGGCCGCTTGGGCAGCCAGGGACTTGGCAAGTGTTCTAAAAACCCACAACCTAGAAGCGAATTAGAATTCTGAACACACTATGCAAGGGGTTCAGATTGGAGTGACTAGAAGGTCACAGGCACACTTTTGAGGCTTGAAACTGCTTTAAATGGGTAACATATTATAGATTTTAACCTTGCAAGAAGTCTGTTGCACTAATAAAATCATAATAAAACAGGATTTCATTTGCAGCTCAATATCTGTAAGATACAAACACAAGGAATCCAGATCGAGGAGTCTATACTGAAGCTGCTCAGCAGCATTTCGCATTTAAAGGATGACTGAGTCAGAGACAGGGCCTCCGACTGAGAGAAACAGATTTTTGCAGTCCTAATTTGTATATGCGACTTTGGTACCGAATCAAAATCTATTACACTACTATCTGCATAAAGGTGTATGTGTGGTTTTATCACACAAGACCTATCATTCTATCAATTTATCTATAGTGGTATCCAACACTACAGTCCACCCAACTTCGTCAATGAGTTTAGCCTAATTGTATTAATTTAAAGAACTAGTAGGTAAGGTAGTAGTTGCACTTTGTTAAATTAGTAGGGGAACTTAATTTCTCAATTTAACCCTGGACAGATCTCTCACCTTCACCCCATTGTATGTACAGACAAGAGGGACCTTTTACATCTCAAACGGTTCGAAAGTCAATGTTCTTCAGAGGAAATATGGGTGCTGCATTTGGGGTTCATCCCCCAAACTACTCACCAAAAGGTATCTTACGTCAGGGTCACATATTACGGCAAAAATGTGAACCTGGTGGAGGCATGCAGGGAGACTCCTGAACCCACAACTATTGCCTTTTAGTTTTGTTACTACAAAAAAGACACCAAAAGTAATACACAAACTCAAAAGGCACTTACGCTTAGCTTTCTCCTGCATTTTCATAAACTGCTGCAGGAAGCTCCCATCATTGGCAAACTTATTTGATGTATTAGCAGCCGAGTCCGAGGCGCTTTCGCTAAATGAGAGAAAGACTTACAATTAATTATCCAGACACTGACTAACATTTTTCAACACACAAACACGAAACAGAAGAAAAGGAAGCAGGTCCACTCTTTCAACCCACTCTGCAAGCTATCACATAATATGAATTTATTTACCAAGAACTATAAAGACTGTGTCTCTCGGAAAGTAGCACCAAGTGTACATCTGTTTTTTAGTCCTGAGGGGCATCCGAAACTTGAGATAGTCTGAGAGATTTGTTTCACCCTTACTTGTTTTCTTTGTGTTGCTGATTAATTTTTTTTTTTTTTAACTTTGTGCAGGAGTGCACAGACTAGAAAAAAACACCACCCAGCAACTGTAGGAAAGTGCTCCTTGTGTCATGGTTACCCCCACAACACACTTTTTTCCTGACAATGCAACTTTGACTGAATGTGCACTAGGTCCCTGCTAATCAAGTTCCCAGTGCCTGTGTTCGTTCCCAAAACTGAACCTTTGTTTCCAAAATTGGCATATCTCTGGCCCACATACAAGTCCCTTGTAAAAGATACCAGCGGTACCAAGGACATTGTGACCAGAGAGGGTCTCTACGGGCTGTTGCATGTATTTTGTCACACTCAGGGACCCCTCACCAAACACTTATATACTACCAATGCAGCCTGCATGTTTTGGTGCTACTGAAAGTGAATAGTTAACCTGGCACACATCCCTGTGTGTCAGGCCTGCCAGCACTGCCAGAGACATAGATAAGTCATCCCTACAGCAAGCCTTACAGCCCTTAGGCAGGGTGCACTACACCTACGATGAGGGCATAACTGCATGAGCAGATATGCCCTATAATGTCGAAGTCTATTCTTAGCCATTACAAGTGCATGCTAAAGCCATACCGAGTACATGGGCTTGGAGCTTGACAATACGAGTTCCACAACTTCATGATGGTTTCACCGAATCCCAAGATGTTTGCTAACAAACATCTGATTAATGAGACCACACCACTGATGCCAGTACTGAATTCATTAATAAATGCACCCAGGGGGCCCCTCAGAGGTGCCCCCTGAAAACCTAACCAACCGCCAGTGTGTAGCTGACTGGTCAGCACCAGCCAACCACTTCCAGACATGTTCCCGATCCCCTGAGATGGGAGCCTTGTGCTCTTGTGGGTCAGAAAAAAAGGCTACTCTCGGGGGAGGTGCTTTACACCTACCCCCAAGCACGAGCAGCATACAAGGGCAGTGAGTCTCAAAGGCTTCCTTCCTTTGCTATGCAAACCAGGGCCTCTCTAGCTAGTGGAGATGCCCACCCACCGGAGGCAGGGTCAGCGGGAAAATTAGTAAGCAGAAGCAGTATGTCCCCTCTCAGCCAGGACCACCCCATAGATGTCCTGGGCTGAAGTGAACAGCTCCTTTGAAAATCCTCTATATTGGTTGTGAGGATTTTAGCTAATAGGATTAGGGGTATGCCCCCAAAAGAAGTGGACATAAAAAGGGTGTAGTCTCCCTATGGGTAAGTAGCTCACTTACCTGCCAGTACCTGTAGAGCCCATAAATTGAGTATTTAGGGGCAACCTTGAACTGTGATTCTCAGATTCCTGGCGACGTTAGGGACTGAAGAGATGTGCAGCAGTGACACCAGACGACAACTGACTTGTCCCTAGCCCTACCGGCCTGTCTACAGCCCTCGAAGAAACCTGCTCCAAAAAGAGACTCATCCTGCAGGCCCAGTGACCTCCGCAACCCTGCGAGTACTGCCTGCCTTCCCTAAAGACCAATAATTTGGGAGGACAGCGGCACAGTCCACAAAGAAACCAACAACAAGAGCTCCAGTGCCCTGCTGAACCTCACAACCAGCTCTCTGGACCCACCTGTGCACCTAACGCCTCCGGCCAGAGTCAAAGTGGTTCATCGGTCCTAAGAAGGTTCTCCATCGGCCCTGAGCTCCAGTCCACCCTAGAGTGACCTCTACAGGACTCCACGACGACCCCGGCAGCATCTACACGAAGGACCCCCTAACTGAGACCAGCACTAGTAAGGATCTTCTGACCTCAAAGTCCACCCCTGCACCCGCAGTCCCCACGACTCCGGGTTCGAGCCTGCAGCCTTGGTCCAAAATCTTCTGTCTTCATTGCTGTGCTGATCCTAACCCCCGGAAGTTGAGCCCCAACTCCGATTTCAACTACCTGCAACCGGCACCTCTATGTGTGCCCCCAGTCTCCATTGCATAACATTGGGCCCCAGTAATCGAATGGAACCTCTGCACCCGGCCGCACCAGTGCTGCAGTCTCTACACTTACCTGACCCTTGCCCATTGTGGATTCTAAAACCCGAAGACTGGATTTTTAAGTCGAGTATATACCTGTGAAATTGCATGATTGTTTTCCTTCTATAGGTTAACATTGAACTACTTGAAAAATGCAGTGTGCACTTTTTATACTGAAAAACTGCTACTACAAAACTTATTTTACTGCAACAAAGTATCTTTGGTTCTAAGTAATAAACATACAAAAAGTAATATTTTTACGAACAATTGGTGTGGAATTTAGTCATTGAGTGTGTGTAATCATTTCTTACCCGACTGTGTACAATAAATACTTAACACAGCTCTCCGATAAGCCGAACTGCTCGCCCACAATAATACAAAAGAGAGGATCAGTATTATCTACTTAGGCCTTTGTAAAGCCTCCGGGATCCACTGAACTGTGCACACTATGCTTTAATCTGGTATTGTATATACAGAGCCAGCGTCCTACAGCAATTCAAACAGGACAACGAAGAGTAGCTCTATTTGCCAACCATCTCCACTGGAAGAAACAAACTACATGCTGCTTCCCATCACTAGAAAAACGGAAACACCAATTCCCTGAAATGCCCTGAGTTGGCAGTCTATTGAAGCAATTGCAAATGTTCCAAAACAGAAGTCAGCCAATCGCTAAATCGGATTGATCCACAGCCAACTGCATGTATTTCACTTCTTAATGTACTATTTGAAAATATTGGGAGCATGAGATCCTTAAGCATCTAAAGCAGCCTGTAGCCAGGAATAAAAAGCAATTTAACACATATCACACCAATGTAAAACAAGCACTGAAAAAGCAAATAAGCCTGGGCAAGCTTGCTAATATAAATTTTGGTGCAAACATAGGTTATATAAAACGTATGGTAAACAGAAAAATACAAAGGAAAGGATTGGATCAGCAGTCCAGGTACAGAAGAGCATTGCTTTTCTGGGGGCAAGCCCATCCGGTAGAGTGCAGTCACTCACAGGGCAAGACAATCAATGAATGACGTTAGTTGATCCATTGCCCATACTGTAAGCTGTGGTGGTTGAAACCAAAATGTGAATAGTCCAATTGATGAAAAGGGCTGACCAAAACCCCCAGGATGTATGTATATATGATAAAAATATATTCACAAGTTTTTGGGAAATGTGAAGCTGGCAAAACAAGCTAGCATGGTCCCTAGGCCTAATATAAAAAAGTTACATACACACAGATATATATGCATATGTCAAAAAAACGGTGTCACAGGTAGGACACCAAGGAAATCCCCGCTCCACAAGATTGATATTTCCACAGGATTTATATACAGCAAAGCGTTTATTTATTTATTTTTTTATTTTATTTATTTATTTAAGAATTTATAGAGCGCGTGGCTGTCCGTGAACGTTCCAGCGCTAGAGATAGATATAAACGACTGGTGGTGAGAGTCTTATGGGAACAGCCAGGTCTTAAGCTCTTTACGAAATGCAGTAAGGTTGGATTGTGCCCGCATCTGTAGAGGGAGCGAGTTCCATAATTTGGAGGCGTTGTATGAAAACAAACATCCCCCTGATCTCGCCCTCTTGATATTGGGTATCAGAGTCATGTGTGCATTCGTGGAACGAAGTGTCCTATTGGTGATGTAGGGGACAATGAGATCTTTGAGGATGGGTGGGGCTTTGCCGTTCAGGATTTTGTGGGTCAAACAGAGGGCCTTAAACTGCACTCTAGGCGTTATCCTGGATTCTTCACTTTCAATGAACAGACAAGTCAGCACCGTATCCTCATCCTGCTTCAACATTCTTCGCATGCTCAAAAAAACATTTCGCTGGATCCCCACCGAAACCAGGAAAACAGTCACCCATGCTCTGGTCACGAGCCGACTGGACTACGGAAACACCCTCTACGCAGGCACTACCGCTAAACTCCAAAAGAAACTCCAACGAATCCAAAACGCCTCAGCCAGAATCATATTAGACATCCCACGCAACGAACACATCTCTGGTCACCTGAAAGACCTCCACTGGCTACCCGTCAATAAGAGAATCACTTTCCGACTGCTAACCCACGCACACAAATCACTATACGACATCGGACCAGAATGCCTCAACTCAAGACTATCCTTCTACACCCCCTCCCGCCAACTACGCTCCTCCAGCCAAGCCCTCGCCACTGTACCTCGCATCAACAAGACCACCATGGGAGGCAGATCCTTCTCTTACCTGGCTGCTAAAACATGGAACTCACTCCCCGCTCACCTTCGCCTTACCCAGAACCACCTAGCCTTCAGAAAGCAACTTAAAACGTGGATATTTGACAAGTAATCCTCCTCCCCCTCCTTAGCGCCTTGAGACCCTCTGGGTATGTAGTGCGCTATATAAATTCTCTGACTTGACTTGACATATTGGCAGCCAATGGAGAGCCCGAAGAGCCGGTTTAGCGGAGCATCGGTTGTTGGTGCCCGTTAGAATCCGGGCAGCTGCGTTCTGCACCACTTGTAGTCTAGTCGTCACTTTCTTGGGCACGCCCAAGTAAAGGGCATTTCCATAGTCAAGACTTGCCAATATTAATCCCTGAACTAGGAGCTTCCTGGACTGAACCGGAAGCAGGGGAAGGATTTTTCGGGAGGTACGGAGAAGTCCAAAGCAGACTCCTGCCGTTTTCCTTGCTTGGGTTTCAAGTGTAAGCCCTTGATCCAGCCATATCCCTAGGCTTTTAATGTCTGACTTTGGAGTCGGAGGGGGACCCATGCATGGGGACCACAAAGTCTCCGGGTGGAAAAGGGACTGATTACCTATGACCATTATTTCAGTTTTTTCCCCATTAAGTTTTAAATGGGATTGATTCATCCAGCTGGTTATCTGACCCAGACACGAGTACAGATCAGTGACCACATTATTCTGTTGGCTGAGAGACACAACGAGCTGAGTATCATCAGCGTATGTCAGTAATTTAATCCCATAAGGGGTTACAATTTTCTCAGTGGGGACATGTATACGTTGAATAGCGTAGGGCTCAATGATGAGCCCTGCGGCACTCACCAACGTATTGGGGTAACCTCAGAAATGTAATTGCCTTCAGCAACCTGAAATGATCGGCTGTGCAGAAAGGATTTCAGCCATACAAGTGCCGATCCAGAGATTCCCACATCCTTAAGCCGTTGGACCAGCGTACTATGGTTCACGGTGGTGAAGGCCGCGCTCAGGTCAAGGAGGACCACTGCCACTGATCCTCCTGCATCGATGTTCAAACCTAACTATGTCTTAGTCATGGCCTACTACAAAATTCAGTATGCCCAATTACTTAAGGAAACAGAAGTAAAAACTTGGAAAACTTACAATTTTAAACAAAGAGAGAAAAGTGCCCTTTGAAGAAATACGACCATACACAAAATATATACAAAGTGAGAAGTCAAAGAGTGTAGCTTGCCACAATCTTACAATTCATGTTACAGCATTAATTACTTGTGATTTAAATGAAAGAAGAGATTTAAGCGTACCATGCAGAGTAGGCAAGATGGAAACAATATGACAGATTACAAGATGAGTGCTCTACTATCATCATGTAGTGATAAATGTCGCTATGCTGGAAATAGGCGTGCCTACAATGTACTGAGGCGTCCTAAAAATAAATTAAATAACCAGTAATGTTTGCCCGTATTCACCGGATTGTTATAGCTGTCATGCCACTGTCAGGGGCATAAATGTTGCTCAGAATGATAAACAGCAAGTGCAGCCCGGTGGCCCTAGTATAATCTGTGTGGCGGCCTGTTGGACTACACTAATAGCTGTGGTGGCACATCGCGGTCTTCTGTGATGCGCAAATCAACATTTTCTAAAAACCTGTGCATCATTGAATAGAGGTAAAATACACATATCGGAAGTCCAATCTACTTATTAATGATGTAACCACAACTAGGACAAATCTATTCATCTTACTATTCTCACAACCAGGCAAACTGGCCAACAATGAGGTATGTGTGGTTAATGGCAGGTTTCTGGCAAAGTACCTGCATTAGTATACATCACCACACGTCATCTAAGGGCAAACCTTCTTATGTATCCTAGACACCTCTCTGCAAACCACACCCACTATTTCCCAGAAACTGGGTACTGTTCCCGTAAAATCAACCACTGATCGCTTGTTTCTACACTCACTTGACAACAGAACCATAATTAAATAAACAAGTTCCAATCTGTCCTATGATTACTAGCACACTGAAACCAATGCAGCTACTGGGAAAGCTCTTTATCTAGTTGAAAATGTTCAGGGTATCCTAAACCTTGAAAAACAGACTGCAGGATCATCTTAAAACCCCTGGACAAGGGGAGTAATGTTGTATTGTGGAATGCCAATGATTATCTGAAGGAAGCACACAGACAGCTTGACACTACTGACAGTTATGGGAGAACCACTTGTGGTGCAAACAGCTCAGCCATTAATAGATACTACACTTGCCTAAGGGTCTGGGGGGGAAAGGGCCTAGTTAATATGGAGGTATATCAATTTCTCCATAGTAACCGCATCGCTGCGGCGGCTTTTCCCGCTGTGTGCGGCGTTTTTGAAAATCCCACGTTACACGACGAGCTCAGCACGTCATCAGCATACGAACGCCATAGCTGATGACGAGCTGAGCTCGTCATCAGCATCGAAGGTGTTAAGGCACTGGTGGCACCTTGCTTCTATATGTTGCCCAAGGTTCACAAAAAACAAGAAGCATCACCAGGCAGACTCATAATCTCACCCAATAAGACCCTCCTAGAACAAAGCTCCACTTACCTCTATGTTTTCCTGTAGCCTTATGTCCTTGCACTGCCTTCCTACTTTAGAGACAGGACAGAGATCATTGTTCAAAGTAGGGAATATTATACGGTAATCAGATTATATACTGGTCACTATGGAAGTCGTATCCTTATACACTTGCATCAACCACAACCAGGGGCTCCATGCTTGTAGGCATTTCTTTCGGGAGACAGCCATACTGTAGGAAGCTGGCTCTGTATGTACTATACCAAATTAAGGTATAGTGTGCACAGACTCCAGTGGATCCCCAGAGGAATAGCAGAGACTAAAGTAGATAATACGTTGCGCTCTTTTATGGTAGTGTGGTCAATCAGCTAGGCTTATCAGAGGGCAGGGTTCAATATTTGTTGTTCACACATGAAATTAGGTCACATGCTTTTCAATGGAGGATGTCGGTCACGAAAAAGGGCTGAAGGCTGGTGCGGGAGCCAGAAGACTGGACGAGGGGAACCAATGGCTAAAAGTTGAAGAGTTGCTGGACACCATCAGTCGGGCACCTCAGGACCTGAAGCTGCAGGGGTGTCCTTTCATGCCAGGTTCTTCTCACAGGTTTAGGTCGTGGTTGGGGAACGCTTTGAGATGAAGTTGCAGGTGTCGAAGAGAAGGTTGTTGGAATCGTCCAACGCTGAATCACAGGTCCGGATCGCCTGGGGGACCTCTCTGAGGTGTTGGGCCACTTGGACCTTGGGCGTCGGTTGCAAAGTGGTGAGGATTTTCTGATCCAGCTGGATCAGGAGTCCTGCCTTAGGTTGGTGTTTGATCCGGTGTCCACAGGAGATCAGAGTCCTTTAGGAAGGCAGGGCACCTGGCTTCTTGGAGGCTGCTGGCTGAAGGACATGCTGGGATCAGCTTGTAGGGGTTTCAGAACAAGAGACAGGCCCATAGGGCTGGGGCCAAAGCAGTTGTTGCGTCGTCCTCTTCTGCACCACAGCTCTTCGGTCCTCCTCTTTCTTGTTATGTTAAATCTGAAGAGACAAGGTTAAAGGGTACCTCTAAATATGAGATTTAGAGGCGTTACAGGGGTGTGGAGGTTGGTACCAATGGGCCCCTTCCCTGGGGTGTCTGCACCCACTAGTATGCCACTCTCCAGTGGGAGGGGGCATAAGCCACTTACTGATTGGAGGGGTCCCCCCATATACAAGATGGCGGGGACTGAGATGTGGGGTTAACAAAGGTGGGCACACCTCCCTTCATAGCTGGGCTTTCCTGACCAAAATGGGGGTCAGAACCGGTGGGAGCCAGTTGCTGGGGCAGCAAAAGGCTGGAGGGCAGCTAACAAAGGCGGCAGGCCTTTGAAGCTTCCTCTTTGAGAACCCTGCCCATCCAGGGGGAAGCCTGAACCCTCTGCACAGGATGTTCAATCTTTCCAGATCTAGAAAGCAGAGGACTCTCTGCCCAAGGGTCCAGAAACCTGTCTGGTGGCGGCAGATGGCTGGAAGTCAGTCAGAAACCCCAACCAGAGTTGGTCGTTTTTCTGGGAGCATAAACTCTGTGTGCATTTTTCATTAAATTGAACACTTGCATCAGTATGGGTTTAATGTGCAGGGAAGTCTGATACCAAACTTTCCCACACTTCAGTAAAGCCATCATGGAGCTGTGGGGTATGAGATGACAAACTCCCAGCCCATGTCCTCAAAATGGCTCCACTGCACTCACAATGTCTGAAATGAAATGAAATGAAATTAGATTTGTAAAGCGCATGGCTGCCCGTAAGCATCCCAGCGCTGCCTGACAAATAACAGAAACTCTAGAGGGGGGTCGGAGTTTTAAAGAACTTTAGGGAAAAGAAAAAATTTGAGAAGCTTTCGAAATTTAACAAGGGATGGTTCAGTGCGAATGTATCTTGGAAGGGCATTCCAGTTTTTTGCCGCATTTTCAGAGAAGCGGCGGCCTCCCGTGCGGGCTTTTCTAACTCTGGGAACTATGGCCAAGTTTTCCAGATCCGATCTAAGGGCACGTGGAGGTCTGTATGGGCAAATCAGGCTCCTTAGTGCTTGAGGGCCTTTGCCTTGGAGCGCTTTATGCACCATACAAGAAGATTTGAAGGATATTCGCTCGCGTACTGGGAGCCAATGAAGGGCTCTCAGCAATGGTTTAGCGGATGCTCTTCTTGGGGCGCCCATAAGCATCCTGGCCGCAGCATTTTGTACCCGTTGTAGGATGTTAATGGTAGCTACTGGGGCTGCCAAAAGCAGCCCATTACTGTAATCCAGTCTGGACAGAATCAGTCCCTGGATCAGTAATTTCCTGGATTAGTAGGGTAGCAGCGGGAGGACTTTCCGCACTGCTCGGAGCAGGCCAAAGCATATGCCCGCCACTTTCTGGGCATGTGACCTACAGGTTAGTTCGGGTTCAAACCATACCCCCAGGCTTTTAATTTTATCCTTCGGTGGGGGCACCTCAACCATGCAAGGTGGCCAAAATGCTTTGGGCAGGGAGGTGAATTGGTGGCCCAGAATCAAGATCTCGGTTTTTGCTCCGTTCAATTTGAGCTTAGAATTAGTCATCCAGGAAAAGATTCCAGAGAGACATGCCGAGAGGTTGTCTGAGCATCCCACTTGTTGCGTCAGCGAGACGACAAGTTGGGTGTCGTCTGCGTAAGTGACGCATTTAATCCCGAACGGGGCTACTACCTCCTCCAGTGGGGCCATGTAAACGTTAAACAGGGTAGGGCTCAGAGATGAGCCCTGGGGAACTCCACACTGGAGGGGAGTGGATTTAGCCATAACGCCATTTTCCCAGACCCTGAATGATCGTTTGTCAAGAAAGGATTTCAGCCATTTCAGGGCTGTTTCAGCAATCCCCAGCCTTGCAAGACGGTGGACTAGTATTTTGTGGTCCACCGTATCAAATGCAGCGCTTAGATCCAGGAGGATCAAAACTGCTGATCCCCCTGAATCTAAGATGCACCTTGCCTCCTCAGCCACCACTATAAGGGCTGTGTCTGTGCCCTGGCCTGGGCGAAAGCCCGTTTGCGAGCCACTTAACAGGCCATTGCTTTCTAAAAATCCTGAAAGCTGCTGGTTAACAATCTTTTCGGCGATTTTTCCCAGACCAGGTAGCAGCGAAATCGGACGAAAGTTGGCAAGGTCAGCAGTATCGAGGCCTGGTTTCTTTAAGAGGGTATTGATTCTGGCTTGCTTCCAGCTGGGTGGGACCACCCCGTTGGTAAAGGAGGCGTTTAATAATTCCGTTGCATGGGGGGCAATGGTATCCGCAACTTGTTTGAGGATATACATGGGTGCTGGGTCGGATGGAGAGCCACTCTTTGTCACAGAGAGCGTGTTAAGGAAGTCATCCGTAGAAGTGGGTCTGAGGGCATCTAGCCGGGGTGCATTAATCGGGACAAGGGGGGGGCTTCATCACCTGCAATGAGGACAGTCTGTGGAAGGCTGTCAAGTATTTTTTGTACTTTGGTGTCAAAGTACTCTGCTAACAGATCACATCTAGCTTCGGTGCACTCCTGGTTGGAGGTTGGAGTAGAAGTTTGTCTCATGCAGCTATGCCCTCACCTGTGGTATGGTGCACATCCTTGCCTTTAGGGCTGTAAGGCCTGCTAGAGGGGTGTCTTACCCATGCCACAGGCAGTGTTGGTGGGCATGGCACACAAGGATTTGTGCCATGTTGACTCTTCAGTTTGGTTTGCACCAAAACACCCAATATGCAAAGGGAGTGGGGTTGTTAAGGTGAGGGGTCTCTGAAGGTGGTATAATAAATGCTGCAGTCCTCAGAGGCCATCACTGGTCACAAGGCCTATGATACCAGGAGTTCCTTTTACAACGGAATTAGTTGCGGGGGCCTGGTTAGCAGGTTCCCAGCACATACTCCGTCAAGTTGGCATCAGGTATATGGCAAAGAGTATGGGGTAACCATTCAAAAAGTGGCACTTTCCTGCACATACATAAATAAATACGACCACGTCACGATGTTGCTTGACATGCTGAGGTACTCTTTGGATAACAATTTATTTTTGTTCAATGGTACATGGTACCGTCAATTGACAGAGTCTGCAACAGAAAGTTGCTTTGCTCCCAGCTACGCTGGGATCTTTATGGGCTGGTGGGAGGAAGATCATGTGTGGGTAGAAGAAAATGAAAGATGGCCCAACCACACAACACTTTGGACCAGATATATAGCTGATCAATTTATTATTTGGAATGGTCCTTAGCAACTTCGAGATGTTTTCCTTAGACAAATTGCCAACAACAATTTGAATTTAGCATTCCAACATAAAATCCATGCCGCTCAGATGGACTTCCTTGATGTATCCGTCAGGGTTGTTTATGGAGCCTTGCAAACAAGCCTTTATCGCAAGAGTACTGCGGGGAATAGTATTCTCCATGCGAACAGTAATCACCTACACAAACTGAAGAGGAGTATCTCCTTCGGGGAACTCCTCAGAGCCAAGCGGAATTGCAACATGGAGAAGGCATTCAAAGAAGACGAATGAAAAATGACTAGCAGATTTAGGGGCTACCCTCTTAAAGCGCTCAAGGCAGCAAGTGAAAAGCAGTGCGTGTAACAAGGGAAAGCCTCATCATTAAAAGGACAAAGGACAGACAGGTCCCAGGTGTAGTCAGGCTGATCTCCACATTTAACATCCAGTCCACAACCATCAGGAAAATGCTTGCAAAACATTGCCACCTGGTGAAATCTGATCCAATGATAGGCAACATAATGTCCCCCATCCTCTGAATACAGGTTGTAAAACCAAGCCCTTGAGGGAGGTTTTAGTGCACATCTGTAGGAATCCGGCTCTGTATTTGGTATACTACTATGTGGTTATACTGTGAAGAGTTCAGAGAATCACACAGAAGTTTGCGGTAGTGTGGGCGAGGAGCCCTAAGTCTAACACAGGCATGTGAGACATTTGTGGTGCACTCAATGACCAATAAATGACTCGACAAAAAGGAAATCCACACCAATTTTAGAAAAATACGTTTTGTTTGAGTTTTATTTTAAGTCCAAGATCTTCGCAAAAAGGTACGTTCGTTTTTCAGGAAAAATACTGTTGGCTTTCAAAAGTCGACACACAATTTTCAGTCCAATGTTAACCTAGGGAGGAAAACAACAATGCAGTTTCACACAGTTCCAGTCTTCAAGATTAGCAGAGGGCAAGGTTCAGGTGCTTGGAGCAATATTGTTTGCAGGTAAGTAAATCGGATGCAGGGGCTAAGCTTTGGGGTTAGAGCAAGCATAGTGGAGACAGAAGGCAGCACCAAACATATACCACCAGCGGCACAGGAGCGGCAGGGTGCAAAGACTATATGGCGGGCCAAATGTTTTTCAATAGAGGCACTCAGTTGGACACACTAGCTGCAGACGTTGAGCCAGAGGCGCCATGAAAATAAATACACTGACAGAAGAGGTAAGTTGAGGTGTTGTTGGTCACAGGTGCACCGTCGAGCAGCCCATGGCCCACGGGGCTTCGGGTGCAGGAGTGTCCTTTGATGCTGGATTCTTCTTACCAGAGCCGGTCTTGGGGGTGGGGGGTGTCTCTGGATTCACAATGCAGATGTAGTTGCGGAGTCCAGGAGGGGTCTGCCAACCGTGGACTTGGACTCAGGATCACCGGGGAACCGTTTCTAGATCGATGGGCCACCTGGACACAGGCCAGAGACGTCGGGTGCAGAGTGGTCAAGTATTGCGTATCCGGAGGGCAGCAGAGTCCTTGGTGTTGTTTTCTTTGTGAAAAGTGGTGCTGTCCTCAGGAGTTCTGGTCTTCTTCAGAAGAAGACAGTCCTCTCAGGGTTTGTGGAGGTCGCTGACTGCTGGAAAGACATTTATTTGCATGATTTAGAGGGCTGCAGACAAGCCAGTAGAGTTGTGGTCAAGTCAGTAGGCATCGTAAGTCTTCTTCTGCACGGCATCTTCTTCATCCCTTTTAGGTTTCGCCTGGGCCACGGAGCGTTAGCTCCGCCCCCCAGGAGAAATCTCTAGATTTCAGTAAGGACACTTGAATACGCCCCTCTGTTCCATTGGCTAGCTCCATAAATGGAGGCTAGCCATTGGAACAGAGATCTGTCCGTCATTCACGGACCAGATTCGGGGGCGTTCCCCGAGATTTTTTCCATGGGCGTTCCCTCCGTGTAGTCATCGGGCGGTGGGCGGGGTTTCTTTTTTTTCTCGTCCGTGTTTGCTTTTGTCATTTCCGAGGCCGACCGCCGCCGGAAGAAGTCTGGTAAGTGCTTGCTGCGTCGTCTCATGTCGTCTGTGCCGTTCCGCCCCCGCTTTCCGTGCGCCGTTCCCAACCCCCCCCCCCCCCCTGTGCCCGTTCCCGCCCCCCTCCCGCTGTCCGTGTGTCATATTTTACCCTGGATCTTGTTTTGCAAGGAATGCGTGCGTACTTGCACCAGTGAACTAAGAAACCGGTGCCTTAATCGGTAGCTTGCCCTCATGCGTTTCAAGCCTCGTTTTATTTATCTAACACGGCCTCCGCTCTCCCCGCCTCCCTCTCCCCTCCCACAGCAGATCCCCGCCTCCCTCGTCTCCGGCCGGGCTCCCGGCTGCTGCTCTTGTGCTAATCTTTTTTAATGGATTTACAATTAGCAAAGCAGCAATTATTAGCAAAGCAATTAGCAAACAGAAAACTATTTGTGTTAAATGAGTTTTCCGATCAGTATCTGCTCCTCCGCTCTCCCCGCCTCCCTCTCCCCTCCCACAGCAGATTCCCGCCTCCCGATGCCGTAAACACTGCAAGCTGAAGATGGCCATATGGTGACGCCTCTGCCTCAATGTCTGCCTGTAATATTAAGGAGCCGTTCTGAGGGCATACCAGGTCGTGTTCATCGTCTCATTTGAATTAGACAAGCACTGTTAATAAGATTCATCACATTTTAAAGATTTAAACATACGGAGTTTAAGGGATTCGCCACGAATAAATCGTGTGTTAAATGAGTTTTCCGATCAGTATCTGCTCCTCCGCTCTCCCCGCCTCCCTCTCCCCTCCCACAGCAGATCCCCGCCTCCCACAGCAGATCCCCGCCTCCCGAGCCGCAGCCGGTCCCGATGCCGTAAACACTGCAAGCTGAAGATGGCCATATGGTGATGCCTCTGCCTCAATGTCTGCCTGTAATATTAAGGAGCCGTTCTGAGGGCATACCAGGTTGTGTTCATCGTCTCATTTGAATTAGTTAAGCACTGTTAATATGCGGAGAGTCATCACATTTTAAAGATTTAAACATACGGAGTTTAAGGGATTCGCCACGAATAAATCGCGTCGTTTTAGCCCAAGTGCGGAGCTGAGATTGGAGCAGACCTAAAGCGGGTAACTTTCGCTCTTAGACCAGATCACCTCCCCTATCACTCTCTGCGTCCACGTTATTCTCCAGCTGTGGAACCCCAGATCTGTGCTGATGTATTCTTGGGCATAAAGAAGATGCTGACCCAGTCTGACCTCTACTTGAGAACACCCGACAGTCAAAACTAAAAGGTTGTCACTTATGAGAAGGGGACATCCGAGTGAAATCCAGGATTCGGCCCTCCAAATGAGAGACTGTTGAGTTGTAGGGCTTCGGTTGTCGATGTCGTCCATTATGGGCCCCTGGCCTTCCCCCCAGCACGATAGCTCAGGGGGTGCACGTGCCTACTGCTGAGGTATGTGTCTAGCTCTCGGTCACGCTCTCAATAACAGCAACACAGCTGAAGTATTGACCAGATGTATGTGCAACCCTCGGGCCACAAGTTCCAATCACTAGAAAATAGCACATAGGGTTGGAGTGCCTACTACTGAGATGTATGAATGTATGTGTGTGTAACACTCAGGTTAACGGTTCCCGACACAGGAAGGTAGCTGAAACGTCATTGTGCCTGCACCTGACATATGCATTTAACCCTCCGGTCACAGGTTCCAAGCACATAAAAGCCCTCAATGGTCTAGTGCCCTTGCCATAAAGATCTTTATACAACATGCTTATTTCAAGGGCAATTCCGAAATAGCACAGCATAGTATACAGTGCGTTTTGGGAGGGGGGAATAAAGTCAAATAAACTACCCAGCAAGTTTCAGAGCCCCAAATATGAAGGCAGGGTTACCTGTCTCGGAGGTGCTTCTGAGAGGCAGTCCGGCTCGGCCACCTTCTGCAGGAGCTCTCAGCAGAGAGGCCCGTGGTCCGGGGCGCTTAGCTGCAGGTAGAGGAGGGGCAGCTTCCGGTAGTCTCTGGGAGGAGCGGCCACCATAGGACGAAGAGGCACCTGTGAGAGACTGCAGCCTCAGCGCCTGTGAGAGCCCGAGCTCTGCTGGAGGAGACACGTGAAGGAGGGGGGAGGGGGTGCACGCGGGAGCGGCGCAGAGAGATGCTGCAGCCTGGACACTGAGCACCACGGCACCTGACTGGTCCGCTCTTCCCGCTCAATTGACTCATCGCACTTCGCTAGATTCCCTTCACAGTGCCCCCTCAGGGGGGGCTCAAACACGAGTGGAGATGTAGGGTTCTCTACAGTGGGTGAGGGTGATAACCAAAAGCAAAGCTGCCATTTGGGTCCACCACAAGGAGAGGTTGTGGGCACCTTTTAGGGACGAGGTTAACAGCACTCATCTTTAAAGGGGGATTGGGGATATTGACAACACTGTTGTATCTTCCCAAGAATAAATGAGCGCACTGTACACAGCAAACTATCCCTGCCCCCTGGCTGTGCTTGCTTCCCTGCCCCCTGGCTGTGCTTGCTTCCCTGCCCCCTGGCTGTGCTTGCTTCCCGGACCCCTGGCTGTGCTTGCTTCCCTGCCCGTGCTTGCTTCCCTGCCCCCTGGCTGTGCTTGCTCCCCGCCCCCTGGTTCCCATTCCCCTGGCTGTGCTTGCTCCCTTGCCACCTGGCTGTGCTTTCTTCCCTGCCCCCTGGCTGTGCTTGCTTCCCTGCCCCCTGGCTGTGCTTGCTCCCCTGCCCCCTCGCTGTGCTTGCTTCCCTTCCCCCTCGCTGTGCTTGCTTCCCTGCCCCCTCGCTGTGCTTGCTTCCCTGCCCCCTCGCTGTGCTTGCTCTCCTGGGTGTGGCTCTGGGTGGGTGTGTGTGGCTCTGGGTGTGTGTGTGTGTGGCTCTGGGTGGGTGTGTGTGTGTGTGTGTGTGTGTGTGTGGCTCTGGGTGTGTGTGTGTGTGGCTCTGTGTGTGGCTCTTTCTGTGTGTGGCTCCGTGTGTGGCTCTCTCTGTGTGTGGGTCTGTGTGTGTGGGTCTGTGTGTGTGTGTGGGGGGGGGGGCTCTGTTGGTGTGTGTGGGTCTGTGTGTGTGTGGCTCAGGGGTTAGAGGCGGCAGACCCGGAAGCTGAGATCGGCCCTGGACCAGGGTTCAATTCCCCGCCTCGGCGGGTCTTGGGCTAAAAATTCCACGGACTCGATAATTCTCGCTCCGGTGCCTTCTCGACTCACGGGTTCACACTCTGCGACTCTGGGCAATAGCTTGCTTAATCTCCACAACGGCCCCTCGCGGCGGGATGCCTGGCTTTCACCTTGTGGATACCCTGCCGGGGTTATCTCACAGGGGAATACCAGGACGGGTTCCCTAAGCAAGCGCCGGGAAACCCACTGCGGGTAGCTGTGCGCTATATAAGCTCAAATACATTTACATTTACATTTGCCAGAGATTAAACTATTGGCATTGTAAATGACAATGCCATTTATTTATCTGTTTTGAAGACCAACACATAAATACAAATTTTGTCATTTACAGTGCCAATAGCTCAAACTTTTCAAAAGGCGAAACCATTGCATTGTAAATGCTTGTTCTTCTTAGGTCGGCTGGAACTAGTTTCAGGGTCTGGGGGAGCCACCTAAATAATACATATAGGGTCATTTTAGGGTAGTGTCAGGTAGGGCCAATGGGCACCTTACCTAGGGTGACTACACACTGAAGTATGCCACCCTCCTGTGGGAGGGGGTATAGTCCTAGCCCTTATTGAGGGAGTCCCCCAATCTTCAAGATGGCGGACACTGATAGGTGTACTTCACCTGGCCTTTCACCATAGCATTGGAGTTGGCAGAGGTGGGTATTCAAGGCTTTCTTTCAGAAAGTGGGCATGTAAACTGGGTGGCTGCTATCAGCTGCTAGCAGCAGCGGCTGGAGCGGGATTTCATTACAAAGGGGGCAAACCTTTGAAGCTTCCCTCTTGAGCACCGTGCCCATCCTGGTGGAGGATGTGTGACATCTCCGCCCAGGATGTGCATTGGTTCCAAACCCAGAGAGCAGAGGCTCTCGACCCAGGGGTCCAGAAACATTTCTGGTGGTGGCAGGCTGTCTACAGTCAGTCTGTGACCAAACCAGGGTTGCAAGGGTTTTAGGGAGTACCTCTGAGGTGTCCTCGGAGTAAATGGTTAACCCTTTCGTTGCGGATGACGAGCTCAGCTCGTCATGATGCACAGTTGAGCTGTGCTGATGACGAGCTGAGCTCATCATGAGTGCAGCCTAAGTGCAGTTTCCAGCACAGGGGGGGAAAACACCTAGCAGCCAAGGTGTTAAATAAATCCCAAACTGGCATCAGTGTGGGTTTATTGAGAGGAGTAGTTTGGTACCAAACACTTCTGGTTTGAGATAAGCCATCATGGTGCTGGGGAAATCCAGTTGTCGAGTTTCCAGCCCATGTACTCTGTACGGCTTCCCCAGCACTTACAATATCTAAGAACGGACCTAAATATTGTAGGGGCATATTTGCTTATGTAGATAATGCAGAGTCCACGTTGGAGGCAGAGCCAAGCCAGGCACTGCAACCATCTACTGATGCGCACATCATTTGATTATGCACAGCAGGGATTGTCCCTGGACTATGTTCTGAACTTAAAATAGTGCAATGGGCTTGAATTCTCTGAAAGAGCTGTGGAGCAAGGGTGCTAATTTTGAATGCAGCAGGGTCTGGGCTATTTTCAGGTTTTGTCTGGCGAACAGCTGCGCAGCAGCGTTTCGCACAGGCGAAAACTTTTGTTAACAGTAGGTGTGTGTTGTCCCGCCTCTCTGTTCTATTGGCTAGCTCCATAAATGGAGGCTAGCCATTGGAACAGAGATGCGTCACTCATTCCCCGAGCAGATTCGTGGGCGTTCCGGCGATTTTTACTCATCCCGCCCATTTTCGTGCGTCATGCGGCGGTGGGCGGTCGTTTTTTTGGGGGGGGGGGGCCATGTTTTGTTCATTTTATAGTGGCTTTTGCAGGAGTGGGCTGCGAGATTTAAGTTGCCAGGATGCGATCAGATAAGCAGCATTTTGAGAAAATGTTCCTTTCACTTTGTACGTCTACCCCGCCTCATGTCGTCTCCCTGTTTGTTTTACGTCTTGTGTGCCCGTTCCTGCCCCCCCTCCCGCTGTCCGCGTGCTCGTCCCCCCTCCCGCTGTCCGTGTGCCCGTCCCCCTTCCCGCTGTCCGTGTGCCCGTCCCCCCTCCGGCTATCCGTGAGCCCGTTCCCACCCCTCCCTCTCGCCTCAATTCTGACCGGTATAGGTAACATCTAGCCCCAAAAATTGCAGGTTATGGTTTTCTTGGTAAGGATTTTTAGATTATGGATTTTTGAGGTATGGGGTATGGATTTTTACACAATGCAATGGCAGAATTAGTTGGTGGTTGTCGAGGTTAAACCTCTTTTCTGCCAAAGGCACAGCAGCCCCGCTTCCTGTGGGCAGACCCCCTTCCTGTGGGTAGCCCCCCATATGCCCCCTCTTCAGCGTCCTTCCTGCGGTACATGGCGGGTGCAGTTGTTTTTGAGGCTGTGCCAGCTGTCTCTAAAGGCCTGGTCTAGGAGCGCCCAGCATAGGCCCCAGAGATCCGCATTCTTGCAGCCTCTCAGGTTGTTCCCAGAAGATATTTGCCATCCCTTGAGTCACAAGCGGATGGTGATGTCAGGTACAGACGTGAGTAATGCTTTCTTCAGAAACCCTGCCTCTTTCACAAGTTCTCAAAGGTCGCTTCCTTCGTTTTTCTTCTGTTCGCTGCACAGTGCAGGACATTTGTCCGGCTAGCCGGCTTGCCACGTCCTCTGTGTCTGACCCGGTGGGTCACCCCTCACCTTCGCAGGAGGAGCCGCTACACCAGTGTGACCCAGTGACGTGTTTGTACTGAGAAGGTTTTGGTGCTCTTTGATCTGCCGTGGTGATGTCACACTGCTTCATGCTGGTCATTGCGTTACTGGAGTGGGAACGGTGCTATTACATATGTGGACGCACCCTTTTCTTGGTAACTCCGTTTGGAAGTGACCGGCGCCCCGCCCCCACGCATTCTCCAAAGAGCCTGGCCGAAACTCTCAGTGGAAAAATTAAAATCGGCCCTGGAGCAATCTGCTCCTGAACCAGAATCTGATGTTCTGCTCGCAGATCAGAATTTTCAGAATTGGCTCAATAGCTCCCTGAACATGGTTCTGCCCCAAACTATGGTGACAAAAAAGAGTAGTACTTTTAAATCCCCTTGGTATACCACAGCACTGAGAGATCTTAAAAAAGCCTGTAAAAAGGCAGAACGTATCTGGAGGAGGGATTGGGCCCTTAGCAGCAAAACCTCCTACCAGGCTGCCCTGAGACTCTACAAAGACGCACTACAAACGACCAAGGCCTCTTTCTTTGAAGAGAAAATTAAACAGGCAGCCAACTCCTCATGGGAAACCTTCAAAATACTCGCTCAACTGACCAAAATTCCAGCCCCGATCACCCCACAAAATGATTCCATATCTAGATGTGACCTGTTAGCAAACTTTTTTGACCAAAAAATACAGAAAATACTAGACAGTCTTCCTTCAACAGGCACTCCCCTGGCTTCTGACCCCCCCCCCTCCTTCCACCTCAGGCCCTTTACTCAAGACATTTTCGTGCATCTCCAGGGAAGACTTCTGCACGACACTTTCCAATATCAAAAGCGGCTCGCCTTCTGATCCAGCTCCCATGCACGTTCTTAAGCAAATCATGAGTACCATCGCCCCCCTTGCTACTGATCTCTTGAATACCTCTTTCACTACCGGCATTGTCCCCCCGAGCTGGAAACAGGCAAAAATCAGAGCCCTCCTTAAAAAACCAGGACTTGATCCCGCTGACCTGGCAAATTTCCGCCCTATTTCATGGTTACCTGGATTGGGCAAAATCGCCGAAAAGTGGGTGAATCGGCAGCTCTCCGGATTCTTGGAGAGTAATGACCTGCTGGGCAATTCCCAAACGGGATTTCGCCCTAACCAGGGCACAGACACTGCCCTTATAGTGGTTGCTGAAGAGGCTAGGTGCATCTTAGATTCAGGGGGATCAGCAGCTCTGATCCTCCTGTATCTGAGCGCCGCGTTCGATACCGTAGACCACCCCACCCTTGTCCACCGTCTCTCCAAACTAGGCATTGTAGGGTCCGCCCTCGAGTGGCTGAAATCATTTCTCGACAACCGGTCCTTCAGGATCTGGGAGAACGGTACCACGTCAAAGCCCTTTCCTCTTCAATGTGGGGTTCCTCAGGGATCTTCCCTGAGCCCCACATTGTTCAATGTTTACATGGCTCCGTTGGAGGACTTAGTAGCCCCATTCGGTATTAAATCCATCAGCTATGCTGACGACACCCAACTTGTCGTCTCTCTGACTCAACAAGGGGGATGCTCGGACAATCTCTCGAGCTGCCTCTCGGCAATCTTCTCCTGGATGACTGATTCCAAGTTGAAACTTAATGGAGCCAAAACGGAGATCATGCTTCTAGGCCACCATTTCACATCTCTGCCTTCTGAGCTTTGGCCCCCCTGCATGGGTGATCTGCCACCAGCAAAGGAGAAAATCAAAAGCCTCTGGGTCTGGTTTGAACCCCAATTAACATTCAAGACCCACGCCCAGAAAGTCGCAGGCAGCTGTTTCGGCCTGTTGCGGTCAGTGCGGAAAGTGCTCCCCCTTCTGCCTTTCCAATCTAGGAAGCTCCTAATTCAAGGTCTTATACTATCAAGACTGGATTATGGTAATGCTCTCCTTCTGGCTGCTCCCAAAAAGACAATTAACTCCTTGCAGCGGGTCCAGAACGCTGCAGCAAGAACGCTCATGGGGGCACCCAGAAGGGCCTCGGCCAAACCACTCTTGAGATCCCTGCACTGGCTCCCCATCCAGGAACGAATTGTATTTAAGACCCTGTGCATTACTCACAGGACATTGCAAGGCAAAGGCCCTCCTGCCCTAAGAAAGCTTATCAGCCCCTATAAATCTTCAAGGACCCTCCGCTCTGATGGGGAGAACCTGGTCTCCATCCCTAGAGTGAGAAAAGCTCGGACTGGAGGACGCCGGTTCTCCCTGAATGCAGCAAAACATTGGAACACCCTCCCTAGGGAAATTCGGATGGAATCCTCCTATCCCAAATTCAGAAAATCTCTCAAAACTTTTCTCTTTCCTATAGCAGAATAATTCTATCCCCCTCCCTCCCTCTCTAGGGCTTTTCTGTTTTTCAGTTAAGTTAGCGCTGGGACGCTCAAGGGCATCCATGCGCTTTATAAATCTAATTTCATTTCATTTCATTAATTTCATTGTACTCATTTTATTCCCACTCGAGGTCCTCCCAGTAAGGCTGTTCAATAGAGTGTATGTAGTGTGAGGAGATGGCTCTTCCATCGACCTCCCATCACTTCAGGTGGGCACTCATTGTAAGAGCAGCAGCATTTTACAGGTGGTTGGCGCTTTACTTCATTTGCGTGTCATATTTTATGTGTTGTCTCTTTTTTGCATGTCTTGTTCTTTTTGTTGAAATTATTTTGCCTTTTATTCTATCTTATTTTATATGCAGTTGGCGTGTACTCTTTATATTGCCTTTTTCGTGTCTGTTTGTCTTGTTTCCAGCGTGTTTTTAATATTACTGCTTTTACAGTTGTGTTTGTTTTGCTTTACATGTTGGTGTTTCTTGTACTGGTTGTTGCTGTGTCTTGACGTTCTCTTTGTTGTGTGTGTTTTGGCTTTGCACCCTCCCCAATGGTGCTGTTCTTTTTGCTTTCTGTTTAGGGTTTATCTGTATTACAGAGCTGGCAAGTTGTTTCCTTCTTGCAGACACACCTCACCTGCTAATAATGGGTCAGGACTAAAAGTGAAATGATAGGTCTGCAGTTTTGTGCCACATTTCCTGCCATTCCGTTTCCCACCCATGTTTTAAAGAGTTTTATTGCAGTGCCTATGAGTTGTGACTCTCTGCTATTTCTAGGATTCTGTTTGTTGGAGACTAGTCACTTGTAGGGCTTGGGAGTTCTATGGCTTCCTTCACAAACCATATCCCACACCAAAGTTTAACATTTGTGGGCTCAAACACTATTTGCGAGGGTACATTCTGAGTGCTGACTCATAGGAACAGTATTTGCTGAATATAGCTCCATAAAGTGCATTTGTGAATGAAGAGGTAAACACTGATTATCTCACACATTTGTGGATATTGTTTGAGGGGTGGGTGCTTTAAAAAACACAAGATAAAATTTCACCCCGAATTATGAAATCTTCTCTTTTCGTAAAGTTGGGAATATATTCCAGACTTTTTGAGGGAAGTGGCTTCCTGCAAATTGGGTGCAAGGTTGAAGCTGCACACCATTTTACCTTCTGAAGCCGGATATCTAGCTTGGAAAGGACAGGATTTCCTGCTGTTAGGATTCACTCACCGTGAGGCTATGTTGTGTAGTAAGGGGACATGGACTGGCACAGCCTTCAGTAGTCGCAGGTAAGCGGCCAGTGCTTGGAAACCATGCACTTGTGATTCCCTGACTCCAGATGTGCTGCCTATAAGAGGGTACAACTTCCCGCTGCGTGAAACAGTGTGGCTACTCAGAGGTGTAGTTTACAGGAAGAATTTTCTCACTCAGATCTGATGGAATACCCCTTTTTAGTTTTCGCCTGGCGAACAGCTGCGCAGCGTTTCGCGCAGGCGAAAACTTTTGTTAACAGTATGTGTGTGTTGTCCCGCCTCTCTGTTCCATTGGCTAGCTCCATAAATGGAGGCTAGCCATTGGAACAGAGATGCGTCACTCATTCCCCGAGCAGATTTGTGGGCCTTCCGGCGATTTTTACTCATCCCGCCTATTTTCGTGCGTCATGCGGCGGTGGACAGTCGTTTTTTTAGGGGGGGGACGCCATGTTTTGTTCATTTCATAGTGGCTTTTGCAGGAGTGGGCTGCGAGATTTAAGTTGCCAGGATGCGATCAGGTAAGCAGCATTTTGAGAAAATGTTCTTTTCACTTTGTACGTCTACCCAGTCTCATGTCGTCTCCCAGTTTGTTTTAAGTCTTGTGTGCCCGTTCCCGCCCCCCCTCCCGCTGTCCGTGTGCCCGTCCCCCCTCCCGCTGTCCATGAGCCCGTTCCCGCCCCCCCTCCCGCTGTTGTTATTGGGACTCCAAAGATAGAAGTTTCACCTTTCCATAATGACCACCACTATTCTTTCCCAGAGTTCCTATTGTCGCCACTTGTTAATTGTCTCCTCTCTATGTCTACCCATGTTCCCGCAGACGCTGTTGTGTGCTGACTGGGGTGCATAACCGGTCCGTATGTGTGCGTCAGGGAGGAGGTGAAGCCTGTGCACGGCTTTGGTCGACCTCGAGCAACGAGAGTCGGAAAAGGGAACAGTGTATAGATAGGCGTCCACTACGGGCTGCAAAAATATTGTGGGGAGATGTAAGAGATGACTGACAGGGAGAGGAACCCCGCAAGGATAGCCAGCCGTGAACTGGAGCTCCTGGTAGAACTGAGGGCTTTGGCACAGGCAGCCCGACATTTGAGGAAGCCGGTGTGAGGTCTACTGAGCTCCTCCTACCATTGGTTTCAGAGCTTGGATTTTCGTGGCGGTCTCTGGGGTAGAGCCGCAGCAGCATGTCAGGAAGTCGCGAGGAAGAGCGCAGGAAACTGGCCGAGATCATCAACCACTGGAATAACAACCGGTTGGACCTGTTCAAAATCAGCCAACCTACTGAGGTGTGTCACAACCTCCATTCCTAGATATCAGCTGCACCCGGGACTAGTTGCACAGTAAAATCCAATAAAGACACTGCACATGACGATCAAGTGCATACGGGGATCAGCTGCAGTCAAAGATCCAATATACTTTAGCGATCCACTGCAATCTTTACCATGTGGTTAATGGACATCTGGCACAATTCGAACGCAACATTCACTACACCCAAGGGCCTACTCCACACGTCTTACCTAACCCTAACCCCACAGCGTTTGAGACACACCCACCCTGTCAGTTAGTCTAGTGCAGGTTCCTGGGTACCAATGCTCATAGAAGGTATTCTGGGAGTTGTTTTCGTTTGAGTGGCAGGCCGGATACCAATGGTTTGTTCAGAATAGCCAAGCACTGGAAACATGGCTGTGCTTGCTTCCCTGCCCCCAGGCGGTGTTTGCTTCCCTGCCCCTGGCTGTGCATGCTTCCCTGCCCCCTGGCTGTGCATGCTTCCCTGCCCCTTGGCTGTGCTTGCTTCCCTGCCCCCTGGCTGTGCTTGCTTCCCTGCCCCCTGGCTGTGCTTGCTTCCCTGCCCGTGCTTGCTTCCCTGCCCCCCGGCTGTTCTTGCTCCCCCGCCCCCTGGTTCCCCTTCCCCTGCCACCTGGCTGTGCTTGCTTCCCTGCCACCTGGCTGTGCTTGCTTCCCTGCCCCCTGTCTGTGCTTGCTTCCCTGCCCCCTGTCTGTGCTTGCTTCCCTGCCCCCCGGCTGTGCTTGCTCCCCCGCCCACTGGTTCCCCTTCCCCTCGCTGTGCTTGCTCTCCTGAGTGTGTGTGTGGCTTTAGGTGGGTGTGTGTGGCTTTAGGTGGGTGCGTGTGGCTTTAGGTGGGTGCGTGTGGCTTTAGGTGGGTGCGTGTGGGTGCGTGTGGCTCTGGGTGGGTGCGTGTGGCTCTGGGCGTGTGTGTGTGTGTGTGTGTGTGTGTGTGTGTGTGTGTGTGTGTGTGTGTGTGTGTGTGTGTGTGTGTGTGTGTGTGTGTGTGTGTGTGTGTGTGTGTGTGTGTGTGTGTGTGTGTGTGTGTGTGTGTGTGTGTGTGTGTGTGTGTGTGTGTGTGTGTGTGTGTGTGTGTGTGGGTGTGTGTGTGTGTGTGGGTCTGTGTGTGTGTGTGGGGTCTGTGTGTGGGGTCTGTGTGTGGGGTCTGTGTGTGGGGTCTGTGTGTGGGGTCTGTGTGTGGGGTCTGTGTGTGGGGTCTGTGTGTGGGGTCTGTGTGTGGGGTCTGTGTGTTTTGTGTGGCATTTGCCAGAGATTAAACTATTGGCATTGTAAATGACAATGCCATTTATTTATCTGTTTTCAAAACTAACACATAAATACAAATTTTGTCATTTACAATGCCAATAGCTCAAACTTTTCAAAAGGCGAAACCATTGCATTGTAAATGCTTGTTGGTATTGAGGGCACCAAACATCTAAAATCGCACCCATTTCATTTCAAAAGGACTTTATTTGTTTTTTTTACACAAAACCATAAAATTTCACAATACAAAAAATTACTCAGGTTTGTTAAAAAGAAAACATTAAAATATACGTCGGTTAATACAGGTATGCCCTGGCATTAAAAGGAAAATCCATCTATTACACATTATAAAAGGGCATTTTCTTCATCATGTCCTTTTTCTGCCTTTCCATTACTCTCCGTGTGGAGAAGGTCTTTTTAATGTGCCCTACATCTTTTAATGGTGATACCTTCTGGGTTTAAGAACAAATCCAGACGCCCCTCATTTCCAAGGCTGGTTTTGAGATACTTTAGCCACAGAATCTTGGTCATACAGTCTAGGCTCATTGTCTCTTTCAGGAGACTATGCGTTAACCCAAGCTGCTTATTGAGCCAACACGGGCTAAGAGGACGGCGTCGTCAGCATAAAGCAAGACGGGCAATCCTCGACGGCCCACATAAGGGTAGTCCGCCACTGTGTCCACCAATGTCTCTTCAAGGTAGTTTATATAAAGGTTAAAGAGAAAGGGTGCCAGGATGCACCCCTGCCTGACCCCCCCCGACTAGTTCTAAAGTTCCTTGTTGCCTTGAGGTCCATTGTGTATCTTACACTAGCCCTTGTATCTCTATGAAGATCTTTCAAAAAGTTCACCAGTTTTTGCTCTACCCCCCCATGGCCTCCATGGACTACCACAACTTTCCCCGGTTGACACAGTCAAAAGCCGAGGAAAGGTCCATGAAGGACATGTAGATAGTCCCAGATCGTACAATACTGTAATTGCCCAATATCAAATAAAGATTTAGACATTGCGCCACAGTCGAATTCCCAGTCCGGAACCCGTACTGTACATCTGAAATTATCTGCTTCTCCTCTGCCCACGTGGTTAGCCGTTTAAGTATGATGCCCCCTAGGACTTTTACAATGGAGTCAATCAGGGAGATGGGCCTATAATTTAGGGTACTGTTTCGATCTCCCTTCATAAACACCGGTACGATTGTTGAAAGACACCATGACGATGGGCAACCCTTTTCTGCTGCGGCGTTTCACACTACTGTTAAAATTGGGTCCCAGAATGGGGGGCTAAATTTAAATAGATCAGGGGGAATACCATCTGGGCAGGGGGCCTTCTTGTTCGATAGATTATTAATTCCCTCTGTCATTTCTGCAACTGAAAATGTCGTGGACGCCGCTACCGTCTCCACTATTGGTAGGTCAGGGCATGGCACAGTGTCTTTGAAAATTGTTGCAAAATGGGACACCCACTCATCCTCTGTGATATTTGATCCCACGGCATTCGTCCCTGTCATGATTAAGGGTGAACAATTAATTGTGGACCAGAATCTAGAGGAGCTGCCCAGGGTGACGGGATCCAAAAGTTCCTTCCAGAGATCGTTTTTCAATTCCTTTTTCCTGGTGGCCAGTACACTTTTATAGATATGTCGGAGTGTACGAATCCTACTTCTGTCCCGGGGATTTATTTTAAGGGCCTTTTTTAGTTCTCTGGATGCCTTAGAGCAGTTATGACAGAACCACTTGGGGTCTCCAGAAACGTGTTTCCCCCTGGCGGCCTGTAGCATCTTACCTACATGATTGGCTATGCTATCAAAGGCTTTAAGAACTCCTTCACCCGGTGTTTCTGTACTGGCCCATATTAACAGTTCAGTGGCTCAGTCTTTTTTTAAGCTCTCAAGGAAATCGGGCGGGGTAACCCGATTCCATTTGAGACGCGTCCTCCATTTATGGGATGCAGCGTGTCACTTCCCACGATTTTTTCCCTTTTCTTCATGAGATTTACTCCTAGTAGGATACAGACTGGATTATGGTCACTATGTGCGCTTGGTGTTATGCGAAAGGCCAAAAGGAGATTCATAATAGCTCTGGAAACTAAGATAAAATCTATGAAACTCCCTGAACTTCTACCCTTAAACGTGGGTTCCTTTTGTGTTGATAATGGTGGTGCAATGCTCATAGTGAACAGGAGATCTTGCTCGTCTAGGATATGGTTCAACTCATTTCTCTGTTTTGTGTGCTCAAAATGTAACCCCATTATCTGCTGGCAACCCATGGTCGATAGGGTGTTTAACAGTGGGTTGCCGCAGGGATGTACATTGAAGTCACCTGCTAATAGCAGGTTCCTTCTAGTTGGGCCGCGACATTGTGTTATGAAGTTATGTAGTTCTATAAACCTACAGCCCTCACCCTGATTGGTTGCATTATAGTAGGTTATCACGCACAGGCTGCTTTCTTTTTTCCCCAGGATAATGGCCTGGATGTTTCCATTGTCTGAGGAAAAAGCCCTAATACTACATCTTAGTGCCAGGGAGGTAAAGATAACTAATCCTCCCGACGCACAGCCACCATTTGAGCTTTTTGCAGGGACATAATATGATTTATATCCCACCAATGACAGGTAACTGTTGGTGAGCCATGTTTCTTGAAGACAGATGATGGAATATGTACTTACAAACTGCACCCATAAGGGGTCTTGAACCTTTCCAACCAGGCCAGCAATATTCCAGGAGAGAATGTTAAATTTGTTATTAGCCTCTCCAGTCACTCAAACAGGCTGTCTAAATAAGTCAGGTTGTGTTGGTCTAGGGTGGGTTACCCTGCAAGGACCTTTGACTGCTGACAGTGCAGTATCAATGGGGTTGTCAGAGGTAAAGTTATTAAAATCGCTCTCTGAGCTAACCGATGTTGGAGGGTACACATAAGAGGTATCTTGTGATGGGAGCCTGGCAGGGATGCCAGAGACAAAGTTATTAGAATCATTCTCTGGGCTAACCAATTCTGAGACGTGTACAGGGGAGGTAAAAGGATCGTCATGACGGGGGTAACTTTCCCCCCAGTGAGTCGCAGTCATTAAGACCCGATAGGGGGTTGAATCTGTTTGTGACCTCTATGTCCGAAAGATAACCTGGTCCCCCCCTCATCTGGGCTGCATTAAATCTCGGGGGAATTATTTCCCACCCTTCTAACCTTCTGGGATAAGCCTAGTTATTAACAGGCATCCTATATCTATTGGGGTAGTGGCAGGGAAAACCCTGCAGCCCCGGTCTGTAAAAGAATCCAAGGGGCAATATTTCTATTCCCTGCCCCCCATGCAGGGGACCACCCTCTGCCTCCCTAAGTATTGTCTCAACTGGGACTGGGCTGTTGAAATTTACTACAATGCAGTCTCCTTTCCTGGTTTTCCTGGAGTGTCCCACCGAGGCTACTCGTCGAGCCATGATTATATTATGTGCTGCCCTGTTGCCTCCTACAGTGTTTCGAGAGAGCCAATGTGTGACCTTGTTTTTAATCTGGGAGTAGTCCTCTCTTTCTCCTTGACAGAGAGGGGGAACATTGCCCAGAACTATCACTAAGGGAGCGCTTTCGGGGGGTGGGGGGGGGGGATCTAGAAACGTGCAATTACCCACCCCCTGCGCTAATGGTTTAGTCTGTATGTGGCCGTTAGTCATGATGACCGATTGATCGCCCTCAAGCTGGTGTATTTGGAGAGTCCTCACAGTGCTACGGCTACCCTCCGTACTCTGACAAGTGTCCTTGATGACAGTTGAACTGTTGTCATTGTTAGTGAAAATTCTTTTTCCGGATGGTGTTGCAGGGTTAGTGGGGATAGGTGCGGGGGTTGGTTTGGAATTGGGCCGCTTGCCTGAATGATTGGCTTGTCCTCAAACCTTATTAACATCCACTAAAGAATGTAACAATTGAGTATTGTCAGCTGAAACCTGTTGCAGTTTATCAATACTTGTGCTAATTATTTTCATTCTCTCAATGAGAGGTAACATTAGGGACTTTACAAGATGTTCCACCTGTCCAATCAGCCTTTCCTCTCCTTGTACCGTCGGTGGAAAATGTTTCGTTTGTTGCGGTGGACCATTTATCTGGGGACAGGGTGCGCTCCTATTCTGAGAGGGAGAAATCACCTCTTTCTGTTTATGTGTGCCTACCCCTTTACCCATCTTAGTTGTTAATTTGGGGACTTTGGCCCATTTGCCTTTCTGTTCACCTCTTCCCATTTTTTGTGGTGCCTAGGGCGTACCAGTGTATTAATTGGGGGTGTCTTACAGGGCACAATTTCCTCATTGATGTTACTATTTTGTGTGTCCTGTAGGCTACTCCCCAGGATAATATCACTTTGTGTGTCCGACCCTATACTTATATCGGGCAAACCCAAGTCCATAAGGCGTTGGTTTAAACGATTCTCAGGGGTTATACAACTCTTGATGGGACCCAGAGAGGATCGTTTAGAAAATATTTCTAATGAGAGCCGTTTTTCCACATCTACTATCTCCCGGTCTAGTGTGGCTGTTGCCCGGTTATATAGTTATCTAGAGTCCCCATGAGGCTCCCGCCTGTGTGTTTACAAGGTGGATTTCCCCCTTTGTCTGTTTGAGTGGGCATGGTGTGAGAGATAGCACTTAATTGTGAAATATCAAATAACAGTTGTTCTCAACATATATATGCTCAGACCTTAGGGTTCCGGAAACGTCTTGTTCGCCTATAACTCCAGTCACTACGATGGCAGTCGCGATCATAGGGGGGTGGCCCGGCCTCCTTCGGCCCCGGACGGCCACAGACGACCCGCCCTTTGCCCGGGCTTAGCCCGGCACGTCCCGCGCGCATCCTCGCAGGACGAGGGACCTGTAGAGTCTTTATGCGCCTGCTGGCGCGTTCCTGCTCACAGGGTCGCGCCCCTAAAGATCCTAGGGCATGTAGTTCAAAGCTGGTCCGGCGGAGCCAAGCCCGGCCGGTCGTCCACTGTACGGGAGGGGCGGAGCCAAGCCCGGCCGCGGGGAGAGGTCTTTAGATGAGCTGGTAGGGGAGAGCAGCCCAAAAAGAAAAGGAAACAGCCAGCAGGACACCAGGGGACTTGGCCCCTGTTGAGTCTTTATGCGCCTCCTGGCACGTTCCTGCTCACGTCGTCGCGCCCCTAAGGATCCTGGGGCATGTAGTTCAAAGCTGGACCGGCGGAGCTAAGCCCGGCCGGTCGTCCACTGTACGGGAGGGGCGGAGCCAAGCCCGGCCGCAGGGAGAGGTCTTTAGATGCGCCGGTAGGGGAGAGCAGCCCAAAAAGAAAAGGAAACAGCCAGCAGGACACCAGGGGACTCTGCCTCTGTTGAGTCTTTATGCGCCTCCTGGCGCGTTCCTTCTCACGTCGTCGCGCCCCTAAGGATCCTGGGGCATGTAGTTCAAAGCTGGACCGGAGGAGCCAAGCCCGGCCGGTCGTCCACTGTGCGGGAGGGGCGGAGCCAAGCCCGGCGGCGAGGAGAGGTCTTTTAATGCGCCGGTAGGGGAGAGCAGCCCAAAAAGAAACAGCCAGCAAGACACCCAGAGTCTGAAGTCCGGAACACCAGCAAATGCATTCTTTTAAACTATAATCTATTTGAGGGTCTGGGGGGGTTTGAAGTCTTTTAAATTATTTTGTACGACATAAGGACTGTGCAGGCGTCCAGTAATGGTGTTTGTTCTTGCAGCCAGTCAATTGGATCACACTTTGGTTTAGTAGACTTGAAAGAGAGAACGGGGGGTGGGGGGCACGTCCAAAGCGGTTCATATCCTGTTTTTAGGGCCGCTGGTCAAACGGTCAAGACGTATAAGAGTTCAAACTGTTTCAACAAAAGGATGCTTTTTGAATGACTTTCTACTTTCGAGCTAAGTCTGGAGTAAATTTGCGGAGTAGTTTTGGATGCAGGAGTAAGCAAAATTTCCCAGCGCCACTAAAAATGGAAAACTTGTTTTCAAATGCCATCCCTCGCCTTTAATTTTTTTTTTTGCGCTGCCTGGAAGTGTACGAAATTTGCATGCAAGAGCATAGGTGGCTATGCTGTATGATTGCCAAATTTGGGGACAAAGTTGTAGGCAAATCCGAAATACAATGCCTTATTAATGGAAATTATGGCTGAACCATAACTACACAGTGACAACAGTTGTTGTTATTGATACATACACACACCTTTTTTTAAGTCTCGGCCTGGCAAAAAGCAGCCATGCAGAGGACCTTGTGGAATCAATACGATTCCAGCGGGCACGCGGGGAGACAAACAAGACAAAAGATGTGCATGCAGGGATTGGCCCCTTTACTCGCTGGACTTTTTGTTTCACGTCGTCAGTAAAGCCAGTCCCCGCGTGCACATCTTCTGTCCACCCTGTAAAGAGCCTGTGCTTGTTTTACAAGGATTGGCAAAGAGCAAAGACTTCCTATCTGGAAGTCGTAGTCCCTGTTCACTATCATTGAGTGAAAGTGCCACATTACACTGGTTTGTCCAACAAAAACTGTACTTTAGTGGGATGTTTCTGATGTCAAGGAGCTGCTCTATATCTTTCTTTTTTAAATTTTCAAATCAACAAATACTAATTGAAGAAAGTGAAAGGTCTTGTTTGCTGGTGGTATGTGTATTGTGCCATGGGCTTGCAGCCACTGGTTTTCCAACAGGCAAATTGTGCACATTGTGGAAAGATGCATCCGCTGTTTGTCATCTGCTCAAATATTTACATCCTGTCTTTGGCACCGAGCAGCTAAAAGAACTCTGTTCACACAGAAATCGAACAATAGGAAAAGTTATGTATAAATAGATGCATGAAGGCCTATTCCTGCCACATCAATGCTTGCACCAAGCGTAAAATGTGATACAATGAAAATGCATAAATGATTATCACGTATTTTTAATGATATGTGGATAACGTTTGCAAAATTACACTTATTTTGTGAAATAAATTGCAGTGATCCTGCAAATATCTCTGCAAGAGTATAACCCGCCAAGAAAAGTCACAGGAGCTACAGGGTTGACTAGAAAATGTCTCTCTGCATCACCTGCCCTAATTAAACCAATCTCCTGCAGGTTATAAAACACACAAACGTTTGGATTAAGCAAAATAATGAAAACTTGCACTTTTAACCTCATAGGAGCGTCGAACATTTAGCGCCCAGTGCTGAACGTTCGAAGAACAAATGCTGGCCCGTCGGCCAACGGTCGTGCGCAGCACTGGCAAGGTAGTGCTTGCGACGACCGTTGGCTGACAGCAGCACTTAAGGGGTTAATGGTAGTCCTTGAATGTTTATGGTATGTTTACTACAAACTCTCTACTATTCTCTACTTCTCTCTCCTCTACTCTCTACTACTCACTCTGCTACTCTACTACTCACTCTCCACTACTCACTCTCCACTCTCTCTACATCTACCTCTCTCTACCTGCACACATATATATATTTATCCAACAAGGCAACAGCATTTGTTGCCACAAACGGAGAGCACAAACGAAAATCTTCAGGCTGCGTGCTTTTATTGTGCAGTCCCCCTCTGACAGACGTGTTACGCCTCACGCCTTCATAAAAATATATATATGCATTTATATATGTATGTGAATATATACATACATATATATACACATCTGCATATCTATATAAATACAAATATAAATGCATGCATTTTAATGTTTATATGTCCCCCTTAGCTGAGATAGTGGCCCCCTACGGAATTGAACAAATCAGCTATGCTGATGACACTCAGCTTGTGGTCTCCCTGAACCAGGCCGATCATCTCTGCCACACGAATCTCAGTGACTGTCTTGTTGAGGTATCAAAGTGGATGGGCCAGTCTCAGTTAAAACTTAACAACCAGAAGACTGAAGTGATGCTACTGGGCAGGAAAGCATCATTCAACTCCCCCACGTTATGGCCCCCCTCTATGGGTGCTAGTCCAACACCAAAAAGCGGGATCAAGAGCCTAGGCTTCTGGTTAGATAGGAATCTCTTGTTTAAAGTACAAGCCAGAAAAATTGCAGCCACTTGCTTTGGCCTGCTAAAATCTCTACGAAAAATCCTCCCTCAACTTCCTGATAGAGCCAAAAAAATCCTGGTCCAAGCCATGATTTTGTCGAGACTCGATTACGGTAACGCGCTCTACCTGGGAGCTCCAGTCTCTGTGATCCAGAAACTGCAGGTGGTCCAGAACTCAGCAGCCAGATTACTACAGCGCACTAACCACCGCTCCTCAGCCAAGCCAGCGCTAAGATCCCTACACTGGTTGCCGATCAATGAACGGGTAAATTTCAAAGGCCTCTGCATTGCCCATAAAACTTGCAAGGCAAAGGCCCCCCCTATCCTCACCAATCTGACCAAACTACATAAAACTACGAGAAACCTCCGTTCCAACGTCCTTAACCTGGCACAAGTCAACAGAATCAACAAGGCCCAGACGGGCGGCCGCCTATTTTCCTACAACACCTCAAAGTTGTGGAACTCTCTGCCCCTGCCACTTCGCCTGGAGCCCAACCATCTTTCATTTCGTAAGAAAATAAAAACCTGGCTCTTCCCCGGAAATTAACGAACATCTGACCCCGGCTCTTCTCAGACCCTTCTTATTGCAGCTTCAAGCGCTGGGATGCCTCCGGGTAGCCATGCGCTATAAAAGAGCTTTTTCATTTCATTTCATTTCATGCATACATATGCATGTTATGTACATGAAAGTTTGAAAAACACTAATAAAAGCAAAGCTAAAAAGCCACCTAATTACAAACAGAATTGCATTAACTTAAACGAGGGCGAGACCTATTGCATTGTCAATGCTTGTTTTTACTCAGATATTTTACTTTTTGCGCATTGCACTTCGATGAATTCAAGAAGCTGCTATATTTTGCATTTTACCCTTTCTCAACCGTTGTGGGAAATATATGGCACATGCGCTTTATTGAATTCCGACGGTGGTAGGTCCCACACCGACATTGGAATACAACATTTGGTGCAATATTTTCTATTTACTAGCCTTGTGCAATGTAGGACGATGGAGAATTAGTAGAATTCAGCATCACTTTAACACTTTTCAGTGAGAGAGAAGATATAATTCCTTCCGTTTGTTCTGGCACTAATGCACTTTAATAGGCTTCAGGAAGTTACTGTATTATCTACTTCCTTACTATTTCAAAGGGTAGAAGTTTTCACTGCACAGCACTTTTTCATACTATATAGGCCAATTGTGCAGTAGCTCAACGCCATAAGGGCAACTCATGTATGGCATATGTAGTTCCGATTGGGCAAAATGCAATTATTGTACTGCAGGAAGTGATACATAAGGTCGGAGCATTTGCACTTTAGTGAGATATTTTATAATGCACTTTGTAAACCTCAAGGGCAACTATTCCAGTAATTGATATCAACTATCTGCTTGATAATCAATGGAAACAAATGGACTTTGGGGGCTGTGATCGAAAATAAATGTTTGAATGTCTCCTTCATGGCGCTCCAGGATAATAGAGAGATTTTGCTGAGCTCCTAGCTGTGTTGAGTTTAAAATTCAAATGTAAAAAAAGGTGGGTATGAACATTTATGCACTTTGAATTAAGAGAGGAAAATTTAAAATATTGAAGACATTATGAAAGAGCATGATGGACTAGAATTTATGTTGCTCTTTATAGGAATAGGGTACTTTACCATTTCCCTTCTCTCTCTCTCTCTCAAATCGTTTCTTTCTCGCTTGACACGACTTACATAAATGAAAAATCATGGAAATAAAAAAAATTGGAAATGGGATATATGTATTTTTCTGTATGAATTGATTGCTGCATAAACCTATGTGGATGGGAGTTTAAATTTGAATGATTTATTATATGGAACTGGGTTGTGTCTCATTTGTGTAAATAAAGTTTTTGTTGAGGTGTGGGTGGAGGCGTCTGCCTCTTTCTCTATGGCCCCGTCATAGGCTACGGCTGAAAGGCGTAGGCCATTTCACCTTGGTGCTGTCCATATTTAAATAAATGGATGCTGTGTGAGGAGGTGCGACCGCTATCTCAAGGGACGCTTCTACACACACATACATACATATGGATGTATATACATATATCACTTTCTTTCAATACAGCCAGAAACATCCACTAATCTACCTTACCCATATTACAACAGCTACCATATTACAATTCTTAATTCAACACCAATTTAAAACTGTGATGCAACTGTCTTAGAACCAGCTCCACTGATGTGCTTCTCTGTTTGTTTACTGCAAACCTCTACCTGAAATCACGCCACCCTGCCCCACCTCACCTCACTATTAGTATTAGGGCAGCAAAAAATCATTTTCAAAAGATCCTTCAAGACGAAATAATGCCGTAAAAGAATATCCTTGCTGCAAGCTGACCAAATTGACACTGTGGTCTAAAACGAGATGATAGCACAACTTGAATAGCTGCAAGACAGATATTTAGTTCCAGCCACTACTTATAGGATCTTTAATATGAAGAGAAGAAACTTACCGTGCGGCCTTGGAAGCAGATGCCTGTCTACTAAGGAGAACTTGCTGGTTCGCCAGAGCCCGCTGCTTTGCTTCTTGCTGAAGTTTGGCTTCAATCTCTTTCCTCTTCTTGGCGATGAACTGCTCATGCTGCCTTACTGTTTTAGGCAAAGTATTTGTCCACCTGGCAGGGTGCATTGGTTTTCCAAGCTTCTTTCCTGAGCAAAAAAAAAGGATTGATAAAAGCTAGGTTTAACAAAGTCAGAGGCAAAGTTTATTGAGTATTGCACTAACATCTTATTAAGTCAGGGTGCTGCAACAAATATTCAAACTTTCCAGCTTGAAATCAACAAAAAGGGACACACTACAGTAGAGAAAATTAAGAAAGTTATCATTAAACACTGCTATAGCAGATGAAATAAATCGATCTAATAAAGGCTTATGCCAAGGATAATCAACCAACTCTTATAAAGGTATACACCTCATTGAATCAGTGATTGGCTGTCTCATATAACACCCACCACCTGCTCGAGTTTACATCCTAACAAGGAAAAGGAGTGCAGACTCACGTTGCACAATAAGTGGCCAAGCCAGAAACACATAAATTAGGGGCATTACTAGGTTATGTGGCCCGTCGATTTTCCAGTTTGCATCACTTCAAAGATGTTTTAACTACCAGAACATTTAAAGGCATTGTAAAAAATATAGAATATTTGCATGTAATGGGAGATTTGATGTGCTTAATTTAAGGAGGCAAACAAGGGAAGCATGAACCTAAGATTATCTTCAAAAATTCCATAGTTCCATCATAATATACGTTTTTAATACGCCACATAGGAAAAAAGTCCTTGTTGGTTTTCTTAATAAACCCAAAAAAAGGAGAAAAAAAACAGTCCCACGCTGAGGCTATGTAGAGGCTGGCACACTTTTTTTGCGAATGCATAGTCTGATTTTTTGGTCTTGCCTACTAGATGGAATATGCACTGTTGTGAGACATTACTTTTCAGTGGGATCCAAGCCCACCCCCTGCTTACCACTGGTTAGTTTTACAGCCATTCTCATTTACTTGCTTCTTACTCACTAGATCTTGTGTGCCTTTCTTTTTCTTTGCGCATTAGTCCTTCCCCTCAAGAATGAATGTATTACTTATGTCCTTCCACGGCTTATTGTTTAGGCGGTACTTCATTCTTTTTGCTTAAGCACTCCATGAGTGTGTGTGTTTTCCAGTTGTCTCCCTTGTTCCTTTCTTCATGCTTGCTGTTTTTTTTCTTTTTAATTACCAATCCAACAAGGTAACTAAAAAGAAAAGAAAACAAGCACTGGCGTTGCCAATAGGTCTCGCGGTAGGAAAGTTTGAGCTATTGGTCTTGTAAATGACAATTATTTTTATTTATGTGTTGGTTTTGAAAATAGCTAAATTAATTGCTTTGTCATTTACAATGCCAATAGTTATAACTTTCGCAAATGTGACACCTATAGTATTTGTAATGCAACATGTTTGTATTTACGTGACTTAGATGTATTGATATTACAAATTACAATGGCTTTTAATTGTTTTACATAATTAATACTTAAATAAAAGTGATTTTAATTTATAATGGAAATAGCTTAAACTTTTGTAAATAACTTTTGTGAAGATTATGTTCAGTGTATTTTATTGTGATGAAAATCCAAGAACAGAAGTGAAATATTAACATATTTTTGTGACATTTGTAATAAAGCTTGAAACATTGAGAGAACATATTTAAACCAGTTGTTGTTGAATGGTTGCGCGTAATTATGTGGCACTGAGTGGTATTTGGAGTGTATGTGTTTTGTTATGGTATACTATGTTTTGTTATGATATGCTATGTTTTGTTATGCTATGCTATGTTTTGCTATGCTATGTTTTGCTATCCTTGTGTGTGTGTGTGTGTGTGGTTATGTGTGTGGTTGTGTGTGGGGGTTGTGTGTGTGTGTGTGGGGTTGTGTGTGTGTGGGGGGTGGTGTGTGAGGGGGCGGTGTGTGAGGGGGCGGTGTGTGAGGGGGCGGTGTGTGAGGGGGCGGTGTGTGAGGGGGCGGTGTGTGAGGGGGCGGTGTGTGAGGGGGCGGTGTGTGAGGGGGCGGTGTGTGAGGGGGCAGTGCGTGAGGGGGCAGTGCGTGAGGGGGCAGTGCGTGAGGGGGCAGTGCGTGAGGGGGCAGTGCGTGAGGGGGCAGTGTGTGAGGGGGCAGTGTGTGAGGGGGCAGGGTGTGAGTGGGAAATGCGTGAGTGATCTGTGTGTAAGTGTAGTTGTGTGTGTGTGTGTTTGTGTGTATGTGGGTGTCTGTGGGGGGTTGTGGGTGTCTGTGGGGGGTTGTGTGTGTGTGGGGGGGGTTGTGTGTGTGTGGGGTTGTGAGTATGTGTGTGTGGGGGGTTGTGTGTGTTTTTTTGCATGTGTGGGGTTTTGCATGTGTGTGCCATTTTGTATGTGTGGTTTTGTGTGTGTGTGGTTGTGTGTGGGGGGGTTATGTGTGTGTGAGGGGGCAGTGTGTGAGGGGGCAGTGTGTAAGTGGGTTGTGTGTGTGTGTCTGTGCGTGTGTGTGGGTATGTGTGTGTGGGCTGGGGTGTGGGGGGTTGTGTGCATGTGTGTGTGGTTGTGTGTGTGTCCTGTTGAGTGCCACTCACAAGTCTGGGAAGCACCATATATACTGTTGAGGTCACCTCATACGCATGTTTTCTGACGGTATTGTGCCAATTAAATGTCATAGTGCATTTAACCAGGACCGGCTTCATTAGTTCGCAGTAGAATATTAACAATTTCCTTACCTTCAGTTCACCAGTAGTGAGGTCAGAAGAGAAGGTGCAGCTTGTCCTGCGAATACTGTACAAAGGTCTGACCTACTGGAAGAGGGAAGAATGTGCTGTTGTACTTTGGCTGTTTTGTACAATGGGAGCGGAGGAACATGGGAATAAAGGCATGCCTTTCCACCACAGACGTGGCTGGACACAGAAGAATTAATGACTATCAAGTGGGCCCATTGTCATAAGATTCACTTTCATCCAATCCGGGCTTTTTTACTAACAGCACTTTGGATTATTGGAACTGCTTTTCTAACTATATGCAAGTGAGGGTGATCTGGCGTCCCGGATTTGTCAGATGTATGCACATTTCACTAAATGTAGCCTATATCCTGGGTTGGATGAGGTTTCGCTGAACACTGACTGAGATCAATTCGCATGTGTTCGAGAGCAGGATTAACTGCCTCTAGCAGAAATTAATTTACTTTACACTGATGTGTAAAAGTTGCATTGAATTCCACTCAGTGCCTCATTGTCTGTTTTCCGTGTTGGTGAGCGGTGCCACTAATTCCCAAACTTGACGCAAATTTTTGTCCTACTTCTATGTTTGCAAAATGTCCCAGTTGTTGGTTTTCGAAATCTGGTCACTCTGGTGCAGTTGGATGTTGGCTAAAATGCAAGTACTGGGTGATGTACTCCCCCCACCCCCACCTCCTGGGATCCAGGAAGCATCTAGGATTTGGGCACACGCCCCATCCATGTGTCTGGTTGCGCTTTGATTCAAGGCAGCAGCTGGTGCCGAGTACACATGTTTGGAGGTAAATCAGCGCCATGTTTGGGACCGTTACACAATCAGGCCTCTTTTTACCTCACAGCACACACTACGCATCCAAGCATTGTTACCTCGTCTTTCGTCTACAGTTGAAGTGGCGCACATTATGCCATCATTGTATGCTTAATTTGTATTTAAAGGGCATACAAGATACATTTGTACTAAACAAAGTATACCGAGGTATTGTACCTGCACTGGTAACACGCTGCGCACAATGCGCCACAGAGCTGTGTCCCTTGCTGAAGTCAACAAAACCACACAGCCGGCCTTTTATCTGAGCACGAGTGCTTGTTGCGGCTGTTTTACAACGGGCCCACATTGTTGTCTGGCCGGCACTAAGTCTGTCAGGCAGTCGGTCTGCCTGGCCCGGCTCCCATTGTTCCCTTATCGGCACCTCTGCAGCTTGCAGGGTGGGGGAGGGGCGCACACTTCTGCCAGGGGAGTTGCAGGACCCCTAGAGTAAACACAACCACCAGCAAGTGTACGGAATGGGCAAAGTTAGGCAGGGCGCATTGTTCTCTGTTTTTTCAGCCTCTAATTTTGGCTGAAGCGAGATTAGTTCAATTTGAATCATAGGTTGTTGTTCAAGGCCTGAACCACTCCAGGCATATGCACGAAAGGCCACGCATTTGTATACAAAAATGTATCCTTAAGTACACGTGCAGGTCAAGCGCGATTTGGTAACAGCAAGTGGGGAGGTTTGGAGCTGAAAGACTATGGGGCTATTTACAAGCCTCTTGCACTACAACTCCCTAACTTTCAATGCGCAGATTAGTCGCTCTGTCACTTTAAGAGGGTGGGTGGAAGCCAGCAGACTAACGTCGGCCAGACTAACAAAACCACTTGGCAAAAAAAACACTGTACTTGGCATGAGGACACAGTCGTCGCTTTTCATTGCTCTGGCACAAGCCGCCGCGCTATTCTCCAAATATGTAGGTACAAATACACAAGGTATCATAGCGCTTACACGAGCACCAGTTGCATTACACGGACACATTCGCCTTTTTTAGGCACGGGAAGATGAGGTGATTTGCTCAGAATCACAGGATGTTTGTGCCTTCCACCGGACTCGAATCTGTCTCCCTAGCTTCCCCCAGGTTCTGAGCCTCGCTGTTGCTGTTGAGCAACGTGCAGACAAGCTCAAAAGGCAGACGACAAGCATGCTTTCACACTAGCAAGCACCAGAGAGTGGTGGTGTATAAAAGTGCCCATCAATCATTCATTCACGGACTCAGTTTCTAGAAATAAAACTGGTTTTCATTGTGTACAGATGGTCAAATAGTGGAGCTACTCACCCCCGGGAACCAGTTATGATCGTGCGAAGCCTGCAACACTGCAAGTTACGTGTCCGAGAAAAAAAAAAACACTTCCCCTTTCTCTCGTGCGGAGTGACCTGTGATGTACAGCAAGATCCTTACACAACGACACTTTCTCGTGAATGCGAGCAGAATCAACAGTTTTAAAGTATGAACATAAATACGGAAGTGCCTTTGAAACTGACAACCCCAGGTCACCATTTCAAGCAACGCACACAACAGGAGATGCGCAGCAGTGTGATATTTCACGCGCTCTCTCCCTGCCTCCGAGAACACGCACTGGGCAAGGCTGGCAAATGTGCACCTCAAGCAGTGGTCGTGAGCTGTGCTCACCACACATACAGAGAACACATGCATGTATCATCGTGGTGGCAGTGACCTCCTTAGGGCGGCCAGCCATGAATAATTAGGGGAGGAGAAGCCGCACAGCACACGCTGGGAGAAGCCCTTTGATGTGCTGTGCGGCCGCGAAAAAATGCAATTAGGAGGGAGGGAGGGAGGCTGATGCGCGTGCTTGTTTGGTCACGTAATTCACGTGTACTCAAACAAAACCGCACGAACGAAACCCTTGGTTTCACGAGTATTTTGAGCACTTGAATTCTCGCTCCGCTCAATGCGCTTGCGCGCATTGATAGGTCGGGCAGGGATGTGGAATTCCTATAGCCCGACGCCCAGGACATATTGTTTGGGGTCAAGGGCAACAAGTTTTAATGTGCATTTTGTCCTTGGGACAAGCAGGCCCAATCCTCTGAAGCGCAAACACTTTGGCTGCCAGTTTGCAGTACCACATTAAGGATCAGGGAAGGGCATTGCCTGCAGTTAAGTTAATATTTGTGTGCATATGTTAATGCTGTTCAAACTTGTATTTATGGTTCATTAATTGAGAGCCTTTATTATCAGGCTGAGCGCTCTCAGTAAATGTAAGTTCCGACTGCACTACTGACAGTGGTTCCAGTATAAAAATGTGCACACGGTTTCAAAGTTTAGCTGTATGAGGCTATGCATAATGCTCTCAGAATGCTCTCGGATTAGATGCAAATATTTGCAGAAGCTTGTAAGCAAGATTAATGATGTAATTAATGCTGCACAACTCTAGTCATTCAAATACAAGATCAAAATAATTCTCATATGAACCTCATGACAAACATGATACAATTACAATCTAACACGCCTAACATTCTACTGGTCTAATAAACCTTGGTCCCTCATCGGGAAGAGGAAAGCAATTAGAATCACAGCACGACCCCCAAGTGAAACTTGAAATACTGGCACAGAGAGCGTTTCCAGCCCATATGTAGAGCCCCCTCACAGCCAATGTCCATCACGGATTTTATAAACACCCCAGGACATCAGCTGCAGACGCTGCAATTATTTTTTTAGGGCGTATATATTGAGAAGCTTTGTCAGGTTAGTGGACTAGAGCCCACCCATGGCAGACTTTATTTTCAGTCTCATTTGTGCGAGTTTTACTTCATTTTCATGCATTTGTCCCTTCCCTCAAGCACGTTTCCCTTAAAAACTAAGTGTTCAGGTGCTACTTTATAAGCACTCCACGAGAGTGCGTGTTTTCCAGCTGTCTCCCACATTTACTCTCTACCTCCATCCCCGTTCCACTTGTGTTGTTTTCTCTGAATGTGTTTTTCTTTCTTCCTTCTCCATAACGTACGTGGCTGCATGCTTCTCACATCACATTGTCTTTTACCTGTGCACTTCTCGCACCGGCCCCGGTTAAGCTCTCTCCCTAGTTTGTTTCTCTGCGCGCTCCTCTCTATTTTATTCACTCCCAACACCTCCGTATTGCCCCCTCAGTGATTCCAACACCCACCCACTTGCAATATTTTAAAATATTTGTGTGTACCAGAGCAAGTCAGATCTGTCAAAAAGAGATATCATTTTGTAGGCACGACATGCTTAGTGAATGTACCTACAAGATTACTTGTGTTCTGTTTTTTTTCTTATGGTGCATGCAGTGCTTTAAATAGGCCGGTACTGTCCGAGAAATGCTATACTTTTAATTGGAGAGCACCAGCAATTGTCAGAAACAAGCAGGTCCTCTGGTACAGAGTCTGCACTTCTATTTTTCCATTTCAAGCACAGGGTACACAGCATCAGGGATGATTTACAAGGGCTAGAACCATTTAGGCCCTAAAGCCGCAACCTACTGGTTTTTCTAACAGTTATTTTAGGGTTCGAGGAAAGTTGTTGCGGGATGGGGCAGAAAAGCCTCATGACAGTCAGTTCTCGCTACGTCCTTCTCATATAGTGACATTTATTTTAAAGTTGTCAGGGCTGCAGTAGCTCATAAATCCCGTTATTAAACTATGACGAGCCCAGGGCCCGGCAGCTCACTGCGGCCCGTCTCTCGGTTCTCCAATCGCACCTTTATGCTGTTGATCGCGGTCTTTCTCTCCTCCGACGCGGCTGGCAGTGGTACCCTTGTTTCCGATGATATCTTCGATCTACTCCATCCACTTCCCAGGCACTTCCGGGGCCAAACGCTTCCGGTCCTGGGAGCGTGGCATGCTGGGAAACGGCGTGCCCACCCATTTTGTGACTGCTGCCGCCATCTTGAAAAACTCATACAGTGCTTCGGTGATGAACGAAACGGGACATCGAAGCGTAGGTGGGCACTGTAACCTTAAAAGAGCAGATTTTAACAATCAGCTAAATAATTTGTCTAAATACCAAATATCAGGGTAAATCTAATCTATAAAACATTTTAAAAAGTAGACTAAGTAAGATAATATTTTAATTTAATAAACTCATAGATTGTATGTGATGCTTCACAAATAATAGTTAAACGTTTTTATTATCTATAGGATTATGAATGTATGCCGGGGCAAACTTTAGCTGCGTTGAAATAAATGTTTTTTCAAGATGGCTGCCAGAACGTAAAGCGCACTGACGTAGAAAGCCTTCTAACGCTCTCACAGATAGGCCAGATGTCAGGTCAATATTATTGTAACGAGACGCTGCAAACAGTAGGACGTCAGGAGTGACAACAAACCTAGCAAAGCAGACATTCTGGAGTCAGCAGAGTAGCAAAACAAAAGGACTGCAAAATATGCATACTTGCCATGGATGGCAAAAATTAGGTCTGGTGTTAGCGTCACCCCTTTTCCTCTGTCAATCCTTGTTTTTTTTTCAAGCAATTTTGGGGCAGTTTTATGTGGTGATTTGTCCCGAAGATATGAAAGGTCTTTTCACGAAAGAACACCAAATTACATTACACAAGGTCAGATTAATTTTTTAAGGGACAAGGATTTTTGGGAGGAGAGGATGTGGCCTTACTGCTAGAGTTGCTGACCGTGGTGCTGGAAACCAAGGTTCGAGCCTCAGGGTTGTGTCTACGTCCTGTGATTCTGGGCAAATCAAACTTCTCAGCATAATAAACCCACACTGATGCCAGTGTTGGGATTATTATAAAATGCATTCAGAGGGCATCTTAGAGATGCCCCCTGATAAACAACCAGCTTCTAGCTTATTGGCTGACTGGACTCTGCCAGCCGGCACCAGACATGTTTCTGACCTCATGGGGTGAGAGCCTTTGTGTGCTCCGAGGTCAGAAACAAAGACTGCTCTGGATGGAGGTGTTTCACACCTCCCCCTTGCAGGAACAGCAGCACTTGGCGGTGAGCCTTAAAGGTTCTCACCATGTGTTATGCTGATTTGGGCAGCTCCAACTAGTGGTGATGCCCGCCACCTGTCCCACTTTTGGCAATAGCACAGGCAGGAAAATTAGTAAGCAAAGTAGGAGTGTTCAACTTGGCTTGGTGCACTCCTAGGGTGGCCAGGAGCTGAGGTGAACCCCTCTCTAGAATTCTCCATCTTGGTTTGGAGGATTAGGGCCATGTGACGAGGTGTGGAGGTCACTCTCGGACGAGACACTGAACGTGAGCCTTTCGTCTCTCCCTATGCAGCGAGGCGTGGAGTGACGGGATTCAAACACAGTGCCAAGGAAACGAAGAAACAGAGCACTGTTTCTTTAACTGGGCTGACCTCGACGTACGACACACCCCCTCTGATGACGTGGCTTCCAGGGAGGACTAAAAAGACGGAAGCGATGGAGAAACGGCGTGTTCTACACCGGCAGGCGACGGAGGAGTGAAAGCGGAGGCGGTCCAGCAGTCGGAAGCAGGAGAAGCACCTGAACGGCTTGAAGAGCGAGGAGAGAAGCCAGGAGGCCCCCCGCCCGAGCACTATACCGTCACTCGAGCCTAGTTGTGGAGCACCGCGTGTATCCTCACACCCTTTCCCTGTACACATACAAGTCAGAGAACCAAAGCCTTAATCAGGGTATTTATCTCCCTTCCTTTCTGGGTATCCTGGCACACGCCACACTGGAGTGGAGGAGAGGAGGTCCTGAGCGACGGAGGCTTCTCTGTTCCCCAGAGAAAAAAGAAGTGGAACTGGCCCTTCCTTACTATAGAACACCATCAGAAAGAAACGAGTGTTCAAATCAATAAAACCCAGTCTTACCCCAGTGCCTGGTCCCGTGAGTTTCTCTGAAAGGCCACAGGCCAATAGGAATAGGGGATGTGCCCCTCTCCCCAAAGGGAGGAGGCAACCAAAGGGTGTAGTCACCCAAGGGGACAGTAGCCTTTGGCTATTGCCCTCCAACCACAGTAACACCCATACATTTAGTATTTAAGGGCTCTCCTGAACCATGTTTTTCAGATTCAACGTTCTACGAAGGAAAGAGCCGTACAGCAGTGGAAAATAAGACAACTGACTTGGCCCCAGCCCAAACGGACTGTCTCCTCCTCCAGCGACCCAGCTCAAAGAAATCGGCGTGTCCTGCGGGTAGCATCTCTCCAGCAACCCCAGAGACCGTAGCTGCCTTCATTAAAAACATTGTTTCCCCGGGACACCTGATTTGTCCAGCAAAATCAACTTCCAACATGAACTCCAGTGACTTCTGGAACCGCAATTGCTCACCACTCTGCACCCTTCGCCCTTGTCCCAGGTCCAGGAGGGCCAACGATCCAGAGACGTATCCAGCTTTGGACGACCTCTCCTGAACTTCCCCACAATGCCTGCAGCCTCATCTTGAAGGGTCCCCATGACCATGACCGGATCCACTGAAAGAAGCCCGATGCCGAAAGATACCCCTGCACCCGCAGCCCCCAGGCCTTAAGGTGCCCCACAGACAATGTCCTTTTGTCCAGCAACTATCCAACTTACTTCTCCAATAGTTTGTTCCCTTCAGCCATTCTTCTGGTCCGAGCCTGCAGCCTTTTTCCTCAACCGAAGATCCTCTTTGACTTCCATTGAGAGTCTGACGCCTGTTTCCGTCCAGCACCTAGCCGCCCATGTGCCGCTAGAGGTGAGCTCTTGGGGCCAACTTGTGGCCCCCTTTGTGTTGTTCTTTGAACCCAGGGCCCTTGCCCTGAAACCGCAGGTCCTTCCTGCAACCGGTGCTCTGCTGAGCCACCCCGTCTCCATAGACCTACATTGGGCACCCGGCACCAACTTTGACCTCTGCACCCAGCCACCCATGTGCCGCTAAGGGTGCATCCCTGGTGACTTTCTAATCCCTGCCCTGTGTTGGTTCTACAACCCAAAGACTGAACTTGAAAGTCATGTACTTACCTGTAAGTTACTTAACTGTCTTTCCTCCCTTAGGATTGTGTTGGTTTTTCTCTGTTTTGCATTAAGTGTTGATCCTGAGAACAGTACAAAGTATCTTCTTGATATTGAAAAGTATTTCATACACCTGTAAAGTATTTCTAATGCTTCTACAAATATTTGCCAACTGTATATCCAACTGTATATTGAAAGTATTGCATAACTGAATAGTCTGCTTACCTGTAAACGAGTTCTACTTGGTTTTTAAAATAAAAGTAACTAAAGTAATATTTGTATAAACATTGGCCTGGAGTTAGTCATTGAGTGTGTGTTCCTACCTTGTATGAATGTGTACAACAAATGCATTCACACTACCCTCTGATAAGCCTAACTGCTCAGCCCACCTACCACTAAATTGAGATTAAGGTATTATCTACTTTATCTTTTGCTATACCTTTGGGGACTTACTGACTCTGTTCACATTATAGCTCTTTTTGATATAGTATATTCAGAGCCAGCTTACTACACCTCACACTTACTGTAGAGACTACAGACCATACAGAACTCAACTCAGGAAATTCCACTGGCTCCCTGTCCACAAGAGATCCGGTCAGAGGGCATCGCAGGTAGACTGAGGGAGCCTAGCGTCGAGGGCGGTGTGCTAATTACGCTACCACCCCCCTCCCGTGACCCATGGTGTACCCCTGTTACACCATAAAAGTGCAGAAACCTACCATAGAAATCCTCCTAAACCAGGAGTCATTAGGAAGACATTTTCTCTTCCTTTTTTGCACTTTTTTCACTTTCCTTTTCACTTTCACGTCCCTAGGTAAGGGTGGGCCTTAGCGTGTCCATACCGCCAGGGTTTAGTACACTTATATAGTCCTGACGAATGCCTGGTAAATTCACACAGTTTCAAAGGCAGAAACATGTTGACTGACGATTAATTTATTTTGGAAATAACCACACAATTAATTGTGGACTATTTTCCTACACTTAATTTTAAGTATATGTCCCAAGTGATCAAATAATAAATAATTTTTTGGATACACTAAACACATTTTTTAACCCTTTCACTACCATTTAATTTAATTTTCACTGCACGCCTGAACTCACAAATCCTGCTCCGCAGTAGATCTGGCGTCGTAGCACACTAAACAGGCACTCGGCCTCTTTAGTGGGGCCCAATGATGAAGCATGTCATCACCAGGTGGTGAGTAAGGTCTTTCCTAACTAACCTGAGTGAGGCCGGTTTCATTTTCCTTTTGCTCCTTTGTGTGGTCTTGTCAAACCATATGACACTCTTTTCTTGTTTAACATACATAACCGGGGAATAAGAGTGTTGCATACCTCTCCCTACCTCTCCTTTTGTTGGTATATACTTTCATGTACTTTACCAGAATGCTATACATCTTGTTATCTATATTTGGAGCCTGATTAACTTTTCTTCCCACAGTAGGCTGTGGGCATTCTACCTACAGCCGAGTTCAAGGGGTAACAGAATCTTCTTTGCCATGTTGTCTGATACTTTGGACGCAAGTGTCCATTCAGATATTTGGGTGGTGCAATTATTCTGAATCCAACATTTGATGGAGTCTGACCTACATCAGCCTCTCCAGTTGAAGGAGGTCCAAAAAGTCAGGGTCTGCTTCACTCCGATTCCTCATCTGATGAATTGACATAATTCATCCTACCCTTATCTTCTGACGTAGTCTGCTTCACTGGGAAGGTGTCTGGGACTACTTGATTGTCATTTTCCCTGAGGTTGTCAGCCTCCAGGGAAGAGGGTGATGGTTTAAGTGTGCATGCACTCTTACAGAAGTCTCCCTCAAGCTATTAGACTCTTCCAAGTGTCCCACACTTTGCTTTTTGGAGTCTTCTTATGCCTTATAGTTCCCTGGGTACACTCAATATCTAGACACTCCTTATTTGAAAGCACTTCTTCCTCCGCAGGGGTATAGATGATATTAATTTATTAGAAAAATTTTATAAAGCACAAACAAGACCCAGACGGGTATCAGAGCGCTGTACAAAGAAGCAAATTAACATTGACATGAAGAAACAGTGACCGTACAATACAAAATAGCAGCTTAAGAGGAGCCTGAGATGTGTATTTAAAAATCAATGCAAACAGCTGGTACCAAAAGCAAGCAAAGGAGAAACTCATCAGATTAAATCTCTGGGGCAGTTCCAAAGAATGTAAACAATTTTACACATATTTTAGCATATTTATCCTATAAATTAATTAAAGTCATAATGTATTAGATTCTATTTGTATGTATATCGACATACTTCCCCTGATGAGGTGTTGAAGGTGTTGCCACCAGGTGGCAGGTATGCCTTCACTAAGGAATTCATTGACTTTGCATATGACCAATATTCACAGTGATAAATTGATCTTTTTAGGAGACTTTAATCTTCACTTGGGTAATTCGGAAGACTCATCTGCCTGCCAGCTTGCCACATTTCTCTCAGGAAATGAGCTTTTACAACATGACGCAAAACGAACATATTCCAATGGTTCCACGCTTGACCTTATTATTTCCAAACAAGACCTGCTAACAGATGATGATCCTATACTAGTATACTGGTCTAACCACTTCCTCGTCTCTTCTCAGTGCACCTATCTCTTTCTGTAGCCCTGGACCAACAAAAAAGAGCAACTACCTGGTCTGGCAACACCAAAAAAATCGACCTAGACACACTCTACAACACAGCCATGAAGGCACTACCAGACTTCCACTCCAACTCTTATGTTAATGATTTGACCACCCAGTTCTCACCACTCTTTCTGTCTTGATAGACAATGTTGGTCCAATACACAGCAAAAAGAAAAGTCCCACTCCTTCTGCCTCATGGTTCAATAAGTCCCTCTATAAAGAAAGAAAAAAGCTGAGATACCTGGAGAAGAAATGGAGACAGTCCCCCTCCACCATTAATGTCTCAAATCTCTGATATGCACGATCGCACTATCATCAACACATCTTTAGCAAAAAGCGAATCACTTTGAAACCCTCCTCGACTCTGCAAAGAACAGAACTCTTTGACCTAATAAGAACTACCAGCAACGCTGCCTTTACCTCAACTGTCAAATTTCATGACCTTCCCAAGAAAGCAGGACAATTTTCATAAATCATTGATGCAAAAGTGAAATGGCTCCTTGGCCATGTTACTCATCCTATCCCACATGAGGACTGCATATCCAAAGATGCCTGGCACAGCTTTGACGTCATCACTGAAGATGCCCTACTTCAGAGCATTTTGAAAACTAAACCTTTAAACCATACTGTTGACCCCATCCCCGACAACATTGCACTAGAATTTTATTCCTACACACTCCCCTGCTGAACTAATCTGGTAACCTCTTTCCTCATCCAAGGCTCCAGGTCAGGCTACCCTACTTCTAAAGAAATCCTCTTCTGATGTGAATGGTCTTAACAATATCCGCCTTTTTCACCAACCTCCCTTTCTTTGCTAAAATCACTGTATGATATGTAGCGGAGGAGCTCTTCCAACATATCAAGAACAGCTAACATCTTGGTGAATTTCAATTTGGCTTATATCAAGCTTGCAGTACTGAAACAGCACTGCTACAAGTTATCGATGATGCCATGCGAGTATTTGATTCAGGCAACTCCTGTCTTCTGATCCTTCTGGACCTTTCTGCAGCCTTTAACACTGTAAACCATAACACTCTTCTGAACACACTAAAACAAAGAATGGGATTTGAAGGCACAGTGCTCAAATGGTTTCAATCATACCTCTCGGGCAGGTCTCAGATTATTAAAATAGCAAACTGTCTCTCCACATCAAAGGCTGTGGATCAAGGCATCCCTCAAGGCTTGATCCTCGCGTCCATCCTTTTCAATCTTTACTTGGAACCGCTGGGAAACATTCTAAAAAGTCATGGATCCATTATCACCTCTATGCTGACAACACCCAATTCTACCTAAAGGTGTCCTCTGGACATGACATTTCAATCCTCGCCACCACCCTCAGCTCCATCGAAGAATGGATGAAATATCATCTAATTCTGAATCCCTCTAAAGCCTAATTCCTTCTTCTCTCAACCTTAAACTCTCCACCTCCTGTTCAATCAAGGATAATATGAACATTCTTAGCAACAAACCTACCAACGTTGACAGTGCCAAATCCCTAGGTGTCATGCTGGACAAAAGACTCAACCTACATTCCCAAATCAACACCATGGCCAAGAACGTACGCTAGCAACTGCGCCTTCTCTGGGGGATTTGGCGTTTCATTCCTGAGCAAGATCTGAAAACTCCGGCTCGATTTTGGGTACTCTCCAGACTGGAATACTGTATTTCTCTCCTTGCTGGCCTCCTCAAAACCCACTGATCTCCTCTAAAATGGATCCTCCATTCAGCGGCAAGTTTCGTCTATGGGGCCAAAAGAAATGCGCATATTACACCCTTACTGATTGCTCTTCACTAGCTTCCCATTGAACCTAGGTCAACATATAAGACTGCTTGCATGACCCATAAAGCCAAACATACTTCCACCTCTTGCTCCCTGTCTAAAAAACTCAAAATATCAGGCGGCTCCAGACTCTCATGCAATGCTCAAAATGTATTGCTCGAACCTCAAACTTTCAAAAGGAAAAGATCATGCAACTAGAATTAAAAATTTGCTAACATTCGTGCCAAGAATTTTCAATTCTATTAAGGACAGGAGGCGAGGATTATGCTGTCTCATTTCTTTACTGAAAAATTACAGCAGCCAGTCAGAACACAGTAAAGAAACAAAAAACTACATTTCCCATTAGCACCTCAGAGGACCATAAAGGCTAGATAGTATAAAGGGAACCATAGAGGACAATATTTCCTCTTTCTTTGTCCAGAACAGTGCAACAAATATAAAGTCACCAGAGGCCAAAGGAACCATGAAGAAGGCCACGAAGAACAATCCACCAGCAGTCAGAATGAGGAGACTGAAGTCGAAGAACCACCGTGCAAAGCACCAGCTCCAGGAAACGTGGAACACTGTACAGCACCTCATTTAGGTTCTGAACGTGAAAAGTAAAACAGAGCCGTAATACAGAACACCCATAAAAGCTCAATACGAATAAAAAGCAAATAGGGAGGGAAAAAATAAGGCATAGAACAGTATGATGCATAACATAATACAATTGCACAAAAAGCAATGACAATGAATAATTCAATGCAAATATAAATAAGGGTGGGATAATCCTCGCCTCCTGTCCTTAATAAAATTGAAAATTCTTGGCACGAATGTTAGCAAATTTTTAATTCTATGGCAGGACGGAGGCTCCGATTATGCATGTTCAAAGCCTAGCCACCACAACAGAAGCAACATCTACAATAGGTTTGAAATAAAACGTTTTAAATACTGACTCCGAAGACCAATCAGCGGCCTTCATGATATCATGGAGACTGACACCCAAGGAAAAAGCCTTAGAGGCCATGGCCCCCGTGCAGAGTGAGCACCAAAGAGGGAGACATCAATGCCAGCCTCCAACATGAGCCAGCACACCCATCTCGCCAACGTAGTGTAGTGTAGTTCCTATATTCCCAATAGGCTCTGCGCATTGGAATAATATATTCAGCAGTGTAGACGTAGGACTAAGGTCGACTAGGTCTCTACTGACTATATTAGACTTAAGGTTTGCCAGCTAGCTCAGAGGTCACTAGAAACTTTCTCGAATAAACGAGGAGGAGTTTAACCTCCCTGGATAGACAAGAAGGGATTAGCTTCTGACAACCATATAACATGACAACTTTGCTCCTTCAGAATAAGAGTGTATCTCTAGAGTCGTGTGAAAACAATAGACAGCTATTTCACTCAGTCAATTGTGCGTACTTAGTTTCACCAGAGTGCAGAGAAAAGAGAGACAGGCGTTTTCAATAAAAGGTGTAATTTATTGAGCAGTCTTCTTTCTCATGCAAGAGAAATGAATTGCCATAATTGTAATACTTAATGTAAAGTAAAGTGCGTACAGTAAAAAGAGTATTATGAAATAATACTGTAAAAGCATTGATATGGTTTCTTAGCCACAAGATACTTTAAAATGGATAAAATATATACATACATATATACATTGACTAACGTACTCAACTGGTGCTTCTAAAATACGCCTACCCCGGGGTACCTACCTAAGCCTAATACGTGGGAAGGAGTAAGTAAGTAGCAGTTTAAGTTAAGTTGGTTTTGCCAAGAATCTGATTCAAGAATTCTCTTTAAGGATTTAGTCAGCTCCATACCTGGGTAATAGAATGTAGGAGGTCTGGTATCTCTCTTTCAGGACTCGATATCCCAGCAGCCCGCGAAGGCGGCTGAGAACACCGGAGCTGGATTTCTCAGCAGTAGAAAAGACAGCGTCTCTCTCAGTGCGTCAAAAGGGAGGGGCAGCGTCCGTGGGCTCTCACATCAGCTGGGCTCTCGGGCAAGTAGATAGCTGCTCGGCTCCAAAACCACCACCGTGTGTTTGCTTAAGGCAACGTTGGTACATTTATACCTGAAAGGTGCCGAGTTTGACGTAAGGTTTGGACATAAGACGTCAATAAAGATGTCACTAAGAACTGACTGTTCCTTTAGTGTTCGAAGGAGTTCAATGACAAATCAAAACAAAAACAATTGGGGATTTCCCAGGTTGCTGGAGGTTTGGTGTGTCGAAAGAACTCGTTGTGCTCTCTAGGAATCTAAGGAAGTAGCTTTGCCGTGCTTTGGACTGCAAGGGCTATTTACTAAATATGGATCTAATTCTTATGCCATTATAGGGATATTATTGATTATAGCCGTACAAGGGCATAAAATAGCAATATTGATTTAGGTTCCTAGATAAAAACACAATACCCACTCCACGATCTAATGTCCATCATTACTAAAACTAAGCAATAGTAAACATTTAAAGGTGCATGTGTATTCCAACCCACCCCAAAATACATTTTTTGCATTTGAAATGGTGTATGCGAAATACACGAAAATGATTATTGGTACTGTACGCTTTTCAAGCAGTGTAATCATTCAGTTAAACATGCCTGTATATATTAGCTGAACGATTTGCGAAAATATCACATGAAATGGCTCTTAATACAGAAAAGAAGGTCGAGACCATTCCATCACATATAAATACAGTTGCTGTAAATGTGCTAGAGGCTGAGGTAATATATTGTCTCTAGAGTTCCTAAAAATAGAAGCTCTGTTCTTTAAGAATAGTTCTACTTTAAGCAGAGTACATGTGCCAGAAAAAGGTAAATATTTAGGAAGTTTGAAAAAAAATAATTTCGCTTTCAGGGGAAAAAATAGTTCCAAATGTTTTCAGTAGCTTTTGTTTATCAAAGCTGAAGGCCGAATTCAGAGTTCAGGGGAACGCTGTGTGCTCGTTGCTTAAAAAGTTATTATTTCTGTTCAGGGGAGAACATAATTTCAGACAGACTCGCAAAAAATTGGTCTACGACATCAGGTGAAAGTTCGACCAAGTTTGAAAGTGCCGCAACAGTGCAGTTGTGAGAATGATTGCTATCATCGATGTCAGGATCAGCAATTCTCACAGAAGGTCGTACCTGGGTGATGCTGCTCTCATCTCGTACTTCACTGCCACCTATTCGTAGTGGTTGAGTCTCAATGAATGCCGTCATCAGAATGGGTAGCCGCTGGGGACAACACGATGTATGAGCCGTTACAGGACTTAGCAAAGTATCTGTATCCAATGGTACTTCTGATGGTAGTGTAAGACAGACATCCAACACGCATTCTTCTCCGCATAGCATAAATCGAAGCACAGATAGGATGCAATTTTGCCAGATTGGTCTGAATGAAAGAAACCAGGTCATATTCAGATCTCTTAGCCGGGCTAATCCAAGGACTTTAGTTATGCGGTCCCGATAGCGTATAGCTAGGATCGTTTCTTCCATTGTTGCTTGAGTCTTGTCTGCGACTTGGCTTGCCATATCGGAGCAGAAGGGTCAAAAATAGAATTCCTGCTACGAGTCCCAAAAGTAGTGGTAGGCCGCCAAAGACAGAATGGACAAAATTGGGAAAAATGCCCAGAACTGTTTCGAAGGGTGTTAACAGTCCTGAAAAAATTGTCTTAAATATATGTGGGATACCACTGGCATCAGACATATTTAGGATTTGACTTAGCATTTCTACGAAATGCACGGGGCAATTTGTTGATAAAAGGGTATGTATCTCTGGCGTTGTCTTTGCAACCAGAAGATCATACGTTTCTTTTGATGACGTTAAAGGCACGGTTGTCTGTTAAAGAACAGACTTCATTCTGGTTAAAGTATCAATTTGAATAGAAGAGATATTCAAAGAAGGCCAAATCGTTGCCGCCGTATCTGGAGAGCTATTTGGATACAATACTTGCATACAGCAAGTGACCATGGAACTAACGCTTACGAGATAGGCTTTCCCTGGCACCATGCCACAACAGCTGTGGTCCATTATTAGAATATAGCTCCCGTTAGAAAGCCGTCTAAAGAATGGCTCTATATGTGTTGCAGGTGTGCCGTGCTGGTGACATGAAAGGTTATTTGAAGTCCCCTCACAGGCCCCATGCAAATTAATACATTGGCACAGAAGTATACCGCTTAGTGATTGTTTACAATTGTTACCACTAAGAAATACATTCTGTTTACTTTCACTATAACATGTGTGTGTGTAAGGCAATTTCCATGATGACTTAATGTACCCTTTACCCAACCTTTCATACTGGCCCGCTGGTATATACTCTTGGCAGTATTTAAATTGGAAAGTTGTTATCGGAATTGTAATTATTCCGTGTATTATCCATTCAATGACAGGTCTTTCTGACATTGTCAATGGTAATCTCTCAAGTTTTTCAATGCTCAGAACCGTATAGTCTGCTCCTTTTTGAGCCAAACTGATTTGTTTATCAGTAAGGTTAAAGATAGAGAATAATGACGTTGTGTTTATCAAACGCCATGGCACGTAGCCTGAACGCAGATTTTGCAATGTCCAGCCTAGCTGTACAATAGAACGTAATTGGGACTGACGGTGTTGTAACATTAGTAAGTCCTGATCTATTATATCGATAGCAGATGATACAATACTGTCCAGTGAATATATTCTGGAGGACAGAGTCATTAACCCATTGTCCACAACAGAAAGTGATTTTTCCAAATTAATACGATCAATTTCTCGTATTTTCTCTGCTGTTTCAATTTGAGTTACTTTCCAAGCTTCGTTGTATGCAGCGTATATACCGGCCGCTATGAAACGTTTTTGACGCTGTTTGCGTGGTCCCATTATGAAATCACACAAGTCAGCACCGTCTTTAAGTAAAGTCAAGTGTTGCTTAATTTCAGCCAGTGTGGATGTCTGTAGCCATTCAAGGCATAGTTTCCCTACACTGTATGTTGTTACTATCCCTGGATGTTGTCTCTGGGTGTATCTAGGGTCTGGTCTGGTCATTTTGAACCCCTGTTTTTTGTTCAGGAATCTATCTTGACAGTTATTTGTGTCTGTTGGCCAGATCAACCACTTTTTCCAATCAGGATGTGTTCTGTTTTGGTGTAAAATATTGGATACGACTATCTCAACATCTGTAGTGGTATTACTATCAGGTATTGGCTTTGGAATAGACGGTTTGTTTAAGTCTTTAATCTTAGCTAGGCTAAGACAAGTAGTCTGTTGAATGGTGTCATTCAAGAATATTATTTGTTCCGGGATCATGCAGGTTCTAAATAATGCTTCTAAACCTTTGACCTGCCAATTTTTTGTACCCCAGATGGTTTTTGTTTCAATGTTTTCTTTCCAGAATTCAAAACCAAATGTAATCATTTTTTCACAAAATGTTTCAGAATAAATCAATTTAGTATTTGTCAACATTGTTTTTATCCCTGTCTTATTTAACAGTTTAAAATAAACCGTTTCTGCATCACTTGTGTTAAACCCTGAGAAGTATCGGAATTTCTCATAAAATGTTTTCGAACTGCTTTTAGGTGGAGTTGCACAATGTTCCCATTGATTATACTTAAAAACATTTCTACGTTGAGCAGATTTATGTAAATAGTGATGTGCAAAGTGATTGTAACAGTACATTTGTTCATAATTCGACGAACCCTGTAAGTAATCATGTTCTGTAAATTTTGCTGACATTACTAAATCTGACATCATATTATTTATGCTTTCAAAGTCCCAATCATCAGAGAATGTGCTCGGTTTTACAAAGTCACTTAATGAAACCTTGAACTGATGTGGATATTTCAAGAGTTCAACCGGGCCATAGATTTCGTAATCCGTTTTGTCCCAAGCTACCCCCCCGGGTATTGGAATGGCTGTGACATTCACTGATGATAGTTCTCTTTTCTCGATGTGAGATGACTTGTGTGGCTTTAGGACCAAGTTGATGTTCTGACTTGCTGTGTCCATTGTACTGTATTTTCCCTCAATGAATTTTCCCAAACAAAGTACCATGATGAGCCAAAGCAGGAGGAAAAGTACACCTAACACAATCCAAAATTCAATCCATGGAGAAATCAGATAGGTTTCTTTGCTTTGATGAAAGAGTTCAGTTAATTTGTCTTTGAAAGTTTTTTGTAGTTGGCGTTTCTTCAGGTTCGCTTGGATCTTCAGAAAAGTTATCGGAATTGATGAAGTAGCCAGATGCAGTTCTGTCAATTGTTGGAATTGCTTTCAAATTTTCCATTGCTTTTTCATTTTTTCTTTCATTAGCATAGTCTGAGGCTACATCGTTGTAGACAGGTGTTTCTTGACAAACTGTTTCAATTTGGGGTTCAAGAGGCACAAGTTCCATGGCATTGTTGCATAGTCCTTTTTTATTCACTGCAGGTTTATCAACTGTGATTAGTCTCTCAGTTTGAACCTCTTGGAATGTAGCAAATTTTGGTATTCTGCTATTTCTTGGGAGTCCACTGGGCCTACTACTTATTATTGGCCACATGATTGTGGTTTTACCAAGTCGATGGATACAACTCGGTTCTCCTTTTTACCAGCAAGGGGCGGTAGTACAACTGATCTTGTTCCGCTGACAGCTAAGACAGGTACTGCTTTTCTGTAAGAAGGCCCAAATTCCTTCTTCACCGCGATCTTCTCTCTGACCAGATCCCCAATCTTTGGAATCTAGACAGGCCTTGCTGGGACAGGTGGTTTATCTTCAGTGGCTGTTGGCTGCTGTTTTAACTTTATGTTGCTCAGGTCTTTTCTTGTTTCATTTAAGTCCTGTAAAACAGCCAAACGTTCTTTGATATCAAAGCATTTTTTTTCTACCACTGAAGTCTGACTATCTAAGTCTTGAATATGCATTCCAGTACCGAACAATAGTTCGTACGGGCCGAAACCTTTTAGAGAATTTTTTGGCAGATTATTAAGACTACGTTGGACACTTGTTAAATGTTGGACCCACCCATCACCCGAACCTAATACCCTCGTCGTTATAGATTGCTTTATGTCACGGTTTTTTCTTTCCACAATCCCAATTCCCTCAGGATGGTAGGGACAAGAGTACCGCAATGCAATGCCCCTGCTGGTCATGGCCTCCTTATAAGCTCGAGAGCTAAAAGCAGGACCCTGGTCAGAATGTAGCATGCCAATTGCGTATGTGCCAATAAAGACTCGCAAATATTTTATAACAGTTCTGGCGTCAGACAAGCGCTGGTGTCTGTATTTTTAAGTGAATCTAGTCTTAAAAAGAAATTAATGGGACGCTGGATTTTACGTATAGATAGCCTTATTATAACTACAAGAACGGCCATGGCAATACTCCGGTCGGTTCACTACTGCGATCTCTGTTGCAGTTTGGACAGCTCTTTGCAAATTTGTAATGTTGCAGGCTCATCCCCGGCCACCAGTATTCTGATTGTAATTCTTTCAGAGATTCTTTGATCTCTTGGTGCCTCAGACCCAATCCCATGTGTGCATCCGCTATTAAGAAGATTCTCCTGTTCGTGTTTGGAATTACTCTATCCCCCACTCCAGGGATTCGAGCAAAAGGAACGGAGTTTGCATCAATTATGTATGTATAATTGAGTGGATAGTTCATGGGTAGTGCTGCACAGTCGCCTTTTGAAGACGTTTTTACCGCCAGCATGGTTTCCCCGTCTATGTATTTTTCTGAATGCTTTTTTGTGGCTACGGAAGCCGGTTGAGTTGCTTCCACTGTGGCTGTATTAGCCAATGAATTCCCTGCAACGTGAACGCCATCACGTTGATGACTCAGTATATGTATCACGTGAGTCTTTCGTAGTTCTTTCTGCAAAATAACTACCTGTTCCCAAAGCTTCTTTTGCTTTATTGTGGCACCTGTGACATCTTTGTAATCATTTTGAGCCCAGTTCTGCAAGTCATTATTGTAAGACTTGACGCAGAAATGTGAATCGCACACTATTAGTGTCGGGAATTCACGATCAGCATTTTCAAGCGCCATCTATAAAGATCTGATTTCAGCTCGCTGAGCCGAACAGTTTCTCAGTGATTCAGTTTTTGTTATTTTTGGTCTGAATTTACCACAATGCCAGCGACCTTTAACAATTGCGCATGCTGCATTTTAGGATTTATTATCCACATCGTAATGTTGTGCAAATCTGTCCATATAGATTACATAAGAGTACGCTTGGAGAGGCAGAATTTCGATTGGCAGAGGATATTCTTTTTCATATTTTAGATCTTTCAGTTTTTTCATGTTCGGGTCAAAATAGTATTTCACGTCTTCTGCAGCAAGAGAATTTTCCCACTGTATCCATTTTAGATCTAATGCCACTGTTTTTAGATTAACTGGGCTTAATAACGCCTCCAGGGCTGATTCTGCTGTATAAACAGTTATTCTTTTGCCTTGGGCTTGGGCTCTTTCTTTTGCTACAACAGTTTGAACCGCATTTACAATATTTTCTGTAAGACTGAATGTTTTTTCAGCTTCTGTGTACAAATGTGATTTGTAAGCTATTGGTACCGTTTCTCCCTCATTAGAGGTCAGGTACGTGAATCCGCATCTTCCTGGGATGACTCGGATTACAAGGTTGCGTGTGTTATTGCGAGTTTGTAATTCTGTTTTAGCTAACATGTCTGTTTGCAATGATCTCAAAATTTCTGTGTGTTTCTGAGTCCAATTGATTGGTTTAAAATCAGGTTTTATTAATTCATAGAGAGGTTTAACCCTCTCTGCATAATTTAGAATGTAAGTTCTTCCTAAATTCAAGAATCCTAGTATTGATTGTAAGTTCTTCAGCGCTTTTGCTGCTTGGAATGAGGTAATAGAAATTTCCAGGTAACCAATGTGTCCCCTACTCGCACCCTATCCATGCACCCAGTTCCTTGTATGTCGTGTAACTTCTTTTCTGTTCATGCTAGAGAGACGCAAATACATTTGCGTCCAACGTTAACATGTCAGCTATCTAGCCATGCATAAATATCCCGTTAATTAGGCTTCTAGGCCTATGGTGCCAACGTCTTTACATGGTGCACTTTCACGTTTTCCTTCACGTTTTCTGGCCCAGTTGAGTTAGGCCCTTAAACGAGACTCCGAGTTCTTTTCTCCCTCTGAAAGCTGCCGTTTAGGTATGCATCCCTGACCTCTGTTTTACTTCCTGCCTCGAACGAGCGGTGCCCGGCTCGGCCTGGTTCGCTTGCCAAGATGATGTTTTACCTACAAGTTATCTGCTTGAAAACACATTCCAGTCTAGTGAAATAGGTAAACATATTCCCGGCTGCAGAGCAAAGGGCCCTGCCTCCCTGTTTTTCTGTCTCCATGCAAGTAATTTACTGCTCCTATTACCATGGTAGGCCCATGGCCCCCGCACTCTACGTGAAGATCCGTATGCACGCACTAGCATTCAGTGTTGAACGGCCCCTGCCCGAGAGACCTTTTACTCCAGACACTACATCCTCAAAACATACGATATCAGATATGCCATAGGTACAGGTCATTTTGACACCACAGACATTAGTCTCCTCTACTCGTGCAAAAGTCAAAGCCCCCAGCTCTCCCCGGTTACATGTCATGCTCAGCTGCGCGCGCATATAGGTCATATGTTTCTGCTGATTCTGCAACTTTCTCTATGCATCCACCCACTTGTGACGTTTCATGTGACGATTCTCTGACATGTCCAGTGCACGCCCATGTGTACGCCTTCTTACACGCCTCCTGTTACGCACATGTGTTCTTATCACCTCTCTTTTCACCTGTTACGCCTACTGTATTCACTTCCATGTATACTGTTTTACTATATATAATGTGTGATGCTAATAAAATGTTGAATGTCCCTTCCTGAACCTGAGAGGTGATGGAACCCGATGTCCCATGCTTCGAAGCATTATATTAAAGCCCGTATGACTCAGATACCACGGACTCTGCCTCTCATTTGAGTTATCCTTATGACTTGTAATTATATGGCAAAAACTATACGGTAATATACAATTTACCACATAATTTGGCGCCCGAACAGGAACCCCCTTCCCCACTCGCCGGCGATGTTACGCAGGTTTTGACCCCTTCTACAGCCGCGACGGAACCGTGAACGCCTGCGGGTTTTCCTGCTATCTCCCTCGGGCCCACGGAGGAGACGGAGACTGCGGTCCGGCATCCAGACGAGGCGGTGAGGAATGCGGAGGATCCCGACCAGAGCCCCTAGTCGAGAGAGCAAGGTCCGAGGTATTCAGAGGCCCACCTGTTCCGAAGCGCATGCGTCGTAGTAGCAGCCAGATGTTGTAGCAGTCCAGTCCAGTCCAGTCCAGTTTCCGAGGCCTTCAGTTCTTGCTTCCCGGTGAGTACCGTTGTTGGGAACGCATCTAGACGGGTTCATTAATTTGTTCCCGGTCAAGACAGGTCTGGGTACACAGGCCTGGTCCAGACGTGTTCACTTAGGTGAATACGGTCCGACGTGTCTCTTTATGGGACCGGTATTGTCTGTACTGTTTAGCAGTGCATCTAGTAATTCAGTAATCCAGTAATTCAGTGATTCAGTATTCTAGTGTTGCAACTCGAGATTTTAGTGCTTATGTGTTTTCTATGTGTCAGGTAAAATGTTTTTATGTGGTTTTAATGTTGTGGTATGAATGACTGTTTTGCTACTCATTACTGTGTTTTACTGTGTCCATGTTTAAAGTAATCCGACCATGCCACTGTTTTCGAAGTTACGTCAGATAGGGACCAGGAAAGGGATACTCGAAGAAGCAGTTCCTGTCCCGCCTAGGGACACTCCTGGACATTTTATGTATAATAAGCATGGCTTAGATGCCATACTGTATCTAGATTTATGGGCAGATTATACCAAGGGTCTGGAAGAAAAGTATAGATGGCCTGTCTCAGGGACATGGGATGCTGATTGCATCATGAGAGTAGAAGAAGCGTTATGGAAAAAGAAAGCCAGACAATCCCAGAAAAATGCCATAGAATTATGGCGTAAAGAAGCGCATAGAAGAACAGAAAAAGAACTCAGAAAAGCAGATAGAAGTAGAGAAGAATCTGAAAAAGCTAGGGAAAAAGAGTTACTAGAAGAAGGAGAACGAGTCAGAATAGAACAACAAGACAGACAGAGAAATGCACTTATTACAGGACTATATCCAGTTCTTGCCGAGGGCCTGCCTAAGGCGACCCCGGAAGCACCTTGTAACCTGCCACCACCATTGGTTCCGACTAAACTCCGTCACAAACGGACTGCAGCGGACATTTTCCTTTCTTCCTATTTAGATGACGTAGCTCCTGCATATACTAATGTTCACGTACCTCCAGCTAATAATGTACCGCAACCTCTCCCACCTGACCAAAACATACAGCAGCCTGCTCCATCCGTACAGTCTGTCCAAGATACGTCACCTGCACCCCCTCAAGACTCGACTTCCCCACCCGTTGTTATTCTCCCTCCTGTTACTACTGTCCCTGTCCCAACCATTCCTGTCACTACTATTACTACTGTTCCCACTACTGTTGGTCCTCATAATCCGTTCGGTATACCGGCAGCCCAGGGTCCGACATTACCTGCACCTACTTTCCAATTAATGACACCAGCAACATCATCACAACTAGGTGATGGTTACGCTTCCGCTTCAGGAGGCGCCGTAGGGGGTCATCTTCGTACCCCGCCACAGATAAAACGACTAACATGTAGAGAGTTAGCTTTACAACGTACACCCAGGGCAGCGACATTCGCAGCCCTTAAAGAGTATGTTACAGACTGCAGATATGACCCAGTACCCGGCGAGGACGGGATGGTTCTATATTCATTACGTTTACGGCGAGTTGCAAACTATTTGGTTCTTTTACCAGACATGGCTGACCATCTAGACAAAATATATCATTTTATAAGAACAGGAGAGAAACCAGAATGCATTCGCGAGGCCATGGCACATCAAAAAGTCGAGACACAAGGTATGATCTTACGGTTCCTGATAAATTGTCTAATACGGGAACGAGATCGGCCAGAGACAAGCAAAGAAGAAATGGATATGTTGGTATATTGGAGCAATAACATAACTGATGGCAAACATGATAGACAGAATAGCATAGAAGCCATGTACAGAAAGATTCGTAAAGTAATCTTAAAATTCCATGAATATGAGAAAGTAGCCAGGGGAGCCGAGAAAGAGAGTGATAATTCAGAGGAGGAGGTAGATTGTGTAGGAGAGTAGGGTCTGCAATCCTATGATCACCCAGATTTTTTGCTTTTGTTTCACTGGTTTACGACTTTCTCTGGCTGTGGGCCTGCTAATCAGACCCACAGCCTGGCTGTTCTCTTTCTAAATTACGATATGTACCCTAGGTGCATTTACCAATTGGTACTGGGCCACCTTATCAGACCCCGTAACGCAGGGCATAGGTGTACCCAGGGCCGCCAGGGGCTGCAGCATGTATTATGCCACCCCTGGCTGGCCTCTCAAATTTGACACAACTGGCTGCACGACAGCTGGGGCGAAGACGTGTAACCACCCTTCGCTTTAGGTATAGTAGCCCTATATCTAACCATACAATGGACACTCGAGTTCCTATCAGTCACTCCTATGGCAGGCCTTGACAATCCTGAAGGCAGAGTGCGTGGGCTCGTGTGAGTTAGGTTCAGGCCCGAGCCGAGCCCGGCTGCAGCTTGCGGGATCAAGGCCCAATAGCTGTTCCATGATAACGCGTACCATATCGGTAACTCCGGTATCGCGTTATCAAGACATGTCGAGTAAGGTGTCATACGAATCGGGGTGCTGCCCTCTCACCAACTCTGGCGATGAGGTTAGTATCCCACCCTTCTAGAGGGACACGACATGTACGTAACTGTGAACCCCGGTTAAAGTTAACTGAAGCCTCAGCTCCACAAAATGGATGCTGCCACCACAGACACAAGTCTGACCTCCTGCTGCTGGGAGTCCTTCCAGCGAGGAGCACTTGGACAAAGGGTTTCCTGTCGAGGGCGCTGTTCGCACCGTCCCAGACAGGGTTTGTGTATTCTGGGTAGGTAGGGCTTTGGCGAGAAGGTGACTGCGGAGTGGCACCCCGGTGCTCACTACGCATCTGCCGGTTAGAACCAGTTCCAGGGGCGACAGCCCTGGCCTGGGGAAAGCCCGGCAGGGGAGAGGGGCGTAACTACCCCCCTTCCTGGTCCCACCCTTAGGGCAGAACCTAGTCATGTACCCACCCCTTTCTTTAGGATAAAGACCGGAGCGGGGACCCTTCCAAATTAGATCATCTTTGAATCAAGAATACTTTCTACGAAAGGACTTCAAGACTCTTCTCAAGATTTCTCCCTTGTGACTAAGGAGTAGTCACCCTGCATCAGCGGGCACCAACTAAGAACTCTGCGGTTTGCTGCAAGTCCTTCCTCAAGGATCCGACGGCCCAGCTCGACGAGAACCGGCTTCCCTGGCACCTCTGACCTCTACCCACGTCATCAGCTCAGCTGTGATCTGTGGGTGCGACGAGACCTCGAGGGACCGGCCATCATCAGAACCTGCACGCTCTTAAACCAGCACGACCATCGAAGCAATTCCCTGGTGAGTGCTCTGGGGTCCGAGAAGCCCCGACCCTGAGCCGCTCCAGCACCGAAGTGCAGTCTCCCAGCATCTCCACGATCTGCGTGGGGCCCTTCTGCTCGCTGCTCAGCACGTTGTCTGGTCACTCGCCGCTGGCTTGTGCCCTTCTGTGACGACATCCGAGAATCATCACTGCTGGTCTGGTTGCTCCAGACTGGCCCTTGCTTCCATCTTTGCGAGAAGCACCCCGGACCCTCCTGGTCCACTCAAGACGCCATCTTAGGCCCACCCCGTGGCCCTGAGATCTGCCAAGGCTTGTTGCCCCATCCTGGGCCCAGCGACGCCGACAGCATCATCCTTCGTGGGACAGCTCGCACCTCCACCGTGGTCGCCGACAACGCCTCCTGGTCCGTGAGACTGCAGAGCCTAGCGTCGCCCACTCACCTGGTCGAGGTGACGGCCAACCGGTGCCTTCCTGGTACCCTCCGACTACTGGCTAGTAGTACGAACTTGGTCCCCTCTGCTTTCAGGTATCATCGATCTCTGATCCAGGCTTGGATCTCTACGAACTATTCATCACTGGTCGCCGGCCAGCAACTCCTTTTCTTCCGGCTCCTGGCTCGTCAGCGAAGACCCCGACGCCTGTAAGACTTGTGCAGCCGCAGCCCTCGTGGCTAGGTAACTCGGCATTTCGGTGCCTGCATAGCCTCTTTACTCTAGGGTCCCGAGTCCCTCGCTTCCGACTTGCCTTATCGGGTCCGCCCGAGACCTTAAACTTTCCGTGTCCTCGGACACTTGTTTTAATTGTGCACTTGAAGTATTTTCCTAAGAGATTTGGTTTGTGCTTAGTACCCTGTCCTCATAAAGAGTACAGGGCTGTTGTGATTCTTAATAAATATCCTGTTTATTTTCATAACACTTGTGTGGTGTCCTTTCACTTGGTGTTCGAGGGGTACATGTGTGGTAAACAGCTGGCTTAACGCGCCCTCTCGAGTCTTTAGCCTTAGACTGCTCGTATCCACGCTACTAGGATAGCTGGTCTATAAGGTTGACTTACAACCAAACACCATAAGGGTCGCTGGAACGATACATAGCGGTCGCTAGAATAGCGAACGTTGCATATCGGGCCAACTTCTCACATTGGTGAGCAGCGGTTGGGATTTGAGCTTGCTGTTGTTTTACCACACGTATCCTAAGAATATCTTGTTGAAAGATCGCATAAGTACTGTTAGTACATATAACTAAAGCTTAGAATACTCTGAGTTCTACTGAACCAGCTGTTGTAGCTCCTCAAGGCTTAGCACACCTTGGCTGCAACTCTTAGCAAGGGAACAGTAGGGAAACACATAGTGTAGGTAGGTGCATCACTTACGCCACACTAGAAGCAGTATGTCGGACAAAGGAGGAAACTCTGAGTCTCCCCTTGTGTCAGTTGACCCTCCACAGGTCATCCCTTCAAGATATACTGCGCTTAACTTCCATGAGTTACGACAAGTATGTACCTCTAGGAAGATTAAGCAAGGGGCTAACCCCACCACCTCCTTTCTGATTGGTCTCCTCGAGACTTATGATGCCAGAAAGGCTGAGAAGCTTCTTAGCCATTCTAATCCAGAAGGAGACATGCCTCCCCTCGAGGGAACCCGAGACGATCCTGACCTCATCCACCTCGCAACTGAGAACGAAGATGGGGAGGAAGATGAGGATGAGGATCTCTCTGGGGATGAGGCAGATAAGGGACAGGTAGAAGTCGTCAGACTAAGCAGGTCCAACTTAAGCAAACATGATAGCGGTACTGGGGGACCCCTGGGGCCACTATCAGGTCAGCTTAACATTGGGAATGGACGAGCCAGATCTCTGTCGAGAGGCTCTGGCAGATCCCTTCAAACCAATGGCTCTCACAACTCGTCTCAGAGAGGGATGACGTCCCCTCAGAGGAGAGTGTACGAAGCTAAGGAAAGGGCAGCTAATCTAAGGATCGAAAGGGAAGAACTTGCCCTGGCCAAAGAGAGGCTTGCCTTTGCAAGAGAGCAACAGTTAAGTGGGGTAGTCCCCACTGGTGGCAGCAATGTACCTAGCAATAGGGAAAAGAGTTTCGATACGAAACACCTTGGGAAGATAGTGCCCCCCTTTAAACAAGGGGACGACATCCACAAATGGATTACTGCTTTGGAGAGGGCCTGCACTGTGCAGGGCGTTCCCCAGAGTCAGTGGGCAGCTATCTTGTGGCTCTCCTTTGAAGGAAAAGGAAGAGACAAGCTCCTCACCACAAGGGTAGAGGATGCGAACGATTACCAAGTCTTGAAAAATACACTCGTTGAAGGGTTCGGCCTAACCACTGAGCAGTACAGGGTGCTGTTCAGGGATACCCAGAAAACGCAGTCTCAAGATTGGTCTGATTTTGTCGATTGTGCCACTAAGGCTTTTGAGGGCTGGTTACTGGGCAGTAAGGTTACTGATTACAAAGGATTGTATAATTTGATGATGAGAGAACAAATTTTAAACAATTGTCAGAACCAGTTGTTGCATCAGCATCTTGTCGACTCGGATCTGACCTCTCCCCAAGAATTGGGAAAGAAGGCAGACAGATGGGTTCGCACGAGAGTTAAACAGAACCAGGGCCAGAATCAAGGTGGTCAGAAGAAAGCAGACCAGAAGGGTAAAGATTCTAAGGGGGAACAAAATGACCAGAAGTCTTCGACAGGTCCCCAACAACCCAAAGAGGGTGGGGGTCAGGCTCCCCAAAAGAAGAAAGAAGGCCAATCCAAAAGATGCTGCCAGTACTGTAAAAGTAAATCTCACTGGTTTAGTGAGTGCACCAAGAAAGGAGGAGGGCAGACTCCTGCCACTGCAGCCCCTAAGGCACCTGTGCCCCCTAGTACAGTCAGCAGTGGTAGTGCGCCTCCCAAGGGTTTAGTAGGGTTAACCCTGGGTTCTGAGGGGCGTGACAACCTAGTTGGCACACTCACTCAGGCTGTCCTTGTCAGTACAGGGGACGCGGACGTGTCCCCTGACATAAGTCCCAATACCTTGGGCAAATACCGACAGACGCCTTTCATAAATGGAAAGATGGCTCAGGCCTATAGGGACACTTGTGCCAGCGTCACCATGGTGACGCCTAACTTTGTGGACCCTGGACAGATCATGCCAGGTACGGAATTCCTGGTGACCAATGCAAGCAATGTCACTACCAATCACAGTATGGCAATTGTAGCTTTCTCCTGGGGAGGGGTAACTGGCCAAAAGAAGGTTGTAGTTAGTCCAGACCTCCCAGTGGATTGTTTGTTGGGCAATGATTTGGAGTCGTCACAATGGTCAGAAGTGGAGCACCGGACTCACATGGAAATGTTAGGCTTGCCAGCACATGTGTTCGCTGTGACCAGGTCACAGGTCAGGAAATGCCCCACTGAACAGGTGCTGGATCCTGGAACAGCGGACCAGACACCTCCCAAGAAAAAGAGCGGTAGGGTTAAGGCTGCGCCTTCCCCCTTGCCCCAGGTCGTGGATCAAGTCTCAGAGGAGGCTGACCTACAGGAACTGAGGGAAACTGAGCCTAGGGAGTTCGAACTTGATCAAGTTGAATTCCTGGGTTCAGGGGGACCCCCCAGGGAAGACCTGGGGAAGGACCAGTTAGACTGCCCTTCTCTTGAACCCCTCAGACAGCAGGCTGCTGCTGAGGCTGCTGGGAACGCCACAGGTACCCACAAGGTATACTGGGAAGATGGACTCCTGTACACTGAGTCAAGAGACCCCAAGCCTGGCATGACCAGGAGGCTGGTTGTACCCTTGTCTCAGCGTGGTTTCCTACTTACCTTGGCCCACGAGATTCCCTTAGCAGGTCACTTGGGCCAGACGAAAACGTGGGACAGGCTTGTCTCGCACTTTCACTGGCCACACATGAACGAAGATACCAAGGAGTTTTGCCGCTCCTGTGTCACTTGCCAAGCCAGTGGTAAGTCAGGTGGCACGACGAAGGCCCCCCTTATACCACTGCCTGTGGTGGGGGTACCCTTTGAACGGGTGGGGATCGACATCGTCGGTCCCATGGAACCACCTACAGCATCAGGGCACAAGTTTATACTGGTGGTAGTGGATCATGCCACCAGGTATCCTGAAGCTATTCCCCTTAGGACCACTACAGCACCTGTTGTGGCAAGAGCCCTAGTTGGAGTGTTCTCCAGAGTGGGCTTCCCTAAGGAGGTCGTCTCCGACAGAGGTGCAAACTTTATGTCGAGCTACTTAACTGCTATGTGGAAGGAATGTGGTGTTAACTACAAGTTCACTACACCCTATCACCCACAATGCAATGGGCTTGTTGAGAGATTCAACAGGACCCTAAAAGGGATGATTCATGGACTACCGGAAAAGCTTCGGCGTAGATGGGACGTCCTGATCCCCTGCCTCTTGTTCGCCTACAGAGAAGTCCCACAGAAGGGGGTTGGCTACAGCCCTTTTGAACTTTTGTACGGGCATCCTGTAAGGGGACCCCTGTGTTTGGTGAAGGAAGGATGGGAGAGACCTCTCAAAAAGCCGGCAACCAACATAGTGGACTATGTGCTCGGCCTCCGCTCGCGGATGGCTGAGTACATGGAAAAGGCATTTGAAAACCTTAAGGCCAGCCAAGAACTCCAAAAAGCTTGGCATGACCAAAAGGCTGTCTTGACTGTTTACCAGCCCGGACAGAAGGTGTGGGTGTTGGAGCCAGTGGCCCCAGCAGCACTCAAGGACAAATGGTCCGGGCCCTACACCATCCTGGAGAAAAAGGGAGAGGTCACCTACCTGGTCGACCTGGGAACTCCCCGGAGCCCCCATAGGGTGCTTCATGTCAACAGGCTCAAGGCATATGTCGACAGGAAGGACATGAGTTTGCTCATGGCCCTAGATGAGGGACAGGAGGAGGAGAGTGACCCTCTCCCCGACCTGCTCACTCAGAATCCTGACGATGGATCGGTAGATGGTGTTGTCTTTTGTGGCAGCCTCTCCGAACATCAACAGAGAGACTGTAAACAGGTTCTTCAGTCTTTCAGACATATGTTTTCTCTAACACCCAGTCAGACCGATTGGTGCACCCATGAGGTTGACACTGGTGACAGCTTGCCCGTGAAGAGTAAAATCTACCGGCAGCCTGATCACGTTAGAGACTGCATCAAGAGTGAAGTGCAGAAAATGTTGGAGCTGGGAGTCATTGAACCCTCGGATAGCCCTTGGGCTAGTCCCGTAGTTCTAGTGCCGAAACCTCACACCCAGGGTGGTAAGAGAGAGATGAGGTTTTGCGTAGACTACAGGGGTCTCAATGCAGTCACTAAGACTGACGCCCACCCAATACCAAGGGCAGACGAGCTTATCGATAGATTGGCTTCGGCCAGCTACTTAAGTACGTTTGACCTGACAGCTGGGTATTGGCAAATCAGGTTAGCTGAGGACGCCAAGCCTAAAACCGCATTTTCAACCCCTGGTGGGCATTATCAGTTCGTGGTGATGCCCTTTGGTCTGAAAAATGCACCTGCCACCTTCCAACGGTTGGTGAATCAAGTCCTTACTGGGCTGGATGACTTCTGCGCGGCGTATCTTGACGATATCGCTGTCTTTAGCTCCACCTGGGAGGATCACCTGGTCCACCTGCGGAAGACGTTAGAGGCACTGCAAGCCGCAGGACTCACTATCAAGGCCACCAAGTGCCAGATAGGGCAGACACAGGTTGTATACCTGGGCCACCTTGTAGGTGGAGGCCAGGTTCAGCCACTGGAGAGCAAGATACAGTCAATCAGGGACTGGGCTCCTCCAACCACCCAGACTCAGGTTCGAGCTTTCTTGGGCCTGACTGGATACTACCGGAAGTTTGTCAGGAACTATGGTTCCATCGTGACACCATTAAACGAACTGACAAGCAAGAAAATGCCAAAAAAGGTTCAGTGGACAGCGAGCTGTCAAAAAGCATTCGATGACCTAAAGCAGGCCATGTGCACGGCGCCTATCCTCAAGAGTCCGGACTACTCCAAACCATTCATTGTCCAAACAGATGCTTCTGAGTTGGGTGTGGGAGCTGTTCTTTCTCAACTGAATTTTGATGGTCAAGACCAGCCCATTGCTTTTATAAGTAGAAGGCTGACCCCTAGAGAGAAGAATTGGTCAGCTATTGAGAGGGAGGCCTTTGCTGTGGTTTGGGCCCTGAAGAAGCTGAGGCCATACTTGTTTGGCACTCACTTCAAGATTCAGACCGACCATAAGCCCCTCTTGTGGCTAAATCAGATGAAGGGTGAAAACCCCAAACTGCTTAGGTGGTCCATTTCCCTACAGGGGATGGACTTTACAGTGGAACACAGACCTGGTACTGATCATGGCAATGCCGATGGGCTCTCCAGATATTTCCACTTAGAACAAGAAGACTCACCTGGTCAAGGTTAGCTTAGTGTTCCGACGTTTGGGGGGGGGTCATGTAGGAGAGTAGGGTCTGCAATCCTATGATCACCCAGATTTTTTGCTTTTGTTTCACTGGTTTACGACTTTCTCTGGCTGTGGGCCTGCTAATCAGACCCACAGCCTGGCTGTTCTCTTTCTAAATTACGATATGTACCCTAGGTGCATTTACCAATTGGTACTGGGCCACCTTATCAGACCCCGTAACGCAGGGCATAGGTGTACCCAGGGCCGCCAGGGGCTGCAGCATGTATTATGCCACCCCTGGCTGGCCTCTCAAATTTGACACAACTGGCTGCACGACAGCTGGGGCGAAGACGTGTAACCACCCTTCGCTTTAGGTATAGTAGCCCTATATCTAACCATACAATGGACACTCGAGTTCCTATCAGTCACTCCTATGGCAGGCCTTGACAATCCTGAAGGCAGAGTGCGTGGGCTCGTGTGAGTTAGGTTCAGGCCCGAGCCGAGCCCGGCTGCAGCTTGCGGGATCAAGGCCCAATAGCTGTTCCATGATAACGCGTACCATATCGGTAACTCCGGTATCGCGTTATCAAGACATGTCGAGTAAGGTGTCATACGAATCGGGGTGCTGCCCTCTCACCAACTCTGGCGATGAGGTTAGTATCCCACCCTTCTAGAGGGACACGACATGTACGTAACTGTGAACCCCGGTTAAAGTTAACTGAAGCCTCAGCTCCACAAAATGGATGCTGCCACCACAGACACAAGTCTGACCTCCTGCTGCTGGGAGTCCTTCCAGCGAGGAGCACTTGGACAAAGGGTTTCCTGTCGAGGGCGCTGTTCGCACCGTCCCAGACAGGGTTTGTGTATTCTGGGTAGGTAGGGCTTTGGCGAGAAGGTGACTGCGGAGTGGCACCCCGGTGCTCACTACGCATCTGCCGGTTAGAACCAGTTCCAGGGGCGACAGCCCTGGCCTGGGGAAAGCCCGGCAGGGGAGAGGGGCGTAACTACCCCCCTTCCTGGTCCCACCCTTAGGGCAGAACCTAGTCATGTACCCACCCCTTTCTTTAGGATAAAGACCGGAGCGGGGACCCTTCCAAATTAGATCATCTTTGAATCAAGAATACTTTCTACGAAAGGACTTCAAGACTCTTCTCAAGATTTCTCCCTTGTGACTAAGGAGTAGTCACCCTGCATCAGCGGGCACCAACTAAGAACTCTGCGGTTTGCTGCAAGTCCTTCCTCAAGGATCCGACGGCCCAGCTCGACGAGAACCGGCTTCCCTGGCACCTCTGACCTCTACCCACGTCATCAGCTCAGCTGTGATCTGTGGGTGCGACGAGACCTCGAGGGACCGGCCATCATCAGAACCTGCACGCTCTTAAACCAGCACGACCATCGAAGCAATTCCCTGGTGAGTGCTCTGGGGTCCGAGAAGCCCCGACCCTGAGCCGCTCCAGCACCGAAGTGCAGTCTCCCAGCATCTCCACGATCTGCGTGGGGCCCTTCTGCTCGCTGCTCAGCACGTTGTCTGGTCACTCGCCGCTGGCTTGTGCCCTTCTGTGACGACATCCGAGAATCATCACTGCTGGTCTGGTTGCTCCAGACTGGCCCTTGCTTCCATCTTTGCGAGAAGCACCCCGGACCCTCCTGGTCCACTCAAGACGCCATCTTAGGCCCACCCCGTGGCCCTGAGATCTGCCAAGGCTTGTTGCCCCATCCTGGGCCCAGCGACGCCGACAGCATCATCCTTCGTGGGACAGCTCGCACCTCCACCGTGGTCGCCGACAACGCCTCCTGGTCCGTGAGACTGCAGAGCCTAGCGTCGCCCACTCACCTGGTCGAGGTGACGGCCAACCGGTGCCTTCCTGGTACCCTCCGACTACTGGCTAGTAGTACGAACTTGGTCCCCTCTGCTTTCAGGTATCATCGATCTCTGATCCAGGCTTGGATCTCTACGAACTATTCATCACTGGTCGCCGGCCAGCAACTCCTTTTCTTCCGGCTCCTGGCTCGTCAGCGAAGACCCCGACGCCTGTAAGACTTGTGCAGCCGCAGCCCTCGTGGCTAGGTAACTCGGCATTTCGGTGCCTGCATAGCCTCTTTACTCTAGGGTCCCGAGTCCCTCGCTTCCGACTTGCCTTATCGGGTCCGCCCGAGACCTTAAACTTTCCGTGTCCTCGGACACTTGTTTTAATTGTGCACTTGAAGTATTTTCCTAAGAGATTTGGTTTGTGCTTAGTACCCTGTCCTCATAAAGAGTACAGGGCTGTTGTGATTCTTAATAAATATCCTGTTTATTTTCATAACACTTGTGTGGTGTCCTTTCACTTGGTGTTCGAGGGGTACATGTGTGGTAAACAGCTGGCTTAACGCGCCCTCTCGAGTCTTTAGCCTTAGACTGCTCGTATCCACGCTACTAGGATAGCTGGTCTATAAGGTTGACTTACAACCAAACACCATAAGGGTCGCTGGAACGATACATAGCGGTCGCTAGAATAGCGAACGTTGCATATCGGGCCAACTTCTCACAGATTGCACTGAAGAAGAAACGCCAGAAACGATGGCATACGTAGGTAGAGTGAAACTTCCTAAACAGTATTCTTTTGATAGACCTTTTGACAGACCCATTCGCCTAGAAAACAAGAAACGTTTCCTTTCTCCCATACCAGAACAATGTTCTCTTGAACATGTATTTCAAAACACCGATAAAATACTGAAAGAAAGAATAGGTTACCATGAACTTAGTACAATGCGAGATCAGGAATTAGCACGGTTAGCAGTCCAATGGGCTGGAAATGACAGCATATATAAAGATGATTCAGTAGCACAAACGTTTTTGACCCTTTCCCCAGACGAACAGCGACTTGCTGGTATGTACATGATCCAGCATCTCATTTCACTATATGAGAGTCAGCATTCTGATCCAGGTCCCCTATATAATATATTGGAAGAATTACTCCTAAAAAGATGGAGAGGCCTAGGTACCGATTTAATTAATATCATTCTAGAACAACGACACATATACAGAACTTTCTTGACTCCACACTTCGTTTCTGTCCCACCCCCAGTAAGACAATCATTCCATATGGATAGACAGAATCCCTTACGAGAAGTGCACCCCGTCCAGGCTGCAGGGGGTACGCTTCAGCGAGTATTCGTATACACACCTCTAAGCAAATGGAACTATTAGAAATGAAGAAAATAGTGCCCTGTCATGATAAAGATCCGGCAGGTTTTCACCGTGAAATAAAAGACATGTTACTAATGGGAGATTATACATATTCCGATATTCTGAAAATGTTAAAGGTATTGTTACCAGCTGGTATTTACGAAAAACTGAAAGAGAAAGAATGGGAGGTGGGAGATAAAAAGATTAATTGGGCTGAATTAGAAGGCGAAGAAAATACACGAGTCCCAGGTACTTGTCTCGGGGAAAAAGCTAAAGCATTACCAGGATTATTAGTACAGGTTTTGCCGAGGTTATTGACAATTAAAAAGGAGGACTGGGATGCAATCTCAGCCTGCAAACAGAAACAAGACGAAGACACTAGTGATTTTTATTCTAGATTCGAGAAATGTTTCATTATAAATAGTGGTCTAAAAACAAGTAGCGAATCATATCCACATCTTTTTGTAACCAAATTAGTCGAGAATTCCTTACCACAAGTTAAAAATAGAGTACTGAAAGTCGAGAGCACATGGCAAGCAAATACCCCTTCTCAAATGTTACAAATGTTACAGTACCACCAGAACAGAATTAGAGAGGAACATGATCATGAACAGAGACGTATGAGAGACACGAAAATGAAAGTACTAGTTGCCCAATCTGTTCCAGCTGACGGTCATAAAAAGGGTACAGCACCGCCAGGTCAATCTGCAGCTCCTGTTAAAGGGAACTGCAACTATTGTAAACAGCCAGGTCATTACATAAATGTGTGTTTGGTTTTGAAACACAATATTGCTACAGGCAAAACGAAAGAGAGACCGCGTCCACCTAGATCAGAACACGTTCCACAGAATATTCCACAGAACACGCAACCACCACCACAGCAAGCACAACAGACAGTAGCTGTGCCCCAACCCCAACCTATTGCTGCCACGCAACATGTCACACAGCAAATGTACCAGTATGCACAGTCAGATTATCCCGACTATCAGCAGTACACATGAAACAGCCTAGAGAGGGAGGTTGGCTTGCCCCTCATCGAGGTTCCTGTAGATCAAGATGGTCCCTATGTACATAGTCAGGTATTAGGGAAAGACAGAAAATTTTTGATTGACACAGGGGCGAGCAGAACTACCATTAGTCATGATGAGGTTCCAGGGGCACCCCTCTCAGGCTCACAGAATGTTTCCCTGGGTTTTTCAGGAAAGCCTATTGTTAATGAAGTGTCAAAGCCAGTTTCCCTTGAAGTTGGTCCATTGTCCCGTACTACAGACTTGTTACTTACGAAAGCATGTCCTGAAAATCTGCTTGGTATTAAAACATTGAAAGCACTAGGTGCTGTAATATGTTGTTCTCCGGAAGGAGTAAGATTGTTCCTACGTGACTTTAAAGGTCATTATGTGTTACGAGATTTTGATCCAAGATTGCAGAATGTACCAAAACATTTATGGGCACAAGGTCCAACTGATGTAGGTTGTATGCACATTACACCGTATCGTGTCACTCTCAAGCAAGGAGTTGTACTGCCCCGAATCCGACAATAGAAATTGCCACCCAAGGCTGTAACAGCCTTACTGAAGATTATTGACGAGCTCATTGCCCAAGGGGTAGTTATTGAAACTGACTCCAATGTATGCAATTCCCCGATCATTCCAATTCTTAAACGAACTGACCCAAATGCACCACCAGTCTACCGATTGGTGATTGATCTTCGTGAACTGAATAAATGCATTGTTCCACAGTACCCGGTAGTGCCAGACATATCTTCTCTTTTGACGGCTATTGATTCCGAAGCAGCGTTCTTTACTGTAATCGATCTCAAGAACGCTTTCTTTAGTGTCCCCATTCATCCTGAAAGCCAGTATTTGTTCGGATTCTCTTTAAATGGCCGAAGCTTCAAATTTGCACGTGCACCTCAAGGGTTCACGGAAAGTCCTAGCATCTATAGTCAAGCGCTGAAGAGACAACTAGACAGTATCCACATGCCTGCTGACACTGCTCTGCTGCAATACGTAGATGACTTGTTGATTACTGCACGGACCGAACGTGACTGCGAGCGCGCGTCACTGACTGTCTTGTATTTCTTGGCCGAAAAGGGGCATAAAGTGTCCCCTTTGAAGCTACAATTCTGTGCCCAGCAAGTGGTATATCTTGGGCACTTGCTGTCCAAATGGGGGAGACAGCTGACACCAGACCGCATTCAGTTAATCGCACATCTGCCACAACCCAAGACACAAAAGGAGGTACGGGCCTTTATTGGCCTCACATCTTACTGCAGACAATGGATTCCCCAGTATGCATATCTAGCTAAACCACTCATACAGTTGACAACACAGGAGGCAGCGACTTCGACTGTCCTCCCTTGGACTCAGGAACATACACAAGCTTTTGACGAACTGAAGAAAGCCTTATGTCAAGCACCAGTTTTAGCGACACCATGTTACAGAAAGCCTTTTACACTTTTTGTTACTGAACGCGATGGCACCGCATTATCCGTACTCACACAAGATCAAGCAGGACATCATAAGCCTTGTGCTTATTTTTCTAGTACATTGGATCCAGTGGCCCAGGCTCTGCCTGCGTGCCTTAAATCAGTTGCAGCGACAGCTCTAGCAATCAGACAAAGCGATTCCATAGTGTTAGGACATCCCCTGACCGTACAAGTTCCACACTCCGTGGAAGTTCTTCTGAACCGTACCCAGACTCAGCACTTGACCATAGCAAGACTGACAGGATATGAATTGACATTGTTTCAGCCACACAGAGAGATCAGACGATGCAACACATTAAATCCTGCCACATTGTTACCCTCGAGCACAACTGATCCGACACCACATGACTGCGTAGAAGTCATCAATACTGTAACGAAGCCCAGACAAGACTTGACAGACATTGCATTACCCGACCCTGACCTGACACTTTACGTGGATGGTTCATGTATGAGAACAAGCACAGGAGAGTTAGTGGCCGCTTATGCAGTGACCACTGAAACTGAAGTCATAGAAACACATCGTATTGACACCTTGTCCGCTCAAGCAGCAGAACTCATTGCTCTGACCCAAGCCTGTATACTAGCCAAGAACAAGAAAGTAAACATATACACAGATTCACAGTATGCATTCGGAGTCGTTCACGACTTTGGTATCCTCTGGCAAGAAAGAGGTTTCTTAACTTCTCATGGCGCCAAGATACAGCATGGTCCCCTCATTCAAGCTCTGTTAGAAGCAATACACTTACCTGTATCCATCGCTATCATGAAGTGCAAAGCACATACTAAAGCTACCGACACCATTTCACAGGGTAACGACCTGGCAGATCGAACAGCTAAACTCACAGCTCAGACAGACATCCCAACTGACATGAAAAAGACTGACGTGACATCACAGACACATTGTATGACAGTGAAGGATCCCATTCTAGACGTACTCGACATACAGACACATGCTACTCCAGATGAAATAAAGAAATGGACTGAACAAGGAGGGATCCAGACAGATCAGGGATGGATGACGAAGGGAAGAGCCACATGGTTCCTCCCCGACTCTATGGTTCAAGTAATCATTAACACAGCACATAGTCCAGCACACTTAGGAGAAAAAGCCATGTTAGACAGCATTCAAAACCTCTGGTTCAATAAACATTTACGAGCAGCAGCAAAACAGAAAGTGCGTACCTGCATGATCTGTTGTCAGTTCAATCCAGGCAAAGGTGTTCCCGTGGAACAAGGTGGATTTCATCCTCCTGACCATCCTTTTGAAGTCTTCCAGATGGATTATATCCAGATGGACAGATGTAGAGGTTTTAAATATGTTCTCGTAGTTGTATGTGCCCTTTCCTGATGGACGGAAGCATATCCAGTCCCAGATTACACTGCCGCGACCACTGCCAAGCAGTTGGTTCGTGAGTTTTTTCCGCGATATGGCTTGCCCCGTGTCGTATACTCAGATAATGGACAACCATTCTCGTCCGAGCTCATGAAACAGGTATCCCTCCTGTTAGGTTACCAGTGGAAGGTCCACTGCGTACGACACCCTGAAGCAGCTGGTCTCGTAGAGAGACATAATCAGACCCTGAAAACACGCTTAGCCAAAGTATGTGCAGAAAAGGGCGTAGATTGGATAGTAGCTTTGCCAGTTGCCCTCTTCTATATGCGCATGGTTGCTCATTCCAGAACCGGACTATCTCCTTATGAGGTGGTTTTCGGGCGGCCTCCCAATATGTGGGGTACGCCTATGCCTCGTAAGATTACCGATGTTGACTGTAATATGCTGACAGATTACCTAGCTTCCTTGATGTCTGCACTACAATCATGTCGTTCACAGGTTGCAGCTGCCTTCCCGGACAACACCCAAGTTAAATCGCATGAAGTCGTTCCGGGTGATCTGGTGTTTGTGAAGAACTTTGACCGTTCAAGTCCGCTGGAGCCGAGGTGGAAACAGCCGAAGTTGGTGTTGATGACGACGAGGACCGCGGTCAAGTTGGAAGGAAGGAAGGGATGGCTGCATTCCAGCCACGTTAAAAAATTTCACGGACTGTGTCCAGAAACTCCGGTTAAAGACTGCCCCCTATCGGACTCTGACTCTAAACTCCCCCTGATAGAGAAAACTCCTCAACAGGAGTATTGTTCCAAGCTAAGGTCTAGTAAGTCAGACAGCGTTTAATTGTTTAAGTCCCCCCCTGGGTGAAGCGGTTAGACAGGTTTCTGACATGTATAAGATAGACCCAAGTAGTCAGAGAGATAGGCGTATCAAGAAACGAGAACAATACTGTAAAAATGTGCACAGTCGATGTGTAATAACATTAATTTTCATGTTTCTTCTGAGTCTTACGATGATATGCATAAGTCTAATGCTACATATTTTTTTCCCTCTTGATTCACGTATACATGCTTCCTCTAATGACACTGTAGAGCACTCTTTTAGCGACCTGCCCCCACATGAACTTTCCTATCGATTAGCAATGCGCAACAATACATTCATTCGTATGTTACACCATGCTCATCAGGCCAGCAATGCCACCAATTGCTGGGTATGTGGCCGACTCCCACCTTATCAGAAATACAAGGGAGCTCTGCCTCTCTTTCCTTACCCGTTCACACATAATGGTTCATGTGGTGCATGGTTTACTTTAATGTCCTCCCTAGACAGTAAATCCAAAGTTTCCCAAGGCAATTGGATTTGGGGGAATCTGAATACAGTCATGAATAAAGCATGTTTCCCAGATGCAGACGGTCTTCCTCAAAGGAAAGGGACCGACCTAGAAAATGAAGTGTATAAATTAGGTAATTTTTCCCTCAATCTTATGATCCTGAACGTCCAGTCCGAGACTAATTCGAACTTGCCGTTTATTTCAGTCTTGCCAGTGAAAGGTGAATTATGCGTCAGAAAGACTGGCTCAGTACATCTAGGACACAGTGATTGTAATACTGTGGTCGAATTCAGTGACAAAGGCAAGTCTACTTTCAAGGCCTCTCGCCATTCTTATTTCATTTGTGGTCACACTGCTTATGTACATCTGCCCCTTGATTGGGATGGGACGTGTTATATTGCGTTCCTGTTGCCACCTGTTTTCCTAGCCCCGCCTGATTATCATAGGAATTCACGGCTTGTGAATATTAGACATAGAAGGGAGATCAAGACCCCGATTGTCGATCAGACTGAGACAACGTGGGAACAATACACAGACTTCAATAAAGGATTCTTTTTCTTTGTAGGTCCTGTTCAGAACAGTAAATTGATACGCAAATTAACTAGAACATTGGAAGCGGTAGTGAACGAAACTACTTCTGCTTTAGGTAATCTGACCGAAGAACAATCTGCTATGAGACTTGTAGTTCTTCAAAATCGCCTTGTCCTTGACGTCATCCTGGCCGATAGGGGCGGGGCTTGTAGAGTCATTGGATCCAGTTGTTGCGTGTTTATTCCTAATAACGCGCCGTCCGTGTATAAGGCCATTACACGCCTTCACGAAATTGCTCACCTGATTCACCAGAATCCAGGCTCCTGGACTTGGTCCGGTTGGCTCTGGAGTGTGATATCCGCTTGGGAATGGAAATTGTTATCATTTCTAGGAATAATATTGGTCATAGTATTCAGTTGTTGTCTCTGTCTGCAATGTGGGCCAGCGATTTGCGGCTTGTGCGCCACAGCCTGTATTCCAGGTCCAAGTTCCCGTTCCCGAATGATAAAAGATGAACAAATGATGTTACATGGTGCACTTTCACGTTTTCCTTCACGTTTTCTGGCCCAGTTGAGTTAGGCCCTTAAACGAGACTCCGAGTTCTTTTCTCCCTCTGAAAGCTGCCGTTTAGGTATGCATCCCTGACCTCTGTTTTACTTCCTGCCTCGGACGAGCGGTGCCCGGCTCGGCCTGGTTCGCTTGCCAAGATGATGTTTTACCTACAAGTTATCTGCTTGAAAACACATTCAAGTCTAGTGAAATAGGTAAACATATTCCCGGCTGCAGAGCAAAGGGCCCTGCCTCCCTGTTTTCCTGTCTCCATGCAAGTAATTTACTGCTCCTGTTACCATGGTAGGCCCATGGCCCCCGCACTCTACGTGAAGATCCGTATGCACGCACTAGCATTCAGTGTTGAACGGCCCCTGCCCGAGAGACCTTTTACTCCAGACACTACATCCTCAAAAAAACAACATCAGATATGCCATAGGTACAGGACGTTTTGACACCCCAGACATTAGTCTCCTCTACTCGTGCAAAAGTCAAAGCCCCCAGCTCTCCCCGGTTACACGTCATGCTCAGCTGCGCGCGCATATAGGTCATATGTTTCTGCTGATTCTGCAACTTTCTCTATGCATCCACCCTCTTGTGACGTTTCATGTGACGATTCTCTGACATGTCCAGTGCACGCCCATGTGTACGCCTTCTTACACGCCTCCTGTTACGCACATGTGTTCTTATCACCTCTCTTTTCACCTGTTACACCTACTGTATTCACTTCCATGTATACTGTTTTACTATATATAATGTGTGATGCTAATAAAATGTTGAATGTCCCTTCCTGAACCTGAGTCGTGATGGAACCCGATGTCCCATGCTTCGAAGCATTATATTAAAGCCCGTATGACTCAGATACCACGGACTCTGCCTCTCATTTGAGTTATCCTTATGACTTGTAATTATATGGCAAAAACTATACGGTAATATACAATTCACCACAGGAGTACAGCGCACTTCTCTAAGAAGTTGTCTGCTAGGCTTTTGCCTTCACTTGATATTTCATATCCTAAAAACAGGACAGTTAGGTGGGCAATTCGTGACTTTTTAAAGTTGAATTTGTAACCCTCTGCTGCGAACCCAAGTATTATGGTGTTCACTCTTTTCAAGTGAGTATCCAGGTCATCATCTGTGAGATAGATGTCATCGACATAAGATAATGCCTCGTCATCATATATTTGTAGTAACTATGTTACCCTTGCTGAGAATAATCCTGGGCTATTCTTGAATCCCTGTGGGAGTCGACAGAAATTTTTCTGTGACCCCATTATTGAGAAAGCGGTTAAATACCTGCTTTCAGGTGCAATGTTTTGACAAAAGAATCCATTAGAGATGTCTAATGTTGTTTTGTATTTTTTGCGAACAATGTTATTCATTAGTGCTGCACTGTGTGAGTTTTGTACTGCAAATGTTTTGCAACATGAGTTAAGGTGTCTGTAGTCCAAGACTAGACAATATGAATCGTCTGGTTTGGAGACAGGAAACAAAGGATTGTTCATTTGAGAGGTGCATGTTTCGATCACCCCTTGGTATTCAAGTTGATCTAAGATCTCCCTGACTTGTTTTTTAGCTTCTTGCTTAATTGGGTACTGCCTTTGTGAAGTTGGTTGACATTTTAACTGGATTTTGTGAGGAGGGGAGTCCTCATCCCATCCTACATGGTTTTAATATAATGCAGGAGCTTGAGCTACTGCCCATTTTCTTGCATATATGTATTTTCTATGAATTGGAATATGATTTGAGAAGGCAGCCCTAATCATTTCTTCGCCATGAGGGCACTCCCTGACAAACTCTGGTGGCCAGTCTTTCTCAGCTAATAGGATGTCATTGCCTTTTGAAAGGTTATCCCAAAACAGACCCCTTACTTTCCTAGTCTTATCTCCCTCTAAACACAATGTTATTTCGTATATTTTATGAGGTTTGCTAACTCTGGTATCTGCAGTTTCCACCTGAATGTATTCATTCGTGTCCACTGTCTCCAGATGATTCATCAGGATCTTGCGAGCTATTGTCACTTCTGCTGCGCTGTCTAGCATTGTCTGGGCCCACTCTCCGTTTTTCAGCTGTGTCCTCAGTATCCTCGGCATGTTTGATTATTTTAATACTGGCTACCTTCTTTCTTGGAAATTGTAATTTTTTACGTTGAGCAGGTTCCTTGTCTTCGGACTTGACGTGCTCTTCCCTGTGTTCTGACCGTCCGCTTCTTTCCGATTTCTGCGAGGAAGTCTGAAAAGATCGAGAGGGGCGTGTATCAATATCTTGATATCTATCAGGCTTTTTCAAATTATCCCTATTTCTAAGGTTGTATCTTTTCTCAGAAGGCTCCCTCTGGGGAGACTTGTGTCCTTGGTCCGGAGATCTTTCTCTCCGCCGAGGAGACCTTCCTCTGGACTGGAATCTTTTTTCTGTGGGAGTGGATTGTTTATTTCCATCCCAGCTCTTTTTTGGAGTGTTAAGATTATTTTTAATAAATATCTTTTCAGGATTTTCAGTTAGTTGGGGTTTTACCGGTTTCCCACCCAAACTATCTCTACCTAGTTCTTCATAGGATTTTTCTATGAATCTGGCAAGTTCAATTGGTTGGGCTGTTATATCTGTTTCTTTCAATTTCTGGAGGTAAGTTATATCCTCCGTTGCCAATTGAACTAACTCTCTATATGCCTTTGTTAATTCTTTTATTTTAACTAAGAGTTCTTCGCTTGACATTTTATCAATGTCTGGATGTGGTGTGTAGCTGGCTAGAACCGGCCACGTTGCTCCTGGTCTACCTAGTGGACCGAGCCTGGTGATGTGATCATTATGTTTTAGGGCGCCTTTAAACCAGAGCAGGTGCTCTTGGTAATTTAGTGGGATTTCAACGTCCTCGAAAGGAGTGTATTCATCCGGAGGTTCCTCTATTTTGCAATAGTGGAATTCGTGTGTTACAGCATTTGCTGCTGGAAAGTTTATCCATGAATAGAATACCTCTGTCTGCCAATATTCATGGGCCTCTACCACGAATATGACTGGACCACCTTGTGATCTCAGTCCGTTTTCTATAAGTTTAATAGTTATAGTTTTTCTTATATTTGCCGGGATGATAATTGCACCCGGTTAATTTTCATTAAACCCTGTAACATCGAAACCCCGTTGATTCGCATCTACTGCAGCTTCACCGGTTTTGTTGCTATCGCCGTTAGTTGACATTGTTTTAATGAAAGTTTGCAGAGCAGGTTTCCAAGGAAACAAAGATTAGGTGCACAATATTTTGGAACACTGTATCCTTCAAAGTTGACTAAACCAAAAACTATACATAGGAATCTCTTCCTACTAAGTTCCGGCGGATTTTAACCTCTTACCCACTCCAGACGTCTTTTGGAGTATTTACGGGAAAAAGGGTCTGTGTGAAAAAGCACGACTGAGTTACTCTAACGTCTTGCATTAGTTTTATCGCCTTACCAAACGTTGGGCGTCATGTAGTATAGTTCCTATATTCCCAATAGGCTCTGCGCATTGGAATAATATATTCAGCAGTGTAGACGTAGGACTGAGGTCGACTAGGTCTCTACTGACTATATTAGACTTAAGGTTTGCCAGCTAGCTCAGAGGTCACTAGAAACTTTCTCGAATAAACAAGGAGGAGTTTAACCTCTCTGGATAGACAAGAAGGGATTAGCTTCTGACAACCATATAACATGACAACTTTGCTCCCTCAGAATAAGAGTGTATCTCTAGAGTCGTGTGAAAACAATAGACAGCTATTTCACTCAGTCAATTGTGCGTACTTAGTTTCACCAGAGTGCAGAGAAAAGAGAGACGGGCGTTTTCAATAAAAGGTGTAATTTATTGAGCAGTCTTCTTTCTCATGCAAGAGAAATGAATTGCCATAATTGCAATACTTAATGTAAAGTAAAGTGCGTACAGTAAAAAGAGTATTATGAAATAATACTGTAAAAGCATTGATATGGTTTCTTTGCCATAAGATACTTTAAAATGGATAAAATATATACATACATATATATATTGACTAACGTACTCAAATGGTGCTTCTAAAATACGCCTACCCCGGTGTACCTCACCTAAGCCTAATACGTGGGAAGGAGTAAGTAAGTAGCAGTTTAAGTTAAGTTGGTTTTGCCAAGAATCTGATTCAAGAATTCTCTTTAAGGATTTAGTCAGCTCCGTACCTGGGTAATAGAATGCAGGAGGTCTGGTATCTCTCTTTCAGGACTCGATATCCCAGCAGCCCGCGAATGCGGCTGAGAACACCAGAGCTGGATTTCTCGGCAGGAGAAAAGACTCTCTCAGTGCGTCAAAAGGGAGGGGCAGCGTCCGTGGGCTCTCGCATCAGCTGGGCTCTCGGGCAAGTAGATAGCTGCTCGGCTCCAAAACCACCACAGTGTGTTTGCTTAAGGCAACGTTGGTATATTTATACCTGAAAGGTGCTGAGTTTGACGTAAGGTTTGGACATAAGACGTCAATAAAGATGTCACTAAGAACTGACTGTTCCTTTAGTGTTCGCAGGAGTTCAATGACAAATCAAAACAAAAGCAAATGGGGATTTCCCAGGTTGCGGGAGGTTTGGTGTGTCGAAAGAACTCATTGTGCTCTCTAGGAATCTAAGGAAGTAGGTTTGCCTTGCTTTGGACTGCAAGGGCTATTTACTAAATATGGATCTGATTCTTATGCCATTATAGGGATATTATTGATTATAGCCGTACAAGGGCATACAATAGCAATATTGATTTAGGTTCCTAGATAAAAACACAATAGTAGCTGGAGTCACAGTTTTGAAAGGTTTTTGCAAAGCAATTAAAAGCTGACCTTGTAAATCATTGCGAAAAGGAGCAGTACTCACCTCATAATCCTTGATGCATTGAACCACACAAAGATTAGGAATGTGTGGAAAAGAAGGGTAAGTCACAAAAGAAGTATTACATTTGGTACGACGAGAAAGAACAAAGGGAACACCTTCTGGGGAGAACGTGCGACCAGCAAGGTCCAAAGCTCGAACATCTGAAACACGCTTGCAAGACAACAGGCACAACAACATAGTCAATTTGGCGGACAGTTGCTTGCGAGCCAGCAAGGAATTGGAAGGCCACGATTCCAAGAAACGCAGAACAACGGAAACATCACACAAATCGACATACTTAGGACAAGGAGGTTTTACCATCCGAATGCCTCTGAGTAATTTGGAAACCAAAGGATGTTCCCCAACGGGCTTACCATCAACAGAAACATGCCCAGACGAAATGGCAGAACAAAAGTTATTAACAGTTCTGTATGCCAACCCAGATGAAGCAATGGACGCAAGAAAGTTCAGAACCAAAGCTACATCCGCAGAAGCGGGATCCACTGACCGTTGTGAACACCAATCACACCATCGTTTCCAAGCCGACGCATAACGTTTGTGGGTGTTGGGAGCCCAAGCTTCACCAATAAATCTGGCAGCGTCTGATGATAGGCCTGGGATCTGCCAGCGACCCCCGAAATCCGCCACGTCACCAGACGGAGATGACCCGAAAGCACAAGAGGATGAGGCTCTAGAAGAGGGTCCAGCAACAGGTTCCACTTGTGTGGAAGAAGGATCGGCGATGAGCAGGCCATCTCCAGAAGAACCGGAAACCAAGCCTGGGCTCCCCAAAGAGGAGTGATGAAAATGATCTCCGACAGAAAAAGTTTTGTGCGGGCCAGACCCTGGGAATCATCACAAAGGGTGGAAAGGCATAACACAGGAGAGGAGGCCAAGCCTGGAGGAAGGCGTCTGTGGCAAGGGCCTCCGGATCCGGGCGCCAACTGTGAAATAGGGGAAGTTGTTTGTTGAGGCGAGAGGCAAACAGGTCGAGGTGACAACGTCCCCAAATCCGGGTCAAGGCCCGAAACACTCGAGTGTGAAGCCTTCAAACGCTGTAATCCTGCAGATGGCGAGAGTTCCAGTCGGCTATCCGATTGTCGCGACCAGGAAGGTACTCTGCAATAACTGTGATCTGTCGTTGCAGACAAAGATGCCAAAAGTCCTTCGCAATCTCTGCTAGGAGTTTGGACCTGGTACCCTCCAGTTTGTTGACGTAGCGCACCGCAGAGATATTGTCCATGCGGAGGAGAATGCAACAATTCGACACCATAGGGGTAAGGCAACGAATTGCGAAGGAGCCCGCTAGAAGCTCCAAGAAATTGATGTGATGAGTCAACTCCTCCTGGGACCAACGGCCCCCCGTTGCAACAGGACCGCACCAGGCTCCAGAACCCCAAAGACTCGCGTCCGATTCTATCACCACATCCGGAGTCTTCCTGAACAGCGCACGACCGTTCCAAGACTCCATGTGTTCCAGCCACCATAACATCTCCCAGCTAGCATCCTCCGAAAGAGGAATGAGATCGGAGTAGCGAAGACCCTTTTGAAGATGTTTGATCTTGAGGCGCTGAAGAGCCCGGTAATGTAACAGACCTGGAAAGATCGCTTGGATCGAAGATGACAAAAGACCCACAATTTGAGCCACTGATCTCAAAGAGACCATCTGTTTGGACAGAACCGTCCGCAATTCTCTTTTGATGGCCCTGATTTTCTGACCAGGAAGGAGGAGCTGGCAAGAAACCGAGTTGATCCGAAAACCCGAGGAAGTCCATTGTCTGAGAGGGTTGGAAATCGGACTTCTGAGAATTCACTAGAAAACCGAGTGATTGTAAGAGTTCTACGGACCAAAGTAAATGAGTCTGCAAAAGGAGAGGACATTGAGCCATGATGAGAATGTCGTCGAGGTACACTATCAAGTGAACCCCGCGGGCACGCAAAGACTCCACCACTGGACGCAGAAGCTTTCTGAAACACCACAGAGCTGAAGAGAGACCGAATGGGAGGACAGCGTACTTGAACCACTTCCCGAGCCACTGAAATTGAAGGAAGCGGCGATGAGGCTCGCAAATTGGAACTGATAGATAGGCGTCCTTCAGGTCGAGGCGAACCATCCAGTACCCTTCTTGAAGAAGGTCTCTTAAGAGATGGATGCCCTCCATCTTGAAATGGAGGTAGACCACTCCGCCGTTGAAGTCCTTCAGATTGAGGACCAAGCGTGAACCGCCACCCTTTTTCTCCACCTGAAAAACATTGCTGGCGAAGCCATTCGGATGGAGAAAAGTGGGAACGATGGCTCCTTTGACTAGAAGAGAGTCGATTTCCTCGGAGATGAACGCCTGATCTTGTTGGGAAAAAACAAGGGATAAAGGAGGGCGGTGTTGGTGAGGGTGTTCGTAGAACTCGATTCTGTAACCTTGCACCGTCTCCAACACCCAAGCATCATTTGAGATTAGTTGCCAATTGTGGAGGAAAAACTTCAACCTGCCCCCCAGAACAACCTCTGAAGCTAGAATCATGCTCACCTGAGTTTGAGGAATCGGGACGTCCACCTTGGGCTCCACCGTATCCACCTTTTTAAAATTGTCCTCTCCCTTTGCGAGACGGGTAGAAGTTAGCTTTATTGGAGTTGTAGGAATCCTGTCCTCCACCTCTCTGGGACTGGCCACCACGATGATATTGCTGGGTGTTTCCCCGGCCAGACGAACGTCCCCTACGTCTGGCCCGTCCAAAAACCGGGCGGAAAGCCCGACGCAAATTGGACAGCGCCTTGTCCAGGCCACTGAAGGTGGCCACAAATTTAGTACGTTCCTTGAGAAAAGGATGACCAAAAAGCAAACCCTGGGCCAGGGAACCGGATTCAGAGGGAGCTAAATCAGTCAGTTCCGGATCCAGTTTTAAGAGGATGGAACGGCGGCGCTCACACGAAATTGCGCAATTCGCATTGCCCAACATGCAGATAGCCCTCTGTGACCAGCCCACCAGCTCATCCGGATCAGTGAGAGCATTAGACTGTTTAGCTGTGAACGCCAAGTCGAGAATCTTAGTCAGCGGACCGAGAAGGTCCAACATCTTGTCCTGACAGGACCTCCAAGACCTATCCAGACCCTTCTTTGGATCCTTAGAATACTTCTTCATGTAGGTCACCATGGTTGGGTCAACGTCAGGCGTATCTGCCAACTTGTCCGAAAGATCAGGACGGCGACAATCAGACCGTATTCGGGCTCGAACATCTTTATTAAAGGGACAGCGAATATGCGCTTGAACATAGTCCGCCACTTCAGGGGAAGGAAGCCAGGCCGTGGAGTTAGGGTGAATAATGTCAGAAGGGTCAAAGGTAAGAACTTGGGGCGGGGAAGGGGCATCCACAAAGTGCTCCTTACGAGCCTTCTTTTTTGGTGGAGGAACCACGGGATCAGAGGACGAGGAATCTGTGGTGGTGGAATCAGCATCAGAAGTAGACTCATGGGGTGTAGGAACAGACTTTGCAGATTTCGTAGAAGGACGGGAAGAGGACAGAGTCCTAGCCAATTTCGCAAAATCGCATGATGGGGATTCTTAGGAGACTTTTTTGTGCCCAGAGAAAGGTGGCAGCCAACCCTGTAGATTGGCATATTCAGACAAATGCCGCTTTAAAGGGGCGATGGCGTGGAATAAGGCTTGACCCATATAGTCGCCATCCACCGAGCCTGAGGGCTCATCATCACCGTAGTATTACTCCTCAGCTTCATAATAGTCTCCCATATTGCCAATAGAAATTGGAGAATGCCCACAAGCGGAGTAAAATAATATAAACAACCCAAAGGGCAATGAGTGATGCTGTGGTGGTGCTGAGTGATTCTGTGGTGGTGCTGAGTGGTGCTGTGGTAGTGCTGGGTGATAATGTGGGGGTGCTGAGTGGTGCTGTGGTGGTGCTGAGTGGTGCTGTGGTGGTGCTGAGTGGTAATGTGGTGGTGCTGAGTGGTAATGTGGTGGTGCTGAGTGATGCTGTGGTGCTGCTGAGTGATGCTGTGGTGGTGCTGAGTGATGATGTGGTGGTGCTGAGTGGTGCTGTGGTGGTGCTGAGTGATGCTGTGGTGGTGCTGAGTGATGCTGTGGTGGTGCTGAGTGGTGCTGTGGTGGTGCTGAGTGATGCTGTGGTGGCGCTGGGTGGTGCTGGGTGATGCTGTGGTTATGCTGAGTGATGCTGTGGTAGTGTTGAGTGATGCTGAGTGATAATGTGGTGGTGCTGAGTGATGCTGTGGTGATGCTGTGGTGGTGCTGAGTGGTGCTGTGGTGGTGCTGAGTAGGCCTGGGCGTCCGAATCGAGTAGGCGTAGTGTTGCCTCCTACGCATTTTGCGTAGACAGCGTAGCCGGCAACACTACGCCCACTCCGTGTGCGTAGCCGAGTCGGCCGCCACCCGCCTCCCTCCCGCCCTCCCCTACATACATTATTTAAGCAAAATACCCTTAATAAAACAAGTTTAAAGCAGTTACTCTGTCCGGGGCTCGTCCGGGGCTCCCTCTTGGAATAGCGTCCCTTCTTTGATACCAATGCGCATGCGCGGCCGCCCGTGGCGCTGAGTGGTGCTGTGGTAGTGCAGAGTGATGCTGGAACCATTAGCTTAATTTTCTATCAGTTATAAGCGAAAGTGCCGTTTTTCAACAAAAAGCAGAGCCAAGACTGATTTCCACATGGCTAGGTTTAAACCGGAATGGCGTGGGGAGAAAAAAAACGATGGATTTAGACCCAGATCTCTGAGAGGGGGTGAATGATTGACATCGTTCAGCATTCTGTCCATCAATTGTTCTTTTTGCACCTATTCCTCTGCACGTCATTAGCAGGGGTAGCAAGCGCTATTTAAATGCAATTACAACGCAATCCAATGATTGTTCTGAGACACCTTTGTATATCCTTTCATTATCCACACACTAGTGAAGGAGGGACTGCTTGAATCACAGTACAATTTCTCGGTGGCTTGGTGATCTTTGAGAAATTACACATTATCTTGTAGCCCAGAGTGCACTGCTGCATCAAGGCTTCAGCTCTTAAAGGAACACAGTGATTCAACCTCTGGGGGTGTCCCAAGTGGAATCTCAGTGAATTGTGTTGTTTGATAATGGTGTTGAATGCCCCAGAGATTACCAACCTTGCTCGCAGCACTGCTGTGCCTCCCTACTGTAACAATGAACCAAGATAATCAAACAGACACGGGAAGCTTGGTTGCAGTGTCTAGACTGGCACTCCACTGGAAACAATCAGTGAAGGCAAAGGGGGCAGTGCGAGCAGGGACCTGGTGAAATTCTGCTGCTCTTTGTTCACCTTGACATAAGTGCGTCCCAGCCATATAGAAGTGGATCACAGGGGACAGGCAACCAAGGCCAGAGTTCTATGTTCTGAATTTGCAGCTGTCCGGAACAGCTTATCACAACTGAACAATATTCTTCTTCACTGACAAACACACCTGTTTCTAGTATCCAAATAGTACCTTCAAAACGGGGTCTCCCAGAGTAATTCTACTAGGGTCGGTCTTGTGCTGGATTTTTCGGATACCCAAATATGATCTAGAAGAAACATATCTCAATGGCAGTAATTTGCAAGGCCTTTGGTTAGTCTAAATGTTTATCATAGATCAGACTATCTTGGACGTATGATTTATCTCCTTATATTAAAACAAATGACATTTTTACGCAATGAAAATTAAGAACTTGGGCTTTATAGGCTACAATAAAAATGTACGTATTATAAAAAAAGTTTTAATTAGTCAACACTTGAGAATGTTACCTTGCTAGGTAGCCTTGGAGGAGGAGATGTTTTTGTTTTGCGATGGAGTCGGCTCCATTGCTAAAAGCATGTGGCTGTTGTGGAGGGAATAAACTCCATACTTCCCATGAACCTTCACTGCCCGCAAAGTTAGCCGAGGCAGAGAACCGCCTCAGGATCCAGCATGAGGCACCATTCCCCTACATGCATTTAACAAGATGGAACTGTTTTTCGTCACTCATTTGCTTTTTTACACATCTTAACAATGTATGGGCAAAGATTACAGCTAATTAATCTCATTTTAACACTTTAAATCAGCAACTGAGAGGTCACCTGCTTCTGAAGCGGGATAAAGGACTTGGCATTGCGAGGCAACACAAATGAAGCATTTTTAGTAACTTGTGATCCGTTTGCGCATGAAACTATTTTGTTTTAGTAAAAATCTGCAAATTGCGCATAAGATGATGGATTATACGGTAAGTGTGGCACATCCATAATTATGTGGAAAACTTCAGGCCACAGAATTGCATAATTCCACTGGCCCTGCCCGCAGCATATGGCATCGCCCTGCTGGTTTATTAATTACCAGGCAGGGAACGAGTGTGGATTATAGAGACTACCTCAAACAACATATGTTGATTACTGCTCACAGTTGGCTCACTGGCCAGGGGGTGGGGGCGTTCCATGGTTGAGGAGTGGGTGGGGCTGAAGGGTAGTCCAGACAGTAAGCCAATTAATGAGGAGATAAACTCAAAGGCGGAAACAAAAAAGGGAACCTGATCAAAGCTGAACGCACTTAAGAGCACAGGCCGGAGCCCAAACAGGATAAGAGAACTGGCCACACAGCACAATGTAGAACATCCCAGCCCAAGCCCCCCTCTGGGCTGAATGTATAAAATGTGGGGATAGCGTTTGGCACACATAGCCATTTGACCAAGGGCGGTATTCTGAGTTCCATCATCAACACTGCAGTTAGGTGGCTCTGGCAAAGGCCTCTTAAGCCCACTGTGAAGACCAGCGAGTTCATAAAGCGCTGGTAACCTTGTTATTGTGGTGACTAATTTGTGCTGCAGTTTGAGCGACCCGCCCCTGTCCCCACATCAAAGAGTTAATTCCAGAGATTCCAGATAACAAGCTAACAAAAAAAACAAGCAACAATACAGCCCGCAGCGGATCCTGATGTTAGCTAAGGGCCTTTTCCAGCGGTGTGACGGTCGGGGGCGGGGGGAGCACTGAGGCTTGCGGCGAGGAAGGCAGGAACAAAGGGGCTGAGCCCTACCTCACTGCACCTTAACTGGCCATGCCACACTCGACGCCGCGAGACTTCCCACGATGCTGGTCGGCGCAGGGTGATTGACGAGAGGGCGGGTCATGCCCATGGCAGAAGCATCGTTTTATGGCCCACGATCCTGACAGGCCCCTGCCTGGCCCTACAGCGACCTCCATATTTGTCAGCTCTCTCCATTTTCGGGGAGAGCTAGGGGCAGACATTCATACATTGCGTACATATGTTTGCTTGTACATGTGTATGTATGCATGTTTGAAAAGAAATACAGAAACATTTAATGTTAGTGAAAACTATCACGTAGTAAAACTTAAAACCTCAAATGTCATTCGCATTGCTAGAAAACATCATTTGGAAAGATGTGTGGCCTGATGTACGAAAGGATTTTGTAATTACAAACCGTGACACTCGCAAAATGACTGAATTTGCTCCAACAAATGCCCTTTTCTAATTAACAAACCCTGTTTTATGAGCCAGAAAGTGTTTCTGACGCTTAAAATAGTTTTTTTTTTCGACGGGATTTCAGTCATTTCAATGAAATCCAAGAGAACTAATTCAAGTACAACACGATTTCTACATCGCCATTATTTACATTGTCACTATGGATACATTTTGAGAAGTCAGAATACAGAAGAATGTAAAATTTTACACAACAGTGACCCCGTAATCTGAAATTCAAGAAAAACAAATTAAGTAGAATAGCGGTCAATGGTCATTTACTGAATAATTTGAAAACAACAATTAATATTGAACAATGTGCGAGGTGAAAGACGTGATGGATGCTCGTATGTGACACGACGGATGCAAAATCGGTGCCTCGCAAACAGTAAGAAACCACTCTAGCAAGATAACAATAGTAATAAGGTTCGTGAGTCCAAAAAGTTGATGGTCATTTGTTCCTATAGGGATAAAGGATGATCAGTAGGACTCCGAACATACTTGGCTTGTTTAAGGGTAACATAGTACATTCCAGCTCGCCAATCAGAGTAAAATGCTCGATTCCACGGATAGAAGGAGGATGATTAATCGGGCAGAAAAACAAGACGCATGGGGAGCAGCAGCCTTTGATGTGCCGGCCGGTAATTAGGGGAGGAGAAATGCCGGCCTGAGGCCGAGCGCAAAGCAACAGATGGCTTTGTGGAGGCAGGCGGCAAGCTCGTGCACGAGGCGTGCACTTCCGAAAATCCGCTGGAGAGCCCTTGCTTGGCCTGAAGTATGGGTTGACTGCATTAGGGCTAGTTTCCTATTCCTGCGGAATAGGAAAGGACGAGCCCTAACAATGCAGGAAGCACTAGAAAATTAAGAGTGGAGGGAGGGCTTGCTTCAAACCAAAGAACACTCTAGGCAAAGCCTATGCACTATTTTACAACCCCTAAACTGTTGAGAGTAGGGGTGTAGACGGAGGCAATTAGACCAGGCAGGTGGGCTCGGGCCGAGAAAGCCGCTATATACACTCTCCTGAGGAGAAAAGCTGTCACTGCGCACTCGTGTGTCCCGCCGGAGCAGAAGTGTCAACAAAGACACTGCGCATGCGCGTGACAAGCGCTGCCGGTCAACAGAGAGACGCGCAAGCTACACACGCGTCTCTCAGCCCGCTCACTCCCGCTCCACCAAATTGAAAAGTACAGGCGCGGACGAAGCGTGCCAGCAAACTGGGAGGTGACACACGCTCCCGTAGAACGCCGCAACTGAAAAGGGCAAATAGAGCGCAAAGCGAAAAAGTACAGGGGATAACAACCTGAATGAAGTGGCGAAATACAAAGGCAAGCAGCGCACATTTATCAAGAACGTTTTCAGCAAAAAAAGCATAAGCATAAGGAAAAGTGCACTCAACTGGCTGCGGAGCAGCAAAGAAAGAGGAAGTATTGTCCTCTATGGTTCCCTTTATACTATCTAGCCTCTACGGGCTTCTGATGTGCTCATGGGAAATGTAGTTTTTTGTTTCTTTACTGTGTTCTGATTGGCTGCTGTAATTTTTCAGTAAAGAAATAAAACAGCATAATCCGAGCCTCCGTCCTGCCATAGAATTTGTAACTCGCTACCTAAAAACCTTCGGACCACTGCCTCTTTCCAGATTTTCAAAACAGACCTTAAAACTCTTCTCTTCCGAAGACACTTCTATCAATAATCTCCTCGCCCGGCTCCCCATCAGGTACATACCCCTTCATCCAGGTCATGACTCTGATGGTTATATATATATATATATATATTGCAGGTTCATCTGGTACGAACTCAACCCGAAGGTATTGCAGCTCTTTACATGAGCACTAGTTATGTTACACAAGGGCACAAGTTATATGACACTACGTCTCAATTTTGTAAATATGTATTACTTACTTGTATAGCCCTAATTGCTCCACCTTTTCTTATGTAATCTTGAGTGAATCTGTAATTTATTAATCTGTAACTCTCACCATGAGTAACTGTTATACGTACAAGTAGTTTTACCTACCACCATGCTACCCTCATTCCTTATGTAATTTACTTCGCTCTATAGTAGAGCGCTCTGACACCTCTCGGTAAAGTTTGCACAATTTATAATAACGCATACATAAGTAAATAAATATTATTGGCTGCTGGTATTAGCCTTGGGAGCCCAGCAACCCATTCCATGCATTCATTCCAGTTTCTTTCTGGTGGATGATTAAAGGAACGTGAGGGTTGTATGATTATCAGTTGTGGAGCATGGAACAGATCACCAAGCTTGTTGTTGCGCCCTTGTGATAAGTAAACAACGCAGGGAATAGAATAGGGATGCAGAGCTTTGAATCAATGCTATTCCGCTTCCGGCGGTCCTAGAAGACTCGGTTTCCCAGAGCCCTCTTCTCCGGGCGCGTGACGTCAATCGTCAGCTCCGGCGCAGAGGACTCACGAGAGCGTCGGGCGTCGGGTCCGGGCCGCTTGTTGTTGGAGCCAAGATGGCGGCGGTGGCGCCGCAGCCCCCCCAGGCCGAGGCGGCCGAGCCTTGGTACGTGGCGCTGCTGGGCCTGGCCGAGCACTTCCGCACCTCCAGCCCGCCGAAGGTGAAGCTGTGCGTGCACTGCCTGCAGGCCGTGCTGGGGAGCAAGCCGGGCCCGCGCCAGGAAGCTCGTACACACCTGCAGCTGGGCTCCGTGCTGCACCATCACACCAAGAACAGGGACCTGGCCAGGGGGCACCTGGAAAAGGCGGTAAGAGGGGGCTAGGGGAGGGGGCCACATTTCTGGCAGCATCAAAGAGTGGGCCAAGAACTTGTAGGATCCGAGGGGGAGTGATGCACACCCATCAGAGGAGGTACATAAACAGGAGTACCATGGAGAGGACCACTGAGAGATGAGGGGGGTGATGCATACAGCAGAGGAGGTACATAAACCGGAGTAGCAGGGAGAGGGTCACTGACTGATGAAAGTTGAGGGGGAGTGATGCACACCCATCAGAGGAGGTACATAAACAGGAGTACCATGGAGAGGGCCACTGCGAGAGGAGGGGGAGTGATGCATACAGCAGAGGAGGTACATAAACCGGAGTAGCAGGGAGAGGGTCACTGACTGATGAAAGTTGAGGGGGAGTAATGCACACCCATCAGAGGAGGTACATAAACAAGAGATCCAGGGAGAGGCTCACTGACTGATGAAAGTTGAGGAGGAGTAATGCACACACAGAAGAGTAGATACATAAACAGGAGTACCAGGGAGAAGGCCACTGACTGGTGAAAGCTGAGGGGGAGTAATGCACACCCATCAGAGGAGATACATAAACAGGAGTAGCAGGGAGAGGGCCACTGAGAGATGAGGGGGAGTGATGCATACAGCAGAGGAGGTACATAAACAGGAGTACCAGGGAGAAGGCCACTAACTGGTGAGAGATGAGGGGGAGTGATACATATCCATCAGAGGAGGTACATAAACAGGAGTACCAGGGAGAGGGCCACTGACTGATGAGAGGTGAGAGGAAGTAATGCACACCCAGGAGAGGAGGTACATAAACAGTAGTACCAGGGAGAGGGCCACTGACTGATGAGAGGTGAGGTGGAGTGATACATACCCTGTAGAGGAGGTACATAAACCGGAGTAGCAGGGAGAGGACCGCAGACTGGTGAGCGAGGAGGAGAAGTAATGCACACCCAGGAGAGGAGGTACATAAAATAAGTACCGGTGAGAGGGCCACTGACTGATGAAAGTTGAGGGGGAGTAATGCACACCCATCAGAGGAGGTGCATAAGCAGGAGTTCCAGGGAGAGGCTCACTGACTGGTGAAAGATGAGGGGAGTTATACATGCCCATCAGAGGAGGTACATAAACAGGAGTACCAGGGAGAGGGCCACTGAGAGATGAGGTGGGGTGATGCATACAGCAGAGGAGGTACATAAACAGGAGTACCAGGGAGAGGGCCACTGAGAGATGAGGGGGAGTGATGCATACAGCAGAGGAGGTACATAAACAGGAGTACCAGGGAGAAGGCCACTAACTGGTGAAAGATGAGGGGGAGTGATACATATCCATCAGAGGAGGTACATAAACAGTAGTACCAGGGAGAGGGCCACTGACTGATGTGAGGTGGGGTGATACATACCCTGTAGAGGAGGTACATAAACCGGAGTATCAGGGAGAGGACCTCAGACAGGTGAGCGATGATAAGTAATGCACACCCAGGAGAGGAGGTACATAAACAGGAGTACCGGGGAGAGGGCCATTAACTGATGAGAGATGAGAGGGAGTGATCCATACCCACCAGAGGAGGTACATAAACGGAGTACCCGGGAGAGGGCCACTGAGAGATGAGGGGCATGATGCATACAGCAGAGGAGGTACATAAACCGGAGTAGCGGGGAAAGGACCGCAGACTGGTGAGAGATTAGGAGGAGTAATGCACACCCATCAGAGGAGGTACATAAACAGGAGTAGCAGGGAGAGGGCCACTGACTGGTGAAAGATGAAGGGGGAATGATTCATACCCTGTAGAGGAGGTACATAAACAGGAGTCGTACCGAGAAGCGGGCCATAGACTGGTGAGAGATTAGGAGGAGTAATGTATACCCAGCAGAGGTGGTACATAGACAAGAGTACCAGGGGGAGGGCCACAGACTGGTAAAATATGAGGTGGGGTCTGAGGTGCTGACCCGTTACACCTCCAAGTGAGGGCTGGTCGAGGCGCAGCCAGGAGGTTATAGGGGTGTGTCACCAGGGGGGTAAGTAGAAGACACCATGCTGCATTAAAACAGCAAGAACAGAGAGTTGACTGGCCTTGCAACCTGTATGATTCGGATCTTTGGCACAGTTAAAACAAGAATGATGTGGGTTTCCATTGAGGCACAAATGCCATTTTACTACTACTCTCTCTTCTGTTTACTAGTTTGTATATAACATTCAGTGGGACTACACGCCTGTATGTGTCGGTCTTGTACCTAAAAGGTGTAACCTTTTATTCTGCACAAGCCTTTCCAGGTCCACCAATTGGCTATACTTGTGGTTTGGGCATTATTTTGTATTGTGGTGGAATGTGTATAACATTAGAATGTGGAATTGCATTTTTTTCTGGATGAACATTTAATTTGCATTTGCAAACACTCATACGAGTTGTGCATTTGTTACATATTTTCATGCTGATTATTATATTGTAATAGTTAGCATTATACTGATTATCTCAGGTATAGTTAGAAGCGCTATTGAATTATATTAAAAAAGTATTTCTCCAAGGGATGGAATGCTTCCGAAATCTACTTCTCCCTGTAAAAAAAAGTTCCACTTGTCCCTCTTGGTGCCTTATAATAACATGACTAGTTATGGCAGTATTCTTATTACATTAGGGCTCATATTTTATCGGGGATTGGTTCTAGCAAGGCTGTGATTTTTGCCGCCCTGTACATGTGCTGGAAGTAATTGGGAAATGAAGTGTGTGGCTCACTGGTTAGAGGCGGCAGACCCGAGAGCAGAGGACGGCCCGGGACCAGGGTTCGATTCCCGGCGCGGCAGGTTTCTGGACCAGGGTCAGCGGACTCGATAATTCTCTCGCCTTGGTGCCCACTCTGATCAGCGATCACACTCGGCAACTCTGGGCATTAGCTTGCCTCATCTTCACTAACGGCCCCACCAGACCGCCGGGGATGCCTGGTCTCACGCTGGAGATACCCATTAAGGGACCATCTCTCAGCGAAGCCAGGAAGGGTTTCGCAGCGGTCGAAGCGCGGAGATACTCCCCCGGGAGTGATTCTAGCGCTATATAAACACGCAAATTAAATTAAATTAAATGGTAATTCCATGTTTGTAATGCAGTGTGACCCGCGCTTTTATTTTTTTAAGGTTATTAACCAAATGATCTCTAATCTCTTCCCAAATTGGAAAATGTTGTAAATGTACTCCGACAGAGGCAGTAGTTTAGTCTTTTTCATGGCGAGGTAAGGGGGTGTAGGGATAATGAATATGCAGTTGATTGGCTGATTTTCACATGAGCAAATGTACCTCTGTGTATTTGTTGATGTGAAAATGAAAATACTAAAGTTACTTAGTCGTAAGGTTTTCCGGCCTTATCAGTACATTTCAGACTGTCATAAATATTTCCCAGAATGTTGCCCATAATGCTTTTACATCAATTCTCCATTACTTGCTTACAATATTTTCGTGCTTCAAACACAGTTTGGTAAATGATGCCTCAGAGAAATGGTATTTAGAGTTGCAAGAAAGTTTAGGAAAAGTTTTTTCCAGTTTCAAATTTGTTTTGTGTACATTTTATTTTGAATGCAAAGAATCACCAGTCTTGTTTCATATTTCTGTGTGTATTTATATACACTTGGGGAGCAATCTGGGACAATTTTTAAGTTTCCCCAGATTGTTACATTTTGCCTACACAATAACACACTTTTATAGTGAAACCACAGCCTGTCCTGTAGGTTAAGCTCACCGTTCAGTACATTTACTTATAGAACTTAACCTACTAGTAAATGTGTTTGCATTCATGAATCATAGGTACAAATTTGGACAGCATGTACATAAGAATACACACATTGCCTTAGCTGCAGAAACTCTGTTTTCGCAGATCCATACAGTGAGTCTATAAACTCTCAGCGAACGCATTTGTGTTGCAGCGGGTTGGATCTGCACGTCCAGTGGACAAAATAAACATAACAATTGGTTGACCTTAATTCCAAACAATATGTCCTGGGCGATGTGTGATAGGAATTACTTAGCCCTCATTTATAGTAATGACCACTTCTATGTGGTTATCTTGCAGGGTTATTTTGAACTCTTATAGTACGATTTGTTGTGCATTTGGTACAGTTGGACATATTTTCGAATATGTAGTAGCACACTAGTACAGATTATTGCTGCTCTGTTAAAACCCTACGGAATGGTGTAGGCATTCACCCAGCTGCGACAAAGTTGCAGCCGATTGTAGCCATTCTTAAAACTCCAAAGCGGTGCTATATGGCCTTCTTTCTGGAGCTATAGAGAAACCATTCAGGTTCATGATCAAACAAATAAGGAGCATTGCATTGTATTCACATAGGATCCACAGATGGGTAATCCGCAGGACGCCATGTTAAATGCCCTATCATTTCTTTATGGGGTTCACCAAAAAGTCAAAGAACTAGGAACCTGTTGGAGGCACAGGTAAACCCAAAGGAAATGCTGTATAGTGTTCCCCTAGAAGCAACAGAGTGGGTTCCTTTTGAGGCACTGATAACCCACAAAAGACTGTTGTATGGCATTGCACAGAAGAGATGGAAGAGCAGCCTCTTGGTGGCCTTGACGGTGTTACTAGAGAAAATGAATTTAGGGTGCATTTAATAGGGCAAAAAGTGCAGAGCTTTGTGCTCCGTATCCTTTTGGTTCTGCAGACCCAATAGTACGCTCCCGAATTCACTAATTCTAAGCGTAAGTTCCTGGAATCCTGGTGTAATGGCCGGATTTTCCGTTTAGATGGGATCAGCCCCTAGGGGCCCCTCTAACCCAGCCAGAACGTACTCACCTCCCTCCTTAGAACGTATTCACAATGGATATAGATATATATATGTACAAGTCGTACCTAAGGATGGGGAATAGCAATAAACATGCATAGGTTTTCTACCATATCTTATTCACATCAGTTAGTCTCGCGGCCACTCCGACCCAGACTGATCTACCCCAGGGCAGATATGACACACAATCCGGCGTGTCTACACATGGGCCTGCAGAACCCAATGCTCTCTTTTCCAAACGGTTTACAATCCGGCAAACCTACACGTTGGTAATCCCCCCCCAACGCTCTCACTTACACAAGCCACAATCCTGTGGGTATACACGTTGGTAATCCACCCCAACGCTCTCACTAACGCCGTATATCAACGACGACCACATTCCTATGAACACCTATCGGAACGATTTCTCCTTTGTCTACTTGGGATGAAACTATAATAATAGAATTTGGTACGGTTTCCGAATAGTATAATGTACCTCTTATTCTTGGCATCAAAGGTCCACTCGCTCCCTATTTATTTGATCACCACTTACCTGATTGGGGTTACTCATCCATTCATATAAACAACAACCAACTAGAAGCCACGTTTACCAAGATTGAACAAGAATACACGGCACATATCAGTTCACTAAGAACTAGGATATTTATTATCAATAAACATATAACACAGTACTATGCAACACAGATTATGCAAAGAAAAGGCAAAGATTAGAATGCGCGCTTATTATGGAAAGGGCGGATGTCACCTTATTAATGTGAAGTCGGGACTCGGCAGTCATCTAGGTTCCCTTCTCGTCTCTGTGTCCTGGCTCGTCTCGCAGTCACACCCCAGCCGTCACAAGTACACGTCTGCACCGCTAGGCTCAGTCTCGTCTGATTCCCTCCAGGCCACTGGAACCTTGCTGGTTATTAGCTACTGTATCTCTCTCTCTCTCTCTCTGTTTCAGTGCGCTCCGCGCTAATTCTCCTTCAGTCTTTCTCAGAGAGTCTCGGTCTTAAATCCTTCTCGGACTTCAAAGATGGCGACTGTCCGCCATGAAATAATTAATGGCAGAGATGCTAACGGCTAGATGCCGCCTACGAACTGACTCTCGACTGACTAACACCCTCGCTAATATCAAAGCCTGTTCCTTCATGGAAAGCTACGGCCAGTAACCTGCCGCCCACCAAATTCTTGTACCTCCCCGTACCAAGGACACGTTCCCAGCCGGCCGGCCTGAAGTTGTGTCTTCGGAGTGGAGAAAAATACATTCCTTCGATAAGCGCCAGCCTGAGCCGGTTCTCTCCAAGCGAACAACAGCTTAAAACTAAAACATTACACTTGACCTAGAAGGCCTCTCGAGCTACCAGGCAGAGGGCAAGATGGAGTCTGTCTCGTTTAAGGCCTACAGGGCCCACAATACGCATAACTCCATGGAAAATATCCTAACACGTTAGCAAAAGGGCAAATCATGATTAATACTTATATATCTATCCCCTAGCTTGAATTCATAAGCCCTACTCTAAAGAAAAGGGACACGAAAATACTCTGCTTATATAAAAGACAGGGATCCTATCTATAGTCCTAATCCCTGTGCTATAAGGGTGATAGACTGGAGTCACTCTCCATCATTCTCCCTCTTAAAGGGGCCAAAAAAGGTCAGCCATTACATTACACCCCTTGACTCCAGTCTATTAACTACAATCTATATAGAACTCACATCAGTAGAGGAATAATAGGAAACAAAATTAACTGACCTATGTCTTTTGCTAAGTCTACAAAACTGGAGCAGGGAAGGAATGCACTGAATAAAGCAACAGACAGCTATTAAGATACAAATGGCAACAATAATTCCCCCTAAAATCTGTCGTAAAGAATGCAAGTCAGGTAACCAATTAAAGAGCCAGTCAAATAAGCCCTGATCAATATGTCGTCTAATTTCTGCAGTCAAGTCGTGGAGTTTGTCAATATGGGCTTGGATTGATTTAGAATGATCGGACAAATTAAAACAACATAGGCCCTCAAAATCAGAACATTCATGTCCATGTTTTAACAAAAGGTAATCAATTGCCGCGCGATTCTGTAAAATAGCTCTACGTTCACCCTGGGCATCTAATAACAGATCAGATAATACAGTAGAGGTTTGATTGATGGATTTAACCATCCAGCAGGCCATCTTGCCAATAGTTTTGGCATTATACACGGCCAATGCAGGGACACCAATAATGGAAAAAGCTAAACCAAGATATTCCGATTTAGAGTAGAGATGAACAGAGGAATCACAGTCTTCATGTAATGACATCGAATCTCGTACCATACGGGAATGTGAACTAGGATGTGAAGAAAACATCAATAAACTCAATCTAGTGATAGCACATGGACCACCGGAAATATTTGCGGGAATATAGGGCCAAGACGAGTTCCCGCAGGAAAAGAGCCAGCCAGAAGGTAATAACATGGAACGATAATAACTAGGGGCAACCAATAAACGTCTACATGTCATATTGTTTTTGACGGAAACACATGAATTTGGAAGTCTCTTTAAACACAGCAAACGTTGATGAGCTGAAAAAGAAGTAGCAGCCTGAATCTTTATCTTAAGACATTCGGTGATAGCTTTGGGCTCACATGTCATAATAAAACATAAATCACCTGGGGTGATATTAAAAGTTGTGATTTGGGAATGAATAGGGGTATCGAGGCCAGGAAGGACAGTACATAAGGGGCAAAATTCATGGGCCGCGAAATCGCCCAGAATAATATTTGGTCGAGCATTTGAAATATTAAAGATATGCCCTAAAGTCTCAGTGGATGCTGGGACGGCAACCAAACGGGTCGCCAAAATGTCAGTCACAGACCTCATGGGGGTAAGACAGAAATGTGGAGAGTTCGTCACTCTCTTAGCCAGAGTGATCCAAAAATTGGCAGAGGAGTCCCATGCAGCAAAGGAACGCGGAACTCGGGTTTTCCAATCAACCGAAGTCGGTGGATCCTCTCCTCTCCCGGCGTAGCAGGCCAAAAGGAGTCCAACGGCGACACATCCTGCAACAGCAGACCAGAGAATGATCTGGAAAAATACAAACACAGGCCTTAATCATTCTCGTAGGTAACATTTATCAGCTGGGACAGCTTCCCAGCTATCTTTCCCTGGCTTCATCACCAAAACGGTGTTGTCATGACCGGTCGCAATAATATTAGCCTGTTCAGGGGGATTTTTAGGCGATTGCACCCATATTTTAGCTCCAGGAAGATCAGACAATCCGAAGCCTTTTTGTCCTCGCACAGTTAGCAACGTTGGGGCAGAGCCTTTCTTGATCTCACCACTGAAGACAGGCATAATCAGTAACTGAGCAACACGGTCAGACTTTTTGATCAATAAGTCAGTCTCACTGCTATTAAGCAAGAGAACCTTAATCTCTCCCTGATAGTCACTGTCAATTACTCCTCCGAGTACCTGAATACCTTTCAGGGCAAGGCCTGATCTGGGGGCAATTAATCCAAAACTACCGGCAGGTATACAGACACCAATGCCAGTTTCAACAATGATTCGGTCTTTTCCTGGTAAATTTGCATCATTTAAAGCATGCAGGTCTAGGCCTGCGGAACCTGGGGTCGCTCTACATGGAGCCAAAGCACCGGGGGTAATTTCCCAATACATGACAGTGTTGGACAGGGAATTAGGCTTTACATCCACATTTGGAGGAAACAAACGCATCAAAGGGGATTCGGCATGTAACAAAGGGCGATTATTTAAAATTAACAATGCCTGAAACAAAAAGTCTCTCCAATTTTTATAATGGTCATCTGTCAATTTACGCAATTGTTCTTTTAGCAAACCATTCATTCTCTCAATCAGTCCCGAAGCCTGTGGATAATATGGAATGTGAAACACCCAATCGATGTTATTTTCCACACAGAATTCCTGTACCAATCTTCCACGAAAGTGGGATGCATTATCAGATTGAATTTGGAATGGAACACCATAGTACAAAATAAGCAACTCCAGGGTCTTAATGGTATTCACTTGGGTAGCGTTCTTGCAAGGGAAAGCGACCAAAAGGCCACTATAAGTATCAACAACTGTACAGACATACTGACAATTTTTGCTCATAGGGAGCGGGCCAATATAGTCAATCTGCCAAATTTGAGCGGGCAATTTTCCTCGATGTAACTGGCCTCGAATAATTTGAGGCACCTGCTTCTTTCTAGAATGCTGGCAAATGGGACAATGCAGAATGACATCTTTAATCAAAGAAAAAGGAATATGAATTCCTCGATCGGCAGCCCACCTGCTAGTGGCTTTCTCTCCAAAATGTCCCGCCTTCTGGTGGGCCCATTTCGCCAGTCCCGCCAAATCAGAATCTTGCATGTCCACCACTGCCTCAGCAATTTTAGATCTCATCTGCAATGTTATGAAAGAATTTATCAAGGGAGTCTATCGGAGTATGAGCATCCACATGAAAGATTGTTACAGTACTCTGTGGGAGCAACTCCCAAATTTCTTGCCATAATTCTTTTCCCCACAGTTCTTTTGAATGCAATTCCCAATTATGAGAATGCCATGTTGGTAACCACACCGCCAGTCCATTAGCAGTGGACCAGGAATCAGTGAAAATATGACATGTGCCAGGCAATTCCTGTTTCAAAACTTGGTAAACTGCATAGAGTTCAGCATATTGACTACTCTTACCATCACCAGTTGTACTCAATAATTTCTGCGTGATTGGATTATAGGAGACGGCTTTCCAATGTCGTTTCTCACCAATGAACTTCGCTGAACCATCCGTAAACCACACATGTTTTCTATCCTCCGCGGACAGATCATCAAATGATTTACCCCATTTAACGGGAGATTCCTGCACTACGGGTACGGAACAATCACTTCCAGTCTCATTGGAGGGCGCCTGCGCCACTCGCTCGTGTAAAACTGCCACACCTTTCGGACCCACACGTGCCCTGTCCTGAATGTACCATTTCCATTTAATCACGCTCGCCTCTTGAGCATGTCCAATTCGATGAGATTTCGGCGAACTCAAAACCCACTGCATAATAGGAATTTCAGGTCTCAAAACCACAGCATGGCCTAGGGTCAATTGCTCGGTATCCACCAGAGCCCAGTAACATGCAAGTAATTGTTTTTCAAAAGGTGAATAACGCTCACCAGCCTCAGGTAGCTTTTTAGTCCAAAAACCTAATGGCACTTTTTGTCTGCCCTGCTTTTGCCACAGACTCCAATTGGCATACAGACCTTCCACGGACACATTCAAGTCCACATCACCTTCACCCACCGGCCACAAATCCAAAGCATACTGAATTGCTTCTTTCGCCAAATTAAAAGCATTCTGTTGTGATTCACCCCATTCAAACGCATTCTTCTTACGAGTGACTCGATATAATGGAGCTAAAATCTGACTCAAATGGGGAATATGCTGACGCCAAAAGCCAAACAAACCAATAAAACACTGAGCCTCTTTCCTATTCTTTGGAACTGCAAAATCTAGGATTTTTCGCTTCACCTGTGGGATCACTTCTCTGTGACCTTCATGCCAATTAATTCCTAAAAATTTTACATTTTGGGATGGACCTTGTAATTTATCAGGATTAATTTCCCAACCTTTTGCTCGCAAACAATCAAGGATCTGATCTAAATGAGACTGTACCTGATCTTGCGTCTCACCTTGAATCAAGATGTCATCAATATAATGACACACCTGTATTTGTGGATTAGCGGGCACTTCAGACAAATGCTCTGCCACCAGCCGGTGACAGATCGTGGGACTGTGTACATAACCTTGAGGAAGACTCCGGAACGTCATTTGACGTCCATTCCATGTAAAACTGAATTGTTCCTGACACTCGGGGGCAATCGGAATTGAAAAGAAAGCATTAGCAATATAAATAGACGCATACCATGTACCTGGATGCTTTTGAATTCTCTGAATCAAAGTGACAATGTCTGGTACTGCAACAGCCAATTTAGGTGTATGTTTATTCAATTCTCGATAATCAACAGTCATGCGCCAAGAATTATCACTTTTGCGCACGGGCCAGACGGGGTTATTCCAAGCAGACGTGACCGGAGTTATAACTCCCGCGTCAACCAAATCCTGAATTGTAGCATTAATTTCCTCATGACCACCTGGGATACGATATTGTTTCTGAGAAACCACTTTCGTAGCTAGAGGAATTTTAATAGGAGGCATCCGTAAACGGCCAACCCATACGGGTCTGGTTGAAATGTAATGTCTAGTTCCAAATTGATAACAACCATCGTCCAGATGCAAAGTCATTCCTTTTAGAATATCAATTCCAATTATATACTCCAAAAGTTGCACAACTAACACAGAATATTCCCTACGAGGAATCCTACCAATTTTAATTTCAAGTGTAGTTTGTACTGCGGGGGTTTCCTTTCCACCTAAACCAGTAATTGTGAAAAACTGTCCTTTAAATTTCTTTGATTTTCCGTGAATTAAAGTGGCCTCCGCTCCTGTATCAACTAATGCTCGGGCCCTTTGGATATTACGATGTTTCCAAAATATCTCAATATCTACATAGGGTCTGTTGTCTCTGTGAGCCCACTTGTGTACTGGAGCTTGACCTATTTCCTAGTCATTTTTCCTGCGTTCTGTCAACCAGGACAAATCAGGGTAAATGCTCTCTGTTTTCTTTGGTATCAAAATGTCTTGTTCATATCCATCTCCATTACGAAACTGATTTTTGTCATTTTCAAAATACTGTGAATTACGGTCAGAAAGTCTGTTACGATCCTCCCTTCTTTTCATTTCAGGGGAATAATTCCTCTCCTCTCTATGTCGGTTGGAAACACGATCATCTCTCCCCCTTTTTTCATCCCTCTCTCTCCCTCTCTCGTAATCACGATGAGGGGACACATCACGTTCATAACGCCGATCATCACGGCGATCAGAATCCACACGTCGTCTCTCATCACCACTGTCATCAGAACCACGGTCATACTCATTCTTCCGCACACGACGGGCACCCTCCTTCCGATCTAAACCACGCTTACGAAACATATCCCATAAGCGATTATTAGGCTCACCATCAATGTCCTCCCTTTTGACACCATCAGCAAGAAACATGTCACGTCTAGAGAACTTATAGTCCCCAGCAGTACGACCCTCAGGTCGAGATTGTCTCTCAGGTTTAAACCACTCACCCAGCTCACCAAGCTGACGAACAGATTCAAGCACAGCAGACAAAGGATTGCCAGTTTGATTAATCAACAAAGTCATCATAACCTGCTTGTAAGCAACAGGCGAAGAACGGATAATGCGATTACGCACAGAAGATGTTAAAAGGCCATCCAGCAATCTGTCAGAAGTACTGAGAAAGATAGCAGTTTTCATGACTTCCTCCTTCAAACGTTGCGACGCATCGCGCAAAGTGTACCATGGCTTGTCATTAACAGGCCAATCAGATTCAGTAGGATATTTATGGTTACAGCCGTCAGACGCAAGCTGGAGCAAAGTAATTTGACCAGCACCATTATAGTTCCGAAAATGATCTTGAATAGTGGAATCAGAACTCAAAGAGCAAAACCGTAAGCAATCAACAGCATCAAGCATAATACCGGCAGCGCCGAGTTCATAAAGGCGCACCATCCATGTAAGCAAGGCCTCACCAGGCCGTTGACGAAATCGTTGTAAAATGTCACTAACCTCCTGTTGAGTAAAATCTTCAATACAATCCAAAGCAATACCAGCTGGATTACCAGGGGCTTGTTGTAATTTGCGACGAAACACGGGATGAGCAGAAACCTCAGGAAGGGCCTCCGAGGAAGCCCGCATCTTAGATTTAGTAGAACAATCGGGGCAAGATACGTCACCTGAATGGGAAGAGCGAGCACGGTCGCTGTGAGCAACAGTATCGGTATAAGAAGCAGATTTACAATCACGTCCAGAGCGAGAAGATTTGCGCTTATCACCCTCCTCAGCTGAGGAGTCTGAAGCATTTGAATCCCAGATATTACCATCCCACTCATCAGGGTTCCAATCCATTCCGGCCTTTGCTACGACCAGACGCACTTTCCGCGTAGACACACGACCACGACGATGTTTGTACTTATATCGTGCAATGCGGACCGCAGCTCTTTCGGCTATGGTCTGATATGTTTCAAGTTTGTCGGCAAGCAATTTATTTTGACAGCGCAAAAGAGTATGCGCATTTTGCAACTCAACACACTGTCCTTCCACGTCCTTAAACTGCTTCTGCAGCTGAACAAACTTCTCATGAAGAATTCTGTATGCATTAAGAACAATCCAACCTCTGCGTCCTAATATAGGAAGCTCATCACCCTTCACCACTGGCGCTTTCTGTAAGCATGACACCACATCGGCAGGCTCCGCCTGCTCCAAACAAGAAGACCAATTTTCACTCAAACCAGTAGAATCGGCCCACTCACGGGCCAAAGCCTCGTAAGGCGTAGACTCCCAGCCGGGAATCTGAATAGGCAACTTGAAAACCGACGGTGATTTTTTCGCAAACATATTGACATACAAAAATTATATACACAATTATACACAAAATATTATACGTACGAGCCGAGCGCAAACTAACAAGATCAAAACAATACAGCGCACACAGGCTTCGTAAACAGTTTGTGACGCCAGATGTAATGGCCGGATTTTCCGTTTAGATGGGATCAGCCCCTAGGGGCCCCTCTAACCCAGCCAGAACGTACTCACCTCCCTCCTTAGAACGTATTCACAATGGATATAGATATATATATATGTACAAGTCGCACCTAAGGATGGGGAATAGCAATAAACATGCATAGGTTTTCTACCATATCTTATTCACATCAGTAAGTCTCTTGGCCACTCCGACCCAGACTGATCTACCCCAGGGCAGATATGACACACAATCCGGTGTGTCTACACATGGGCCTGCAGAACCCAATGCTCTCTTTTCCAAACGGTTTACAATCCGGCAAACCTACACGTTGGTAATCCCCCCCAACGCTCTCACTTACACAAGCCACAATCCTGTGGGTATACACGTTGGTAATCCACCCCAACGCTCTCACTAACGCCGTATATCAACGACGACCACATTCCTATGAACACCTATCGGAACGATTTCTCCTTTGTCTACTTGAGATGAAACTATAATAATAGAATTTGGTCCGGTTTCCGAATAGTATAATGTACCTCTTATTCTTGGCATCAAAGGTCCACTCGCTCCCTATTTATTTGATCACCACTTACCTGATTGGGGTTACTCATGCATTCATATAAACAACAACCAACTAGAAGCCACGTTTACCAAGATTGAACAAGAATACACGGCACATATCAGTTCACTAAGAACTAGGATATTTATTATCAATAAACATATAACACAGTACTATGCAACACAGATTATGCAAAGAAAAGGCAAAGATTAGAATGCGCGCTTATTATGGAAAGGGCGGATGTCACCTTATTAATGTGAAGTCGGGACTCGGCAGTCATCTAGGTTCCCTTCTCGTCTCTGTGTCCTGGCTCGTCTCGCAGACACACCCCAGCCGTCACAAGTACACGTCTGCACCGCTAGGCTCAGTCTCGTCTGCTTCCCTCCAGGCCACTGGAACCTTGCTGGTTATTAGCTACCGTATCTCTCTCTCTCTCTGTTTCAGTGCGCTCCGCGCTAATTCTCCTTCAGTCTTTCTCAGAGAGTCTCGGTCTTAAATCCTTCTCGGACTTCAAAGATGGCGACTGTCCGCCATGAAATAATTAATGGCAGAGATGCTAACGGCTAGATGCCGCCTACGAACTGACTCTCGACTGACTAACACCCTCGCTAATATCAAAGCCTGTTCCTTCATGGAAAGCTACGGCCAGTAACCTGCCGCCCACCAAATTCTTGTACCTCCCCGTACCAAGGACACGTTCCCAGCCGGCCGGCCTGAAGTTGTGTCTTCGGAATGGAGAAAAATACATTCCTTCGATAAGCGCCAGCCTGAGCCGGTTCTCTCCAAGCGAACAACAGCTTAAAACTAAAACATTACACTTGACCTAGAAGGCCTCTCGAGCTACCAGGCAGAGGGCAAGATGGAGTCTCTCTCGTTTAAGGCCTACAGGTCCCACAATACGCATAACTCCATGGAAAATATCCTAACACGTTAGCAAAAGGGCAAATCATGATTAATACTTATATATCTATCCCCTAGCTTGAATTCATAAGCCCTACTCTAAAGAAAAGGGACACGAAAATACTCTGCTTATATAAAAGACAGGGATCCTATCTATAGTCCTAATCCCTATGCTATAAGGGTGATAGACTGGAGTCACTCTCCATCATTCTCCCTCTTAAAGGGGCCAAAAAAGGTCAGCCATTACACCTGGTCAGTGGTCTTTGTCCTGTCTTCCATCCGCATCGTGAAACATGGCCAATCATAAGAACATAGCCTCTGGTAAGTGTGTAGGGGGCTGCCATAAATTGCTGTCCTATTCATTGCAGAGTCAAGTTCCCAGATTACCTGAAACTAGGTTAGTGCAAAAGTAGGCCCTTCTGCATTTTGAGAAGCACTCATCACACCGAGACTTTAACCTAGGGAAATTAACTGGCTGCACCTTTTAACTCAAGTTCTAACTCCCACCATCTCCTATGGGCTCTGTAGATATACTGTATTGATCTTTGAGAGACTTCTGTTTGAGTTTACACCATGCCTGGTGGGGGAAGAGGAATTACCCTCCTATTCGGTTAGCCACACCTGGGACGAGTGTTCCGCTGACTATTAAGAAAATGCTTGAGTGCCTAAAATAGACATTTCAGGGCCCTCTACTTGTGATATCACGCCTAAGAGAACAGGATGTCTGGATCCTAAATGGATTTTTTCCCTGGAGTGACACTCTCATAGTCTTGTCTAATAGTATCTGTATGGTAATATGCCTGAGGTGGCACAAGGGAGTATGGAATCGGATAGATTAGACCTGGTTTATAAAACATAACCAGACCGCTTTCTTCAAACTGTTAGGCTGATTTCGTGGCAGGTACTGGTTAAGTAAGTCAAACATCAGCTGTGGAGAGTACATGGAGAGGATGAAGTCATTTTCTGATTGTATATTGGGCCCATATGATGAATATAAATAAGCTTTCCATTTTTAGGTCTCACCTGCTAGATAGTGCACCCTCTGACACATTGTGGGCTCATCTGCAACATACAGGGGCTTGGAGCCAGCCCTTTGCTTATCATATGCTGGCTTTCCTATCATTCGTTAGCCTGCTTGTTTTTTAGGTCAAAGCCTGCGTTGCAGCGCATGCGCTGCTGCAGGCGAGAGTTTTGTAATCAAGAAAGGGCATGAAACCACGCCCCTTTTGCCATTGGCCGGCCTCGCGAAATGGAGGCCTGCCATTGGACAATGACCCTGTCCGGATGATTTGTCCGGCTGTGATCCCTCCTTTTCAGGACTTCGTGACCTGACTTCTGGTGTCGCAAACCGATTTCCAGAAACGTTGCTATGGCAACCACGAGGCAGGTCACGGTGTCCTGGAGGGGAGGGATTCGGTAGCTGTTCCTGCCCCTTTTTTTTTTTTTTTTTTGTCTGTTCGGTTTTCTCCCATTGTTGACTCGTTATCCTTGCTGGAAGGAGGCATTTGATGGACCCTCCTTGTTGTAAATATAATTTTGTGTTTGAATGGCAACACCTGGTGTTCCTTCGCAGCAGCTCTGCACCGGTAGAGGAGCCCTCTGCCACTGCATTCCTTCACTGATTTTAGGTCTCGCCTGTCAATGCGCTTGCGAGAATATAGGGGCTTAACCAGAGCTTAAACATCGGGGGATTCCATGCTGTGCCCGTGAAAAGCAAGCTGAATGCGCAAGCGCATTGACCTAAAGCGCGTGCACATGAAAGCCAGCCATCTGCCGCCAGCAGCATCCGCTCCGCCCCCTGCTGCAGGCCGTACTTTCACGGCCGCTAGGCCGTGTTTCAAATACTTGTTTAAATTGCCGGCAGACCCCAATCGGGATCCCCCCCAACACCACCCCCTCAGGACGACACCATGCTCCTCCGCATCGGCATCCACAGCAGCCAAAAAATTACAATCCCGGCTAATTCCGGTAAAACGTACACCATTTATGAATAATATTTTTTTTCACTTCTTTCACGCCAGGAGCAGCTTCGGCTTCTTTGCTGCCCACTCCCTCCCCTCAGCCAGTCAGCGCTCGCCTCCTCTTTTGGCACCCTCCCTCCCTCGCTTGTTCTTCAGATCCATGACGTCGCGGCTCGTCCGCCCACCCCCTTCCGCATTCAAATACTTGTTTAAATTGCCGGCAGACCCAATCAGGATCCCCCCCCCAACACCACCCCCGCAGGACGACACCATGCTCCTCCGCATCGGCATCCACAGCAGCCAAAAAATTACAAGCCGAGCTAATTCCGGTAAAACGTACACCATTTGTGAATATATTTATATACAACGCTATTTATAACAACAACCGTTGTAACTTGAGAAATTCCGTGACCTATTGCATTGTACTGCAAATACTTGAAAAGAAAAAATGTGTGCACGTTTAAAATACATCCCGCAACAAGATTGTGCAGGTTTAAAATACATACTGCTAAGAAGCAGAGCAACTGCGTTTTACTTTTCGTTACTCTGCTTCGTTATAGTATGTATTTTACACATGCACACTTTTTTTCTTTTGTTGCGTTTACAATGTTTTTATTTATTTATTTTCCAAGTTTTATATAGCGCGAACAAGATCTTTGCTTTACAGAAAGAAGGGGCAAGGGAGCAGACATTTTGCTACAGTAAGGGTAATAAGTAGTACGTGAGTGACAAAATAAGATCGCAGTCAGATACAAGCATAATACATAGTACATAATACATGTAGATAATCAAATAGACAGCTAATACAGAGTCGGTGTAAAGTCTTAGATCGGGCCAAAATAGAAATCAGGTGTATTTAGCCATTAGGATGGTTTTCACTTCTTTCTTTAAAAATGCAGTGGAGGAGATCAGCCTAGTTTCGGGAGGGAGTGCATTCCAGATCCTGGCTGCCATTCCTGAGAAGGAGCGTTTGTATGTTTTCTCCTTCTGGAATCTTCGAGGTTTCAGGAGGAGATTTTTTGAGCTTCTATTGGTTCTCGAGCCTCCTGATACAGACAGCTTTTGGGTGAGGTAGTTGGGTGACTTGTGGTGTACAGCCATGTGTGTCATGCAGGCAATTTTCAAATGTATTCTGGCTTCAAAAGGCAACCAGTTCAGGGATCTTAAGTCAGGGGAAATATGCGAATGTTTTCTTCACTTTTCATTTGGGTGAGTCCCTTTTCTATTGCCACACGGTTCCACCAGTATAAGCACAGCATGGTGATCTCGCGGCTGAGTTGCGCTATTGTTTGTCTTCATTATTGTAAATTGAGGTTTGTGTATATGTTATTTGAGCCAGTATCAAGGCAGGGAGCCAGCAATTATTTACCCATTGTTATGCTCATACTCCAACAACACCGTTTTGTAGGGGTTAAGATGCAGACTAAGTGCTCCATGCCCCCTGTACTCTCTTCCTACCTGCAAATGTTTTCTGTATGCTTGAGGTGCCCATTGTAAAGGTTTTAAACTGGATCACCCCCTCTCAGCTTTGTTATTGTCCGTTTCGGCCTTCCCAGGCAAGTGAGACGGCCAGCGTCCATCTAGTCTCCAACTAGTGACAATTTTTGGGAAATGCAGTTCGATTCTTGTAATATGTGGATTTGAACTGCAGTTCATACAAAAGTGACAAAAAGGCTGTCAATGTATTTACGTTTCATTTTGTGAAAGAAAACTGGGTTAACCCACTTGTCTTTCTTCCCGTTGATCCGCGTCTGCTTCCTGCTTGGCTCCACGTATTCGTCCTTGCTGTGGATCTTGAACCAAGTACTGCTTCCCGCTGCTACTCTCCTTCCATTGAACATGCACGTGTAACATACTTTATTTTATTACTTTTCAGAGTCTGCATTCTGTTCATTGCTTGCCTATCCCTACCACCACCTCACTTCCTTTGCTGCATGTCCTTTCCCCGTTTGTTGCTGGCCTGTCACTCCCACCACCTTGCTGCTGACACTTCATGCCCGTCCTCCACCCCGTCGCTAGTTTCCCCCCCTCCCACCCTTCGATGTCCGCCGTGCGTGGCTTCTGCCTGTCGCTTCTGCCTGTCGCCTCTGCCTGTCGCCTCTCTCTGTCCTTCACAGCCCCTCTCTGTCGTGGAATCTCAAACCCCTCCTTCGTGAGCTACAAAAGACAATTAAAATATCTTCTCAATCAGCACATCAGGCTTTAAAGTCCATCATACAACCTGAATCCCAACTGAAACCGCCTCCTTAAGTTTCACTACATTGTTTATCCCTCTCCAGGAATTGCAGTGATTTCACTTTAAAAAGACTCTATTTTATAACTTTTAATCTGTAACTAATGTGATTTAAAAAAAATGCACTCTGTAACCAATTTTTATCCAACACTACCTTTGACAATATTTAAAAATCAAATGTTTTTAAAGCGCTCTGATACACTCGGGTCTTGCCAGCGCTATATGAAAAACTCTTTAAATAAAGAAATTATATACCCATAGAAACGTCTGTGTTCAACACCAGAGGTAGTTTCAAAGCCTTGGGGACTTCATTCAGGCAGACAAAGTGCTTCTTAGGCTTCAGATAATACAGTCCAAATGAACATTTGACAGTGCTAAGGTAACACTACAATGCTACAAAATGGTTAACCACCACAGCATCACTCCGCACCACCACAGCATCACTCCGCACCACCACAGCATCACTCCGCACCACCACAGCATCACTCCGCACCACCACAGCATCACTCCGCACCACCACAGCATCACTCCGCACCACCACAGCATCACTCCGCACCACCACAGCATCACTCCGCACCACCACAGCATCACTCCGCCCCACCACAGCATCACTCCTCCCCACCACAGCATCACTCCTCCCCACCACAGCATCACTCCTCCCCACCACAGCATCACTCCTCCCCACCACAGCATCACTCCTCCCCACCACAGCATCACTCCTCCCCACCACAGCATCACTCCTCCCCACCACAGCATCACTCCGCACCACCACAGCATCACTCCGCACCACCACAGCATCACTCCGCACCACCACAGCATCACTCCGCAGCACCACAGCATCACTCCGCAGCACCACAGCATCACTCCGCAGCACCACAGCATCACTCCGCAGCACCACAGCATCACTCCGCAGCACCACAGCATCACTCCGCAGCACCACAGCATCACTCCGCAGCACCACAGCATCACTCCGCAGCACCACAGCATCACTCCGCAGCACCACAGCATCACTCCGCAGCACCACAGCATCACTCCGCAGCACCACAGCATCACTCCGCAGCACCACAGCATCACTCCGCAGCACCACAGCATCACTCCGCAGCACCACAGCATCACTCCGCAGCACCACAGCATCACTCCGCAGCACCACAGCATCACTCCGCAGCACCACAGCATCACTCCGCAGCACCACAGCATCACTCCGCAGCACCACAGCATCACTCCGCAGCACCACAGCATCACTCCGCAGCACCACAGCATCACTCCGCAGCACCACAGCATCACTCCGCAGCACCACAGCATCACTCCGCAGCACCACAGCATCACTCCGCAGCACCACAGCATCACTCCGCAGCACCACAGCATCACTCCGCACCACCACAGCATCACTCCGCACCACCACAGCATCACTCCGCACCACCACAGCATCACTCCGCACCACCCCAGCATCACTCCGCACCACCCCAGCATCACTCCAGCATCACTCAGCGCCACCGAGCATCATTCAGCGCCACCACAGCACCACCCAAGCATCACTCAGCATGACCCCAGCATCACTTAGCGCCACCCCAGCATCACTCAGCACCACCACAGCATCACTCAGCACCACCCCAGCATCACTCAGCGCAACCCCTGCATCACTCAGCGCAACCCCTGCATCACTCAGCGCCACCCCAGCATCACTCAGCGCCACCCCAGCATCACTCAGCGCCACCCCAGCATCACTCAGCGCCACCCCAGCATCACTCAGCGCCACCCCAGCATCACTCAGCGCCACCCCAGCATCACTCAGCGCCACCCCAGCATCACTCAGCGCCACCCCAGCATCACTCAGCGCCACCCCAGCATCACTCAGCGCCACCACAGCATCACTCAGCACCACCACAGCATCACTGGTTCAAATATGTTCTTTCAATGTTTCAAGCTGTTTTCAAGCTTTCAAGCTTTATTACAAATCACAAAAAGATGTTAATATTTCACTTACGTTCTTGGATTTTCGTCACAATAAAAAACACTGAACATAATCTTCACAAAAGTTTTTTACAAAAGTTTAAGCTATTGCCATTACAAATTAAATAAATTATTTAAGTATTAATTATTTAAAAAAATTAAACGCCATTGTTATTTATAATATCAATACATCTAAGTCACAAATACAAAACATGTTGCATTACAAATGCTATAGGTGTCACATTTGAGAAAGTTATAACTATTGGCATTGTAAATGACAAAGCGAGGCTGCACGTGGCATGGGCTTTCCCAGGGATCGCTTGCGTGCCGGACTCCCCCTGCATCTGCAACAGAATGCCAGCGATGCATGGAAACAGACACCCGAACCTAACCGGCCCCAAACCCTGGAAACAGAAACAGAACCAGGGCAGCCAGGCACGACCCCATGTGCAGACTCCCTGGCTGCACCCGGAAGTGAAGGTCTGAAAATAAAAATCACCTACCGTATTGCCTTAGGAAGATCTGAGCAGCGTTTGACTTTTTAGCTGACGTCACTTAACATTATATTGTGTCTAGTATTTCTATTATAAAACATGAAAACCGCGAGTCACGAAGTGCATTTCTGAGGTGCTCGAACACTAGGCCTGGCATGGACAATAGGAGGGCATTTGAAACTCAAGTTGCAATGTGGCACTTTTGACAACACCCTCTCCCTCCTCCAAACACGTTTCACCCTAATCACACCCTCCTCATTCCTGCCTCGTTGTGCGAACACTTCCGTGTTTCAGAGATGTTTGAAACAATCCACAGTGGTGTTCTGCTGCCAGATTCCTTCCCGTGTTGCGTTAGAGCCCCGCGATCCATGCACAAGTGAAGATGCTGCATGGTCACTTGCAGCAGGCGACCATCCGGGAGGGGGGGGGGTCAGCACCATGCGGGCGGGAAGCGAGGTTACCCGCCACGGCCAGTGCTGACTACACGCGGCCAGGCCACGAAACACAGGCTGGTTAATGAGTGACGTGTTCTCTGCTCTCTCCCAGCGGTTGCAGCTGAGCCGCCAAGGTCGGTAACCAATTGCCCTGTGCAAACAAGCGGCGGGAGGGAAGGCCTCTGTGGTACACCCTCTACTAACACAAATGTGCAACGGGTACTTTGCACAGTGACCACCATGCACTAACACAAATGTGCAACGGGTACTGTGCACAGTGACCATGCACTAACACAAATGTGCAACGGGTTCTGTGCACAGACTAGGCATGCACACAGTGTGACCAGATTTTGAGAAGCAACAACTGGTCAACATAAAAGCAGGACTAAAGCCTTTAGTTTTACTTCTATATGTGCCCTGTTGCATTTTTAGGTCTCGACCTCTGCCAATGCCTCTGGCATTGCAGATGTCGAGATTATAGAGTTGAAACCAGGCAAGCTAAACCAGGCGGATTGCGCCTAGTGCATGTGCCCGTGCACGCGCTTGCCATTTGCTCCCCGAGCCGCCTGCCTCGCATCATTGCATCCCTCTCACTCACTGGCTCCCCCCGCCCCCCCCCACCGGGCTCTTGAAGCGCGACGCTTCGCCAGCGCTCGCCTCCCTATTTGTTTTGTGGCATTCCTTATCAGTGCTTATTAGCTCATGAATGCTCCACACAAAGCATCACTCAATAAATGCTACACAAAATTCACTTTCGAAGATGTGTGGAACGCACGCGTCTTCACGTTAAATTGCTTTTTGTCCTAGTAATTTCTATGCAGTCTGTAGTTTCTTACAATTCTCAGCAGCAGTAGAGTGTTTGTGACAGAACAGTCACTATCTGTCCCCCGTCACACCTACACAACAGCTGCTCGCTTCAACCTCCATCCCCTTGTTATTACTAGCAACCCGGCAGACATTCCACCGAGCGGCACGTGCTGCTTCCTAAAGCATGAGCCACCGAGCTCAGTAAATTCATTCCCCGGTGAAGGATTCCAGCGCGCCACCGAAGGACCGTCCTTCCTGTGTGCACTGTCCTGCTTTCACTGTCGCATGTGTACCGTCCTGTGTGCACATCCCGTGTGCACTGCCCTGAATGCACCAAATCTGTGCACTGTGCTACATGTCCTGTTCTTGTGTGCACTTTCCCCACTGACATCAAAGCTTCTTTATTGTGTTCAATCTCGGGGGTGCTACTATGGCAGGGCAATGTCTGAGTGCTTACATCTGTGGTACTCCCTAACCCCACAGTTGGCAACCCTCCACAGGCACTTACAATATTTCCATCTAGTTTCTTAAGCACCTTATTGTAGTACATGTGTTTACCAGTTGTCTTCCTTATGTGATTTTCTCTCCTCACTTTGCTCTCTCTTGTCCAAGTGTTTCTCTCCTCCTACCCGCACTCTTGTTTTTAATTTGCACAATGGCGTGGCAAGATCTTGTTTGAGAAAAGCCATTAGCCATTGCAGCCCCTCCCACCACTCCTCCCATGTGCTACCTTCTATCGCATTCAGAGCCAGGGTTCCTTTCAACATGGGGATGGCAATAGCTTCAGCCTCGTTTCAAAATGTATCCCTTGTGGTACCCCAGCAGGAATAAAGGTGCACGCACCTTTCCTATGGTTAGTTGCATTCACAAACATGCCTTTTTTTCTCTTTATTTATTTTGGTTTCAATAATCGCGGCACTCGCTCTTTAACTGTAAAGATCTTAAGCTAAAGCACGGTGCCACTATTGCTCAAAAAGTAAAGATATAGAAAAGTTTTAAAACAAATTCTTCACTTATGAACCATTTGCGGCACCCGCTTTAGCTTAAGATCTTTACAGTTAAAGCGCGAATGCGGCGATTAAAACCAAAGTAAATAAAGAAGGAAAAAAACGTGTGTCCGCCATGTTTTCTCTTTATTTACTTTGCCGCACTTATGCTTTGGATGTAAACATCTCAAGCTAAAGCACGGGTGTGCTGATTGTTTCAAAAGTAAAGAAATAGAACATTTTTTTTTCTATTTCTTTTCTTTTGAAGCAATCAGGGCACACGCGCTTTAGCTTAAGATGTTTACAGTAAGTGTGTGACCGTGGAGTTAGTCCTTTGTCTTAGCCGGTATTTTTCATAATGTCACATAAATAACCAGAGATGTGCCAAAGGTGATGGATTGCAGGACTGCTAGGTTATAGCTAGTTGCTAGGCAATGGATTTCTTTCACTTTATGTGCTAACGACGCAAATCATTCACAACAACCATCATGAATGCTCAGCAACTGACGTATCGAGCATGGTCAATCTCTCCTAGAACGCTCCTGGCTATTTCTGTTGACGCACATTTGCAGCCCTGCAATTTCTATTAAATATCTTCATAACACTTGTAAAAATAAAAACAGTAGCTAACATGGTTAATCTTTTAAGACGAGTAATATTATTTTTGATGTATATTTTTTTTTTTTTAAATTATTTTTTCCACCGTTAGTTTACATTCGCACTGCGATCTAGTTCGGGTAGAGGGAAATGTTCTATGAACGTAATTTTCTTTTCAGCCACCTATTCTATCTTCTAAGTCAGTAGAAATGAAAAGGCAGTGATGTGAAACCAATGATCGTGCATGGTTTACTCACATTTCTGCTTTGTCCTACTTCAGCACAGAAACTGGGACGAAGGGAGTGATCATCAAAAATGTTCCCATGGTCTTTATTTTCTGTGTAGAGAGAGATATATTGGTAAAGAACTTCTGCCTGAGTTACTTAGAAGTAAACATGGGGTTCCCTGTAGTGGAATTAGGAAGCACGTCTGCAGAATCAGTCTTAAGGCAAATTAAAAGGTGCTTTCCTTAGATCTTTCCATATACATCCATGGTGTTGAAGTTATGTTGAGACAATGTAAGGACTCTGATAAAATCTCCTCATTGAGACTTGTCTAATTTATAGCACAAACGAGATTTTTTTTATGTACCGAATAAAGCTTCATGAACTGAACTGATATTAAACATCAATAGTGTCATCAAGTGTTGTTTTGTAGTAAAATGATTCCTTTTAAACTAATCAGCAAAATACCCATACATCAAAGTTTAGCCCATAAGGTATGTCTGCTATCCTCACTCTCCTTCCTTCTACCTCAGACTGGTATTCTCCTCATACTCTTCCTTCTCCCTCATACAGCTCTCCTCACTCGCCTTTATCCTGCCTTATGCTACTCTCCTCACTTCCCTTCCTTCTCCCTCATGCTCTTCGAATCCTCACTCTCCATCCCAATTCATCACACTGCTCTCCGCCTCCTAACTCTATGCTTCATACTGCTCCACAGCTAACAATTATAATTCAACACACATAATTACACTCACATCACCTAATAACACATGGCTAAAATACTATACCATTAGCAAAGCCAAAAGCTCAAACTTAAACAAATGCGAGACCTATTGCATTTCCAATGCTTGTCATGTCAGTCTGTTTGTCCCTTTCATGGAGCGTTGCTTCTTCACCGTCGCTTTTGATTGGCTGTTTTTTATGCTTCCGCTGCAGGCTTTTCAAGCAGTACTTTTTTTTTCTTTTCGGTTAAGCACTCTGGGAGAGCATCTTAGGTTGGGCCTAGGCAGCACATGCGATGTCCCTTTGAGATATGCTGTGTTCTCACAGTGGGCTTACAGCCAGCCCCTTGCCTCTTTATTTCTTACTTAGATTGTCCTTCAAAAAGGCTTCCTCACTAGTAGTTAATCCTTCTTTAATGTCCCACCTTGTTGTAATTTGTATCCTCCCACGGAGCAGTCCCTAATTTCGTGTATCTTTACGCTTTTGTCTTTTTCTGGAACTCTTTTTCTTTTCTTTTACTCACTCTGTGCTTCTTTGTGGTATGTTGGTCCTGCTCCAGCGTGGCACCACAGCTGGCCATGAGCACTGCAATTATCCTACTTGTGTTAAAGAATTGTTCCGTGGTATTGCTCACAGGTTTCTTCCGCAGAACCCCCCACATGGATTTACTTACATAAAGCTTATTTTTATTTATTCAGCAAACTCCCGGGGTTTTGGTTGTGTTTTCAATACATGTTTTACAGCAAAATCGGAGTAGGGAGCGTTGCATGTCTCATTTCAACTTGAAACGAGCAACATGCTGGGACAGTATTCCCCCACCGTGAGGATGGCTGCCCCAGTTCCTCACAAACATGAGTAGGTGTACTGATGAAGTAGAGCAGGCTATTCCTTCAGCATCCTTTATATATCTAGGTTTTTTAATAGTAGTTTTATATAGCGTTTATATGGCCCAATGGCACCATAGCACGCAATCACATTTTAGCGTTGTTTTTTGTTTTTTATTTTTTTCCAAGCACGTGAGGATTAGGTGAGTTGCCACAGATTACAAGATCTTTAGCAGCAGCTGGGGAATAAAGGCACTCTATATGGGCACTGAATTCCGACCATTATCGCGCCAAATATTTACCAAGATGGTTTCTTTCACCCAAAGACTGAGAGGAGGTCAGTTTTAACCTTGTGTCACACTACAAATGCATTCACAAAGCTACTGCAAAACCTGGCCGAATTGTAGGCCGTCAGCTTCATAAAAGAACTAGTTCTCTTTTACTGTGCAGCGTCTGCCTCGAAAGGGGGAAACTCAAATTAATCTGCATGGTGTAGGAAAGACCAAGTGCTAGAGAATGTTTACAGAAAGATTTTATGCATAATGCGAAACAATGCCCAATTACCCCCCCCCAAAAAATTCTCTATTTTCTTCCATCACTTGTGTTTATGAATCCATGTTTACAAATGCATATGGTTGTACAATCTGTTTACTCACTTTTCATGTGCAGCGCTGTATATTCCTATCCGGGTTTTCCTAGTTATGGCCTGTGGTAGTGCACCACAGATTACACTGGCTCGACAGGAACCTCTAATTACCCCTGAAACTGCACCTTTGAGCTCCCAGTGGCAATCACACCACCCAGGATTGCATGGCTAAACACTTACAAGGTCCCAAAGGCGAAACCTATTGGCTATGATAATGCTTCTTTTTTTCAGCTTTCACCTTAGCATGATTCTCTCTGCCTGCACTATGGGTTCCTCTGTCGTTGGTGTTCTTCTTCCCCTACCTCCAATGTATGTGCTTGCCCTTGAGAATTTTCCACTGGTGCATTCCGGCCCACCCTCTTCACGTTGCTCCTCCCCACACTGCCCTCCAAATTGCTGCCCCCTGCATCTTCCTCTCTCGTCTGTTGATTGTCCTCCCCAGTTCATGCCCTTCGTGTTGCCTCCCCTTAGTGTTCAAAGAAATGCTTTCACAAGCTTTTTCCTTTTAGTTATAGATTCAACTTGGATCAGTACTTAAACAAAACAAGCATTTGTAATGCAATAGGTCTCGCATTAGGAAAGTTTGAGTTATTTGTCTTGTACTTGAGGACGATAGATGGAGTGAGGGAGGGCGATAGATGGAGTGAGGGAGGGCGATAGATGGAGTGAGGGAGGGCGATAGATGGAGTGAGGGAGGGCGATAGATGGAGTGAGGGAGGGCGATAGATAGAGTGAGGGAGGGCGATAGATAGAGTGAGGGAGGGCGATAGATAGAGTGAGGGAGGGCGATAGATGGAGTGAGGGAGGGCGATAGATGGAGTGAGGGAGGGCGATAGATGGAGTGAGGGAGGGCGATAGATGGAGTGAGGGAGGGCGATAGATGGAGTGAGGGAGGGCGATAGATGGAGTGAGGGAGGGCGATAGATGGAGTGAGGGAGGGCGATAGATGGAGTGAGGGAGGGCGATAGATGGAGTGAGGGAGGGCGATAGATGGAGTGAGGGAGGGCGATAGATGGAGTGAGGGAGGGCGATAGATGGATGGAGTGAGGGAGGGCGATAGATGGATGGAGTGAGGGAGGGCGATAGATGGATGGAGTGAGGGAGGGCGATAGATGGATGGAGTGAGGGAGGGCGATAGATAGATGGATGGAGTGAGGGAGGGCGATAGATAGATGGATGGATGGAGTGAGGGAGGGCGATAGATAGATGGATGGAGTGAGGGAGGGCGATAGATAGATGGATGGAGTGAGGGAGGGCGATAGATAGATGGATGGAGTGAGGGAGGGCGATAGATAGATGGATGGAGTGAGGGAGGGCGATAGATAGATGGATGGAGTGAGGGAGGGCGATAGATGGATGGATGGAGGGAGGGAGGGCGATAGATGGATGGATGGAGGGAGGGAGGGCGATAGATAGATGGATGGAGGGAGGGAGGGCGATAGATAGATGGATGGAGTGAGGGAGGGCAATAGATGGATGGAGTGAGGGAGGGCGATAGATGGATGGAGTGAGGGAGGGCGATAGATGGATGGAGTGAGGGAGGGCGATAGATGGATGGAGTGAGGGAGGGCGATAGATGGATGGAGTGAGGGAGGGCGATAGATGGATGGAGTGAGGGAGGGCGATAGATGGATGGAGTGAGGGAGGGCGATGGATGGAGGGAGGGAGGGCGATAGATGGAGGGAGGGAGGGCGATAGATGGATGGAGGGAGGGAGGGCGATAGATGGATGGATGGAGGGAGGGAGGGAGGGCGATAGATGGATGGATGGAGGGAGGGCGATGGATGGAGGGAGGGAGGGCGATAGATGGATGGAGGGAGGGAGGGCGATAGATGGATGGAGGGAGGGAGGGCGATAGATGGATGGAGGGAGGGAGGGCGATAGATGGATGGAGGGAGGGAGGGCGATAGATGGATGGAGGGAGGGAGGGCGATAGATAGATGGATGGAGGGAGGGAGGGCGATAGATAGATGGATGGAGGGAGGGAGGGCGATAGATGGATGGAGTGAGGGAGGGCGATAGATGGATGGAGTGAGGGAGGGCGATAGATGGATGGAGTGAGGGAGGGCGATAGGTGTGTGTGGTTGTATGTGTTGTGTGTGTGTGCTGTTACAGAAGGATGTATGTGGAAGGGAACAGCAGATCAGCACGGGAGAAGAGAACGGAGTTCAAGAAGGTGGCAGGTGGAAGAGAACAGCAGATCAGCACAGGTGAAGAGAACAGGGAGTTAAAGAAGGTGGCGGGTGGAAGAGAGCAGCAGATCAGCACAGGAGAAGAGAACAGGGAGTTAGAGAAGGAGGTGGGGTGGAAGAGAGAAGCAGATCAACACAGCAGAAGAGAACAGGGAGTTAAAGGAGGTGGTGGGGTGGAAGAGCAGCAGATGAGAAGAGAACAGTGAGTTAAAGAAGGAGGCGGGGTGGAAGAGAGCAGCAGATCAGCACAGCAGAAGAGAGCAGGGAGTTACAGAAGGAGGTGGGTGGAAGAGAGCAGCAGATCAGCACAGCAGAAGAGAACAGGGAGTTAAAGAATGAGGTGTTGAAGAGAGCAGCAGGACGGGAGAAGAGAACAGGGAGGTAGAGAAGGAGGCAGTTTGAAGAGAGCTGCAGATCAGCTCTGGAGAAGAGAAGTGAACAGGGAGTTAGAGAAATAGGTGGGTGGAAGAGAGCAACAGATCAGCACAGGAGAAGAGAACAGGGAGTTAAAGAAGGAGGTGGGTGGAAGAGAACAGCAGATCAGCACAGGAGAAGAGAACAGGGAGTTAAAGAAGGAGGTGGGTGGAAGAGAACAACATATTAGCACAGGAGAAGAGAACAGTGAGTTAGAGAAGGGGGCGGGGTGGAAGAGAGCAGGAGATCAGCACATGAGAAGAGAACAGGGAGTTAAAGAAGGAGGTGGGGTGGAAGAAAGCAGCAGATTAGCACAGGAGAAGAGAATAGAATAGGGAGTTAGAGAAGGAGGTGTGGTGAAAGTGAGCATCAGATCAGCAGAAGTTAACAGAGTTAAAATGCAATGCAATATGTTTCTCATTCGTAAAGTTTGAGCTATTGCTATTGTAAATGACCAATTTTATTTTAATGTGTTGTTGTGAAAAATAGTGAAATTAATTGCTTTGTCATTTACAACGCTAATAGTTATAACTTTTGCAAATGTGACACCTATAGCATTTGTAATGCAATATGGGTTGTATTTATGTGACTTGCATGCATTGATATTACAAACAACAATGGTTTGGAGTTGGCGGGTGGAGTTGGCGGGTGGAGTTGGCGGGTGGAGTTGGCGGGTGGAGTTGGCGGGTGGAGTTGGCGGGTGGAGTTGGCGGGTGGAGTTGGCGGGTGGAGTTGGCGGCGTGTTGGGGGTTGAAGGCTGTACTGTGTGTGAGAGTGCGTGTGTGTGAGAGTGCGTGTGTGTGAGAGTGCGTGTGTGTGAGAGTGCGTGTGTGTGAGAGTGCGTGTGTGTGAGAGTGCGTGTGTGAGAGTGCGTGTGTGTGAGAGTGCGTGTGTGTGAGAGTGCGTGTGTGTGAGAGTGCGTGTGTGTGTGAGTGCGTGTGTGTGAGTGCGTGTGTGTGAGTGCGTGTGTGAGTGCGTGTTGAAAGAAGTATACAAGACTTCTACGTCCGAGACTGAGTATGCCTTTCTCGCATACTATTACAATTGTATTCCTCTTGACATTAATAGACAACTAGCATTACTAGAAACAACGAGCTGTTTGTGCAGCGAGCACATCCGGGCAGGCTATTTATTGTTGCACAGTTATGCGATTCACACCAATGCCTACCAGCTGACGATATCATGTCCTCATTTTCATAGAAGGGCTCGCTACTCCCTCCTCGATATAAAGTGATTTATCACCAAGAATCAATAGTCAGCAATTAAATACACAGATTCAGATAGCCATGGGTGATAAATGAACTAATGGGAACTTGGGGAGCAGTTGCTACTCGTGTTGGCAACTGGCAAAAATCTTTCATTATTTTGAAAGTAGCAACAAAAAATCAAAGTCAATATGTCATGGTCAGTAAAACTGGAGCTCATACAGCATGGACTGGTGGTGCTTGTCCCCTGAGGAGCAGAGAGTTGAAATACAGGAAATGAAAGAGCCGTAGGAATGGATCAACCGACTGGGAAGGGCAAGGGAGAGAATTCACTAGGACATCAAACGATGTAGGCATTGGAAGTAGAGTATGTGTGGGTGGAGGAAAGGCCAAGGCCACATGGGAGAAAGAAAGTAACTGGGCAATATAAAGGAGGTACAGGAAATGGAGTAGTGGGTTTCAAAAAGGCTGTGAGGTAAAAAGGCTGAGTGGGTGGGATGGAAGGGGTGGTTGGGGCTGGGAGCTGCATAATGGTAGCGCTGGTCAGAAGAGATAGAAGAAAGGAGCCCAGGCTGGAGTCAAGGATGGAGGGAAGAGTAGCAAGAGAAAGAGGACAAAGCCTATTAGCAGTCCAAGTTGCCTGAGAAGGGGGAGAGGTCAGATCGATGTAAATATTCTGGGCACTAATGTACCCATTGATGGAATCCTATGGATTTTATGTGGCAATGCTTGTCACGTCCACACAGTGGCTTGTGCAGTAAGACGGGAAGCAGGAATGGGGAGGAGGGCGGGGTGGGGAATGCAGGGAGGGCACGTTGCTCCTGAACACTGGGCTTCTTTTAGGGCATATGAGGAGAGCAGAAGAACACAATGTTCTTGCTCTGAGATTAGCATCAGAGCACAGACAGCATTGAGGAGGGGCAAATAGAGCAAAGAGGGGAGTATACCTCTAGCAACGGAGGAGGGGGCACAACTGGCCACCCTGGACCATTACAGAGAGCAAAAGGCAGCAAACCAATTACTATAATCTCAGCCAGCAATGCGCAAGCGCATTGGCAGGCCGAGACCTAAGAAAAGGTGCCCAGATTCTTTTGTAGGGGTGCACATTTGTGGTATGAGTAACTTCAAAACAATATGGGCGGCTGTGTCCAATGCCTCTTTAATTTATTCTTTAGCATCGTGAGATGCTGTGCAGCTTGGTTAAAAAACATTGGCAAAGCCAATATGTCTCAAAGATGAGACCTATTGGTTTGATCGGAGCTTGTTTTGTAAGCAGTAACTCCTCTTGGGTCACATTAAAGTTTGTTTTTTCCACAGTGAATGACTTAACTTCCGTGAACAGAACTAAAAAAAAAATTCCGAATAGAACCATTGATACTGGGCACCCCCTTTCTGGTGTAACACCTCAATGTACGTGTTTAATGTGTAGGTAGTTGTAATTGGTTTTTCATAATCTAGCATTGTCTGGTATTGCCAGCTGCCTAAAATCCTGTTACTCAAACTGTGCAGCAGTTGTGGTTTAATCCGCTCATTTGGTTTCACCTCTATAAATGAGTCCCTTGCACATGGGGAAATATGATCCTCTGTGACTTTAGTCTGGCACTTAGTCCTTGGAGTAGAGTAGTGATGTTTCCATACAGACCATGGGGGCCTTGAACCTGTTCTTCTGATGTCCTGCCACTCTAAATCTTCAGTGGTCTGATTATTGGTACTCTGTGTTCTTCTACGTTACCATTCATTTTAAGTGCTGCTTTCGTCCTCACAGTTTAGCCTAAATAAATCTGTCAGATTTTATAACTTCCCCTTGCTTCAGAAGTCGGTTATTTAAACGACTAAAAGTTACCTGCTTATGCAAAGAGGTACAATTTTTATTTAGGCCTCGGCATGTTTGGTTCTTAATTAAAAACATTTGACAAGAAAGACAATTATATTTTCTTGTATCGCAAAACTTTTCTCTTGTCCAGTTTATGCATGGAGGTGGGTAACTTCATTTGAGCAATATTATCTAGAGAGGAGGGCAGCCCCAGGTAGTTACTACTGGTCTCTCACCATGTTCTACGCTTAGAAATAACTTACAATGAGGGACATCCCATTTAATATGATCACTATCCTAACTCCAAGCCTTGGACTTCGGAGTGCAGATTTTTCTTATGTTTCAAATGAAAAGTTTGTGCTCTGATTGATAGCTAGAAAAGTCAGCATATGAATACTTAAGTTTTGCTTTGGCATCCGCCCTTTTCTGTTTCATAATATTTATTTTAAATATCCGCAGAAGAAACTGCACATTGTTTAAATTCACGTTTATTAGAATAACGTCAGTACGCCAGCAATACTTAGCTTTACATTCTTGTTTCAAACCTGAAAAACATGAACTTGAAAACCTTCGTAGAGAAACTTAGTGAATGATGTATGTTCTCTAGAAATTAACAGATTTAAAACAGTAGTCATCCTCCTATTGGCTACCCACCTCCACTACAACATTAGCTTAATAATTTTCTTGCACTTGCGATTTCAGCATCTCTAGACCATCGCATGAAAATCTCTGGGTTTAATTATGGACCAAAACTTAAATCTACCTGACCTTGCACCTAAGCTACCCAAATCTGACTCCTAACAATTACACCCATTCAAGAAATGAAAACATATGATTCCCCTACTCAGACATCAGGAACACAGTACAGTGTCTCGTTCTCACCCTCCTGGACAGATGAAATGCAATATTGTCAGACCGTTTCAAATCCTTTATTGCGTCTCTGACTGTACTTCATAAAACAGTCACTCGCAGGCAGGTCGCTCCCCACACTGCTGCACGGCTCTGCCTGCATTGTTTTTGCCTAATCTTGTATTTTTCCCATGTGCCTAACTTTCTTTCTTGCCCAGACTTGTTTTTATTCCCCAGTGCCTGTACTTGCTTTCTTACCCAGACTTGTTTTTATTCCCCTGTGCCTGTACTTGCTTTCTTGCCCAGACTTGTTTTTATTCCCCTGTTCCTGTACTTGCTTTCTTGCCCAGACTTGTTTTTATTCCCCTGTGCCTAACTTGCTTTCTTGCCCAGACTTGTTTTTATTCCTCTGTGCCTGTACTTGTTTTCTTGCCTAAACTTGTTTTTCCTTCCTGTGCCCGGTTCTCCCGCGGCCCGCCCATTTTTCCCGCTGCTGCGTCCCTGTGGCCCCGCACACCTGCAATCCCATTCGCTGCTCCGTTCCCGCCTCCCAGCTGCTCCTCCCTCCCACATCCCCTCATATGGAGGCTCAGCGGGCGTTCCGCTGGCGCACCTAAGGCAAGCCTGGCGGTGCCTGGACCGCTCCCAGCGCCAGGACCCCTGGACACCACGAACACCATGACACCCGACACCGCTACGATGCCAGAACCCTCCACGCACTCAACACCGGACGATCACACACCTGCTTCCTGGCGCCCCAAAGCGCACCCAAGGAGCTTTCACCTGCCTGAACTGCAGCTGCACAAGCATCCGCCCCACCACGCTGCCGACCAGGAAAGAACCCAACCACCTCAGATGCATCCTTCTCAACACCTGCTCCGCCTGAAAACATGCCGTTGAACTCTGGGACCTACTCGACTCAACCTCCCCAGACGTCGCCTTCCTGACGGAGACCTGGCTGAACCCCGCCTCTGCACCCGAGATAGCCATAGCCGTCCCGGAAGGCTACAAGTTCACCCACAAGGACCGCACCAACAGAACGGGAGGAGGAATCGCCATCGTCCACAGGAACACTCTCAGAGTCTCGACCAACACCGATGACACCCTCAGCACCGCCGAACACCTGCACTTCCAGATCCACACCGACCCCAAACACCACCCTCAGAGGAACCCTCATCTACAGACCGTCCGGACCCCGACCAGAGTTCAGCGACTCCATCGCCGACTTAGTCAGCACACATTCCCTCGCCTCCAAGGACTACATCCTCCTCTGGGACCTGAACTTCCACCTCGAACAATGACGACACCAACTCCACCACCCTGATCGATAACCTAGCCAACCTCGGACTCAGACAACCCGTCACCCACCCACTCCGCCGGTCACACGCTTGACCCCATCTTCTCCGCAAGCCCCCACGTCTCCTTCAACCATACCACCGAACTCCACTGGACCGACCACTGCTGCATCCACTTCACCTTCAAGAAACCCACCACGCACCACCGCACCCAACAGATGCTTCACCGCTGCTGGAGCACAGTCACCGAAGACCAGCTAACCACCACCCTCGCCCAGAGCCCACCCGCCGACCATACCGACCCTGACACCGCCGCCCGCAACCTCAGGCAGTGGATCAACGACTGCGCCAACACCCTCGCCCTGCTCAAGAAACCCTCTAACAATCATACCAACAAAGCCAGCTGGTTCACTGAAGACCTCCGGCCCTCCAAGCAAACCTGCCGAAAGCTGGAAAAGATCTGGCTCCGTGAACTAACACCGGACAGCCATGTCGCCCACAAGAATGCCACCCGCAGACACCATCACCTAATCAGATCCGCCAAAAGGGCCTCCTTCAAAGACCGCCTAGACAACAACACGCACAACAGCACAGAGCTCTTCAACATCGTGAAGGAACTCTCCAACCCCAGCTCCAACACAGACGGCCCACCCTCGCAAGACCTGAGTGACTCGCTGGCACCTTCTTCCACCACAAGATCAGACATCCACGACAGTTTCTACGCCACAACTGCCCCGACAACCACTGAGACCTCCGCCCCCACGACCACCATCTGCACCAACCGCCTGCTCTACTGGACCAACATCAACGACGATTACACCATCAAAATCATGAACACCATCCACTCCGGATCTCCGTCAGATCCATGTCCACACCACATCTTCAACAAAGCCAGCACATCCATCGCACCCCATCTCCGGAAAGTCATCAACACCTCCTTCGAGACAGCAACCTTCCCGGAGAGCTGGAAGCACGCTGAGATCAACACCTTACTCACGAAACCCAAGGCGGACCCCAAGGACCTCAAGAACTTCCGGCCCATCTCCCTGCTCCCGTTCCTGGCAAAGGTCATCGAAGACTGACCCGCTACCTCGAGGAGAACAACACCCTGGTCCCTTCCCAGTCCGGGTTCCGCAGCAATCACAGCACCGAGACTGCCCTCATTCCTGCCACCGATGACATCAAATCCCTGCTTGACAACGGCGAAACGGTGGCCCTCATCCTCCTGGACCTGTCAGCCGCCTTCGACACGGTCTGTCACCACACACTACGAGCACACCTCCACAACGCTGGGATCCAAGAGAAGGCCCTGGACTGGACCACCTCCTTCCTCTCCGGCAGAACAGAGCGTCCGCCTCCCCATCCCCCCCCACCCCTTCTGCTCCAAAGCCACCAAGATCATCTGCGGCGTACCCTAGGGCTCATCACTCAGCCCAACTCTGTTTAACATCTATATGGCACCGCTCGCCCACGTCGCCCATCGGCATTACCTCAACATCCTCTCCGACGCCGATGACACCCAACTGATACTCTCCCTCACCAAGGACCCCCACACCGCCAAAACCAACCTTCACGAAGGAATGAAGGCCGTTGCTGAATGGATGAGGAGAAGCCGACTGAAGCTGAACTCGGACAAGACGGAGGTCCTCATCCTCGGAGCCAACCCTTCGGCCTGGGACGACTCATGGTGACCGACCGCATTGGAAACCGCTCCAACACCCACGCAACGTAGGGGTCATCCTCAACTCCACCCTCTCCATGACTAAACAGGTCAACGCCGTCTCCTCCTCCAACACCCTCCGCATGCTCCGTAGGATCTACAAGTTGATCCCCACTGACACGAGAAGAACAGTCACCCAGGCCCTTGTCAGCAGTAGGTTGGACTATGGAAACGCCCTTTACGCAGGAGCCTCGGCCAAACTCATGAGACTGCTCCAACGCATCCAGAACGCCTCTGCACACCTGATCCTCGACATCCCTCGCAGCAGCCACATCACACCCCACCTGAGAGACCTGCACTGGCTCCCGGTCAACAAGAGGATAACCTTCAAGCTCCTCACCCACGCACACAAGGCACTCCACAACACCGGACCAACGTACCTCAACAGATGACTCTGCTTCTACACCCCCACCCGCCAGCTCCGCTCCGCCGAACTCGTCCACGCTACAGTCCCCCGCTTCCGAAGAGCGACCTCAGACGGCAGATCGTTCTCCCACCTCGCCGCAAAGACGTGGAACACCCTCCTCCTCCACCTACGGCAGACCCAAGACCTGCTGACCTTCAGAGAACTCCTCAAGACCTGGCTTTTCGAGTAGTAGCAGCATTCCCCACCCCAGTGCTTTGAGACACTCACAGGTGAGTAGTGCGCTTTAAAAATGATATGATTGATTGATTGATTGATTGATTGATTGAATCACATAACTTTATTCGGTATAAAAAATATCATAAAAGTACAGATAAAATGCATCAAATTTAAAAACCAATTGAACAGTCTAAAATTCTCCATAATACACATTCGATATATCAAAAAGTGGGTGCCCCTCCATTCAACCAATTCCTTTGTGAGTCCATGAGCACAGGGTGACTTCCCGGTCAACCTCTGTTCTCCCCATTTCCCCCAGTTGCTCTAAGCCTGAACGCTACCCTTAAAAAATGTACAGTAGAATACAGAGTCAAAGCATCTGAGGAGAATTTTAAAAATAACAAGGCCGCTCATACGTGTTTAAACCTGGCTTTCTTTCAAGTACTCAAAAAAAAGGCTCCTTGGCTTTGAATAAAAGGGACAAAGTAAAACAAAGTGAGGGGTATCCTGTGGGGACCGTTGGTCGCAGCCACATGGTCCCTTCATCTCTGTGGACGGTGTATATCCTGACTGGTCAGCTAGTACGTGGTGCAAAAGATTTAACCTAAAACGTGTCGTCATGAATCTTTCATGGGCATTATGGAAGTAGGACAAATAAGATTCAATGCCGATGGATGTTTTAGTTAGATGTTCTCTTACTGACGGCTCAGTCAGCTCCCTCTCTTCCCTGAGTGTTGTAACTTGCTTAAAGAACCTATCCTTAACCAGGGTCTTATCCTGCATAGATATTTTAGAGGGGTTAGCAAAAAGGTCTGCGCAACCCATTCTTTCAAGGGAGTCCTTAACGTACTTTAGCAATGGGATATTAAGCCCCCGATTACGGACCAGGCAGTCTGCAATGACCTGCCTACTAAATGATGCCTCTGTTTGCCCAAGTTTTGACCCAGCAGATTAGGTAGGGGCTTAACTCCCAGCTTGTACCTGATGTAGTGAGCGCCAAGTTCTTCATGGACGATATGGGATGGCGTGCTCTGTGGCACTTAGAGGAAAACAAGTATTTTCGGCGTTTGCTCAATCTGAAGTTGCTTCACATCAATAAAACCCCATACCTCACTTCCGTACAAAACTTTGGCGTAACACATTGAGGTATATAACCTCGAAATTTGCTCAGGTGACCACCGACCTAACCTTTGTGCAAAGTTCATGATCGACCTAGAGCAACTAGTTAAAATAAGACATTTCTCCTCCAATAAATCTTAAAAATCAAAATAGCCATCAAATAAAATCCCCAGTACGAGAGAGAATGTACTTTGCCCAACCGATGTTCACCAATGGTAAAGTTGTACATTTTACTTGTTTTTTTTTGCCCACTTCCGTAACAAGTAATTTTGACAGGTTGGGACAAAAATCTAAATTCTCCATAAAAAGAACAAAGCCATCTATCGGAATCTGTAGCCCTTTGGGTGTGCGGGCCAAGAGGACTGCATCGTCGACATAAAGCAGGACGGGTATCCCATGTGAGCCAATGCTCCGTGTATCAACCTTTAAAGTGCTAAGTGCCTGATCAATTCTGTTTATGTACAATGTAAACAAGAAAAGGGGGGCAGAATGCAGCCTTGTCTGACCTCACTAAAACATGAGAATGGTTTTGTGGTATTTCCCTCCTGGTTATATCTGACCGTGGCGGTGGTGTCCCAGTGCAAGGTTTTTAGAATATTAAGTCCTGGGGCAACACCAAGGTCACCCATGATTGCCCATAATTTCCCTCGGTTGACACGGTCAAAGGCCGCCGTCAAGTCCATGAATGCCATGTACATGGTACCTTTGCTGGCGATAGTGTACTTGGCTGAAAGCAAATATAAGTTAAGACATTGATCGTTTGTTGACTTCCCAGGCCTGAAACCAAATTGGGTGTCAGTTATAATGTGCTGGTCCTCAGCCCAATCAATTAATCGGCTGAGGATAGCCCTCCCTAACACCTTTGCTGACACATCTATTAGGGAGATTGGTCTGTAACAAAGTGGGCTATCTTTATTTCCTTTTTTGAAAATGGGGACTAATGTGACTGTTGACCTGGATGGTGGCATTGTAGTGTTGACTGCTGCGTTGATGACTCTTGTCGGGATGGGCGCCCATAGATCTACCTTGCTCAGAAAGAGATCAGGTGGAATCCCATTGGGACCTGGGGGCCTTATTTAGGGTCAAACCTTCAATCCCTGCCTTGATCTCACCCAAATAAAATCTTATCTCAGTGATGTTCCGTTCCCACCCTGTTACCTTCCGCCTGGGTCTTATCTGTGCAATGGTTGTGGAGCCTAAAAATGTGCTACTGCCATTTCCCTGGCAGAATGTTGTTAGCTATCCTAGGTTTATTTGCCCCTTGGAAACAGGAGTTATTTATGACTTTCCAGAAGGCAGTTGAATTTTTTAACTCCATCGCCTCCCTCAGATCCTCCCAGGCTTGGTGTTGTAATTTTATTTTGCGGCCTTTAACAGCTAACTTGTAGTTTGCCCTGCAGATGATCACCCTGCCCTTTTCTCTTGGAGTGGATTTTAAAGCAGCTTTCAGCTCTCTTGAGGCGCGGGAGCATTGTTGGTCAAACTACTTAGGATCTTCCGATTTAGTGTGAGGGCATGCACATTTAATAATTTACTAAGTGCCTTTCCCTCCTTGGTATGTTCCAAGTGCGGGCCCTCTTCCAATGTGCATTTAGACCAGTTCACACACTTAGCTCTGAGATTTGGGCATAGGTGGCTATTGAAGACGCCAGCTTTGTGATAAAATCCCCAGTTAGTTTTTAGACCAAGTTGAGGATATTTTCTCAACCTTCAACAACGCCAACAATGGTCTTTCATATGAATCCGGCACGGATAGGAATACGGCCTCCCAAACTCAGAACTCATTGACTGAATTCCCTCTGCTAGCTAACATAGACACTGCCATACTTCTGCAAAATTTGAAATCAGGCTCCCCTTATGACCCCTGTCCTATTAAAATAGCCAAATTGATCCCTCAAATCTTTACTGCAGCTCCTACTCCTCTTTTTAATACTGTACTGGAGGTAGGCCGCTTTCCGGCATACTGGAAGACTGCCTCTTTGATTCCTCTGCTAAAAAAACCTAATCTAGAGCGGCCGAACATGGCGGCAGCATAGAGGACTAGCTCCGGCAGGGAAGCGGCCTCCATCTATCCGCACGTTAATCCGTGGCTAAATCTTACCTCAGACGGAGGCACCGAACGCCCGAGACCGGGCGGAACTGGCGGCAAGTACCCGGACAAAAATCGAGGGCCGGATGACGGAGTTATCGTCGAGTGCTGATTCGATCGAAGCACAGGCCTGCCTCCGGGGAGTCTAGTGGCGAATGAAGCCGACCGGAAGTGCAGTCTGATCGGCTACCACAGACAGGAAGTGATCGGTGCTGGGGAACCACCCCGAGCGACGGCCGGCGAGCGGGGTCCCTGTCTAGGGACGGAACATTTGCCATAACTGAAAGTAGCTCGTTGAAGGAGGTGCCCGAGAATCTTCAGGAACACCATAGGGATAGTATTCTGCCGGGAAGGCGCTGACCATCTGCTCCGTTAAGATCATTGGGGCGTTTCCCCCCATTGCTGCGGGAGCTTCTCTTTGAACTAGACTGAGGGCCGCGCTGTGGCGGTGGTTGCTCCTGGTGCTCCATCGCTCCGACGAACTGTATCATTTCCGTGATCGAATTATGGCCGGGAAGGGTGTTAAAGGAGCTACGACTCAGACTCGTATCGAACGATACACAAACGACAAAACCGCTTTCCCTCCTGCGGATGGAAGACACTCCTCCACGAAAGCAGGCGATACTGTGGGGACGAAGAAGGCGACGCTGGATGATGTTATGAAGGAGGCTCTCTCACAGGTTCAAACGACGGTGCGTTCCATCTCGACCGAAATCACCCTCATCCGAGTGGATCTTCACAAGATGGCCGAGAAAGTAGGTTCATTAGAACTGGTTAGGAAATGGCTGGTTGAGGATGTCTCGGAACTACAGACGGCCATGGAGGCGGTAATGGCGGAGAACAAAATCCTAAAAGATAAGCTGGACGACCAAGAAGGCCGCTCCAGGCGGAACAATGTACGCATTCTTGGTGTTCCGGAGTCGGAGGGCACAAGAGCGATGGATCTGTACGTGGAAAACCTCATTAAAACACACCTTCAACCTAAAGGACTGTCGGCCTTCTTTTCAGTCGAGAGGGCACATAGTCCCGGGAGGTCAGCCTAAGCCAGGGGCCTCGCCCAGGCTGATCCTAGCGAGAATGTTTAATTACCGCGACCGGGACGTCATCCTTCAAGCGGCGCGGGTCTCACCGCCAGTGAAAATTCTGAACTCTACAGTGACGTTCTTCCCGGATTATACAGCGGAGGTGGCCAGGCGGCGGAAGACTTTCCTGGACATTAAAAAGGAACTCAGGAAACGAGAACTTCCATATTCTATGATCTTTCCGGCCAAGCTCCGGGTGGTGGCGGGGAACAGGACCTGGTTTTTCGACAACCCTGAGACTGCACGAGACTGGCTGGACGGCTGGCGTCCTGCCTCCCACTCTCGCCGCCCTGGACGGACTAAAAGTGGCCAACATCCGAACGACCGGGACGACGCTGGAGACGCTGATATGAACAGTGGCAGAAGCTCGCCAGTTAGAGACAGTGGCAACACGAACCAGGAGGTAGACTTATGAACACTCGACAGGTATGAGACATTATTGTTTGGGACTGCGGCTGGAACCGCCATGGACACTGGGCCGAGGGCCTCTGCAGATGGTATGAGGGGTCGCTAATTCCGGAGTACTCCTCACCCCCAACGAGCAAGTAACTGTGTGTTTTCTTTGGGGTGGGTCTAAGCACTCTGCTAAATTGGGGTGGCGGGCAGTTTTGAGTCCGTGTAGCAGGGAAGCAGGGCGGGCGGGAGTTCTGGGAACGGGGGGGTTTCGTTGGTTTATTAGTTTGAATTGTTTGGCTCTAATAGTCATCTGGAAATTACTCAGTCACACATAACCGCATTCCATACACCGGGTATGCCACTGCTGATCTTCTAGCACTACGAAGACTCCAACATGCGATTAGTTACACATGGAGGGGAAGTCCTCCATCGACCATAGTTCCGTCCTGCCCCATGGAATCCCAACTCACATACACGTCTACACGATGGCGGACCACCCACGGCCTAATAACATAACAACTGACACTGGGATAGGGCCTGTGCCACCGCTACAAATAATGTCATGGAATGTCCGGGGGTTGGGGACAGAGTTAAGAGGGGACTGGTTCTGCAGTGTATCAGGCGACTGAACTGCGACATCGCCCTGCTTCAGGAAACACACTTGGTGGGTGCAGCTACCAGAGCTCTAGACAGAAGAGGTTATCACATGGTTGTACATTCGGATTTTACCTCCGGGTCCTGAGGGACGGGTGTTGGGGTGATAAAAACATTGCGCTTCATACAACAATCCACAAAAACAGACAAACATGGCCACTTCGCGGCAGTGTGTGGGCAATGGGAAGGTGTGCCCATTAATGTGGTGTCTGTATACATCCCGCCAGCGCTACATTCATCGGCACTTCCGGACCTGGGCAAATTTCTTCTGGAACTCCCGGACGGGGACCTGATGGTGGGCCGAGACTTCAATGCACTGGCCAATACTGACCAGGATAGATTCCCGATTCGCACCCCCACCACTGGCCCAACGAAATTTGGGGACTTTCTGGAGGCACAGGGTCTGGTCGATATTTGGAGGCAGCTCCACCCCACGGATCGCCATTATTCTTACTATTCATCCACTCATGACTGCCTGTCCCGCATTGACTACTTCCTTACACTGGGGGGTGGCAGACTCACGATTACTGACGTGCAGATTAGGCCCCGGGGTATATCAGATCATTCCCCCTTGACTGCCACACTGTCCTGCACAGCAGCGGCTCGCAAGCGAATCTATCCCATCTACCCTGGTTATCTTAAACTTCCTCCAGTTCGAAAAACCCTGAAAACAACCACCAAGCATTACTTCCAGGAAAAATGCCGGCTCGGTATCTTCCCCGACAACTCCGTGGGAAGAGTATAAGACGGTGTTGAGAGGCCAGGCAATCGCGGCCATAACCGACCATAAACGCAAGCAGAAACAGGAACTGATAGAGTTAGAACTGCAGTTGGAACAGGCTAACGCGGCCCATATGGCTGTGCCGTCGGACGACACTCGACACGCATTACACCTCTGCCAGCAGCGACATGACGACCTTCTTAGACGACAACAGCGAGTAGGATTTATGATGTAGGCGATAAGGCCAACAAACTATTGGCCTGGTTAGACAGGAAACAAGGCGGCGGCAGGCACATTTTGCAATTGCGGGACCCGGAAGGGACGTGTCACACAAACTCCTCCAAAATTGTTGACCTCTTAGCGGATCACTTTCAGGCAGTCTATACCCCGGGGGTGGTGGTCACGGCAGAGGCGGCAGAGCTAGCTCTCCAGGATGTAGAAGTAGAGACGCTGTCGCCGGAGGCGGTAACTGAGTTGGAAGCAGACCTCACGGTGGAAGAACTCCGTGTGGCGATAGGTGCACTGCATACAGGTAAAGCGTTGGGCCCTAATGGGATATCGATCGAATGGTTTCAAACAATGACGGATACATTGGGCCTACCACTGTTGGCCATGTTCGAGGACTGCCGAGGGGCCGGGACACTGCCTTTGGACCAGCGTTTAGCGACTATAGTGGCCATCCCGAAACCAGGCAAGCCTCCCGAGGACTGTACGTCGTATCGCCCGATCTCGCTCCTCAATGCAGAGGCGAAGATTTTGGCGAAACTGATTGCAAATAGACTGACCCCGCATCTATCCCAACTGATCCACCCGGACCAATCGGGCTTCATGCCGCATAGGAGCACGGCACTCAATCTCCGTAGGGTGCATGGCGCACTGGCTCGAGCACATTTGCTGAAGGAGCCGGCGGCCATTTTGTCGTTGGACGCCAGAATGGCGCTTGATATGGTAGAGTGGCAATACCTGTTTGCAGTTCTGACCCGGATAGGTTTTGGACCAAAATTTTTATCGTGGGTTAGGCTTCTCTACACGGACCCGGTAGCCCATGTGGCGGCCAATGGCCACATCTCCCGAGCGATTCCTCTGGCGCGTGGGACTCGTCAGGGTTGCCCCTTGTCCCCGCTATTGTTCGCGCTAGTCCTTGAACCACTCGCTATTGTTATTAGGAGAACACCACTACTGAAAGGTATTAAATGGACTGATGCCTGGGAAGACAGAGTATCCCTGTATGCTGATGATATGTTGGTCTACTTATCTGATCCCGGATCGAGTGTCCAGATATTATTGGCACTCTGTGATAAACATGGCTCGACCTCCGGATATACCATTAACTGGACAAAGTCGGTCCTTTATGTCCTGAAAGGCCCTATACCAATCCTTCCTGAACAGTGTCCTCTAGTGTTGACTGATGTCTCCTTTAAATACTTGGGCATACATGTCACCGGTGACACGAGCGTGTTCTATGATCGGAACCTGGCGCCCCCCCTCCTTCGCCTGAAAGCAGATGCCCGACACTGGACGGCCCTGCCACTCACGCTATTGGGGCGCGCTACCTTATTTAAAATGATGGCGCTACCGCGCCTCCTGTATGCTCTGGAGAACACCCCAGATGTAATTCCGCTCTCCTACTTTCGTAAAGTCACCGCAGTGGTGACTAATCCACGCACCACACGATGACCCGGCATATTTGGCTGATAGGACCCAATTGGGGACGCAAAGTTTGTTGGCCCCGTTATACAACCCGAGTCTTCTTAAGGGACTGATTGGCCCTACTAAGCATACAGTTACTTTATGGTACAGGGCGCTCACACGGCTAAAGTGGAAGGGGGTCATCACAAAGCTGACCCCACTTTGGGACACCAAAAAATTGGGTTGCCTTAGGTCCAGCAAGGGGTTCACCCAGTGGGATAATATAGGCATTTCAACGGTGGGAGATCTTTGGACGTCCACAGGGGTGCTTCCCTTTTCACAACTGCAACAACAATACGCACTAGGCCCCACTGAAACCTATAGGTACATCCAGATAAGGCACGCTTTGCTGGCGGTACTGGAACCGGGGTCCACCATCCCAGAGTCCTCACCCCTAGAAGACCGGCTTCTTACAGACTTTCTGCAAACACGTGCCACTTCACTCACATATCGCAAACTGTTGAACAATCTCACAGATCCCCTGCAAAAATTGGCGAGAGAAATGGGAAAGTGAGTTGGGAGCTATGGACGAGACGGATTGGAATGCTGCTATGGCGTCTCCAAGGGAGGCGGGGGTGTCGGCCAGGTTTAGGCTCATACAACTAAAAATACTACATAGAGTATATTACACAAGCACTACCCTACATAAAATACATAGGGCTGAAACCCCACACTGTCTCAGGGGATGTGGGGAGGACGGTACATTATTGCATACACTGTGGGATTGCCCGTCCATAAGGAGGTATTGGCAACAGGTCATGAGGACAATATCCCAGGCTCTTGACACTTCCCTTACGCCGGAGCCACGCCTCTGCCTACTGAATATTTGGGAGGGTACTGACCTTAATCTTAGACAACAGCAGTGGGTTACTATCGGAACAATGGTGGCCAAGCGCGACGTGGCACAAAGATGGGGGGTGGCGGAGGTACCCACGTTGGCATTGTGGTGCAGGACTATGGATAAATTGATGCTAACCGAAAGAACTGTGTATAAAATGAGAGCTAACCCAAAGAAATGGAACAAGGTATGGGAGGCATGGAATAGATACAGAGGAGACCTATGTGAACCGCTGCCGGAGGACGAAGACGACGATTCGGAGGATGAGGAGGAACTGGTCGATTGAATCGGGGGGTATTCCGGGGAGGGACCGGTAATGTTCCTTTGCTAATAGAGATTTAGACTTTGTTTGGTGCTTGAGGGGGGAGGGGTATCTACCTGGGTAATTGGGATCGGCATACTTCATTGACATCGTTTTTTACTTTGTGACTATATATCACAGATGAGCCATTGAGTTTGTTCTGTTTACTTTTTTACATAAAAACAAAAAATGGACTAGAAAACGTAAGATTTCATAAACTCAATTATTGTATCCTGATGGCATTCCACATCATTTCCAACGTTCGCTGCCGGATCGGAGGGTTGTCGGCTGAATAGCTGTGTGAAAGTACAAACTACTGCATTACCATACGAAATGTATGACTGACCAGATGTACTGATGTTATTTTGATGGTAACGGTCAATAAAAATCTTACACCAAAAAAAAAAAAACCTAATCTAGACTCAAAAGATGTTCGCAACTTTAGACCAATTTCTCGCCTACCTTTTCCGGCCAAAATGTTGGGAAAATTGATTAATAGTCACCTGAGCAGATACCTTCAGGATGCTGAGGTGCTTAATGTCTACGTATCGTCCCTGGCCATTGATAAGATCTTTTGGTTTCCATCTTACCTCCTATGCGGACGATATGCAGATAGTGGTATCACTTCTTCCAGGATCAGAAGGGGCTGTGAGCCACAAGCTACACGATTGTATGGAAGCGGTTGGATCCTGGATGTCCAGTAATTGTCTTAAATTAAACTTCACTGTGAGTGACACATCTTTCACAAGGAACACATCTGCATCCAAATTAATATCCTGCTGTTCTAGGGACTTTGATGCCAATATGTGGTGTTTGACAGAAAAAATATCTTTGCTTTTGGCCAATTTTATTTCTCTTCATATATTGGCACGGGTTCAGTAGCTCACCCAACAATAATGTTTTACCAAAACCTTGACAAAACAAAACAGACACTGACAAAGATAAAAGGCTGATAGCGAACACCAGACCTACTCCTCCTGTCAACACTGGCTCAAGTACACTAATTCTCCACCTCTAGCTGCTTTCATACCATGTGCTGCATTTTATAAAAGTCTCCTCTTGTCTCCATCTCCCTAGATATGTCTCTAAAGTCTCTTCCTCTCTCTACATTTCTGGACAAATATATGCTCTTTTTTGGTCCCGATCCGTCTTTACTCTTATATAATACCAATAATATTGATCAGTTTTTCGTCTCTACGGTTGTCTCTTCCCTTAACCCCACTTTCCCTCTTCCCCTACGCCCCACTACTTTCTCTCTCCTTTCTCTCCTCCCCTAATTGTATTGCTGATTGTTTGATTTCATGTTTACTTGCTGATCTTCTTCTGGTATATTGTTGAACCACATTGTTTCACTTCCTTTCGTCTCTCCTGTCGTTTCCTACCGCATCCTCCCTCTATTTATGTCTCTCCCTCCCTCCTCTCTCAATGTTTCTAGACTGAACTATTTTGTCTGATGCCCGATGGAGCTACTTTGTTTAGCTATAGGGGAGATGGGCCGTGGATTCCCTCCTTGGTCGTCACCTACCCAGTCGGTCTTAAGGCAGACTTCTTTTCGTCTCTCCTTATTGTCTCTTCCCTAGCTCCTATCCTCTCTCCCCTGAATCTCTCCCCCTTGCCATCTACTCTGCCTACCCCCCTGTCCTTTGTGCCCTTTGACTAAGCACTCCTCCCCTTGCTGGGGAAAGATCCAATATTTATATTCTGGAGTCTCAGCGAACCCGCTGAGTGAGTCCACTGCGCCAAGGGAGCCACTCTCACTTGAGGTATGGTATGGCACCCCTTGCCAAAGCACTCCCTCTCCCCTTTTTGGGGAAGGATCTAGTATGTAGGCCTTGGAGTCTGAGACCCCTTGGAGAGAGTCCACTGCGTAAAGGGAGCCTCTCGCAATAGAGAGAGGGAAGGAATACCACTTCCCCTGGGATCATAGCTTACTGGACTTTGGACGGTGTCCCAGTTACCCTTCCCCTCCTCTCCCCATGCTGTGTCTCTCAACCTCCCCTCTTCTTTCCCGCCTTCATTATCTGTCTACTTCCCCTACTCCAAGCCCCCTCCCCTGAATCCCTCACCTTGCCTCCTTTTCCCCTTACGTATTTGTGCTTATTGTTTATCTCGACCTTACAAGTAACTATGTTGCCATGCTCTAAGTTGTGTAACCATGTAACCTGTAACTATGATCTGATGCTCATGTAAAGCGCTCTGATACCTCCGGGGCTAGCCAGCGGTATATACAACTTTCAAAATTAAATAAATAAATAAAATAAACTCAGACAAGACTGAGGTCATTCTATTTGGGAATTATGTTAACTTGTGGACCTCTGAATGTTGGCCCGACTCTTTGGGACCCTTGCCTTCACCCTCCACGCAAGTGAAAAACCTGGGAGTGTACTTGGATGACAGATTGGACATGAAAAAGCTGGTTAACGCCATTGTGTCATCCACGATGTTCACCCTTGGAACCACTAAGAAAATTCTCACTTTCCTGCGTAGGGAGAGTCGACAGACGGTGGTTACGGCATTGATTATGTCACGACTGGACTATTGCAACAGCCTCCATTTAAACATCCAAGAGAGGCTGTTGCATAGGCTACAGATGCTGCAGAACACTGCGGCTAGGCTGATTTCTGGCATACCAAAATTCTCCCCAATCTCTAGTGAAATCCGTGGACTTCACTGGCTGCCAGTGAGGCAACGAGTATATTTCAAATCCATGTGCCTCGTTTTTAAGTCACTCCAGAACCGGGGACCACGCTATCTACAGGACCAACTTCAATGGTATCTACCAACTAGGCCTTTACGCTCATCAGCTCCAAAAATTGGTGAGAGTCCCACCAGTAAAAAAAGCCTGATGGGGTGGGAAAAGCTTTGTGGTAGGTGCCGCAAAATTGTGGAACCAGCTTCCCTTTCACCAGAGGAACTGCACGGATTTGTTACCATTTAGGAAAATGCTCAAAACATGGTTGTTCTAGTCTCACCCTCAATCTCCCCCACTCTCAGGATAGCAGATGGTGCCAGGACACCCACGGGTAACAGACGAGCTTTACAAATGAATTAACATAACATAACATAACTAAAACCAGATGTGGAGCCATCCCCCCTCGCTCTTGTGTTTGGGTGAGCCTGCTGTCTAGCTCTTGCAAGCATACAATGCCCTGCCCAGATGGCATTGCATTATAAAAATGTATAAGAATTAACTTGTGACCTCAATTGTAGAACCTAAGCCCCTGTACAATATCAGAATCCCAGTACAAGTCAGTCCATCTGCCCTGTAACCTGGGATCAACGAATGTGACCAACCCTCCCCTAGCTCTCCCTGATAGTTTCTTGCAGGCCGGGACAAAGTGGGTCTTATAACCCTCTAGATAGAAGGAACTGTTCACCACTTCCCATGTTTCCTGTAGACAGATAATTTGAAATGTCCTTATATATCGTACCCAGTCTTCATTCTTAAATTTAGAGGATAAACCTGCTTTATTCCAGGAAACTAACTTGACTTCTCTCTCATTTTGCCTGTCTGCACTGACCAATGTCAGACGGGTGTGGGGCCCTTCGTCCTCCATATTTAGGTCGATAAGCTCTTGTAATCATGCTACGTTGGGGTCTGAACCGGTTTGAACTACTGCTCCCCCAGCTGTGATCGCCACTTCTGTCCTTCCAGGGACTATGGTGATGGCATTTCTTGCATGGGCATGAACGCCTTTGACTTACCCAGGCAGGTCCAGTCAATCAATGTCATTTAAATCTCTGGCATTACTGAGGGAGGTGTAAAAGTTGTATGTCTTGACTCTAAAACCTCCCTCATACTCTCCCACCCGATGCCCCATATGTTCCTGCAGGTTGTTTGAGATCATCGTGTGTCGATAAAAATAGCCAAGTGGGACCATTTTAATACTTGAGCCCCCTTCATCTCGATAGAGCCCCTTGCTCTGAGAGAGCAGCTTACACACGAGCTTGGGGTACCTTAAGGTCACAATAACGCAGTACCCTGAGAAGGCTTTCCTGGTGCTGCCAATCCAAGATACTTTCCTGGCCATCAGAATGTGCCTATAGTCAGTAATGTTGAAACCTACATTCCTGCCCAACCAATGAGCTGTCTTGTTAATCAGCATTAATGTAGATTCTTCTCTATCATTCGTGCAGGCTGGAACACCTGTCAGAACCACAGTATATGGGCATGCGGCGGGGGTAATCTTAAAAACTGGCAGATCTATGGTACATCGTTCACTTTGTGTCGATGACTCCCTGGGATGTTGGTATGGGGTGACTCTATCCACTGTGTTAATGTGGGCTGTTTGTTGTGCTGCGATGTTACCTGCAGTCCCCACCCGAGGTCTTTGTGTCCCCTGGTGGTAGTGCTTGTGTTCTATTTTCATCCGGGGGGGACTGGGTTTGACGCTCTGGTGTCCCCATCTTGTGAACCTGTGGACTGTTCTTTAACCCCATTCCTCCCCCCCCCCCCCCGATACTACAGGTGCTACTTGGAATTGGAATTTGGGATGTTCCACTGCATACTGACTAGCATCATTGGTAGATGCCTTAGTCTGGGCCAGGAGTAACAAACTTTTTTCCTCTATTGACCTTAGTCTGCCTAATAAATGCCCCAGAAGGACAGTTATCAGCGTTTCAGCTCTTTTCCAATACTCAAGATCAGCCCCCAACTCTACGCTAGCACATTCACCACTGTCTGGCGTTCGACTGGCATCTAGGTCTACTGTATCCCAGGGCCTAGTTACTTATGTTGCTGGCTTAGTTTTTTGTTTATTATGTGTTGATTTGAGAGACCCCCCACACCTAGTTCGCTTTGCTGGCGGCTCATCGCTATTTAAGAGCTTGGTGGTACTAATACTGCAAGGTTTAGCGACCCTCTTCGAGCAGGTAATGGCCTTTCCCTGCCTATGCATGGTGCCTATGAGACGGTGTTGATGTTGTGGCCCCAGCTCCCTCCCCTGCAGCGTTCTGAGGAAGGCTGATACAAACAGTTTGTGCTTCTGTGAGTTCTTGTGATGGGTATACTAACAAAGGTGGCGAGGCGCTGAGAATGACACTTTCCCTGTTTGTGCTACTATCAGGTACGGCCAAACACGAATGGTCCACTCCATTAGGGGATTTGGTCACTGCTATACTACCCATGGCCGAACGTTTTTGTGCCACGAGGGTTTCCAGGGAGTCTTTTTTTCTGGTGGGTCAATAATGATTCAGCTCTAGTCAGAAAGGCATTCAAAGTCCCCTGTTAGAAATGGTAAACCAGCATATGCTTGTTAGTTTGGCATGGTCAAATACTTTAGGTCCAGTTACCACAATGCATACCTTTTTTTGCAATACCTATATGGTACCTAACAATCCGTTTCCATCATGGCTTGATTACCGATTTATATACGGAGTCTGGAGTGCTCAGTTCCTGTGTAAGTATATTCAATTAGCATATCAAGTGCATTTTTGCTCTCCTCCTTAACTCTCCTTCCTCAGTTACAGTTATGACCATTTTTCACATCATGTCTTGTTGCCATTAAGCCCAATAAGGCATGCAGTGAACAGTTTGAATTAAGCCATGTGCCTACACCATGGACAAGTTTCATCCTGCCCAGTTGGTTTACAGTAGATGCACTCAGTTTTGGAGAAATTTGCCATATGGCAATGGTAAAGAGTGAAAATTTAAAATTTTCGCCAACTAGCACAGGCTAGGCGATTTTCATTAATTGCATCTAGCTCACCACTTAAATGTAAAAAAAAATATTTTTATTGAACATGACCGGTTGAAATAACAAATACCATGTAAGCCAAGCAGTAATTACATCACCTTTATACATTACCGTCTCACAATCATTGGCAAGAGTCCTTTTTCCCTAGACACCTTGTTTCCCTAGCCCACATCTATGATCGTTTCTTCTCATTACTATGGGGAATCTTCCATTTGGTTGCCCCTCTCGAGTTTTCTCTCCCCGACTGGAATTGCAAACAGGTTCCCCCGATACGTGTTCCACATACCCCAAATCTATTTCCACTTTTTGGGGCATCCTCTGTTTGTGTGTACCGTTTTTTCAGCCACCCTGCACCAATCTAATTTTTTCTCCCACTTCAGCAAGCAGGGTGCTGCCTCCACCCCCACCCCCCCATCCACCCTACCCCCCCCCAGTTTTTTGCGATGTTGCGCTTTGCGATTGTGAGTCCCAGTGTAACCCATGTTCTCCCCCTTTTGCTAAGGTCAGATGGCTTCTATATATATTAAGGAGACACCACCCTGGGTCTTCTTCACTACTTCGGACATTTTCTGGATTAGGGCCACCCAGTAGTGTCGAATCTGCGTGCATACCCAAACTGTATGGTATTATGCCCCCTCTATCCAACACATTCTTCTACAAGTAGTCTCCTCTATTCTGCCCATTTTAGCTAGACGGGTTCTTGAATAGTAAATACTGTGAAGGAGTTTTAGTTGTATTAGCCTGAACTTACTGGATACGGCCACTTCCTTTGGGGACTACAGGGCATCCCCCCAGACTTCTTCGTCTATTCCTCCGATGTCTGCCTCCCATTCTTTTTGAGAGTCGTGAGTGGAGGTGATGAGTTATTTATAAATTTTTGGTATGTTAGGGATATGGCTTTCTTTTTCTTGTGGTCTATCAGGATTCTGTCTTCCAGTGGAGAGGACTCCGGGAAGGTCATATTTTTGGGGATCGCTGCTTGTAGCGCGTGTTTTATCTGTATGTAACAGAACGTTTCTTTAACGGAAAGATCATATTCCTTTTGCAGGAGCTCAAATGATTGTATTCCCATCCCCCTGGCCTCAGGTCCCCCACCCAAGATATTCCAGTGAGATTCCATTTATCAAAGCCTTGGTATCTGCCCTTTGTTCTTAGTATTTCTGCACCCCGAAGTGGTGTGTACCTCGTAATCTTATTTTCCCGGCCCATCTATTTTTGGACCATGTGCCAGAGCTGGACCGTATTTTGGTTGGCACCATTTTCATTATTGACATTTAGCATTCCATGGTCCATTTCAATTATAATCAGATGTCAAATTATCTTACCTAAAGAATTCAAAGGCATTAGGTACCAATTGTACACTAGAGAAGAGTGATTCTCTGTGATATCTGCACAACAAACTTTGTCGTGCTGCTCTTCATCAAAGTAACCGAACAGAATGCGTGTTTAGCGGTGTGTGTGAGACTGTAAATCAGCTTGCACCATTGAATGGCCCTTGTGATTTCTTATTATTCAGCAGTGCTCTGTATGGTCGTGTTGCTTTTAATGTTTGGATGAGTAACAGATTGGACATTAGTAGATTGCTTCTACTTTCCATCTCTGTTGCGCAAACCTGAACATATTCTAATGCTACGAAAGGGCACATTACTCAAAATAGCAGTGCACCATGGAAAAAGTCTCCACGCACAAGATTTGACTGATGCGCTACTGGTCCATGTTCGCTCACCAGTTAACTGTTTTGTGACGTCCTGTATGGATCTGCACCTACTGTTGTCCTTTTGATATCACCATATCCAAGCCTTGATTTTGTTATGGTTATTTGCACTCCTCATTTACAGTCCACCTTCTGTGTCATGTAGAGCAGGTTGGACGGTGTCCGTGATGAGCGCTGTCATTTGCTTTCATTAAAGAAACCCCGCTCATTCTCCATTGAAACATGGCTTTGTTCTTGTTCAATCGCTTGAATCACTTTCTGACTTGTAGTTTGTATCCGTTGTCTAGTAGGTGGAAACCATAATTAATTTTGTTATAGAACACAATGGTTCAGCACTCCCACACAGTAACAATGATAATCAAAAAAATAATGATTTAAAAGATCAGTGCAGTAGGACTTGAAGTTTTCTTTTTCTTTTATTTAAAATCTTCATACAAAGCGTAGCCAACGCGTTTCGTCTAGAGGACTTCTTCAGGGCGAAAGATATGGAAATTGTCAGATGTATTTCAGGGACATAGTATTCGGAACTTCCAGTGTGCGTGACAATAATAGCCTTATTTTAAATAAAACAGGTCAATCTTTCGATTAAAGTATTCATCCTTATAGACAGGAAGGATTGTTTAGAATGTGCCAGTATACGCAACCAATTCTTATGGCATCCGTATTCGCTTGTTTGTTGGCGGCATATCGGCTCAACCCCGGTAACGGCTTCAAGTTTGTGGAACCAATCTAAACGAAACGCGTTGGCTACGCTTCGTATGAACATTTTGAATAAAAGAAAAAGAGAACTTTAAGTCCCACTGAACTGATCTTTTAAATCATTATTTTTGATTATCATTGTTACTGTGTACTGTGTACTGTGTGGGAGTGCTGAACCATTGTGTTCTATTGTAAAGCATTTTGGGCATTGCCCTTGGGAGTCTAGGAGTATGTGACTTCAGGTTCTTGGCACACAGAATTCTTTGAAAACTAGACCACAAGATATTGGGTAAAGTGCAGTCATTCTATGCCCTATACCCCAGTTGCTTTAGTGTTGTTAGTTATAATTTATTTTGTTGGTTAAAAACTAATATATGTTATTCCTTTTCAGTGGCTGATATCGCAACAAGTATCCTTTTTTGTGGCTGTGGGAATTTTATTATTTTTCTATGTCTTCACTGTCCAAGAGCACCCTTGATAAGGGGGTGTTGGGTCAGGAGGAGGCCAGAAGGCTGTGTCCTAATTTGGGTAGTGACTGATCTGGGTGAAATCTGTCTAGTTAGTCCACTTTAAAAAGACGTCTAACTCTAACTTGGTTTGGCTCCTGTTGAGCTTGCAACTGGTTTTTTTTGGTGGGGAGGGGGAGGGGGGTTGGGGTGGCAGCCTTAAGCTTTATTATTTTTTATTTTGTTAATTTTACTTTAAATATTTTTGGGGGAAATTACAATACTAGATTGAAATGAGTAAGCTTTGCGGGAATTTGGTGGAAAACTTAGAATCCACTGCTCCATTTTTCATATACTCAGAATATTGATGCTGTAGACTTTTGTAGTTTAGGAAAGGATATACTGTATAATGCTAAAGATATCAATTAAAGAGAAGTGTTAATATCGGTTCCCCTTATCAGTCTAATTTTTCTCAAATCCAGTCTTTACACTGATCAAAGTGATGTGCATCTGCGTTACAGATCATTGTAGGCTCATTATCCTTCACACTGCGAAGGAGAAAGGCAGGTGTTCACAAAGCTTGTGAGGGAGACAAGTCTCCTTTTAAGGGTCTCCTCTTTGTGTAGTCTCGACCTGAAGAGGAAACTGGCTCTTGGCTAGGAGTAAAACTGTCCATTGTAGACTAACATCAAGTGATGCTTGAGTGAAACAGTTCTTCCCTTTGTAAAGCTGCTCTTAGTCAGCAGCTCTTCTCCTGCTACACCACAAGAGAAGTTTACCATTTTGTACTTCCCAAAATAAAAATCCAAATCGAACATTAAATGAAGGATTTGGCTTGTCTGTTTTCTGACCAGGTTCATCTTGTGGGTTGTACTATGAACATAAAAAGAAATCTCCCATATTCCTTGCAAAAATTTATTTAAAATCAAATTGTTGCATGACTACAGAATCTGGGTTTTTTAAGTGCAGACTGTGGCGGAAAGCTGTGTTTTATCCGTCCCCTGTGAAATTCTGAAAGGAAAAAAGACATAAGCTAAAACAAAAAAGCCTAATAAATGAATTGTGGCAGTGCAAATGAAAATAAGCCCAAAGCAAGTCATGGCAGGTCAGTACCTGTTAACTGTGTTATTCCTATGTTCTAATGCGACTGTGAACTTAGGAAGGGGTTTCTGATTAGCAAATTACTTTTAAAATCCGCTGTTTGTATCTCGGTGTTATTTTTAATTGTTTACTAAAACTACAGAAAATAAAACGCACTATCCAAACACTTGTAAACAAAAAGGTTGAGGAAAAAAACAATACAATTGATAAATAACTTCCATGTAACTTAAACACTTTACAAATTGTCTGATGGAAAAGATATGTGCTTTCATCTCGATCCGCAGAACCAAGCTGCGGTAAGTTCAGAAGCAGATGGGTGTTCCAGCTAACATTTAGTCTGTTTTAATTAGTCTGCATGCTTTCAGTATTGCCCGTGTTGGCTATGGGTACAAAGGAAAGCTCACAGACTTTAGTATTGTGACTGGTGTCTGTCAGGTATTCACACTTAACATTAACAATCTAGTAAAGCCCTTGATTTCCCTGGCAATGACTCACCTAAGCCAGGCTCGTATACAATCTAGATGCTGGTTTTTGTACACCACAGGCTCCTAATTTCCAAAACTCTGTCTGGCCTGCAGGTGAAAGTTGACCACTTAAGTTTTTGTAGTATGCAGAGGCCTTGAACTGAACATTAAAAACACTAAATTTATGGTACTCACTCCATACAAATCAGGGCGGGCAAATAGTTTAGGTGCAGGGCATTCCATTGCAGCAAGATCAGGAGTTTATCTGGGGGTCTGTTTAACTAAAAAGCTGAGGTACACCATGCACATTAAGAGCTTGCTGTAACTTCAACAAGAACCGGGTGCTGTAATTAAAATGCTTGAGAGCTCATGCTTGTCACCTGCTCCAGCAGTATTCAATTTATAACTTAAAATCGAAAAGCTCAGTTATGTCTAGTGTAGCGTTTTGGTTTCCCGTGAGAATTGAGGACCTCTCCAAGGTTGAAGATAGGTTTGTCAGGAGTCTCCTCAATCTACCCCAAAGTGCTCCTTGCCCTCCCCAACTTTTGGACATTGGTATTTATCCAGTCAGACGTAGTGCGATACTCCAGCTCATTACCTCTTGGCATAGGCTCTGGCCACAGATGAGCTGGAATCATTCAGAGTTACGATAAAGGTCCTCTTAAGATCCCCGGTTTGCGAGTGGGTCCCTTGGCTTGCATATATCAAATTACGAGTTGAGGTTGCCTTGTCCTCACTTTAGGACACCCCAGATGTAGTAAAGTCTGTTTCTTGCTCCATGGTTATGGAGCACCTATGGCTGGGAGAACTTTAGTGTGTGGCGGTAGGGCGCTTGACAGACTTGTTTTAGACCTCAAGATTTCACCTGCATATGAATCACACTTTGACATTGTTCTGGGATGTATCCCGTAGCAATTTTATTTAAAATGGAGGAATGAGGTGCCTGTGAATAGTTTCTGTGCTCAATAAGGTGAGAAATATTGTACTTTTAGCAAGTGTCCTGTCTGCAATGGTTCAAACCTGTATGCCATCTCCTGGGATGTACTCAGTTTGTACCTGCATGACGTGTTTTATGCACTGACATGAGAGAAGTGATTGTTGTTGCAGTTGCAAAATTTCTTCATGCTGCCTGACTTATTTGTAACCGCCTTCCCCACAGCTGAATGAATGATATGTCTGATAACATGGGTTAATCAACACAATTTATTTTACTATTGACTGTTTTTGCATTTTACTTTTATCTGATCGCTGGTGCTATATTTTTGACTCTTGTAGGATTCTCATGACTGTTTCAATTGTCTTGAAAATTCTCATTGTCACTGTGTTTAATGTTTTTGTCTTATCCTATAGTGACCTGATTTTCTTCCTTAAGAGTGTTGGCGCAATGTATGTGACTGATGGCATTTCACTTGTACGCCATTTTCTAGCACTGTATTTCTTAGGCATCCGTGGCAGATATAAGTGAGGTTAAGATTTAGCAGTTAGAGTAACAAGCATTTGCAATGCAATAGGTCTCGCATTATGAAAGTTTGAGCTATTGGTCTTGTAAATGACAATTTTTTTATTTATGTTCTTTTTGAAAATAGCTAAATGACTAGCTTTGTCATTTACAATGCCAATAGTTATAACTTTCGCAAATGTGACACCTATAGCATTTGTAATGCAACATGTTTTGTATTTACGTGACTTAGATGTATTGATATTACAAATAACAATGGCTTAATTTTTTTAAATAATTAAATAAGTGATTGTAATTTATAATGGCAATAGCTTAAACTTTTGTAAATAACTTTTGTGAAGATTGTTAAGTGTATTTTATTGTGACGAAAATCCAAGAACAGGAGTGAAATATTAACATCTTTTTTGTGACATTTGTAATAAAGCTTGAATCATTGAGAGAACATATTTGAACCAGTTGTTGTTGAATGGTTGCACAGATTGATGCTGTGATGGCGCGGAGTTATGTTGTGGTGGCGACGAGTAATGCTGTGGCGTTCAGTGATGCTGTGGGAGCGCATAGTGATTTTGTTGTGCCCCTGAATGATGCTGTGGTGGCCCTTGAACGTGAGTGATGCTGTGGTGGCCCTTGACCGTGAGTGATGCTGTGGCGGCCGTGAGTGATGCTGTGGCGGCTGTGAGTGATGCTGTGGCGGCTGTGAGTGATGCTGTGGCGGCCGTGAGTGATGCTGTGGCGGCCGTGAGTGATGCTGTGGCGGCCGTGAGTGATGCTGTGGCGGCCGTGAGTGATGCTGTGGCGGCCGTGAGTGATGCTGTGGCGGCCGTGAGTGATGCTGTGGCGGCCGTGAGTGATGCTGTGGCGGCCGTGAGTGATGCTGTGGCGGCCGTGAGTGATGCTGTGGCGGCCGTGAGTGATGCTGTGGAGGCCGTGAGTGATGCTGTGGAGGCCGTGAGTGATGCTGTGGAGGCCGTGAGTGATGCTGTGGAGGCCGTGAGTGACGCTGTGGAGGCCGTGAGTGACGCTGTGGAGGCCGTGAGTGACGCTGTGGAGGCCGTGAGTGACGCTGTGGAGGCCGTGAGTGACGCCGTGGAGGCGGCGCTGTGTGGTGGCGCTGTGGGGTTGCGCCGGGTGATAATGTGGTGGTGCTGCAAATAAAGAGCCATCTTGCTGTGCTTCCCCATTACATGCACAGACACACCTGCCAGATCTTAAGAAAAGATGCATTATGGAAAGAAATAACTGCCCATCACAGTGGTGAAGTTGATATACAGAACCCTGTGGTTCCAATTTCCAGTGGCCTCGGCTTAGCTCTTTTGATGTTGGGGCCTGTGGAGAGAGTGTGTTTGGACAGCCATGGGGCGGAGTCACCAAGCCTTTAAATATGCCGGAGCACACAGACTACCACAGAGCACCGCACAGGGGTCCTTAGACCAGAATTACAGAGGCGCTGTCACTAAAGGAAACGCGCATCTAGGAATGCCATATATCGCCTGAAGGGAGGAACCACGAAGGAAATTTATGGAAAGCGAGCACATTCCCTCGGTCTTTCAAACGTCAAAAATAATAAAACAATGGCATTGCTGTCAACAGGCAGTAAATGTTACTTTCAAAGCCGACCCCGTTGTGAGCAAATTATCTTCAAATACAGATAGTAACGGGAGAAAATGATTCGCTTTCAAGAAATAGACGAAAAAGACTAAATGAATCAAAAAGAGATTGCGGTGGCATTAAGTATTTGGTGGTTTGATGCTTTCCACCAATTCTGATCAGGACAAATGCGTGCTTGCAAAAAAAACAACAAGAAGTTCGAAGGGCACCCACTCTGCCAGGTTTAGTACATAACTTTTCAGTACATGCCATATGTTAGGAATCGGATGAATAAACAAGCGCAAAAGACACGCAGGATACTTAAAAGCGGCCGCGAAATGAAATTAAAAGCGGCCGGCAAATGCTCTCGGCATTGCGTGGTCGGGTGGCGCATTCCTTTGAAGTGTGAAGCAGGGGGCGGGGGAGCGGATCCCTTTGAAGTGAAGCTCTCGGCATTGCTGTGGCGGGTCTGATGCAGTGATGCGCGGCAGGCGGCTCTGAGAGCAAATGGAAAGTGTGTGCACGGGCACATGCACTCAGCGCAATCCGCCTGGTTTAGCTTTCGTGGATCCAACTCTATAAGTCTCGACATCTGCAATGCACAATAGCATTGGCAGAGGTTGAGACCTAAAAATGCATTTGTGCTGCAAGCAAGATACTTAAAGTTTACATAAACAGAGTTGGTCTCTAGCACACTTGGTAAAAAGCTGTATAAGAAATACTCACACGAATATTCTATGATTTGCTGATATGTTCCTAATGCAAATTTGTTTTGGTCATTTATCTACAGGTAATAATTTCGGAGTGATCACAAAAAGTCCTTCAAGTTTGAAAAGAGGGTCATATCTCCCTATAAAAACAGGCTTAGAATAAGACTAATTGATTTATAAATTAGACGTGTCTGAAGGTATAAATGAGTGCTTCATAGTGAGTCTTGATGTTTGAATGTGGATGAGTCACCCAAAATCTGTAAAGTTGATTAAGCTCAGCTGAACAAAATGAAGAATAAACCGAATACAAAGAGTCGGCCAATTTGGTAACTCGTACCAAATCCAGGAAGAAAAGTTGCTAAGTTTGTATACTGCTTAACAGTACTTTCAGGGAGAAAATTACAAAAAACAATTTGATGGACAGAATGTAGATCAATGTCTTACATTCACCCCAGTACAAGGATCTGGGCCTAAATCCATCGTTTTTTGCACTCCACACCACCCTGGGTCAGATAATGGCTTTATGCAAATCAGCTCTGACCCTGTGCCCCATGGGAACAGTCCAGTCGAACTACAACAGCCATATCTTTCCCAGACCGGAATCAAGCATCCGAGGACCGGACCGGTTTCGAGGTAACACCTCTCATCAGCCCGGCTAGCTTGACTCCAGTGGTGTGGAGGCTCTGGGACCCACGTCTGAGCTACCCCAGTACACTCAGGGAGAAAATTACAAAAAATAATTTGATGGACAGAATGTAGATCAATGTTTTACATTCACCCCAGTACAAGGATCTGAGCCTAAATCCATCGTTTTTTGCACTCCACACCACCCTGGGTCAGATAATGGCTTTATGCAAATCAGCTCTGACCCTCGGATGCTTGATTCCGGTCTGGGAAAGATATGGCTGTTGTAGTTCGGACTGGACTGTTCCCATGGGGCACAGGGTCAGAGCTGATTTGCATAAAGCCATTATCTGACCCAGGGTGGTGTGGAGTGCAAACAACGATGGATTTAGGCCCAGATCCTTGTACTGGGGTGAATGTAAGACATTGATCTACATTCTATCCATCAAATTGTTTTTTGTAATTTTCTCCCTGAGTGTACTGGGGTAGCTCAGACGTGGGTCCCAGAGCGTCCACACCACTGGAGTCAAGCTAGCCGGGCTGATGAGAGGTGTTACCTCGAAACCGGTCCGGTCCTCGGATGCTTGATTCCGGTCTGGGAAAGATATGGCTGTTGTAGTTCGGACTGGACTGTTCCCATGGGGCACAGGGTCAGAGCTGATTTGCATAAAGCCATTATCTGACCCAGGGTGGTGTGGAGTGCAAAAAACGATGGATTTAGGCCCAGATCCTTGTACTGGGGTGAATGTAAGACATTGATCTACATTCTGTCCATCAAATTGTTTTTTGTAATTTTCTAACAGTACTTTCAGGGCAAGACCCCACAAATATCAGTCTTATTCTGACTTGGTTATAGGATTTTATTCAAAATGATACCTTCAGTGGAATCGGAAGGTACGTTTGTAGCCTGGAATCAAATGGGGACATTGATACGTTATTAGTGGTATGGTTTTAGCTTTATATGATTATTGAAAGGTATCCCTTTGCACCCATCTATTCAAAAGCTCTGATACTTGACTTCCAAAGGATAGAATTTGGACTTTAGCCAAATAAACACAGCGATAATACACTAAGAGTTTGCTGAATATCCAAGGTGGTTTGAGCAACGAAACATGAGCATATAAAGCTCTAATGCACCGGCCTCCGAGTAGAGATATTTGTGCAAACTGGGGCATAGGCCCAGGTGTTGTGGTAATTTAACATGTAAAAAAGATAAGGAGCCATGGCGAATTGCCGGCACTCCCTGGACTGGCAGCTGATCTTGGCACATTTGCTTGATTTTCATTATCTCGCACCTGCCCGTGTCTCAGAGTACAGTGCACGTATGACAAGATTCCGAAGTGCACTTAACCACTGCTTCTTGGGCCATAGTGGTGCCTTTTTAATTTAGTCAAGGGTCTTAATTAGTAAAATCAATAAATGTGCAATATACTGGTGGTGAATTGGTGTCCAGCACTCTGCTTTCCATAGCTATTAAGGCCATTGAATCATGTAAAATGAAGCAACACTCACCAAACCCTATTGGGTTGTAGGAATGATTCCATTCTTCTCCGCCCAGCCAATTCGATCTGATGATGAAATCTCGGCAAACCATTTTAGAAGTTGACTAATAATCTAGAGGAGTGATTAGTTAGGAATAATGAATACTTCTAAACTATGGTAACCATAGCAGCAACTTTCTAGATTGGGGGAATTCCATTGATAACTATCTCATTGAACCAGGTATCTAGCATGTGCAGCCACCAATTGATGTACTGTTTGTAGGCCGGGTTTTGACAGCACAGCTATCACATTGACCTGACACTAACAGTATACATGAAGTGGGCTTTGAGCCCTGCCCTTTCAACCATTTGCTTTCTTTGACTGTCACTTTTACACATTTGCTTGAGAATTTGTAATTCATGTCTTGTCTCAGGTCAGTGGGATATTATTTTTCACCTAATATTACTGGCTATTTATTAGCATCCTTCCTGCTCTACTTGAGTGCTTGTGTAAAACAAACTGTTTGAGGAACTACTTATAGTCCTGTTGACTCCCTTCTGTGTGTGTCACTGTAATCTCCTAGTTCTGTTGATAATTTGCGGAATTGCTTGGAATTTAATTTTCTTTGTTTTCTAGTTTAACACTCCTAAGTATAAACCCGTTTCAGGGATTTTCACGGGAATTGAGCAATTTTGCATGTTTTAAAAGTTGTAAGTTGGTTTAAACAATTTTGCGGCTCCCAGAACCCTTTCTGAAGAAACAGATTGGAGATGTAGATTGGAGATGTGTGTTCTTTTAAATTCTGTAACTGCGCTGTTCCCATCCAGGCATGATTTCCTTAATGTTGTGTACTTAGATATCTCAATTTGAAGATGTGAAGTTTGAAGCTGCGAGCCTTCTATCTGAACTCTACTGTCAAGAGGTAAGCAGCAGGCATTTAGGACTGTAGCTTAAATGTCATCTTTTTATCACATTAAAAAGACAATGTTATTGATGTACCTGCTTCGACTTGCACGTGGATAACCTACTTTAGCATTTGGTCATTATCATGTGTTAGAAAGACAAATATTTCCCAAAACGATTTAATGTAATGGTAGGGTGTTTATAATGAGGAAGGAGCAAACAATCTTTTGAGGAACTTCCCCTTTTTACTCCTCCTTCCCATTTCAAAAAGATGAAATCTAGTTAATGTTTATTTTAGATTTTCCATACTGGACTTAAGGTTTAAATTAACTATTCCGTTTTGTTAGCCAAGGCAAATCTGTTAACACTTTGGTACCTCCTTACATATTTAGTCATGCTCTCTTGCAGAATTCAGTTGATGCTGCAAAACCTCTTCTACGAAAAGCCATTCAGATCTCCCAGCAGACGCCATATTGGCATTGTAGATTGTTATTCCAGCTGGCGGTGAGTATCTTGTAGTTTATGAAATCTTAGTAAATGTGCTAAAATCTAGCTGGAGATAAGTAGTATATGGTGGCAGGTGGGTGTGGTAATGTATTTTATTTATTTTTTAAGTAGTAAATTATATATACGTTGCTTGTGTTGTATACTTTGATATTGTTTGCCCTTGAGTCACTAATTAACTCAATAAGAAATGACTGCCGGACTTGGTTGGTACTGGAAATGAATCCAAACACAATGGCGAAGGGGCACTGTGCATTGGTGGACACTCTTATCGTATTTGATTGAAGTGACAAGTTTCTGGTCTTTTAATAAAAAAAAAAATCACAAGCGCACCTTTTTTACAGCATTAAAGTAGACACATTTTGAAGCATGTAAGTTTGTAGGAAAGTTGCAACCATTTTAACTTTGAAAAAAAGGCTTTTAGAACATCAGACCTAATCCGTGTTAACAGTTCAAAATGTCTGGTTTATTCCTGTTGAATATCCATGGCCTTAAGGAGTTTCTCTCCAAATCATTGCTTCCCCAGAAGAGTCCCCCGCAGGTATATTTTCAGGACGTGTAGGGAAAGCACTCCACCTTCTTTTTAGGTCTCGGCCTGATCTGGCGCATGCGCTGGTCTGGCATAGACATTTAGTAGCTGCTTTTAAAAGTGATACTTTGCCGGCCACAAGTTTGCTATTACGCTCAAAAGAGCGTGCGCGTAATAGCAAGCTGGTGGCCGGCAAGGTAGCACTTGTTATTTATTGCCCTCCACTACTTTGTTGTGGCTTTGAATGTTCAGTCTCACACCAAGAAACATGGAGTGTCTGGTTTTGTATTATGTGGGATGCAAGTATTCTAACATAGGGATTTCACCTAAATATGTAAATGTGAATAATCTCTTCTTTTCGGGCATGCCCTTGAATTGTATAATTATTTTGTTTTGCTTTCTAATCTTTTGCTTTTGGTAATGCTGATTACAGTAGTACGGGTGTCTGCAGTCACATTAAGTATGACCAGGTGCCCTACTGTTGCTTATTCTTTTATTGCGTTGTACAGGGTTGGAATCTGTTACTGTAAGGCATGTTGTGGTATTTTAATTACTTTGTGGGTTACACAAGCTTGCTACCACTAATTTTCTTTTGGTTATTTTAGCAACTTCACACGCTGGAGAAAGATTTGGTTTCTGCATGTGACCTTCTGGGAGTCGGCGCTGAGTATGCCCGGGTTGTTGGATCGGAATATACTAGGTATAAAAATGGCTTTTTTCTGATTTTTGTTCAAAAAGATATCTATTAAAATGTGCTACTCTTCTTTTCTGGGTGAGTGAAGCAATGACATCTCTTTCCAATAGCATGGTGCTGATTTTTTTGACTGCTGTCACATTTTGTTTTTATTACTATTTCGGTAAATGGAACTCCTCTCACTGTTTTTACAATTCTGATTGAGCACTAAATTTAAACCGACTGGGGTTTCCATTTGTTTCTTATAACATGGTGAGTTTATCTCAGAGTATGTGGCCTCACTGAGTTAGGCTGCAGGACTTTGAGTATCCAGTGATGTCAGGTGGTGTGCTTTATCTAGTTGAGAGACTCTCTGCTTTCATTTACTATTATCTGCTCTGAATATATAACTGAGCTGCAATATATGTGAGTGAAATATTATTATTTATAAAGGTGTTATTTAAAAAGCTCACCACCTCACCTGTTATAAAAGTTCTATATAGTGCTTACTAGTCATTTGCCTGCGTTCTGTTAAGAAGCATTTGAAGGGGGAGGTTTAAATCATTATTATCATTCTGTATTTTAATTAGTGTAACTCGCAGGACTCTGGAGGTTTTTGGTTAACTTGTTATCTATATACTTTGACTTGTCTAGTTAAGACTTAGGAGAAATGTTTAAGGGGTGCTATTATTTCTGCTTAGAGATGACTTATATGAGCACTGTGTCCCTGCAAAGCAAACCTGTTTGAAATGGCAAACATTATTTTTGTCATCCTAACCAATGTTTCCCTCTCCTTAGGGCACTCTTCCTGCTCAGTAAAGGAATGGTAAGTTATCAAATTTCTTACATTCAAATTATTGTTAGTTTGTGCACTTCCATGTTGAGTGTTTTTCCAGGGTCTTTGGAGCACAGTGTACAGGTCTTGAAAGGAGTTTGAACGCTAAAGTCTTAATTTACAGTTAAGCTTTTTAAACTGGCTAAGTGTGCAGTAATACATTTAGTTGCTGATTGCACAGTGATGCTGAGCAAAGATAGGATAGACCGGAAAATCACAATTGTAGGCTATATAAAGCATTAACAACAACAAAAGAGTGTTCTGAGCTCGTCGGGAAGGACGGGTTTCAGAGCACAAATAGAAGAAAGTAGAAACACCCTCTTGGTGTTTATAGAAAGCCCTCACTCACCGACCTGGTCGGTGACATGCTTCATCATCGGGCCCCACTGGGAGTGGCCGAGTGCCACCCCAGTGTGCTTCAACGCCAGATTTACTGCGGAGCGGGTTAATGTGAAGTCTTGAGTGGCTAAGTGGTTGTGTAAGTGACTAGAAAAAGTGTAAGTGGTGAGATTAAAAATGCCTTAATTGTATCAAAAAATTATTTGTCTGATCAATAAGCCATATTAAAAATATGTGTAGGAAAACTCAGCCAGATAAATTTAGTGGCTTGTTTCCTCTAGATTTATGTGCTGGTCAACATGTTTCTGCCAATGTCGGTGTTAATTTACCTGCCATTCGTCAGGACCTATAGTGTAGTAAACCCCAGCGGTATGGACGCGCTAAGGCCCACCCTACCAAGGGCTGAGTTTTCCTACACATTTTTAATATGGCTTATTGATCAGACCATAAAGAATTTTTTGATGCAATTAAGGCATTTTTAATCTCACCACTTACACTTTTTCTAGTCACTTACACAACCACTTAGCCACTCAAGACTTCACATTAACCCGCTCGGCAGTAAATCTGGCGTTGAAGCACACTGGGGTGGCACTCGGCCACTCCCAGTGGGGCCCGATGATGAAGCATGTCACCAACCAGGTCGGTGAGTGAGGGCTGTCTATAAACACCAAGAGGGTGTTTATACTTTCTTCTATTTGTGCTCTGAAACCCGTCCTTCCAGACGAGCTCTGAACACTCTTTTGTTGTTGTTAATGATGATCAGTGGGGAATAAGAGTGTTCCCTTCTCCCTACCTCTCTCTTTGTTGATACGGCTATATAAAGCAGCCATGAACAGATTACCTGCCTCGCTGACCCATTATGTATTTTTATGATCTTGTTGGACAGCCCTCTTATTATAACCACATAATGTTATTATAACCGGTCTGAGTATGCTGAATCTTAGTAACTTTTTACTGTACCTGATATTGGTTGCCCCATAAAATGTCTTTAGTGTCTGCAGGTTGGGTACCTGTTTGAAATAGGTTTTATGACAGAGTTTGGGGTGTTGGGTTCGGGTTCTGTTATAAATACCTCACTTTAACCTCTGTGATGGAAATCTTTTAGTTTCTTAATGTTTGTTGTAAAGCACAAAAAATGCCAGTGGTCTAGCTTCAAGGTGCAGCAAAGAATAGAAAGCTATGAGGATACTAGTAGGAAGTAGCACAGCACAAATGGAGGAATAATGAAGAGTATGTACAACTCTTTACTAGCTGCGTGGCATCTGATACAAATAACACTATTATAATTATTATATTAAAACGTTTTTCAGTTTCCTGATACTTAATGAGCTTCGGCATATTTATGTGAAGCACTATAATTGCCTGTGCTTCTTTGCACCTTAGTAATGCTTTTATTTTCCTGCTTTTGATAATCACAAAATGCTTTTTTTTGGTAGCTGTATGTCTGGGTCTCTTACGTGTTAAGTCTTGGAATTGTGTGCTTTTTACAGCTTCATTAAGTCATTCAGTTAGTTTATGGCAAATCCATAAAGGGGATACGCTCTATATGTCAATCTGCCGTGGCTCAGCAATATTTGTGTTATGAACCACTCCAGGTGTTGGGGTAAGACGTTATTTGGTGGGACCAATTAATTTCCTACATTTCACTTCCATCTCTCGTTAAGGAAGCTCAGATCTTACTTTCACCTTTGGAGCAAGATCAGGGTTTTGCCTCGTCTTTTGATCTGCCTGTCTTTTCTCGCTCTGTCAAAATCGTGGGACCTTTTGTTTTGGTTTACTCTTTTCTTTCCATAACCATTCATGTCCTTACTGAATTACAGTGCTTCCTGTTCAGTGTATCAGACGTCTGTTTTGTGGTGCAAGGAGGAGCACATGTTAGTGTGTCTGCTTCCCCACACAATGATGTGAGAACTTAAGGCTGCAAATCACAGCTGCAATTAGTTTTAGGTGTGGATTTTCTTTTTGTATGGTAAGTGCAGTGTGCTCTGGTATTAAGTGTTTTTATTGCAGGAACAGACCAGAAACCATCATGTAGATCGTCAGTTGTGGTACATGGATAGTTACTTGGTGACTGTAGGAATTATCTGATTAGCAAGGACTGTAGCTATGGCTAAAATTGTGGGTGGCTCTTTTTCAACTCTTGATAACGTGGATGGTGCTGCTTAGGATGCACATAACTAATGTGTTCTTCCTCTCTTCTACCTGTGATGTGGTATTTTCACCTGTTTGTTTTCAGCTTCCCTGCCAGGACTAGAACCTCTTTTGTGGTTGCATGGCTACTTCGTTGGCCTGCAGCTTCTGCCCTATTTTACTTGGAGGTTTCCACTTCAAGCTAGGAACATTTTGAAGATTTCCTAATTTTGTGCTTTTTATTAGGCTCATGTGGTCATGGCACTGTTCTGAGCGGTCTTAACACTGCTGTCTTGCATAGGTGTGCTCAGGTAGCAACACTTAATCAAACATGTTATTTGGAATGCTGCCAAGTGAGAGAAACCATGTTAAAACGGTAGTAAACACCCACAGTAAATGCAGTTGTAAAACAATTCAGTTAGTTCCAGAAATCATCCAGTGAATAGCAATGCTGTTGTAGAAAAGTCTCTTTTTGCATGGTTGCCCCCAACTTTTTGCTTAATGTTGATGCACTTTGACTGAGTGTGCCCTGGGTTCCTGCCAAATAGGTACCCCCCAAGGCCTATGTTCTTTCCCTAAACTGTACTGATGCAAAACCCAATTGGCATCTCTCTGGCCACATGTAAGTTCCTTGTAAAAGGCACCATAGGTACCAAGGGCATTGTAACCAGGGAAGGCCTCTAAGGGCTGCAGCACTTATTGCGCCACCCTTAGGGACCCTATATATTTACACCATCACACTGTCATTGCAGGCTGCGTGATTTGGTGCTGACCAAAGTGAACAGTCGACATATAGTACTCATCCCTGTGTGCCATACCTACAATCCACTATCCTGGCATAGGCAAGCCACCCCTCTAGCTGGGTGCGCTATACCAGTGGTGAGGCAGGTCTATGAGCCCTGCACCCCTACTCTGTCTGTCAGTTCTTAGACATTGTAAGTGCAGTAATGCAATAAAGATTATATTGTATTGAATTGTAATTACATTTATATAGTGCTTACTACCCCTCACGAGGCAGTGAAGTGCTTTTTCGGCGAGTAGCGCGCTACTCCAGAACTCATAATGGATTAGTGTGAATTAGCATAGTGAAAATATGAAAGTAATTTTGACTGGTGGATATGTTCGTTATTTTGATTAAGTAGAATAGTGAATGGTATGGGAGTTTGTCATTATGAACTCCACACCACCATACTGGCTTTACTGAAAACTGGGAAATTTGGTATTAAACTAGTCAGCACATTAAACTCACACTGTTGCCACTGTGGGATTTAATGAATAATGCATACAGAGGGCATGCCTCCTGAAAAACGACCTAGCGCTAGTGTCGGGCTGCTTGCCAGCTGCCACTACCAGACATGTTTCTGGTCTCCTGGGTCGAGAGCCTGCTGCTCTCAGGGTCTTGAAACAAAGCGCATCCTGAGACTAGGTGCCAAGCCTTCTCTCCCAGGATGGCTGGGTCCACGAAGGGGAAGCTTCTGACGACCATTTTCGGCGGGAGAACCACGTTAGGAGGAAAGATGTGCCAATCCCACCCCTCAGAAGGGGGAAGTGAGGTGAAGCACAACTCTCAGTCCCCACCATCTTAAAGATGGGGGACCCAGCCAACCAGAGTGAGGCTTATGCCTCCCTCCTACTGGAAGGTGGCAAAATAGGGGGGTTTATCCACCCCAAGAAAGGGACCCATTGGTTCCAACCTCCAACTACATATAACACCCCTAAATTTAGTATTTAGGGGCAACCCCGAACCTTGCCTCCTCAGACAAGAACCGACCAGAAGAAAGGGAGTACCAAAGAAACAGTGCTGAAACTAAGAAGAGGAGGACCCCCACTGACTTGGCCCCAGCCCTACCGACCTGTCCAAACCTCGACCTACTATAGCAAAATCCCAGTGTCCTGAAGCCAGCAGCCCCCAAGAACCTGAAGGACCTGCCCTGACTTCCCAAACCAGACTTCTCTCCCATGAGCACCGGATTTGCTCACCCGCAGACTCCGGCTCCGGCCAAATCTGTGAGTCTGCACCCCAAGGCCCGAGTATGAGTGGCCCAACACCACAAGGGGGTCTCCCCAGTGATCCTGATCTGGGATCCTGTGATCCCGTCCTGCCTCAAGTCTTCAACTGACACCTGCTGCCCCTTTCTGGAGGACTTCCCCGACCGGAGCCAGTAAAAAAAAAAAACCTGACACCGAAAGACACCCCTGCACCCGATCTCATGCAATCTTGGGTGGCCCAACAGATGGTTCACCGTCACCCCAAGACATCCTAAATTACTTATCCATTGGGTGATCGCCTCCAGCAGATTTTCGTCCCCGCCCCTGCAGTGTTTGTTGCAGCTGGAGAATCCCCATTGAAAACTGTGCCGCTGTGTGCGTACCTTTTGTGCTAAATCAGATCCCTCTTTGCCCTGAGCCTAAGTCCTGGAGCTTTGCTCCCACAACCTTGTGGTCTGCTTGTGAGCAGCCACCACCCGGAGGCCCCCTACCGCCTACTGGATAACATTGGGCCTCCGCACTCTGCACCCGATCGCCCTAGTGCCGCTGAGGGTGCTTTGAGAGTGCATCCTTGACGCTGCAGAAACCCTGGTTCTAACCCTAGAAAACTAACTCCCAAAGCCAAGTTATTACAGTTAAACTGATAACATTGTTTTCTCCCATATGACTGCATTGACTGCTTGCTTGTGAAAATTGCTCTAAAAGTGTGGATGTGAGAAAGTTGCTGTTGGACAGGCCTCGTGGAAGGCCCGATCCCTCCCCGCATGGCGGGTCACGGACCCCTGCTCCTCCTGTTTCCTGGACAAGAACAACCCCTGCAACCCGCCGGGGCAACCCACGACCCTTCCCCGATGGAATTCCAGCTCCTGAACACCCCAGTATCGGCTGGCCCGAGCCCCCTCCAGAACCACTGTCCCCGGCCCAGCTGCCATTTTGGACACTACACGACCAGGCCGCGTGGCCTCGGGTCGACCTCGGCCTCTGGCCCGGGCAGGCCCCGACATCGAGGCACCATCATCCGTCCAGGGGGTGAAGAGACCACTTGGCGGGTCAATGGAAGGAGGAGTGTCAATGGCTCCCCTCCGCCAGGTGTCGATCGCCCCCAGCCTCCCTGGGCGCTGGCTCCACCCCCCTGCTGGGTGTCTGGACTCCCTCATCCCGGACCTGCCGACCTCCAAGTGCGAGGGTCCGGACATCAAAGGGCGCCAGACCTATAACTGGGGCAGCTCCAGAGCAGGAAGGCAGTTGTATCCTGGAGTCGAGAGACACAGAGACAAACTCATCCTTGGAAGCCCGCTGGCGCTGCCGCGGCTCATCTTTGTGAACCCTCTTCAAGGCCTGCTGGCGCTGCCGCGGCCCTCCTCGTCGTGAACCATCGTCAAGGCCTGCTGGCGCTGCCGCGGCCCTCCTAGTCGTGAAACCCTCTTCAAGGCCTGCTGGCGCTGCCGCGGCCCTCCTCGTCGTGAACCATCGTCAAGGCCTGCTGGCGCTGCCGCGGCCCTCCTCGTCGTGAGCCACCTTCAAGGCCTGCTGGCGCTGCCGCGGCCCTCCTCGTCGTGAACCATCTACCAGGCCTGCTGGCGCTGTCGCGGCCCCTCCTTACGAACCCTCCAGCTCGAGGATTGTGAGCTCCACCTTTTGCTGCCTCTGTACCAGACCGGTATTCAGACTGTCCCGCTACCCCTTTTCCCCCAAAGAGACTAGAAGTGACGGGATCCCCATATCCTGGTCCCACTGTACCGCTCATTCACCTTGCCTAAAAGATATATAAAAGTGTGCAGAATTCATCTCTGTGTGGCGTCTATCTGTGGGGGGGAAGTTACCTATCTGTACGATTACCGGAGAGGGCCCTCGCCGGAGGCCTCTCCCCCTGTGCTCGGCCGACCCTCCGGGTCCCCGTCTAACATTGGTGGCCAGCGGCGCGATCCGAACCTACGCATAATCGTACAGAGAGTAACTCACCCCACGACACACAGCCACCATGACAACAAAGGAAAGCGGAACAGGAAAATTCCTGATGGAAAAGCTGGAAGAGTACAGCCACAAAGAACTAAAACAATTCTGTATAGAACTGGGCATTGCTACCACGGGACTGAGCACGAAAGATGACCTCAAACATGCCTTAGAATCTTGGGTGGAGACGGAAGCATCCCCACCCCAAAATCAAAGCCTCGAGACCACCGAAGCAAGTACCACCCCTGTGGACGAAAGAAGATCGGGCCTCTCGTCCGAGGAGGCCCGAGAACGGGAGAAAAGCCGGCTCCACGAATTGGAGCTGGCTCGACTCCGCCTAGATGGAGAACTCAAATTGGCAGAACGAAAAATAACCCTCGAACACTTACGGCTCAGGGAAGAACGAGAAGAGAAAAAGAGCCAGAGGGAGCTGGAAGAGAAAAGACTAGCCTACGAGCATGAGCGCAACTTGAAGGAGGTAGAAATTCGGCGGCAGAACAAAGACCTCGGAGTCTCCGGGCACCAGAGCCCCACTGCCCCTACGGACCCCAAGGTCCACATCCCCAAGGATGTTGTCAGGGAATACTACCGGAACGATGATATCCAGCAATGGTTTAAAGCCTACGAGGTAGCAATGACCTCCCACCGAATCCCGCGGAGCGACTGGGGAGCCGGGTTATGGGGGAGATTCGTCAACGAAGGGCGAGACGCCCTGCTGCAACTCCCCGACCACCAGATGACATCCTACGACCACATGAAGGCCGCCCTCCTCACTCGCTATGGGCTCACGCCCGAGATGTACCGCCAGAGGTTTCGAGACTGCAAACGAATCCCGGGTACCACCTGGGTGGAATACGTGAACTTTTTTAGCCGAGCCTTCGAGGGGTGGATCAAGGGCAGCCAAGTCACCACCTACGAGCAATTGTTCGACCTTATTGTATGGGAGCACCTCTCCAATAATTGCTTCGTAGAACTAAGACAGCACCTCCTTGATAGTAAACTGACTGAACCTCGGAAACTCGCCATCGAAGCAGACCGATGGGAGAGCACCCGAGTCACTCGGAGCTGGCCCAGCGAACAGAACCGAGCCTCCCAAGGGCCCCACCGCCCCCGGGGGGGAGGCGGAGGCCAGGGTGGGGCAGGGACACCGTCACGGTGCCCTCCACTAGCAACCCCCGCCCCCGGCTGGAAGAGGAAGCCCTCCAACGCGACCAGGGTTCCGCTTCAACGTTACCTGCCACAGATGCCAGCGACCCGGTCACTACGCCAATGACCCCAACTGCCCGAAAAATCAGATCCCCCATGAACCGCCAGGTCGCCGCCGCCGCCCTGGGAGAAGAGCCGGCCCAAGAAGACGCCGAAGAGTACGAACCGTACCACCCGAGTGGGAACCCGCCGCCATGTCCCTGGTCTGTCTAGGGGAGAGAGACATGGTCCCGCGGGCACCCCTCCCCGCCAACACGCAGAAATACAGCCAGTGGGTCACCATCAATGGACGCCGGGCGGAAGCCCTCCGTGACACAGGGGCCAGTGTGACCGCAGTCCGCTGCCATCTGGTGACACCTGACCAGATCCTACCCAATGTACTTTGTCCAGTGCGGTCGGCTGACAACTCCGAAAGCCTGTGCCAGATGGCCTGCGTCCCCTTCGAGTGGGGAGGGGTGTCCGGCATGCTAAAAGTGACTGTCCGCGACGATGCCCCAGTGGACTGCCTTCTGGGGAACAACCTCGAGAGCTCCCCCTGGTCAGCCGTTGAGCGGAGGGAGCACCTGGGGATGCTTGGTCTCTCTGAATGGGTTTGTGTAACGACCCGGTCCATGGCCGCCCACGCCATCTCCAGCCCAGAGGAACCGGAGTGGCCTGAACCTCCTCCGCCGATCGTCACAGAAGAAACAACCCCTGAGCCTGGTCCCCCGGGGTCCAGCAACGAAGAACCTGATCAAATCCGAGACATCCCAGACCTGGCCCAGTGGCGTCAAGAGGGTGGCCCCACTCAGGAACAATTCCGCCAGGAACAAAGAGCGTGTCCCTCCCTCGAGGGACTCCGACACCAGGCCCTCGCCCAGAGCGCAGGAGATACCTCGGGGGCCCACTGGATTTACTTGGACAACGAGCTGCTCTACAGTGAGCAAAAGATCGCCGAGCTGGGAGCCAGCCGGGTGCTGGTGGTCCCCCTCCGATTCAGAGACTTCCTATTGAACTTGGCACATGATGTGCCCCTTGCTGGGCACCTGGGGCAGGACAAGACGTACAGCCGCCTGGTGACCCACTTCTACTGGCCGAAGATGTGGAACGATGTAGCAAACCACTGCCGGGCCTGCCCTACCTGCCAGGCCAGCGGGAAGAGCGGTCGAAAACTCAGTCCCCCTGCAACGCTTTCCCATCGTCACCACCCCCTTTGAGCGGGTGGGAATCGACATTGTGGGGCCCCTGGAGCCCCGGACAGCACAGGGACACCGATTCATACTTGTCCTGGTGGTCCATGCCACCCGCTATCCAGAGGCTGTACCTCTCCGGACCGTGACGGCGCCTGTGGTGGGCCGAGCCCTGATGGGGATCTTCTCGCGGGTGGGCTTCCCCCGAGAAGTCGTCAGTGACAGGGGCACGAACTTTATCTCCAAGTACATGAAGTCCCTATGGCAACAATGCGGAGTCACCTACAAATTCACGACCCCCTATCACCCGCAAGGGAACGGACTAGTAGAACTATTTAACCGCACTCTCAAGGGGATGATCATGGGCCTGGAAGAACCCTTACGTCGCCAATGGGACGTGCTGCTCCCGTGCCTCCTGTTCGCTTACAGAGAAGTCCCCCAGAAATCCCTGGGCTTCAGTCCGTTCAAACTATTGTATGGACACCCCGTCCGGGGCCCCCTCAGCCTGGTCAAAGAAGGGTGGGAAGTGGCTCCTCAGAAGACTCCCCCTGATGTATACAAGTACCTCTTGACTCTCCGTAACCAGACCCGGCGGTTCAGGGAACTTGCCAAGGCCAACCTCGAAGCCAGCCAAAAAGACAGGAAGCGCTGGTATGATCAGCATGCTTCATCCATCGAGTTCGAACCGGGACAACAGGTCTGGGTGATGTCCCCGGTTGAACCTTGCGCCCTCCAGGACAAATGGATGGGACCCTTCAAAGTGGTGGAGCGCAAGTGACCCGTCACCTACCTGGTAGACATGGAGTCACCCCGAAACCCCCTACGTGTCCTCCACGCCAATAGACTCAAGCCCCACTTTGTGCGCTCTGAACTTAGCCTCCTGATGGCTACCGACAGTGGGGCTGAAGAAGACTCCGAGCCCCTCCCTGATCTTCTGAAAACGCTCGAAGGACGGCTCCGTGGAGGGAGTCCACCTCTCCGATGCCCTGTCTCCAGCGCAACGCCAAGACTGTCAAGAACTGCTACTCCAATTTGCCGACCTATTCTCCCTCATCCCTGGGGTCACCCCCTGGTGTCTCCACGACGTTGACACCGGGGATAGCCCCCCTATCCGACACAGGGCGTACAGGGTACCTGATCGAGTACGCGCCTGCATCCAGTCGGAGGTCTCCAAAATGCTGGCTCTGGGAGTGATCGAGCCGTCCGACAGCCCCTGGGCCAGCCCGGTTGTGCTGGTCCCTAAGGCCGCCGTCCCGGGCGTCGCCCCCGAGCTCAGATTCTGTGTGGACTATCGAGGGCTGAACGCCGCCACCAGGACCGACGCTCATCCCATTCCCCGGGCAGATGAGCTGATTGATCGCATGGGGGCCACCCGCTACCTGAGCATCTTCGACTTGACAGCGGGCTATTGGCAGATCGGCCTCACCCCAGGGGCCCAGGAGCGATCAGCCTTCTCTACCCCGGATGGCCACTACCACTTCAAGGTGATGCCATTCGGAATGAAAAACGCCCCCGCCACCTTCCAGAGGTCCCTGAACAAGGTGCTGGCGGGGCTCGAGGAATTCAGCGCCGCCTATCTGGACGATATTGCTGTGTACAGCCGCCACTGGGCAGAACACCTCCCCCACCTCAGAGGTCCTGAACGCCCTCCGGCAGGCCGGGCTCACCATCAAGGCCAGCAAGTGCCAGATCGGCCAAGGGTCCGTAACCTACCTGGGGCACCAGGTGGGAAGTGGCCTGGTGGCCCCCCTCCAGCTCAAGATTGCCGCCATCCAGGCCTGGGTGCCCCCGGTCACCCAAACAGAGGTCCGAGCCTTCCTGGGGCTCACAGAGTACTACCGGCGCTTCGTAAAAGACTATGGCAGCATCGTGGGGCCCCTCACAGAACTCACGTCCAAGAAGAACCCCAAGACAGTCAACTGGACTCCTGAATGTCAGGCGGCCTTTGAGAAGTTGAAGTCCGCCATGTGCACCGCTCCCGTGCTCCAGGCCCCCGACTACAGCCGGGAATTCATTGTACAAACAGACGCCTCAGATCATGGCGTTGGGGCCGTCCTCTCCCAACTCAACCCTGAGGGAGTCGATCAGCCAGTGGCCTTCATCAGCCGACGCCTGCTGGCCCGAGAACAGCGCTGGAGCACCATCGAGCGGGAGGCCTTCGCCGTAGTGTGGGCCCTCAAGAAGCTCCGGCCCTACCTCTTCGGTACCCACTTCCGGGTGCAGACAGATCACCGACCCCTGCAATGGCTGATGCAGATGTGGGGGGAAAACCCGAAGCTGTTGCGTTGGTCCATCTCCCTGCAGGTGATGGATTTCACTGTGGAGCATCGCCCCGGCCAGGACCACGCCAACGCAGACGGCCTGTCCCGCTTCTTCCGCCTCGGCGAGGAGAGTACCCAAGAGGATGGGTGACTCTCCCTGCCTTCAGCTGGGGGGGACGCATGTTGGACAGGCCTCGTGGAAGGCCCGATCCCTCCCCGCATGGCGGGTCACGGACCCCTGCTCCTCCTGTTTCCCGGACAAGAACAACCCCTGCAACCCGCCGGGGCAACCCACGACCCTTCCCCGACGGAACCCCAGCTCCTGAACACCCCAGTATCGGCTGGCCCGGGCCCCCTCCAGAACCACTGTCCCCGGCCCAGCCGCCATTTTGGACACTACACGACCAGGCCGCGTGGCCTCGGGTCGACCTCGGGCCCGGGCAGGCCCTGACATCGAGGCACCACCATCCGTCCAGGGGGTGAAGAGACCACTTGGCGGGTCAATGGAAGGAGGAGTGTCAATGGCTCTCCTCTGCCAGGTGTCGATCGCCCCTAGCCTCCCTGGGCGCTGGCTCCACCCCCCTGCTGGGTGTCTGGACTCCCTCATCCCGGACCTCCCGACCTCCAAGTGCGAGGGTCAGGACATCAAAGGGCGCCAGACCTATAACTGGGGCAGCTCCAGAGCAGGAAGGCAGTTGTATCCTGGAGTCGAGAGACACCGAGACGAACTCATCCTTGGAAGCCTGCTGGCGCTGCCGCGGCTCATCTTTGTGAACCATCTTCAAGGCCTGCTGGCGCTGCCGCGGCCCTCCTCGTCGTGAACCATCTACCAGGCCTGCTGGCGCTGCCGCGGCCCCTCCTTACGAACCCTCCAGCTCGAGGATTGTGAGCTCCACCTTTTGCTGCCTCTGTACCAGACCGGTATTCAGACTGTCCCGCTACCCCTTTTCCCCCAAAGAGACTAGAATTGACGGGATCCCCGTATCCTGGTCCCACTGTACCGCTCATTCACCTTGCCTAAAAGATATATAAAAGTGTGCAGAATTCATCTCTGTGTGGCGTCTATCTGTGGGGGGAAGTTACCTATCTGTACGATTACCGGAGAGGGCCCTCGCCGGAGGCCTCTCCCCCTGTGCTTGGCCGACCCTCCGGGTCCCCGTCTAACAGTTGCTCTATATACGCACTGGACTATAATGGAGTACCGTGTGTATAGAGTCCACCAACCCCAGAGGTATAACAGAGGCTAAAGTCAGAACTGACCTTACTCTCCAAAGTGGTAGCTTGTTCGAACAGTAAGGCAGTACCAGAGGACAGTGTAAAGCATTTGTTGTACACGCTCAATCAGCAAAAGGTTTCAAACACTCAAGGACTGAACTCCAGGCCAATTGTTTTTATATCCACAGATATAGTTGTTTTTATTTTTAGAACCAACAGTTATAAAAATATACTTTCCTCGTTATGAGTACTCTCATGTAATTACTTTGCAAAGGAGCAATAAAGTTTGTGCACACAGTAAATGCAGTCTTGGTAGTAAGCAACACAATCCTAGAACACACTATAGCATTGAGCTCAATGGGTTTTCTACACTTAAGTACAGTTGATTACTATGCAGATTACTTTGGTAGTTCCAGGACTAGATCATAGATTCAGTTCTGGGGTCTAAGCTGAAACCAGATTAGCAAAAACTTTTAGTTACTGTAGTACATTTTCATGAATATAAAGCTGTTTTAAAAGTTCACACTTGAAACTTTTCAATGAAAATCTGACAATTTTATTTTATGGGAGAAAATTGAGGTTGCAGGTAAAGTAAGATTGCGTTACTTTTGTAATCCAGCACTGGTCTCCTGGGGCCAGCACTGGGGTCTTAACTTAGAACCGGTTGGTAATTGCGTTTCAATATTTCGTAGGATTTTTAAAGAATATTTCTTACAGTGCCCAGGAATGGCCCTGGGTACTGTAGGGGCACAGGGCTCATTCACCTGTGCCCACACCTCTGGCATAGGGCTCCCAGCTAGAGGGGTGACTTAAGTATGCCAGGGCAGTGGGTTCTGTGGGCATGGCACACAGGGATGTGTGCCATGTCGACTCTTGGTTTAGTTCTGTACTTAGGCACTCAGCGTGCAAAGGCAGCATGTGTGTGCCAGGGTACAGTTGAGGGTGGCACAATAAGTGCTGCTGCCCTCAGGGGTCTTCTCTGGTCACCATGCCCTGGGTATCTAGGGTACCATTTACTAGGGGCTGACAGGTGGCCAGAGAGGCCAATTGGGTTCTTAGTTTCAGCACAGTTTTAGGGAAGGAACACAGGCCCTGTGTACCAGGTTGGCAGGAACCCAGGGTACACTCAGTCAAAGCACATCAGCAGTTCATAAAAAAGTGGGGGCATACCAAGGCAAGAAAGATGGCACTTTCTCAGTGTTGTTGGTTTGTATGAATCCTTAAAAGAATGCAAATGTACAAAAACGGATTTACTTACCTTTCTTCTAGGAAATGTCCCAGTGTGATATTTAGGCATATTACACTGAGTAGAGAAAGTAACTTGAAAAGTAATCTGAAAAGTAACCTGAAAAGTAATTCAAACTGCTTTATAAACACATACTGTGCCTGTAGCCAATCCAATTGAATTCAGCTCTGTTCCAACTGTATCTGAACTGTATTATTCTTGCAAAGTAGTATTAAAATTGCCTGTACCCGGCCTGGCTTGGTTCTAAAAAATAAAATACAACTAAATTATATTTTTTATACAAGGAAATTGGTCAGAGTTGAGTCTGAGTGTGTAACATCATTTCTTGGTGAGGTGCTCTTTACTTTTATCTCTGCCCACCTTTGGGGTTCCACTGGACTCTGTGCACACTATACCTTATTTTGGTATAGTACATACAGAGGCAGCTTCCTACAGCTGTTATAAAGAAAATAAGTATATCACATAGATTGTTCCATTCAGAGAATAAAGTTAGAGTGCAGATAGTAGAGATAAGCTTTCTTATGTCTCCCGAAACTCCTTGTTGGTGTTCACAACCAGTAACAAGAAACGGCAGAGTGATGGACAGAAGGGCTTTTACGCCACTCTGCCTCCTAAGTTTCACAAATGTCTGTAATGTGACCGTTTAAACCTAATAAGGTGAAAATAGTTCTCATTGATCTTATGGGAAGATATTTATTTATTCATTCATGTCATCTACAAGCGGTGGTGTTGTGGCTATTTTGTCAGTGTGAAGTAGATTGTTTCCTTCTCCACTTGTTCCTAGCTACCGGTTGAGTTTTCTACACTACAGAGGGGAGGCTTACATCCTTAATAGTAGTATATAAGCTATAACTTGTCTGGGTGCCCCAGATCGCCAAACTCATCAAATGGAAACTTCAGCAATATATCTATCTTGCTTTTGAAAACATTCAGAAACATTTATACTGGTAAAGACTTCACATTTAGCCTGAGCAAACGCAGCATCTGTTCGCATTTTTAAACACCACATCAATTAAGTGAAGTTAATGTTTGTGTGACAGTAAGATTCTTGCAGAGACTAACCCCATTGCACATTATGTAGCAGAGCTGCGCATACCTTTGCATCCAGCATCCTTTATTACTTATTTTATGACTAATGTAGGAAACTGTTTTTTTCTTGTAGTACACTGAATAAAACGAGTTCCCCAACTCCATGATGGCTTCACTGAAAATATGGATGTCTGGTGCCAAACATCTTGTCTTTAGAAACGCACACTTATTCCAGTGTTGGATTTTTTTTTTTTTAAATGCCCTTAGGGCATTATAGACGTGCCCCTTGAAATACTACCAGCCTCTGGTGTGCTTGTTGACTGGATTCTGCCAACCTGCCACCCGAGACAATGTTCTGGCCTCCTAGGGTGAGAGAGAGCCTTCTGCTGTCTCCGTCTGGAACAAAAGCCTGTCCAGGAAAAAGGTCTAACCCTCCCGCCCACAGTATGACTTGCTGAATAGCCGCCATGGGCTGGCAAGCTTCAAAGATGCTGTTGCCTCTGGAATGCTAATCTGACTCCCCTCACAGGAGAGGAAGCCACCACCCCCTGTCCGGAGCCTACTTAGAAGCTGGATATGTGGGGAAAAGTAGCTAAGTTGCTAGAAGTCCCACCAAGGCTGGTACCACCCTGGCTTGTAGAACTGCAGGGTGGACCCGCATTTTCAGAGTTTGCCTTCTTTATGATGGCAAACCTACGAATTCTGGGATAGGGCTATGACCACTTCCCACAGGAAAAGGCCATATATGGGGCATAGTGACCCCATGGGTCAGTAACCCATTCGCTACTACCCCAAACTCCCCTAGCGCCCTTAAATTCAGTATTTAGGAGAGTCTGTGGCACCAGAGAAGCAGATCCTGCAGTACGGACACTGAGGACCTGCAAAGAGCAAGAAGATGACGTGTGACTGACCCGGCGCCAACCCTGCTGGCCTGCCTGTAGTCTCCTACTCCTGCCCCAAAGACGTCTTGCTCTGCATCTGTATTCCAGAAACCTGGGAGACCTGCCTGCCTTTGACAAAGAACGTGGAACTCTTGGATTGGTCGAACCAGTCTCCTGCACTTCGCAGGCCAAGTCCAAAGCAGCAACAAAGTGCTTGCCGGTGGGTCTGGCGAGGGGGTGACCCAAAGCAAAGTGGCAGGAGCACCCAAAAATGGTAGTTGGCTCTCAGACGTTCCGAGCCCCTACCTCAGTCCCAGTGACTTCCAGCCTATGAAGTCCCTTTCAACATCATTTGCTGCAGCCAAGGTTTGATGGTAAGCAGCCCGGCCACCAAACCCGTTAGTCTTCACTCCCACAAGAGGGCACTTCACAGACCTGCAACCGGCGTAAGAAACGACCCCACTACTGTGAATTTCCATCTCCTTTTTGGTGGCGTCAACTGTGTTAGAAACAGTCTTGGCACGACCACCATTTGTTGACGGATTGACTGAGTCGCATCTTTAGCGCACCTGCCCCTGGTGTCGGACATTTCCACATGTCCCTGCATCCAGAGTCCCAGGGCAAGGTAATCTAAAACTGCCTTTTCCACTCTGGTCGTGGGACCCCCAAGTGCCCATTGGCACAAAACTTGCAAAAGGTTGTGTGCTTTTACCACCAACTGCAACAGTCTTTGAATGACAATCCTTCTTGTCACCCGATTTCCCCCATTGCTTGCAATCCAAAATTGTTTGACGGTGGTGCAGGTTACCGCTGGGTATCCTACATTTACCTCCACAGTAAATACTTGACTGTGTTTAAGCATTTTCTTCTGCAACTGTCTTCTACTGTATTTCCGAAACACACTTGCCTGATAGGATTGATTTTGGTGCCTAAACGTATATAAAGATACTTGGTATTTTTCATAAATTGATGTCTTGATTCATGTTGTAATTTATTAATCATTGTGTTTATTTGCATATGTCTTACGCGCATCTGTGTTAAGCCTACTGCTGCTCAACCACACTACCCACCCATAGCACACTTTGGTATTGCATAGCAAGCACCTCTTCCATAGTAAGGGAACCCCTAGGCTCTTTACACTGTATATTAGGTTATTGATATATCACATAAAGAGCCTGCTTTCTACAAACAGCTATAGGGTAGATTGGATTTAAGTCAGAAGTTTCCAAAGGTCTGGAGACAAATGCAAGTGTCTTGTTTATTGTAGGTCACAGACATTTAAATGGGAACCCTTATTGGGCAGAAGAGTCATTCTAGAGGAAATACCGAACTGACTGGAGGAATGGAATACAAGCAAAAAAACTGTTTCCCCAGTTTAGAGATCTAATTTCCCCTCTCTATGGTCCCCTTCCTTAGGGCTACTGTTACATTTCTTTCCACCTAGGAAAGTGTTGCACTGTAGAACACCTTAAAGCGCCAGCACTGGGCTTGGAGTTAATAATTAAGCAATTACTTAAATATATTATTTCAGCGGTCTCCTTGATCGGTAAATTAGAACGTCCATGCTAGTATGTTGGCTCTGATTTCTTGCCATTGGATGACGCCTTGTTTCTTCCCAGTTAACAGAGGGTATCTGATGTGAAAAATATAGGTTAACTTGTGGACTCGTTAGTCAAAGGTGCCATTCAGAAGTGCTAATTTGTTCAAACAGGCAAACTGTAATTGTGTCCAACCAGACTTTTGGTTATATACTATACTGCTTGACCTTTTTTTTTTTTTTAGCAAGTCAGACCATCTGGTAGGACAGGTTTCCCTGTGCCGCTTACACACTCTGCAGAGGTTCCAAATCCAATAATGTTTGCTATATGTCCCAGCTCTGAATACAGACTGATACATTCTTGAGGTGCAAAGTGTGTTTCCATTCTCGTGGTGTGCTTGGCTAACACAAGTGTTGTAGACTGGACAGTCCAGTAGATTCTTCACTTAGGCAACCAAGAGCTTGTGCTTTACATGTGGATGATTCATGGTCTGAACAATTTATTGTCACTTTGTGGCTTTCCAGTTTGTTATTGAAGTGTATGTTTTTTAAAATACCAGCTTCATATTGTTCCTTGCATCTTCCAAGATGTGATATATATATATATATATATCTCCCTCTCCCTCACTGCCCCCTTCTGGTGTTCTTACAGGATAATTTAAGTTGTTGACTTTGATTCATCACCCCATCTTCTTTTTGAGGTGTTCTAATAGAGAAGCTGCGAAACTTGTGTGACCTCTACGTTCAAAGTTTAAACTGGACGTTCTACCTTCCCCTTAGCCGCATACATTAGGCATCTACACCATTCATCCTACAGTAAAAGGAGTTGATCTTGCTCTTTTTCTCCCCTAGGATAGTAATGAGACTGGATATAATATACCTTGCTGTAGCAAAGTTCCCTTAAAATTATACAACTGCCATCTATCCCATTGTTTCTCCTCCACTAACGTGGAATTTCAGGTACGAGAAACCTATTGTTTTGTGGCTTATCTCCTGGGGTCTCCACCACTGAGACAAATGTCTAGGATCAAAAAAATATAACCTCAGAATAAGGCTCCAATTTTTAACAGTTTTCTATTGTGATGCGAAGGCAGGTGGGAGTGGGCGGTTTTAAAATTGGGATGCAAATGAAGAGGTGCTTAAAAGGGGAAGGAAGTGCTTAATTGAACAGAATTTAAAGTCCATGAAGTGGACCGTGACATTTTACTGCCTTTTTTTTGTGCAGCTGCTTCTGATGGAACGAAAACTGCAAGAAGTGCATCCACTTTTGACGCTTTGTGGTCAAATTGTCGAAAACTGGCAAGGAAATCCCATCCAAAAGGAGTCGCTCAGGGTTTTTTTCTTGGTGCTGCAGGTGACCCATTACTTGGATGCGGGACAGGTAGGATTTTAATTAAATCCCTTTTTGTTAAGCATGTTTTCTCATACTTAATTTATTCAATATATATTGAAAAAAGACATCAAATGTGAGTAAAGTTGGAAAAAACTGAACTTTTTGTAGTTCTGTGATGAATTCACATGATTACATTGCCCTTTATACAGTTTTTGTCAAGCTTGTTTGTAGATCTGAATTAATATACCCAAATGAGTTCCACACTTGTATTTTACTGCTTATTTAATTTATTTATTTATTTATTTATTTAAAAATTTATAAAGCGCGGCGTATACCCGTGGGTGTCTTGGCGCTATAATTTGCTGAAAATCTCAGAGTGAGGTGGTATATTCCTTCAGACGTATTATTTCTGAGCGGATTATTGATCAAATAACCATGTTTTTACCAGTTTTCTAAACTGAAGTAACGATGGTGCCAGTTTTATTTCCTTTGGGAGCATGTTCCAGATTTTGGCTGCAGCATTGGTAAAACTTCTATCGCCCCATGTCACCGTCCTGGTGCGAGGCACTACCAGTAGGTGACTGTGTTCGGAGCGTAAGGATCTTTTTGGTGAATAATATTGAAGTTTTTGTTTTAGAAAAGCTGGTCCTAGACCCTTGAGAGCTTTACCAGTACTGTGTATATGAAGTTTAAGTTGGGTAACTTCATTTATTATCCAGTATTGGGGTATCTTTCATAGATTCACATGCTTAAATAAGAGCAAGCGGTGTCTCAGGGATATATCGATCCTTAGCGGGCGGTGGGTAGAAGTAATAGACACTTGCTGAGAAATGTTGCCCAGAATAAAACATAGAAATATACATGTGTATATTATAACTGCATGCATAACCTACTTAAGCATAAAGATCGATGCAAGTTAAACAAACGCCTGTAATTAGAGACTCAACTTATTGGAACTTATGTTGAAGCACTGCTCGAACCACAGCTGCGTCACTGTGCTGCGCGGATTTTAGGCAGGTAGTGATGGGTAAACTTGTGGGTTTCTTAAAGGTTTGCCATCCTTTATGTGACCAAATTGAATTGCAGCAGAAATCCATCTGGCTGTAGTTGGTTTTGTCACAGGTGCTCCTTGACTGCCCCAACCATAAGCCACTAATAGCTGGTCAGTTTTGCGGATGTCTTTAGTTCTTTGTAACTAAAACTTGATGTTTAAAGTGTGAATTGCTTGCTTGGCTGTCGTAGCCGGATTGGGAAAGTCCTCCGGTTGACCGGTTTATTAAGGTGAAGCTGAATGGGAACCATTTGGTATAAATTTGGGATCAGTTCTCAGAAGTACAAATTCATTTGTGAATTGCAAGAAAGGTTCTTTAGTAGTGAATGCCTGTATCTCGCTAACACTGCTGGTGGATGTGAGAGTGAGGAGAAGAGCCACTTTCCATGTGAGGCATTTTAGTTCAGCCCTATGGATTGATTTGAAACGTTGCTTCATCAATTGCAAAAGTACCACATTGAGACATGATTCTGGAGGCGGGGCTCTTACTGGCAGGAATGTTCGAAAAAGTCCTTTCATGAATTGCTTTACATGTCTGGAAGAACAGAGGAAGTGTCGGTACCTGGAAAAGGCAGTACGGTGTACCTTTACAGATGCAAAAACTAGGCCTAACTGAACTAGAGTGAGCAGATATGTTAAGATTTGCCCTGGCGAAGCTTCAAAAGGATGCAAATTATTGTTTTGCACAAAATACAGTATCTCCAATATTTCAGTATGTAAGTTTTGTTGGTGCTTTTTGCCTTGCATTTGGAAAGAATGGTCCTGCATTCTTGAGCTGTTTCTACGTCCCGTAACTCATAGAATTCAGGAGCCAAGCATGCAAGTGAAGGCTTCTGAAAGAGAAAGCTCCGATAACCAGTGTTTCCTGTGCCCACTGGGTGTGATCTGCAGGAGACTACTGCATTCTGTCCTCATTTTGGTTAGGACCCTGGCTATCAATGGGATGGGGGGGGGAAAGCATATAAATATATACCGGACCATTGCATTGAAAGGGCATTCCTGGACTACCCTGGGAAAGGTAATCTGCTGGCATAAAACCGGCATTTGTTGTTGCTGTTCGTCGCAAAGCGATCCAGTGGTAGTTTTCCCCATTGTGAGAAGATCTTCTCCAGCTGATGATGGTCCAGCTCCCACTTGTGGCAACTGCTGTTAGTCTTGCTGAGTGTCTGCCAATGTATTGTGAAGACCTTCAACATGTTCAGGTTTTAGGGATATGCCGTGAGCCATTGCTTTTGGGCTTCTTGTGAGTGTGTGTGAGAGACTTTGTTCCTCCTTGCTTGTTGATGTAATACATGCTGGTCGTATTGTCCATACGAACCAGCACTGCAGATCCTTGGTGGGAAAGCTTGCAGGGTTAGAAATTGCTTTTTATTACAGACTGTTTACATCATTCTTTGAGAAGACCATGTGCCCTGGATTTGGAGGTCTTGCAGATGCACTCACCTGACATCCATAGATACGTCCCTCATGACGATGAAATCTGGGATGGATGGTAGGAATGTGAGGCACTAGGTTTATTGCAGAAGAAAGCCTATCTAGGAGCGATTTGTGCATTTTCACTGAACACGCACTGGTTTTTTTTTTATGTTCTGTGCCAAGTGAACCAACCGATCTTGCCACTCATGTGATAAAAAGCCTTTTTTCTGACCTGTATCCAGGTTGGCTCCCAGGAACGTTTGTGTTTGAGTAGGGATGAGAGAAGATTTGTGATGTTTTACAGTAAGGCATAATTTACAAAGCTGAGGTAGGCAGTCATTTGCAGCTTCTGAGGGTTGTTGTGCAGTTGGGGCTTCTACCAGCGAGTCGTTTAGGTAGGGAAATACCTGATGACCTCTCTTTATCATCGTGGCTACCACTGGCGCGAGGCCTTTGGTAAATATCCGTGGGGTGGATTTTAGTACGAAGGGAAGGACCTTGAATTGGAAATGGGTACCAACTACTGTGAACATTGGGTACCTTTGATGATTGAGATGAATGGGGATGTGAAAGAAAAGTGTCTTCCACATGTAGATAAGTTATATTACCTTCACCGTTGAGGCGATTCAAGGTATCCGAATTTGTAACCATCCTGAATGTCAAAATTGTTAGGTTCCCTGAGGCCTAATATAGGCCCCCTGACTTTATGCATATGAGAAAGAAACAGGAGTAGAACCCCTTTCCCTTTTGGGTTACAAAAACTTCCTCTATGGCTCCCTTGAGGAGCTTACTGTTGACCTCCTTTCTTAATAAGTGAAGACGAAGGGAGTAGCTCTCCCCGGAGGGGAGTTCCGTGGTCATTGTACAAATTCTCCGGTACAGCACCCAGTTGCTCCACAGATTGATGTGGCTGGATATTTTCGTGGCGACGGGAAAGAGTCATAGGGGGTACCTGAGTGAGGTCATAGTTTGCGACCTGTGTCTCCGCCTTGAGAAAGTGTTCTCGTTCGGGATCCCTGTTTGGAGAAGCCAGCTGTTGACTGTCAATAAGAGGGCTGCTGGTAACCCTGTCTGTACTGGGACTGGGAGGACTGATACTGTTGGGTGCACTGGCATCCACCCTTATAGCCTAAAAACCCCTGACCATGCGCACCTCGAATGGGCTGTTTATGATACTGCATGGTGCCCAGAGATTTGGCAGTATCGGTGTCTGTTTTGATGGTCAGTAAAGACTCATCCATGTGTTTTAAAAAAAAAACCCTTTCCATCAATCGATATGTCCCGGATTTTGGCCTAAATGTTGCTGCTTTCAGCCACCCCTGACGTTTTAGAACTGCTGCGCCGGCTAACTGCTGAAAACCAGTTATAGCTGTATCCATCACGCAGTCAGTTTTTTTTCTTGTTTCCTGTTGCTTGTCATCCGGGATGAAATCCAACATAGATGCCATATCAGACCACATCTGCCGATCATAGTGACCCAAAATTGCCACAGCATTGGGGGCCCGAATTGGGATGACAGACATTGAGGAGAAGCGTGTCCCAATAACTCCTAATCTGCGTCCTCCTTTGTCAGGAGGCATGGGAATTGGCGTTGTGGGATTTCTGGGTCTTGAGATGCCCAGTGAGACATGCCGGGGAGTCCTCAGGGGGCATCTATTTTTTGTCAATTAAATGAAGGACAGCAGTCATCGAAGCTGGTGTTTTCATTAATTTCCTTTAGCTTCTTCTGCCAATTATAGGTATGGAGTGTACCGATTTTCTTTTTTGCTCTTTAAAATCGTATACGAAGCAGCCTGGCTGCTTCAACACCATAGGGAGGTGAAGCCTAGTGGTCGCTCTCTCCATTAGATTGTGGAAAACTTCAATATCGTCCCGTGGAGAGTCAGTTGGATGATGTGGAAGATGGTGTAGGGATTATGTGATCATCCCACTCAGTCTGCAATGGAGGGTCATGAATCCCGTACTCCTCACCCGCTTCGTCAGAAGAGGATGGATAGTCCCTTGGAGGTAAATGCGCTGATGGACGAGGAGTTAAACTTGGTGTGAGTGGAGGTGGCGTATTTGGATTCAAACGGGCAGCAGGTTGCATTTGCGGATGTACAGGACGTTCTTTCCGTGGCTGAGAATGTCTTCCTGTAATATGACAGTGAATGTCTTCCTGTAATATGACAGTAACTCCTGTAGGTCCTCAATTAAGGATGGCAGTAGGTGTTCAGTATAATGCCTGGGGGTCTAGAATAGGCTCAAATTGTCTTTGAGGAGCAGGGCAGTAATGTTGATAATACTTCTCTTCATCATCCTAGTCTAAGTCCTGAAATTTTACATGCAGCTCAGACTCTGTTGCCAGTGCCAAAAGGACCTTCCTCACCCGAATCCTGAAGATCCAATAGGTGACTCTGTGGTATCAGACACCTTGCTTAGTGAGGTGATCTCTGGGCGTAGAAATGTCTTATGCAATTTGATTTGTACTCTGTTGGCTGATGTTGCCTTTCGGTTCCATCTTTGATAGATTTCTCATCGACGAGGCCCCCGTCGATGGATTCGGTGATGGCTGGACCGACTGCAATGGTGATCCTCTCTTTGACAAGTGCAGTTGATTGTGGCTTTGTCGATCGACTGTCTGCAGTGACAATGTTGTGGATGGTTGAATTGTCTTATGGGAGAGTTGATGGCAGCTGTGGTTGACGTTATAGACGCAGACTGCCGCGACAACGAGATAGAAGTACTGGTTGCCGTCTGTGCTTGGGCCGTCAATGGAGATGGCGTTGCTCGGAACTTATGAGAGGTTTTATTTTTTCCTGTATTAGAAGAGGTGTCATGAGGGTGTACTTTCTCCTTTTGAGAGAGTAGATGGTACAGATAAGGCTGGCTCTGAGGAGAGTTTAGAGTTTCTCCTTTATATGAGAGTCCTTAGCCCTGGAAGTTTTAAAACGTTTTTTGGCCCCTTCAGAAACATTCTCATGGGACCGGGCTCTTTTGCGATACTTGAGAGGCCTTGTCCTCATCGCATAATGTCTTGTGTGACTTAATTTTTTCAAGTCACAAAAGTAGCCTCCCCCTCTTTCCCTTAAGGTTTTAGAGGAAAAATTGTGACATATTTTGCACTTTTGCCTCATGTTGGGGATGGAGGCAGTAAATGCAGTTCTTATGTGGGTCATCCACATAAACCCTTTTCTTCCCCCAAGATTTGCAGGTACAAAACAGGCCTTTTTCTTCAGACATGTTAGCAGAAATATAAAGTTCTAGTAGTAGTTTTAGGAGAAAAAAAACTGAGCAGAGCTCAGGGTAACTTCCTTCACACCCGACGTGCGATGAGTTTGAGGGATTCGGCCTCTTTTTTGAAATTATTCAATAGGGTGCTAGCTACTGAATGGTTTTATATGAAATGTGGTCTTTTTTAAAAAAAAAAGAAGAGCTGCATTGGGAATCCCATGGTACCATAGTCAAGTAGTATGTAAATTTACCATAGGCTATAATGGCACTAGGCCATGCCTTCAAAAATTAGATCTAACAAGCAGATTTTGACATGTAACAAAAGGGCCTGATCTCTTGTAATTGAGATATCAACATGCCCAGGTGTTTGTGCAGGGATTGTTATTTGACGGAGCACTTGTAATGGAGGCGTGGGTGTAGTTGGTTGGAGGGTGTCACATTGGGAATCTGGTGCCATCCAGCTACTGATTGTCTGAGGTCTGTAAAACCCAGGAGAGTTGGGAGGCGTTTAGGGACCTTGTATAAGCTACTGTGACATCAATCAGTTAAAACAGTGCCTTCCCATAAAATGCTGGCCAAAATGCAACAAAGCAACTTAGCTGGTGACATGATTATCTAAATGACGGTTACAGATCATACTCTTAATCTGTAGATCGTATATTTATTTGAAGGTTTGGAGATGCAGCTGATGAGTATCAGAACATATTAGAGTGGGCAACACCGTACTATCCATTAATGTGTCCGTTTTCGTGCCTGTTGTACATTTGTATCTAGTAAGTGATGCGTCATGCAAAATTAGGTGCCAGGTACAGATATGCATTCAAATAGCTGGTTTAAATGTCTTTAAGGATTTAGTGCCAAACAGGTTTTTTTAAATTAATATCCTTCAAATCCACCCTCCATCTCTGGTGCAATAATGACGACTTTTTGAAACAGGTCAAAAGTGTCAAGCCATGCTTGAAGCAGCTCCAGCAGTGCATCCAGACCATTTCAACCCTCCATGATGACGAGATTCTCCCTAGTAACCCCGCTGACCTTTTCCACTGGCTGCCCAAGGAACATATGTGTGTATTGGTGTACCTGGTGAGTTCCTCCTATTCCTTTCACTCTGTCTCACGGAACACGTGTTGTGGGAACTCGTGCATTGTCAGTTTTCACTGGTGTCTAAAATCGCATCTTAATCAGATCTGAACCAGTTTCACTGAAAAGTCTTGCATAAGTACACATCATTCTGCAACACTGAACTACAACTCTGAATCCAGGCGGATAATGCATCAGTAAAGTGATCGATAGAACTGTTGTCAAGCTATCTTTCTATTACCTTCCATCGAACACTGACCTTGCCCCTCTTTCAATCTAGCCCTCTTGTTACCCCTGTATCAAACCTCTTGCATCAAATCTCTATGGAATTTTTCTTTTAAATGGTAGTTTATGAACCACCCAGAAGAGTACTGGACTCCAGACCGAGGTCCTTCTATTTTTAAAAGACTGGCCATTCATCTGGCTCTGGTTTCAGTTGCAGGAACTCTGAGAGATCACTGTACGTTTCTTTGGACTAATTCTAAAATAATCTGCTCAGACTCCCACATTAGGTTTTCACTGATGTTGTATATTAAGCTATTGTCATTTTAAATGGCACACAGTAGAGTAGAGGGAGCAAAGCATTGAGCTACTGGATTCTAGCACCTTTTCACTGGCTCCCACATAAAATCGAGATTTGAAGGGGGGGGGGGGGGCGGGTGCACCTGTGTGCATTAAGTTGGAGATCCTCCTTACCTGTGTGTGATAGTGAGACATCTTGAAAACAGTGGGTCTTATGAAAGTTTGTTTATACCAGTGTTGCAAGAGCTCTGGATGAGGGAACCCACATCAATGTATTCAAGCTCCCTTGTTTGCATTCATGAAAATACACAGAACTGTATCAACTCAGCAGACTGAGCGTCTGTCAGATGAGTTCTTAAATCAGTTAACTCTCCCGTTGACAGGGAATAATAATTTAAAATAAAGCTAGATGGCCAATATTATTTTAGAGCAAACTGCTCTCACCACTATGTGTGAACTGACTCGCTCCTAGTAAGATTGGATTGAGTGCCTGCTTCAGAAATGGCCATTCGCTATCTGCTCTTTGAAGTCCAGATGAGGTCCAGCCTAGACCTAACCTCATAACTGCAACCAAATAATAGTGGACCAACTTATTTTAATTCTGGGTAAAAGCTATTCAGTCACAACAAGGAACACTGTGCAGAAGGCCTCCAGGATATGTAGCTTTGCTTTCAAAATGCATAAAAGCTTTGAATGGCTAGCATTACCTCTGTGCCCACGATAGCATCCCATCTCAAGCAAATACAAATGTTAATCTAGCCATTCTTGGCAAATTATCTTGGACCACCCTACTGCTTATGGTGATTCTTTTGTGTGAGGGTTGTGTTCAAGAGTAGCAGTGGGGAAGCAGAGGAAGTGAGTCTTGCTTGACAGCGATCACATTGGTTTGTTATGTGCTTGTTTATTTTATGCTTCTCGAAAACATAAGTTGAATTAGTACCATGGAATTGTGACCAAATTTGGCAGTGATACTCTTGCTTGGGTGTGGTAGGTGAAGGCTTAAGATCACTGGACATTTGCTTCTTGCTGTTAACAATGCTGTGTATCCTCAATAGGTGACGGTGATGCACTCCATGCAAGCAGGATACCTGGAAAAGGCACAGAAGTACACGGACAAAGCACTCATGCAGTTAGAAAAGCTGAAAAGTAAGACTCAAAGTATTACAATTAACTTTTTGGTACTGTGATTATAGCTCCCTGAGCTGTTGGCATAACCAGACTGCCTCATAACACCATATGTAGTCTGACGTGGGAATCCTTTTTCTTTTTAAAAGAGAAAAGGTGAAATGTCCTTAACCATGCAGCCTTGAAAAGAGATAAAATGAGCCCCTTTGCAGGCTGCCTATGGACTTCTACTCTCACAGAAGCAGTGCAATGACCACCCCATTGCTCTGTTTATCAGCTCTTTGAAACTGAAGTGCCAGATATAAATACTTAACTTTTTAAATATACTATGTAGTTTTACTTGGAATCGAAAGGAATGTCATCTCCATGTGAGTTCTTAATGCTTGGAGACAGAACTGCCTGTCTATAACTTGCAGGGCTATCATAAGCTGGGTGCAAGGTGAATGGATGTAACTTAGCCTGACAAAATACAATTATTCTCTACAAGTACCATTGCTGGATGTTGAACTGAGAGAAAAGGTTATGAATAGAAACATTGTTAATCCTTGTTCAACACATTTATTTAACTGTATCACCCAGTGTTTGAACCTTTTGTTATGTGGCATGGCTCATGTACAACTTGTGTTTATTTCTCATCTCTCACAGTGTTAGACAGCAGTTCGATTTTATCATCCTTCCAGGTCATTTTGTTGGAACATATAATTATGTGCCGCTTAGTGACTGGACACAAAGCTACTGCCCTGCAGGAGGTATGTTCCATTCTTGTCACTTCAGTGCATCGCAGTGGTTTAGGATATTATCTAGGTGATCAGAATTCTGTAGCTTTAACTATTATAACTTCATATTTAACATTACGTGGAATGATCTCTTTGAAAGACTGAAGTAGCAGAATTTTGGTCTGCCTTCTATACTTTTGATCATAGATGTTTTTTATTTTATTTTTTTATACATTTTAATTGAATCGGGAAACAGCAAGAGACATTGTAAAAAAACAGAACATAATAGCAACACGCAGACAAGACAAAATCATGGAGTAATGATTATAAATACAATACCGTATAAACACTTGAGAGATACATAACTAAATGAGAGAAAAACACAGGGGAGGAAAATGGCACAAAACAGCAAGGCGAAGAAAAGGAGTGTCAGAAAATGTTATCTAGGGCAAGATGTAAAAAATTTCCATCCAACAAAATCATTAACCGTATTTAAATGGGACCAGCCAAATCAAATAGTCCCAGAAGCGGGGTTAGGCCTGCTTTCCATTTAGTGACTGGCAGCCAAATTGCATCCCCCCGTTTCTTTGATTTAAATCCTCTAGTATCATAAGTGGCCACTTCACCGCTATAAACCGCTAAAAATCTAGCTAGCCATATCTGAAAGCTGGGGGGGTTGGGCTCTTTCCAGCGAGCAGACAAAATTAACCTTAATACAGCTGTACCAATAAATAGCAGTCTTTCTTCTGTCTTCGATAGTTTTAAGGAGTTATCATGTCCCAATAAGAAAAGAGTTTCCGACTCGGGTAATTTGTGGCCAATAGCTCTTCCCAAAAGGTTGAAATCATACTTTTAATTAAGACCAGCTCAGAGCAGTTGCTAAACATGTGGATAAGAGTCGCGGGTCCTTGTGAACATCTGGGACACAGGTCATTCTCTCTTTTGCCCCAACTGAATAATTTGTCCGGGGTATTATAGAGGTCAAATGGGGTTTTGAAGAGCTGTGCTTTCAGATTACTAGCCATAAAGAGATTGTGACTCAACTCCAGCACTCTATGTCGATATTCGGATATTTAATTTAGCCGCCCATTTTGTTTCGGTGTTTTCAAGGTCATCGTGAGTTTTAGTCAAAAGAATATTGTAAAATGTTCCTATTGTAGTATTTACTCTAAACATAACATAAATAATTTCAGTTCTTGACAAACAAATTATAGGCTCTTTAGCTTTAAGTTTAGCAAATATTTGCACAAATTTGAGAAAATCACCATTAGACAAGTCGTATTTAAGTTTCAAATCATAAAACGTTGTATCAGTCATTTAACAAAAAATCATTGACGGTGCTAATACCCAGCCTTTCCCACTTCCTTGCAATAACATCAAACTCAAGACCATGTGTTACGTTTGAGTGCCAGTGCTAGTGTGTAGCGATTAGTTTTCCCAAAGTGCATATGCTTAGTACCTTTATCCCAGATTTTCCATGCACTAATTATGATTTCTCCCTTAAATTTCTTGTAATACTTTGCCTCAGTTTGAATAGGCCTTTAGCTTTTTGACCAAGTAGGAGCTCATAGATTGAAGGTATTAGATCAATGTCCATCATACTTTCTTCTGTTGGGATGTTAATTAAAGGGGTGAGTTGTTTAAGAAATGTTGCCCAATGATAGAAGATAATATTGAGTATAGTGAGCCCCCCTCTATAGAGTGGAAGTGACATGAGACTATGGGATCTCCGGATCTTGCCATTCTGCCAGATACATTTGGACATGAGTTAATCAGTATTAACATTTTATGCTCTACAGCTAGAGGAATCGCTCAAAATAAATATAGACATCTGGGTAACACTTTCATTTTCTAAAAATTGGCTCTGCCTATAATCGTGAGGTGAAGACTATTTATCCTGTCCAAATCCCTCTTTATCTTAACAAGAAGAGGATCAAAATTGAGCTTCACTAATTGTTTGATCCGAACATACAATGTTGTCGGTACACAAAATAACTGTCTATTCTCTGTTAAGGGAGTATCCCGAGCAATTACCATATTCTGTTGCCTGATCATAGATGTTTTGAAGCATAAGAATTTGAGAATTAAGGGTATGTGTCCTCTTCACCACAATCAGTGTCTTTCCTACTGAGGCTGTTGCGTAAAAGGTTCAAGTAGATTGGTTAACCTTCAAAGAGGTCATTAGTAAGATGGTACATGTTACTAGGTTCTACGCTATCCAATGGCATGGCAATGATAAAATATGTTGTAGAGATAAATAATTCTGCTTCAGTATGCCCTGAACATTTGCATAGAGTCTGTGGATTCCAGAAAATATTGTTTTTGCCTTTTTCCAACAGATTTCACAAGTCTGCCAGCTTTGTCAGCAATCTCCAAGATTGTTCTCGAATCACGCAGCCCAGCTACACACTTTATTGGTGAGTGACACCACATATAAATTCCTAAACACTTGCTATGGTCATTCAGTCTTTCCTTAAAGTATTCCTATTGAGTTTAAATTCAGAAACCTGCTCTCACATTTATCTTGTCTCCTGTAGACATTGACATTGTGCGGGGTGTAACTAACATTAAAAGATAAAGCATGCAGGTTGCAAATTGCGCAACCTCACCGACGGTCTACTGTTTCTGAGTTTATGCCTGACTTCATAGACCAGTCCTATTTTGGTGTGAAAGTGTAATCTAGTCTGATTTCCCCCCCACTTGCTGGAAAATGAAAACATTATGTTCGAGGCATATGAGCTGCAGACCCTACACTTAGCAATAGATCGCCACCTGGTGTTGGGCTCGGATGATTGCAGGTTGTTGTCTTCTTGGAAGAAGTCTTTGTAGTCACGAGATAGGTGACTCCTCCCTTGGACAATACTGCGCATGGTCATCGACTCCATCCTCAGATTGTTTTTTTCCGCCACTGGGTTCGGATGAAAGTTTTCCGCTCTGGCTAGAAAAGACTTTTTCTGCAATTTCGAAGCGAGAAACTTTATCTAAACTTATTTTGACATCGAATAGACTTTTCGAGATCACCAGCTACATTCCGGTGCGTCGACGCTGGCTGTTGGGCCTATCGGCGCCGTACGGCCTACACCTCATGGACAGAACTCCATTCAAGAGATGCCCAGTATGTCGAGCAAAATTGCCTCATAGCGACCATCACGAGGTTTGCAACCTCTGTCTCTCGCCAGAACACGAGTCGACCTGCGCAGCCTGTGCCTCCTTCCGATCGAAGAAAACCATTTGGGATCGGATGGCCTATCGACACGAAATGAGGAGATCAGCGCCAGCACCGGAGGCCATCTTTGAGGAGATTGGACGTCTCCGAGGACCAAGAGCCAATCGAAGATATCTCCGAGGACGAGGCTCCACTCGTCGCCGAGGAAGACTCGCCTGATCTCCAGATCATATTGGGGGCAGAGTACTCGGACGATTCGATTCCATCTCGAAAACCTGTGAGTACCACTGCCCCCGCACAACATACACTACCCAAGACAAAGGCAGCGGTCGGCACTCTGCCCATGGGGCCCAGTCGAGACCGAGATTTACCCTCCAACGCCCCGCCTTCGGGCTCGGCTCCGAGGACAAAGACTACGCCTTCCAGTGCCTCAGCGCCGAAAAAACATGTGCCAATTCCGCCTCCTCCATTGGCACCGAAACATCCTTCGACACTAAAGCCAAAACGCCCTTCGGTGTCCAAACACAAAGACCCTTCGGCACCCGAACCAAAAGACACATCGGTGCCGAAGCCAAGTACCCTACCGGACCCGAAAGCTTAGACTCTGAAACCCTCCGGTTCCAAAAATGAAGAAGGGAAGCCAGATTCTGGCGCCGCAGGCCCAACAAAACCTGTCTCCACGCCAAAATCTCCGATATCGGTACCAAAGACTCCAAGGCATAATACAGACACGCATAAACACTCTGACAAGCCTACCAAGCCTAAACAAACTTCGGCACCGAAACAATTGCCACAGGACTCAATCACTCCTCCTAAGGCAAAGAACACCAAGCAACCTCAATCGGCACCGAAAAAATCGACGCCGAAGATTACAGAACAAGAAGAACTGTTTAGACCAGATCCTAAACAGAACAAGCATTTACAATGCAATGGTTTTGCCTTTGTTAAAGTTAGAGCTATTGGCATTGCTCTTGACTTTTTTTTTATTTATGTTTTTTTTAACATAAATATATGGCATTGTCATTTACAATAGCAGGGCAGGGCACAGGGAAGGGGGGCGAGGAGAGACGAAGGAGAGCTGCGGGCTCTTGTTGTAATGCTTGCATAGATGAGTTGGTGGATGCATGCATGGGTGCATGCATCGATGGGTGTACGGATGGGTGTACGGATGGGTGTATGGATAGATGGATGGATAGATGCATATATACAGCCAATCCCTCAACAATGTATGCAATCTACCAACCCATCCAACCAACAACCCATCCATGCATCCACCCATACATCCATGCATCATGCATACATCCATCATGCATCCATCCACCCACTGTGTCCCACTCCGACCCCTCTAAAAATAACTCATTTTTTCTGAGCAAAAAAACAATCTTGGGCACAAATATTTCTGATCGGAACATGCCTCTACTGCCATGGACGGATAATGTGTCTAAATCGCCATGGTACAGGGTGAGTTAATTAGCTCTCCTTCACAACTCTCAAAGCAGGTACACGCTTATCACAAGTCCTTAACATTTTTTTTACTAATGCCTCCATTTTGAGAAGCTGGCGGAGTGGGTCACGTCCCTTGCAAATGGTCAAACTGATTCCCACGCGGTCCTACTGTAGTATTTCACACATGATGTGACCAACATAAACCTACGCCGCCCATGAGTACATTGGGATGGCTGAGCTGGTGACTGTGGAGAACTATAGTGCTTCCAACTTCCCCCCAACAACCCCCCAACTTCCATGATCTTAGATGCCTTGCGTGCACCGTTGGGCACTCAAGCAAGTGAGCACACATATTTCACGTCTGGAAACTCAATCTACCTCTGGGTCCGTCAGTGGTTTCTGCACAAGACTAAAGTAAGACCAGCGACAACCTCAAGGTGCTTTACATTGTCCTGAAGCCCACCACATACTGATACCTTAGTACCCTCTACAGTTTCTCTGCGCGGGTTTGAGCTTCTCCTGGGTCCAGAGACTTCTGACTTTTACCTAAACCTCTCTGGCCTAAACTGCTTTTTATTATTTTATTTATTCAGTTTTTACATAATTGCAATCAGGCCTCGAGAGACATCAGAGCACTGCACAGACCTACAAATGGAATAGGAGGCAAAGAAAAGGTTTGACATGAAGCAAGATTTTCTGGAGATGGAGAAGGCTTAATAGACATGATAAAACGAGAAAAATAAGGTGATCTAAATAGAAAAGGTCACATTTTTTAGATTCATATTCTTTTTCAGCTGAAATAGGGAAGGGGCAGTTTGAAGCAAAGAGCATCTTTCCTACTGCAATAGCGAAGATGAGCAAAATCACAAGTTTTGTTCTGCTGCTCCCCCGCCCCTTCCCCCGGGTGATTTCCAGGCTAGCACATTCTCCAGATGAGAGCCAATACCTACGTTTGCTGGATGATGTCGGACATAAGAGAAAGAACAAAGTGGATGAGTAAAGAGATAAGGATGGAAAGAGTGAAGTATTAGAGTGACTGTAAAGAGGGAGGCGATGAAGGAAGAAAAGGAGGGATATGAACAATTAAAAGATAGGAAAATATGAAAGCAAGGAAATACAAGGATGGGGAGGATAGAATGGTGAAAAAAGAGGGAATAAGAAGGAAGAAACACACACTAACAACCACACGCACGCCCTCAGCCCCACGCGCACCCTTCACAGACCAGCACTCTGGAGGCACACGCACGCCTTACACACTCACGCCTCTTACACACTCACAACCACACCTCACACACTCACAACCACACGCACACCCTCAGCACAGCTGGAAGCACGAGCAAACGAAACAAAGAGCAGGTGTGCAAGTTCAGCAAAACATACCGTTTAGAGTACTTATGGGTTCGGACCAGTCAGTGTGAGCTCGTGTTACGTTGTTTTCATCCAAAATAAAGAAATTCACCCTGAAATATAGAAGAATGACGTCAGAAAAGCAATGGTGGCAAATGAGCAAACATCCCCTAGAGGTCTACTGCGGGAATGGGTTTGCGGGTCGTTATGGGTGAGTGTCTGACACAAGACCGAGACACTGCTAACAGGAAGTGACGTGTTGAGAACACTCAGACATATGCTATATTGTTATACGCTATATATTATGTTCTGATGCAATGCTATATCCTGTTTATTCATCGTATAGGGCTTTTATACTGCACTGAGCTTGTCTCAAAGCGCTGTGGAGGAGCGAATGGACCAGAGAGGGGAGACCACGAGTGAGGGAGGGAGGGGACAAGCTATAGGAGAAGAAAGGGGAGACGAAGGAGACATCTAGAGAAAGAGACGGAATGAAATAGCGCCTTGAAAACATCTGTGATGATAAGGACGGAGTTGTGAGAGGGAGTGGCAGCGGCGCAGCAGGCGGAAGACTCGCCTCAAAGCAGGGAAAAGCGAGGTCGGACAGGCAGAGGTACATGACAGGCACCCTCCCTGCGGGGCCCTGCCTTGCGTGCCCGCTGAGAGCTGGGAGGGAAGGATTCTTACACTACAGGGGGTTCTGTAGCTCAGGGGAGAGCCATGCTCTGGCTGGGGAGGGACAGACCATGGATGGAAGGGAGGAAGTGTGGAGGGGCGTGCTGTGTGCCGAACGGGCAGCTATGAAAAAGGGGGGGGTGCCGGGTCTCAGGGGACAGCCATGCTGCTCGGACGGGGCTCTGTGCCGAGCGGTCAGCAGTGGAAGGACGGGGGCCCTTGCCTGCACTGGAAGAGGGGTGGATGCTTGCATTGGTCTCCCGGACACTGAGGGGCTTATTTACAAGCCTCTCGCTCCGCCGGTGCGTCACTTTAAATATGGGAAAAAGTGACGTACGGGCGGCGCACGAGGCTTGTAAATAAGCCCCTGAGAGCGGGAAATCAGGAAAACAAAGACACGACAGGCCAGCCGCGCGTGGAGGAATCAAAGGGTGGGGGGGGACCACAAGAGGGGGCGGTACACGTACACCCACGAACTTCGAAACACACAACGAGCGACACGGACAGGTATGAGGGTGCCGAGGACTGGGGCACGCAGGGGCGCACGCGAGAAACCGAGGAAAGAAAGCAAAGTGAGAGGAAGAGAGTGAGGGGATGACGGTGCAAGAGAGGAGACAGCCGGGAGGGGCCCGAGGGAGAAGGGACAGCGGTGCAAGCACGTCCCAAAGGGGAGTCAATGATGACATACGGGAGGAGGGAGAAAGACAGACCGACAGACACAAAGAAAGGCAGACAGGCAACCCCATACAGGCACTAAAGTGGCGAAAAAATGCAGAACTGCACAGACACTTAAGAGAGAATTTAAAGACATATAATGCAGCCTATAAAAGGCTACACTGCCCAGTACTTCAGCTAGAAATTCCACCAAAAATCCACAAAAACAGCAAAGCCTGTCCAGATTTCCTTTGTTTTCAGTACAAACCCCTCTGGAAGATAGAGAGGAAGGCATGGACAGACAAGCCCCATAGGCTGCCATTATGTGGCTCAGAATAGGATACTGTGCCTTTAAGAGAACTTTCCAGAACTCCAAAGTATCCCAGAATGCCTTGCAGGTCTCTCTTACTTTCAGTTCTTTTTTCCGGCTCCTGCAAGCAGGACCCTGGAGCATTGAGCTCTCCCTTTTCAAGGGTTTTGTTGGTGTTTTTTGCACTAAACTCGATTTTGTGTACTTTTTAAGTACTTTAAAGCTTTCTTCTTGGTTTCTTGCACCCCTTGGTCGTCCATAATGCCTGCATTATTCGACAAATGCCCGGAGTGCTCCAGGAAGGTGGCCAAGTCAGACCCCCATGAGGTCTGTATCCTCTGCCTTCCCTCTTCCCACATCCCTGAGAAGTGTGAGATCTGCCAAGGTTTCACTGGCAGGACCCTGAAGGACAGACTGAAGATCAGGCTTCAGGGACTAGAAGAAAGAAGACAGAAGACGCAAGGTGGGTCTGGAGGGGCTTCATCTGCCCATGCTGAGGCCCCTGGGGGGCTCCCCGGGGGCAGGAAGCTCAGCACACGTCCCCATTCTCCGTCTGGGTCGGTGGCACCCGCCAAGACGTCGAGGGGGAAGTCCAAGGCCGGCTCCCCGTCTCCCCAGGGCTCTGGGTCGAGGAAACTTTGCCCGTCGACGTCGAGGGACCTGCATAGGCCGCCGTCGAACACAGAGACATTGTCATCGTCGCTGTCTTCGGCGTCGACGTCGAGCTCTCGGCGTCGACAGGCCCGGCGTCGGCGCTCGCCGCCAAGGCGATACCGTCGATCGCCGTCAAGACGCAAGGCTTCATCGTCGTCGAGGGGATCCTCGTCGTCGAGCCCGCCGTCGACGCGGAAGCAGTTGCCGGCGAGACGGAAGCGTTCGCCGTCGAGGAGAAGGAGATCGCCGTCGAGGTCGACGTCGAGACACTCCAAGGCGACGTCGAGGCGGTCGCCGTCGGCGCAAGAGATCGCCGTCAAGACGCAGAGGATCGTCAAGATGGTCTGGGTCGACGTCGAGACATGGCAGCCGTTCGACGCCGAAGAGGAGGAGACGGTCGACGCGGAAGGGGCGCTCGACGTCGAGGGGCCGACGGTCGGCGCCTGAACACCGGTCAGCGGCGTCGAGGGATCGTACTGCGCAGCCTAGGGCTGTGGGGGGCTCCCCTCAGCCCGGGAAGGATGGTGGGTCACCTGGATCGGTGTACTCTGAGGTGTATACTCCGAAGAAGTCTGTTCCACCTCCTCCTCCGTTACCTAGAGGCCTGCGTCCGAGGACTCCTACCCCTCCTCCGTTGCCTCCTCTGCCTGAAAAGCCTCCACCGGTTCCACCGAGGTCGGTCTCGTTGCCCAGGCTCACGGCCCCTCCCAAGAAGACTCCTAAATCCAAGGAACCACGTAAGCCCAAGTCGGCCACCCCGGAGAAGCCGGTGGACCGGCCGAGGCCCAAGAGATCGAAATCTCGCTCCAGACGGAGAGAACGATCGAGGAGCAGGCACAGGTCCTCCACCTGTTCCAGACGGCACCATAGGAGACATAGATCCAGCACCGATACGTCTTCTAGGACCCGCTCCTATTCCCCTACTTTGTCCGATTCCCTGGAGACTAGGGTGTCTCCTATCGATGAAATCGGTACATTCCAGGAGGTTCTTCTGAGGGGGGCTGCGAATTTGGGTATCAAGGTGACTGCTCCTACACCTACGACGTCCGTGATATTCGAGACTTTGCACAAGAAGCACCTGTCTCTCCCTCTGTTGCCTTTGGTTCCGGGACTGGTTGAACCGGCACAGGAACTGTTTCTTACACCTGCGGTGGTAAAGGCTGCCCCGTCCAGATTTTTGAAAAAATACAGGGCACCGGACTTGGACCCTGCCTTCCTGAGGATGGACCCAGTCCCCGACTCAGTAATAGTTACGGCGGCCAGAAAACAGCATTCTACCTCCCCGTCCTCCACCGTGCCTCCAGACAAGGAAAGCCGCTGGATTGATTTGGCGGGAAGGAAGGCATGTGAGACTTCTTCCACCACAATGAAGGCTTCCAGCGACTCGGCATTACTGGGACGATATGACCGTGCGCTTTGGGATTCCATGGAGCAGTTCGCGGACCTTGTGCCGCGCGACAGGAGGGAGGACTTCATGGAAATCGTCAAGGAGGGGGATGCTGGTCTCGAACCAGGCCATCAGTGCCGCGGCGGATATCTCCTTGTAACTGCTCATGGCTACTGCCACGGTATCAACCAGCGCCGCCATGCATGGCTCAGGCTTACGTCTCTCAAGCCTGAGGCGCAACAGCGAGTGGCCAACCTGCCGTTTTCCGGGGACACGCTCTTCGGTAAACACGCAGATGACGAGATGGCCCGGATGAAGGCCGAGGCAGAAACCCTGACGGCGGTGGGCTTGGAGAAGCCCAAGGATAGGAAACCCTACCGCCAGTTCCAACGGCGGTTCGGCTCGCAAGGGAAAGGAAGAGGACAGTCTTCGGGACGACAGCAGCAGCAACAACAGCAGCAGTTCCGAAGACCTTTCCAAAAACGTCAGAGGGGTAGAGGTGGACAGCAGTCCTCTACCGCGAGCAAGGGCCCGGCCGGGTCTCGACCCTGAGCGGTTACTTCCCTGTCATCCGTTACCCGCTCCGGTGGGGGGAAGCGTTCAATTTTTTCTGGCAGAGTGGAGAAAAATTACTCGGGACAAGTGGGTGCTGAATATTTTTTGCAATGGATACAGTCTTCGATTCCTCAGCCCTCCTCCAGCGATCCCTCCGGTCAGTTCGCAGTATCAACTGCGCGAGCTCCAGGCGGAGGCCGATATCCTGTTAAGGAAAAGGGCGATAGAAGACGTACCTCTGTCTCAAAGAGGAAGGAGTCTGTACTCCCGGTTCTTTCTGGTTCGCATAAAGGACAAGAACGAGTTCAGGCCCATTCTGGACTTGCGGCAGGCAAACAAGTGGATTCGCAGAGAAAAGTTTCGCATGCTGTCGTTGCATCAGATTTATCCTCAGTTGCAACAGGGGGACTGGCTTTGTGCCATAGACCTACAAGATGCGTACTTCCACGTGCCCATCGTGCACAAGCACAGGAAGTTTCTGCGATTTCAAGTCGGCACCAATCATTACCAATACACGGTGCTGCCTTTTGGACTGAAATCTGCACCCAGGACATTTATTTATTTTATTTATTTATTTATTTAATTTGTATGGCGCGTTATAACCACAGGGGTCTCTAAGCGCTGTCTGACCAGATTTCCGTGATAGATGTAATATTCACTTAAAACCAGCTGTACACCTAAGGTCTGCTCCATGCTTGTTTAAATAGTACGGTTTTTAGTTTTTTTCTGAAGGAAAGTAAATTACTCTCCTTCCTGAGCTCTGGATCCAATTTGTTCCATAAAGCTGGGATCGTGTTGGAGAAAGCACGGCCCCCCACCGTGGTCAATTTAAAGCGGGGCTGAGACAGAAGAGTGGCGTCCGACGAACGCAAAGTCCTACCCGGTATGTAAAGGGATAGTCGGGATTTTAGGTATTTTGGTGCTTTGCCATACAAAGCCTTGTGAGCAATGCACATCCCTTTGAAGACAATTCTCTGGCGAACTGGTAGCCAGTGTAACTCCTGCATCAGGGGAGAGGCATGGGCATTTCTGGGTTTTTTAAATATCAACCTAGCTGCATCGTTCATGACTCCCTGTAGTTTGTCCAGCAGCCGCTGTGGCAAACCTAAATAAAGGGAGTTCCCGTAGTCCAGCCTAGCCAGAATTGTGGCTGAGACCACGTGTCTCAAGGTAGAGAATGAGAGTAGGGCAGCGATCTTCCTAAGTTGTCTTAACAAGCCTATACTGGTGCCTACTACGGTGGTAACTTGTTTTTCCATGGATAATTTATTATCCACATATAGGCCTAGGCTTTTAACTGCAACTGCCGGCTTTGGGGGTACACCCAGCTCCCTAGGCCTAAATTTATCACTCCAAGGGTTACCCGAGATGGAAATGGGTAATACTTCCGTTTTATCCGGGTTAACTTTTAAGGAGTTCTCAGACATCCAATTGACTGTAGTTTTCAATATGTCCTGTAGCCTGGTGGATGCTCCTGGACCATCATCCAGCCGGATGATTATCTGGGTGTCATCGGCATAGTTGTACACTAGGCAGTCCATCCTATTCAGGAGAGCAATTAGTGGCTGCAGGTAGATGTTAAAAAGTAGTGGGGACAAGGCAGATCCCTGGGGGACCCCACAGGTGATCGGAGCAGGGGTAGAAAGTAGATCCCCCAGCTGTACTCGTTGTGTCCTACCCTGCAGAAATGAAGTGAGCCATGCATGTGCTGTACCCACGACGCCAAAGGATCTCAACCGCGACAGAAGCTGTTTATGGCACACGGTGTCAAACGCCGCGGAGAGATCCAGTAGTACCAGGGCGCTCGGTGTTTTTACGTCAGCTCGCATCCTTAGCTCATCCAGAATGGATAACATAACTAGTTCCGTGCTGTGATTAGCACGGAACCCTGCCTGATTGGTCTCCAGCAAGTTGTTACTCTCTAGATGGCCCGATAATAGAGCTAACACATGCTGCTCAATTACCTTGGCCAAGAAAGGCAGCTGGGAGATAGGCCGAAAATTTTTCAGACATTTTGTGTCTGCTCCAGGTTTCTTCAATAAGGGGATCAGGCGAGCCTCTTTAAAGACTGAAGGGATCTGTCCTGTCCGAAGAGAGGTGTTCAATAGGTGCAGAACCTCTTCCTCTAATCCTGGCATTGCCATCTTAAATATGTCAGGCGGGCAAGGGTCCACCAAGGAGCCTGATTTGACTCGGCCTATGATTTTAAGTAATTCCTGTTTGGAAATAAGGGATAGCTCAGCTAGAGGTGGAATGTTAAGCGGGCCAGTGAGGTCCGGTATGTGCGGACATTCGAGGGGTGCAGTTTCTGCAATTTCATCCAAGATGTCAGATATCTTCTTTACGAAGAAATCCTGGAACCTCTGACAGTCCTCCTGGGTGAACTCGGGACTTTGCTCCTTGTTCACCCTGAGCTCCGCCAGGACCCGGAAGATTTCTTTTTGCGGATTTCTAGCAGTAGTTATTCTTTCCTCAAAGAAAGCTGCCTTCCTTGATTGTATGGCTAGTTTGTACTGGGCTAAGGATGAGGTATATTCTTGTTTGGAGATAGCGTCGTACTTTTTACGCCATGCCCGTTCTTTCTTCCTCACCCCGCGTTCCACATTCTCAAAGTGCATGTCAGTGGTAGCGGCACACCTAAGGAAAGGCAAGGTGTTTGTCTACCCGTCCCTGGACGATTGGTTGATCAAGGCCTCCTCCTTCTCAGAAGCTCAAGCAGACTTCCAGAAGACGTGCGTTCTCTTGAACAAGTTGGGGTTGCACATCAACATGTCCAAGTCTGTCCCGATCCCGGTCCAATGTATTCAATACTTGGGGGCCACCATCAATACGCTGTCAGCAAGCGTGTCTCCTTCGGAGGAGCGACGGAGATCGATCCTTCGGAAGGCTCAGGCTCTTATGACCGCTCCATCTACAACAGTGAGGACGGTGTCTTCTCTACTGGGGTCGATGGCCTCTTGTATCTTCCTCACTCCTCATGCACGACTACACATGAGACCTCTGCAGGAGTGCTTGGAGGACCAATGGGACCAGAGGAGAAGATCTTGGGACGACAAGATACGACTGTCTCTGCATGCTCTTCAGTCTCTGAAGTGGTGGTGTTCAGCTGAGAATCTCCTCAGAGGGGCTCCCTTCCACAAGGACATTCCTACTCAGACGATCGTGACGGATGCTTCTCTCCAGGACTGGGGAGCGCATTCGGGGGCCTTACAGATCCAAGGCACGTGGTCTCAGACGGAGGCCACGTATCACATCAATTTCCTGGAACTCAGAGCTGTTCACTTGGCGCTGAAGGCCTTTCATCCGTCCTTCCGGACCAACTCTCTGCTTGTACAGACGGACAATACGACCACAATGTATGACCTCAACAAGCAGGGAGGGTCGAGATCGCGCACCCTGTCTCGGGAGGCGCAGACGATCTGGCACTGGCTTCTGGCAAGAGGATTGACGATAACGGCTACCCATCTGCCAGGTGTGCAGAATGTTCAGGCGGACGCACTGAGCAGGCTGATTCAGGAAAACCACGAGTGGGTCGTAAACGACGACGTGCTACGAGAAGTCTTCGCAAGGTGGGGGACTCCAGACGTAGATCTGTTCGCCACCGCCGAAAACAGCAAATGCCGAGACTTCGCCTCCAGGTACTACCAGCAAGGGACGCTGGGGAATGCACTCTGGATCAACTGGTCGAACAGCTTTGTTTACGCTTTTCCGCCCATCCCTCTGATTCCGACGGTGCTCATCAAGCTGTCCCGGTCCAGGGCACGAATGATCCTGATTGCCCCGGAATGGCCCAGACAGTGGTGGTTCACGGACCTTCTACACCGGTCCCTCCTTCCACACATACGGTTGCCGTGCAGGCCGGACCTTCTCACGAAGTTCGGGGGGCAGATGGTGCACCCCAACCTCTCATCCTTGAGTTTGGCGGCATGGCTCCTGAGGTAGTGCAATATGGCCATTTGAATCTACCAGAAGATTGCATGGACATACTGAAGGAGTCTAAGAGGCCCTCCACTCGGACGTCCTACGTTACAAGTGGAAGAGGTTTTGTATCTGGTGTATGTCCAGGAACTTTGATCCTACGACGTGCAAGGAAGATGTCATCCTTCCCTACCTTCTACATTTGGCGCGATCTGGCCTTAATGTTCATTCTATTAGGGTTCATCTCGCTGCATTGACTGCCTACAGGAAAAGCCCTTCACAGACTTACTTCTTTCAGATCCCTGTGATCAAAGACTTTTTGGAAGGCTTGAAGAAAGTGTTCCCTCCTGTCAGGCTTCCTTCGCCTTCATGGGAATTGAATGTGGTGCTGTCCAGTTTGATGAAGGAGCCTTTTGAACCCATTCATAAGGCTTCGTTGCAGCACCTGTCCTGGAAGGCGGCGTTCCTCGTGGCCATTACATCGGCCCGCAGGGTGAGTGAAATTCAGGCGTTGTGTTGTAATGAACCTTATACTGTATTTCATGCTGCTAAGGTTGTTATGCGTACTCACCCTAAATTTCTTCCCAAGGTTATTTCTGACTTTTATGTCAACCAAACTATAACTTTGCCTACGTTTTTTCAGAATCCTTCATCTCCAGCGGAAGGGTCCTTACATTCCCTGGATGTTCGGAGGGTGTTGAAATTTTATCTGGATAAGACTAAAGATATTCGTAGGTCAGACCAATTGTTTATCAATTACGGATCAGTCAGGACGGGTCTTGCGACCTCTAAGCAGTCCATTTCTAGTCCATTCCTGCATACAACTATGTTACCAGAAAGCTAATAAGACCTTAGGGGGTAAGCCTAAGGCTCATTCCACCAGGGGCAAAGCTGCCACGACAGCCTTGCTCCGTAATGTGCCGATTGCAGAAATTTGCAAGGCCGCCACTTGGAAGTCAGTTCATACCTTTGCTAAGCATTACTGTCTGGACGCTGATGCCAGAGCAGATGCTCAGGTTGGACAGGCTTCGCTGCGGAATTTGTTTGCACAATAGTGGTGTTGGTTTCTTTTCTCCATGCCGCTTTGGTGTGGGGATGGGCTTGCCATTCTATTCACTAGATTATGACTATACACAGAGATCCCCTACTACAGAAGGAGTAGTTTCTTTTCTGTAACTCCAGTTCTGTAGTAGGGGTATCTCTGTTATAGTCATAAGCGCCCGCCCTCCTCCCCGGTGGAGAGATGTTCATGTAAAGAATGCTACAGGTCGGGCGTGTTACGCCTTCAAAAAGAACTGAAAGTAAGAGAGACCTGCAAGGCATTCTGGGATACTGTGGAGTTCTGGAAAGTTCTCTTAAAGGCACAGTATCCTATTCTGAGCCACATAATGGCAGCCTATGGGGCTTGTCTGTCCATGCCTTCCTCTCTATCTTCCAGAGGGGTTTGTACTGAAGACAAAGGAAATCTGGACAGGCTTTGCTGTTTTTGTGGATTTTTGGTGGAATTTCTAGGTGAAGTACTGGACAGTGTAGCCTTTTATAGGCTGCATTATATGTCTTTAAATTCTCTCTTAAGTGTCTGTGCAGTTCTGCATTTTTTCGACACTTTAGAGATTATTTTTGATTGCTCCGGGGTCCACGCACATGGGCGGGACTATTCACTAGATTATGACTATAACAGAGATACCCCTACTACAGAACTGGAGTTACAGAAAAGAAACTACTCCTTATTAAACATGCTCCAGACATTTTTAAAGATCCAGTAAGATGTAGGGTGCTAAATCCCAGAATAGAAAAAAAGTATAGACCAGCACCTGGTGATCCGGTCTATATTAACGGACATCTGCCACTAGACTCTTTGGTAGTGTCAAATGCATGTAAAAGAGCCAACAACTTCTGGTGACAAAGAATAAAAAATTGATGCGTCTGGGAAAAGGATTGCTGCACAAGCAACAAACATATGGCTCATAGCAAACACACAAGCCTTACTCTCATGCTACGACAGGGCTCACTACGACCAACTAGAAAAGTTAATGGAACATCTCCCAGATCAATACAAAGATCAGGCAGCAGAGCTCTTACAATAAGGCAAACTAATATCCAATGCCTCAATTAAATGCGCACTAGATGTAGCTGACACAGCATCCAGAGCAGTCAATACTAGTGTGATTCTCAGACGTCATGCATGGTTACGCATTTCAGGTTTCAAACCAGAAGTACAAACTACCATCCTGACCAGCCCTTCAATCAGAACCAATTGTTCGGGCCGGAAGTAGATAATACACTAGAAAAGATGAAGAAAGACAGACACCGCTAAGTCTATGGGGGCATTACAATCCACCCAAACTAGAGGTTCTTTTCGCCACTCCTCTTATAGAGGAGGCTCTAAGCAGACCGCTGCAGGCACAACATCATCTTTTAAAACGCACACACAAACCTCCTCTAATGAAGGCTATTTCAAAGGAGGATACAGAGCCAATAACAACAAGGGAAGAGGTAGGGGTAGTAACAACAACCGCTCCTCTTCCACTCCTAAACAGTGACTTTCCTCTGCCTCCCCTACAGCATTCCACTCCTGTGGGGGGCAGACTTTCACAGTTCCTACCTGTCTGGAACTCCATAACAGACAGGTGGGTAAGACAAATTATCCAACATGGCTACTGCCTAGAACTCGCAGCAACCCCCCCAAACATACCACCCAGGCGGCGTCCAATGTCTGCAGAACACAAAACTCTGCTTCAACAGGAAGTTCTAGCACTTCTACAAAAAGATGCTATTCAAGTAGTTCCGTTGGAGGAACAAGGAACAGGAGTTTACTCACTGTATTTCCTAATTCCGAAAAAGGACGGGACATTAAGACAGATTCTCGATCTCAGGCCCCTCAACCACTACATACAATCAGATCATTTTCACATGAGCACTTTACAACAGGTACTCCCATTACTACAACAGGGAGACTTTCTGTCCACACTAGACCTAAAGGACGCCTACTTTCACATTCCAATACATCCTTCGCACAGGACGTATTTAAGGTTTGTCATACAAGGACAAAACTATCAGTTCAAAGTCCTTCCATTCGGGGTCACACCAGCACCACAAGTGTTTACAAAGTGCTTAGCAGTAGTGGCAGCACATCTCAGAAGAAAACGAATACATGTCTTCCCCTACCTCGACGACTGGCTCATAAAAGCAAAATCGTTCAACCAGTGTGCACAACACACAAAACTAACAATTCAAACACTGCACAACTTAGGGTTTACGATAAACTACACCAAGTCGCACCTAGGCTGAGGTGGAGCTGGAGTACACGGACAGGCTGGGGTGGAGCTGGAGTACACGGACAGCCTGAGGTGGAGCTGGCACTGAGGTTGGCTGAGGAGCTTTAGCACACAGACAGGCTTGATTTGAAGTGAGGGCAAATGGACAGGCTGGTTGAGAAGGTGGACACACAGGCAAGCTGGGTGAGGAGGTGGGACACATGGACATGCTGGATGAGAAAGTGAGGCACACGGACACGCTTGGTGAGGAGTGACACGTGGACATTTAAATGTGGGGCACATGGACAGGCTTGCCTTAGCTAAAGTCTTATGTAAGACGTCAAGGAAATGAAGGGGCACTGAGGTTGGATGAGGAGCTATAGCACACGGACAGGCTGGGTTAGAAGTGAGGGCAAATGGACAGGCTGTTTGAGGAGGTGGGCACACGGGCAAGCTTGGTGAGGAGGTGGGACACGTGGACATGCTGGGTGAGAAAGTGGGGCACACGGACAACTTGTTTTATATTAAAATAATAGCACGCAAGTAATGGCAGCCTGGTTGGGAAGTGCAGGCAGGGGGGGCGGGGAGGGAAGCCTGCGGGGGGAAAGCCTGTGGGAGGCTGATGCCTTTGATGTGTGCCTTTAAGGCAGGAGGTGTCTACATGGGCTTGGGGGAGTAGAAATGCGAGTCACGGCCAGTGAAGTGAATAATTAGGGGAAGAGAACTGGCAGAGGCCGGCCGAGCGCACGCTGGGGAAGCCTGTGGGAGGGAGGCTGATGCCATTCACACGGGCAAGCTTGGTGAGGAGGTGGGACACACTAACATGCTGGGTGAGAAAGTGGGGCACACAGACAACTTGTATTCTATTAAAATAATAGCACGCAAGTAATGGCAGCCTGGTTGGGGAGTGCAGGCGGGGAGGGAAGCCTGTGGGAGGGAAGCCTGAAAAAAATGACAAATGGTAGGATTCCATTGTTCGATACAGTTTCGAAGCACAGCACCAGAACAAGCAGCAATATCGAGAGGTGGTGGGGGCAGGGTGAAGGGTTAAGGAGTAGGGAGAGACGGCACAGGCTGGGCAGGCTGCGATGGGCCGGTGGGAGGAGAAATGCGAGTGAGTCACGGCCTGGCGGCCGTGACAAGTGAAGTGAATAATTAGGGGAGGAGAAATGCCAGAGGCCGGCCGAGCGCACGCTGGGGGAGCCTGAAGTTATGCAAGCTTAGACAACAAGGCAGAAGGCAGGCAGAAGGCTTGGGGATGTTCTCGTGCATGAGCAATACAAAATAGTAATACACCAAAAAGTAGCTGAACAAAACAAAATGCCCATGACAGAACACACAATGAGTACACTAACAACATGAAACGTAACAATGGAGTGGAGTGAGATCTCTGCGTGGAATTCGGGGAAGCCCCCACTTGAGATTGTAACACAGCCCTGTGCAGTTTCCATGTTTGCAGTACATTTCCAGCAATAAAGGACTCTGTATAAACGCTGCGTGTTTGGCTGCTGCTCTTTAGCCACGCCCATGTCCTGCCAGCCTCTACGGTGCCGACCGGGAGAGGATATGGCGCACGGGCCAGAGCTTCCGGCTTTGGAATTGGAAAGCTGCGTTTGGAAACTCCATTGAACGTCCTGTGATTCTGCGCAAGTCACTTGCTCTCCCCGTGCCTACAAAAATGAATGTGTCCTTGTGTGATGTAACTGTTGCTCTATAAAGCGCTCCAATGCCTTTGGGTCGGGTTCGGGCTATGAGTGGAAGAGGGGAAGTGAGTAAACATGTAGGCCTGTGGGAGGGAAGCCTGTGGGAGGCTGATGCCTTTGATGTTAGAACGGGGGGGGGGGGAGTAGAAATGCGAGTCACGGCCTGTGGCCGTGAAAAGTGAAGTGAATAATTTGGGGAGGAGAACTGGCAGAGGCCGGCCGAGCGCATGCTGGAGAAGCCTGTGGGAGGGAGGCTGATTCCTTTCATGTGGGGAAATGCGCGTGCTTGTGGTCACGTGATTCACTCGAACTGTTGGAAATTCGCTTTTGGGGAGCCTTGGATTTAAGTCTTGGTTTGACGGCATTAGACTCGCATATTCATTCCTGCGGAATGGAATAGGCGAGACCTAAAAAACAGTAATTCCCAACCAGGAAGTAAAGTAGTCAAAGCTACAGGAGAAAAAACATCCACACATGACTATCCTAGTCATTTTCTATAGTCCAAACTACAGCCAATCGGGCGACAGCACCCACCAGAAGGTACTCCCCAGAGGCTCAGGCTCTCAGATTTTCTCACAAGGAGTGATGGTAAACCAATGTAGTCTAAGAGCCTCTGAGGGGAGGTGGGCGGGTTGCATGTGAATCTATGAAAGACACCAATACTGGAGAACCACAGATTACAGGTAAGTAACTATTGTTCTTCTCCAGTATTAGGGGTGTCTTTTATAGATTCACATGCCTGAATCAGAGTAGAAAGCAGTACATATACGTGCTTGGCAGACGCTAATGGTAGCATAAGCTTGTCAATATTAGAAGCACATAACAATGCAATATGTAAAAGAACATCAGTAAAAGCATAGTAGAACGCAATCACTTGATCATATGCATAACAGAAACATAACAAGCGCCTGACAGCAGGAATAGGAGGTGGGATACAGAGGCTCACCTTAGATGAAAAGATTTCGTAGAACTGTTCGACCCACCGAAGCATCGGTCTCGTTGGCTGCATCCAAACAATAGTGTTTGGTGAAAGTATGGCGACTGGCCCAGGTTGCCGCTCTGCAGATGTGCTGAAGAGGAACTCCAGCAAATAACGCCGTAGAGGAAGACACTGCTCTTATAGAATGCGCTCTAGGAGCTGCTTGCAGAGGCCTTCCTGCTTGTGCGTGACAAAGTGCAATAGCTGCAGATATCCATCTTGCATTTGTTTGGTTAGAAACTGTCTTCCCTTACGAATTGTCCCATAAGTGACAAATAGTTGATCAGACCTGCGCAATGTAGATGTTCTTTGCAAATATAATTTTAGACACCTTTTAATGTCCAGAGTATGCAATGCCTTTTCCGCAGGTGTCTGAGGGTTAGGAAAAAATGTCTTTAAAACCACTGGTTCATTCAAATGGAAATCCGAAGGTACTTTTGGAATGAATTTGGGATTGGTGCGGAGCACCACAGAGTCATTTGTGAACTGTAAGAAAGGATGTAGAACAGTAAAAGCCTGGATATCGCTGACTCTCCTAGAGGAGGTTAGGGCCAGTAGAAGTGATACCTTCCACATAAGAAATTTCAGATCTGCTCTGTGGATGGGTTCGAATAGGTGTCGCATGAGTTGTGCCAACACTACATTGAGATGCCACGATGGAGGTGGACGACGTACCGGAGGGAACATTCTAAAAAGGCCTTTAAAGAGTTGCTGTATTATTCTCGTAGAGTAAAGAGAATTGGTCCCATCTTGTCGATATCTTGAAATCGCTGCCAGGAAAACTTTTAGGGTAGCATGAGATAACCCTGAGCGAGCCAGATGTAGGAAAAAAGGCAGGATCTCCTCTGGTTTAGCTGAAAAAGGGTGAATTCCAGCGGAACGACACCAGACACAACAAGCATTTGCAATGCAATAGGTCTCGCATTTAGGAGAGTTTGAGTTATTGGCCTTTTAAATGACCATGCCAATAGCTTAACCTCTTGCAAATGCGAGTCCTATTGCATTATAAATGCAGGGGGATCTAAGAGGGGTTGAGGTTAAACAGGATACAAGCCAATGACTAGCGCAAAGTGCGTGAGATAGAAGGAGGTGGCAAGTGGGCCTTGATGGACAGAATAAGAGAGCGGGGGCAGATGAGCGAAGAATGCAGTGGGGTGACCAGGAAGACAGAGCAGCAGGAGTAGAGAAGGTAACATGAGAGGAAAGGAGCCGTGGATGAGAAAGGGTAGTGTGCGGTGGGTAAGAAGCTTCGGGTGGGGTGAAGGGTAGAAGGAGAGGGAGACAGCGGGGAATGTAGAAGGGGATGTAGTGGAAATTAGAATGGGATGGAGTGGAACACTCTGAGGTGTAGCATCCGGTCTTTGGGGTTGCTCAAAGATAGCCCTTGGGATGCACCAGCACCCCGCCCGCCAGTCCCCCGGAACCGCCTACAGAGCCGCAAGGCACTGTCTAGTGGGGGCTGAGAGGGCCATGGGAGCCCATGACCCTCAGCCCCAGGTGGGAGCCAGGCATAGTAGTTTCTGGCCGCGGATGCGCTGGCTGTTAGTTTGCGGTGCTGCAGGTATGTTCCTGCGTTCTATAAGCCGCTCCGAGCCATGCGGAGCAGTGTGTGCTGTAAAAATGACGGCGACATTGGCACCTACTCTATCCGCTGCCTCAGTGTGCCGAGCAGCCCAGCCCTTCGCTGGTGAGCAGGCAGGGGTAGCCTTGGAGCTCAGCAGAGCTGCGACCGCAGTGCCTATGACTATTGGGATGGGAAGCCAGCGGGTAAACAGCCTTGGCGAGGGAAGAAGGTGTAGTGCCTCAAACATACGCTAGTTTGCAGTACTGCGGCCATGGAACGCTGCTCCAGGTAGATGTGAGGGAGGCTCCAGCAGGGGGGCGCCATTGCGCTAACTCGTCTTTCATCACGCATGCGGGGTGTTGTAAACACGGTCTGTGGGAAACCGTTTTGAGTGCTCTTGCTTGTGGCTGCCTAGCTATAGTGTGCATGCACGGCGATCCTGTGTGCATCAGCATCATGGAACGTGTTCAGCTGCCATGTTGGGGACACCTAACGGAGAGTAAAGTGCAAGGCCAACAGGGTACCATAAAGCCGCGTTTCCAGTATAGCCTGCCTTAGGAGGGGCGCGGCCATGTTAAGACTGTAGTGAGACTTAGCTGCAAGCCCGCAGCCACTTACCGAGCAGCAGCAGCTTGAGCTCGCGGCGAGTGTTCTGCTTGTCCTTCTTGATCCGCTGTTCGATCTCCGTGTTGATCCTGTGCTGCTCCTTCTCCTCCGCCGAAAGGCAGCAGCCCGCCATCCTGCCCGACTAGAGCAGCAGCAGCAAGTGTGTCAATGCAGGACCAGCACCTGGCTCCTTCCCCCTCCTCCCAGCAAAACCAGCTCCGACAGCAAAACCGAAACCTTCCATGGGGCGGGACTTCCGTCTTCGGAAGCCCGCGCACGTGCCCACGGAGAGAAGCAGTGCTGGTGACGCGGGGCTCCCATGCCCGAGGGAGAGCCCCGCGGAGGCTGCAAGAGTTTAGAATGGCGGTAAGTGGGGCTTGGGGGGGCGCTTGTATGTATGCGGCGGTGGCGGCGGCCGGGGGGCGCTTGTATGTATGCGGCGGTGGCGGCGGGGGGGGGGGGTCTCTGTATGTGTGTGTGTGTAGGTGCGCTCCTGTGTGTGTGCTGCAGGGGGTGCCGGTGAGTGGGGGAAAGTAGAGGGGGTTCGCGTGTGTGTGTGCGCGCCTTCCTGCCTGCGTGTGCATGTGTGTGTTCAGGGAATCTGTGGCAGGGGACGTGCACAGCGCCGGCCTGGGCATGCGCGCCCACGAGGTCAAATCTCTGCCAGAAGAAGCGCGTGGCAGTCTGCTGTCCACATTCCCCCAAAAGTGACAACATAAGTTGTCTCGCACTAGTTGTCTCGCTTTTGCTTTCGTCTAGGCGAGACCGAAAAACTTTCCCATTTGAGACTGTACGTCTTTATGGTAGCAGGTGCCCTCGCCTTGGCCAGAACTTCCTTGCAATCCGCAGGGATGTTTAGATGGGCAAACTCACGGTACTCACGCGCCAGGCCGCTAATTTCAGCCATGTTGGATCCGGATGGTAAATCTGGCCGTCCTGAATGGAGAGTAAATCCGGAATTGTACTCAACTGAATCGGCTTGCACTCCGATAGGAGAAGGAGCTCTGTGAACCAGTACTGGCGAGGCCATCTGGGAGCAATTAGAATCAGCCGACATGGCTCTGGGAACTAGCGGAATTGGTGGAAAGGCATACGCATATGTCAGAGACCAGTCGATCGAAAACGCATTCCCCTGAGAGTCTTTGTGGGGATGCCAGCTTGCGAAGAATCAGCATTTGCTGTTGGTCTTGGTTGCAAAGAGGTCTAGGTCTGGATGACCCCATAGTTCAAAAGATCCAATCCACGGTCTGCTGATGAAGTTCCCACTCGTGAGTGGATACAGTTGTCCTGCTGAGTGTCTGCCAAGACGTTCTCCGTTCCAGGAACATGCACTGCTTGAATATTGATATTGTGTTGTATTGACCATGTCCATAGCCTTTGGACTTCCTGAGAAAGGAGAAGTGATCTTGTTTCTCCCTGCTTGTTTACATAATGCATGCTTGTTGTGTTGTCTGTGCGTACCAACACATTGGCATCCTGGATGTTTGCACGAAATAGCTCTCAGTTCTAGCATGTTTGTGCCAACGCCTTTGTTGAGGGTTCCACTTGCCGCTGATAGTTAGGCCCTGAAGATGAGCTCCCCAGCCTTCGAGGGATGCATCCGTGGTGATTGTCAGACTTGGCGCATCCTGGAGGAAAGCGCAACCTTGCTGCAAATGTTTTCTTTGCTTCCACCAGAGGAGGGACCTCCGCATGTGAGGTGTGATCTGAATGAGATCCTCGAAAGAGCCGGAGACCTGGAGCCACTGTAAGCTCAGTTCTTCCTGCAGAGGCCTCATTCTGAGTCGGCAATTCAGTATTAATGGAATGCAAGACGATAACCGTCCCCAGAAAAGACTTGTACTGTCAAAATAAAACTGACTTTCTTGAAAGTAGATTTTTGGCCATATTTTGTATCTTGACTTGCCTCTCGTCCGAGACTAAGGCTTGGAGCAACTGGGTGTCCAAGGTTGCTCCCAGGAAAGCCCGTTTTTGTGATGGTATCAACTGGGATTTGCTGAAGTTGATGGAGAGACCCAGGGACTGAGAAAGGTTCAGACACCGTTGTAAATGGTGTTCTGTTTCCTCGTAAGAACTGGCCTTGATAAGGCAGTCGTCCAAATATGGAAATATTTGAATCCCCGACAGCCGGAGGTGAGCAGCCCCTGGGGCTAAGACCTTTGTAAATACCCTTGGCGCCGAGCATAGACCGAAGGGAAGTACTTTGAACTGGTAATCCCTGCCAGCCACTCTGAATCGCAGGAATTTTCTGTGGCGAGGTAAGATGGGGATATGGAAATATGCATCTTGGAGATCCAAGGTGGTAATGTAGTCTCCTGCTGCTAGAAGATGCAGTATTTCCTGAAGTGACAACATCCTGAATGTTAACTTTTTCAAATATTTGTTTAGGGCACGGAGATCTAGAATCGGACGCCATTCTCCTGACTTTTTCTTGATTAGGAAAAATCTGGAGTAGAATCCCATTTCCTTCATATTTTGAGGTACTCTCTCGATTTCTCCTTTCCGTAGCATCAAATTGATCTGGGCAAATAGCTACTCCAGGTGAGCTGGAGTTGGGCCTTTTGGGGGAACATTCGTAGGAAAATGGTCGATTTTCAAATGCGTGGCCCTTGGCTATAATATCCAGGACCCACCTGTCTGATGTTATCGATAGCCAATTTGAGTAAAACTTTGATATCTGTCCTCCAACTTTTTCTCGAGAGTGGTGTAGTAGTGGTGGCAGGTGACTGGTCTCATTGGCGCTTATCCTTTCCGCGGTAGGTAGTTTTTCCCCTCTTCTGGGAATAATTCTCCTCTGGCCGTGGGTTTGATAGCGCTGGGTCTGATAGCGCTGATTTCCTTGTCTGTAGGAAGATTGTTGTGAGTATCCACCTCTGTTTGAGAACGATCCACGTCCTCTCGCTCCTTGAAAGGGCGGCTTGCGAAATTGAAGTGTACCCAAGGATTTCGCTGTTCTGTATCCTTCTTTATTGTTTGTAAGGCTTCTTCAACTTGCGGGCCAAACAGGAATTCACCATCATAAGGCCTGACAGAAAGAAGTAGATCGCAGCCACCCCTGCCTACGCAAGACAGCAGCACCAGCTAGCTGCCGGAAACCAGTTGAGGCGACGTCAACTGCTGAATCAATAATTTCCTCTGAGATTCTTTGTCCTTCCTGTAAGATCTTCAGCGCCTCAGATTTAGAAGGCTCAGGAAGGAGGTCTATGTACGGAGGTATGTCTGACCACATCTGGCGGTCATACCTGCCCAGGATGGCCAAAGAATTTGCAGCCCGGACTGTGGTAGCTACCATCGTTGAAACTCGTTTTCCAATGGCATCCAGGCGCCTGCCATCTCTGTCCGGTGGGGCTACAACTGGAGATGAAGGGTTTCTAGCTCTCTTTTGCGCCGCCTGGATAATAACTGAGTCCAGTTTTGGTTGTCCTATAAGGCACGCAGGTGACTTTCCAGGAGCCTTGTACTTTTTCTCAATGCGTTGCAAGACCGGAGGAATGGATGCTGGAGTAGACATTAGCTTTATACCCTCCTTCCAGATAAAGTCAATGATCGGTATGGATTTGACTTGTTTTCTAGGCTGGTCTTTAAAGTCGTAAAGAAAAAATTCTTGCTCTGTTTGCTCCATATCAATATGGAAACGCTTAGTAGCCCATTCCATCAAGAGGTGGAAACCACCAACGTCTACTGGTGGTTGGTCCGAGGTAGCGGGAGGTGATGGAGAGTGAGTTTGCACCTGATATTCATCCATCTCCGACGTATCATCCACTTCGCCTTCCTCTCTCTGGTCTTCTTCATCTGAAAGCTGTTGATCCTCAGGCTGAGTGGACGGCCGAGGTGGAGGAGACTTTAGAGGTCGAAAGTCTGGTATAGGTGCTTCGTAGCACGTGTAGGAGGCACCGAGCCTGTAGTTTCTGATGGTGGGAACAGTTTGTAGTAGTCATCCAACATGTATTCGAGGTTGGTGAGCAATGCGATCGGCACCTGCGTGGCAGGGACATCTGTTACAGGGGACAGCCTATGTTCAGGTGATTGCTGATCATCCTGTTCGTCATGTGGATACTTGATATTTAACTCGGACGGACTAGTTGCTGTACCAAAGGTTTCCCCAATGTCTGAGTCTTCTTCGCTGTGTTCAGAATCCAGAAATTTATCAGGCACCTGCAGGGGTATCTTTTTGTGGAGAAATATACAGGGGTGAGAGCTCCACGGTCGACCCACGTCTCTGAAGCAAAGATTGTTTGGGCGTCAGAAAAACCGTAGAAGGTGACCAGACCTGTAAAGCGGTACAAGAGGATAGTTGCGGCGTCGACGTTGGTTCCACTGAAGGATTCGTTACAGTGGATTTAGCTGTAGGCGAGGTAGTAGTCAACGTGGACAATGAAGGGTCCGTCGACGGTGTTGGTGTCGTCGGCCATATAGACTTTGTCGACGGAACATGTCGTTGACACTCTCGTCGACGGGATCTTCTTCAGAGGAGTCTGCGACGATGCGCCGGCGACTGCAGAAGAAAGCTGCTCCGTCGACGAGAGAGGTCTGACAGAAACATAGACCAAAGTAGGCGAAGAAGCCGCCGTCGACATGATCATATGAGGCTTAGGAGATGAAAATGTTACAGTCAACGTAGATGTAGTCGATGGAGTTCCTCGTCGACAAAGGAGTTGAAGATGGTGCCGTCGACAACAGTGGTGGAATCTGAGGCAAATTCTTCTCAGAAGTCAGAGGCAATTTCCTGAAAGATTTTTTTAGGGGGTGTAGATGGTCCCTCCTTCTCCTTGACTGGGGGAGTAGCCTTGATAGTAGAAGGCTTTTCAGACCCCTTAGATGGCAGACGTTTCTTAGCCGCCTTAGCCTCAGGAGATGTTAACCCCTCAGTCGCAGGCCTCTTCCTAGAGGTTGAAGTAGAATCGGAGGCAATACTGCCTACCTCAGACGCAGGATTATCAGAATTATTGAGCTTTTGTAGCCACAAAAGCAGGCGACCCTCTCTATCCCTGAGGGTCTTTTGAGGGAAGATTCTACAAATTTTACAGTCCTTGACCTGATGATCAGGATAAAGGCAGTATATGCACTTTTTGTGGGAATCCTCTTTAAAAGGCCAGAGCTTACCACAAGAGTCACAAGCTCTAAATAAAGATTTCTTAGGAGACATTCTTGAAAGAAAAATCCAAACTGGAATAAGAGAAGAAAACTGAGCAGAGCTCAGGGAGACTCCCTTCACATGACGTGCAGTAGAAAATCTGAGAGCCTGAGCCTCTGGGGAGAACCACCTGGTGGGTGCTGTCGCCTGATTGGCTGTAGTTTGGACTATACAAAATGACTAGGATAGTCATGAGTGTGGAAGTTTTTTCTCCTGTAGCTTTGGCTACTTTACTTCCTGGTTGGGAATTACTGGTTTTTTCCTATGTTATTATGGCATTTTATTGCTTTTTTTATGTACCGCGGGGCTCCCACTCCGACGACGGGGAATGATTCAGGCATGTGAATCTATGAAAGACACCCCTAATACTGGAGAAAAACATATAGCTAAACCTATAACAACCGTGTGCACTGTCTTATTAAATAAATGTGGAAAAATACTAGCTGCAACGTCTTTTTTTGCTTGCGACAAAAATAAATACAGATATATACAGCTAAAATGACAAAAAAATCAATATGG